>NC_042629.1:36620191-37820191 GCF_901001135.1 Rhinatrema bivittatum
TGCTTCCCTGAGACTCGATTTTTTGGCAAACTAAAGAATTCTAGCATGTCTACAATGCAAGATTCTTCTATATATTTCGATTTAAATCTCAAAGATTTTTTTTAAAAAACTTAACTAGGTATCAAACTATTCTAACAAATACATTTAACTGCTTACGATATCTAATCATACTTTATAAGATTTTCTTTAAAAGCTATTCCTGGTTTATTGGTTGAAGTGGTTTGAATTATTAGTTAAGTTCAAAGTCCCAATAACTGCAGACGGCTTCAAATGTATTCAAGGTTTAATAATCATGTCAAACACATACACACTAAACAAGGCTTACTTAAAACAGCGTATATATGAAACTACCACCACTCTCTTTCAAATATTTTTTGATTTAAACATTTAGCAGTTTGTTCCACGTTTTTGAAAGTTGGTGGCAGATAACTTTATAATATTTTGAATTTCAACTGCCAAGTGGAGATTGTTTGTTTCTAAATTAAGGTTTGTTCCTTTCATTTATTGCATTTTCAGGCACTTAAGTAAACTCAAGTTCTTAAGCTCCAGTTCTTTTATAGATGACAAAAAGACTGCTGCACCTTATTAAGATGTTCATGATTGGTCTGCCTGCCCTAAAAGGTGCTGAATGCATGAAATGGACTCCTAGCGGAGATGGTAGAGACTAAAATGGTAACAGAATTCAAGGAAGCCTGGGATAAGTGCAAAGGATGCCTGGCTGTGAAGAAAGGCAGGGAAAACCCGAGATAAACTGGGGCTTAAGGCATTGCACCAGTAATGAAACTGGACAGACTAAATGAGTCTAATGATGCTAATCTGCCACCATCTTCTCAGTTTCTGTGCTGTGTTCGTATGAATGCTAGGCTTGCCTGAGACAGCCTCTCTAGGGACACGTTTTAAACAACCCACGTATTCGAAAACAATGTGGGTTATTTTAATTTTTAACTTTGGGCAAAGTTTCAAAGCGAAACTGCGTGCATTGCTTCTCTGTGAAAATGATCAAGTACAAACTATGGGCCTGCTTTTCAAAAGCATTTGCAACTTAAAACTGCGTGTTACATGTATAAATGCACTTTAAATGGTTATTGACCTTGAAGACAGTGTTCCTGGTGGCTATGTGTTCTGCTCGTCGCATTTCCGAGCTGCAGGTCTTGTGTGGCTGGGAGCCATTCCTTTGGGTGACTACAGGGATGTTGCAGCTGTGGACTGTTCCATCCTTCTTGCCTAAGGTGGCATTGGACTTTCATTTGAATCAGTCCATCCCCTTGCCGTCCCTGGATAAGGTGAGAGATGCGGAGGAGTATTGCCTCCTGCATCCCTTGGATGTCTAGAGACTTGTGCAATATCTGGAGGCTGCTGGACCTTTCCGTAAGACGGACCGCCTGTTTGTTTGTCCTCCTTGGTGGAGTTAAGCAGGGTGAACCAGCTTCACGGGATACAATAGCTCACTGGATTAAGGAGGTGGTTACGGCCACGTAATGTGGATGCTGAAAAGCCATTGCCTACTTGAGTTTGGGCTCATTCCACTAGGGGCACGGGCAGTGTCATGGGTGGAGGTTAGTCTGTTGTCTCCCGTTGATATCTGCTGAGCTGTGACGTGGTCCTCCTTACACATTTTTTCCAGGTTTTATCGTCTGGATGTGCAGGCCCGGGAGGATGCTGCAGCCTTTGCACGTGCGGTGTTGACTGGACCGCAGGCAGCCTCCCACCCTGTTGGGGAGTAGCTTTGCTACATCCCACTGGTTCTGAGTCCATCTGTCTACACACTAGGAAATGGAGAAATTACTTACATGATAATTTTGTTCTCCTTTTGTGTAGACAGATGGACTCAGCTTCCTACCCTCAGCTGCTGACTGATTGTGTCCATGGTTCTCCTGTGGGGCTCTGGGTCCCAGGGGATTACTGGTAAGTCTTCATCCAGTCCCTAGATTGGGGTACTTATGTTCTTGAGTTCAGTGTTTATGATTGGTTGAGTACAGTTATGGTTGCCTGTTTTTAATCACATTTTTTTTGCTAGCCTGTCCACAGTTGCTTTTGAAAAGAATACTGGCAGGCTGGGGTCCCTGCAGGGCTATACATTATGTGACATCAGCTTGCTCTGTCTCCATCTGCTGGCAGGGGAGCATAAACCGGAGTCCATCTGTCTATACGCTAGGAAACAACAATTTCATGGATAACGGCTTTTGATAGCTTTTTTCTTTTCACACAGCTTGCATAACACTCTAAAAATAATTATTTTTATCTTTTTAATGGAGAGGAACTCAGCCTGTGAAAAACTTACAACTCTTTTTTTTTTTTTTTTTTATTGATGGCTTCATGTTGTGCTTAAATGGGTTAATTTAAACCATTTTAAATCATAGATGGGCCATCACAGGTCAAGACAGAGCAAAAAAGTGAGCCACGCCGATTCTCCAGTATGGTCTTCTAAGATGTGGAAAGTCTGCAAGACTATATCCACCCAAAATAACATGGCTCAAATCGACCTTTATTTAAGACCCAAGTTACAATGGGATTCTTACCCAGGTACCTGGTGGTTTCCCCCAAACTCGCCGTTTCCCATCACGCTACCCTGTAGCAAGGTGCTGGCTTCCGCCTGCTGTTATAAAGGAGAGAAAAAAAAAAAAGGCACCTTAAAATCAGACCTGTGAATCAGGAGCGAACTCAGCGAGGCTCCATCGGCAGCCACAGACAAACCCGAGCCCTCCATTTCACCTCCGTCAGACAAGTTTCTAAAACTAAATCTGGTGGAAGATTTTATTTACTACAGAGACAGCTCAGAGTTTCCTAGGAAGAGAGGGGGTTTTGCTTACTGGTTGGCAAAGTCACATCACAACATACATAGGGAACCCTATGAGTTCATTTTTATAGCATTAACATTCACAATTTACTATAATCTCATAACAATTTTGTTATCAATATTGCCATTTATCAGCAGTGCTTAACATAATACATACACATCAATTTTTTGGGACGTTGTGAACTGCTCCCGTGGAAAGAATACATTTAGGATTTAAGAATTTGTGTTAAGCACTTTAAGTGAAATATGTATGGTGCATCTATTAAAAGGGAATAGTTGGGGTTTTAATTGGTGGGGAGTGTATGTGGATGAGTGAATGTAGTGGGTATATGTGTTTTAGATGTTAATATACTGCTGCTAAATAAATGTGTATGTTCATGTACATTGGGTTGCACATGTTTTTGAATTATTGTAAACATCAGTGGATGTAATTAATAAAATGATAAAAAATTGATGTGTATGTATTATGTTAAGCACTGCTGATAAATGGCAATATTGATAACAAAATTGTTATGAGATTATAGTAAATTGTGAATGTTAATGCTATAAAAATGAACTCATAGGGTTCCCTATGTATGTTGTGATGTGATGAGTAGGGAGCTTGTACTCTCTTACTTTGTGATTACCATGGCAAAGTCACAGACAGTCATCTGCTTTTAAGCACTGGTCCCACAGGAGTCTCCACATTTACTTTTTTAATTTTTATATTGCAAATAATAGTCCAAAATTTCTCAGATTTTGGACTTTGAACTATTAAAATATGAAATGGAGAGCCTACGGTGTGTGTGGGACCAGTGCTTTAAAGTTGAGGATTGTGAAAGCAAGGCAATCCTACCATACCTTTGATCTCTCATCAACATGTTTGTAAAATGACTGTGTGCCATGTAAATATACTGAGTTGGGGGTGAGGTACCTCATTTGGGGGTGAAGTTCCACTTTTTGGGTCGTTTGTTTAGATGTGCTTAAGTCACAAACACTCCCATCATTTTTTTTTTTTCCTAATTTCTGTATTGGGTTTTTCCACAACAGCATACAACAATACTTGAACGATGTTTGCCAGCTTTACAAACAGAACATACAACAAACAGCAGTATGTTCACTGTTACCTCCAACATCAGTGAGCCTTCCCTCTCCCTCTCCCCACCCACCCATGTACCTGCAGCCCCATCTCTGGGTCTGGGCCTCTTACTCTACCTGCAAGTCCAATCATTTTATTCCTTGCTGCCAAGCGTTAGGGTTTTCTGGCACACAGAGATACCATTTCAAAACCGTGTGTTTATAATACGTGTGCCAAGACTTCATACAGCTGAAGTGAGTCAGTACCCTTGTGGTCCGTTTCTTGTTTCAATATTCCACATCACCGGGAAAGCTCTGCTGCGGTGGCCTTTGCCAGTTCCCCCTGTCTTCCCGCCCCCTCCCACCCCACTCCTATTTAGCTTGGGGATGCAAAGAGTCATGACCAGCGCGGCACTGAGACCAGCAGTTGATACGAGGACATTACCAGATCTAGAGGGTTTTTAGCAGCCGCCCTGCTAGCTGCTCTGCAGCCCATCTCCCTGCCAGGGTAATCCTGTAGTACTGCAAACAAGGTACAAAACCATACCTGAAAGATGCCATCTGGACAGTACTCTCGCTCTTTTATAGTTGGGTAGGCCATTTCGCCAGAGGGGCAACCTCCATTCAGGTGGACCCCATTGGCATACAGATGCCCATTTGCCCGTGCAACTGCAGCCCCCTGGAGTGGTACCATGGTGTACTGGCAGGAAGGAGCAAGAAGTCCTGCCCCGGGAAAGGTGAGGTCTGTAGTTTGCTCTGAGAAAAAAAAAAAAAAAAGATAACTTGGTGTTGCTGCAAGACAAACAGGAACTTGTTCTTTTTAAAAGGTGCACACCGGCTCTCCGTTCACAGCAATGCTCACGAAACGATGCCCTGCTCTTTGAGGTGCAGCGCCGAAGGACGTAGAGAGTACAAGGAGACCTGCTGGAGACGTACACATCTGATGGACAGTCTAGCGCTGAAACAAGGGGAACATTTTTTTTTTGTTTCCCCATCGTTAGAGGACAAATTTAATTCCTCATCCTTTGGGAACCAACAGCATTTCAAATTGCTCAAATATTATCCCTGGTTTATCGCTTTGGATAAAGTTCAGTATCTGCCACATCAGGAATCTGTCTCTAATGCACACTAAGCTGCTGTGCAACCAACTTCACATAGACAGGTAACAGTTCAGCCTTTAGCTTCCCATCTTACCACTAGGGAAGCTCACCTAGGTTTCTCCTCACAATTGAAGTACTGTGAGGGGTCTGATCAGAGAATTACGAACATGACTTTTTTTTTTTTGCTTTCCCAGTAAAGGGGTTGCAGTCTAGATTGGTTATCCCAACCCATGGCTACTGAATAGCTGATTTATTTTTCTTTACAGCCTCCAGGCTATTCCCATAGGAGGAAGAAACTGGGACAGTAGCGATACTAATGGCATAGTATTTAAGGCGCAATGAACACTTATGCACCTGTCTCGGAGCGCTATACATCCACATGCAATCTGAGCAGATGTAGATACCTACATCTGCTCAATGTGTGCGTTCACATCTTACTAGAGAGACGTTATTTCTATGCATACCATCAGTTGATATCTTGTACAGACTGATATACGCACCAAAGCTTGCAGCATTCTTAACTAAGTAAGAGAGGTGGAAAAAGCACTGCAGGGCTGCAAGAAGTATGCTTGCTTCTTCTCCCCAACACATTATGTCTATGAGGATCCAAAAACTCCTGTGCTAAACACTAAGAGGTGGCTTCCTTCAACTGAGAGATGTAGGCAGAACTTCAACAGAGCACTGAGTGGCGACAGACTTTCTGAACCAGAACGCTGGGGAAGAAGTATATTCTTCAGATCTCCAACCACTCATGAATGTTCTGCCCTTATAGCAGCAGGCTAGGCTGCACCCCCCCTTGGCATGGACGGCAGATACAGCCCCAGTTCACAACATTCCTGCAGGTACTTACTTTGCTTGGACCAGGCTCTCCACAAGCAGAAGGGGATGAACAGCACAATGATGAGAGCAGTTGATCCTAGGACCACCCCAACGATCAGATAGGGCAGATCACTGGAACGGGCAACCATGGCACCTGTGCCAAGACCTCCATGCCCACTCTTGGGAGGTGGCCGCTGAGATGGCATCAGCGGAGGAGGAAGACGACCAGGTTGGCCAAAGACCTTCCGAGCTGAAAAACATTCAACTTGCACATCATCTTACATTCTTCACAGATCATTTTAAATTCACTGTATGCATGCAATGAGGCAATGCTTGTAAGGTTTGAGTTTGATTACTCAGTACCTCATCATATAAGGTCATTTACAGATTCAGGTTTCCTGACTGCTTGATTTGTAACTTCCAACTCAGATTTGCTCGGTTTACGGATTTTTTAAAAAAAATAGAGATTTCCTTTTTTCACACACATTAAACTACTGTACAGACAACACAAAATGTTGTCAGATGTAAAATGTTTGTGTCAGATGTAAAAAAATAAAATAAACAAATCCCGCAGACCCATTGGAAAGCCAGAGAGAGTCCTTAAGTGCTTGTAGCTAAGCCTGGCAGCCTCCATTGACAATAATCAAAGCAAACACCCGCCAGATATGACGAAAAAGGTGGCAATTTTCAAAAGCCATGGTCCCTGGGGTAAACAGGATGTCAAAAAACTGGCCAGCTTTTAACACAGGTAAAAAGTACTGCTACCCGCGTGGAAAAGGAAGTGGGGTCAGGTCGGGGGGAGAGGCAGCAATGGGCGAGGTTCTTCAAGGAAAAAGTATCCGCAGAATAAGCAGGTGAAAAATCACCTGTGGGTACTTTTTTTTTTTTTTTTTTTTTTTCCAGATAATTTTCAAAAGGCAACGTGTCCTTATCCTTTGAGAATGGGCGCAACATCCACAGGGACCCATTCTCAAAGGATAAGGACATGCGCTTTCCTACAGTACAGGCGCTTTTGAAATACATTTATCTACGGCTTCTTTCTTGAAGGAAGTCCTAAAAGAGACTGAAACACTAGTAAGCATATTTGAAATAATTGCATTTGATTTATGAACTTTGTGGGGGCTTTTTTTTTGGGTCTGTGCGGTTATTTGTTTTGGCACATAAGATAAAAAGGACAGTAGTTATTTGAAAATGTTAAGCAAACTAGCAAAAATACCATTGCTATAATAAATATCAGGTCTTTCATGGTATGAAAGGGAAGAGTCAGGATCCTAATTTCACAATTCTACAGATTATTTCTGACTCCGGATCCTGTAACCTTCTGGCTGGAAGAGTGTCAATCTATGATCCTTCAGATGATGGTTCAACACTTCTATCCAGCATCCACTGCCCAACCCAACCAAGAGAGCTTCAGCCAACCTCCAAGTGCTCATTTCAAAGGCTCAAATGTAGATTATAATCTTTCTAAGGTGGGGGCATTATAACCATAAGAAGTATCTTGTACACAGCTGTGTATGCTGATGACACTATATAAATAAATACTATACTATTTATCTATATAAGAACATGCCATACTGGGTCAGACCAAGGGTCCATCAAGCCCAGCATCCTGTTTCCAGCAGTGGCAAATCCAGGCCATAAGAACCTGGCAAGTACCCAAAAACTAAGCCTATTCCATGTTACTGTTGCTAGTAATAGCAGTGGCTATTTTCTAAGTCAAATTAATTAATAGCAGGTAATGGACTTCTCCTCCAAGAACTTATCCAATCCTTTTTTAAACACAGCTATACTAACTGCACTAACCACATCCTCTGGGAACAAATTCCAGAGTTTAATTAAAGGTTCATAGTCAGAGGCATTTAGCCAGATAACTGACAAGTTATCTGGCTAAATGCTAAGTTTTTAATATTTTGAGCACTTATCCGGCCAAACTAGCTGGATAATGTTGGGGCATTCCTGGGATATTTCTGAGTTAGGTTAGCCAGATAAGTTATCAGAATTAGCCAGATAACATATCTGGTTAACTCTGGTTTTGCTGTAGACCTGATCTAAAGTTAGCCGGATAAACTTATCCAACTATAAGAACATAAGTTTTGCCATGCTGGGTCAAGGGTCCATCAAACCCAGCATCCTGTTTCCAGCAGTGGCAAATCTAGGTCACAAGTACCTGGCAAGATCCCTAAGTTCAATAGATTCCATGCTGTTTATCCAAGGGACAAGCAGTGGTTTTCCCCAAGTTCACATTAATAATGATTTATGGACTTTTCTTCCAGTAACTCGTCCAAACCTTTTTTAAACCCAGCTACACTAACAGCTTTTACCACATCCTCTGGCAACGAATTCCAGAGTTTATGCGTTGAGTAAAAAAGTATTTTTTTCCTATTTGCCTTAAATATATTACCTTCTAACTTTATTGCATGTCTCCTAGTCTTTGTACTTTTTGAAAGTTTAAACAACCGATTCATGTTTACCCAATCCAATCCTCTCATTATTTTATAAACCTCTATCATATCTCCCCTCAGTTGTCTCTTCAAGTTGAAGAAGCCTAACCTTTCCTCATAGGGGAATAGTTTCATTTTGGTCACCCTTCTCTGTACCTTTTCTAATTCTGCTATATCTTTTCTGAGATATGACGACCAGAACTGCACACAATACTGAAGATGAGATTGCACCACGGAGCGATCCAGAGGCATTATGATATTCTCTGCTTTATTCTCCATTCCTTCCCTAGTGTGGCTGCAATACTGAATATTCTTCCAAAGTTAGCTGGTTAAGTTTATCCACTTTGTAATCCTGTCAGTGACTAAATATGGACCTCATATATATATATATATATATATATATATATATATATATATATATATATATAGTATTATATTCTGGCTCCAAACCAAGAGCTTAATACTGAGCTCAAGTAACAGCTCCCATATTGGAGCTGATAGAAGAAACACCTAATTGCTACCCTGACTGCTCTCTTCTCCCATCCCTCACGCCTTCAATTCTCGCTGCTACCATCAAAACATGCCTCGTTACCTTTGGTTTCACACATTATTACATTGCTGAACTCGCTCTCTCCGCCCTCGTTAAAGCACCGCATCTTAATATCGTATGAGGTCTCTGGCTGCAGGTGGCTTATAGAATGCCAGTATCGATCTCCTAAAATCAAGCAACAAAAGAAAAAAAATAACATCTTGTTTTCAGCCTCCTCATGGACCCAAGGCCAAAATAAGACACTGGGGTAGAAGGAAATTGCGCTGAAGACCCCAGAAGAATTGAGAATGAAGTTTCTTACCTTCAACAACATCCTTTTTGTAGTCGCTATCGTTGTCACTGTCTGTGGGACGGTAGTAGATGTAGAAACCATGAATGGGCGTGTTGTTGTTACTGGCCGGAACGTACTGCCAAGGAAACAGAAGGGAGTCAGAGGTAGAAAGACTGAGAGAGCTTCTAAACTTTCAAGCCTCTTCAGTAACCCAACTGCAGATACGCCTTACAAGAAGAAATAATTACAATTATTTTAGCCTCCTCTCGATAAACAGTTTACTTTAGAATCGTGCATTTAGCTTTTCCGACAAATGACTGCAACACCCATGGCCTTACAACTGATCTCCAGGCAATGCTGCATGCCACTGTGCAATGGGTGGGCAGAGAAGAAAAAATCTATCATCATTGCCAAGTACAGCTGGGTAAAGAGGTACAGAGAGAGGCAAATGACTTGCCCAAGGTTGCAGCTTAAGGCAAAGGCCAAGACTCGAACCACCGAGCTATTTCTTAATCATTAGACCACAACTTTGATCTTTATTGTATACAAATGCTTTCCATTCTCCATTCCTTCCTCCTCATACCCAACAGCTGGATCATCCACACACAGAAAACAGACTTCAGAAAAGAATTCCAGTTACAGAGGGCAAAGAACATGGGCAATAATCTCAAAAGTCGGTGTCCAGTAGGAGGTAGCACAAGCCTTATGTGGTCATGGTTAGAGAATCTGCTTACAGTTTAGGGAACCTAACTAGCGACTAGTACAACTGGGTTCAAAAAGGTAGTAGAAACGTTTATGGACGTCAGAACAACGACAATCGTAGCTATCACTCTGGGTTCATGACCACTGGAAACTGGAAGGGTGTTTTAGGGGAGGGACACTGCTACATGCCCCATTTCTTATTCACCCCTTCCAAGCCCTCACTAATTGCCTCCTCAAAAGATAGAACTGTGGGGCTACATAGACCTTTAGTCTGATAGTTTGCCACTTCTTATGTTGGTTATAAAATCCTTTAAAACAATTTCAATGCCATATTCTGGGTGCTCCTAGCAAAAGCAACAAGCCATACAATCTGCCAAAGCTATCACAAAGGAAAGGCATGGCATGCCAGAGTAAACAAGCAATGTAGCTTATTTATTTTGGAGCACCAGCCTTTTTATCAATTAGAGGTAAAGGACAAAAATTTAAAGATAACAAGGAGCAGGCTATAGATTTAGCAGTGAATTCATTGCCTTTGTATTATTTGCTGCTATACTTCTTAGAAACCTTCTCCCCTACCATCCACTTCAGCATGATGGTGGTATCATTCACGGCCTCGGTGAAGGTGATATGGGGTCCGGTGACAGGCTTCTCGTACACTCGGTTACTATAACCAGATACCACATGGGGCTTGGAGGCAGCACTGGGCTGGCTTTCCCCCAGGATGTTCAGTGCCCGGACGCGGAACTTGTATGCAGTACCTGGGGACAGAAGCAGATGAGCAAAATGAAGGATCGTGTGCCTGCTGCAGTCCTGTTTTCCTGGCATCCAGCCTTACATCGGGTCTTCCAGAACTTATGTAGCCCAGAAACAGAGCTCCATGGGGTCTGCAAGTTCCGGCGTGGGAACCATACGACTGATTTATGTGGCCAAGGGTGGATAATCGGGTAAGGAGTCTTGAAACAGCCTGCATTGGTTCAATAGCAGAACTTACTCACGCCATGGGCCAGCACCCTGTGCCTTTACATCATGGAAGATGGGCCAGAGGTCAGTGCCAGATCCAATACCACCCTTGAGTCACGGATTTCATACTACTTGCCACTCTATATATGTATCAGAAAAGTATATATGAGAAGGCTGGTCCCTAATGGCTCAGCAGCAGTGCTGTGCGCTACAATGCGGGAGACGTGGGATCTATTTTCAGAGTCCAGCTTCCAGGGCTGGGAGTGCTGTAGAGATGGTGATCACAGCCTCTTGGAGGGAGGAGGAGTTGCCATTATCACACCAATGGTGACACCTAGTAGCCAGGCTCTGAGCACACCTGTACCAGATTGAGAAAGCAACTCTGGTCTGTGATCCTGGGCTCTGGATGTTTGCTGCAATGACTGGACTAACTGGGGAGGGAGACAAGAGTAATAGGTTTCAATATTTTTTTTTATTTGTAATTCAAGAACCACAACATAACGAAGAGATTTAAACAGATTAACATCTGGAAGAGTTAGCACTTCCCTCTGCCAGAATATCCAGCGGGGTCTCAAAGTACAACTTTTGACACATTCATCCCAACTGTGACGCCCTCTTCTCCCCCGTCCACCCTGATAGCCAACTTATTAAAATCCAATAAAATAGGGAGCACCTTTACACTCTTCGCTCTATTTCCAGTTCTAAAGAGAGAGGCCACATAGACACAACATTCAGAATCAAGCTTCAAACATTAGGAGGCAAGATTTGTAAATATTTATCCCATCTCTTCAAGAATATGCACCATCTTTGTGACCAATCTAGCTCACCTCTGCATATTTTTCCATAATACAATCCTGGTGCACCAAATTTCATAATTGTGTCAAAGCTAGAGGCTGTGTATCCAACCAGCGTTGTAATATACATTTTTTTTTTTGCCAATAATAAGATCTTCCTACACCACAGCTTAGTATCAGGTCGATACTGTAAGACCGCGGGAGAGCGGACGAACGCCTGCTCTCCCGGCGCGCGCACCAGCCCTTTGCCGGTGCGGGCGATTCAGTATTTAAATGAGGTGACGCGGGAAAAACGGGGAAAAGGAGGCTCTAGGGACACTAGCGCGTCCCTAGCGCCTCCTTTTTGTCAGGAGCGGCGGCTGTCAGCGGGTTTGACAGCCGACGCTCAATTTTGCCAGCGTCGGTTCTCAAGCCCGCTGACAGCCACGGGCTCGGAAACCGGACGCCGGCAAAATTGAGCGTCCGGTTTTCGGCCCGACAGCCGCGGGCCGAATTCAAAATTTTTTTTTTTTTTTTTTTTTACTTTTGGGGACCTCCGACTTAATATCGCTATGATATTAAGTTGGAGGGTGCACAGAAAAGCAGTTTTTACTGCTTTTCTGTGCACTTTCCTGGCGCCGGAAGAAATTAGCGCCGACCTAATTTCTTAGAGTAAAATGTGCGGCTTGGCTGCACATTTTACTTACTGGATCCCGCGCGCATACCTAATAGGGCCATCAACATGCATTTGTATGTTGAGGGCGCTATTAGGTGCCGCGGGTGGGCCGCGTGTTTTCCTCCCCTTACTGAATAAGGGGTAAGGGAAAACACGCGTCCAGAGCAGGCTGACAGTGCGCTCCGACGGAGCACACTTTACTGTATCGACCTGTATGTTTGGTATCAAACCTAAAATCATCCCACAAAAATACCTTAACAGTGAGAGGGAGCTGTATCCCCGTGACTTGAACGAAATATTGCTGTACTTTACCCCAGAAACAATGGATTGCCATTAGGAAAAGACTAAAAACTTGGCTTTTCAAAAAAGCATTCCCAGGCCCTGATTAAAACCTCCACCCTTCAGCACAAATGTATTCAAAAATTGGATCAAAATAAGAATCCACCAACCACAAACTTATACTCAGCACAATATTATCATCACTCACAACTGTGTCATATCTATTCACTTGGGTGTCATATTTATTCACTTGGCTATATTTATTTACTGCGTCATATCTATCCACAGTCATATTTACTCACGTTGTCTCATTTACTCACAACTATGTTACTTGATGCAACTGGCTGATATGTACTCACTTTGCTATACAATTATGTTACTTGATGAAACTGTCTGATTTGTAAATATCTCTTTATTCACTCTCTCCCCCCCTTTTCTGATCCTAGTTAATTTTCCCTGTTTTATTGTAACTTTCTCACATCCTTATTATTGTTTTACTGTATTTAAAGTTGCAATTGGGAAATTTGTTTATTATGTTACACTTTACCCTACACACATTGTTAGCTGTAAACCGGGTTGATGTGATATTAGTCATGAAACTCGGTATAACAAAAACAATAAATAAATAAATAATAAATATAAATACAAGTCCAAAACTGATGACCCAACACGCATACATTTTCCCCACGTTTTTTCCATTTGTCAGTGTCTGTCAACCCAATTTGGCAAGCACGTTGTGGAGGCATGTAGAAGCGATGCAGACATTTAAACGGAGTTTCCCCCTCAGATTTACATTAATAGTGAGGCCTTGTAATCTCCAAAAAACATCTTGCATAGTAGTCAACAGTCACTGAGACGCCCAACCCTGGACAAGATTATCAAATCGTGAGATAGTAAGTGCCGTAAAAATCTATACCAATAAGAAATAGGATGATGACTAGGGTCCTCCAGGTCAAACTTCTCAGATAAGTAATGCCACAGGCGGGGCTGGAAGATGGAGTAAGTGAATATAGTACAAGTAAGCATAAAACTGTGTCTGTGGCATATTATATTCACTACTTAGATATTGAAATGAGTGTGAAAAATGGGCTGGAGTCCTTTTGCATGCCATTCTGAAGAAAATTTAGAACACATCCCAGGCATAAAGTCTCTATTTTCTAATATGGATAAAAATTGTGAAATAGCAGGCCGAAGTCGAAATCGCGAGCAAAACAAACGCCAGCTTTTTAAAATTGGTAACATGAATATACTGCTTTGTAGGTGGATTGGCAACATATGTTGCGATTTATGTACTATATATATTGCAATTCTAGAAGACTGACTCCAACTCCTCCTCTCTCCAGGGGAGAGTAATAGCTTGGATACATGAGCCAATCCCCCAAGTTGCAAGCTGTATTATATCACCGAATATTTAGCTAAACCCAGGTCCCCCAGAGCCCAAGTTGTCATTAAAGTTTGGAGAGCTATACGGGGTTTTCAATTTCGCCGCACAAACTTTTCGCATTTGACATTCTATCCCTGCTATTTCCTGCTTGTTCCAATAAGTGGGTATCGTTTGCATGGGCTATAACCATTGCAGGAATATCCTCATTTGCTAAATTGCAACCTGTCCTGCTATAGAGAGAGGGTATTCCATCTAATGTTGCAGTTGTTTTGTGGTGGCCGTTAAGGTAGTTTTATAATTAATTTCCTGCATCTTACTAGGATCTCTATGCAATTGAATACCCAGGTATTTAAATGAATCTTGAGCCCAAAGCAAGGGAAAATCATTTCTAAATCTATTTTTAAACTGTATCTATGGTTGGCAAAGCTTGTGATTTGTCTCAATTCAACTTCAATCCTGCTAGATCACCTTAGCGAGTGAACTCGCTCAAGAGCATGGGAAGTGAAATTTCTGGGTTTTGAATGTGCACTAATATATCGTCAGCAATGGCTGCTAATTTAAACTGAATGCCACCTACTTTTCCCATCGGTATCCCAGGAGACAAGTTAAAAAAAAATAAAATTGAGAAAACCCCGAGTAGCTGTGAATGAAGAATCATACGGGCCCATTCTGTAAAGTGTGCTCGGCCGGGCGCACTGTTTAACATGGGTTTGGCTGCGTGTTTGAGGGGCGTCTATTACCCCTTATACTGGAAGGGGTTTAGCGCCTCAAAAACACACGGCCAAACCCCCTGAAAGCTAATAGCGCTCATCACGTGCAGATGCATATTGATGAGGCTATTAGTCACCCGGCATTCTGTAAGTAAAATGTGCTGCCAATCCTCACATTTTACGATCATAAATTAACGGTTGCCCAAGGGCAGGCTTTAATTTATGAGCAGCCCGGAAAAGTGTACAGAAAAGCAGAAAATACTGCTTTTCTGTACACCGTCCAACTTAATATCCTAGTGATATTAAGTCGGAGGACCCAAAAATGTAAAAAAAAAGTGCTGTCCGGTCCGGAGAACAGATGCTCAATTTTACCGGCGTCCATTTTCCTAACCAGTCACTGTCAGCGGCTTCGAAAACAGACGCTCCTAAAAACTGAGCATCGCTTTCCTGATCCCGCCGGCAGAGCCACCTCTCCAGGGCCAAGCAGGCGCTAGGGGCGTGTAATTGTCCCTAGCGCCTCCGTTTAGCACAACCCCTCATTTAATTATGGGATCGCGCGCCCAGGAGAGGTGGCTGGGCAGACGTCGGGAGAGCGGGCGCTCAACACGGAGCCCCCATTCTCCCGCGTTTCTTACAGAATCTGCCCGATAATTGTTGTAGCCCCAGCAGTGGCTGCTCCAGTTTGAACTGAAGAGGAGAAAACTGCCAGGCCACAAAAAAAAAAGAGACCAAGAGGGAGGGGAAGAGGAAATGGGAAGAGAGATTGCGTCTCTGGAGACACAGTGACTTTCCTACCTTTCTCTAGCTTGTCAATCTCTACGGAGAGCCGGGAGGGGGGGATATCGCTCGTTGCCAGGATCCAGTCCCCTGCTTTCTTCAGCTTCTTGTATTCAACACAAAAAGACTGAATGGGGAAGCCGCCGTTGCCGCGAGGAATCCACGTCACGTAGACAGAGGTCTCCGACGCTGTGGAGATAGTAGGACGGTCTGGAGCTTCTGGTGCTGGAGTCAAGTATGGGGGAAAAATATCACGGTAGTAAGTTACATTTTAGAACTCCAGATTTCATGTTCACCTCTACGCACCATGTGACTGCGAGTCCTGCTGTTCCCATACCAATGTTACCTTTACCCTGTGGCCTTCAGCAAATCCAGTACTGAGACCCACACAGCTTTGCCAATGCATCTCCGGCCTGCCCTGTAGCCTCCCCTCCAAATTTAGTAACTGAGATAGACACGCAGGGCTCCACCAATGCACCTTGGTCCTGCCTTGCGTCACCCCTCCAATCCCAATGATCAGACGCTCAGACAGAGCTCTCAATGCGCCTTCGGTTTTTACAGCGGTCGTTCAGATTCCAGGTTCAACGTCCAGGCCTGCTGCATTTGGCTCAGCACAAGGCGGCCATCTGCAGATGAAACTAACACTTTTCAAAGCCTATCGGGGGAAAAAGCACTGGATGTCACTGGATAGGAAAGCACAATCCCAGGCAGCAGCCCTCTGGTGATAGAGGGATGCGCTGCAATAGTGCAAGGCTTTGGAGAGGCCTCCCTGGGAGGTAGAGAGACCAGTTTGGAGTCTATTCCTGCTCTAATAAGTATATCATGGATTTTAGACACCTTGCCGCAGTGGCTGAACTGGTTTGATTATTTAACCTGGAAAATGACCACTTGCTACCATTTCACTCATGCTTCCAAATTCAGAGGAAATCCAACATCAATAAAAACAGTTACAGAAACTCTGGGACTGGTTCCATGCGCAGAGCATGTACACAGGGACACCCCCTAAGGAGAAAGAGGTACTAACATACGTGCTGAGGAGCTATGAACTGGTGCGGTCTGTTTCTAAGCATAGGAGTCCCTTCGATTACACTTGATATATTCCTTCTTTTTTTTTTAATTTGGTATTGGACAGATTTCTTGAGTTCAGTGCATGCAGGCTGGCTGTTAGCTGGGAGGAGGAGTGGTTAGAGCATCCCCTCTGATTCAGGAAATGTCCTGGGACAGGAGTTGAAGGCTCGGTGCTGTGTGACCTAGGGCAAGTTCCTTTTTCTGCCTGCTCCCTCCAGGCTCCAGATGAAAATCAGACAGACTTATTTTGGCTTCCCAGGCTCAAAAAATAAAAACAAAACAAAACAAAAAAAAAAACCAACCCTATGGGCAAGGGCTAGCCCAGCGGCTGAGTGGCAGCTCTTCACGTTACCGTGTGGGAGATCAGTGTTCGATTCTTGGGCCCAACTTCTACTCCTTCAGCCCAGCTAGGCCGGGGGATGCTGCAGAAGTTGTGCTCACAGATCAAAGCAGGGAGAAGGAGTCCCCAGCTCCTGCACAACATTTAGTGGCCAGTCTCATGACGTAAGCGCACTCTGCTCCGAAGGGAACTGGCCAGGGACTATCACCGAAAGGAACGGGACAGTCGCAAGGAGAGGCTCATTGCATTGCAGCCCCAATGGAGCTCAGTTCAGACTGAGCCGGACGCCCAAAAGAGCAGAAGGAAGCTTTAGGGCTTAGAAAAATAAGAAAAACAGCAAGTGTGGCTTCTTAATTACAGGGACAGTGCTTGCTTGAGTCTCCTTAGGGAATCAGCACAGTCTGTAATTGCTTTGGCAAGACCTATCTGGCGCTTTCACATTTCATAGGTAAACCTTTTCTGAAACAGTGGATTTAGTCCAAACAAAACTACGAAAGCCATTCGCAGAAACGGGAGCTGTCGGCACTCACGGGAAAGGCGGTTGTTGTCAGACTGGTTGCTGTTCTGCGTGCTGGTGCCCGGATCATCCCTCTGGATCTGTACTTCCTTGCTGGCAATGATTTCTGGTTTGGGCCTCCGGCCTGCCAAAAGGGAGAAAAGACGACAATAAAGCCAGGGGAAAAAAAAAAGCAGACGGTCCAAATCAAAACAAATTTCTAACACCTCTCCTCAAGCAAGTTTGTAAAAGCCATACAATACAGGCCGAGTCCTTGTTCTCTCACTGAGTTTCCCAAGGAACCAGCTTTCTTCAAACAAGAGGAGGCAAGGTGCTCATTAAGCACGCCTCTTTTCCCGAATATGTACGTGTGGGCACCAGAAAGAATTCACGAGAGCGTTTGCCACATCCAAGTTACCCCAAATGGACAATACAGCTGTGTGACTGACTGACTAACATGCAGAAAGCATACTCTTTTGCTATGTCCCCAAAAGCACATGCATGCTTGATGGCAGAAAACACCTGTGTATGACCAAAGATTCAATAATGCACACTGGCCTCTGAAGAGCAGTAACCACATAGCTTGGTTTAAAGTTTAATTTAAACGTGCCACGCTGCAATCGTTCCGAGATTGGGAAACTCCTCCTGCTGGCAACATGCAGAACAGCGTAAGATCATTCAGTCTGCACATGAATAAACTGATTCAGCCTCGACACAGATCTTTTTCCTGAGGCGTTTGTATTCCATAACCCTTCCCATCCAAAGCTAACCATCCTCCTGCCCAAATTTATTTGGCTTCCCTCATTCAGGAAAAGCCCCTATGTTCTGCCACAACATAGAGGAAGCTGTTTTGACTTTTACCGGTCCTAAACGTCACCATGGCCGTCTGTCCTTCCCCAGCACAGTTGTACGCCGCCATCTCCACCTCGTACAGACTCCCAGGATCCAGTTTGGTTAGCGTCAGGCGATGCTGGCTGCTGGTGATACGCGAGACCATCCAGTCGTCTGAGGAGTTGGCCACCTGCTGCGAGAGCAAAGAACACCGATCAGTGGCCCACCTAGCACAATCCAGCACCCCCCCTAGTGATAAACCATATCACAGCCAGACTGCTCAAGATACGGAAGGGAGGATGCTCCTACAGAAAGAGGCAACGTAGAAATGTTCCATTTATCTGTCGAAGATAAGCTTTTAGAATGCAGCCTGCGTCAGACTGAAATACCGTTTTGGCCACTACTTTAGCCTGGTGATGTTTCCCGATAGAGCTTGCTATTAGGATGACAGGAAGAAATTCCTATTTATGAGGCATGAAGTACTGGAGCTACTTCCCCCTCCCCCCCCCCCCCCCCCCCCCCCCCCCCCCCCCCGTCCCAGGCAAGTGTCGCATTGTACATTAAGGCATCGTGTATATTCTTTACATTTCAAGCAGCTTAAGATGAAGAGACCCACCCAGAAGAAGTTTTCTCCTACTGATTTTTCAGCCTCCTTGGTTTAGGCTTTGGGGGATAATATTCAGTCACGGTCCAGATTGCAAAGTTAGCAGCAGATTTGCTAAGCTTTTTTCCTCCATGGACGTAGAATGGAAGAAAAGCCTTTGTGAATCAGGGCCTGAGCTGGATGAACTTATCCGACTAACTTTGAAGGCATATTTAGTGGTGCAGCCTCGGTTCTGGATACAGCCAGCTATCGTAAAGACTTTAGGACTACTCTTTAGTGTGACCAAAGTTAGTTAGATAACTTATCCGGCTAACTTAACGAAGGAGCATTCCAAGGCAGAGAGATCTGGCTAAACTTTAGATGGATAAGGAGTGATCCATCTGTAATTTAGCTGGATAAGGGCCCAGAATATTCAAAAGTCAGCATTTAGCTAGGTATCTTGTAACTTATCAATCTAAATGCTTCTGAATAATGACCTTTTGGCGATTAAAGCCATGACTTTTTAAAATTCCATATTTCCTACATAGTTATTGATATGGGTTTTATAGGATTCTATCTTTTTTTTTTTTGTCTCTGATTTTAACGAAGTAGTGGAAATATTTTAGATCTAGGTGTCCTTGAAATGCAGGACCTACTACAAGGACTAGAGGTGGTGGTGGTGGAGCCACTTGGAAATAGTGATCATAATGGGAAAGTCCAGGGGGAAATAGAAGAGCAGTGGGCAAAACTAAAAGGGGATATTATAAAGGCAATAAACATTTTTGTTAGGAAAGTAAACAAAGGAAAGAGGAAAAAAATAAAAAAAGAGGCCACTGTGGTTTTTCTAAAAAAGTAGCTGAAAAGGTAAGGGAGAAAAGGTTTGTGTTCATAAACCACAAAGATAGCAGAAAGAGGAAGACAGGCGACAGTATCTGGAAATGCAAAGAGAAGCTGGGAAAGCAGTCAGGCATGTAAAGATTCAAATGGAAGAAAAAACAGATATGGTAAAAGGGAGAGACGAGACTACTTTAGATGTGTTAGTGATCGAAGGAAGGGCAAACGCGGCATTGTGAGACTCAAAGGAGAAGGAGAGGAATATGTAGAGGCTGACGAAGAAAAAGCAAAATTGCTTAACAAATATTTCTGTTCAGTGTTCATTGCGGAAGGGCTTGGAGCAGGATCACCCTAAACAAACTCAAATAAGATTGAAAGGGAGGTAAACCTTGACCAGGAAGGTGTGGAAAACATGAGGCGGAATCCAGCGACACTCGAGGAGTGGTCTAGCAGCTCTAGGGATGTAATGAAAGCTCAAGAAAGGGTCTGGTAGCTGAGAATTATTGCTAAAAAATGCAGAGCCATGCACTTAGGGACCAAAAACCCAAGGGAGAAGTACAGTGTAGGGGCAAAATTGTTTTAAGAATGAAAGAACAATGGGATCTGGGGGGTGATTGTATCTGATGATCTTAAGGTAGCTAAATAGGTGGATAAGGTGAAGGCAGAAGCCAGAAAGATGCTTGTTGCACATGGAAAGTAAAGTAAAGGTCAGCAGAAAAAGAGAGGCGATATTGCCCCTGTAAATGTCCTTGCTGACACCTCATTTGTACAATGCTAGAGACCACCATCTTGAAAAGCACATAAACCAGTTGGTGGCTACTGAAATGATCAGTGGCCTTCATTCTAAAACAAATGGGGAGAGACTTAAAGATCCGAACATGTGTACCCTAGAGGAAAGGCAAGATATGATAGAAACATTTAAATACCTCCAACATTTCCAAGCACAGGAGACAGGCATCTTTCAACAGAAAGAAGTCTCTAGAACGAGGGGTCATGGGATGAAGGCGAAAAGGGGTAGACTCAGGAGTACTCTAAGGAAATATTTCTTTACAGAGAAGGGTGGTGGAAGTGATGGAAACTAGAGCAATATCTGAATTCAGGAAAGCCTGGGATAAACAGAGGGGATTTCTGAGGGAGTGATGGTTGGGTCAGACTACGTAGGCCGTATGGTCTTTTTCTGCCGTCACGTTTCTCTAATGCAATCAAATTTGACATTCACTGGAAGGAGGGTATTAAGTAAAGGAACTCGAAGAAAAAAAAAAAAAAGAGACTACAATAAAATGAAATTACTAAAACTAAAAGGAGCAGTTGTGAGGATTAAAATTTTGCTTGCGGCATGGAGCTAGTTTAAAAATCACACAAAACCAATCCTACACAATATGACTTATAACAAACTACTCTTCACGAACACAGCAGCATATAAACAGTGCTATAGATTTACCAGTCTATTAGGATTTTTGAAGGTGACAGTAAATATGGAAGAAAGGGCAAGCTGGTCAATACAGGCATCTGACAGTCCCTAATAAGAGGGTCTTCAGGAAAATATAAAGTCTTAGGATAGGAGATTATATCCTACTGTGGGCTGGAAACTGGTTAGAAGACAGGAAACGGGAAGTTGAAGTAAATGGTCAGTTTTCCCAGAGGAGAAAGTTGAATGGTGGAGTGACTCATGGATCTGTTTTCGGACTGGTGCTGTTTAACATTCACATAAGTTACCTGAACAAGGGATCTCTGAATGAGATGGTTACATTTGCAGATGACAAAATTATTCAAACTGGTTAAAACACATGTGGACTGTGAGGAACTGCAGAAGGACCTTGCCAGACTGGGGAACTGGGCATTTAAGTGGCAGATGAAATTTAATGGGGACAAGTGCGAAGTGATGCACATAGAGAAAAATAATCCCAACTACAGGTATACAATGCTGAGTTTTGAATTAAGAGTCATCACCCAGGAAAAGGATCTTGAAGTAACTGGAGACAATATTTTGAAATCCTCAACTCAGTGTGCAGTTAAAAAAAAATAAATCTGAATGTTAGGAATTATTTGGAAAGTAACTGAGAAATATCATAATGCCTCTCTAACAGAAGGAATATAATAGAATATAAAATCATGAGCGGGGTGGAAGAGGTAAATAAAGAATAGTTATTTACCCTTTCAGATAGTTTCATGGAGATTTAAACCAAATTAGAGAAAGTATTTTTTCACTGAACACACACACACAATAAAAAAAATCTAAATAAATAAAATCAAGGTGTGGAATTTGTATCTGGAGGATGTGGTGAAGGCATACAGCACAGCTTAGCTTAGAAGAGGTTTGGACAAGTTTCTAGAGGAAAAGTCCATTAAAAACTATTAGCCAGCTAGATTTGGTAAAGCCGCTGCTTATCCTTGGTTGTCAGCAATAAGGTCTGGATCTACTCTTTGGCATCTGCTGCCTACTTCCTAGTGACCCGGACTGGCCACTATCAAAGACATGCCATGTTGGGTCCATGTCATGTCGAGCCCAGCATCCAATCTTATGATGTCCCCAACTAGGAATGCAGGGCAATGGGTAATTCTGGGTTAGGCCGACAGTCCGCCTATAGCAGAAAACCCCTTCCCCTTGTCAGGCAAAACTCTTCTCAGGAGAGATGGAAACAGCGGGTGGCACTGCATGGAGATAAAACTGGAAATGGGGATGCTTTCACAGGCACCAGCCATGCTACTGGTGGAAATGGGGATGCTTTCGCAGGCACCAGCCATGCTACTGGTGGAACTGGGGATGCTTTCGCAGGCACCAGCCATGCTACTGGTGGAAATGGGGATGCTTTCACAGGCACCAGCCATGCTACTGGTGGAACTGGGGATGCTTTCGCAGGCACCAGCCATGCTACTGGTGGAACTGGGGATGCTTTCACAGGCACCAGCCATGCTACTGGTGGAAATGGGGATGCTTTCACAGGCACCAGCCATGCTACTGGTGGAAATGGGAGTCTTATTCATGTGCATGAGTTCTTCCAGTTCACAGGTGTTAAAAGCTTTTGGTGTTGGGCGAGAGGTCAGTACCACAGGCAAATAAAAAAAAAAACCCCAAACACTTTTTGCTTCTTCACACCGAGGAATGGTTAGGGAATGCGCTAAAATAGAAAGCACTGCCAGTAAATTACCTTGCGATGTTTTACAATGTAGTAGAGTATGGGGGCTCCACCGTCATGCCTGGGTCGCCAAACCAGCTCATAGAAATCAGTCTTCGATGTCCTTGGAGAGCTCAGGATGATAGGTGCCTCTGCTATAGACACCTGGCCTTGGCTGGTCGAACACTGCAGAGCTTCTGTGGGCCTGGGGTTTAGCGTGCTCCTGCCCTTGACTGTTCTTCCGGTATTGCTGGGCCTGGAGGGCACTGTAGGGGACCGAGCTGCCTCCAACTTGTAGTCCCATGATGGCTTCAGAGTGGTTTCTGAAAGGGTGATGCAAGAACAACACTTTTTAATTTCACCGATGAACCTTCATGAGAAAAATAGATACTGACCGGCTAAATTTTAGTAGCACAACACATGCCTGACTCAGACCAGAACACTTCTCCCTCACAAAACAAAATATTGGTAATTTAGAAAATGATGGTCCCTCCAGTGACCTAGGACTGTGTACATTGATGATGGCAAGTACCTTTATTTGCTACAGACTTAGGCAATCATGGCCTTACCATAGTGAACATGACACTTATGGCAACATTTTGCAGAGGCTTGCTATTGCCTTCTGCATCCCATAGCACCTAGTCTTGCTTGGTGGCCTCTCATCCAAATATTAGCCAAATCTGACCCTGCTTAGGTTCCTGGATCTGATGATGCTCTGAGACTTTCCCAGGGCAGCATGTACACTAGGCCTATCAAACCCCCAGAAAGGACAGACTGCTTCTGGACTGCTGCCATGTTGAACAGGAAGGAGGCGGTGAGGGAAGCTAAATAGACTAATGGCTTTAATTCTGGATAGTGGGGTTCCCCTGATTTAACGTGACTCTATAGCTCAAATTATATTAAATCTTGTTTGTTTGAGGGTAATTTTTCCAGATCATCATTCAGATTATCTGAAGGAGTAGCATATTATAAATTATATAGTTTGTAAGTTTATACTGCTTTTCTTCACTCAGAGCATTCAAAGTGGATTGAATCAGAAATACAAATAAATAAAATGAATTACAATGAAAAAAAATATATTTTTAAATTTTTTTTTAATTTAATGTGATTTTTGATTCCAGCATGATATTGTGGAGGGTGGGCATTTGCGACATATTTTGACATACTGCTGTAAACCGCCCAGCTCTTTTAAATACATAAATAATTACTTTGCTAAAATATTCCATTGGTATTTTATTAATTGAGCTTCAATAAACATTCTTTCAAAATTAAAAAAAAATAAATTAAAGCCATCTAGTTTATGAGAGAGCATGCATATTCTCACAACCGCAGTGAATGTGCAGAGATACAGAGAATGGGAAGCTGCTGGGTAGTGGCAAAAAACCCAAAATCTTTAGAACAAAAAACTTTGGTGTGACTCAGAATGACCTGGAATGAGGGAGAGGAGGGACACTATTATCTTGCTTAGCAATAACTAATAGATTTTCTCTTCAGGTAGGTAGAAATCTTCAAAGATGTTAAGAGGTGGCAGAGGACAACCCATATTTGTTTGTCTCTGGGAGCCAGGCCCCACAGAATTTCCATCTGAAGGGCCACACCATGGTTCATTCACCTTCCAAAACAAACAAGAATGAGGAAGAATAAAGAAAGCACAGATAAACCTCTGGAAACCCAGTCAGCATTTAGCAACTAGAGTAGTTTTAGTTTTCCTGGGGCCTCACCGGGTCGGGAGGTTCTCAGCAGCACCATGGCTTGGGCACTTCCAACTTCATTCTCCGCCATGCACTGGTAGATTCCATCATCTTCGGGCCCCACGCTCATCACCCGCAGGGTCTTCCTGGACAGCCGATGCCGCAGACCCGAGACCAGAGGCAAGGAATTCCTCAGCCATGCCACTGAGGGCTGGGGGTTCCCCCGCACCCGGCACATGAACTTTGCACTCTGACCCCACAGGATGACCGGCTGGGACAGTTCCATAGTGACCTCAGGGGGTTCTATAAAGCAAGAAGAGAAAGGGTTTAGAAGAAAAATAAACTTATGCACCATTGGTACAGACAACAGAGAAGGGAAGTCCAGTGAAAGAACCAAGAAAATCAAACTTGGACAGCAAGTGATCAAAGCAGCCAGGCCCACACCAGCTAAAAAATATAAAAGGGAGCACCATTCTGGGAAGAGACAAATGCTAGACTAGAGCATGAGAAACTGAAAGTGGTGGAAAAACGAACCCCTTCAAAACTATTTTAAACAAGTTGGAAAATGTATGCTAGCAGCACGACCCAAAGGTGCAGTTCCCTCCCTCCAAGCGGGTGAAAGTCAGCACAGGGGCTGGAGACTAAACGTTGTCAGACAATTGTAATTGGAACCCAAAGCACAATTCCCAGATCACGTTTAGTTTCAGTCCTCCATGCCAAATCAGTGCAGTAGTTTCCGAGGTCTAGCATGGACAGACAAAAATTACCATCAGCACTAGCAAAAAACGCACCTAAAAATCTATCTGCTTTTGGTCCCCCCTTTTTATCTTAAATGGATCAGTGGTTGATACCTTATATAACTCTTTTATCGATAATGTGTTGGGGGGTTAATGGTTCAATGGAATCTTTCCTTTCTTGAGAGACTGCAAGATTTATCAGCTTTACTAATATGAAGACTGAAAAGGTGATATTGGGCTGGCCTGGTGGCGCCGTGGCATTGCAGAGGACCTGGGCTTGATTCCCTGGTTCAGTTCTTCTGCTCCCTGGGACGGCCGGGGCTGGTGATGCTGTGGAGGCAGAGGGGAATTGTGGTCGTTTCTCCAAGAGCTACATCTGGTGACTGGATTTAGGACCCGTGATTGAGTTCTGGTGGATGGCCGCCATCAGAAGCGGTGTTCCTCAGGGCATGATTTGGTCGGGGAGAGGAAGATAACGCACATAGAATGCATTTCCAAATCTATGCACGTTATTTACCCTGGGGGGGGAAAAAAAAGATCTGCAGGTGCAAATGTGCACAGGTTCTTTATTTCAAAGCAAAAGAATGTGCGTACTTTTGCTTTGAAAATGAGGGTAAAGGCTATGGGCAATTTTGAAAACTGCTGCTTGATGATGATTGCATACCATCAAGATAACTGTGCTGCAAGAGGTATGTTGCAGATTGCAGCGATCGTCATCTGATAAACTAGAAAACAACCTAAACAAGCCATAAAATACAAAACCGTTCCTAGGAGTCCTACCATCCTGCCTTGGGTTTTACAAAAGCACCTTTTTTGAGTGATGGATTACAATTCATTACCTTCCCTGGAGTATTTCTTAAATGTTGTTAGTTTTTGGGACAACATCAATACATACAGTGGTGATGAAGAACAAGAGCGATCAAGAATATAAAGATCCTTTCTCCAAATATCGACAATAACATTTCATTTTGGATCTTTAAAGGGTGCTACAACCTACAAAGAATCCAATTTTCTCCAGGACCAATATGGCTCCCAGAGCTTGGCAAGGCAGAACTTGGAAAGAAACAGAGACTCAAGGGTGAGGAGGCGATTCAACTTCAGCACTCACCAAACACCTGAACGTTGTAGAAGATAAAGGCGGCTCCGGCTTCCTCCATCCCGTTGCTGGCCATGCAGCTGTAGGTGCCGGAGTCCTCCTCTGTGGTGGTGTCGATCAGGAGGTTGCTGAGCAGAAGTCGTGTTTTATTGTGGCCGCTGATGTCTGCCCCGTCTTTGGCCCAGGTGATGCGGGGAGGAGGCATCCCGCTGGCCACGCACTCGAGGATGAGGCTCTGACCTTTGGTGACTATGATCGTCTGGGCCTTAGTGGGGTAAACGATCCGGGCTGCTTCCGCTGTGGAGCCTGGCAGGGAGTGGAAGGTGTGAACACAGCAGCCCATAGAATAAGAACGGTACACATTCTAGATCCAATCTGTCCAGGTGCCCTCACCCATCCATGCAAGCTTCTATAGTAGCAGCATTAGGATCAACTAAATAAGTACAGGCAACTCCAGTCCCCTCGAGCTGCAAAGAGGTCTGGATTTTCAAGATATCCATACTGAATATTCATAAGATATATTTGCATAAATACGGTGTGTGAGCTTTGTTTATTTGTATATCATAATTACCCTGAAAACTGGACCTTTTGGTGACTCTCAAGACTGGAGTTGCCAGCCCCCAAACTAAATGGTAATCAAATGGCGAATTCACACAACGTGCTCTCCATTAGCTGGCCATACTCCTATGATGCTTTTCCCATAAGGGTACTTTCCAATGGATCCCCAGCCAAATACATATACTATCTATAAAGAAGTCTGGGTCCAATGTAAGATTTATTACAGACGGATATAAGAGGTCCTCATATTAAAGTGGCCATATCTACGACTTAAAATCCCTGCTTTCCAAATCCCCTCCCTTTAGCCTTTCAGTAATGCTTGGCATTAGTGAAAAGTTTCCCTGCTCTGTTTTCACTTAAATGTTTTGCAGTTTTCCACAATTCTTTTTATTCTAGGGCTTTTACCCCAGTTTTCGTATCCCTCTCTCTACAGTTCAGTTATCACAGCAAGTGTGCTTGGCCAGAGGCCTCTGCCAGACTCCCTTCAGAATTTGATATGTGTGCACCCTGAGTCTGGGCAGTAGGTACCACTGTTGTGTGATGGCTGGGATGTCCTCTCTCCCAGCGCCTGTAAATGCTGGGTCCAGGAATCCAATCCTGGTATCCTACATGGCATTTGCTGCTGCTGAGTCACGGGTCCGGTCTTTTGCAGCTTTGGTAGGGGCAGAGAACATTAGATATCAGGAAGACAGAGACCCAAGATCCATCAGGGGCAGTGAGGATAAAGGGAATCTTACGTCGTACGCGCAGCCTGTCACTGGAAACTGAAGTTTTCACTTCCTGGGTCACAGGGTTATAGGCCGCGCATGTATAGGTCCCCTCATCCTCCTGCGTGGCATTGACTATCTGAAGGTTCCCAGACGGCATGATGAGATAATTCCCTGCGAGTAAGAGAAAAGAGTATGTACTGTAAAAGCAAACGCTCCCTGTGAACAAAGTGAACATCCCGGCACCAAGGCTGCTAACTGGCTGCATTATTTTACTGACCGTCTGAGCAAGTCTTAGGTTCATCCCACAGCGAGTACAGAGCTAGAGAGAAGAGAACTACATTTCCCAGCAAGCAATGGGCAAACTTAAGTGTGATTCAGTGTGCCAGTCAATAATGGAACCTGCTGGCAACTTTGCATTGCACAAATAAATGGATAACTGCGCCAGTTACTGAATGTTGTAAGCTCTAGGAGTCCAGAGATTCTACCTATCTGAATCTGGAAGTAGTAGGTTCTCATGCTTGTGGAACTCAAGCTAAGAAGACCTCAAACTTTAATTATCAGGTGACAGAAGACTTTCAGCCAATCCGCTTTCTCCAGGTTTTAGAATTCCTCACCTGCTCTTAGAAAGGGGACATCTCATGCAGCATGACACTGTGATGCCACGTGACTGTGACCGCAGACAGACATTCTCATTTACAAAGGAAACCTCGGAACACACACAGCAATGGTTCAGAGCTGTGGTTTGCAAACGTATTTTTCAGGAGCCCGTGAAAGAAAAGACTTCCTTCTCAGGACTCTGGGTGGAAAGAAAACGCTCTCATCCTCCCATCCCCCACCCTTATTTCTTATTCTCACCATCCCGTTCTCAGCCTGCCCCCTTGCTCGCTGTCACTCTTCTTGCTCCCCTTTTCTCAGCCCCCACTGCTCACTCGCTGCTGTCCGGACACTTCTGCAGGCTCTGCTTGGCTCTCAGTCATCACGGGACGACGGGTACCACGTGGCCAGAGTCAGCAGCAAAAGGCTGCCACACGCTGTGCTTGTTCCCTTCTCCCCGGACAGCTGCAGATGCAGGGCCGGGTCTGCAACCCAGTAACTGGCATTACTCATGACTCGGTGCTGGGTTGTACCCAGAGCTTGAAAGGCTGGTTTTGGAATGCACTACCACAAAGGAAGAAAGTGAAAATGTTAAAGAAATGTGGGGGGTGTTTTTTTTTTATTGTGGCTTCAATTCTTTCTTAATTATTTCTCTATCCACCTTGACAATGTCACTTATAACTTCCCTACGCTCTGACTTACTACTTTGGTGAAGGATCATGGGAAAAAAATAAATCACATGAATTGGTTTGCACAGCATCCTGGTCACTAATGGCGCCTGCTCACCTCTGGAGGTCTCCAGCCACTCCTGTTTCACACTGTAGCGCACCTGGGCCTTGGGGTGACTTTCAGGCAGATTACAGGCAATCACAGCCGTGTTCCCCTCATCCACTTCAATCACATGCTGCGTGTCAAGCGTGAAGTCCTGCAGGTCTGTGGAACAGGAAGAGACAAAGCTTATGACTACAAAACTATATTCTCTCTTTAAAAATGTATTTCTTTCTGAATATTTGATATTCTGCTCTAAGATGGTCTCCAGGCAGATTACAATTAAATCTATACTAGAATTCCTGTTACATTAACTTCATAGCCTACAACATCATAGGGAGGGAACATAATTGGTTGGGGGGAGCAGTATGTAATTGTATATATCACCCCCCTACCAATCCCGCACTCACAATTGACTCTGCTATCAAGATTCCTCATGCACAGCCCTGCGCAAGGAACCTGGGGGTCCTAATCGACCAACAACTGAACTTCAAAAAACATATCAGTGCCATACTCAAAGAGGGTGTCTTCAAACTTAAAGTCTTAAAAATCCTGAAACCTCTCCTTCACGCCAGTGACTTCCGCACTGTCGTCCAGGCTACACTGGCATCCAAGATGGATTACTGTAATTCCCTCTTTCTTGGCCTACCCTACTCCTCCTTAAAGCCCCTCCAAATGCTACAGAACACTGTAGCCAGAACCCTCTCCAACGCTCATAAATACGACCATATTTCCCCTATATTGAAGGACCTACACTGGCTCCCTATTCCCTCCCGCATCCTCTTTAAATCCCTGACCATTATCCATAAAGCCTTATATTCCCATCACTCCAACTGGCTGGTAGATCCCCTCCAATTTGCCTGCTCGAATCGACCGACAAGGACCACTAACAAAGGGTTCCTCCATGTGCCATCCCTAAAGAAAGCACACCTCACAGCTACAAGGGATCGGGCGCTCTCCATTGCTGGACCTATGCACTGGAACTCACTCCCAACCCACCTCAGACTTGAACCTTGCATCACCAAATTCAGAGCCCAGCTCAAAACCTGGCTATTCAAACAAGCCTTTCCCCAACACCCTTGATGAATACTGAATTGTGATGGATCATGACCTGAATTTGACTATGACCTTGTTCTTATGACATTATAGTTCACTTGTTAATTGTTCCTATGCTTCTCTGCTCTCCTATTGGTTTTTTGTACCCCCTACCCTTCCCCTGTTACTTGTAATTTCCGTTGCTTTTGTTCCATGTAAACCGAGGTGATGTTTCGACTAACATTGGTATAGAAGACTCTTTAAATAAAATAAATAAATAAAAACATAAATCTGATTATTGAGCAGTATTGACATCAACTCCTTGTATAAAATGAGTCAAAGCTCCTGTTAACTCCCACAGCAGTCATCCAGACCACTAGACCTAATATGTGGGTAGTAGGAGCTGCCTCATAGCATTTTATCTTCTCCTCCTCCTGCATTACTCCTCCCTGTCCAGTCCTCTGCTGGATTCAAATCAGGAATGACAGAGCCAGCAGAAACTCCCAAGGAGACCGATATACGGCTCCAAATTTCCCTCTCTGCCCCATCAAAACGTGCTGCAGCAACCTCATAGGCCCAACAGCAGTCTTCCTTCAACCATGGCCATACCATTATTGCTCCTGATGGCAGAAGAAGGGTTCTTCAGCGGGTCTGCTCCTTGGATCAGAGTCTCTTGGAACACTCCCTCAATTAATGCACGGCCTCCAGTTTGACCTTACTTCAGCTTTGGTACCCAGGGACAAATATGAACTCTCAGCATAATATTGCCTTGCATGAGGCTGGACTACTGGGACTTCAGGCCACATGGGCTCCTTTGTCATTCCCTAGTTTATGGATTATGCCCCTTTGTGCTGGGATAGGCTTTGCCACGGTTGATAATAGGCTTCCTCAGAAAAGGAGACACAATGAGGTTTGCAGGGCCAGGCTTCAAGCTTCCCAAGCTGGATCCTTTTCCATGCTATTTGTGGAAGGTGTCTTAGATAGAGAGGACCAAAGGGAAGACTGCTGGGGAAGAATTTTTATAGTTAACATCTGGCCTGGCCTGTATTCTTCTCCTCCTCCCATCCCCATTATGAGTCTATTTTTCTTCCTGAACTCTACTCCATTATTGCTCTTCGGCAGACGGTCTTCTGCTCTCCAGTCCTGCCCAACTATATGTGCCAGTGCAGGCCCTGGCATTGCTGTATTTACAACACATAAATGTAATCCTGAGACTCAAACTGCACATTGATCCTGAAGAAAACAGGATTATGTTTTGCAAGTTTTGACAGCTTTATGGTACTAATAAACTATTCAACGATGAGACCTCACAGGTCTCTCCTTCAGGATGTTACAAAGTTTGTTTTGTGCCGTCACATCTGAAGGAGTTGTCCATGCGATGTCAAAAGTTAATATACATCATCATCTTTGAGGAATTCTTAACATTTGTCGAATAAAAATTCTCAAAAGCTGCAGAGAGTCCAGTTTCTTCCCGGACCGGCATGGCTATTGGAACTAGGCAGCTTGTACTTTGAAATTAGTTTCGATGAGATTGGAGGTAATGCAATGATAGCCGTCTGACAGATGAGAACCTCTCCACACTGCGACTTGTCTGCACTAATCCCGGCTCCATCTGCATTCCTGGGAGCAAAGAGAGGGGCCCCTCAGAGTAGGAATGGGAATACCAGACTGCTGTTAAGAATTATGGATCAGGTTTCACAGGGGAAAACATTCAACGTGACACCTGCCTTGGCCTGCACGCTGCTACATTTGAGAAATCCATTAGGGGTTGTTTTCACAGCTCCCTCCCATCTACATTCCTTAAGCTGTACCTATCAAACAGCGCACATCAATCAAAGAGCTGTACAATGAATGAAAACCTGGGGTCCCCCTGCCTGAGCCCAAAACCATTCTCCCAGCAATTCAAGGCCCTTTCTCCCTACCATTACTGACTGTTTCTCCTCTTCAGAGGCCTCATATTTCATGGTTCTCTTTCCATTTCCCCTACCATGGCCCCTAACATCCCTCAGCAAACTGGCAGCTGTCTTCCCTCCTCCACTCCAGCCAAGACGGGGGCGAGAGAACGGCAGAAACATTCTAGAGGGCTACAATCTTCCAATCTCGGCTTACAGACAAATCATCTAGGATTTCATACAAGGAAATTACATTTTTAGGTGCCATTTTCAGCTGGAAATGTGTGGGTATTAATTGCCAATTTAACTGTTTTCCTGCAATATTTGTTTCTAGTGGATGGTTTAGAATCGCAGAGAACTGTATTATGCTAGCTTCAAATGCTGATCAGTCTGGATGACAGTTTAAGGTGTCAGAGTATAGTATTGCTCTAATTTTTTATGACAAGACTTAAAAGGCCACTAGCTGTTTTCTTGCATGTGTATGTGTATACTGAGTTCAGTATACCATTTATATAAACTCCCAAGAGGCTTTATTCCGTGCAGCTTTCCCTCAATTAATCCCACCAAATAACCCTCAATTTCGTTTTTCCAATCATGGCCTGACTGTTTTAACTCAGCCTTTTAGTTGTCTGTCTGTCTTGGCTAGATTGCAAGCTCCAGGGAGCAACGGGACTGTCTCTCATGTGTCTCTGCATAGCCTGGTAGTGGTATACCAATGAAAAACAACAAATCATCATCATTTTAAGGCTTTCCTCCCTCAATCACTATATTCTTGGCTGAACACTTTTCCCAACGCGTACAACACAAAAGGTGGGGGGGAGTTTACATGTCAGCATAATCTACCGAAAGCCCAAATCCTCTCAGCTTCTGAGCCTCCATCCCAGACGGACTCCATCTGGCTCAACAAAGTTCACAATCTGCTTGAACAAGTACCTTCTCCTCCTCATCCTCTATCTAAAGCAGGCTGGGGTAAAATAAAGTTCATATCTTCCTCTGTTACAATGGCGCTAGCTTTAAAGGCTTGGCCTTGATCATTCTTACAGTCAATCTCCCTCACCGAAGGGAAATACCCCGACTGCTTAAAATCAGCAATCATTAAACCATCATTAAATCATTAAAAAAGAACAACCTAGACCCAGAGAACATCCAAAACTACAGACCCATATCAAACTTACCTTTCATCACAAAAATCATAGAAACAAATCGTCCACTCCCAGCTCTCTGACTACATAGAAACGAACAACATACTTCACCCCGCTCAATTTGGATTCAGGAAAAATTTAAGCATGGAAGCATTACTCCTATCACTAAATGACACAATACTTCGAGGATTTGACAAAGGACTAAGTTACATTTTATTACTCCTGGATTTATCAGCTGCTTTCGACACAGTCAACCATTCCATCTTACTCGACAGACTATCCAAAATAGGGGCAACGGGTACTATACTATACTGGGAAATAGGGGCAATGGGTACTATACTAAAATTAATACTTTACTGCCATCACTACTGTTAACAGTTATGATGGAAAAACTGAATGACGGTATACAAAACATGTTAAATAAAAAAAAATAAATAAATCTAAGGTGCTCATTCAGTGACATGTCCAGGGGAAAAATCTGAGCCAGTCCTCAATATCATAAGAAACTATATCTCCATGCATGCAATAGGGTACAACCAAGACTGGCTAAGATTATCCCCCCTGGATAAGGAGTTAGTCTACTTGAGTTCAATATTGAAACAGTTTATTCGACTAACATGTCGATGCAGTATCAGCGCACGTTAAACAGGCGCTCATGATTGAGAGCCCGCGCCCTTAATGCGTGCCGATCTACCTCTCCTGGGCGCCTGATTTAATATTTAAATTGGATGCTGCAGTAAAAGGGAGGCACTAGGGAAGAGGTGGCTGTCAGCCGGTTAGGAAGACTGATGCTCACGCTCGTTAACTGAGCGTCCCTTTTCCTATACTGACCACCGCACCTTTTTTTTTTTTAATTTAATTTTTTCCCGGACATTCTAATTTTTTAGTTCCTCTGGCTTAATATCGCCACAATATTAAGACGGAGGAAGTAATGAAAAGCAGTATTTTCTGCTTCTCTGTACATCTTTTGGGGTAGATTTTAAGAAAGTGCGCCTTCGCGTACTTTTGTTGGCGCACCAGGCGCCAACAAAAGTACGCTTGATTTTAGTAGATACGCACGTATCAGCTAAAATCCAGGATCGGTGCGCACAAGGCTGCCGATGTCATGTAGCCGGCACGCGCCGAGCTGCGCAGCCTGCCGCCGTCCCCTTCGAGGCCGCTCCGAAATCGGAGCGGCCTCGGAGGGAACTCGCTTTCGCCCTCCCCTCACCTTCCCCTCCCTTCCTCTATCTAACCCACCCCCCCGGCCCTATCTAGACCCCCCCTACCTTTATCGGGGGGGGGTCTAGATAGGGCCGGGGGAGTGCCCTCCGGAACCGCCCCCAGATCGAGACGCGATCTGGGGGCGGTTCCGGAGGGCACGGCCACGCCCCCGGACCGCCCCGGGCCGAAACCACGCCCCCGGCCCCGCCCCCGAAACACCACATCCCGCCCCCAAAACGCCGGGTGGATTTACGCGTGACCAGCTAAGTCTGGTCATGCTGGAAAGCGGGCTTAAAGTTAGCCTGAAAAGTATATCCAGCTAACTAGGACTTTATCTGGTTATATCCAGCGGAGCACCCAAACGACAATGTTCTACTGACTATCTGTGACTATTTGTCCAGCTAAGTTCAGCTATGTCTAAGGCAACAGACCAGGTGATACAATGACAGTGTGCTGCCATGAGACCAACACATGCGGAAACCCTTACAGATACAGAACGTGCTCAAATACGACGCACGCAAAGACGATACTTCTGTTTTACTTTGCTGAGATTCGGGATGTGCTCTCCTACTTGCATTTAAAAAAGAAATGAAAAGATTTTGGTAAAAGCTCTCTTTAAGTTGCCCTGTGGCACTTACTAATTTTTCACCATAATAGGAGTTTCTTTTTTTTTTTTTTTTTTTTAGCAGTTTCTGCTCTATTGAAATATCCTGGAAAAGATTAGGGTCTCAAGAACATTTTACTAGACAGGGAAATGCTACAGCAGAATTTTACCATAAAATGATTTCTCTTTTAAATCTGATTCTTTTTATTGGAGCAACACACGAATTACTTCTACATTCGACTTTACTGTATCGTTGCACAGTGCCTTTGGCAGGTTTACTGGAAGGTGACTGATCCGTGGCTACATTAAATGAAAGGATGGCGTCCATAAATTTTTGGCGTCTACATCGATCTCTTCTTCAGATCTAACTGCCAATTCCAAGTATTGTGGGACCAAAATCCCCTCAGTAGACGGGCCCTTTGTTGTCTCAAAAACTCATGTATGCCAGGTTCATCACCTTTGAATTATTCTAACAGTAGTCCAATGAAAGCAGTCACAAGATTCCAGTTGCCTCCCGGCCTATTCTGGCTGCTAGAGATGGTTTAGCTGTCACAGTGTTTATTCCATCTTGAGTGCCTACAATATATATATATATATATATATATATATATTTTTTTTTTTTTTTTATAAGACTAGCACTTTTTAAATACCTCTGTTTCACAAACTTATCAGCAACACCAAGGACTAGGCAATAAGAAAATTAAAAGCCAATGTAATTTGGCACAATCTAGAGACAATTACTTGGCTTTTTTTTTTTTTTTTAACTTTTATCATGTTGGCACTGAGTAATCAAATAATTGCAGGTTTTGCCACTAGAAGATAAGCCCCCTCATGGGGTGGGTAATCTTCAGATGGCCCGCATAGGCTTATGTCTGCGGCTACCTGCTAATTTTAGCCTGAATTTTCAAAGACGCTCGATGCACCTAAATCCACTTTGAAAACTGGCAGGCGTGCACTAGAAGATCTCATGGCAGAATCTCTGTCCTGGGAGGATTTTTAGAGCAAGTTGGACAAATGCGAGAGGAGGCAGAGGGAGGCTTACAGGTCCCTCTTGGGGTCCCTATGGTTTTTCTCAGTTAAAAAAAGAAGGCTCTGGCGGGGACATTGCTACTTAGCGATGGCCAGAGAGAGAAGCAGCTATGAGAAAGTGGTGCGTTGAGACGGGACTTTTCCCATGGTTCTCTGTTTCTGCCACTCTCCCTCGCTGCATGGATGAAGCCCTCATAAGAGGAAAGATGAGGGGATGGAAACAGGAAAGGACTTGCTGGAAAGCACATGTGGAAGGTTTCTCTCATCAAATGACGAGAGGTCTGCTGGAAAAAAAAAAAAAAAAGTTTCCGCCCACGTTCAAACCTTTATACATTAATCAAGCTGATGCGCCGAACAAAAGCAGAAGACACGGGGTTTCTTATGGCCATGTCGGTCTGATGGATATGCTTTGTTCCAGCTGTTTTTGCATCAGAGGCACCAAGAACTTGGAGTAAAAACCCCCCCCCCAAAACCAGAGGCATGCGTAGCGTACAGTAAAGAGGCAGTGTCAGGCCAGGCCTCTCTGTACCAAAAACCACTGCATTCTATTCAGTGCCCTGACTCGATTCATGCATTGGCTGGCGACAGCGGCCCAAGCAAAAGCAAAACTTTTTACTGCGTCTGCTCCAGCAGTTGCTTTATGTCTTTGGGGGAGGGAGGGGAGCGAGGAGGAGGAACTCCTGGACCCCGTGCCAGCTTCGCTCCCACTCTCCTGCCCAGGGTCAAGCTATTCAGGACACTCTAGGGTGGCCCAGTGCTCCCTCAAATTTCTGAACGACTGCATGCGCAAACATTTTCTTTGTGTGCAACTTTTTTTTTTTTTATAAGCAGGGTTCAAATTCGTGCACTCTGAGCAGGTGTCCTGCAAACGAACGGGATTTCTGATGTGCGCGGGGTTCACGACATTCCACGCGCGCACACCTTAGAGGGAACAGGGGCGTGGCCAAGGATTCTGCAAAGCTGTCCAAACCAAACGGTAAAGCTAAAGCAGCTGAGAAAGGAGATAAGGAAAGCAAATTTACTAGAGTAAAAGACGCAAGCGGAGTGTGCTAGAAGGCAGTACGGTTTTTGTAAGATGCAATGTGTAGTCTCGCATGTCGAAAGAGCCGTGCTTGGCTGTTCCATAAACAGCTCCTGGAAGAACAGAAGGGGTGTGTAGCAAATTAGAAAGAACAATAATCAGTCTTGCAAATAACGAGCAGGGACTTTCATAGTTAATCCCTAGTTTTACCAGATTGTTGTTATGTGGAATCTCTGTTCACAATCTGTTGAACGCCACTGGATGGTAACGGCAGGCATGATCCGGGACAGTAAGCCAGTGTTACTAATGATTTTTACCCGTCTGTAGCTGTATCATTCCTGAACTGGTCTCTGCTGATCAGTGACAGCTTCTGTTTATTTTAACTGAAAGCTAACTTGATGAAAATACTCTGAGCTACTCTGGGAAGCCTGCTGCTGCTTATACGGAACCAAACCAAAAAACAAAACAAAACATATGCACATCAATTTTCTCCCTGCTTTAAAAGCCTTCCCACAAATTCTGAAGACATCTGACTTGGTTGACCCCCCTCCTCCCCAATGGCTTTTTAGATGCCAATCAACTGAGCTACTCTGAGAGCACATGGCCGACAGCTTGCCTTGCCATGATTATCCAAAGCCTATTGACCAGTGTCTGACACATTTGTCTCAGGCCAGCTACCGATCTAGGCCTCCGGTCACCTTCCTGCTTTTCCCGAAACTGTTCCGCATTCTCCACCTCGTTACGTGAGCGGTCGTCTGCAGTAACGTTGCACAGTAACACCAAAGATGGTGTTCGGATAACGATCAACAGGCCCACTCAATCTGCCCCGTTATTCCAGTCTAGGCTATTAAGGAGATATCCCCAGCTACCGTAGAATAACCGAATGCGCGAGGGATATTGCTCCTTATTCAGGTCAGTTTTGTGTTGCCTTCCTGGTTGGTTCTTTACAATCCTGGGTAGATGAGAATTCAAATTCTTATATGTAATGCAATACCCAGCTATTTCCCCCTGCCTCCTCCCATTCACACACGTCTCATCACCAAACTTTGCCATAATCTAAGCAGCTACCAAAACTAGTGAGGTGCAGTAAATCAGAATGGAAATAAATAAAAAAAAAAAAAAGTCAACAGGACCCTTCCTTACTCCACCCCCATTCTTTCCTAAGTTGCATGAGGGACCAAACGGAGGAGAGGTCATTTTCCAGATGGAACAAGTTTAACGTCAGCATTTTATAATCACAAGTGCAAAATCATTTCTTTGTCCGAGGGGATTCACTGGCTCCCATTAATCATGACCATGTCAGCTGGCTGTCACACAGATGTAATAATTCATTTCATTGGAATTATAGGGCAAAGGGTAATAATTAACCCCTTAGCACCAGGAATCTCCTTCTCAGACACTCACCTCCTTCCTTACTTGAATCCATTAGCCTTTTGGCTCTTTAAAGTCCATTTAATGGAAAACGCAACAAGCCAATCAAAAGAAGACCCTGGCTTTATATTTAGACTTTTTTTTTTAACACACGAAAACTACCCTTCCTTGAAGGAAAAGTAACGCTTCTCCAAGAAATACAGCCAAAGAATCAAGGAGTCTCCACTGAGAAAGGACTAAGGAGGAAACCATAGACGTGCCCCCAAGGTAACAGAAGACAAAAGGCTGAGAAAAAACTTGAAGGATATTCACCAGCAATTGCATCATTCAACCCTTGGAAATTCCTGCCTCTCTGCACACACACAAGCCTTATTCTCTTCTTTTAACTAAAATCACACTGATCATCAAGCTTGGCTGGGGTTTGCCCAGGAGATATTGCTCACAGCTTCACGAGTACTTGGCCTTTTACCATGAGAGGAAGAATATCCCTGAAAATGCTTTGGAAACCAGTGATCATTGGTATGTGCTGGAGGCTGGTACTTCGAGATGGGGCAAGCTCTAAAGGCTGAAGCCAGCAAGAAAAAAGGAAAAAAAACCCCCAGAATTATGAGCACTGCGATTAGAAAATTAGAGATTCTCTCTTAGTTCAGGGGCTCGAGTTCCCGCGTCCAAAACGGTCATCACTTGCAGCTTCTACGCCTGTACAAGGGCTCATTTACTCTCCCCTACAGAGGGATCATGCATTTGAAGCCTATAAGCCTACATGCTTACTTACTGAGTTACTGGATTTTGCCTAGTTTCCTGTGCATTAAAGTAGTAAGAATACCTTGAACAGTTTCTGTTGGTGGACTCAACCAAATGCAGGTCTTAAAAAGTTGAATGAGAAGCCAGGAGAAAACACCACTGTAACAAAGGAGGCATCATTCCAACAGCCCAAGTGGCTGTGGTACTTTTGGACACTAGGAACACGCACAGACCATGCCAATTCATTCTCCTCAGTTTAAGAAGTTTCCAAAATGCAACGGTGATAGGTTAGGCCACTGGTGTCGTATTTCGTGGGTGAACCAAAATGGGAGGTGCGCTTATCCTGACGGCTACCTCTCTGGATCTTCGGTGCCAGAAACCGGGAAAGGGGAGGCACCTATAGACACTTGACAACTAGTGCCCAGACCCCAAATCTGCTTGGCTTAGGCAATGGAAAATCATGTCAGTTTGCCAGATTCACCCATGGCATACTATACAACAGCATGCTTCTTTCCAGCTCAGCTCCACCAGTCGAAGATGGATAATGTTGCTCTTGGAGATTCTGCTAGCAAAGAGATAAATGCTGTTCCAAGGAACTATAACACCCCTCTCGCGCAGTTATGGAAACCAAAAATGAAAAGTCGAACACACATAAATGCATTTTGATTAAAGCATTTTTTTAAAAATGTAAACAGGGCTCTCCTGGCAATGCAACCCAAACCTCTTGAAATATAAACCGGAGATTGTCCAGGCAACTCTTTTTTAAAACGTTTCTCAGGCGCTTAGCTGTTGGGGGGAGAAGCAGGTCTGAAAAAGTCATAAAAATGATTTGTATGGAACGTGCTTAATACTTGAGGAATTTCTTGGCTTCTCTGAAAGTGAACTTCAGAAATTTGATTAATCCTTTAAGACAAGTCTGGGGAGGAGGGAGGTGAGGAGAAGAGAAGGGGAGTCATATTTTCCACTCGGCACGAAAGCCAGAGGAGGGTTTAACCCTTTGTGCGTGCAGGATTCTGCAGCACGTTTTTACTGGCGTTTCTCAGCCCAGTCGCCATACAAAAGCGACACCCTCAGGCTGCGAGCACACGGGGACCCCAAAGGAGCTGCTGCCGCAGTGACTGGGGCGAGAAGGAGAGAGGGTATGATGAAAACGGAGGTCAAACCCAGCATAAAAAGAACAGTGGTGAAGAAAGGGATAAAGGAATTGGACCCGCGGAAAGAAAGAAAGCAGCCATATCGTGAGTACTGAGAGGGAAAAACAAACGGCCAGCCCTCCCACATGCACGCATATTTCTAAGATTGCCAAAGTATAAATAGTCTCCAGAAAATTAATTTGTGCCCTGGTGGTCTGAATTCATCACAGCCAAATTCAGCTCCCAGAGCCAAGGCACAGCATCAACACAACTGGCAGGGATCTGTCCAGGGAAAGAGTGGCAGGCCCGAGAAGAAACGAGCTGGGGCCAGAGGGGGGAGAACACACAAGAGTGAGGTTTTCAAAGGAGCTGCGTGCGTAAAAGTAGAAATTTTCAAAACTGCATTTACATGCATAAAGCATTTTGAAGATTATTTCCACAGTAACGTACGTACCAGATGAGAGCAAAAAAAAAAGACCACCTGCCTCATCCAGTCTACGCTTGCAAGGATACATCCCAGCTACCAGTCAGAGAGCACAACCGCCTGTAAGATGTCGTTCGCTATAACAGGCCAGTTTTTAATCTTCCGCACCCCACCATCCTGGGTAGGGAGCACAGAAAGTCCAGTACACATGACTAAAGCAAACGAATTCTGAGGTTCTGGCATGTTTAAAGAAAAAGAAAATTCTTGTGTATGTCTTCATGTTTATGGAAATCAAAAGTCATTATAAAATCCAACCTCTAACAAAAACAAAAAAAAGAAGCAAAACACAATTTTTGGAAAGCAGCCATTTATCACGCCTACACTCATTTCTGGAAGTAAAAAAAAAAAAAAAGCAACAAACACAACCTCTTCAACCCAAAAACACACAAAATGAAGCAGCTCTGTAGACGTCTGCATACAAACCAGTTTTCTAGATCTCTTCTGCGAAGAAACCCATGAGCCCAAGCTTCGGTTGGTCTTGGTCAGTCCCCTGCAGCACTGAATATGCAGAATTTCTAAGGCTGCAACTATACTCATTTTGTCTTAATTTTTTCAGGTTTTCATCATCTTTCCTTTCTTGAAGGTGGACCCAAATTTACAAGTAAACAGGAGAGACCAGACGTGAACGCTCAGGCATGGATTAGTACTAGTGCCAAGTAATATTGTGTAGCTTTTTTCTCTCTCTTAGCCCAGCAGTTTCCTCTGGGCTTCCAGCTGAGATCTGGCCCTATCAGCTACCATTCACGCAACGATTTTTCACCCCCCATTTCACAGGCCTTGTCTGGGGGTTACACACCACAGCTCCTTCCAGAATCCTCCAGCCAGGAGCCTTAACTCCAAGCACTAGGGGCTGCTTTGTACAACGAGGATGACTCCCCCACCCCTGCTGCTGTGTCAGTGCTGTCTCTGCAACATCCCCAACACCCCCCCCCACCAATGCTGTCCCAGGGAGCGGAAGACCTGACCTGGGAAACGCAATCCAGGTCCTTCACATGGCGGTGCCACTGAAGCACTAGGCCAGCCCATATCGGGCGGCATTTTTAAATGCCGTCTGCTGTGCTCCCAAGTGCTGCTGAAACCGTCCCAGGCCCTCGTGTTCTCCCGCCTGTACGTCCACGTTGGCCTGGTCAAAAGGTGACGAAGTAGGGGGCTGCCTAGTCACGTACACCACTGCAGCTCATTACTTCCCCACAAGGAAAGGGAGTTGCCAACGGGGCAAAAAAAAATTAGGTAAGAAATGCCAAGAAAAATGAGCCCGGGGAGGCGTGAGAGGGAGGAAATGCATTATTCATTCAGTGCTCGCAGTTAGAGGTAAAAATGGGACCATGGCTAGAGAAAGGGGCAGAAGGAAAGAGAGAGTGGACTAGGGAGAGCAGTAAAACAAAACAGACTGAATCTCCTTCGAGCAAAAAAGAAGGAAAGCAGGGATATGCAGTATCTGAGTGTTATTCCAGACCTCGGCTCCTTCGGTGCCCTGGGGTTAGAGCTCTCCTGCACAAAGTTTCCTGTCAACTGCTCTTAGCTTTGCATGAAATATGAAAGAAAAACAGCAACCTGGACTCTATCAGATCGGCTCCAGCACACACACACTCACTAGCTTACATGGAAAAATGTCTACAGAGACCAGAGTAGACTAATCTTTCATTCCAAAAGGCAGACTGCCATGTCTTAGAAGCAGACGCTATCCCTATGGTAACAGGCCAGCCCTTGGGAAGCCACCTGTGTTTTCATTCCCCCCATCATTTTCGGCTCAGGCTGAGGGGGGTTTTGCATGGCTCTTGGCCAAGCATGGGATGTGGGAAATTTTTTTTTTTTTTTTTTTTGCAGCCTGTATCCAAGTTATCCATAAAATGAAAAACTAGCAAAACGGTTGGGTAGAGTTTTCTGGGCTTCAACGAAGGTCTCTTTCCCAGGCAATATCAACTTCGTGGAAGAAGGGACCTAGACTGAAACATGTACCTTGTTCCCCTATGGTTAAGGATCTTCCTTTTCAGTTTTCATTTTATTTTTTCTGGAAATTTCAATGTTATAACAAAAAAATAAATAAAATTCAGAGGGAAAATGACTTATCCACCAATTTTTCTTCTGTGTGTTATAACAAGGTCATTTTTCCACTGATTTTTTTCTATACTGCACTTAACGCAATTAAACGGGCTTTTAAAAATTGCTACAATAGTATGTGACATTTACATTTTCCTTTGAAAATTACTTCAGAAATTTCATCTGCCTTTCATTTGCCCAATCTCACAAGGTCTTTCTGTAGTTCCCCACAATCTACTGCAGCTTTAACAAATTTGAATAATTTTGTGTCATCTGCAAATTTGATCACCTCACTTGTTCCCTTTTCCAGGTCATTTATGAATGTTAAGTAGCACAGCTCCCAGTACCACTCTCTTTGGAAAACTGACCATTTAGTCCTACCTTCGGTTTCCAGCCTTTTAACCAGTTACCAAGCCACAATAGGACACTGCCTCCTACCTCATGACTTTGTAATTTCCTGAGGAGTCTCGCATAGGGACTTCATCACTATTCCAACCGGCTCACCTTTATCACCTTCAAATAAATCCTAAAAGATTCGCTAGACAAGATTTCCCTTTGCTAAAACCATATTGACTCTGCCCCATTAAGCCATGTATCTATATGGCCAATGATTTTGTTTTTAAGATTGGCTTCTATCGTTTAGCCCAGAGTCACTGGTCTATAGATTCCCAGATCACGCCTGGATCCCTTTATAAAAAAATCTGTGCCAAGTGGCCACCTTCCAGGCTTCAGGAATTGTGGCTGCTTTAAATGATAGATTACAGACTTACCAGTAACAGGTTAGCAATTTCATGTTTTAGTTTTCAGAATTCTGAGGTGGATGCCGTTCAGTCCTGGCGATTTGCTACTTTTTAATTTGCCGATCTGATCTATTACATCCTCCATTGTCGCAGATATTTGTTTTAGTTGCTCAGAATCATCACCATTAAAGAACGTTTTGGGTGTGTTCCTAACAGCCTCCTTCTTAAAGACCGAGGCAAAGAATTGCTTTAGTTTTTGTGCTATTTCCTTGACCTCCCTGAGCCACCCCCCTTTTGCCCCCTCGGTCATCTAGCAACCCAGCTGATTCCCTCTCAGGCTTTTTGCCTAGAATGTGTTTGAAAAAGGTTTTATTATTAGTGCAAGCTTCTTCTTAAATTCTCTCTTTGGCCTGTCTTATTACTGTTTTATATCTAACTTGCCAGTGCTTATGCTCTTGACTATTTTAGTCCCAAAAAGCAAGAAGGTAGGCGATCTAAGAAAGCCGTCAGGAAAACCTCAAGGATTAGATGCCACGGTCTTTTTCAAACCATAGAAACATAGAAACATAGAAATGACGGCAGAAGAAGACCAAATGGCCCATCCAGTCTGCCCAGCAAGCTTCACACATTTTTTCTCTCATACTTATCTGTTTCTCTTAGCTCTTGGTTCTATTTCCCTTCCACCCCCAGTTTTAATGTAGAGAGCAGTGATGGAGCTGCATCCAAGTGAAATATCTAGCTTGATTAGTTAGGGGTAGTAGCCGCCGCAATAAGCAAGCTACACCCATGCTTATTTGTTTTACCCAGCCTATGTTATACAGCCCTTATTGGTTGTTTTTCTTCTCCCCTGCCGTTGAAGCAGGGAGCTATGCTGGATACGCGTGAAGTATCAGTCTTCTCCCATGCTGTTGAAGCAGAGAGCCATGCTGGATGTGCATCGAAAGTGAAGTATCAGGCACATTTGGTTTGGGGTAGTAACCGCCGTAACAAGCCAGCTACTCCCCGTTTTGTGAGTGCGACCCCTCATTTTCTCCCCTGCCGTTGAAGCAGAGAGCTCTGCTGGATGTGTGAAGTATCGGTTTTTCTTCTCCCCTGCCATTGAATCAGAGAACTATGCTGTATATGCATTGAAAGTGAAGTATCAGACTTATTTGATTTGGGGTAGTAACCGCCGTAACAAGCCAGCTACTCCCCTCTTTGTGAGTGTGAATCCTTTTTTCCATATTTCCTCTTGCTGTTGAAGCTTAGAGCGATGTTGGAGTGGAATTATTGAAGTGGAGACATATGTATTCTTATAGCTCGACTCTGGCCGAGTTTTGCCATTAACTGAACGGCTGCCTCAGGGGCTCTGATATATTTGGACTCAAGTTGAAACAACTGTAATCTTGTATGACACGCCTGTTTTTCCAAGTGCAGTCCGCTGTGACATTAATTCTTTTTGTTTTGTTTGTGATTCATGATCTTGTGAATGCGGTATGTCTATTGGATCTCCAACTTAGACAACGCATTGGTCATGCACTGCGGCTAGGAAAACTTACGCTTCACATTCAGTTGCTCGTCTCCACTCCGACTGAATGATCACTAGTCGGAGTGGAGACAACTGCCTCCATTGCATGCAAGTCTATCTCATGCATATTCATTGTGGACATCTGAAAACCTAGCCTGTTTGTGGCACTTGAGGACTGGAGTTTGCCATCACTGCTCTAGCCTATCTATATTCTTGCAGAGATACAACCTTCAGAATTGAACTGCAATTTGAGACCTTCCCAATGATCTGTATAGAGGCATGATCACCTCTTCTTTTTTTGCTAGTTAAGCCTCTTCCTGTGCATGCCAGAATCTCCCTAGCTCTGATCACCATCTTGTTTTGCTACCATGAGTTCCGTTACTCCACAGTTCCTCTCCTGGTCGGTGCATATCAGTTTCTCATCCTTCGCTGTATACCACCACTCCATCATATTTCTGCACCCAAAATGCATTTTTTGCATTGAATCTTAATTGTCAAACATTTGCCCACTCCTCAACCTTTCTTAGGCCACATCTTATTTTGTCCACTCCCTCAGGGGTGTCCACTCTGTTACAGATCTTAGCGTCATCCGCAAAAAAGGCAAACTTTTCCTTTTAACTCCACTGCAATATCACTTACAAAGATATTGAACAGAATCAATTCCAGGACTGATTCTTAAGACATTCCACTCATTGCCCTTTTTTCTTCAGAGTAAATTCAGTTTAACAGTACCCTCTGTTATCTATACTCAGTCAGCTTCTAATCCTCTTAGATCGCAATGATGCATTTGATATGATCAACCTCAAATACTCAATAAAGCAATTTTCAGAGGCAGAGGTAAGAGAGGGATCCTTGAACTGGATATTCTTTATTTCAGAGAGATAATATGTATACAAGAACAATGAGGTGTCCTCCCTGTATCCTTTGCCTTGTGGGGTCCTGCGAGACTCTCTACTCACACTTCTACTCTTTACTATTTACCTGCTGCTGCTTATAAGAATGAAGGATTATGGTATTTGCTATGTTTTCTTTATGGATGAAATATAACTATATTCCCCCTTGAGATTGGAATAAGGCCCTAGGGAGATAGAGGAAATGTTTAGATACAACCTCAAGTTAGATGCTCGATAATAAACTCAAGCTGAATCTCGCAGAGATGGAGGCCTTATGGGTTAAGAAGAAAGAGAAGTATTTTCCAGGCCCACTCTTAGAGCTGGGCTGTTTCCATTGGAAATGAGTACTGAAGTTATTAGCTTAGGGATACAGAGCTATTATTTTCATTTCAGAATACTCAGTTGACACTGCCCTCTGTTTGACCATAAAAGCTTTGCGTCAATTATTCACACAACATTGACTTCCCGCCTGGATTACCGCAGTCTTCTTTACCTAATCTTACTGAAAATGAATCTAAAGAAACTTCTGGAAACAGAAATCTCAGCTACCCCACCTACTTTTAGGACATATATTGAGGGATCAATTCTCTCCAGTCCTAGGTGAGCTCAAGTGGTTGCAATTTGAGTCCAGGATTATTTTTAAAGCATGGACCCTGACCTATAAAATTTGGCATGGAATGGGCGAAAGCTTCTGAGGGCAAAACTGGCAAATTATGTTTGCAAAATGAGACACTTTTAGAGATAACTCCCCTTAAGGGTAATAGATCTATTAAAATAACAAAACAAGCTTTTCTGGAGCTGTGGAATATGCTTTCATGAAACGTTCAATGGGCAGAAGGCCAGAAAGCCGCCTTGTTTCACAGACATAGGACTTAGCTGCCCTAGGGGATGGCATGCTGCTACCTGAATTAGCCATTGCCTGGGTGAAATGGGGTACGATCCTGGAGATTGCTGAGAATTAATGACAATTATATTATGGATTATTTTAATTTGGGGGGGTCTAAAAGTTATGACCTTTGCAAAAAGTAAAGGCCTATGAGGCTTTCATTTCAGTATATACCATAGACGCAGTTATACAAGTTGAGCACTACGGGAATATTAGGTGTTTTGGCAGCCAAATGTTCTTAGGGCACAAGACAATGGGTTGATACGGTGGGTCTGTTTACGCAGTTCTCACTATCCTCCTGCATTAAAATGGCTTAAGATTTAGGTCTGATGTTGTTTTATTATGTAGTGTGTTATGTTGGATTTAGTTTTATTCATATTATATGAATTAACAAAATATTGCTCCTGTTTGATTGCAACCAGAAAGATAAGAATATAAATATTTTAAGTGCGCAAACGGGATAATCCTGCCCACCACTTTGGAGGCTGCTATTTATGAGTCCTCTATATGTGGGATAATATCAAAAAGCTTTGCTGAAATCCACATAAACCACATCCAGTGCGCACCCGCGATCTAATTCTCTCGTCACCCGCAGAAACCTCTCGCTAGATCTTTCTTCATTAGCCACAGCTGTAGGAACTGGGTCTAGCAATGTCTCCTACACAAAACAGAAGGGATATCAGATTTAGGCAAATTAAAGGAGGCATCCTACAGAGTCCCTGTTATTTCATGGCAGGTGTATTATAAGGGGGGAAAAAAGGTACAAAATTCATTTTAATAAACCCAAATCTAATGATTTTATTCTAAAGCTGAGACTAACATGAATACCAAATTGTGGGAAAAAAAGAGAGAACACTTATATAAGACTGAACTGAGTAAGTGTCGGGAGCACCACAATGCACGTTTCACTACTTGACGGGTGTTGTGGGATCCCTTTAGCCTCTGCTCACAGCTGCTGCTAAATTTAGGCCGCCCATATTAAGGATCGTTCCTGCTCCATATCCAGGGACCGTCTCGTCTGTGTGTCTGTACAGTGCTGCCTACGTACAGTAGCACTACAGAAATGATTTAGTAGTACTTGTGGTAGTAAGGTTATGTCGTCAGCTACAAGCTTTGGATTTTAATCATATCCACTCGTGTCTCCATTTTATTCTGCACAGTCAAACATGCCAATGATAGCAGGAAGGGACTAACACTCACCCCCCCCCCCCCCCCCCCCCCGGGTAAGGTTTCCATAACAGCCACACAGTTGGTCTGGTCGGCCACCCAGTCTAAGCAGTGCCGCTCCCGTGGTTTCAAGGACTGAGAGGGATACGCAAGGGAAGCACCGTTAACGGCACTGCTTTAAAATGAGATTCTTCCCCGAGGGGCCTAGAACAATACCCAGCCTATCTGTGCAGCACTGCTGAGACAAGAGTGGGTTAGCCTGGTATTTTCGGCTAGTCTCAGCTAGTTCTGGAAACATGGTGACTGCTCGCCCGAGGGGAAAACGAAAAACCCCCTTCTGTGTCTATCCAAAGCGTTAGAGGCAGGGCTCGTTTGCTAGCACCAGGGTGGAACCAGACTGCTGGCGCTAACCTTTAAAAAGGAGATAGAGCAGCTTTTAAACTAGAACAAAGGGGAAAGCCGACAGTCGCTCAGCAGCGCATGGTTCGGAGAGATGTATCTTTAAAGGATACTAATGATGCATTAGAATTAGGGCATCCCGACAGTGAGGTTCCAATAATTAGAAAAGTAGTCCAAGTGCCTGTAACTAAAAACTCACCTGAGCTAAAAAATTCTAACTTATCCCTATCAATTAAAAAGCAGAATAAAAATACAATCAAAAAACAAACTTTGAAATGTTTGTATGCTAATGCCAGAAGTCTAAGAAGTAAGATGGGAGAATTAGAATGTATAGCAGTAAATGATGACATAGACTTAATTGGCATCTCAGAGACATGGTGGAAAGAGGATAACCAATGGGACAGTGCTATACCGGGGTACAAATTATATCGCAATGACAGAGAGGAGCAGTCGGGAGGAGGTGTGGCGCTTTATGTCCTGGATGGCATAGAGTCCAACAGGATAAACATCCTGCATGAGACTAAATACAAAATTGAATCTTTATGGGTAGAAATCCCTTGTGTATCAGGGAAGACTACAGTGATAGGGGTATACTACCGTCCACCTGGTCAAGATGGTGAGATGGACAGTGAAATGCTAAGAGAAATTAGGGAAGCTAACCAAATTGGTAGTGCAGTAATAATGGGAGACTTCAATTACCCCAATATAGACTGGGTAAATGTATCATCGGGTCACGCTAGAGAGATAACGTTCCTGGATGGAATAAATGATAGCTTTATGGAGCAATTGGTTCAGGAACCGACGAGAGAGGGAGCAATTTTAGATCTAATTCTCAGTGGAGCACAGGACTTGGTGAGAGAGGTAACGGTGGTGGGGCCGCTTGGCAATAGTGATCATAATATGATCAAATTTGATTTAATGACTGGAAAAGGAACAGTGTGCAAATCCAAGGCTCTCGTGCTAAACTTTCAAAAGGGAAACTTTGATAAAATGAGAAAAATTGTTAGAAAAAACTGAAAGGAGCAGCTACAAAAGTAAAAAATGTCCAAGAGGCGTGGTCATTGTTAAAAAATACCATTCTAGAAGCACAGTCCAGATGTATTCCACACATTAAGAAAGGTGGAAAGAAGGCAAAACGATTACCGGCATGGTTAAAAGGGGAGGTGAAAGAAGCTATTTTAGCCAAAAGATCTTCATTCAAAAATTGGAAGAAGGATCCAACAGAAGAAAATAGGATAAAGCATAAACATTGGCAAGTTAAATGTAAGACATTGATAAGACAGGCTAAGAGAGAATTTGAAAAGAAGTTGGCTGTAGAGGCAAAAACTCACAGTAAAAACTCTTTTAAATATATCCGAAGCAGAAAGCCTGTGAGGGAGTCAGTTGGACCGTTAGATGATCGAGGGGTTAAAGGGGCACTTAGAGAAGATAAGGCCATCGCGGAAAGATTAAATGATTTCTTTGCTTCGGTGTTTACTGAAGAGGATGTTGGGGAGGTACCCGTAATGGAGAAGGTTTTCATGGGTAATGATTCAGATGGACTGAATCAAATCACGGTGAACCTAGAAGATGTGGTAGGCCTGATTGACAAACTGAAGAGTAGTAAATCACCTGGACCGGATGGTATACACCCCAGAGTTCTGAAGGAACTAAAAAATGAAATTTCAGACCTATTAGTAAAAATTTGTAACTTATCATTAAAATCATCCATTGTACCTGAAGACTGGAGGATAGCAAATGTAACCCCAATATTTAAAAAGGGCTCCAGGGGCGACCCGGGAAACTACAGACCGGTTAGCCTGACTTCAGTGCCAGGAAAAATAGTGGAAAGTGTTCTAAACATATAGAAAGACATGGTTTAATGGAACAAAGTCAGCATGGCTTTACCCAGGGCAAGTCTTGCCTCACAAATCTGCTTCACTTTTTTGAAGGAGTTAATAAACATGTGGATAAAGGTGAACCGGTAGATATAGTATACTTGGATTTTCAGAAGGCGTTTGACAAAGTTCCTCATGAGAGGCTTCTAGGAAAAGTAAAAAGTCATGAGATAGGTGGCGATGTCCTTTCGTGGATTGCAAACTGGCTAAAAGACAGGAAACAGAGAGTAGGATTAAATGGGCAATTTTCTCAGTGGAAGGGAGTGGACAGTGGAGTGCCTCAGGGATCTGTATTGGGACCCTTACTGTTCAATATATTTATAAATGATCTGGAAAGAAATATGACGAGTGAGATAATCAAATTTGCAGATGACACAAAATTGTGCAGAGTAGTTAAATCACAAGCAGATTGTGATAAATTGCAGGAAGACCTTGTGAGACTGGAAAATTGGGCATCCAAATGGCAGATGAAATTTAATGTGGATAAGTGCAAGGTGATGCATATAGGGAAAAATAACCCATGCTATAATTACACGATGTTGGGTTCCATATTAGGTGCTACAACCCAAGAAAGAGATCTAGGTGTCATAGTGGATAACACATTGAAATCGTCGGTTCAGTGTGCTGCGGCAGTCAAAAAAGCAAACAGAATGTTGGGAATTATTAGAAAAGGAATGATGAATAAAACGGAAAATGTCATAATGCCTCTGTATCGCTCCATGGTGAGACCGCACCTTGAATACTGTGTACAATTCTGGTCGCCGCATCTCAAAAAAGATATAATTACGATGGAGAAGGTACAGAGAAGGGCTACCAAAATGATAAGGGGAATGGAACAACTCCCCTATGAGGAAAGACTAAAGAGGTTAGGACTTTTCAGCTTGGAGAAGAGACGACTGAGGGGGGATATGATAGAGGTGTTTAAAATCATGAGAGGTCTAGAACGGGTAGATGTGAATCGGTTATTTACTCTTTCGGATAGTAGAAGGACTAGGGGACACTCCATGAAGTTAGCATGGGGCACATTTAAAACTAATCGGAGAAAGTTCTTTTTTACTCAACGCACAATTAAACTCTGGAATTTGTTGCCAGAGAATGTGGTTCGTGCAGTTAGTATAGCTGTGTTTAAAAAAGGATTGGATAAGTTCTTGGAGGAGAAGTCCATTACCTGCTATTAAGTTCACTTAGAGAATAGCCACTGCCATTAGCAATGGTTACATGGAATAGACTTAGTTTTTGGGTACTTGCCAGGTTCTTATGGCCTGGATTGGCCACTGTTGGAAACAGGATGCTGGGCTTGATGGACCCTTGGTCTGACCCAGTATGGCATTTTCTTATGTTCTTATGTTCTTATTTGAGGAGAGAAGTGCGTCATGGGGCAAGGGCTCATCATCACCTGCCACAGCTTTTGGAGTCCCCGAGTCTCTGTTGTGACAAATCTCGCCCACTGGTCATTCATTTTATTTGGGGGGGGGGGGGGGTTTCTCCTCTACAGGCCCCAAATAATTTTATTTGCCATTCCCTGCTCTAAGCACTCTGTGTCGCTTCACTATTTTATGCTCTTTGCCCTTGTCTGCTGTTACCAATTTCTTGGACTTGGGTACACTCATGGTTTGAGGAACGGGAAACGAATATTGCATTCACAGAAAAGGAGGGTTCTTATTACTGTACATCCCATTGAAGGCTCCATGTTTTAAACCAAAACACTGCAATTCATGACAGAATAAATTGCTCTTTTCTTTCCTCTTTGGAGTACCCAAGCTTATGTTTGCATTTCGGGAACATTTGGGATATTTATTTTTGGCCAGGAGCACCTAATGCAGTCTGCAGTTTGGATGGCTCGAGAAAAGTATGGGTCAAGGGTCAGTGGTATATTTTAACTAACCAGTATCGGACAAGGAGCCGGAGCGAGCAGTGGTGCTGCAACACTGTCAAGCAGAGGTTAGATTCCTGGAAGGACCCAGGTTTTTCTCCCTGGGTCAGCAGGAGTTGGGAGCCTTTCCAGGGGCTACAATTATGGCCTTCACCCCCCCACAAGGAAGGAGGTCGTCCCGGTCACCACCCACTATGGCACCCTACTGGCCTGCAACAGATTCTGGAGTGAGTCAAGGGTCCATGCTCACTGGCCACAAGACTGGCCACGGCAAAGACTGGGCCACAGGAGGAAGGGATATGAAAAAGATAAGAACAGTAGTAAATAAAGAGAAATGCATGGCAGGCAATTTTCTCAGAAGCTGCATCTGAAGCGGTATAGGTGTGAAGCATACTTGGATCCTGTTTGGATGAAAAGCAATATATAAGGGTTAATTAGAATTGAGCCGTTTCTTGTTATACCACAGATTAAAAGATGTTCGCACTTTGGAGTGCCCAAGTATAACGCACTGAGGAATGGCTGAATTAGCACGAGTTGGAAACTCGAGAGCGGGAGCATTGTGTTACTCAGTCTCTGCTATGCAGGCATGTACTCTTCTGCATCGCAGGATAAATATTTGCACATAAAGGGGGAAGAGATCACGGAGTCAGCAAAGTGACCCTGCCCCAGCCGCAACAAGGTGATGACCAGCAGCAAGAAGTACGTACGCCCATTACAAACAGTTGCTTTTGGGAGGGGTGGAGGTAGAGTCCACTCCTCCAGTATTGCATTCCTAGGTCCTTTAGGATAGCTCTGACACACAGGCTACTGGCACCAGAATTCATAAAAATCAACACAAATTTGAGACGTGTAAGGAGAATTGTTCCGTCAATTGGTAACGGAACCCACACGGGATGGGAGGGGGGAGATACTGGACCTGGTGCTTGCCATCGGTGATAGTGTCTCTGATGTCATAGCTGATGGTCATCTGCCATCCAGCAATCACTGGATGGTGTGGTTCAGTATTAGAGCACAAGAGATGAAGGTTCATTCAAAGACAAAGGTCCTAGACTTCAGGAAAACTAACTTTGTTAAAATGGGGGGAGTACCTCAAGGAGTCATTAGCTGAATGGGAAAATCTAGGGGAAGTAGAAGAGCCATGAACAAAACTAAAAGGAAATATCATAAGGGCAACTAATCTTTGTTAGGAAAGTAAATAAAAGGAAAGAGGAAAAATAAGGCTGCTATGTTTTTCTAAAGAAGTAGCTGCAAAGGTAAGGGAGAAAAGTTTACCACTCAGACTACAAGAGATCATAGAAAGTGGAAGATAGGCAACAGTATCTGGAAAAGAAAAGAGAAGCTGGAAAAGTAGTCAGAAATACAAAAATTCAAATAGAAGAAAAAGCAGCAAATATAATAAAATGGGGAGGACAAGACTTTTTTTTTTTTTTTAAATATGTTAGTAATAGAAGGAAGTGCAAACGTGGCATTGTGAGACTCAAAGGTGAAGGGGAGGAATATGTAGAGGCTGATGAGGGAAAACACAAAATTGCTTAACAAATATTTCTGTTCCTTGGTCACTGTGGAAGGGCCTGGAGCAGGACCACATTAAACAAACACAAATAAGATTGGAAGTGAGGTAAACCTCAATCGATTTTCAGAACAGTGTGTTCATGAGCAGCTAACTAAACTTAAAATAGCTAAGGTGATGGGGCTGGATAGGAAACACTGGAGGGTATTGAAGGAACGTAGAGAAGGCCTGGTAGTTCTGCTGGCTGATCTTTTCAATAATGCTTTAGAATCAGGAGTAGTTCCGGAGGACTGGAGACAGGTGGATGTGATTCCTATTCATGAAAGTGGAAGTAAGAAGGAATCTGGGAACTACAGACCACCAGAGGGAGGCTGTTCCATGCTCACCTATGCGTTGAGTAAGATAACGGAATTGCTGCTAAAGCAGAAAATAGTGCAGTTTCTGGAATCCAATGAATTACAAGATCCGAGGCAGCATGGTTTTACCAGAGGTAAATCTTGTTAGACGAATCTGACCAATTTCTTTGACTGGGTGACCAGAGGTGGATCAAGGGAGAGCATTAGACATAGTGTGCTTGGATTTCAGCAAGCCCTTTGTCATGGTTCCACACAGAAGAGTTATAAATAAATTGAATGTCCTTGGTATGGATCCTAGAGTGACTGACTGGGTTAGAAACTGGCTGAGTGGGAGGTGACAAAGGGAGGAGGAAAACAGAGTTTTCTCTGAGGGGGGGGGGGGGGGGGGGCTTTCCTAGTGGTGTGCCTCAGGGACCTGTTCTTTTCAACATTTTTTAGCAACATTTTGAACAATTGTTGGAGAAGGTTTGTCTTTTTACTGATGAAACCAAAATCTGCAAAATGGTAGATAGTGAGGAAGGTGTGGAAAACATGAGGAGAGATCTAGTAAAGCTAGAGGAATGGAAGCTAAGATGTAATGCTAAAAAATGCAGAGTAGTGCATTTGGGCTGCAAAAACCCAAGGGAGAGGTACCGTATTGGAGGTGAAATTCTTCTAAGCACAAAAGAGAAGGGGGATCTGGGGGTGATTGTATCTGATGATCTTAAGATGGCCAAAAAGGTGGATAAAGTGATGGAAAAAGCCAGAAAGAGGAATGGTCAGCAGAAAAAGGATTTGATATTGCCCCTGCATAGGTCCCTGATGAGACCTCACTTGGAATATTGTGTACAATTCTGGAGACTGCACCTTCAAAAGAACATAAACAGGATGGAGTCGGTCCAGAGGGAGGCTACTAAAATGGCCAGTGGCCTTTGTTCCATACAGAAGAGTTATAAATAAATTGAATGCCCTTGGTATGGATCCTAGAGTGAAGAAAGGTGGATCTATATTTATTTATTTATTTATTTATTTATTAATTAACTTTTATTTACCGACATTCATGAAGCACATCATGCCGGTTTACAAAGAACTCAGGCGGGAAATACAATGAAACAATATAACAATAACACATTAATAACAGAACCAAAAATCTGAATACAAAGAGAACCAAAGGATCAATGATAACGGGGGGAGGAAGGGGGAGGGAGCGATGGAGGAGGATAGGCAGGGGGCAGGGTATGGGGAGGGAGGGAGGGTATTCACTAGGATATAGTTTATTTAAGGGGAAACTGGAAGTGCAAAAGAGAGAGAGGTGTACTCGGGGAGATGATAACGGCCAGGAGGCCGTTATCATATACAGACAACAACCAACAAGGACTGAATTATTTAGTCTGGGTGAGCAGGTGGGCATGGGTGTGGCTTGCTTATTGCGGCGGTTGCTACCCCTAACTAATTGGCCTAGATATTTCACTTAGATGTAGTTCCAACACTGCTCTCTCATTAATGGTGGGGGTGGAAGGGAAATAGAACCAAAAGGTTACTAAGAGCCAAGAGTAACATAAGTATGAGAAAAAAAAAAAAGTGTGAAACTTGCTGGGCAGACTGGATGGACCGTTTGGTCTTCTTCTGCCGTCATTTCTATGTTTCTATGTTCTAAAGCATATGGGGATAGACTTATGCTAGAGACATTTAAATATCTCAAAGGTTACCATGCACAGGGGGTGAGCCTTTTTCAATGGAAAGGAAGCTCTAGAACAAGTGATTATGGGATGAGGGTGGAAGGGGGTAATCTTTTTTCAGGAGTAATCTTAGGAAATATTTATTTACAGAGAGGGTAATGGATGCATGGAACAGCCTCTCAGTGGAGGTCGTGAAGGCAAAAACAGTATTTAAATTCAAGAAAGCAAGGGAAAAATGCAGAGGAGTGATGGGAATTGTAAGGACTAGATAAATCAGATGGATAGGCAGGCGAGATGGGCCATATGGTCTTTTTCTGTCATCCTGTTTCTATTGATGCAGTAACATCAATGCACTGTAACATATGGCTCTGTTTGTAATGGTGATGGGGCCACTTGGCAACAGTGATCATAACATGATCAAATTTAAACTAATAACTGGAAGGGGGACAATAAGTAAAGCTGCAGCTCTAACACTAAACTTTCAAAAGGGAAACTTTGATAAAATGAGGAAAAGAGTTAGAAAAAAAACTGAAAGGTGCAGCTGCAAAGGTTAAGTGTTCAACAGGCATGGACATTGTTTAAAAATACAAACCTAGAGGTCCAGTCCATATGTATTCCATGCATTAAGAAAGGTGGAAAGAAGGCAAAACGATTACAGTCATGGTTAAAAGGTGAGGTGAAAGAGGCTATTTTAGCCAAAAAAACATCCTTCAAAAATTGGAAGAAGGATTCATCTGAAGAAAATAGGATAAAGCATAAACATTGGCAAGTTAAGTGTAAAACATTGATAAGACAGGCAAAAAGAGAATTTGAAATCAAGTTTGCCATAGAGGCAAAAACTAATAATAAAATCTTTTAAAAATATATCCGAAGCAAGAAACCTGTGGGGGAGTCGGTTGGACCATTAGATGACAGAGGGGTTAAAGGGGCTCTTAGGGAAGATAAGGCCATTGCAGAAAGACTAAATGAATTCTTTGCTTCCGTGTTTACTAATGAGGATGTTGGGGAGATACCAGTTCCGGAGATGGTTTTCAGGGGTGATGAGTCAGACGACCTGAACCAAATCACTGTGAACCTGGAAGATGTAGTAGGCCAGATTGACAAACTAAAGAGTAGCAAATCACCTGGACCAGATTGTATGCATCCTAGGGTACTGAAGGAACTAAAAAATGAAATTTCTGAACTGTTAGTTAAAATTTGTAACCTATCATTTAAATCATCCATTGTACCTGAAGACTGGAGGGTGGCCAATGTAAAACCAATATTTAAAAAGGGCTCCAGGGGCGATCCGGGCAACTATAGACAGTGAGCCTGACTTCAGTACCGGGAAAAATAGTGGAAACTATTCTCAAGATCAAAATCGTACTGCATATAGAAAGACATGGATTTACCCAAGGGAAATCTTGCCTTAACAAATCTGCTTCATTTATTTATTTATTTATTTATTTATTTTTGGCTTTTATATACCGGAAGTTCCTGTATACAATACATATCACTCCGGTTCACAATTAACAGAGATAACTATCGCCGGGAAGGCGGTTTACATGGAACATACATGAACATATCGAATAAAGTGAACGGATAATCTATAATAAAGTACAATCTAATTTGAAACAACTGAAATCAACTTAGAATATGACTTGGAAAATATAACTGAAGCAAGATGAACATTACATTATTGCTGCAAGACAAGGCTGGATGTTTGTTCTTCTTGCTTTTAGCTCTCTGGGAAAGCTTGATGGAAGAGCCAAGTCTTGAGTTTCGCCTTGAAAGTAATGTGGCATGGTTCAAGGCGGAGGTCCGGTGGTAGTGAGTTCCAGAGAGATGGGCCCGCTGTGGATAGAGCACGTTTCCTCAGGGTAGATTTTGCAGGTTGTGTGATCATTCTGTTCTGGTATGCCCATCTGGTTGGTTTGTTAGAAGAGTGTAGTTGAAGCTGGAAAGTTAAGTTGAGTGGGGAGATGTTATGAAGTGCCTTGTGAATCATCATGCAGGTCTTGAACTGAATCCTGTATTTGATGGGAAGCCAGTGGAGATGTTGGAGGATCGGGGTGATATGGTCCCTTTTTTTGGCATTGGTAAGGATTCTTGCAGTGGCATTCAGTACCATCTGGAGTGGTTTGGTAGTGTATGCTGGAAGGCCCTGCAGGAGTGAATTACAGTAATCTAATTTAGTGAGAATGATGGCCTGGAGTACTGTGCGGAAATCCCTATAGAGTAGAAGGGGCTTTAGTTTCTTCAGCACTTGTAATTTAAAGAAGCATTCTTTTGTAGTGTTATTTATGAATTTGTTGAGGCTGAGTCTGTTGTCTAGTAGTACTCCCAGATCTCTGACTTGAAGTGCGGTGGAGTATTCTGAGGCGTCTGGAAGGTTGCTGGATGTTGGCGGGGCAGATTTATCCGGTGCTATTATGAGGATTTCCGTTTTTTTGGTGTTTAGCACGAGGTTGAGGCTGGTTAGAAGATCGTTGATGGATGAGAGGCATTTTTTCCAGTAGTCCATGGTTTTGTGTATGGTCTCTGTGATAGGGATGAGAATTTGTATGTCATCCGCGTATAGGAAATGGGTGAGTTTGAGGTTAGTAAGCAGATGGCAGAGTGGGAGAAGGTAAATGTTGAAGAGGGTGGGGGAGAGTGATGATCCTTGTGGTACCCCCATCTTGGCTTGGATGGGGTGAGATTCCTTATTGTTTATCTTAACTTTGTATGATCTGTTCTCTAAGAAGGATTTAAACCAGTTAAAAGCTGCTCCAGTGATGCCGATGTTTGTCAGTTGTTGTAGTAGGTTAGGGTGGTTCACGGTGTCGAAAGCTGAGGAAAGATCCAGAAGCGCGAGGAGACAAGGTTGGCCTTTTTCGAGATTGAAGATAATGGTGTCCGATAGTGTGGCTAATAAAGATTCGGTGCTCTTTTTCTTTCGGAATCCATATTGATTATTGGTGAGGATATTGTTATCGTCAAGGAATTCAGACAGTTGTCTGTTGACAACTTTCTCCATAATTTTAGCTAGCATGGGGAGGTTAGCTATAGGTCTGTAGTTAGCCGGATCTGTGGTGGGAAGGTTGGGTTTTTTGAGGAGAGGTTTGAGCAGTGCTAACTTGAGTTGGTCAGGGACTTGGCCTTGGGCGAGGGAGCAGTTAATGATATCGGCAACTGGCTTGGCAATGATGTCATGGATTGAACTCAGCAGGTTTGATGGTATATGGTCTAAGGGGTGAGAGGACGGTTTTATCTTCTTTAGGATATTCGCTATTTCTAAGGTGGACGAGGGTTCAAGAGATTCAAGCACTGCTGTGTGTGTGATGGGTTGAGAAGCGGTTGCTTTAGTTGATTGCTGGTTGTGGTTGTGGTTGCTTGCGAGGCTTGTGTGCGGCGTTAGTCCTTTGAGGGGGGCTACGAGTGCTGTGATTTTGTTGTCGAAAAAATCGGCAAGTTCACTGGCTTTTTTTAGAGCTTGGTCATCTGGGATGTTTGGTCCGGGGGGTTTAGTGAGGGCTGAAACATAAGAGAAGAGGGCTCTTGAATCAAATGAGAAGTGGTGTATCTTTTTGGAGAAAAATTCTCTTTTTGTTTTGTTGATTTCGTTTCTGTAGGTGTTGAGGCATGACTTGTAATTGAGGAGGGTTGTTGTAGATGGGCTTTGATGCCATTGGCTTTCCTTTTTTGAAGGGGTTAATAAACATGTGGTTAAAGGTGAACCGGCAGGTGTAGTGTATTTGGATTTTCAAAAGGCGTTTGACAAAGTCCATCATGAGAAGCTTCTAAGAAAACTAAAAAGTCATGGGATAGAGGCGATGTCCTTTAGTGGATTACAAACCGGTTAAAAGACAGGAAACAGAGAGTAGGATTAAATGGTCAATTTTCTCAGTGGAAAAGGGTAAACAATGGAATGTCTCGGGGATCTGTACTTGGACCAGATGATTTATATATATATATATATATATATATATATATATATATATAGATGATTTATATATATATATATATATATATATAAATCATCTATATATATATATATAAATCATCTATATATATATATAAATCATCTGGAAAGGAATACAATGAGTGTATATGTATATATATATATATATATATATATATATATATATATATATGTATATACATATATATATATATATATACATATATATATATATTGAAAAGCACCGGTCCAAGTACAGATCCCCGAGACATTCCATTGTTTACCCTTTTCCACTGAGAAAATTGACCATTTAATCCTACTCTCTGTTTCCTGTCTTTTAACCGGTTTGTAATCCACTAAAGGACATCGCCTCCTATCCCATGACTTTTTAGTTTTCTTATATATATATAAATCATCTGGAAAGGAATACAACGAGTAAAGTTATCAAATTTGCGGATGATACAAAATTATTCAGAGTAATTCAATCACAAGCAGACTGTGATACATTACAGGAGGACCTTGCAAGACTGGAAGATTGGGCATCCAAATGGCAGATGAAATTTAAAGTGGAGAAGTGCAAGGTGTTGCATATAGGGAAAAATAACCCTTGCTATAGTTACACGATGTTAAGTTCCATATTAGGAGCTACCACCCAGGAAAGGCATAGTGGATAATACTTTAAAAATCATCGGCTCAGTGTGCTGCAGCACTCAAAAAAGCAAACAGAATGTTAGGAATTATTAGGAAGGGAATGGTTAATAAAATGGAAAATGTCATAATGCCTCTGTATAGCTCCATGGTGAGACCGCACCTTGAATACTTGTACAATTCTGGTCACCGCATCTCTAAAAAGATATAGTTGCGATGGAGAAGGTACAGAGAAGGGTGAACAAATAATAAAGGGGATGGAACAGCTCCCCTATGAGGAACGGCTAAAGAGGTTAGGGCTGTTCAGCTTGGAGAAGACGGGGCTGAGGGGGATATGATAGAGGTTTTTAAGATCATAAGAGGTCTTGAATGAGTAGATGTGAATTGGTTTACACTTTCGAATAATAGGAGGACTAGGGGGCATTCCATGAAGTTAGCAAGTAGCACATTTAAGACTAATCGGAGAAAATTCTTTTTCACTCAACGCACAATTAAGCTCTGGAATTTGTTGCCAGAGGATATGGTTAGTGCAGATAGTGTAGCTGGGTTCAAAAAAGGTTTGGATAAGTTCTTGGAGGAGAAGTCCATTAACGGCTATTAATCAAGTTTACTTAAGGAATAGCCACTGCTATTAATTGCATCAGTAGCATGGGATCTTCTTAGTGTTTGGGTACTTGCCAGGTTCTTGTGGCCTGGTTTTGGCCTCTGTTGGAAACAGGATGCTGGGCTTGATGGACCCTTGGTCTGACCCAGCATGGCAATTTCTTATGTTCTTACCCCCTTTTTAGAGACAGCAGGTTCCCCCTGCCCTACTGCAAAAGGATGGTCAATTCAGTCCTGTGATCTAACCTGAGGAGGGAACCATATAGCACTATGAACCTGCACAAGTCTAGGTTTCACTCTGCTGCGTGCATGTAAACTTGGTCCTACTTTTCCAAGGATTCTCCCATTCCCACTCTGCTCCTTGCCTAACTTCTCCCACCTCCCCATCCAGCATGCCACCGACTATTTTGACATCAGCGTCTACCCAAACCAAACCTGGCAGCTGGAGCCCGTTTTTTATTCTTTTCATCACACCCCATAATCACTGCAAATGGACTATTGTCTTTTCCTGTGGGGATAGCAGGGGGGGGGCGGTGTCTGCATCTTTGGGGGAGGGGGGAGGAATAAGGGTATGGTGGGAGAGTTAAAAGGGGAACATGTACCCCGAATCCAGTGGTTACTATTGAAAGCTTTCATCAGCAGATCCAATAAATTGTACCATTGTTTAAGAGAAGAGATTGGACGTTGCTAGCATTGTTTTGCAAAGTTCTTTGCTTCCCCCCTGGTTCCCCGTTTCCTATAAATGAAAGCCATACCTCTGTAATCATATCTACCGCCTCCTCCTTCCCCATTTATCAACCCACAAGCAAAGAACACAGCTTCCTTTCTGCTCTGGAATGTGTTTTCAGAAACTTAATCTAACCTTCCTATCCATGGCCAAATCCCCCAAGGATGCTTAATGAGGGGCACTCCCTCTACAGTCTCTGAGCTCAAGAGACTCCGTTACACTTCACTGCTTCCCCTGGTCTTCTTTACGGTACAATCCCATTGCCTCTCCCTCCCTCCCCCCCGCCTTCCTGAACCTCTCTCTCTCTTCATTAATGGGTCGATGACAAGACCAATGGCCCTGGAGCAAACGGCCCTTCTCAATCTCTTTCGGCCCCCTCTCCTCTTATTTCTTCAGCACAATTTCTGTTCCCAGTTACCGTTTCTCACGGGACCAACTGGGGACAGCTGTTCCTGAAAGCATGCAAAGCCAATTCTAGACCCATTATTTGGCTGTAACGAGTCACAGATATTGTCCCTGAACTGATACCACCCAGCTTCTTCAGTCAGGTAATGGCAGGTGTCTCAGGGATGCGAGTGATTTAGGAGCGAATTCTTGATGCTAAGAACTGTGTATTCCACCTTTTCTACGTTTTCCTCTGCCATTATTTTATACATCCAATCGTAACTGATACTGACCCCAGCCTCACAAACTAACATACCTTTCCCTGCAGCCTAATAGGCACAGTATGTAATTTCTAGCAATGGTACCTAGTCCAGATTGCAAAACCTTAGGTGCTTATTTTGGCTGTTCTGTGTGTGTGTGTGGGGGGGGATCAGTAAACTAAGCTGACCAAGTTCTAGAAGTGCTACAGGAGCACATGGTGGGAGCGGCCTTCACTTCATGGGAAATAAATATTCACCACCTCTTTTTCAATAGCCCTTCAGCTTCATTACCTGGGGTCTCTGCAGCTGTACTGCCCAGCTGCCATATTTATCTGTGTAAAATTTCTCTCTGTATCGTGTTGTATTGAAATTTCTGTCCCCATCCTGTTCATGTTCTTTGCCTCCCCAAATTACATCTATTCTGAGGTTTCCAATCTTGGGGGGGGGGGGGGGAAATCTATCATTCCTCAGTGCCTGACTGAAGAAGCTGCCATGCTTATTATAGCTGTCTTGGGGGAGGGGGCTTGGGAACGAGCGATGTCACTATGCAACCATCAACTGCAATTGTCATTCTTTAAACCTCCTTCTGTAGGGTGCAGCTCCCCAGGCAGCTTCATCCAATGCTACTCTCAAGTCATGCCATGATGCGCCACCTCCTGCCTAAAGACTATACAGTGACCCCAATCCTGCTCCACCCCAAGGAGCAGAAACACAGGCCGGGGGGGAGGTCACACTTGATTCCAATTGTTCTATTTACAGAACGCGAGCGTAGCTCTTGTAAATTACCATTCAACCCAGCAAGAAATAATATGTACATATATTAATGCCAGTGCGAAAAAGTAAATACTGACTCATTGATCACTGGATCCCTTAGTATTACCTTACTGATTATTGACTTTGGCAAGTAACTGACAGTAGAGTTTAGATTATTCTTCTTGTTATCTCAGCGGGACTTCTGCTTTTTATGTCCCCCTCCTTGGCCCAAGGACAACAAGCCACAGCTCCATGCACTAGCACATGTGCACCCTGAACCTGGCCACCGAGTGCCACTGTTGTACAATGGCCAGGAGTCCCTGCCAATAGCTGTGATGGCCATCTCTTCAGTACTCCCAACCTCTACCAGCCTCGATGAGCCAGAGCAAGGTCCTTGAATTAAACTCATGCCTCTGGCTATCATACTGGCCCTGCTGTACTTTACATGAGTAATAATTTGTCGTCAGCTGCAAGGAAAAAGGTTAATTTAGTTACTACTGCATGAGGAGGGCCACTCCATCTACATCTACAAACAGAAAAACATGCTAAGAGGCTCTGCAAGGTCAGCTCTTTTTGGCTGTATTTTTTTTTTTTTTAATGCTATGTCTTTTCCATCTTTGTTCTGCAGTAGTCTTACATCTGAAAGTGACTTCTGCAAACTGTGTAGGAAGCATGACCAGCCCTGATGAGAAAGGGATGGCCACATGTACTTACCTATGACAGATGGAGGACATCCTCTAGCTCGGCATTTTTCAGGGAAGAAGACGCCGGCTAATGTTAACTGACTATTATAGGGAAACCGCCTCAATGTGGCCCTGAGCAAGAGGCCACCAGTCTGTCTGTCGTGCGAATCCCTGCTCTGTCTGGTTCACGCAGAAGCATATTTCATACCCCGGTGCATCTTCCGTCTCACAGGGTAACAAGGACATAGCATTAGATGGGTCCATTTCTCCCACTGTATGGTTGGAACTCATCCATGGGTACATTATACCCAGAGTTTTGCTAGCCGCTAATAAAATGTTATACTAAAAATGTTTTAAAAGCCGAAATGAAAGCAACAGCTAAGAGTAAAATGTACTCCTGGGGAGCAGCTTTTGGGGAATTCACTGCAGCAAGCAGGCTACCAAAGGAATAGAAATGGCCCAGCTTAGGACATACAGCCATGTTAAATCCTTCCTTCAAAGATGGCTGTCCAACCCTCTCCCCCAAACACACATTTCATCCATGCTGGCTGTTAACCTTACGCTGCTGCTAAGGGAAGTACTCACTTGCTAGCATCACTATGGCCGGGATGCTGGCGATGGCTCCGGTGGGTGTCCTGGCAATGCACTGATAGCGTCCTACCGTGTCATTGTTCAGTGCCGTGATAACAAGGGTGCCACCCGCCAAGAGGATCCCAAGTGCATCGCCTTCCTGGCTTAACGCCTTTCCGTTCAGTCTCCAAGAAATGTTAGCTCCAGGGGGGTCTGCTGCGCATCCTAGGGTCACAGAACCCCCATACTTTTGGAAAGTTGAGAAAGGTTGGACGGTAAACTGCAGGATTTCACCTAGAAAAAGAAAATGTAGCAGGTAAGCAGCCATTACAGTATAATAATGTCAGCCTACTGTGTCCTACTATAGTCCCTATTATCAACAATGAGAACTCTCTTCTTTCCTCGTGCTTTATCATCACAAAAGACCCCTTTATTAATTGATTGCAATAATTCTCCTCCAGTATAGAACAATATGCTTTCAGTTTTTCCTAGTCCATGATGATTCAGTTATTTTGCATGCTCTCCTCCCATTGCCCGTGATGATGCCCTCTCTCCTAGTATGGATTCTCATCAAGCACCCCCCCCCCCCCCCCCCGATGTCCTTACAAAATGCAGAACCCCCAATCTCTCTCCTCCTGTGACAACAACTGGTCTCTTCACAGCTGCCAAACGTCCCTCATGGTGACTGTGAGGAGAGCTAGGAGTAATTCTCAGGGAGAGGTCCTAGAGTCCTGAAGAAGGAATGCCGTCAGTACTCTTCCTTCGTTTATTCAGGAGTTTTTACAAACCCCATTCTCCATAGCTCTAGGTAGTGTACAATAAAACACAGCATCCTTAAGCAGTATAGTGAAAGAAAAAAAAATAAGAAAAACAAAACTTACCTAAATCAGCCAAACACCCAATGGCTGTAAATATGCACCAGGTGATGGCAGAAAAAGCTCGCTCTTTTCGTCCAGGAATCATGGTTATCCTGTGCATGGCGGCCTGGGAAAGGCGGCTCCCATATGCTGTTGCAGGGTACGTAACTGGCTGATAGCTCTTCTGGCACCTGCAGGGGACCAGAGAGAGGGACTCAGGCAAAGGGGGAAAACCCCCCCCCCCCCAAGGCATTTACCCACAGAGCTACAAAACTGGGCTGACTCAACTGCAGTCCCAGCGGCAGAGGGGAGAGAGTGTGGGCTGGCAGCAGGGACCTCAGATCGGAGCTCAGTATACGGGGAGCGAGGGTACAGCGGAGCGCGCACGTCCGAACTCCCTGGCAGCCCAAGAGAGGCTTGATAGGAAGCAGCCACCGGCATGGCCAAGCTGCAAGAAGAGAATATTGGAAAGGACAGCTACCACCTACCTATTCCTAAGATTCAACTTACACTGAATTTAAATTGGCTTATTTGCACCCCCCTCCCCCGAGCACTAAGTTATCCCATGGACGGAGGAGAAAGCGAAGCCCTGCAGGGAAGGAATGGGGTGTGGGCGAGAAGCTTGGGGCAGTGTTACAGGTAGGAACCTGAGCGCCGGCCAGCTGTGCTGTAATTACTGTCAAACTGAAGTCAAGTGCAACAACAAAGCCCACATTCAGCTTTGCTGCTGTCTGAGGACTGGAGTAGCCGCCTTACTGGAGCCACAGAGAGATATCCGAGAAGCCAGCGAAGCCCAAGGCAAAAACCCCCCCCCCCCACACAGGCGTCTGATTCCAGCCGATACTCGATCACCGCATCCATCACTCAAGTGCACAGTACGCTTCACTCCCTAATCGCCCGAGGATCTCCAGGGACTCACTCAGCCAGCCATGGCAAGCTCCAGGGACCCCCGGAGGTGCTCACATCCTGCATCGCGGCTGCGAGACCGACTGAGGGCAGGTGGGCACCTTTTAGGGCTCGCAAGGCACCAGCGCACTGCATTCAGGCTGGCTTACAGGTGGAGTGGTGGGGTTTGGGGCTTGCTCCCCCCACCCGGTTCTAAATCTACCAGGACGCCGGGGCCACGTCGGGATCCCAGGGCAGAAGAGAGCACCCGCTTTCAGCAATCTGTGCCGCAAAAGCTACGGTTTAAGCTATCAAAGCAAGCGCACTCTCCACAACCTGCGGAAAATATCCTGCCCCTTTTTCTCCATCCCTCCTCCTCCTCTTCATCTCTTTCATGTTTTTCCAGCCAAGCGGGAATCTGGGGATTACATTCCGAGGCTCTCATGCGGTCTTATTGTTTTATACAGGTCTTTTTTTTATAAAGGGGGTAGAAGGAGCTGAGCAGGAAGAGTTTTCTAAATCTCTAAATACCAACAACTCTGCTAGGAGGGGAAAAAAAAAATAAAGAAATACCGGCATGACGAAGAGAAAAAGTTAGTGACTTCAAAGGGCAAATTAATGATCTAAACTCTGGTTTGATGACGCTGCTGCTTTAGATACAGCATTTCAGAGAGAAGGTTTTTTTCCCATTCTATGGGCCCGAGTAATAAGACAGGAGCAAAAACGCGCTGTATTTCAGCGCACATTTTCTTAACCCGCTCGCTCTAACTCCCGGTGTGGTAAGCTAAAAACATGCAAACGCATCAGGAGTTTAAAATTAACGCGTAAACCTAAATACATGCGCAAAAAAAAAAAGCAGAACGTATGTGAACCACATCTAAAGGCACCCAGACCATGGCTTCTGCCTAGGAAACACGATCTGGGGGTGTGCAAACCCAGATTTTAGGGGCACAGCATTCGTGCCCCTAAGTGCAAAACACGAATCAGGAGCATAACATTTATGCCCGCCGGCTGTGCGCAGAAAGCCCGCATTAAACATGCTCTCTGCTCATCAATCCCGAGGACAGGACCCCAGCACCACGAGCTCCAGGTTCAGCCCCAGAGGACTAACACTTACTCCACTTCTGATCAGGAATTTCAATTTCCGGCTTTAAGAAAACCTTAGCTCGGCTTGCCCGCCTCTTTGCGTTGGCGGCGGCGGTGGTGGTGGTGTAACAGCTAATGCCTTGATTAACCTGGGATCTGCATGGAGGAATGCCAAGATGTCCGCACATTTTTAGGCAGGGATGAGCGCAAAACTCCATGCTCCATCCGAAGCAAAATTCTCGGCACATACACGTGGCCAGAACCGCGCACCCCCCTACTGCACTTTATTGCGTTCGGACCTTAAAAAGGGGTGTTTGGAACAGACTGCTCTACATCCCAGGCTGCTGAAAACCAGTGCAAACAATTCTTTTGGATTGCACTGTGTCCGCACATGACATACTTCACCGGCAGGGTGCACGGCATCATACAAGATGAATTCACCTAGTAACGTGGCAAACGACGGCAGAAAAAGACCCGCATGGTCCATCCACTCTGCCCAGTGAAATATTTTTTCTTTTTTTTTTAATGGTTTTAACTGCCACCCCATGCAGGTTACGCCTTTTCGTCATTTCCATCTTTTAACCATGAGGGATCCTCTATGTTTATCACAAGCTCTTTTGAATCACATAGTGATATCACATAGTGATAGTGGCCCCCACCGAGCTCACAAGCTTTAGTGCATGCAAGTTACAAGGGGAGGCCGGGCAACTCAAGGGCAAGACCTCCTGGGCCCCCAGCTCTGATGAACCCTGCAGACACACACACATGCCACCAGGCCACGGTAAAACATGCAGCATGCATCGTGCATGCATCTCACGCTCCAGGAAAGCCCTTCTCCTGCTTTATTCTTTATAGCTTAAGATCTGCGGGCATCTATGTCACATCCAAAAAGATGGGCCCACTTGTTTGCCAGCAAGCATCAGAACCATGCAGGGAATGTAGCCAGGTCCTCATGAATTCAAGAACATAATCCCAAGTGTGGGCCAAAACTCATTGTAGACACAACCATGAAATTGACACACACACACACACCAGTAATGATGGTAGATAAAGACCAAATGGTCCATCTAGTCTGCCCAGCAAGTTGCCTTTGGTAGCAGCTGCTGCTACGTGCAGGTTACCTCCATGCCTTCTGCGAGATCACCATGTCCGAGTACTTCCCCTCTCCCCTCTAACTCTTGTGTTTTGTGTCCTGTCCATACCAAATTTTCAGGACATGTCAGGAAGTCCTATGTGCATTTATTTTGAGATCCATATAATAAGCACATTCTGGAAAATAGGCTCCATTAGTTTTACATGGAACTTCTTGTTTTTGACATGTGCTGAATGATTAAAAAAAAAAATACAGCAAAACATATATATATATATATATATATATATATATATATATATATATATATATATATATATATATATATATATATATATATATATATATATATATATATATACATACATACATACATACATACACACACACTAAACCATATGTTTGTATACAGCTAATATCCACCGCTGCCTAATGTACCTGGGTGGACTCTATCAGTTACATGCATAGTACCAAAATGAAAACCGTGGCGTATCACTGGGAGCACCAACGCACCGCCTTTGTCATTCAGGGAAGCACCTCAACAATCAATCAAGTTTCAAGTCTTTAACCTTTCTAAGCAAGTCACAGTTATTTATCCAGATTTGTTTAAAAGTGCCACAATATAAAAGAACCACACAGGTCCACACGTTGCTTCTGATCCTCACTATGAGTTTCTCCAATCAAAAGTCTTCCTCTCTCTCTCTCTTCGTAATGATTTAGCCCCGCCCCCCAACTGCAAACCACAAGCAGCCTCAGCCCTATGATGCCAGTATCACGAAAGCACATGCATGCACATATGCCAAGCAGGATACAGCAAGCATGTAAGCACCTTCCTCCTGGAGGACAGCTTAGCAGTATCGGGAGGCTCAGTACTGGGTGGGAAGGTGGAATGGATGAGGGGAGCGCGGACAGCAGCTTGTGAGAGATCATAGCGACTGAGCCACAGCATATAGAGCGCCCGGCTCACTGAGAGAGCTTCATCTCCTGCGTGCAGAACCTGTGCAATAAATCGATTCTCTGTAGCACGGGGGAGGGGGTCCCTAGCCCCTAGCCCCGGCCACCACCGCTGTAAGCAAGCCAGGTCCAAGAGCCCGCAGCCAGCATAAAAATCAGCACATTTTTCACACCACAAAATGAAATGTATAAAAACAGAAGTCTTAAGCTACACAACAAAAATTAAATCAGATCCACATTTTCACCCTGAAAGCCAGCTTTCCAGTTTTCATAATCATACAATTTGCCAGCTGGCAGGATGAAGCCCTGTTGTGCTTAGAGTCTGTAAGATCCTCTTCTCAAGTGTTTATACCATTCTCAAGGCTCCATCAACATGCGTCCCATCTGCCCCAGATCTATGGCAGCTATTCTGCTTCAAACCTTTTCTGACATGCAGTCTTCCCTGCTACCTCCTACAACACCCCTTTCAGCTCCACTCCCCCCTTCTTTCCTCTCCTCGCCCTCTGCCCAACAAAACCTGTGGTCCTAAATCCTTAGAATCCCAGCCATGAGGCAAGCGGCCCGGAGAAGGGACAAGTTAATAAGGAGCTACAACAGCGGGAACCCAGCTCCAGGCTGTTTCTTTCAACCTTTCAAAGTCTCTGCCTGCCAGGTTAAAATAACAGTTTCCTGTTGGTGTTCTTAGTATGGCCTCCCTCTTCCAGGCTTTAGACAGCCTTATCAATCAGACCCCCAGATACAAAGGGACATAAAGCTGTCAACCCAATTCCCTCCTAGCCAGGGGGTAGAGCTGGACCTCAGAATCACCTTGGGGGTGGGGTGGGGGCCTTCCTCTCATTTAACCTCATGATGTCCAATTCCTCTATCTCTCTCCGAAAAGTTCCCTGGTGCCAATGGGATACTAAAACAGCTCTCTTTTCTCCCTCACCCCCCAAATCTCTCTCTTAGCATCTTACCCTTATTTAACTAAAATCCAAGTGCAGAGAAAGCCATGGCTGAGATTAAGAACCTGTGTAATATGGGGGGGGGGGGGGGGGATATAACCTCCTGCCACCCAACCCCTCTGGGGACATGATGACTAACCACCATTGACTGCCAAAACAGAAGGATCATTCCTACTACTTAAAAACATAAAAAATAGTCCAATGCAACTGGAAAATATAGCACATCTACAGTTAACAAGCCCAGAACGTTGTCCTTGAATCAGCAGATCAGAAAGCTTGTCAGCCACCATAACCTACAGAAAACAAAACTCATCTCTTCATAGACGTCGTCTTTGGAGAATCAACCCTGGACGTGCAAGAAATTTCGTCTTCCTCCCCTCACTCACCTTGTGGAGAAAGGACAAGTGGAGGAGGTATGAAGGATGGGAATTTTCTCTCTTATATGGCTTCTTCTCACCTCCCCATACCTCCCGTGAAGAAAGGTTACCATTATGGGAAACGCCGCACTATAGATTAAAACTGAACTCCGCAAGTATGTTGTAGTGCATGAGATTTAGAGACCTCACAGTCTTCTCCCCTCCCCCCCCCCCCAGCACAACAAAGAGAACTTTGTTACAATTAAACAGTTTAATTAGTTTCCTAATCTAATTAGCCTGTAACTAAAAAAATAAAATAAAATAAAAAAAAGGTCCAATACAACTGAAAGATGCTGAGACTTGGAGACAAAGGTAGCACAGACTCTCAGAGTGATAGCAGGGCCACTGCTACAAGTTCCTCACCGGTGGAGCTGGCAGGGCAGCTGTTATCTGTGAGGGTCAAAGTCCGCCCAGAACGACTGGATGGGAAAATCCATCGATTCACTGCTGCAACAGGAAGCGATGGGGATGTGAAAATATAGACCAGGTGAGGAAGGGGGAAACTTGCTGAAGTCTTGCATGCTCATATCCTGGGACCCTCCGCAAAAAAAAACCCCAAAACGATGGTCGTGTTGTGCCCTATCTTGCTCAGCGAATGCTGAAGCTCAGCAGTGAGCTCTGACCCTCACACCTTGATTTGCTCAAGTCTGAAGATCTGGCAGTGCCACTCACCAGCCTCTCAGGGGCCACATGGCAAGTGATGGGCATTTCATGCGACGCAGGATCTCCACATTTCTAAGCTCCATGCTCTGGTCGCAACGTTAAATTGTTTTATTTATTTATTTAGATTTAGATTCTGCTTTTTCGGCACTTCACCATGCATCACGTTGATATCATGTAGGTATTTTTCTGTCTTCAGAGGGCTCACAATCTAAGTTTGTGCCTGAGGCAATGGAGGGTCACAAGTTGCGGGGGTGTGATATGAACCCTGGTTTCCCAGGGTTCCAGCCCGCTGCTAACCACTAGGTTCTGAAGAGGGGATTGTGTGCAACTCTCCTGCCTCTATCCAGATTTCTTACTCAATGCATTTCAACAGAGCCTATTTCTGTACCTGTTAGATCAAGCTACTGTTTTAACTCACCTACTTAAAAGCAACTATCCTACTATCCACTTCACCCTTAATTGCTACAGGAAATCCCTGCGGATCAGAAAAGAATATTGACCAAGTACTGCAGTGACCTCTGAGGAATTCCTTTCAATCTTTTTTTTTTCTCATCTCAAAGTATTCAGAGATTTATAGACCTAAAAGAGTAACTGCTACAAAGTTTGGCTTCAAAGGACATCTCTCATGTACCCTCCCTCCTGCTGTGGAGAACCACCATGCACCCAGCTGCAGGAAGTGGCAGCAGGTTGCAACTTCTGGTGTGAAGCTACTGGTCACAATAATACACCGGTGTTTCCCACACCTCGCCCGGAGACATAAGAACATAATAAATTGCTATACTGGGTCAGACCAAGGGTCTATCAATCCCAGCATCCTGTTTCCAAGAGTGGCCAATCCAGGCCATAAGTACCTGGCAAGTACCCAAAACAGTAAATAGATCCCATGCTACTAATGCCACTAATAGCAGTGGTTATTCCCTGAGTCAACTTGATTAATAGCAGTTTATGGATTTCTCCTCCAAGTACTTATCTAAACCGTTTTTAAACCCAGCTACACTAACTGCCCTAACCACATCCTCCTGCAACAAAATCCATAGCTTAATTGTGCATTGATGAAAAATAATTTTCTCCAATTAGTTTTAAATGTGCTACTTGCTAACTTCATGGAGTGCCCCCTAATCCTTCTATTATCCAAAAGAGTAAATAACTGATTTACATTTACCCGTTCTAGACCTCTCATGATTTTGTAGACCTCTATCACATCCCCCCTCAGCCATCTGTTCTCCAAGCTGAACAGCCCTAACCTCTTTAGCCTTTCCTCATAGGGGAGCCATTCCATCCCAATTATCATTTTGGTTGCCCTTCTCTGTACCTTCTCCAGGTACAGAGAAGGGTAACCGTTATCTTTTTCGAGATGCGGAGACCAGAATTGTACACAGTATTCAAGGTGAGGTCTCACCATGGAGCGATGCAGAGGCATTATGACATTTTCCGTTTTATTAACAATTCCCTTCCTAATAATTCCTAACATTCTGTTTTCTTTTTGACTGCTGCAGCACACTGAGCTGACGATTTCAATGTATTATCCATTATGATGCCTAGATCTTTTTCCTTGGTGGTAACTCTAATATGGAGCCTAATATCGAGTAACTATAGCAAGGGCTATTTTTCCCTATATGCATCACCTTTCACTTATCCACATAAAATTTCATCTGCCATTTGGATGCCCAAACTTCCAGTGTCCTCCTGCAATTTATCACAATCCGCTTGTGATTTAACTACTTTGAATAATTTTGTATGATCTGCAAATTTGATTATCTCACTCGTCGTATTCTTTTCCAGATCATTTATAAAATATATTGAGGCACGCCACTGTTTACCTTTTTCCACTTTGTTTCCTGACTTTTAAGCAGTTTGAAATCCATGAAAGGACGTTGCCTCCTATCCCATTTCTTTTTAGTTTTCTTAAACACACCTAACGAGTCAGGTTCTGAGGATATCCATAATGAAAATGCATGAAATAGATCTGCATGCACTGGAGACAAATGCATGAAATAGATCTGCATGCACTGGAGACAAATTTCTCTCATGCATATTCATTGTGACAATCTTGAAAACTCCAGAAGAGGGTCAGGAAACAGTGTTCTACATCCCAAGTAGGTCATGACTGCTGAAGGGCAGAACAGAAAAAAGGGTCACGCAAACTTCGCGTTTATGGGAGTGCTTCCGTTATTAAGTTAACAAGGAGGAAGCGAGGCACAAAAACGGGATCCCCAGATTCCTTTCCACTTCCAAGGGCGTCACCTACTCAACCCCATTCTACTGATTCCTGCTGCTCTTCAAGATGACTTGTAACTTTGTCCCTGGTGCTTCTCCAGATCAGGACAGATTAGTCTGCATGGTCAGGAGAAGTCTTACTTTGCAGGGTCACTCCTTGATTGCAAGAGATGGGGAAATCCTCCCCAGCTGTATTCATATAGTTCTCCTTCTCCCAGGCAAAAAACCCCCCAAAAAACCTTAAACTTTATAAATGTTTGTACAAGTCAAACAGCCCAACACTCAAGAATGAAAAAGACAGAAGATGACAAAGGAGAAAACATTTAACAGAACAACTCTACAGAACAATGGTTTCAATCAGAAAGAGGAGGAGGAGGGGGGAAGAGTGTGGTTAAGGAAAGAGACCACACAAGCTTATTGAAAAAAAGTAAAAAAAAAAATTTAACATCTGGAGAATGTAACACATTATCAGGAAAAGCATCCCCATCTGTATCTTGTGAAGATTCTTTTCTGCTTTCTGTCTGGGATAGTTGCCTCCCAGTTTTCTATTCTTTTCTTCTGCTTATTGCAGGAATTGGGGCAGCCTTGCTCTTTCCTTGAGCTTCCCACTATTCTGCTGTAACCAGATTACGGGGCAATTCCTTCTACAACCAACGAAGTTAAGAACGTTAATGGTCCCATGCTGGGGCGGACCAACAGTCCATCAAGCCTGGCATCCCGGTTCCCAGTTTGGGGAGTAACCAACAGATCCCATGCGGGGAGAGAGCCATTGCCCGTTGTTCACTCTCGGAAGTTAAGAGGCAGCCATCCCCAAGCCACATAAATACCTACTGCCAGATTCATGGTCTGTTTGCATGGGAGAGCCAGAACTGATTTAGACCACCGGCTCTCCTTGTGTCCTGGAAAAAAAAATGGTGGCAGACCGCCATTCGGGGTGCTCCAGAAATTACACCATGGGTAGTAACACTAAAGCACTCAAACAACCACCTCCGTGGTTTTCAAGAGTAGGTCAGATAAACACCTGTCTGTAACAACGTAGCGTCAGGGTCAACGGTGCTTAAAATCAGTGACTGGGAAGCTGCAGAGCAGCTACAAGAGATGGAGCGTCAAGCAGAGGCCAGGGGACATTTTACCCTCCAGGTGCCAGGGAGTTAGACACAACTTCTCAAGGCCACTGGTTCAGCATGGGGCATGCGCTGATTGGTCACAAGTATATAAGAGGAGTAACAGACCCACTCTCTTGCTGGTAAACAGACTCCTGGGATACAGCCGCTGGCTCTGCAGATCTTGCTCTAGTGGTCCTGTTCCAGTATACCTGCTGCATGCTCGACTCCTGGGTTTCTTATACTGAGCCTGCTCCAGCGCTAATGCCTAGATGTCTCCCACATCAGTCCCCTATCTACCGGCCCATCTGTTTCTGCCTCCTCACAGGGTGGCCCACAGCTTGTCCTGCAATGTTTGACCCTGCCATCCAGTTTCTCCAGGTACAGCTTTTCCTTGTGTTCTGTTCGCCTGCAATCTGACACACCTTGACCCGTAGGTATGGTGAATATTCTGCCAGGAGGCACTAATAACCTCTTGAGGTTGCGCAATGACTTGTACCTCATGACCCAGATGGAGGCCGTTCGATTGCAGGGGTCCGGAAGGGGGCCCCAGTGCACGGCATCCGGTCCCAAACGCCGCATCTGTAAGGACGGCACTAAAGTACGTTGGGAAGAGAGAGAAAGCAGAGGGGTGGGGGGAAAAAAACCCCATGAAGACTCATGGGGTCAGCTCCCAGCCCTGGTTCTGACTGAGCCGGAAGCTCAAAGAAGCAGGAGGAAAATGCCAAGCCACAAAAAGAATTTTTCATCGAGTGAAAACTTAAAAGCGTAAAAAGGGGAGAGGGAAAAGCGCTCACAAAAAAATCGCCAAAATTCTACTTTTCACAGTTTTTGCAGCATAAAGTTCCATCCATCTGCCAGTTAAACATGTATGTAAGGAGCTGGGTTACAGCACTCTTCACCACCTGTTTAATCTGATCGGTTAGGTTCTCTCTTTTTTAATCCAAATACAAGCTCAGTTTGCAAATGCATGCACTCACCACAACTGATAGCATGAACATTGCTCCCTCGTTGTAGGAAAAAAAACAAAACACAAAAGAATATAACTAGCTGAAAACCTGTGTACATATGCGGTGGAAGAGCTCCAGTGAAAATAAATGTTGGTTTTATTGACTGGAGAGAATTTGAAAACAAATTAGCAAGGTCAGGATCCAGCTATAAACATTCTTTCAGCCTCTGCCAATCCTGCAAGCTTTTGCCACTGTGGATGTCGTCTTGGTCTCTGAGCAGTCAGGCTGGGACTAAACTTACAAGTCTTAAACCCAGAACCAGATTTGGGGGCCGGCGACCCGTTTGGTAACTTCTGCGGGTCCCGAGTTTTCATCTGGAACCTCTTCCACAGAGTTCGCTCCTCGCCCCAGGAGGCTGATCCCAGGACAGACAGAAGCGGCTCTCAGTATACGAGATGGGCCGGAAGCCAACAAGCTTGCTAATTATGGAGAGAATTCGACTGCTAGAACAAATATTGTGAAAGAATTCTTTGGGGTGATAAGTGTTCTGTCATCGCCTGCAGTAAGAAGAGGCAGAAGGTGTGATAACACAGGTTTATTAGGGCCACAGAGCCAGACTAAGAGCTGAAGTGGGCAGATACCACAGCAAAGATACACCTGACTGCCATCTAGTGGCTGGAGTCAGCATCCACAGGCTCAGATTTCTTCTTGCAAACGCACTTGGACAGACAGACAAAGCAAGATGCGCTACAAAGAACCATCTATAAGCTAGAATCAGCTTTGATCTAGGTGAAGCGAAACAAAAATGTTATGCCTAACCTCAATGTTTCAAGGTGTGTGTATATGCTTGTACCCAGATACTGCTGAGGCGCCCCTGTGGTGGGGACGCCGCCGCACGAAGTGTCGTATTTTCAAGCATCGTTTTAGATAGAAAAGCTACCCACAGGAAAAGCAGAGCACAGATCTCTGAGAGTATTTTTTCCTGCGTGCATATAATCAAAGCGAAAGCACACGGGGCACCGGTGTTTGCACCACTGCGGGCCGTGTTCTGCCAAACATCCTTCTCCAGAAACACCCCCCCCCGGCACGCCCTAGGCCTCTCCCAATCCCGCCCAGCCGCCCTCTGCCACAGGCTGATACCTCTCTGTCCTGGCAAGGTACCATCCCCCCCTCCTCTGCGCGCAGACTAAACCTGCCTGCTGCGCTTGGTCCTCCCTTCCTACCCAACAGCGACTCTGCTCTACCCTCGCCCTCTAGCAAAAAAAAAAAATAAATAAAATAAAAACTTCAGGGAACTGCTGGTGGGAGGTCAAAAGCACTGCAGGATATCTTTTGTGTGGAAACTTGGCTCACGAGAAGAAATTCATCTTTCTGCTGAAACTTCTTTTCCTTCGTACCACAGAAACGTGCATATTTTTGAGTGGGTGGACGAGGAGGAATGCAGCGCCAGTCGAATGACATTTCAGCCCTTTAACCAAAAGCAGAAGATGGGCTTCTCTTTCCCAAAATGCTCATCCCTTCACAGAAAGGCAGGGGGGGAGGGGTCCTTCCTCCGCCCCCTTCCCAACAGAGGGGACGAATCAGGCAGCGAGGGAAGAGGGTGGTGACGGAGGAAGAAAAGCAAGAGGGAGAGCAGGAAGGAGGTGGCAGGATCAGGGAAGGGAAAATGGATGGAGGGAGAGGGAGAGAGCGTGGAGGGCAAGTGGAGGAAGGAGAGGGAGGTGGCAAGGAAGGGTCACACCGCAATTATAAACAACCTCCCATCTCTTTCTGCTAAAGAGAAGCAGCATAGCCCAACGACTGCAGATCCTCCCCCCCGCCCCCCCTACTTGCAGACACAGGGAGGGAATATTAAAATATGACATCCTGCTTCAAGGGTCTGCTCTCTGTCGGGAGAGATCACCTCCTCAGCTGAGCCAGATGCACTGGCAGCAAGCCACCACCGCCGCAGGCAGGGCAGCTGTCGCTCGTCTCGCCCCCCTCACCCAAAGACCGCTGATCCCAGGTCTTCCAGGGTCACTGCGGAGCTCCCGCGTCCCAGAGAGAGAGACGCCTCAGCCCTCGTTCTGACACCGGCGTAGAGTCCACGGAGAGTGGCGCTCCCCAGGCTTCTCTTGCTCAAATCCCAGTGCTGCTCCTTGTGGCCTGGGGCAAGTCTCTTCCCCCTCCATTGCATCAGGGGCAAACTTACGGGGCGAGTCATCGAGCTGCGTTAGGGCTCCAATGCGCATTGTATCGCAGCAATGTCGCCCGATTGTACGCAATATTTTGCACCTCCCTGCCCAGATACCCTCCCCTATTACAATGACCTTCTTTGCATGGGATTAGCAGGCATGAATAATGCAGATGCAAGCAAAGAAGGCCATGCGCATTCAATTTGATGTTAATATTTTATCGTGGCCGACCAGGAACGTGGTCAGCTGGGATAAACTAACACCGCTTTGAAACGCGTTAGATGAATGGCAGGAGGCCGGGAACCCGAATGAGGGTCCTGGGGCTTCCGCCGCACATTTAAAGTGGCAGAAATAAAAATAGTGGCATATAGGGAGGTTAAGTGGGGGGTCAGTGCTGACCCCCATTTCAACCTGGTGTTGCCAGTTGAAGCGGCCCCAACTCCCCCAAAATAAAAATAAACTTTAGGTCTAGAGTGATGGCTTCCCCCCCCCCCAACCAAGTCCAACATGAAACCCCCTCCCAGTCCATTAAATAAACTTGAGGCTCTGGCTCCCCCGTTCCCACTCTCCCCCACCCCCTGACACTACCGAACCAGTCAAGGGATCCCGCATAGGGGCAAGGGCCACCTTTGCATCCAGCCTGGTTGGTGCCATTTTGGAAAATGGTGCCAACCTGACCTTGCCCCAACCATGTGATTGGGGCAAGGTCCGGCGATTGGACTTTGGCCACATGGCCGGAGTTTAGGTTTAGGGGAGTTTGGGGGTGGGGGAAACTGCTCCTTTGTTTTGGGGGGGGGGGGTTTGTCTTGATGCTGATTTTGCGGGGAGGAGGAGAGTAGGAAGCAGGAGACCAAAGCCTCCAGTTTATTTCATGGACTGGGAATATATATATATATATATATATATATATAGTCACATAACCTGTTGCTTCTGAAAATGACCCTAAAATTAACATTTCTGACATTCTTAGTAACATAGTAGATTTTACTGGTGAGCTGTGGCCGGGACTCTCTTCTCTTGCCCCTCCCAACCACCACCGGGGCAGTGAACTCTGCCTCTGGGGCATCCTCAGTCAGTCCAGGGAGCAATGGCAGAGCCCAGAAATCAAACTTGGGTCTCCTTCATGCCAAACCACTGGGCCAGTCCAGTTAAATACATTTTTTAGGACACTTAACGTACATCCCACAGGTCACTACTGCTCTGTAGCAGCGCTCTATATTCATGCAAAAGGTATCTCAATACAGCTGACAGTCAGGCTGGTTCTGCTGAAGTACTGATGTACATTCATGGCCCATAATTGATAAATTAGTGAAGTTGTACAACCTCAAGATCACTGGCTGCTTCTTCAGTCTCGGCTCGTCTTATGGGCTCTCGCTCTAATACGCTTTTGGCCACAGCTCAGCACAGGTTACCCTCCTCTGGACTAGCATCAGACAAAACGTTAGCCTTCGTCTTAGCTGTCTGATGATATGAGAGCCAGCAGTAGTGGAAATTTTGGATTTTACCCACTTCCTGGAGATATTTTGTTGGATTTTTGTTTTTGTGAATCTGGTGGGAAAATCTGAAAATGATCTGCTGAGTTTGAAGACATTTCCTCCACTTTTCTTTGAAACTGCCTCTGATTTCTTGCAGATCCAAATCTGATTTTGCCATAGGTATGGATTTTCTTTGATAAAACTGGAAGAACTGGTTTGCCAAATTATTATGCGGATCTCCTTTAAAGGAGTTTGCACATCCATAGTCGTGTGCAAGCCCCTCCCCCCCGAGCTTTGCCTATAAATGGCTGAACCGTGAGCTCAAGCTCAGATCTGTGCTGCTCGCCAGCTAGGATGTCTTACACGCTTAAGTTACTGCCTGGTGAGAAGAGAATACAAGAACTGGGATGATTCAGCCACTATAGACAAACCTCGGGGTGAGGGGCTTGCACACGACTATGGATGTGCAAACTCCTTTAAAAGAGATCCGCATAATAATTTGGCAAACCAGCTCTCCCAAACTTCATTGTATGAAATAAAATCCATATCTGTGGCAAAATCCGATTTGGATCTGCGAGAAATCAGAGGCAGTTTCAAAGAAAAGCTGGAGGAAATGTCTTCAAAGGTCAGCAGATCATTTTCAGATTTTCCTGCCAGATTCACAAAAAAAAAAAAAAAAAAAAAATCCAACAAAATATCTACAGGAAGTGGGTAAAATCCCAAATTTCCTCTGTTCTAATCTAACCTGGCTGAAAGCTGTCCAGGATTGACTTTGAATTGCTCACACGGAGACGCTCCGAGTTTTTCCTCTAATGCCCAGATGATCGCCACCTTCCAGACCACGGGCAGGCTCCGGTTCCAACACGCACAGAGGACTGCCTTATCTGGTTCCATTTCCCCCCATGTGTGTACAGAGCTGTGTACATTATGTGCTGTACCAACCCCAGGTTCATGGTGTGAAGTCATAAAAAGAGAGGAAGAGACACTCAAGAGATAGTGGGGCTCCGTCAATGCAGCCTGGAGTCAGTGCTTCCAGAACCTGCTCAGAAAACAGAGCAGCACCCCGGGCATTCTCTGAATACTCAAATCAGGATAATTATCTGTAAACAAACAGGGAATTGTGGCTAATCTCTCTTTTGTCTGGCGGTTTCCTCTTCCTCCTTTGAACTTCTAGCTCAATCAGAACCCACCTGGTATAGGATTACAGTGCCTTGACCCTTCAGTTACAGCTACCTGCATAGTCCATGTGCAGCCTCTATTGGGGTGGGAGAGGACATGCTTATCCCCCTCTGGCACTCTCTACCCTCCCTTCCCCTGATCCCCACTGTATTCTGCTTCCCTTCCTCCCCCATAGGCACTCGTCTGCCCTTCTCCTAGTCTCCAGTATGTTCTCTCCCCCGGGGAAAGCTTGGCCTCTTCTCCTCCAGTCCCCAGTATGGGCCTGGCCTACCCTGCCCTCTCCCACGTCTTCTCCTCTCTGGAAACACAAAACAATTGGTGCCTAACACCGTGTCGGCTTCCCCTGCTGATGGGGGTCAGTCTTCCGGGTAATATGAGCCATGTGGGGCCTGCAGATCATCTAGCGCATGAGGTAAAGGAGGCTGACACAGAGTTATTAAGTGCCCACCCCTTCTGCTGGCTGGGGGCAGGATAGGATTGAGAAGGGAGGGGAGGTTAGGCCATGCGCCAGGCTGGGTCGGGCTATACCACTGACCGTGGGGTGGAGGAAGGGAGAAAACTACTGCACTTCATGCCCCGCCAGGAGGCTGCTGCTGTATTTGGGGCACTGTCAGGTGGAGTCTGAGCATGGGATCCATTTGCCAGCGCCTAGCGAGGGCCCCCTGAGCCCCAGCCATTGCAACAACAATGCACTTGATTAATCTCTGGATCCTGGTAGATGTGCGCCTTTGAGCCAGCCAACTAGCAGGTAGCACTCCCGAGCAACAGCTGGCACTTCCTCCCTATGGCTATGAATGCTGCCTTTGCAGTGTGTCCAGCCCCCTGGCAACCTAAGGAACAGAGGCCCGGCCTTCAACCAAATCCTATCCTCCAACGCAGTGCTGCCACTGGGCCATCAGTTTGACCTGCTCCATTTTATCTGATATCATAAAAAAAAAAAACCCAAAAAAAAGCAGATCTAGCCGAGGACCTGATGGATTTCCAAGTTGTGACTTTAATTTTAATTGAGCTTCATGAGGCTCAGAATTTGTGTGTCGCGGCACTGAGCTGCTTAAGCCACTTGTAGCTACAATTTCTTCTCTGACTGTGTAGAAATAAAGGTAGTGCACATCACAGATGATTCCTCTTTACTGGACTAACTCATCATCTGTGAAAACTCATCACCGATGTACAGTTAGGCCATCCGCATGTTTGTTGACCCTTATTTCTACATATTCAAGTGGACTAACGCGGCAACTGCAACACTTATTTCTCTGAAGCTATTCTCACTCATTCTCTCTCAGCCTTAAGTGGCCCTTTAGCATCTGCCAGAACCTGACACACAAACCCCTGCACCCATCTTTGAAGTATGCGTATTCTATTCCAGCAGGACACACGATATTCTCTCATCCCTCTCGCCTTCCCAAAACCAACTTATCCCATACTCCTCCCCCCTCTTACTGCAAAGCCACCAATTAACAATTACAATAAGCCCACATCTTCTAATTACTCAGTAAAACTTCCAAGCAATTAAAATAATTTTCTGCCAAATCAGTGAAAAGCAGCCCAGAAAACGAGGTCATCCTAGGGGCTGCCTTGAGCTGGAGTTCAGTCATGTTCTTGGGGGACGCACAGACAGACAGATGGGGGTAAATGGAGTAATGTGCTGTAGGAGGACTCGTACTTCTGTTAACTTTGTCAAGGTACGCAGGACAGCTGGGGTTCAGGCGCAGGAAACGTCATCCTGCCTCCAGAAAGCAGCACATCGGATGCCTGGAACAGCCTCCTTCACTAGAGGGGGTAGCCACCAAAACATCGACAGGATTCAGGCAGAGACAGACAGCAAGGGAACGAAACGACCAGAGATCAAGAAAGGTCTGTGAAGACACAGTAGGTGGCGGGGGGGGGGGACCTTACAAATCAAGGGAGCCAAGAGGCCCCTTTATCTGCCAACAAAAATTGTATCACTATAAAAGTGCCTTGTGGGCCCTTCCACCAGAAACAGCAGCAAAAGCCTAAGAAAGAGATCAGCAAACACAGTGACACAGGAAAATAGCTGATGTGGCGTTGCACACAGGCAAAACTTATTCAGACTATTCGGTTACACTAGAAATCGTTGTCTTATAAAGTGAATTTGGCACTGACCTGTAGTCTTCAGCTATGCTGTACGAGTCAAATAGGGTGGCCAGAATCCTTCTGTATTACCTCTGCAAACAGAGAGAAAAAAAAATCAGGATTAACCTCAGACTCCTCAAATCTGCTTAACCTTATCCTGCAGTGCGATGCCAAAGAGTTCACTTTCTTTCAAAAAGCATACGGAGAAGATGCCACATGATAGACAGTGTTTTTCAGTGTTTGATATCTCCGTTAAACCAAGTACCAATTGATCAGGCTGGACTGTGAAAGCTCCCGGTCACTCTGGGGAGCTGCCAGCGCAATACAGTAGAACTGGGTTATTGAGAGCAACCAAATCAGGCGTTTTGTCCTTAAGATTAGGGAAATGGAATGGGGGCCATGAAAAGTAGACACTGACAAGGTGATAAATCATCCTATTTCACTATGACAGTGGCTACTTTTCATGGTCCCCCTTCCATTTTCCTAATCTTAAGGACAAAATGCCGGATTCTACAAAATAGTTAAGGCATATTGCACGATGCAAACTCTAGGTAGGGAGTACTGAAGGCATTATTTAAGGAAGGGACTTTTGTTAGTTCCATAGATGATATCTATGTGCAAATACTCTGCTGGTTTTCAACACATTTTATCTTTAGGGAATGATGGCTGTAACTTCAAAGCTCAGGAGGAACATCTGACTTTAAAATAAGAGAGACAGAATAGCCCCAGTAAGCTGCTGGAAAGAGGAGAGGGACCAAGAAAAAGGCACCGCCCAGGTGAGCGAGTGACAGGCGTCAAAGTTTTAGTAACAGACGGTGCAGATCTTAGAGACGACAGCCCCATCTCAAGGACACGTTAAATTGGTGACCTGCCAAGTGATTCAGAAAGACAGGGGAATGAGGCTTCTAGCTTCGGCCTGCTCACCTCATACCAGCAAGAGATTAAAGAATTATAATGCGCTCTCTTCTGGGTCAGTACAAAGCTACTGTGTTCCTCTCTGTTCAACTCCACGGGCTTCTAAATCAGTCCCCACTTTATGCCATTTCCTGTACCTGGCTCCGGCTATCGGACAGTTCCAGCCGAGTCAGTCCTGGTCTTACCCCTTGCATCTACAAAGACTGGCATTTCCAACTTTTCTAAGAAATGCAGGGCATGGCAGGACCGAGGATGCGGTGGGGTTAAACCAGATCCGGGTCCCTGCTGACCCCGAAGCTGCCAGGTAAGCCTGCCATGGTCTGCACCCCATGACACAGGAAGTGCAGGATACACTCACATCAGGAAGCCCACGTGCATGCCTCGGCGTGGCCCTCCTGGGAGCAGAGGGCAAACACACGAACGAAGAGGAATATCCCCCCCCACGCATGCCTGCAATGTCCCCAGTGAGGTAAATGCACAGGAGTCGCACTGGATACCCACAGTGAGCAGGACATTGCCCAATCGCTCTCCTTCGGACTGAAGGCGAGCTTCATTCATCGCATACAAAATGCCAGGCATGCACTAATAGGGGCGTCTTAAGGCAGATCTCGCTAACCAGCCGAGATGATGGTTTCGGCAGTTAAACTAAAGCATTTCTCTTTTCCATTCTAATTTTATTGCTGAACGACGACTTGACGATTACAGCTCCTCCTCCTTGGCCACTTCCACCGCACTGAATCTAAAATAAAAAGTGCCACGGCGCAGGACTCCGGGGCAAGGCATCGCTCTCAGACACACGCAGCTAAGAAATTGATACTGGAAAGAGGAATTGGGTTTTTTTCCCCAATCTAAGACTGGGTTACAGGTTTCCTTGTACAAAAAAAGGATGACAAGGAAAGCGTGAAAATATACGAAATGTTACGATTAAAAAAAGGAGCTCGGGGGAATAAGAACAACAAAGGCAGCCCGGGCACAAACTGATGTCTTCGGGTTCCCAAACAGAGCTATTCCACTGTCATTTCATGGCACTTCCTCGAATCGCCATCGCTGCATCGGTCCTGCCGCCTTCAGGAGGCGCGCACGAGCCACCGAGCGCAGGTTCTCACGCATGCAATCCCGGTACGTGATGCACCCTCCCCACTCCCACCCCCGGGGGAGCCTCATTTCTTTATGGTTAATCTTACTTTCAAAATGGAAGAGGGGGAAGTTTACAAAAGATAGAGAAAAAAACCCAAACAAACCAAAAAAAAAAAGAATTCTCATTTTTCCTCTCTCCCTACTTATTTCAAACCTCCATCCCCCCCCCCCCCCCCCCCTAGTGCTGTACAAATTCAATAATTCAAACTGACAACCTTGCTAATTGGATAAATGCAACTCCCGCTCTCCAGGGAAGGGTTTATTTCTGTCTATTTGGAGCGCTGGATCCGGAAAGGGGGGATGGGGGGTTATGTTCTTTAACAGGAATTCCATCTGCTTTTTTCTCTCCCCCCCCCCTCACCTTTGCCTTCATTCACAAACCCTCCTGAATATTTACGAGGGGTTGTTTTTTTTTTTCCCCCCCCATTTTCCACCCTCCCCTCACATCCCTCCTCCTCTTCCTCCCTCTGGTATCTCTCACAATAAGTTTCCAAATGCAGCCCCCCCACCACCACCACACCCCCTCCTTGCTTTAGATAAACACAGGCAGTGTCAAGTGTGAGGAGGGGATTCAACTGCCAGTCAAGGCTCAGGCCTTCAATGAGGCCTAGAGGCCTACAATAATATACTGCATGCTTTCCATATGGGAGCTGGGTTGCCCCGGGAAACGCTAACAGGCAGAACGGAGCTTAATAGAGTCCATATTCATTGTAATGCAGTGAGCTGGCTCAAGAGACTATTGCCCCTTGGGTCGGCTTTCTTTATTCTGTCTCCCCCCTCTTTTTCTTTCTTTCTTCTTTTCAAAGGGCCGAGGTCGCTGAAGGGTTCTAATTTGGAGAGGCTGGGGGCGCGGAGAAAAGGACAAGTTTTGTTTCTTTGGGGGGGGGGGAGGGAAAAGAGAGGCATGGGCAGGGGGTGTGTGTGTGGGGGGGGGGGGGGGGGTTGGTTGGCAGTTACTGGAGCACCGGCAGTTAAAAAAAAAACAAAAACAAAACAAAAACATGGCTAATAAGCCTTGTGGTGCTACTGGCTGTTAATAGAGATCACTGAAGCACTCAACGCACCCGAGCAGCCCTGCTTTGGGAAAACACTGCATGCTCCTAAAAGTGCAAGCCAGGAAGGAGCCCAATAAAGGGCCACAAGGAACAAACCTGGCTTACAAGAGGCAGCTTTCGTACAAAATGTAACCCAAAGCAGTTTAAGAAGACAGGACGTGCCATGCTGGGTCAGGCCGCTGGTCCAGCCCCTCTCCGACAGCGGGCAATCCCTGTTAGTTTGGAAGGAACAGGGAAGTCCATTCCAAGCTGATGATCCCTGAGCCCATCTGGGTGTTAATAGACTTGGCCTCCAGAAACTTTTCCAAACCCAGCTGCACTATTCATCTCTCTCACACCCTCCAGCACCAAATTCCACAGCTTAATTGTGCATTGACTGAAAAATGCGTTCTTAAATTTGTTATAAATCTGCTACCAGTTAGTTTCTAGTCCTAGGTCTTCTTGAAAGAGTAAATAACCAATTCCCTATTAATCCGTTTCCATATACCACACAATTTTATAAACCTCTAACAGACCTCTGCTCAGTTGCCTGTTCTCCAAGCTGACAAGTCCTAACCTGTTTAGCATCTTTTTTTTTTGTAAGTGAACTTTTTTTTTTTGTAAGAGGACTTCCTAAATACTAGGTATCCCTAAATTATCGACACCTCACCAATTCCTACTATCAGGACTCCACAACTGCTCAATCAATTTTTGAATCCATAAGTTCACTATATTATTCTTATTGTATCTATATGGTAGATTTGACAGGTCATCTCTACTACGTTAAATAGTTAAATTGTATATACATATTATATTATATTATATTTATTATTACTATGTTAAACTGACATCCGGTTTTATTGTTCCTTATGTTCTACAGTTCTATGTAAAGCCCCCATCCGCTGTTGGGCAGTTCATCGTTTTATGTAAACCGGAGTGATTTGTAATTCCCACAAGAACTTCGGTATATAAAAATTAAAAATAAATAAATAAACTATTCCATCCCCCATTATCATGTTTGTCTCCCTCCTCTGCATCGTTTCTAGTGCTGCCTTTTTTAGTTTTTTTTTTTAATGAAGTGACCAGAACTGCACACAATACTCAAGGTGTGGTCACACCCGTAGATCTATAGCGGCATTATGATTGGCGAGTCCAAACTAGAGCCCATGGACGTAAGCATCCTTCTGGCCTGCGGAGACATGAACTGTCCAAGCCCACCAGCAGGGGGCAGGAATGATGTCAGTGCTGCAGGCTCAGATGCAAAGCAGAAGAGCTCCAAGGAGGGACCCCCTCCCCCATCCCACCCTCGTCCCCTGACAGAACAGCCCGCCCCATTTGCTCATCCCTGCATCACGATATCCTTAGATTTATTCTCGCTTCCTTTTCTGAATAATACTTAACATTCTATTTGCTTTTTTGACCTTTGCTGCACATTTAGCTTAGGATTTCAATGCACTATCCCCAATGATTCCAATATTTTCTTTCTGTCAGAGAGGAAAAAAAAAAATCATCACCCCCACTGCTTTTGGGCCTCTGGGTCAACGTCTTCTGTGAGGTCAAAGCATAATGCAATGCTTGGGGGCCACGCCAATTTCCGCCCTTCTTGAACTTAGCAACGTGAGCTGGAGAGCGTGCACATTCTGAAATGACCACTAAGCACGTTTACCCGTTAACCCACGCGAGATGACAGAAGACGTTTCAGCAGCACGGTTATTCATGCCCGCCGAGGTGTCAGAAGGCATTGGTAAAGCCACTACACCCTGTGAGGAGATTAAGCAATGCAGGGGGCAGCAGAAAAGATCCAGAGCAATGGTGGCAGGATCCAGGATGCCACAGGGTTTCCTGGTGGAGGGAACAGAGCAATCCCCCAAACCTCGACGCCTTAATTAAATATTTATAAAATCTTACATCAAAAGAGGTATCAACTCTACTTGGCTTTGTGGGTCTAATGTAGAAAATAAGGGTCAAACAAACTAGTTGTATGTGAGACCTTTTTACTGGACTAACTTAATACATCTGCAAAGAGCTTTTAGGAACCAAATGCCCTTCATCAGTCACTGAAGAAACAGTGCAGTTACACTGGGTTCAAATGGTACAGTCAACTAAGGATAAGGTTTTCTGCACATGCCAATACAGCTCAGTAAAGAGCCAGGGGGTGACAGAGGTGAGGGACAGTAGAACTTTACAGTTCAAGGAGCATAATGGGTGCGAAATACAGAGGTCGATATTCAAAAGCCATTTAGATGGATATGTTTATCCGGCTAAGTAGCCAAGCCACATAACGGTTGAAAATGGACCTCATAATGTACTTAAGACCCTTTGTGTTTATTTCAAAGTGTTTGATCATCCTAATTTCAAACGTTTTGTATTCACATATACTCTGAAAATTCCCTTTAAGTATTCCCCCTTTGAGAAATGTTGGTCTACTGAACTGTCACAATGTTTTTCTCTGTAATGTGTTATTGCATGTTTAAATAATATCTATAATGTTCGTAAAGAATATAAATATCAAGCAACAATCCACTGTAACAATAAACCAATTTAATATTTATACATTGCTTACATATTAAATGTATATTGAAATAATACAACATACAAAAAAAATTAAAGAAACAAAAAATAAAACAGACTCCCGACATAGCCATGCTTTGGCAGCAAATGCCTGCTTCAAGAGAAGAAACAAATAAATAAATAAACCCTATGATGGAAAATACTTGTACAGTAGTCCAGATATTCTCCAATGGGAAACCAAATTGATGAACTTGTCCTGGATGAAGGTCGACAGAGAATCATTCATCAAATCCCACAGAATTTTTATTAAAATAAATCCCAATCAAACAGTATTACGAACACTTGCTGGGAGTAGTTTCAAACCGAGCAAATAGATGTACCTGCAGGGCAAAATAAAACCTTCACATACAGCACATTCAGAAAGTATTCAGACCCCCTTCACTTTTTCTACATTTTGTTACACTGCAGCCTTATTCTACAATGGATACCATGCATTTTTTCCCTCCTCAATCTATACACAATACCCCATAATGACAAAGCAAAATCAGATTCTAGAAATTTGTGCAAATTAAATTTTTGAAAAAACTGAAAGATCACGATTACATAAGTATTCAGACCCTTTACTCAGTACTTTGTTGAGGCACCTTTTGCAGCAATTGCAGCCTCAAGTTGTCTTGGGTATGACGCTACATCTTGGCGACACCTGGGTTTGGGGATTTTCTCCCATTCTTCTCTGCAGATCCTTTCAAGCTCTCTGTCAAGTTGGATGGGGGGAGCATTGATGCACAGCTATTTTCAGATCTCTCCAGAGATGTTCAAATCGGGTTCAAGTCCAGGCTCTGGACTTGAACCCGATTTGGGTACTTGCCAGGTTTTGGGGTATTTTCTAGGTTCTTATGGCCTGGATTGGCCACTGTTGGAGACAGGATGCTGGGCTTGATGGACCCTTGGGTCTGACCCAGTATGGCATGTTCTTATGGTTGGGCCACTCAAGGACATTCATAGACTTGTCCCGAAGCCACTCCTGTGTTGTCTAGGCTGCGTGCTTAGGACATTGACCTATTGGAAGGTGAATCGTCACCCCAGTTCCTGCAGCTGAAAAACACCATCATGCTTCACTGTAGAGATGGTATTTGCTAGGTGATGAGCGGTGCCTGGCTTCCTCCAGACATGACACTTAGCATCAGGGCCGCCATCAGGGCAGTATTCTTGGGCCTGCAGTATGGGGCCCCAGGATCTACTGCCACATATGGGGGCCCGCCGCAGCCGCCAGGCGGCAGGTGCGCTTGGGGGATGTATTAGTTCATAGCAAAGAGGCCCACTGAGGCTCTCTCCGACAGTCTGTTGCCCAGGGGCCTACTGAAACCTGGAGCCGGCCCTGGGTGCGGGCCCCAGAGAAGGGAGAGAATCAATGCTATGCGTGTCTTTTAGACACACATAGCATTGATTTACAGAGCACCGCAGACACTCGTCCGCGCGCTCTGTCCTGCCAGCGTTCACTGTCTGACGCGGCTGTGACGTCACCGCCGCGTCAGACAGTATGCGCCGGCAAAGCGCGCAGGCCGTCGCTGTCTGCTTACTGTATGGGGCCTCAAAATTCCTGATGGCGGCCCTGCTTAGCATTCAGGTCACAGAGTTCAATTTTGGTTTCATATCTTGTTTCTTATGCTCTGAGAGTCCTTTTAAGTGCCTTTTAGCAAACTCCAAATGGGCTGTTATGTGCCTTTTACTGAGGAGGGGCTTCCATCCAGCTACTCTACTATAAAGGCATGATTGGTGGAGCGCTGCAAAGATGGTTGTCCTTTTGGAAGGTTCTCCCATCTTCACAGCGGAACTCTTGGGTTCTGTCAGTGACCTCCCTGATCAAGGCCCTTCTCCCCCGATTGCTCAATTTGGGTGAGCGGCCAACTCTAGGAAGAGTCATGGTGGTTCTGAACTGCTTCCATTTAATAATGATGGAGGCTGCTTTGTTCTTTGGGACCTTCAATGCTGCAGCAATGCCTCAACACAATCCTGTCCCAGAAGTCTACAGACAATTCCTTCTACTTCATGGTTTTGATTTTGATCTGACATGCACTGTCAACTGTGTGCCTTTCCAAATCCTGTCCAATCAATTGCATTTAGCACAGGTGGACTCCAACCAAGTTGGAGAAACTTCTCAAGGATGATCAATAGAAATAGGATGCACCTGAGCTCATAGCAAAGGGTCTGAATACTCATGTAAATGTGATTTCAGTTTTTTGTTTTAAATTAGTTTCCACAAATTCCTACAAACATGATTTCACTTTGTCATTATGGAGTATTGTGTGTAGACTGGAGAAAGGAAAAAATGCACATTATCCATTTTAGAAGACGGCTATAATGTAACAAATTGAGGAAAAAAAGTTAGGGGATCTGAATACTTTCTGAAGGTCTCTGAGTGACATTACTGCAATATTTGAAGAAAGGAGGAAGGTTCGTCATAGGAAACCGGCTAATACTGCGAACTGCTCAATGTGATAATGTGTTGTATAGGATTTGCTACCAAATCATGGCCATGTCAAGGCTTCAGTTTTATTTTTAATTAGATTCTTTTATTTGTTGAATTTGGGTACATATATATTAGTTCAATGTATGTTCTATAAACGGATTATTCATATTAAATTGGGGTCGATTTTAAAAAGGATCATGTGCGTGGGCACATGGACGCGCCAATTTTATAACATGCACGCGTCTTATCTTGGAAATGATTTGGGGGCGATAGCCCTTTTATCTGAAGGATTTCATTAGAACTGTGAGGTGTTTACCCCTGTCCTTTTGTTCAGAACAAAGGTCTCATGTAGCTTGGCTGTTTATAATGTGTGAAGGATGAAACCTGGAGCTAAGAAGGCTGCATCTGGCAATCCCTTTTGCTGAGCTGAAGGCATATGAAGACAACCCAAGTCCTAGCTGACAAACCCAGGGTAACTGCGCTGTTTCTTCATTGACCTGATGATGGCAGCATAGCTCTCAAAAGCTAATCACAAATGTATAAACATATCATCAACAAGCAGGACAAGCATGCAGAGGCACAGTTTAAGAAATTCTAACATAACAGGCCGATTTTATATCGCGTGCTGGCCCTAGTGCACAGGCTAACGAGCTCTTGGACGCGCTAGGCTATCACCCAATGCAATAACGAGATTAGCGCATCCAAAACAAGCGTCCAAACCAGCGTGTAGCTAATAGCACTCATCACGTGTAAATGCATGTGGATGAGGCTATTAGCTATTACCCCCAATGCAAAACAAAATCACCGTACACCCGATGCGCACGTTTTAACAAGAAAAACTTAATGCCAGCCCCAGGGCACTTCTCTTTGGCACCCGATGCCATGGATACACTAGGGACGCACAATTTATCCCTAGCACGTCCTTTTTAGCGTGACCCCTCATTTAATTAATACATTGCGTGCCCAGGAAAGGAGGCTGAGCATGCATTGGGAGAGTGGGCGCTCAATCATGAGTGCCCATTTTACATGAACCGGATACTGCATCGGCCTGATTGATTGGTAAAAGATGCGTACGGGTGATGTAGGTGAAGCATCTCCAGGTGGGAGATGGATGTCTGCACATATGGGTGTGTGGGGGTGTGCGTGTTTGGGAATGTACAGTGTTTGGGGGGAGGCTATATGTTTGTTTGTAGGTATGTGTGTGCGCTAAGGTGGGTTGTTTGTGGAGGGGTTGCATGAAGGATGCATGAGTGTGTTTGGGTAGATTGGGGGATGTACATGGTTGGTTCTATAGGAAGGTTGTGGCTATGATTTTTAGGGGTATGGCTTGTCTGCAGGTGGGGGTACATCTGAGGGAATGTGAATTGAGAAGTGGCGTGGAAGGCATCTTTCACCAACTGCATCCGTGATTTTCCGTTTCTGCTGGGGGAGGCATGCATGTGGGTGTGTGGAGTGTGCATGAAGTTGGTTAAACATGGGGGAGAGGGGAGGTGACTTTGAAGATGCATTCTCGTGCCAGCTGCTTCCGTTACTTTTCCATGTCTGTCTATGTTGCTTTATGTCACAGTGCGGGAAGGATGAGGGGGAGGGGGTTGGAAACAAGAGTGGTGATCAACGTTCAAACAATTTCCCATAGAAAGCAGGAGGATTTTCTTTGGAAGCTCTGTCCTCTGAAATTATTGACCTGATGTTTCCATTGTATATTATAATCTTTATTCCCCCTTCTTATTTCCTACTCCAAGTTTACACATCCTTGTTATAATGTAACTTTATTCTCCTTCAAATTGTCTACTGTTTGTTGGTTATAGTTTCTACTTGTTCGATGTAAACCGAGTTGATTTGATTTGTATCAAGAAATTCAGTATATAAAAGCCTTTAATAAATAAATAAAATAAATAATGTTTCTAGTTTTCAAACTTATCCGAGATATTGAGATTTACTCTTCCTGCATGCTGAACTGGGTAAATTTCCATCCCTTGTTTGGAGGAAGGGATCAATCCCATGGACTAGCAGATGAACAGTGATCTCTTTTCTATAATTCTAACATTCTGTATGCTATCGAACATAAAAAGCTCTCATCTGTATCTTGTTGTTTGACCGTTATTTCTACATATTCAATGAACTAACATGGCATCCACAGTTCTTTGTTTAGGTCTAACAGGTGCTCACTGTTCTACTTTCTGTGTGTAGTGAATATTAGTGCATCCTTTCCCTAGGCAGTCAAAGCCGCACTGATATGTGCCAAGTTGTGACCAGTCTTACAGGCTCATGCCAAGCCTACTGATTGGTTGAGAGTTGGGCATGGATTCACATCTGAAACATTTCTTCACAAATGCATCTGTCCCAAATGAAGGTTTTTAGCTTTCTATTGTTTTAAACACTGTTCACTTCCCCCGAGTCCTACAATAATAGACACTGCATTTGCCGGTTGCTGCTTGCCCTGGTTATGGGTTCTTGGCTTGGCTTCAAGCCTCTCTCATACAGGACAGCATTTGTTCTCAGAAACTGGGGCTTAATGAACCCTATGGGGTGATCAACACCAACACATTTCAATATGATTTCTTTTCCTTTCTGGCCTTTCCTCTTTCCAAAAGTTTACAAACATCATGGAACCCTACTCATGGTTCGGAGAGTTACGTCCGGATGCTTACAGAGATCCTGTACTCAAGGTGCTTCAGAGGGAAACTCCCCCCACCCAAAAACCATTCAGCAGATTTTCCCCATACAAGGTGGGCATAACTGCACCTGCATCATTCGGGTGCTAAGTTCAGATCATTATCCCCCTCTCTACAGACCTGCCCTTTGGCCAGAGGACACAGACCATTGTTCCTTTTGGAAGCCAGTATGCCTAACCCCTGGGCCTGGTCAACAGGTGTCACTGCTGCATGACAGCTGCCTCCATCTCACTCAGGAGCTGCAGTCAATGCTGGTATCCCCCTCTGGAAGCTTTGATCGCTGCCTCCACGCGCACTCTCGAGCTTCTGATAGTCAAGGAGTATTACCAGCAGGCGACCCAGATTTGACATTTTGAAAAGAAAACCCCAGTAAAATTTAATGAAAAAAAAACAAGAAGTAAAGAGCCTTGAATACCACTCATAACCTGATGATTGTAATGCAAAGAGAACTACATGCCTTTAATTAAAGAGCAGTGCACAAAAAACATACTTCAATAATTAATTAATCCTACAGATTTCATAGCACAGAGGGAATGCGGGAATTCGGCTCCTACTGAGAAACAGTAATGCACAAGTGAAATGTCACAATACAAGGAGATAAAAGCAGAGCTCAGGACTCGTGTGGTGCAACAAGGCATGGATTTTTATTTTTTACTATGATGATGCAAAACCTTTTTAGAAATATATTTATGACAACAGGTTAGACCCATCTAATCTGGTACTCCATAGACCCAAGCTGATCTCTGGCTTTCCTCTCACTTCTTTCCAACTAGGAATCCTCTGTGCTTATTATCCCAGGTGTGCTTGAACTTTGTTACCTCCTCCACCACCTCCTCTCTTCAAAGGCCATTCCATACGTTCGCCACACTTTCCACGAAAAACTATTTTCTGATGTTGCTCCAAAGTCCTACTCCCTTGGAGTCTCAAACTGTGGCATCCTGATCTAGAGCATTCTTTCCTTCAAAAAAAAATAAAAATGAAAGTACTATGGTATTCCTCCCCCATCCCAGTATCTCCTCTCTTCTTGGGTATAAATAGTTAAACCCTTAAGTCTCATTTCATAGGGCATTTCAATATAGACCCTGCATCATTTTGGTAGCCCTTCCCTAGACCGCCTCCACTCTGCTTATCTCCTCTTGAAAATATGGTCTCCAAAACTGGACACAATACATAGTAACATAGTAATAATGGTGGGAAAAGGCCAAATGGTCCATCCAGTCTGCCCAGCAAGTTTCCCACAGTACCAACTACCACTCTGTGCCAGTTGCCCCCCAAGCCTTCTAATATTAACATTCAAAACCAAGCACTGTCAAACCCATAAAAAATTTGCTATCAACATTTATATTGGGTGAGCAGCACCAACAGAGAACGTGGACCCTTGTCACTGCAGTGTGGTTGACACAGTCTAATGAGCAAACTCACTAGGCCCACACCGGAAGATGGCAGAGAAGCCCATAGGTGGGACCAACTGGAGCTTCACCTATACCAGCTGCCTCCCCACAGGTTCAGCCCTTGGGTTCTGGCAGCCGGCAGGTGGATCCCTGGGGCTATCAGATCAAGTGTCCAATCCAAGCAAAACATGTGAACATTCTAGTAGATCAGCAGCGGGAACTTCATTTTTCTGACTCACTTCTGATCTGAAACAACTCCAGCATAGCCTCCAGCATATATTGTTCCAAGGACCCAGGATAGAACTTCCTATAACTCTGGACTTCTTTTTATAGGTCGTCTAGCCAGCAACACACCAGTTTGTAGATAGTTCACTATCCTTTCCTTCAGCAGAGTCTCCATTAGTTTTCCTACCACCGAGCTGAGCTAACAAGCCTGTAGAGTTCTTTGCCTCCTCTCTGCTACCATTCTTGTGAAGTAGGACCACCACTCTTGTTTCCAGGGATCTACTGAACAGATCTTTCAGCGGACCCACCAGCACATCTCTGAGCTCCCTCAGTATCCTGGAATGTACCTCATCCGGCCCCCATGGCCTTGTCCCACTTTCAGTTTTCTTAGTGCTTTCCGTATATTCTCATATGTAAATGGGGTTTTGCCTAGGCCACCACCATCTATGATCTTCTCAACCAGCAGCAGTCCTTCTCCAGGGGTTTCCAAGGTTTTTAGATACCAGTCCTCAGAGGATTATAGAGGAAGAGTATGGAGAAGTCTGGGAGAGCAGGGCACATAGGCAGTAGGTGTTGTGTGTTGGGAGAAGCTGCAGTCCCCCAAGGTCCACAGGTCTGACAGTTTCTGGTCCCAGTTTTTGGAAGTCAAGTTGTTGGTGGGAGGGGAATAGGTTGAGGCTGTCCGTTCCTATTTTCCTGTTTTGGGGAGATGGCATGTGTTTTCCAGAAGAGGGTCTGGAAACTGCAAGCAGCTCAGTCAGAGATTTCTGCTAAGAGAAAAGGAGGTTGCATGAAGTAATCATGTTCCTGTATCAGGTACCATCCAAGTGGCTTAAATCGGCTTTGGGAATTGGAGGTGATAGTACCAACCATGTACTTACATCAAGAGAAATCAAAGGAAGGCAGAAAGGAAAAGAGAGTGGATGCTCCCAGAGGAGTAGGGGGGGACCCATGACCATTTACTCAGAGTGGTCAATTCCATTAAAGCTAGGAAAGGGCTTTATGAAAATGTACGATGATTGCTACCTTGTAAATGACAATAGGATTCCTCTCTCAGTGCTGTATATCGTATCAGACTGTCATCACTTCATCCATTTTGTTTAAGTAAACAGAGTCTTTTGTTAGAACACCAAGTCACTGAGTACGAGCGATTTATTCAAGACTGGTATCAAGTCACAAGCGTGGAGGCCTAGGAGAGACTCCTCTTTCATTATCCTCTCTCCCCTATCCCATTACACCCCCCCCCCTTCCTGAACAAACCCAGCGCTGCAGTCGGTTGCATGGGATCCCACAGTGACCCTTTCATTGGTGCAGGGAGGGGGAAGGGGGGCTTACACATGGTTCAGGAAATGCTGGATTTGGCTTTTATTTAAGAATAAATTCATCTTTAAATGAGGTGTGTGGCAATATGGCCAATGGAAATAGTTTAAGGAATATAAAACCACATATGGCTGCCTCAACAAGAGCTGATTTTGGAGCCGATTTGAGCATGTCTGCTTTTAATTCGTTACAGGTGTGACAGCATGTCTTGGCAATTTCTGCCTGCCTCAACGAGAAGATCTTGATTATGTCCAATTTAGATTTAGTTAATATATCTGTTTATAAATCCTTCAACTTTCTCTTCTCTGTAACGTATCCATTTAAGCTTACATTTTTTCAGTCTAATATAGATTTTTGGATGTAATAAGAACTGTGCTAATTAGCCAATATTAATTTTGTTAAAGGTTTATCTTTTCTCAATGGCCCTTTTGTTTCTCCCCCCCAGCCCCTTCAGACACACTGAAAGGTGCTCTGTTTCTCCAATTTCCTTAGTGATTACTTCGCCTTAATGTATTATGAATTGTTCTTCCTCCTTTTTACGTGGGCCTCTGGTTTTTCATTTTATAGAAAAAAAAAAAACAAATAAAAAAGGATGTTTAAAAAAATTATATAATTAAAAAAGCAAGGATATCTTTGCAAAATAAGAGATGGGAAGTTTTGGGGTTTTTTTTTTTTTTTTAAAGATCAAAGACAAAGCTGGCCCCCATTGGCCTAGCCAGCGTACAGGAGATCCGGGCTCAATTCCCAGATCCGGCTCTTGCTCCCTGGACCAGCCTCAGCTGGGAATATAGTGTTCAGAGCCCCTAGGGAAAGAGAATCCCAGCCATCATGCCACAATGACTTCTACTGGCTGGGTCAAGGAGCATCTGTATCCAGATCTCAACAGGAATGGTGACAGCAACAGCTGGCAGGAGGGAGAGAAAACAGATGATGGGAAAACAATGCTGCATAGTTGTGAATGGAGGACTATGGCATCATAGCATTCAGTAAGGTCAGGTCCTGTTTTTCTTAAGGTCTGAAAAAAAACTACAAGTCCACAGGTGCGGAGGGAAAACAAGGACTGGATCAGTCTGGTGGTAAACAATGGAGTCCACTGGTAAGCCTACATCAGAGCAGTGTAGCAAACTCCAAGTCACAACGGACATGTGCAGCCAGTTCTGTTTTTCTGTTCTCTTCCCGGCATCTATACTGATAAAAACAGGAGATGTCCCAGAATGCTTAGGAAGGAGAAATGTAACCCTCAGCCAGGAAGGTCTCAGTATGTCACCCATGACATGGCAATATTTAACAGCTCTAGTCTGCAGCTGAGAGTGGGTGGATCACTCTGGCTTCCGTGGTAACTCACAAGCAAGCACACAAGAAGCAGAATTGTGCAGGTCACACTGCATTGGTTAATGCCTAATGGGTGCTGCTTTATGATTGGCTGCTTCAGCAATTTATAATATCCAGTTCTCTTCACTGTAGAGGACTCCAGTATTGCGCGATCTCCCGTGATCCGTGCACTATGGTACTACATGCCAGGGGACCAAAGATCAACCGCAAGAATCTGATCTTTGGTCTTGAAGAGAAGGGGCAATTTTATTGTATATTTGACCTGGCAGTTTACCCTGGTCCTTTGGGGGTTCCAACTCAAATTGGAACCAGGCCTGGGGATCCATGAACCTTCATTCACAGTTACCTGAAGACTTTTACCCAATTTCATATCCCACCTCCAGCATACTTAATCTGATCACTGCATTGACAATCCTTCAGCTGGGGAATATGAGCCCCGAGTGATGACCATGACACTCTTTCACTCCACAGAGGTATGGGGTATGTGCATGAATGCTGCCTCTGCAGTACCTCCAGCCCCAGATGACCCAGGGTGTGGAAAAACTAACTTAGGGATTGAATCGGACACCTTCCCACACGGTGGTGTATAACATTGCCACTCAGCCACCATACCAGCTGAAGGGAGCTATTTCTATTGGCATGCAAGATTTTATGCAAACTTGTGTTTTATACTGACTGCTGCCTAACTTGAATTCTAGATTGTATTCTGGCATGCTGTAGATTCCTGCCAGGACTCATTTTTATCCTTAGGCAGAATAGGCCCTGTTGTGCCTGCAATACATTTGGAACACACCACAGTTTATTAGACAATTGAGGCAAAAATAAACATAACCTACACGCTATTGAGTGCCGCTGGTGAAAGACAAAATCTGCAGTGATCTAGAAAGTTGTGTTATATGTCATGTCTTAATTATTTCCAAAAGTCAATAGGTGCTGCTAAGAGAGAATTGTATTCAATCAGAATTCAAGATGCAGTGAACTCTTCCCCCACCCCCCATGGAGCTATTCCACACAGAAACAGATGACTCAGACCTCTTATGCAATCTGATAATTATCAGTTGGCCTTTAAGAACATAAGAAATTGCCATGCTGGGTCAGACCAAGGGTCCATCAAGCCCAGCATCCTGTTTCCAATAGAGGCCAAACCAGGCCACAAGAACCTGGCAATTACCCAAACACTAAGAAGATCCCATGCTACTGATGCAATTAATAGTAGTGGCTATTCCCTAAGTAAACTTGATTAATAGCCGTTAATGGACTTCTCCTCCAAGAACTTATCCAAACCTTTTTTGAACCCAACTACACTAACTGCACTAACCACATCCTCTGGCAACAAATTCCAGAGCTCTATTGTGCGTTGAGTGAAAAAGATGTTTCTCTGATTAGTCTTAAATGTGCTACTTGCTAATTTCATGGAATGCCCCCTAGTCCTTCTATTATTCGAAAGTGTAAATAATCGATTCACATCTACTCGTTCAAGACCTCTCATGATCTTAAAGACCTCTATCATAACTCCCCTCAGCCGGTTCTTCTCCAAGCTGAACAGCCCTAACCTCTTCAGCCTTTCCTCATAGGGGAGCTGTTCCTTTCCCTTTATCATTTTGGTTGCCCTTCTCTGTACCTTCTCCATCGCAACTATATCTTTTTTGAGATGCGGCGACCACAATTGTACACAGTATTCAAGGTGCGGTCTCACCATGGAGCGATATAGAGGCATTATGACATTTTCCATTTTATTAGCCATTCCCTTCCTAATAATTCCCAATATTCTGTTTGCTTTTTTGACTGCTGCAGCACATTGAGCCGACGATTTTAAAGTATTATCCACTATGATGCCTAGATCTTTTTCCTGGGTGGTAGCTCCTAATATGGAACCTAACATCATGTAGCTACAGCAAGGGCTATTTTTCCCTATATGCAACACCTTGCACTTGTCCACATTAAATTTCATCTGCCATTTGGATGCCCAATCTTTCAATCTTGCAAGGTCCTCCTGTAATGTATCACAATCCGCTTGTCATTTAACTATTCTGAATAATTTTGGATCATCAGCAAATTTGATAACTTCACTCGTTGTATTCCTTTCCAGATCATTTATTTATATATATATATATTTATATATATATATTTCGAAAAGCACCGGTCCAAGTACAGATCCCTGAGGCACTCCACTGTTTACACTTTTCCACTGAGAAAATTGACCATTTAATCCTACTCTCTGGTTCCTGTCTTTTAACCAATTTGTAATCCACGAAAGGACATCACCTCCTATCCCATGACTTTTTAGTTTTCTTAGAAGCCTCTCATGAGGGACTTTGTCAAATACCTTCTGAAAATCCAAATATACTACATCTACCGGTTCACCTTTATCCACATGTTTATTAACCCCTTCAAAAAAATGAAGCAGATTTGTTAGGCAAGACTTCCCTTGGGTAAATCCATGTTGACTGTGTTCCATTAAACCATGTCTTTCTATAAGCTCTACGATTTTGATCTTGAGAATAATTTCCACTATTTTTCCCGGCACTGAAGTCAGGCTCACTGGTCTTTAGTTACCTGGATCGCCCCTGGAGCCTTTTTTAAATATTGGGGTTACATTGGCCACCCTCCAATCTTCAGGTACAATTGATGATTTTAATGATAGGTTACAATTTTAACTAATAGATCAGAATTTTCATTTTTGAGTTCCTTCAGTACCCTAGGATGCATACCATCCGGTCTAGGTAATTTGCTACTCTTTAGTTTGTAAATCTGGCCTACTACATCTTCCAAGTTCACAGTGATTTCATTCAGTTCGTCTGATTCATCACCCCTGAAAACCATCTCTGGAACTGGTATCTTCCCAACATCCTCATTAGTAAACAAGGAAGCAAAGAATTCATTTAGTCTGTCTGCAATGGCCTTATCTTCCCTAAGAGCCCCTTTAACCCCTCGGTCATCTAATGGTCCAACCGACTTCCTCACAGGTTTCTTGCTTCGGATATATTTTAAAAAGATTTTATTATGAGTTTTTGCCTCTATGGTCAACTTCATTTCAAATGCTTTCTTCGCCTGTCTTATCAATGTTTTACACTTAACTTGACAATGCTTATGTTTTATCCTATTTTCTTCAGATGGATCCTTCTTCCAATTTTTGAAGGATTTTTTTTTGGCTAAAATAGCCTCTTTCACCTCACCTTTTAACCATGATGGTAATCATTTTGCCTTCCTTCCACCTTTCTTAATGTGTGGAATACATATGGACTGCGCCTCTAGGATTGTATTTTTAAACAATGTCCATGCCTGTTGAACACTTTTAACCTTTGCAGCTGCACCTTTCAGTTTTTTTCTATTTTCCTCATTTTATCAAAGTTTCCCTTTTGAAAGTTTAGTGTTAGAGCTGCAGATTTACTTATTGTCCCCCTTCCAGTTATTAGTTTAAATTTGATCATGTTATGATCACTGTTGCCAAGTGGCCCCACCACCATTACCTCTCTCACCAAATCCTGTGTTCCACTAAGAATTAAATCTAAAATAGCTCCCTCTCTTGTTGGCTCCTGAACCAATTGCTCCATGAAGCAGTCATTTATTACATCCAGGAACTTTGTCTCTAGCAAGTCCTGATGTTACATTTACCCAGTCAATATTGGGTAATTGAAATCTCCCATTATTATTGCACTGCCAAATTGGTTAGCTTCCCTGATTTCTCTTAGCATTTCATCATCTGTCTACCATTTTGTCCAAGTGGACGGTAGATTACTCCTATCACTATACTCTTACCCAACACACATGGGATTTCTACCCATATAGATTCTACTGAGCATTTAGTCTCTACTATGATCTTTATCCTGTTGGACTCTATACCCTCCCGGACATAAAGTGCCACACCCCCACAGTTTTCTCACAAGGTTTCACTGATATGCTCTTGCTTTTCAACAGAGGTGAATATAAAATTAGATAATACTCTTGCTCAGACTTGGGATCATTTTACTGAAGTATCCCGTAAAGTAATAGAATTAATTTCATCAATGAATAGTTCCTCTTACCAATTAGACCCATGCCTGGTGAGTGTACTGAAGGCATTGTGTAAGGAGATTGCTAAATCAATAATGACTGATTACTCTGTCTTTGGGTGAGAAATGTCTACCGCATGAGGCCTGTTTTAAAGAAACCCAGCCTTGATCACTCTAAACCATCATATTATCATCTGATATCATCCTTGCCCTTTTTAACGAAGGTAGTTGAAGGAGCTATCTTGAAACAGTTGAACAAACATCTTTTGCTCATCTGATTTCAATTCAATTTCCATACAGGACATAATAATACAGATACATTACTGATTTCTAGTCTTGACAAGTTCTGGAGGGGCTTTGGCAACAGGCAAAGATATTTCCCAGTTTTCCTAAACGTCACTGTAGCCTTTGATATGTTGAATCATTGCATACTTTTATTGAGGCTGGAAGAGCTAGGGATCCAAGATACAGTGTTGAACTAGTTTAGAGCTTACCTTGAGGAGCTACAGCAGCATGTAACTATAAACGGTAATTTTTGGTCTTGGTTTGCCTTAGGAATGCAAGTCCCCCAGGGCTCTGCAGTATCTTTTTTTTTGTTGTTTTTTTTTTAATATCTACTTACAGCTTCTTGGTGGATTGCCAGCTGATATGAATCTTGACTATAAACTGTATGTAGAGGATTTACAGTTTTTGCTGCCAAAAACATCTGATGGTAAAGAAACTCTAAAATGAATTCTTCAGGTAAGTGACATTTTGAAGCAATGGTTACTGAGAAATACATTGGCACTGAAAGTTAGAGAGACTGAGATAATGTATCTCACCAAGTTCCCATGTGATGATGTTCCATCTGCTCTTCAGATGGAGGATCTGCAGCTCCTTTTTTGCTATTTGTGCTAGAAATTTGGGAGTTACACTATCCTTGCTTCTGCATATTAGAAATGTTCAGAACACATTCTACAAATTGCGTATTTTACACAGATTATGACTGCTTCTACAACCTGAACATTTTCTATCGGTGGTCCAGGCACTGGTAATAAATGGTCTTGATTACTGTAATTCAGTGTGCATTGGCCTTCTTATTATTACATAAAAAGTCCTTTACCTAAATTGGAATGCACCTGCCAGTCTAATGGTTTACTCCTGGGGGAATTCATTAAAGAAAAAAGTTATTACTTAAAGTTGCAGAATTTTAAATATTTTGAGCAGAATTTCCTTAGAAATTCACTGTAAGAGTGTCCCTTCCACTCACTCTCCCTACTCCCCTGGCTAGTTTGCCCTCTCAGGCCCCAACTCCTCCACCTGCCAATATCTCTCTCCTTCACCTCTAGGCTCAACCCCCTTCCACTCTATTGCCAGTCCCAGACTGACCCTGTTCTCAGTACTGTCCCTCACACAGGCTCCCTCTGTCCCTCCCTCTCTCACACACATGCTCCTTCTCTCTAATACACATACACACACCCTCAATACAGGCTCCCTCACATACACAATCCCTTCACACAGGCTAGCACCCTCACATACACACAATCCCTTCACACAGGCTAGCACCCTCACATACACACAATCCCTTCACACAGGCTAGCACCCTCACATACACACAATCCCTTTTTCATACACACGAGCTCCCAATCTCTCACACACACACTCCTTCACAATCTACTCATATAGGCTCCCTCTCTCTGAAACCCACACTCAAGCTTCCTCCCACCCACCCTCTCTTACCTCCTATGCTCTCTCTCACCCTCCTGTACTGTCACCCTCCCCGCCCCTCACATAGGCTCCCTCTCTGAAACCTATAAGCATCCCCCCCCCACTCCCCCCCTTACCAACCAAGCTGTCTCTCACCCTCCCCCACACCCCCTCTCCTTTCTCACACATACGTTCTCTCTCACCGGCATCCCCTTCCCCTCATATAGGCTCCCTCTCTCTGAAACCTACACTCAAGCATCCCCCCACCCACCCTCTCTTACCTCCCATGCTCTCTCTCACTCCCTCCTGCTCTCTCTCACCTTCCCCACCCCCCTCTCACCAACCATGCTCCCTGTCACCCTCCCCTCTCTCACACACACATTCTCTCTCACCGGCATGCCGCGGGACGCGCTCTGTTCACGGCGAAGATGAAGACCCGGCGCGCTCCGTTCGCAACATGCCAGGGTCTCCTCTGCTATTTTCCGCCGTGCTGAGATGCCCCCACTCTCGCAATGGCCGCTGTCCGTGCGCTTCTGGTTTTGGAGGGAGGACATCTGCGAGGAGACGGTGAAAATTTGCAGGAAGGGCGACAAGGGAGGAAATCTGCGAGGTGAGCGAGGGAATCTGCGGGAAGGGGGAATTCCTCGCAAATTCTGCATTCCGCAGTAGGGCAGAATTCCCCCAGGAGTAATGGTTGGAGTCCCATACTGCGAATATATTACACCTGTCTTGTATTCCTTATATTGGTTGCCAATAATTTGGCATATTAAATTTTAGCTTGTGTTATTAGTCTTTCAGGTGTTACATGGTGAGGTACCAGGTTGTGTAAGTTCAGCCATAAAGATTTATGTTCCAACTCGCCAACCGAGATCACAAGGGAGTAATTTATTGGAGATAGTTAAAGTTGTGGGAAACAAGGGCAAAAAAGGTTTGCAGTTGCTGATCCTACAATGTGGAAGTCACTACCGGAGGGGCAGAGAAGCCGAAACAAACATTAAAACATTTTTTAAAAAGTTGAAGAGGTTCCTACTTTTGCAGGCATTCTGAGATTAATGGTTTTACTTGGATTACATTATGTAATGAGGCTGCTTGAGCATCTGCAGTGACCCAGTAACAGTAATGATGGCAGAAAAGAACCAAATGGTCCATCCAAATCTGCCCACGAAGCTTCCCATGGTCGTATCTGCCGCGCTGTGCAGGTTACCCCCATGTTTCTCTTCAGGATAGTAACTGCCATTCTGTGCAGTTATCTCCAAGCCTTATGATAAGGGTAGTAATATTTATATTCAGAACCAAGAGACTGTCAAACCCATACAAAAATTACTGCAAGCAACATTTTAACCGGGTGAGGAGCCTTCTTGAAAATTCAGGCAATGCTACTTGCCTTGCCTTTGGACTTGGCTGTAGAAGCAGTCTTGTCCTTTTTCCTTATGTCTGCGCATCAATACCCCAGACCGTAAAAGTATGTTTGTTAAACTTTTAGAATCTATAAGTGGCAGGTGTTTTTAGTTGTCTTGTGTCCATTTTGTGTATATTTTATTTTGTAATCTGACTAGTTTTATAGATGGTACAGGCAAGAAATGTTTTTTAAATTTAAAAATGTGGCATGCTTGCTAGGCCCACACAAGTTTTTGTAAGGTGAAGTGCAAAGACACAGATGTAAGCATGAGTATCTAACTCCATGTTAGTCAATGTTATGTCAAGAGGTTGTCCATGTGTAGCAGCCATGGTTTAGTCACTCAGCATCATCTCTGCCTGTCCGTTGCATGTGACAATGACCTTGGAGGAGGGAAATTTAATGCTTGTTAGCTCTATGATGAAAAGCAAGTCCAGCATTTGAAACAAAGCATCTGAGCGAAAGGGTTTGGAGGACTGCTCAATATTGTGCCGTTGAACAGGACCATTGCTATGGAATTCAGCACCTTGGCCAAGGCTGGTCATCAGCACCCTCCTTCTATCCCCGCCTTTCCCCCCATTTGGCTACACAGCGCCCAACGCGGGGAACACGTGAGAATATCTGGGGGGGCAAGGGGATGGGAGAGTATACAAAAGGGCGCCGGTGTTGCATGGCTCACCCGCTTTCCAGAATACCCTTGGCTTGGTGCCTGAGCAGCTGCCATTGAAGATGGTATTGTTTAATACTTTGCTTCCTCATGTGCATCAACTACCTAAATAGAATCATTCACCATTTACATCCATCTCCGGAAGCCTCTTCCTAGTTTTCTTTTCAAAACAACCTTAACATGCAGCTTTTGAATTCCTCTCTATTTCCCACCCTAAAGGAGAATCTTGGGGAAATGATGCGCAGCTGTCTGGCCAGCACAACCTGTCCATCTCAGGTGCATAGCTATTATAAGCGTCTCGACACCAGGTAGGCCAGTTCTCCTCAATCCCTCAGTGTTTGGAACTTAATCTTGCCAAAAGCTGCCTTAATTGCAGGCTTATAAGCTTGTAATGTACTGCCTGTTATCAGGGGGCGTCTGGTTGCTGGGGAGAATGATATGTTAGGCGAAGGCTGGATGGCCAGATGAAGGTTGTAGATCTAGCGGGGAGTTGCTTAGGAGAGGGTCTAATGGCAATCCCAGTGGAGCAGCCAAGGCTGGTATAACCAGGCCTAGCTTGGAAGGTATCAAGGCATGCAGCTAAAGCACTGGAGCAAGACTGCAAGGCTGTGTGCGCAGCAGTAATCCTGGAGAAGGTCTGCAGGGTGGGGCAAGGAGCAGGGAGAGGCCAGATGCGCAGAAGCTCCCAAGGATGTAGTATCCCAGGAATCTGTTGAACCAGCAAAGGTGTACCTCTATTACGCTCCTTGTATATTAGCACTAATCAGGGCATGCGCTATGCTGAACCAATGAGACCTTCAAAGGGTGAGTCCAACAACTTAGCAATCGGAAGGTACATATTCCGATCTTTCCCACCTCTATATCTCCTATGACTCCTCTGCCCTCCAGGGCTGCCAGTGCAAGCCCTGTCAACCCCAACACTATCCCCCCTCCCACTGTCAACCTCCAGGTGCCACAATGACCACCAGGATTTAGGGTTAACCACCATAAAGCACTATCTATTATAGTCACCATCCTCAGGTTCTCCACGATGGTCAATGCATTGCAATACCAGAAAACAGGCAACACAGACCTGGCACCTAGAACAAGAGCTGGTTCTATGGATAGTAGAATCAGCTGAATACACTTTAAGGTCATGGGTACTGATGAATGATCCCAAGTCACAAGACAGGCCCTTTATGCGAAACCCAATGTAGACAAGCACCCCTAGGTTATGGTTTCAGATGAATTATCCAGGTTCATAGACAAAAGAAACTAGTATCACCAGAACTGGAGTTACATGATTTGGTCCAGACAAAAGGGAGAACCTTCCCTAGGTGCAAGTTCAGACAGAACTAGGGTCATGGTAACCGGAACTAAGATCACTAGAGAAAAACACACAAAAACATGACACCAGAAAGAGACCATATGGGCTATCTAGTCTGCTCATCCACCCAACTAATTCTGCATTAAAATTCCCATCAGTCCTTCAGAGATTGCCTGTGTTTACCCCATGCTTTCTTAAATTCAGATAGTGTTTTTGTTTCCATCACCGCCATTGGGAGACTGTCCCATACATCCACTACCTTCTCTGTAAAGAAATATCTCCTATGTCTACATGCACTCACAGGATCAGGATCTGGTCCATCATCTGGGACCAGATGCAAGTAAGAAAGCACTGTCCCTGGATGCAGGTTCTATAAGCAATTAGGAATCAGTGGAGTCGGACACGCAGGGACTAGATTCAGAGTTGCAAGATTCAGATTTTTTATATTCCACTTTTTGCACTTTTTCAGCGCTTCAAAGTGGATTACATTCACTTTGAATGTAATCCACTTTGAAGCGCTCACAATCTAATGTTTTGTACCTGAGGTAATGGAGGGTAAAGTGACTTGCCCAAGGTCACAAGGAGCAGCAGTGGGACTGGAACGCTGGTCTCCTGGTTCATAGCCCCCTGCTCTAACCACTAGGCTATTCCTCCCTTTTTTTCATTTTTATTTATTTATTTATTTAAGAGATTCTGGTAGGACTTTGGGTATTAAAGGGTTGGGTTTTTTGTTTTTTGCTGTAGCCTCCAACATGTCTTTGGATAGGTTGACTGCAAAATTACTGTCAGAAGGCTCTAAAGCTATAAAGGATCATGAGGTACTCTCTAGGTACTGATGCTGGGAATGAGAGATGGCTCTTCTTCCTGACATAGGAGTGGTGAGACATCCCCTTTATATACACACACACACACGGCTACAGAAATCATGGGTGACTCATCACTTGGGAACAGGTGCGGAAAGACACTCACCTTGGGTACAGGCTCCTGAATGCAGAAGCTACAGAAGCAGGGGGCAGTTCCCTTACTTATGACAGGGGAAGATCCTGGAGCATGGGTTCCACAGGACCTGACACTTTCCCTCAAAGATGGGCAGGGAAGTGAAGAGCCCTCTTTAGGAACACGAATTCCGAAGTCATTTCTGAAACGGGAGGAGCTGGTTTGGCTTTTTCCTCGATGAGGGCAACTGGACAAGTATCCCCTGCAGGTTTAGGCTCTGCCATGCTGCCCGGGATCATGAGAACCAGAGCAGATTCCTCTAAGGGAGAAAGATGCAAATATCTATCCTTTATGGGTATCTTGAGGAAGGAAAAGAAGAGTTCCTCCACTAGGTGCAAGTTTAGGCACAGAAAAAAAAAAAAAGGGTGGGTTTTGACATTAGTTGCACAGGTGGGAATTCCCTTAAGTTAGGCCCCCACAAATCTTGGGTGGTCTTTAAGAAAGGGGCTCTCATGCTCCAGGAAGAGGCAAGTCCATCTTAAAGCCTTTCTGGATGGCAGGCTAAACAATGAGACCACCTTGACCTCCTTACTGGGATTTTAAATGCCGAAAAGCAGAATACAAAAATCAGAGAAAAATACATTTGATAAAAATTCATGTGGAAATGTCTGGAACAAAGGCCAGCATTGCATCAAACTCAAAGAACAACCCCATACCCCTCCAAGAACTGTTAAATTGTTCTGGGAATGATATTCAAGGATCCACAAGTGGATGGACAGCAAGGCCAAGCATTCAGTTTGGACCTCTACAGGTACTGATCTTTGGCTGGGTGCTAAAGAGCTGTATCTGCATTGTTTGAATGGCATTTACTAAGTTCTTCAGAGCATTAGGCATCCCAGCTGCCAGTTCTCTTCTGGTCTAGACTCTGCTTTTGGGCTGATATAAACTGTCAGGGTACATCTGGTCACTGGCAAATGGTACATTACGAAAACACATACCTAGAGAGGCTATATGGCCTGCCGAAAGTTGCTGATGAAGCAGGAAATCAACCAAGCTAGGTCCAGTGGCAATCCAGTTGGAGCGGCCAAGGCCTCTATAACTAGGCCAAGCTTGGAAGACATTGAGGCATGCAACAGAATCAATAGAGCAATACTGCAAGGCTAGACATGGTGCAGGAGCAAGGCCAAAGAGGACACATCCCAGGAATCTGCTTAACCAGCAAAAGTGTATCTCAGCACCCATCAGGGAACGCTCTTTTTCTTTGTGAACCGTTTTGATAAAATTTTATTTGTAAAAACGGTATAAAAATACTTTAAAATAAATAAACTCCCTCTGCTGAACCAAATAGATTCCAAGAGCGTGTAACTACCTGGCAACCAGAGTGACTTACACTGCTACTCCTTGTGATCGTGCGCGACTTAAACCCTGGCTTTCCTAGTTCACAGCCCGCTGCTCTAACCACTAGTTTTACTGTTACTAGAAATAGACAATAGCAGAGCAATTTGAATTATCTGTGAGTGAATGAGCAATTAGTGCCGAATCATCTTTGTATACCTTAGAACTAGAGCATAGCTTAGTCAACTTAAATATATTCCATCACTTCTATTATGAATGTAAATGCCAAAGCCAAGGTTTTCTGGCTTTGCAGTATGAGCACCAGCTAAGAACTTGTGCTCCTTGTGCGCGCCGAGCCCTAGGGGAGCCCCGATGGCTTTCCCCGTTCCCACCGCCCCCCCCCCACCTTACCTTCTCCTCCATTCCCCTATCTAACCCGCCCCCCAGCCCTACCTAAATCCCCCCTACTTTTATTTTTTTTTATTTACGCCTGCCTAGAGGCAGGCGTAGGTTGTGCACCTGGCCCCAGCAGCAGTGGAGAGGCCTTTGGCCATGCCCCGCCCATTGTGCAAGTCGCTGGGCCTATGCAAAATAGGCTTGGCGCGTGCAGGAGCGGGATTTTGGGGTTACGTGCGTAATATACGCGCGTAACCCTTTTAAAATCCGCCCCCTTATATCTGCTATCCCCCCACGGATAATTTAATTGAGCTGTTACCCCAGTGCTACGGTAACCGGTGATGCTACGTCAAACTGGCTCAGCCTGTCCTGTCCTGACTCTACCCCTCTGCAGAGCTGGATTAAGACATGCTGTCAAGTTTAAGAAACCCCATAACATTATAAAAAAAAAAAAAAATGTAAAATTTGAAATTTAGTAATATTTTTGTATTTAGAGACTCCTTCTAATCTGAGGCCCTAAGCTGTAGCTCAGGTAGCTTGTGCCTAAATCTGGCACTGACCCTGTGGCATGCATGGAGCAGGGGCGGGCAGTGCTGGTCCTTGAGGGTCCCTCTAAGCGGTCAGCTTTTCAGGATTATCCTTAATGAATTATAGGAGATAAGATTGGCAGTGCACATGTAAATCTGACAGAAGACAGGGTTTTCTTGCTCTGTTTTCTCAGGCCTCGGTAGTGCCTGGGTCGTAAAAGGCCTGTGAATTTTCACATACAACTTATACAAGCACCAAAAGACTTCTCAGACAACTCGTAAGAAAATACATTTAGGGCTCCCTTCCTTCTCCACACTTTCTCCCTCTGACTTTCCTGCAAAAAAAACCAAACAAAAAAACCCCCACACAAAACAAAACAAGAGACCAAGGAAGCAAGAGGCCCTCTGCATGATGCACCAGACAGAGCAAGAAAACCCTGTCTTCTGTCAGAGTCCCTTAACAGCAGCACAAAAGGTTAATGCTTGACAGGAGGCTCCCAGTACGGTAGAAATAACATTCAATTTAAAGTGTAGAGATGCAGGCTCCAACCCTAATTATTTTAAATCTATACTACAAATACAGTTAAACTTCTAGCTCTCATAAATAAATCCATTAAATTTAACCATTTATTATCAAGTGCTGTGCTTGATGTTAGTTTGCTTGGAAAAGCAAATAAAAAAACCCCCCAAAACTGGACTGAGCACTGGAAATGAGATCATTTTCAAATCACAGGCTCACCTACTGCGAAGATACAAAGGTCAACAAACAAAAACTGTAGGCGATACCTTTATACGGAGTCTACCATAATACATGCCATTATCTTTTGAGAGCTAGGCATCCCTCAGCAACCCGAGGAAGTGAATAGAGCTGACGAAAGCTTGGCGCAAATGTTAGCCACCCCTCAACCTGTTTCTACTCTTCATATATAAATTTGGTATCAATGAAACTTTAAACAGTATGCATGCATCCCAAGCACAATTATGCCCAATTAATGCAGCTAAACACACAAAATGAAATGCAATCAAAATGAGAATAGTGTAATAAGTCTAATAAGCTGACCTATTCACAGAATAATGTTTATACTGGGGTCCTCCTTTGTGAAGCTTCATGTGCATGAAACTCTATTAAGGAGTGCTGATGCTGCTTGCTCAGGCAGTTTAATAAGGGACTGTGGCTTTGTGGCTATCACAACAGGTTTGTATGCGGCTATGGACTAGTGGAGGCGCACTGCATCTCTCATTTTACTTTCTAAGCAGTTGTTTAGCTAGTTGAATTCATATTCCAGCGCTGCAGCCATGCACAGATTTTCCTATTGTGAATGATGTATTGGTTTACAGAAGCCCTCCTAAGGCTCCTCTCTCCACTCACACACTAAAAGCATGGCCCAGGAGCTGAAAAATGTGCTTTAGATGACACAGTTTACTTTCCTCCCCCCCCCCCCCCCCTCCCCAAAGCTCTCTCAGTCTTATGCTTTAAAGAAACTGCAGTTTAAGGAGAAGCAGCCCTCTCCCCACCTCTGGTCTGTCTTTGAAGCTTAATGGATCAAACAGCATCTCCGACAAGAAGAAGGGTCAGACTATATGCAGGACAACACACAGGATTTGACGCGCACACAAGACAAACTCGTGGCACGCATCCAGCACTGACCTGAAAGCCGACATGCATTATTTACAAAAAGAAACAGGTCTGTGAGGGTGTGTATGTGAGGGGATGCAGAAAAAACAGAGTCCAGACTATACACGGGGGACCAAGAACAGCATTTCTCATGTGCCTTTTTCTCTAGGGGCTACCACTGGCAGAAAGGCAGGATTATGGGTCGGCCCGGCCATGCAGAAGGTCCTCAGTTCAATGCTGAGTCAGGGCTTTCGCTCCCTAAGTTGGTTGAGGATGCTGCAGTGGACCCTGGCTATTAAGTGTATACATACATAGCTCATGAATATTGATTTTGGTTATGCAGAAAATCAGAGATGGTCAAGGATCTTAAGGACAGAGTTTTACAAGCCAGGATCCTCCACCACCTTCCTCATTTTGGGACCCTAGTGGGAAAAGATACTAAGCCTTAAGGTAACATGCAACTAATAAAGACCAATTGGCCCATCCAGTCTTCCCAGTTATTCCGGTTTACATTGCTATAGATATATCCTAGCTGCTAGTCTTAAAAACGTGATTGCTTGTAGGATATTGTTCCTTAAAAAAAAAAACAAACAAAAAAAAAACTTGGTTGCCAGTTGCATGGACCAAGCAGCCCTTATCTACTGCCATATTCTATGTTTCTATAAAACATTTAAGAGAGAGTCATGCCACTGAAACATAACATGGAGGAGGGCAATGCCACTGGGATTTATGGAGGTCAGTGACTTGATTGGAATAGTTATGAGATCTTCCTATGAGATAAGTGTCCACACTAATCCGTTTAAGAAGCTAGAGAAAAAAATGTCTTTATATATAACTACCTAGTGTTTACATGTTGCTCATAGTCTGTCATGCTTAAAAAAAAACAAAAAACTACTGCTGAAGGTGGATCTGGTGTGTCCTTTCGGTGTCTCTCACTGTGCAGCAACAAAAATGGAAACAGGAAAGTGAATATTCCAGGAGAAATGGAAATTTAAAAGCTTTGCATGTTAGCGCATTTCCTGCAGGTCCAGTACTGCATGCAGCGGGCTGACAACAGATGCTAATGAGAGACAGACCACATGTACTGCACAAACATCCAGTAAGTGCCAGTACTGCATGCAGCGGGTTGACAACAGATGCTAATGAGAGGCAGACCACATGTACTGTACAAACATCCAGTAAGTGCCAGTACTGCATGCAACGGGCTGACAACAGATGCTAATGAGAGGCAGACCACATGTACTGCACAAACATCCAGTAAGTGCCAGTACTGCATGCAGCGGGCTGGCAACAGATGCTAATGAGAGGCAGACCACATGTACTGTACAAACATCCAGTAAGTGCCAGTACTGCATGCAACGGGCTGACAACAGATGCTAATGAGAGGCAGACCACATGTACTGTACAAACATCCAGTAAGTGCCAGTACTGCATGCAGCGGGCTGACAACAGATGCTAATGAGAGGCAGACCACATGTACTGCACAAACATCCAGTAAGTGCCAGTACTGCATGCAGCGGGCTGACAACAGATGCTAATGAGAGGCAGACCACATGTACTGCACAAACATCCAGTAAGTGCCAGTACTGCATGCAGCGGGCTGACAACAGATGCTAATGAGAGGCAGACCACATGTACTGCACAAACATCCAGTAAGTGCCAGTACTGCATGCAGCGGGCTGACAACAGATGCTAATGAGAAGGCAGACCACATGTACTGTACAAACATCCAGTAAGTGCCAGTACTGCATGCAGCGGGCTGACAACAGATGCTAATGAGAGGCAGACCACATGTACTGTACAAACATCCAGTAAGTGCCAGTACTGCATGCAGCGGGCTGACAACAGATGCTAATGAGAGGCAGACCACATGTACTGCACAAACATCCAGTAAGTGCCAGTACTGCATGCAGCGGGCTGACAACAGATGCTAATGAGAGGCAGACCACATGTACTGCACAAACATCCAGTAAGTGCCAGTACTGCATGCAGCGGGCTGACAACAGATGCTAATGAGAGGCAGACCACATGTACTGCACAAACATCCAGTAAGTGCCAGTACTGCATGCAACGGGCTGACAACAGATGCTAATGAGAGGCAGACCACATGTACTGCACAAACATCCAGTAAGTGCCAGTACTGCATGCAACGGGCTGACAACAGATGCTAATGAGAGGCAGACCACATGTACTGCACAAACATCCAGTAAGTGCCAGTACTGCATGCAACGGGCTGACAACAGATGCTAATGAGAGGCAGACCACATGTACTGCACAAACATCCAGTAAGTGCCAGTACTGCATGCAACGGGCTGACAACAGATGCTAATGAGAGGCAGACCACATGTACTGCACAAACATCCAGTAAGTGCCAGTACTGCATGCAACGGGCTGACAACAGATGCTAATGAGAGGCAGACCACATGTACTGCACAAACATCCAGTAAGTGCCAGTACTGCATGCAGCGGGCTGACAACAGATGCTAATGAGAGGCAGACCACATGTACTGTACAAACATCCAGTAAGTGCCAGTACTGCATGCAACGGGCTGACAACAGATGCTAATGAAGCAGACCACATGTATTGTACAAACATCCAGTAAGTGCCAGTACTGCATGCAGCGGGCTGACAACAGATGCTAATGAGAGGCAGACCACATGTACTGTACAAACATCCAGTAGTCGCAGCAACAGAAGAGTGACTGGGAAGAAGAGCATGAGGATACAGACATGCACTGTCTAGCAGAGACAGACTTTTCTGCCTGCCATTTTTAATTGGTCCTTTCAGTTAGTAATTAATTCAAGCTACAAGGCACAAATAGAGCATGGCATTTACTTTACTTTTTTTTTTTGACTTAAGCAGGTTCTGTCTGTTTTTTTAGAGCTTCCATCTCAACTGGAACCAGATCTCCTGATCCTGGCACCGCCATAAGCCTTCATTCACAATGCGGGGATATTTTCACCCTATTTTATACCCCCCCACAACTTCCAAACATATTTCGTCCAGTCATTGCTGTGATGGTCCTGGGCTGGGGACCATGCACCAGAACCCTGCATCTGGCCACTAGGTGTCACCCTTAAGAAAGGACCACAACTTCTCCCCTCTCAGGTTGTAAACGCAATCTCTGCAGGATTCTCAGGTGAGCCATGGAGCGGAAGACCAGATCTGGGAATTGAACTGGAGACTCTCCACATGGCAGGGTACAGCACTGCCAGCGAGACACCGGAATGGCCCAGACATAGTAGTTAAATATATTTTTTTCCTCTTATTTTCATGACAAAATTGTGAATTACAATTGTTTGTGTTGTACAAATTGAGCTGCGAAATGGAAAATGCCTGGTGAAATATGCCTTGCAACTTACATCATTCTCTTTGGAAACAGGCTGAAAGGACACGGTATTTCAGGAAACACTTGTCATATCAAGAAACTAAATTAGGAATATTTACAGGGATTCCAGGTTTAGACGTGCAGAATGTTTTGACAAACTGGATGGTGTATAACCATCTATTTTCATATCTAAATTAACACAGGACATTGTATGAAGCCAACAAGATAAGAAAGTGGAGCTAGGAATAAGAGCGAGGTGGTGGGGAATTTTGTTATCTGGTACTGCTGTTTTGGTTTTAAATTAAAAATACTGTTGAGCTGAATTTGTCAACAGGGCTGTAGCCATCGTACTGTGCTACAGACCACTTGGGTTAGACTTTCCTGTTTGGGACTACTCAGGTGACTGAGAGGGAAAGTACTGACGCATTTCCAGAGAGACCCCTGCAGGCAGAACAGCTGCACCGAAGGGTCCAGTCTTGAAGGAGATTTCCTCTCCCGCCCTTGGTTAGCTATCTGTGGAGACACGGATGGAGCTAGTTTATAAAAAGCAAAACACAATACAAATTCTTTGACTTGTTTTATAGCTAGAAATCTGCAGCTGGTTTAAGCCCAGGGGAAAATACAATAAAACCTGCATATTTTTTCTCCAGTTACGATGTTTTTTTCTCCCTTGTTCATTCCTTTTAATTTTCTGGTACCTGGCAAAACGCATGTTCCTCATGGAGCCATGAATGATCCCAGAGCGCTTGGGATACATCAGCCCAGGCACATGTTGAAATGTTGGACCACTAAGGTCATTCCTAACCTGGAATTTGGTACAGATCACGGTAACCTATCATGGATTGCAGATTGCTGCCCAAAATAGCTAAATTAATTGTCTGCACTTCAGGATGCATCACACTAATTCCCAGGCACAGAACAAGCCCATGCCTGGGGAGGCAGGAGAAATGGGGAAATGTTTAGTTTTAGACAAAAAAAAAAAAGGGAGAAAAAAGTTGAAAGCAAATCACTAATACTTTATATGTGTTTCCACAAGTCATTCAATTACTTGTTTCAATTTCTTTTGCCCACTTCCCCAAAAAAAATCCCCTCTATTGTAATCTACCCTATTTGTGGTATTAATCACCATGCTAATTAGTTTATAGAACTATGAGTCACTGGGCTAGCTGTGTTTACTCTTCAGTTCCCTAACCAGATTATTGCGCAATTGGCAGTTCAGTTATTGCATACAAGGTCCTCATAGGCATGCACCAGGCCAAATTGACTGGGTGTTGGTTTAAGCATGGGAACTTGCATGTTTATCTACCAAGAACAGCAGAGGACCAAGACAGATAGATAACAAAAGTGATTTGGACAAGGTGCGATATACTGCGGGTGGTCAAGCTTCTACAGCTGGCAGCTGGTAGAAATCCTTAACTTAAGTTTAACTAGAGAGATCAAGTTGGGCCAATTGGTCCTTATCTGTGGTTACCATCTATGTTACCATGTTAGTCCCACCTTCACATTATAAAGTGTGCTTGCCCCATGATCATGCTTTACTGGTGTGTACTTTGATTATTCCCATTGTTGGGTTCAATAACAATCCAATGGGTACACTGTGTATCATAGAACGTTATTAAGAACATGGAGTAGCCTAATGGTTAGAGCAGCCAGGGTTCAAATCCTGCCGATACAGGGAACTACCTACTGTACCTGAATGTAATTCACCTTAGAAGGACAGGTAACCAAATCTAAACTCCAAATCCCTCCAACATAACCATTCTTTTGCAAACATGATCAACTTTTCACAGTGATTTTGATATCACCTCTGCTACAGAAATCTGTGCAACCAGGATACTTGAAAATAAACTGATCAGGTATAGAGGCCAGTGTATCTACTACAAACGAACCCGTCCACAAAATTAACAGGATAATGAAAGGGCAAGATCCATCCATGGAGAGGAAATGAGATGGGAAAAGCTGCAGAAGTGCTTTGAAATCTCTGGACATCCCTTCTAGAACTGTGCAGGAATAAGTCCATTTTTCCAATATCCGAAACCATCTGGAACCTTTTGGTGTGTGTCAGGTATGAAACACAGGACAGATATTGGATCTTACTAAAGGTGGGGGGGTCAATGAAAGGCCCTTTGTTGGCAACTATGCATAAGTCAGAAGGAAACTAAAGGATGGGACAGACAGTTGTATATCAAGGTAAAAAAAAAAAGATTTTTTAAAGTTTGTTTTTTAAAAAAATTGTTTTGTATTAGGCTTACTGTGACTTTGGTGATAACAATACCTAATTCTAAACACTTGATCACACAATATTATTAAAATTTTGTAACATACAAAAAATAGTAAAAATACAATTTTATAAAACAAGTGCTATGGAATAGACCTTTCTTCTTTAACAAAGTCACAATTTAGGGAGCATTCTCCAAAATGGATTTTACAGCAGAATTTGATGGCTGGAACCCCCCACACAAACACACACAAGTTTGTTCCCCATACAGAGAGATCCCTAATTAGGACTCTAATGTCAGACCCAGAATTGCCTATGAAGGATACAAGGTATCCAATCCCTTCCCTGTCTGCAGCATGTTATTATACCATATGCCTGTGGAAGCTGATTGACCCAATCTGTCCCTTCTCTGAAGTGGATACAAATGCAAATTGGATAATCTTAAACACATCATCCAGGAAATGGATCTCACTCACCGTGAGTCACAAAAACACAGTAACATAGTAAATGATGGCAGAAAATGACCAACTGGCCCTTCTAGTTATTCCTAATTACATTGCAATGATATATTGGTATACAAACAATTTTTAAATAAATATCAGCATTTCACTTGCCTGCCATTAAAAATGCTAAAGGCAAGAAATAGCAAAATCACATTAAAAAAGTTAACAATAAGACAAAGTCAAAATCATAAAACAAGGTTATAATATAATGCAACAGTATACAGCAATAAAAAAAGAAAAACTTATGAAGAAAAATCATAAAATATATCTCACATTAAGAGAAAAGTCACCCATTAGAAGCCCGCTAGAAGTGCAAAGTTTTGACCAATTTTCTCTGCACAAGATAGTTGTCAGGTGAGCTTCCTTTGGCATAGACTTCCACAGTTGTGGCCCTATACATGAAATGGCTCTGCCCCGCAAAGTCTTACCTCAGTCACCGAGGGGACCAAAAGAGCAGCATAATTTGCAGATTATAGAAAGCAAACAGAATGTAACTGATTACTTGTTTTTTGTTTTATATAACAAATGTTCCCAACCCATTAAAAGCCTTAACAACTAATATCAGAAGTTTAAATTGAATGTGATATCTGATTGGCAGCCAGTGTAGCACTTTTAGAATGAGAGAGATCCTCTCTGAATATTTTATGCCAATCAGACACCAACTACAGCATTCTGCACCAACTGCTGCTTCTGAAGTATTTGTAATGGTAGACCAGCTTACAAGAGCTGCAGTAGTCCAAGTGAGATGTGATCAATGCATGGATAACAGCAGCAAAGGCAGAGTGTCCATTTCATAAACAAAGTTTTCAGATTTGCCATAGATAAAAGAAACCCGACTTTGCAATAGCAGAGATTTGCTCCTCTACTGATAAAAGTGAATTTACGATAACCCACAGGCTATGAACATAAGGGTTAAAAGGGAGAAAAGGCCTTCCAAGAATTAGCTCCAGCTTAAAAGCATTACTACTGACTTGCCCACTCATAAAACCAGTCTTTTAGGATTAAGTATCAACTTCATTCATCTAACCAACTTTTCAAGACAAGTTTAGTTTAGACACTGCTTCATCTAAAGTCAGATCCCAAGGCAATACAGTGTTGGACAGAGCATATAAATGGCAAAAAAATATCAAATTCTAAATAGCGCTTCCCAAGGATATCATACAAATATTGAACAACATGGAAGAGAGGACAGATATTTGCAAGAACCACAGAAAAGGGGTCATGAATGGGAAGAGGTTGATTGGTTTTGTCCCTCTAAAAAGAAATGATGGCAGCTTAAAACAGTGCCCCCCCCCCCGATTAAAAGATAATCAAATAAAATAGAGGAGAAGTAACCTGACCTTAGTCTAATTTGTGACAGAGATCGTCTACTAAAACTACTATTACTATCTCCTTATGTAACCTGGTCTAAAACCTGACTGAAAAAGATCAAGGTAATCAACATCACCTAAAAAAACCTGATATTGTCTAGCCACTGCCTTCGCAATTGTTTTTTTTCTAAAAAAAAGAATATTGGAAACTGGCCCATAGTTTTCTGATTCGCTCTGATCTAGCATGGGCGTGTTGAAGAGGGAATGGACTACAGCTATGACCTAGGCATATAACCAACAATTAATGAAATAGATAAGTTAACCAACAGAGGCTTGGCATGTTAACTAACCATGAGGGTCACAGATTGAGATGGCAGGAAGAGGGTCTTAAATCTTGGTCTATTTCATCCCAAATCTGAAAGGATTCCAACACAAAGAAAGGCTTTTTAGCAACTGGAATTTGCATTTCACTTTCAAATTTGGTATCCAATTCATTTCAGAAATTTAGAAGTTTATCTAAATATTGCTGCAGGAATTAGTTACAATGAATAACTGAGGATTTAATGGGACCCCTAACACATAAATCTTGTAGAAAGATCACTATGTGGAAAAGTCTTCACAGGACTGTTCCACTTCTGCAATTAACTTAGAAAAGCATTTTTTTCTTGGCCATTATAGTTACGGTCTTATACAAGGGTCTCTTCCTATCAGATACAGACTTACAACCGCGGTTCTCAAGATTATAACCTATAGTATGCAGCTCTGCAGAAAACCAGCAAGTAGATGACTAGAGTAAACCTCTAAGAAGACTGTCTCGTAATTGAATGTCTCTGGAAACAAAGTTTAGCTTTGAAATGCAATCGGCGATGATTTAGCATTTAATGTCCATGTTCTGTAATCCAGTTGAAGCAATCTGAAAGTTCTGCCGTCAAATGCACTACGGTAAGTGGCTCCATGGATGGCCCTTTTTTTAAATTTAACTTTGTTTTTAATCACACAAAGAACAAGACTTTGCACAGTAACAGCAAGAGACAAAAGAAAGGAAAAAAAAGTAATTATACAACAACTTAAAAATTAATAAATCTTTCTCTCCCTAAATGATCAATAACAGAGCAGGGGGAGTCAGAAACCAAGGAGAAATGAACAAATGAATATTGATACAAGAAGACGGCATGGATATTAATCACTCCCAATAACAATAAATAAAGCCCTAAGATAACTATGGGTTGATAGCAGAGTTTGCCACCTTTAGTGCTTAAAAAAGCCCTCAACTGGTCGGGATAAAAAATATATTTATATAGTCACACCCAGTTTAACAATGTATTTTGAAGGATATCTTAGAAGAAATGTTGTAACTAAAGCTATTACCTCAGAACGTAAGAACAAAAACCCCTTACGTCAGTGTTGCGTGATCTTGGCTAAGTCAGGATAAACTCTGAACCCCCCACCCCCAAAAAATGAAACTTTGAAATTCGAAAAGTAGAACTTCATTACTAATGCAACATCTTGCTCATGAAAAAAAGAAACCAACATGGTAGACTTTCAGTCACTTCAATATTGGAATTCTTCAAATAAGTGGATAGATTCCTAAGATCAGCAATAGGTTGAGAATGAGCTGCTTGGTTAGAATGTGATTAAAAGGAAGAAACCTCATCTTTATCAAAGGAGGAAATCTTCTCTGCTGGGATCTTCAGGACTTCAAAGAAATAGTGTCTAAGCGTCAGCCAAGGCAATTCACCCACTACTTTGTGGAAATTTTAAAAATCTCAAATTTAAATGCCTGGCTTGATTTTCCAAACTTTCCGTCTTCCTGGAGAGATGAAAACGCTCCTGAATAATTGTAGCATTCACGGCTTTAATTTCTTTGGCCTCTCTCCCCAGGGACTGCAAAGTCTCTGAATGCTCTTGCAGGATTTTTTGATGATCTTGGGCAACTTTATCCAACTTCTGGGAAACAATCTCAAGACGTGAGAAATAACCACTAAGGGGCTGAGACAAGTCCACAATCAAATCCCAGAGGGAATCTAGAGTGACCGCTGCCGGTTTAATAATCAAAGGCGGAGCCCAAGAAGCTGGCTGTTCACCTTCCACAAAGGCACCAGCCTCCAGCAAATTTGAATCCTGCAGAACCCCCGTAGTTGAAACACCTCGTATGGCAATAGTGTCCTCTACACTGGGGAACTGAAACCGCTGTTGTAGGGAAGCGTTCAACCCCTCTCCAAGCGGAATGCAGACCCTGGGGCACACGATAGGCACATAAAATGCGGATTTTACTAGCATATTACATTGCAAGAGCAGACATTAGAGCCATGAGGTAGATGAACAGAAGAATGATGATATGTAATAACATGCGCTGACCTGTTTATTCAACCGAGACGGCTGGAAATAAGACAAACCAGTGGGGCCTAATTGCAAGAAAAGAGAGCCATTAAAAATCTTGAAGCCAGTCTCATTGCTAATTAGGGGACGTGCATTCGTTTTCAAACAAAATGAAAAATGCAGTGAAACACTGGCATTTTGTCTAAAAACAGAACAAAACAAAAAACAACTCAAACTTCTTTCCCCCTCCCCCTCCCCCCACTGACTTTCATTTGAGAAAATCAATGGAAATAAAAACTGAGAAGCGAAATTAACCTAAGCCCCTTCCCCAGACCACAATGACCTCTTTCCGTGAGGATTCCCAATGTAAAGGGGCAGCAGTGATCCCCAGTCAGCCCTGCCCCACCAGCTCCTGATCTGAATTTGCCAGTTTGCTGTACAGCTGCAGAACAAAAGGGCACCGGCCATTGTGGAACCTGCATCCGGTGTGGCGGGGCACCTGGGGATCGCTCCTGCCCATTTCTACCTCAGAGGCTCCTGCAGACGGGGTAAGCTGGCGGCGGGGGGGCGGGGCAGACATTTTCTGTTAGTTTGTTTTCTTTTGGAGGATTTTTTTTTTTTTGTTTTTTTTTCAAAGTTTAATATTTCGATTCAGCAAATAAAATGAAATAAAGAGTAAATGAATCAAAACCTGAATAAAACCTCCCCCCGTAATGAAAAAAAAACCAAAACCAAAATGTTTTCCAAGCACATTCTTACTAATAATTAAGTCATGAATGGTTACAGAGATTTTCCATTTAAAGACCTGACACTTACAAATGATATTTTAAGAGTAAATGAAATGTCTGCGTCTTACAGATCCATTTTGGAAAACCAGGTAACTTCTTACTCTTCTTCTACACTTACTCTGAGTGATTCTGCATATACTGTACTTAGCTGCATATCTGCCTCTTCCCATAAAAGCCTTGAGCCATTTAAAGAGTCAGACTTCATTAAGGTTCCTAAAGCCATCTCCCACTAAGGGGAGGGGGAAACAGTAAGAGAGAGTCCCCTTTCACTATCCCTTTTGGTGCCAACCTACCACCGCTGTCAGGCTCCAGGAAGAATCGTCAGAAGTGATGTCAGCAAAGGGTAGGGGTCAAGCACTGCCAAGAAGTCAGGGCCATATGGGCTAGGAGCAGGAGCAGCTGAATCCAGGTCCTCTAGGTCCAGTAGCCCTATTCCTTCACCTCCATATTCCCGCTGCCCACTGTACAAGCTTATAGCTTGAAGGATGTCATCCTTAGAGTCAGTTTTGCCAACTTCATTTTTGGTTCTCTGTCATCCTGAGTAGATAGGTATGGAAACTTGAATGCCAAAGCCAGCCCCCAGAAATGCCCCCACTTCCCTCATACTACCTTCCTTTGCAATAATCTACACAACTGCCCAAATTATTGAGGATGTTGCCTAAACATCTGGCCATCCTTGTCTCATGACCTTGCAGAATGGCACCCAGCCAACTCCAACTGGCTGGCATCAACCCAGCTGATCCTGGGGAGTTGTAGCTTGCCAGTTCCAACCTGGCTACCCCATGTCCTGCAGTGTCACTAGGTGCACTTCATTTATCCTTATCACTTCTCCTCTTAACTCTGCTCTTGGAAGGACTGAAGATGAATTATTTGCAATACTGCATGCTCCTGAACCCAGCTCCTATCACTTTACCTCAAGTGTGAAGATATATGAGGGTCATAACCTAAGAGAGCATACAGGACTGTAGGCAAAACTGAAATCAGGAATCTAAATACAGAATTATTATATTCTAAAATAAAGGGTTACTGCTTTATGCTTTGATCTCGGCCCTTCTGATGTGCACTCACAATCCACATCTGGGCACAGGCTGGTTAAGCAACTGCATGGAGGTCACTCAGTGGCTGATGGGTAAGTTAAAGGAATTAGGTTAGGATCTGGAAGTTTGTACTAATACTACTGAATTACCCTGCCGGCCCCGACATAAACACCCCAAACGCAAGCAATACCGCCTCCCCCCCCCCCCCCCCCCAAGCTCTCAATGAATGTTTAGATATGGAAATGGTCAGCGGCTACAGTGGAAGCCTTGACACTTGGCGCTACTGCTCGCATGCTTCCAACCTGTGTCATTTCAACTCCTTCATGTGTACAAAACCAGTTTTGCAAAGTAAACAGGCAGGAATATCCGTAGAACTGCTTCTCAACTCGCCCTGCTCTGGGTTTCTTTCTGCCCTCGCTCTCCCCCCTTTCTCCGCTGTACAAAAGCAATACCCGTCCTCATCACAAATCCAACCGCTTCCAAAAGTATAAAAGTGTGCGACCGCAGGCCGGCCTGGATACAAACAGGGGACCGACACACACAGTGGCAGCCCCAACATCTCCATCTCAGGGCAGCGCATGCACACGGCACAAAACTAAATTTTTTTTTTTTTTGTTATTCTTCTGCGGTTCTCTCTTCATTTCCTTTCTCTACAGATGTTTTTCATTATCCTAGTACTGCTTCCCTCGTCTCTCCCTCCATTCTGTCTCCTTTCAACAACAAGAGGTGTAACACATTTTAAGGTTACAAGAAAGAGGTCACGTGGCCAACAGCTGTGGGATAACATCTCCAAAAGGAGTTAAGTTTCTGCACACAGCGTGACAGGAACGAACCTCACTTGCAAGCCAGTTGTACGTCGGATATGGTCTCAATCATTTACTGCTAATACCCTTCTTAATACTCGCATCGTAGCAAAAAAAAAAAAAAAAGAGCCTCCTCCGGAAGTTCATAAGATGGAATATGTACGGGCAACGCATCGAGTTCAGCCTGGAAGTTCTTTCTAATCAGATTGGTGGTGTCCAACACAACTGAAACTTATTTCTATATCTTTCTGCCACATTTTCTTGGTCTCCGATTGCGGCTCGTAGTACTGGGGCATCTTTTCTCTCTCCCAACGATCCACAGAACAGTCCCTTGGTTCGGACACTTTTATAAAGCCAAGCTGTTCTTGTGCTTCTCTCTTTTACCGCAGTGTCTGGTTTTCTTGCACTTATATAGTTTGGAATAGCAATTTATTTATTTAAAAGAATTTATAAAAACAGCCTCCCCAGATCAAAAATAGAAACTGGGTGCACAACAGTAAGATCTCCTAGCAACGAATAACAGAAAAACAAAATTTAAAAATACATACAAATTAAAGCTATTTACAGTAAATTAAAAAAAAAAAAAAAGCCACAAACCACCACAATAACCGTGGTCAAAGGCAACTAGCTCAGCGGGATTTAAAAAAACATTTGGACAAATTCCTGGAGGAAAAGTCCATAAAATATTAGCCAGGTAGAGAAAGCTATTGCTATCCCTGGGAGTGAGTGATAAAAACTAAACCTATGTTGGGATCTACCAGGATAACCAATAGGAATGTGCTATAGCAGGGTACAAATTATACCAAGATAGAGTGAATCAACTTGGTGGGGGAGGGGTGGCACTTTGATTGGGATGGCACAGAGTCCAACAGGATAAAGATCCTGCAAGAGATTAAGGGGTAGATTTTCAAACATAAGCATGTGCGCACACAGGGATACGCTGATTTTATAATATGCGCGTGCATGTTATAAAATCGGGGGTCCACGAGCAAGGGGGGGTGTCAACTTTTGCAATTTCCGTGCGGCGATGCAATCAGGTCTTTCCCAGTTCCCTCCCAGTCCGCTCCAATTAAGGAGCGGACTGGGAGGGAATTTCCTTACCCCATACCTAAACTCCCTCCCTCTTCCCCTCTCCTCCCCACCACCCTAAACCCTACCTATCTATTTTTTTTTTTTGTTTTAAAACTTACTTCAGGGCTGGAGCTGTAGTAAGTTGCGCGCGCCGGCCAGCTGCCAGCGCGAATCATCAGGACAACATACAATGGTGCTGTCCTGCCCCAACTCTCCCAGACTCTGCCCTGCCCCTTTGAAGATGCCTGGCACTTGTGCGTGTACCCGGGCCTCTTTGAAAATTTGTGCGCACAAGGCCTGGCCACACTCATAAACTCCAGGTTTTATGCGTGCAAGCCTTTTAAAACCAAGCCTTAAATGCACAGTAAAATCTTTATGGGTAGAAATCCCATGTGTGCTGGGTAAGAGTATAGCGATAGGAGCATACTGCCATCAACCTGGCCAAAATAAGACAGACAGACGATGAAATGATAATAGAAATAAGGGAAGCTAACCAATTTGGTAATACAGTAATGGGAGATTTCAATTACCCTAGTACTGGTTAGTTAAATGTAATATCAGGACATGGTAGAGAGGTAAAGTTCCTGGATGGAATAAATGACTGTCATGGAGAAACTGGTTCAGGAACCACAAGAGAAGGAGCTATTTTAGATCTAATTCTTAGTGGAATGCAGGATTTGGTGAGTGAGGTAACAGTGATGAGCCCACTTCGCAATAATCATCATGACTGGAAGGGGGACAATAAGTAAACCTACAGCTCTAGCATTAAACTTTCAAAAGGGAGACTTTGATAAAATGAGGAAGATAGAAAAAAACTGATAGGTGCAGCTATAAAGGTTAAGAGTGACAACAGGCACGCACATTTTTAAAAAAATATCATCTTAGAAGCACAGTCCAGAAGTATTCCATGCATTAAGAAAGCTGTAAGAAAGGCCAAATGACTACCAGCTTGCTTAAAAGGCTAAGGGGTAGATTTTCAAAGGGATATGCGCGTAACCCCCCAAAAGCTGCCCCTTCCACCCCCTGCACGCGCAAGCCCCGGGACGTGCGTAGGTCCCGGGGCTTTCCTGGGGGGGGCGTGGCCGCGGCCTCCGGACCAGCCCCCGGACCGGAACATGGCGCACCGGCAGCCGGCCCGCGCAAGTTACGCCTGCCTCAGGCAAGCGTAACTTCTGAAATAAAGGTGGGGGGGGGGGGGGGCGGGTTAGTTAGGGGAAGGAAAGGGAAGGTTGGGGGCGCTGGAAAGAAAGTTCCCTCCGAGGCTGCTCTGATTTTAAAAGATTTTAAAAGATACGCGCGGCTACGGGCGTAACTATTAAAATCCGGTGTACTCTTGTTTGCGCCGGGTGCGCGAACAAAAGTACGCGCTTGCGTACTTTTTAAAAATCTGCCCCTAAGTGAAAGAGACTATTTTAGCCCAAAAAACTTGTTTCAACAATTGGAAGGAGGATCCATCTGAAGAAAATAGAAAAAAGTATAAGCATTGTCAAGATAAATGTAAAACATTGATAAGATAGACTAAGAGAGAATTTGAAAAGAAGCTGGTCAGAGGCAAAAACTCAAATGCTTTTTAAAATATATCTAAAGCAGGAAGGCGGAGAGGGAATCTGTTGGACCGTTAGATGATCGAGAGGTTAAAGGGGCACTTAGGGAAGCTGAGGTCATTGCAGAAAAACTAAATGTGTTCTTTGCTTCGGTATTTACAAATAAAGATGTTGGGGAGATACCCATTACAGAGAAGGTTTTCAGGGGTGATGATTTGGATGAACTGAACCAAATCATGGTGAACCTGGAAAATGTAGTAGGCCAGATTGACAAACTGAAAAGCAGCAAATTGCCCAGACTGGATGGTATACACCCCAGGGTTCTGAAAGAATTAAAAAATGAAATTTCAGATCTATTACTAGTAATTTGTAACCTATCATTAAAATCTGGGAAACTATAGACCGGTGAACCTGACTTCAATGCCAAGGAAAATCGTAGAAACTATTTTAAAGGAAAAAAAATCACAAAACATATTTAAACACTGTTTAATAGTACACAGTCAGCATGGATTTACACAAGAGAAGTCATGCCTCACAAATCTGCTACATTTTTTTTGAAGGGGGGTAATAAACATGTGGATAAAAATTAGCAGTGTATTCGTATTTTCAGAAGGCGTTTGACAAAGTCTGCCATGAGAGGCTTCTAAGAAAATTAAAAAGTCATGAGATAGGAGGCGATGTACTTTTGAGGACTGCAAACTGGTTAAAAGATAGGAAACAGAGTAGGATTAAATGGTCAGTTTTCTCAGTGGAGAGAGGTAAATGGTGGAGTGTCTCAGGGATCTGTACTTGGACTTGTGCTTTTTAATATTTATAAATGATCTGGAAAGGGATAAGACGAGAGAGGTAATCAAATTTGCAGAGGATACAAAATAATTCAGAGCAGTTATATCAGAAGCGAATAGTAATAAACTGCAGAAGCATCTTGTGAGACTGGAAGACTGGGTATCCAAATGGCAGATGGAATTTAATGTGGAAATGCAAGGCAATGCATTTAGGGAAAAATAACCCAAGCTGTAGTTACATGTTAGGTTTCATGTTAGGAATTAACACCCAGGAAAGAGATCTAGGCATCACAATGCACAATACATTGAAATTGTCAGTTCAGTGTGCTGTGATGGTCAAAAAAGCAAACAATGTTAGGAATTATTAGGAAGGGAATGGTGAATACAATTAAGAATGTCATAATGGCTTTATATGGTTCCAAGCCGAAACCATACCTGGAGTACTGTGTTCAATTCTGGTCGCCACATCTAAAAAAAAAATATATATATATATATATATACAGTTGCACTGGAGAAAGTACAGAGAAGAGTGACCAAAATAATAAAGGGGATTGAACAACGTCCCTATGAGGCAAGGCTAAAGAGGTTAGAGCTGTGCAGCTTGGAGAAGAGACGACTGATGGGGGATATAAGGGGAGGTCTACAATCCATGAGAGGACTAGAATGGGTAAATGTGAATTGGTTATTTACTCTTTCAAATAAAAGGAGTCAGGGGCACTCCATGAAGTTAGCAAGTAGCACAGATCAGAAAAATTCTCTCTCACAGAAATGCACAGTTAAGCTCTGGAATTTGTTGCCAGAGGTTGTAGTTAAGGCAGTTAGCTTAGCTGGGTTTAAAAAAGGTTTGGACAAGTTCCAGAAGGAGAAGTTCATAAACTGCTATTAGACAAGTTAATTTAGGGAATAGCTACTGCTTATTACCGGCATTAGTAGCATGGGATCTATTTAACGTTTGAATACTTGTAACTTGGATTGGCCACTGTTGGAAACAGGATGCTGGGCTTGATGAGCACTTGGTCTGATCCAGTTTGGAAACTTTATTTTCTTACCACATACTTGCGACCTGGACTGGCCAACTGGATGGACCTTGGTTTTTAACTGTAACAAAATGCAACCAGCCTGTTTGAATCCCTACCCTTATATTGGAAATAAAAAGGTTTTAACCTTCTTATGAAAAGCTACGTGGTCTGCCTCTAAATAAGGAACCTGAGACAAGTCCTTGGTGAGACCTCATTTGGATTACTGCATATAATTATGCAGGCCACATCTTCAAAAGGATACAAAATGATTAGAATTGGTCTACAGGGTGGCTACTAAAATAGTCAGTGGTCTTCGTTCTAAAGCATATGGGGACAGACTTAAAGATTTAAGCAAGTGCACCCTAGAGGAAAGGCAGGATAGGGAAGATATGATAGAGACATTCAGGGGCGGATTGGCCAATCAGGAGATCAGGCTTCCCCCAGTAGGCCTGGTCACTCCCATTCCGTAGGTTTTTTCTTTTTGTTTCCCGGCCAAAGAAAAGAAGAGGGGCTGTTGTGGAAGGCCGAGAAACCTGCGAGGCCACAGCAGAGAGGACTGTGGGGCCATGGCAAATCAGAGTGTCAAAAAAAAAAAAGAGTCAGAATGGTACCCTTTGGATGTCTCTCCTTCCTGTCTGTTCATTCTCTCTCTCAGTTCCTCGGGTAAAGTGATTATGTAATATGGGATTGGTATACAAGTGTTATCGGACGACGTGCAGGTAGTTCCTGGAGAAGTGCCTATGGTAACGCTTCAGCGTTGCCCTACCTAAAATAAACGAATGGAATGATTTGCTTTTGAATTGTGAAAAGGCTACAATCTTGCGGGTGGGAAATAAGATGTTGATATCTCCGCCCCATATCCAATATGGAAAGGTTGACTTGAGCTTATCTACGGCATTATGGGAGTCAACTTAGACTCCTTATTAAACGCTTAAACCACAGGTGTCGAAGGTAGCAAAGCTGGCTGAAACTAAAGGCCCTTGAGAAATATTCTGTCAATCGAGGGTTTTAGGGTGATCATACAAACCATTGGTGTTAACATATATTGATTACTGTAATGCTTTGTATTGTGGCCTGCTGGCTAAATTGCTGATGATTTTACAGCTGGTGCAGGATGCAACAGTTTTGATTATTTTTAATCTACCATGGAGGACACCAATTAAGCCATTAAAAAAAAACAAAACAAAACTTTTAAAGTGCAGTTTAAAAAACTTGCTACCATGCATAAGGTAGTATATAATGTTTCACATAATCTAAGAAATATGATTGCTGATTACATGCCCTGCCAAGATTTGCTTTCTAGTCAAGAATTATTAGTAATTTTTTCAGTAACAAAGTATCAATTGCACCAAACTAGAGCTAAGGCTTTTTCCGTGGCTGTGCCAGCTACGTGGACTGTGCTACCTCGGGCGAAGAGAGGTGCATCCGAGCACTTAACATTTAGGAAGTTATTAAAAGCAGAACTATTTTGCAAAGCTTTTGTAGAGGGTGACTTGGAGGCGCTATGACAGCTTAAGCAAGGTGTAGTTGATTTATTTAAATCGGAAGCCGATCCAGTTGGCTGTGATACAGTAAAGACAATGAGAATCGGACGATCAGAAGAAGCCCTTTATTTCAATGCCCGACTCTGAGCGAAACTCGGCCAGAGTCGGGCATTGAAATAAAGGGCTTCTTCTGATCGTCCGATTCTCATTGTCTTTACTGTTGATTTATTTAATACACATTAGGGTAAATTTTAAAAGGCGCGCACATAGCTACGCCCAATTTTATAACTTGCGCGCACAAGTTATAAAATCAGGGGTTGGCACGTGCAAGGGGGTGCACAATTGTGCACCTTGCGCACGCCGAGCCGCGCTGCCTTCCCCCGTTCCCTCCCCCCTAACCTAACCTTCCCACCCCTTCCCCTAACCTGTCCCCCCCCTAGCCCTACTGTAACACCCCCCCCCAAAAAAAATTGTTATCTTACCGCCCCTTTTTGCAAGTCCTGGGACTTTACGCGCGTCACTGGGCCTTTTTAAACTAGGCCCGGCGTGAGTAGGGCTTTTAAAATCCGGCCCATTGTAGTTTTTAATGCTATTTTGTGTTTGTTTTATATTTTAGGAATGCTTCATTGTAATTCACATTTGAATACGTTAATTACATGGAATATAAAGGATTTTTAAATAAAATAGAAAAAAAAATAGAAATGATCCTCATTCGTACGTGAAGATATGTTGGGAATAATCTCAAATGTCTCAACTTTACTGCTAATGCCCTTCTTAACACCTGCGTTGAGTCAAACAGCCTTCTCCCAGAGTTCATAGAATAATTTTCAAAGGCAACATATCAAGATGTGTTTGGAAATTCTTCTTATTCAGGCCAGGGGCACCCAATGTAACTGTTTCTGATTCTTTCTGCCATATTTTCTTGGTACTTAAGGACCTTCGCTGTCTTTATACGATCCACAGAATAGTCGCTGGGTACTGATACCTCTCTATCTTGTGGGGGTTTTTTCCCCTTCACTACAATATTTGGTTTTCTAATATCGGCTGGAATAGGAATGTCCCAGGTAACCACAGCTTCTTAAATTCTCTTCTGTTCGGGGTATGCGCCCAGTATTTTTTTGGTACATCGATGTTATAATGTTTACACAGTTTCCGTGCCGCTTGGCTGTGCATTTCTGTATGCGGGCCTTCTGATAGCAGCGTGTCGTGGCCAGCGATGGGACTTATGTGCAACCGTTTCCAGTTCTCTTCTGCAGAATCTGCATGGGTCTGTTTTACCTCGCTTTTCCATGTCATCATCAGTCTCTCATCTTTAGGTTTAAGCTCACCTCTCTTTGGTCATTCCTGAGACAGGTTTTGATCCACCTGAAGTAACTCTCTGCATTTCCCACCGTATTTGTGCCTTTGCCAATTATTTTGCCTTGTTTGATGGTCTGATTCTTTAAAGAGTGAATTTTCTCGTTTTGCATACATTCTGTTGCTTCTTTGCCCTCATATGCTCGTAGCTTCTCTCTCATTCCTCAATGGTCCTATATGCGAGGTGTGGTACACATCTGTACCCCTAATACGAGGGGATGCAAATGCAATACCTGTGCTCCCTTTTACATTACCTGACATATTTGGCAGTTACTCAGGTACATTTTTCTTCTATTACTTTTGAAGAAGTAGGGACATTTTTCTAGTCAAGACTTATTTTTTATTTTCTCTCTCTCCCCACGTTCCTTTGATATCCCTGTTACATGTAACTTTATTTTCCTTCTCTCTTTTAAAGGTTGAACATCCCTAGTTACTTGTAAACCGATGTGATATATTCATTTGAATGTCGGTATATAAAAGTTTTTAAATAAATAAATAAATACATTTTTCTTTTGCCTTGTCTGCATAACTTCTGGATTAGCCACTGCCCTCCGACGAGTCACTTGCCTTCTAAAACATTTGGCGTAGAGGGGGTGGGGATGAGAACCAAGGAGGAAGCTACAGAATAGCCTGAAACCAGATCCAAGTTTGCCCGATATGGATCTTTTAAAAAAGTAGGTCTGCAGCCATTAGAGACCCTCTGGACGTCTACTGCATACAGAGTGCTAAAGGCAGCTTTTCACTTGTTCTGTGTGCTGGAGCTCATAGCAAACACCAGAATGGCTCAATGGGACTTTTAAAGATTTCCCAGTAGATTGGGCTGCATCATGATCAGGTAGAAAAAAAAAAAAAAAACGAAATCTTCAAAGAATGCTTTTTTTATATATTTAAATGATTTGGTTTGTATATGCAGTCATAATATTATTTTGCTGGGGATGATGGACCTTTGGTCTTATGTTTGTTTAAAATCATTTATATTCCGTCCTACCCAGACAAGTAGTTCAGGGCAGATTACAATTTAAAAACACCTTCAAAGAAAACCAAAACACAAAATTGCTGACATGCATAACAAAACAAAAACATAAATCAAAGTAAAACTGATAAACCTTAAATCAATAAAACTAAAAAACAAGTCTGATTCAAACTCCAAAGGCTTCTTAGACTGCCTTTCCAATTTTAGCACAAAGCAGTTCACAACATCTCTTTTAGGACACAATAAGTCTCTCCCCAAAGAACCTTACAATCGAATGCAGGAGTTCTTGGGAGTGTTTGGCCGAATGGCACGTCTTTGTTGAACTAGAATCTTCCGTGGCCAGCAGGAGGCGCCTCTCTCTTCGTGCCAGACTTGAACCCTCAGGAGCAGACCCCCCACCACTAGGTGTTACTGAACAGTGCGGAGGGGGAGGTCAGGCCCGCTTCTTGTGGCCGCTCTTGCCTCAGGGCTTGGAACTCGCTGTACTCTGCCTCCTCGTAGCCGGGGGGGGGGGGGGGGGGGGGGGGGGTCTCCTGCTCCCTGCGCCGTCTGGTGACAGAGCAGTTCTCAGAGAAGGACCTCTCGGCCTGCGCATCCCCTCTGCCTCCTGTACCACTGCCCACAAATATTTCATGGCAAAAAATGTTTGCATACATGTCACCGTTACACAAGCAGAAGTTGTTGGAACACATTTAAAACAAGGGATAATGATTAAATAAACATTTTCTAAACCCTCTCTGGCATTTTTTTTCTCCTCTTCCTCCGTCTGTACTGAGCCTGCCAAAGATGGAAAGCGGCAGGAAAGGAGGTAAACAGGCAGCTTGCTACGCACGGAAAACATAGCAAAGTCGAAGGGATCCAGGTCCCACGTTGCCATTTTAAATGTAACTTTCTCTTGGCACGATCACGGGCGGAGAGCACTGAGAAACATTTAAATGGGGGGGGGGGGGGAGGGCCCAGTGTTTAAGCTACGTGCCCCCTCACCCCAGCCCCCACAAACCCCTCCAGCCCAAGGCAGAAACCATAATCCATACGTGAGCTAACTTGCCGGCACACGGCCCTGCAAGAAGGTGCCAGAGCTCGCTCGCTCGCCCACACACTCGCGCACACTCTCTGCTTCTGGCAGTATTTCGGGGGAAATAAAAACCCAACCAACATTCTCAGCAGAGAGCAAGCACAGCCCCCTTCTTCTGAACTAAAATGACAATTATCAACTTTTATTAATTGCTCTGTCGTAAAAATAATTAATGCCCAGAGAAAGGGACAACAAATTATTGCAATAATAATAAACATCCCCAGTAGCAATGTATACTCAAGTCAGGAAACCCAGGCACATCATAAAACAACAACCCCGATCCTATACACATGATAAACAAGTATTTAAGTAGTAACAGAATCCAAAATATGCAAAACTTGGTCATCAAAAGCTGAAATAAACTCTAACTTCCGGGAGGGGAAAAAAATCCCCGGGAAAAGGTAAAACTAAAGGCCAAAGAGGGCCTGGAATAACCTGCTGCATGGACGCAAATCATGGGGTAGCTTGTTCCAGGCAAGAAAAGGCCCCAGTCTTACCTCCTGGACCGAAAGGAACACAAACAAAGAGTTTTCCTGAGATCGCAATGGGCACACGGGAAAACAGAGAGGCAACCAGTCCTGCAAACAAGCCTCTGCCACCATTTATGACCTGGGAGGCCAAAACAAAAGCCTGAAATAGAGACCGGCTTTGAAGAAGGAAGAGGCCTCAGAACAGTGTTTCCCGGCCTTGTTCAGCCCAAGGCACACTTACATAAACAAAAAACCCCCAAAGAGTGGCACACAGGACCCCCGCCCCTGAGCCTCGTCCCTCCCCCTCCACACAACACACCTCACTGGCCCCAGCACATTATTCATATTAAAAACCAATGCATTGACTTGTCTGGGTGCTTGCCAGGTTCCTGTGGCCTGGATTGGCCTCTGTTGGAAACAGGATGCTGGGCTTGATGGACCCTCGGTCTGACCCAGCATGGCAACTTCTTAAGCTCTTATGTCTTCTCCTATTTCCTGAACCCCCACCTACCCCAAATTCGACTTGCTCACTTCACAAACCCAAATCCCTTTCTACCTTTCCCCCCTCCCTATCCTTCAGCATCTTTCCATCATATCCCTGTCTCTTACTTAGCCCCTTCTACGCTTCACTCATATCCCCTGCCGCTCCACCCCGTCTGTGCCCCCCCTCATTCACACGGTGACAGCGCTGCCCTCCCCTTTTGATCTGCAAACTCGAATCTTCCTCCGCTTTAGATTTATTTGACCCCTAAGTTTGGTGAGAAACCTTCTCCCAAATTTCATGCTCAGACTACTATTTTCCTTCTCGCTCGCAGGCTCCCTCCCGACGAGGTCTGTTCAGAACACGGCTCGGGAAATTATTGATATGAATATTTTTTTGGCTGGATGCTGACAACCTAAGTGTTCTGCCTGCTTAAGACATACATTAAAACTTTGAAGTGTTTGGAGATTGGTTGAACCTTGTGTGTCCTTCCTCTTCTTCTTGGTCTCTCATTCCCTCTAGGATTCAACGTGTGCGAGAACCTTTCCTTTCCCCATCTCTCTCTCTCTCCACCCTCTCCCTCCATAACCACCAAGCCCAGCCTACAGAGCTAACAAGCGGGAGAGCACTTCTCCCCCTCCTCTCCATCATCCCCCAGGCCTTCCCCAGATCCTCTCCACCCCATCACCCCTGTCCTCTCCTCATAGGCTCCCCTGCGGGCCCGTTCCATTCCTCGGTGGATGGAAAAGAGGAAGAGAATGATGGAGCAGAAGAACAAGAGGAAGGCTATGATGGGGCAATGGAAGAGCTCTGTAGACTGGGTTTGGTGGTTATGGAGGGAAGGGCAGAGAGAGAGAGGAAGATTTTCATGCCATAGAAGTACGTTGCAGAGACTTAAAACCTGCACAAAAGTAAGCATTCACTTACCTTTGTGCAGGCTGCCAGCTCTGCTGTGTGCTGCCCTGCTCTTGGCCTCCTCCAATTGCCACCAGCAGGCGGCACTGACTTCTGGGCAGAGGTCTTCACTGCCGCTCTTCCACTTTCGCCGCTGCAGGTGCAGCAGTGCTGCCATCGGAGCGTGAGCACTTTCAAAATTTGCCCCTTCTCTTCTCTTTGGCTGGGCCGGGAGCAGTGGCTTTCAGTGGCAGCAGTCTTCAGTACCACCACCTGTCCCAGCAACCCAGAAACTCCCTCAGCAACGGACCGCGAGACTGATCCCACCCCACCCCACCCGGCAGTGCTCGCACCTTCACAGCGGTCGGCGCTTCAGAGTCTGGTTCCTCCCGCGCACAGGCGCACCTGCATCCACGTGGCGCTCAGCGGCAGGGCACCCGCACACCTGCACCCGCAAAGTCTCCAGTGGCATGCCCGCCGGCCATTCCCACATCTGGGGCTGAAGGATTTTGGGAGACAGGTCGGCATGCTTTTTTTTTGTGCCTCACTCCCAGACCTTGACTTCATGGCAGTTTCAGTGATGTTTGATGCAAGTAGAGCCATGGCCGGCTTTAAGGAGCTGCTCCAGGGCTCTGCAGCGGCAGCACGCCTGGTGACCCGCCGCAGCACGCCTGGTGACCCGCCGCAGCACGCCTGGTGACCCGCCGCAGCACACCGGTTGGGAAACGCTGCTTTAGAAACGGTGATAGGTGCCTCCTAATACCACAGCCCACTAAAAAAGGGGGATTACGGCATTCTGGATTATATGCAGCTGCTTTAAGAATTCAGCAGGAAGTCCCGCGTACAAAACACTGCATTAGTGTAGCCTGGATTTAATAGCGGTGTATATCAACATATCCAGGGCTTCAGCTTTTTCACTGACTGCAGACAACACAACCTGCTGCGGGAGATCTTGGCAAGGTGTGAAGCTAAGACAAGGTCAGCCTCCAAATGTATATTGAAATTCCTGACCTTTGTCTTACATGAAAGAGCAATTCTGTCCATACTCAATTAAAAGTCATAGGTAAAGGCTGACTTTCCAATTCCCAAGACCACGGTTCTTTTTATTTTTTTTTTTACCGGGTTTAATTACGCTTACTAAACTGTGCACCATCTCAAATAGCATTGAGACATTGACCCTATCGGATGTCAGCTTTCCATTTACCCCCAAAGTTGCAAACAGCTTACATCGTGGCAGTACTAATGGAAACCTAAGCCATACTGCCTAATGATCTCTCCCCGCCCGCCCAGGGTCTCGAGATGATGTTAAATAAGAAGACTGATGAAAGCAAGGCTCCCCCGAGGGGCTCCACAACGCAGGGGAAAAGGCGGAACAGGGACGGCCCATTACCACGTGTGGTGAGCAGTCCTGCGAGGAGGAGGTAAACCAGTGAAGCACCGTCCCACAAAACCCTAAAAAGGACAACCTGGAAATCAGCAACACCATCAAAACGTTGCAGAAGAATCTAAAAGAATCAAAATGGAGTAGTTGGCTCTATCTCCTGCCCTCAATAAATCATCCAGCAGAACAACCAATGACGTCCCTGTTCCATGGCTGCTCTGAGCGCCAGCTGTAAGCACGTGCCTCCTGAATGAACCGTTAACTTAGCCGGGAATGGGGCATCTGGGATTGGTCTAAAATTCTCCAGAATACTGAGATCCAGAGTAGGATTTTTAGCAGCAGCTGAACCACCACATACTTCAAGGGTGAGGGAAGGAAACCCTTGCCCAGCAAGGCATTAACAACTGTCCAAGCCAGCCACCGAGACTCTCTCTTAATAACCTGACCACGGAGCATGACACTGGCATAGGATCGCACCTTCTTCACACACTTACAGGCCAATTTCAATAAAGTCCGCGGGAGAGCCGGCGCTCCGAGGCGAGCGCCCGCTCTCCTGGGCGCGCGATTCTTTATTTAAATGAGGGCCCGCGCTGATAAGGAGGCGCTAGGGACACTAGGCGGAAGCAGCAGCTGTCTGCGGGTCTGTCAGCTGATGCTTAATTTTACCGGCGTCGGTTGTCAAACCCGCTGACAGCCACGGGTTCGGAAAACGGACGCCGGCAAAGTTGAGCGTCCGTTTTCCAACCCGCGAGCAGATTTTTTTTTTTTTTTTTTTATATAATTTTTGGAGCCTCCGACTTAATATCGCTATGATATTAAGTCCGGACGGTGTACAGAAAAGCAGTTTTTTCTACTTTTCTGTACACTTGCCCCATGCCATCTGAAATTAACCCCTGCTTTTGGGCAGGGGTTAATTTCTGAGAGTAAAATGTGCGGCTTGACCACACATTTTGCTTTCTATATTTTGGGTGACTAACTAATAGGCTCATCAACATGCATTGGCCTGTGATGAGCGCTATTAGTTTCGGGGTGACTTCCGCAGAGACAAGGTTAGGCAGCTTTTACCTTGCTACTGGATTGCTCCCCAAGGGTTCAAAAGGGATTGCAGGGGAACCCTTGTGGTAATTTGAGGGCTGGAGGTCCAGATGAAGTGAACTGTTGGACCCAGACAGCCCCATGAGTGCTCATACCCATGCATCTGTTCCTGCAAGGAGAGTTATCATGACGTCTGTCTAACTGTGTTTACGTAGAAGATTAATATAACCGGGCTAACTAACCTGGGCTGGATCTTGGACTATGTTTGTGTTATCCCTGTTCTGTACAGTCTTACCCCGCAGAAATGTAAGCCAGGTGACTATTCTTGCCCTGTTTAAACAGACCTGGATTTGTAGAGAGGCACAGTCGGCCTGTGCCAAGGGTAGTAAAAATCAGGGGCTGGCAGGCTAGCTGAAGATTTACTGCCTCTCGACTGCAATGAATCTCACTCAGCAGAGAGCAGCGTCTGGTCCGGTCCCTCCTTTCCCCAGGCAGCGTGCAGAGCACAGGAAGGAAAGGGGGGAGAGGCTGAAGCAGACAGACGGGGAAGGCTCTGCACCCTAATCCAGCCCCTCCTGGGCTGTGCAGGGACGGGGACAACTCCCAACAGCGCCTAGAGGGGACAAAAACCTAAATCCATCAACCTGCTTAAATGCCTTTCAATAAACCCCTGCATATGCTTTTAACTGCAAGGAATTCCTCAACCTGACATCTAGTTTCATACTCCACCTGGGGAGCGTCATTTTCATAGCTTAACACACACAAGAAATGAATCATCTAAATATTTAGACTCGGAATCAGAGGGACCAACGATATTAATGGACTGGCCAGCATCCACAGATTTCACAAGCCCGGCACAGATTTTAGCCACCTTATTTGGAAAAAAAAAGCCCAACCTAGAAACCCTCATATAGACTTCACTAGAGGACATCACAATAACAAGGGCATTAGATTTAAGTAAACTGTTTTAGATGGGCCCTCTGCCCTTGTGGGGCTCTAAGAAGAGTGTGCCATATCTGCAGGGGGAACAGAAGTAGATTTGGTTGGGTGCAGCTCTCCCATGGGGGAGGCTTCAGTGATAGAGCCCCCGTTCTATAAGAAGCAGTGACACCACTTGGAAGTGTGGATTTCTGTTTAGCCTCTACAGGGGGCAGGATTTCTCCGTTCCTACTCCTGGGGTTTGTCGACTTTTCGTAGGCCGCAAGGAAGGAGACCTTGGATTGGAACGGGAGAGAGGGTGCCTTATCCCATATTTAAAAGACGCCCGTTTTGCTCCTTTTCCCCATGAATGGGTGAAAGAGGTTTTAGCCACCCTTCCTTCCTCACTTTTTGATTATATTTTTAATTGATTTTTATTTTTACCATCTGCCGGAGTTCCCAAGGATCCAGGGACTCAGAGTGTAACATCGAGGAAGGAGTTTGGGACTCTCTAAACCAGAGAGATTCACTGAGGGGATGCATTTCCATTCATTCTTCGGGGGAAGTGAAGTTGGAATTTGATGAAGACCAGTGGCACCCTTTCTGTGTTAACCACTAACATTATCTGGGTATCGGAGTGGGGCGGAACCCTCCAGGTACAGGCAAGGACAGCGAGGAGAATGGATTAGGAGTAAGAATATCTGGATAAAAAGGTATGAGAAATAGCACATTCCTTTATTAATTGGGTTTAAGAATCCTATCCACCAAAGTTGGGAGGGAACTTTAAGAATACAAGCACAAATCAACTGAAAATGATAAAGTCACAAATGTATTGAAAACTGGATTGTCTTGAACAAGGAGTTGGTCATGAACATTTCATCAACTCTCATTCAGTTATCAGTAAGGTTAAATTGAAACCACAATCAGTTTCCAGCATGATTATTACCGGGCTGCTTAAATATTGGCTTAGCTTTCACAATTGCCCTATTATGTTGTTACCTAAGGCTCTTGCAAACTTGTCTAACTCACTTCCCGATTTAAGCCAATGGCGCTTCCAACACCTGGCCTCTTATTTTAAAGAAAGAAGGGTACCATAAAATCACAGCCACCATTTTGTACTTCTCTGACGACAGAGCTTTACCAGAGTCCACCATCCTAGTCCCATAGAGTGACCATAGCCTCAGCTACAAAGCCTCTAATCAGACAGAAGATACGTCTGGTATCTCCCTAAACCCATTCAGTGTAATTTGATTTGTCTGTCACATTAGCAGCCGGCAACCCCGGAAGTTGGAAAAGAAAACTAAGACGTGGTCACTCCATGACAAAGGGATTGGAGGGGAAATAGTTATCCCATCAATAGAACCCAAATCCTTAGTATAGAATACAAGATGAAGAGCGTGACCTTCCTCAGGGGTAGGCCTGGTCACCAACTGGATAAAACCTAAAGGTATCCATAGCCTCCACACAGAAAGAACATATCCAAATGTAACGTTTAATGTGCCAAATTGAAATCACCTAGAAATACAATCTCTGAAACTGAAGCAACACTTGACGCAAAGGACAATATAGTTTCCAGTGAAGCTAACTATCATAAAGATAGTAAACCAATAAAAAAATAATAAACCTTGCTCATACTGCTCTCCAGAACTACCCATAAGCATTCACATCCATTTGGCCAGGCAATGATATGTCTCTTAAGCACAAAGCACAATGAAACAATTACAAACCATCCCTGATCAAAGACTAACGGCATAACTGTCCCAAATCAATCACTTCCTGTTCATGTACCCACGTTTCTGTAATAAAGACTACACCTGCATATAAATAGTGTGAACGCCTGATGCATTATTTACCCACTTTCACTACCTGGCACTTGACTGTGCCATTACCAGTGTAGGTAATCAAACTTGGTCTTGTTTGGAAACCGTTTCTCCATCCTGCTGTAGTCCTATGGCTTACGGTACGAAAACTGCATTTGCTAGGTGCTGCCATCTCCCGGAGGGCTACAGCAACCTAACGGCGTACCACCGTCCCTGGAAGTGTTTAAGAACAGGCTCCACAAGCATCCATCTGCTGCTAGGATACAGGAATCTTGGGTCCCGCCAGAGACAGGGTAAGGGGGATGGCCTGGATGTCTTCATCGTGTCCCTTCCAGCCACATCTTACTGTCGTTCCATATTCATTCATGTCACTCGTGTAGGTAAAGCTTTTTGATCAATCCCACTGCCTTCTGTTTCACCGCGTAAGCAATCCTGTAGAAACATGAGTCACTGGGCCGGCTGAGGCATTCATTGTCAAAGCAAAATCATTTTCCTGCTTAATATAATTTCTTTTTTGTTGGCCCTGTTGCATTCTCCGGATCCTTTGGGCTTTCAGGTCAATTGGAACTGGCCTCTGCTAGGGCCACAGCTCTATGAGCCTTCTCACTCACAGCTACCTAGGAATTTTCCCCCTATTTTAATATAGCCCTCTCCCAACTTCAGCCCAGGCACTGAAGAGAGAGTGCTGAGCTGGGGGCCACAAACCACAGCTCCCTCTAGAACCCGGATAACATGGACTCTTAAGTCTGGCCACTAGGTGACACCACTGAGCGAAGGCAGAGACTCTTCCCCTCTCAACCCCGGCTGTTTAATCTCTTTTTTAAAATGACTTGCAGTGTCTCCCTCCTCTCTCTGGCAGTCCTAGTTTGGCCTATCAAACCCCAGCCTTCTACACATCCATCCATTCAGTACCCAAAACAGCTCTCCTATGAAGGAGAACTCACTGTTAGGGCAAAAAGTGCTGCTGTGCTGTCCGATCAGTTCAGAGCTGGCCCGACGTGTACAAAGCCACAGAACCCGGTTCTGAGGAATCCACGCCCCCCCCTTCCCCTGAGGATCCACACTGCTTGTTCTGTAACCCGCCTACGATTAGAGAGATAGCCCAGGCTAGAAAGATTTTAAATAAATAAATGAAAGGGATGCTGGGATGCCCGAAGGCAAGTGCCAGTGTGGGGATGCGGAGGGAAAACCCACACTGGGTTGTTATGCGGTGCGAGGGTACTGAAGCTCTGCGTTAACCTTGTGAATCTGCATCTCAAGTTATTCACTGTGTTGGTCCATGGAAAAGAATGACTGTGGAAGTGGATCTGGACTGGATAAACAGACGGGATTTTTGCCCCAGCTTTTGAGGTTTTGCAACCTTGACTGAAGTTACCTGTTTATTTCTACCTGCAGTGCATCATGTCGGGGAACGTTGGCGTATTCGTCTTACCACCAAGCTCAGTACGGTTTTGTACTGTAGGAGCTTCCAACCTGACCCTCACTGAGAGGACGATGACAACAGAAGCCAGGGGTCAGGCGAGACCAGTGAAAGCACCCCCCCGAGGATGAAACTAGAGCCGCATCACCCAGCATTCACCATCATGGCAATAGCAGCTGGTATTGCTCCCTCAGGAGCTGCGTTGCTCCACAGCCTTTTAAGCTGCAACTGGTCCAGTCAACAGGAATGAATCCAGAGCATGGGGCTCCTGGTCTATAGCACGCTGCGTTTACCATCATCAAATCAGGCTGGGCCCTGCGAACATCCTTTAACTACAGCCACGTACGAATTACTGTGTTTAGAAAAGCTTTTGTCTCCTTTTATCCAGCTGCAATTTGTTAATAATAATAATAATAATAATATTTCCCTCCCGTCGTTCTTGCTGTTTCCCGGCACTGCGGTCCCGTTACATGACCATCCCCTCATGCATGTTCCCAGCTGGAAACAGATGCAAGGATGCGTCTAACTCAAAGAGTTTCTGTTTTCAGGTAGATCCGACCTCGGTGATCTAAAATGCTTGTTTTTTGTTGGGCCAATAAAAAGGCCTGCCAGCTTGAAAAGAATCTCATTCTCTCATGGGCCAGACGACCAACAGGCATCAAGCAGTAGGGCAGGAGCAGCAACCATGGGACAAGCTCATCCTCGCCAAGTCTCACTTCCTGTACATAGGACCATATATTGTATTTATTTACAAAGCACTTGATATTCTGCCCGTTGTTCCGAAGGGCTTGGTAAATGAAATGTTATCTTTCCTTCATCATCATCATCATCTCCCCCAGGACTGTTGTACAGGACCAGACTTGGGAGAACACAAAGACCCAAACATCATGGACTCTAGGGCAGGGCAGCCTAAAGGATCAAGCTGGAAATAATCCAAAAGGGAAGTAGCAGTCTTGGGAGTGTGCAGGCCCTCTGTAACGAGCCCTAGAAAGCTCAGCAGCCCCTTCCCTAAAACATAACCCCGGGGTATCCAGAGGAGGGGAGGAAGGGCCACCTGAAGGAGAGACTACTAGGATATGAACGGGTGCATGACTGTGTGTAACGGCAAGGCTTAAACTGCAAGATCACTCCGTGTGGAGAGAAAGCTTCAGCGTTTCAGACATCTCTGTGGCAGACTTTAGTCTGTCTGGGCAGTCAGACAGAGCCCTGCAGCTGCATCGGTTCTGTGTGCGGTCGCCTACAGAGCCTGCCTTAGCCACGCTGCGCAGGATCACGTCTGGGGCATGTAACGTGGATGCCGGTTCACAGAAACGGAGGGGTGGGGGGGGCAGGATTTGGTCCTCTGCCCGACCCCCCCCCCCCCCCCACAAGATCTACCTCTGGTTTACACACTGCTCCAATGAAATGACTTCTTCCCACCATGGTATCAACACCCCAGCCCCTCAAAATAAATAAATACAACTCTACGCTTTTGCCCTAAACATTAAAGCCCTCCCTCTGCTTTATCTGGCACAGTGAGAAGCAGGTATATGGTTTAGGCCGCTAGCTTTGTTTGCTCTGTGCCCCATTACAATAGGAGAAAGGAGAATGTGGCAAACACAGATGCCCAAGCTCATGGCAACCTCCCCCCCCCCCCCAGGCAGAGGTATCGCATTCTTCCCCCCCCCCCCCCCTTATATTCGGGTAATTAGACCTCTCCTGCAGAGCAGGCCAATAACAGCCTCATTCAGAACCACGAGCGGCCAAGGCGCTAGCTAGACACACAACAGCCTATAAAGTGCACATATGGCTTTTATTGACGCACACATGCCCAGCCAGTAAAGTCATGAAAAGTGCTGGAAAAAGAGCCCAACAGGATTTTGTTCCAGTTTTCCCAGAAAAACCAGTAATGTGATGGTGGAGGGAGAAAGTTCGCTCAGCCTCCTCCCCCCCCCCCCCCTCTCCTCCAGTCATCCTTTTCCTTAGTACAACTCCACCCCCCCCCCCCGCCGCCCGCTCCCCACCTCGCCCCAGGAGAGGTCACAGCGGCCTACAGTAATCTAGGGATGGGTTCATGCAGGCAATCCTATCCTCTCTGTGAGATTTCTGCACTCCCCTTTCCCCCCCCCCCTCAATGTTTGATGTTAACTCCATGCTCTGGTTTCCAATAACCAGAAAACTTTGCTTTTTTCCTGAGCCAGGAATGATTCAGCCTGTTCTTTGCTTTCCGCCTCCACCCCACATCTTGATTATCCCGCCCGGAGTAGAGCCAGCATTCAGACCTCAACTGCTATCCTATTTCTATCCTAACTCCTTCCACTCTCCCAGCACCATCCTCCAGAAAAATAAAAGCAAAGCAAAACAAAATAGGGCTGAAACTTAATCTGAAGAAATTAAAAACAAAACAACTCCATGCAGAGATGGAAGCCCTCTAGCTGAAGGATGAAACTGAGATGAGGAAGGGAAAGGAAAGGAGCTAAGAAGAATCAGAGAGAGCGACAGCTTGACCACTCCCGTGTGGTTACAAAGTGCCTTCCCCAAAGGGCTCAGAATGAATAGGATGCAATCAAATCAGGGCCTCCGTGTTATGCAGTTCTGCTCTCCTACCACCATAACCACACTGCCAACCTACTAAAGCTGCTAAGACCCCAGCACACCGTCGTGCCCATCACGCAGCCCAAATCGGTCAAACCCGAACAGACCCGAAACCAGGGCCATGCACCAAGGCGAATGAGTTGGAACGGCTCCCAGCCAAGCTGGTCCCATTCGGTTTGGACACGGTGCTGGGCGCTGCGCCAAAGGTGGCTGGGGTTCCAGTCTCCTGTTTCCCGGCAGGGGTGGTGGGAAAAATCGATGCGTCTGGGGCCCAAGAGAAGGCAGACCACTGCCGTTCAAGGAGTGACCCCTGCTGGAAGTGGTACGGAGGGGTTTTAGCTCAGAGGACACTTCTCCTCGAGCTTTTTGTCCAGCAGGGGAACAAATCGGAGTCATCCTGGGATTAAGTGCCTGAAACGGGAGTAGATGAAGAGGAGAAGCAGTGGAGAAAACCAATTCACAGATTCAATGCATCTGTGAGTAACAACAACACTGTCACAAAGTCAAAGGATGGAGCACTATCACCACCTGTTAATATGCTCTCTGCTCCTTTCTACACATCCTCCTCCCTCTCTCCTCTACTTAGGTTTCATTAGTTTGTCTTTTTTTTTACCTGGCAGTTTTCTCCTGCTCCTTTCAACTAACAGCTCAGTCAGAACAAGGTCTGGGATCTGGTGCCATGAGCCTTCACTCACAACTACCCGGGAATTCATATCCCTTCCCAATTTATTTTCATCCACTTATTACAGCAACAATCCTGGGCTGGGGCCTGGGCACCAGGGTTCCTTTGAGAACCCCTGCAACCCTGAGCTGGAAATCCGGCCACCAGGTGTCGCTCTTGCGCAATGGCGAAGACCTCCCTCCTCGCCAGAGGCTGCAAATGCTGCCCTCTGCAGCATTCCCCTCCCCACCCCCCACCCAATCCAGGAAGCCAAAGGCCTGAAATGGGAGTCAAACTCCCCATTTCAACATGACTTTTCCCCAGCAGCGGTTCTGAGGACGGATAGTGGGAATCATCACTGCAAGTTTGTGCATGCGGTAAAGCAAAGTTTTGGCAGATCACGATGGCCACCCGCTCCCACCAGATCACTGGGTATTTTCAATCAAACAGTGTTGGATTGCAACATCGAAGCACCATGAGCATCTGTCCTGCACACATCAGGCCAGAAAAGTTCTCCCTTATCAATAAATGGAGGCAGAAACAAGGTTTGTTGGGTGCTTACTGAAGAGGGCCAAGAGGAATGAAGAGCAAACAAACCAAGCACTTCAGACGCTCAGTTCACTAGCAAAATTGTGGTCAAAGAGTTCCTTGACCAAGGGAAAAAAACAAAACAAACGCACATCAGTCTCTGCTGCCTCCAACAGCCAAGCCACCTGCCCAGTATGTCCCCCTCTCGTGCAGTTTTATTTATAATTCACGTTTCTTATATTCCAAACACACAGCAATTTACAATCATAAAACAAAACATACCAAAGTATAGCATAAAATCAAAAAGAACAATAACCTAATATAACATGTATTCATTCACTTCACTGGTTTTGACTCATCTCAATCAGAGCCGGTCTCTGAACAACAGGGCAAATCTCTCATATCACAGTACAAGGCCCTCACAGAGAGCCAAGGGACCACCCCTTGACTGTGTTCATCCTACCGAGCACCAACACCACCAGTATTATCTGATCTGGCTCAGTATGGGAATGCGACACTTCGTTATGTAAAAGATGGCCCTGTCAAGTCCCAAAAGATGAGTGCCACCCTGGCACCATTCCTTAGGTTCTCTTGCTTTCACGTCAAAATATTTTATTGCAGCTCTGGACAATGGAGTGGAACATCAGTCCATCCACAGAGGGCCTCACCTGTACTATTTCCCAAGTCACAGACGTTCACAGGCAAAGAGAATATAGGCTAAAACAATCCACAAAATTATGGGGTGAATCAGGGAACACAGCCAGGAATGTACTTGGTGTTCCAACCTGAGCACGTCATAAACCATTTTGAGTTCTCCATTACCGCACTGTTACTTTGTAAATTATGGTTTAAAAAAAAAAAAAATTAGTCTTCTCAAAAGACAGGACTGTGCGTTTCTGCAAATCAATGGTCCAACTAGGTGCCAGTAACAGGCCTAAGCACTGCTTCCATCAGCTAACACTGGAACACAGACGGCTTTATTTGGGGTGCCGATGACTTATGTTTCTTAATTACGCTGGAACATTTTAAACTGTTTTATTCTTCTAGCTCATTTTTCATGTCTGGATGGAGACTCTGTTAATAAATTTAGAATTTCATCCAAGACTTCTCTTAAGTCTGTTGCTAAACTTGGCACCAATCTGACTTACTTTGAAGAATAAGCCAAGTTTTCCATTAAGTCAGACTTTTAAAAGTGAGCTATAGTTGGGGTGGAGGATAGAGGAGTGGGGGGGGGGGGGGGGAAGATGGAATTAGTCTATTGCCTATGAAACACTCTGGAGCTGGGAAAGTGCTGCGAGACCTGGAGACTCACATCCACTCAATCTCCATCCAATCTGACTACAAGCTCTCTGGGAGAGGAAACTCAATTCCGTGTAAGCATTTATTTTAGTTTTGCAGCACTATTTACGCTGACAGGGCTGTACAAATAATTATCACCATTTCTTAAAAAAAAAAAAAGAGAGAAAATCAAGAACTGCTGAACCTTCTCTAGTCAGAACACCAGCTGGACACACCGCATCCAGAACCAAAAGGAAATCCTTACAGGACTGTAGGGATATGAATCAACACACTTGACTCGCTGTCTGGAGAAAGGCTAAAGCCATCCACAGGGCATGGAGAGGTAGAGTAGCCCTAGTGGTTAGAGCAGCAGGTCAGAAACAAAACCTGCGAGCGCTCTGGGGACAGGGAAATACATAACAGCACCTGAACGTAATCTGCTCTGAAGTGCCTGAAAGGGGAATATAAATCAAATAAATAACCAGGGTAGGGTGTCAGCTCTATACATAGTGAATGATAACAGATAAAGACCAAAATGGCCCACACAGTCCGCCCAGCAAGGTTTTCAGGGTTTAACTGCCCTTATTCAGCCATATTTGCCTCCCTGTTGCCCAGATCTTTGAGCAGGGGTCACGGACCACGGCTCCTTCTGGACCCAGGAAGCACACCTGCACAGGGCTCTACTGTAAAGGCTGCCTTCACGGCACTCCCAACCCCAGCCGGCCCCAGGAAGCAAAACTGAGCTCAGGTCACCTGCCACTAAATTAGCTACAGGTTTCCTTGAATGCTGCCTGTGTCACATCTCATCTGGCTGCTCCAAACGCCTGTAGAAGTAAACCCGCATGTTCACATGCCAGCCCGCACCAGTCCCCAGAGCCAGTGCAGCGCAGTGACAGGTGACTAGCACAGGCCAGTTATTTTGTTTATTGCATGCTAGCACTACATCTCTAAGCATGGGGGGGGGGGGATGTACAAAATTACAACAACATTAAAAATGAAGGCGCAAATGCTTTCATTATTTTCAGTACAAAGCACATCAAGGAATAACTAGTCTGGCCATTTGCCACTGAAAGTTCATGGTGGTAGCCCTGTAGGAGCTGGTTTGGATTTAGCCAGATACCCAAAAGGAGCAGGAGGATCCCGACAGGCAAACGAGAAGAAACACACACACACACATAAAAAAAATTATCTGTCAAACTACAGCCCTGCGTTTTACACCTCATTCAGCCAAGGTGCGTCTCCCACCAATAATATAAACCATCTATTCCCTTGCCGATCCCTCCCCTCAGCGATGTGCATCCCAGGCAAACGCAAACAGCACCATGCGAAGAAGCTCCCTTCCAACTTCTGGAACGCGTTACCAAGTAAATAAAAGAAACATTAAAAAAAAAAAGCAACACAGAACTGCAAATAAAATGTTTAAGAGACAAAAGTCTGCGCGGCTGGAAAAAACAACAACATTTGAGACGTTGATAAATACCCTGTGTCCTATTATGTAAGAAACCACCTGGCCTTTAAAATGTTGTTATCTGCACTGTTTACAGATGCAGCAGGCAAGTGCGAGCGCTAATCGGCGGAAGCCTGCACAAACAAAACACGCGATCTGGGCTCGCGCTTCCGACGCGAGCTTTTTCTCTCTGCTTTGGCCCGGGGTTTGTTTTGTTTTTTTATTGCATTTTCCAATCTGTTTCTCTCCTCTTTCCAACAGCATTAAAACTGCTATGCCGGGGTGGTGGGGGGGAAAGCTACCCAAACACGCCTTATTTCAAATATACCGATCGTTCAGCCGCGCTACCAAATGTTGACCTTGCCAGCCTTTTCGGATGAAGCTAACACACAAACATCTAGCAGAGATGTGGGAAAACGTTGCAGCATACAAAAGGTTCCCTCTGCAGCTCTGCCGGCCTTTCCTCTTACAAAGTTTGCACCGTTTCTGGGCTCCCAGAAAGTATCGGCGAGGAGCACAAATAATACATTTTTTGCACGGCAGCCCTTCAGTTCGGTTTCCCTAAAAAGCCCCGCTGAGCATGCAGATGCTGCCCAAGCGCAGGAAAAGGAGAATTCATTTATTAAAAATCACACCCTTTGTCCCCCCCCCCCCCCCCCCCCCCAAGCCTTCAGCTCCAGAAACGCTCGGATTAACTTTCCACGCTCTCGGTTTAGTGTCCCCTTCTCTCCTTCCAAAACTTCTTTCTAAACTTCGCGGAAAGTTGCGAGAGAGAGAGAGGCGGCTCCGGGCGATGGATGGGCTGCAGGCCCTCTCCCAGAGAGACAAAAACCCCCCACAAGTGCAAGCCCCCGCCGCCCCCAGCCCGATCGCCCGAGCCCTTCGGCTCCGGTTCCCTTCCCTCGCCAACAACTCGGAACCGATCGGAGCCAAAGGCGCCACAAACTTACCTTCAAAGTCCTGGGATGCAGCTCCGCATAGGGGGGGGGGGGGGGGGAGAACCAGGTGCAAAAAAAACAAAACAGAAAGAAGAATCCCGCAGCTGGAAAAGGGCTTTGCAAATGTGCGTTTGGATGCTTTCCGTGGACTTCGTTTCCCGATCAAGTCTTCTTAGGACGGGGCTTGCTTTCTGCTCTGACTCCTCGCAGGACGCTAAACCCCAGACATTTTGTTCAGGGAGCTGGGACCCTCCATACGGATCAGCCTCTTTTTTTTTTTTTTTTTGGATGACTGAACTCCAAAACAATCCCTTCTTTTCCTACTCCTGCTTGGAGCCTCCCATTCGGCCTCCGCGGAGAGGGGGGGAAGAGGCGGAGAGAAGCGGGAGACGCGCAGGGGCTGCCGGACGAATCCACAAAGCTCCAGCAAGTGCCAATTCCTCGGGCGCCCTCCCCTCCCCCAGGGAAGTAACACCCCCCCCTCCTCCTCCTCTGGCTTCTTATTCTAGAAAATGCAAGCGGACTCCCCCCCCTCCTTCCCTTCAGAAGTGGGGAGAGCCGGGGGGGGGGGGGGGGAAGGGAAAGTTGCAGAAAGTTTGGGGAGAGGAGAGGATGCCTGCTGCTGTCTCTCTCTGGGCAGGGAGATGGGAGGTGGCGCTGCTGCTGCTGCTCCTGGCTCGCTCTCCATTCAAGCCTGGGCTTTGCAGAGCAGCTGCGGGCTCGGAGAGAGAGAAAGGTACTAACAGCAACAACAACTGCGAGGCTAAACTGAAAACCGGATCTTCAGCAGTAAATGGACGAGGGAGGCCGCTGGCAAATACGGTACGCCAAGTGCAGTGAAGCTTTGTCCTGGCTGGAAACCGAATGTGTCATTAAAACTAAGTGATGCTGCCCAGGCATCAACAGGCGCAAGCTGTTTCCAAGGGTGGCAACCTGCTCTTGGATAGCTGAAACCGAATGTGAAATTAGGAGAATGTCGAGGAGGACCCTCGGAGGGGGTGGGGCCTTACTCACTGCAGGGGCTGCTTGGGAGGAATTTATGCCACTGGCCTCCAAACCATTGGGGACCACTGTTTTTTAAGCACCATTTATTACTCTGGCAGCCAGGAGAAAATCTCCCCTCCCATTTATGGTAAAACCCAGCAGGGTTGCTCCATGATTGCACCCAGAGAACAGGATGGGGGACTCTCAGATGCCATGGGCTTTTTCTTACCTTGGGACAGGGCCAGGTCTAGGGCAGCATTTCTCTGCCCTATGTAGCCCATTGCCTGGTGATTATTCTTACTGTAGTAGGTCCTTTACTACTTATTTATTTATTTATTATTTATTTAGAGATTTTTTTTATATACCGCGGCACATTACAAACATCACCTCGGTTTACAATGAACCATAATTCAGCAACGAGCTTTACAATCAATTGAGAACTCAAACAAACATATCTCATATGAAAAATGAAGAACAAAGCATAAACATATAATATAATTGAGTCTAGCCTAACAGGGGATGTTAAATAAAGGGAACAACTTTATTTATTTATTTATTTATTTATTTATTTAGCAGTTTTATATACCGAAATTCTTGTAGGGGGTACAAATCAGTTCGGTTTACATTAAGGCCTTACCCTGATGGGCTCAAGCGCAGCCGGCGCTTGAGCCCATCGGGGTAAGGCCTTAGTTCTCGCCCTACCTCCGTGGGCCCCCGCGCCGACCTCGAGGGAATCGGGGTGTCCGTCTTCCGCATTCCTCCTCCTCCGCTGCGACGACAGCCGACCGGTACGGGCCCTCCCGCCGCCCAGCGCCACCCGAATCCAGCAAGGGAGGAGTCCTCGGGGACTGCCACTCCTCCTGCCGACGGCCGCAGACCGACGCCCCACAAACCCAGCGAAGTCGTGCCGGTGACGTCACGACAACGCGACTAAACGTGACCCGAATCGATTCAAAGGGCCGGCAAGCTCTAGGGCGCCGCGCGCCGAAGGAGCGCGACAAAGGGGCCTGCCCCTTTGTGCGCCCCTTCGTGCAGCCCCTGAGAAAGCCCACCCCATCTGACCGACGGTTATAGCTTTCCCACCCAGGATCAACCCTATCTAGGCCAACTGCGACTGCAAGACCTCTCGCCCCCGACATACCCAGGCCCTATTGTCTCCTGGGTCCCCTGGGTACTTCTATTAACCTCGCCCAAACCACCAAACACACAACCACATCCATCCCCCACTCAGCCAGCTGTATGCAAGTCCCCCCAGATCCCAGGACACATCCAACTGCAGTCAGTAACAACCCATCAACGTCCAATACCCAATTCAGCCACATCCAGGACATTTTCAACACCATCCAACAATCAACTCTACTGCATCCAGGACCCAGTCAACTACAATCAGTACCCACTCAGCTGCAGACAACAACTACCCAGCCACAACCAGACTCATCCATCCAAAACCCTCACCTGAGCGCAGAAAGACGACGTATTGGAAATAGAAGATAGATAAAAAGAAGAACCAAAAAGAAATCTTGTACACCTTAAGGACCCCGAGGACCAATTTACATAGCTGTGAGGACATTCACCCCAACATTACACACTCAAGGACAACTCCTCATCTAGAAGAATACCCCGCAACACACCCTCTGCAATCAACCACCTCTATAACATGCCACCTCAATTCACCATCGTTCCTACCATGATCAACCGGCCACGCACATACAAATCACTCATTCCAATCATGATCTCACCGACCACCCAATTTCTAGGACTCACACTGTTCACCATCATCCTTTTCAAAGCTCAATCTCTCACTAACAAAATGCTGATACTTAACGACCTTCTTCAAGACAATAATCCAGACTTCTGCGCCATAACTGAAACATGGCTCAAAACATCAGACATCGCCCTCCTAAACCAACTACCCACTCAAAGCTACGACCTCTTCTCCATTCCAAGGAAAAAAAAAAGAGGTGGAAGTATTTTCCTTGCAGTAAAAAAATCACTGAGATGTACTCATCAACCAATCATCTCATCAACTAAAATAGAAATAGGCCTATTTAAATCCGAATCTCTGCAAATTCTCTTAGTCTACGCCCCCCCAAGCATCCTAGAATCCAATACCTCCCCTATCCTGGAAATCATAGCAACCCATCTAAACTTAGACTCACCAGCCATTATCCTGGGAGACTTTAATCTACACGTGGATAAGTCTCCTCTGTCCCCCAACTGCGAAGCCTTCCTAACGGCCATGACAGCCTTGGGTTTCAAACAACAAATTAACGAACCTACCCACAAAGCGGGTCATACATTGGACCTTATCTTTACTAACACCGGTATTGACCTCCCAAAACACCCGGAATGCAACAAAGTTCCATGGTCAGACCATTCTATTATCTCCGCTGCGTTCTCATTGTCAAAACCGACCTATAACCAACCCCCCCTCCCACCTCAATCATTCCTATACAGAAAAACATGCCCCTCTGAGCAACTCGCAAAGTGCCTAGCCCCAGATCTATCCAGCATCGACACCACCACTCCCAACGCAGCCATACTATCCTGGTCTAAAATAACTGAATCTATAGCAAACACACTATGTCCTCTAACAACAAAACATATTAAACACAAGGCAACAAAGAGGCAACCTTGGTTCAATGAGGAACTACGAAAACTTAAACAGTCTCTACGACAGAAGGAAAAAAAATGGAGAAAATCCCCGTCACCTGCATCACTAGCTGAATACAAACGCACCCTCCACCTCTACAAAAACAGTACACTGAAATCCAAAAGGGACTACTACTCCAGTAAGATTCACCACCTCATATTTGACTCGAAAGCTTTGTTCAACTACGTTTCCAATCTCACAAAAACCTTGGCACCAGACATCCCTATGGACACAGCACAGACTAAAGCAGACGAACTGGCTCACTACTTCAATAGAAAAATCTCCGACCTGCTCAAACAGTTGACACCAAACCATAATCCATCACTCAATTCCTCATATCTCCACCCAAACAAAAACTCTACGCTCAACTACTTCGATCCCATCTCTACTGTGGAAATTCAAAAGGCTCTGAAGAAAATGAAACCATCAACTCACCCATTCGACCAAATCCCCACAAAAATTCTCCTGCTAATCCCAGACACTATTTCCAAAACCCTAGCTGACATAATTAATTGCTCCCTAGCCCAGGGTATCTACCCAGAGGACCTCAAAATGGCATCGATCAAACCTCTACTCAAAAAACCAAACCTTAACACCAATGATCCCAGTAATTTCCGCCCCATCTCCAACCTCCCGTTCATAGCAAAAGTCATGGAGAAACTAGTAAACACACAATTATCCAACTACCTTGAGGATCACCAAATACTGTCCCCCAACCAATTTGGATTTCGCAGAGCAGCAAGCACGGAAACGCTTCTACTCTCCCTCACAGACTTCCTCCTAACCGGCTTAGACAAAGGACACGCCTACCTTCTAATTCTACTTGACTTTTCGGCGGCATTCGACACAGTCAACCACCACATTCTACTAAACCAATTGGCAAACATCGGAGTGCAAGGCACTGCACAGAACTGGTTCAAAACCTTTCTGGAAAACAGAGGATATAAGGTTAAAATCCACAACAAAGAATCTCAGTACCATCCATCTTCACTAGGGGTTCCACAGGGCTCCTCTCTTTCCCCCACCCTTTTCAATATATACTTGCTCCCACTCTGCCACCTCCTCACTAAACTAAACTTGAAAACACTTCCTATTCGCAGACGACGTACAGATCATAATCCCCATAAAAAAATCCATTATAAACACATTAGAATTCTGGAACAAATGCCTGACTGAAATCAAACTCCTCCTCAACAGTCTTAACCTTATTCTAAATGCCTCAAAAACAGAATTCCTCATTATAGCACCCGAAAACAATAACATCACCACAAACCTACCAGCCAACCTGCAAACCTCGCACGTAAGAGACCTAGGAGCAATCATCGATAACCGCCTAAACCTTAAATCATTCATAAACCAAACAACCAAGGACTGTTTTCACAAGTTATACATCCTCAAAAGAATCAGACCACTGTTCCACTCACAAGACTTTAGAACAATTCTTCAAGCAATAATCTTCTCAAAGCTGGATTACTGTAATTCTATTCTACTAGGTCTCCCTGCCGCTCATACAAAACCCCTTCAGATGGTGCAGAATACAGCCGCCAGAATTCTGACCAACTCTAGAAAATTCGACCACATCACCCCCATCTTGAAAACCCTTCATTGGCTTCCCATTCACTACAGAATCATGTACAAATCTATAACCATCATTTTCAAAGTCATACATCAACTCGCACCATTAAATCTACAAATACCACTCAAGAAACACACCTCTGTCAGACCAACTAGAGAACACTACAAAGAATCACTTCATGTTCCAAAAGCCAAAACATTCCAACACAAATCTCTCGAAGACAGAGCTCTATCCACAGCAGGACCGCGCCTATGGAACTCCATCCCTTCAGAGCTTCACCAGGAACCATGCCTACCTACTTTTAGGAAAAGACTAAAAACCTGGCTTTTCAAAAAAGCCTACCAGAGTTCAGATTGATCCAGGTTCCCTTTCAACCACCATCTGTCACCCCTAACCTCCCTCTTCCCTCTATCCTAGTGTAAACCCCACCAGCCCATACCCCTCCCCGTCCTTGACTACATTTAGCTCTTGACATCCTCTTGACACAGATCCTTTATTGCTTACTATGTAAATATTCACTGTAAATGCGTTTTACTATGCAAATATTCCTGTCCCTTTTCTCTTTTCTCCTCCTATCCCAGTTGGTAATTTCCTTGTTCATTGTAACTATTATTTTCTGCACCAGTTCAATTACCCTAGTTCTATGTTTATTACACGACTTGTTAAATGTAAACCGACTTGATGCATCCTTTGGTCGTGAAAGCCGGTATAGAAATTAATAAATAAATAAAATAAAATAAATAAATAAAATTGAACAAAAACAGTGCTTCAAAAGTGCAAGCAATTACAATGAACATTAACAGAATTTCAAAAAGAACAATTAAGAACAATTACAGAGAACTCTGGATTGGAAACAGAATAATATATTGTTAACCAATGAACAAGCAGATGGCATTTAAAACTTTTTAAAATGTATAATGAAACAGTGTTTCGGAGAGGAAAAATATAATACGCACGTGATGGCTGAGGCTAAGATCTTGGACTACGAAGCAGAAGAAGAAGGGGTTGATACAAAAATGGAATGCACAAAACTATTGTCATGGAGCAAAAGGCAAATAAGGGTGTCACTGTACAAATAATTCAAGGCTAGAGGGTTAGATGAATGAACCTAAGAGAACAAGTGGAGGAGCCAAATCTGGACATGAGATTTATGACTAAGGCGATGTAAATGATAGAGAGAGACTAAATTACTACTCAAAAACGGGCAGGTTTTAGTTCAGAGGATTATCTGAATAGGGAAATGCCTGATATATATATCACATGCATCACATACTTATCAATTTTATGGCACTACATGGTGTACAGAAACTCATAAGAGACACACTCTGCTTACAGTCTAATCAATCCTGAGAGCCTCTCATGAGAGACTTTATCAAATGCCTTCTGAAAATCCAAATACACTCTATCATAGAGTTTGTAATCTAATCTGGCCTTTACTGTATGTAATACCATTGCAGATCCCAGAAGCTCTGATCTAAAGTGTGTTCAACTTATTTATTGGCATCTGTACTGATCTGGTAAAGATAAAATATTAGGACCATCCTAGCTATTTCGTTGCCCTCAAATACTGATCTCCTGTATGATGGGCCAGGCCCAACTCCAGGTGGCGCTGGTCTGCATGAGTGACATTTGGTCCAACAGTCCATCATGGGCTTCATTCAGTGGTGATGGGAAAGCAACATTTATAAGTAATGAAAACTGAAACTAATTTTAACTTAATGTCAGGAGTCAAGACAGATGGCATCGTCCTGATGGTAATGTATATCTCCTGGGCATGATGAAGGTTGGGCATGTGGAAGGGAAAGTTGGTTTGGTTATAGGTAACTCTGCTAACTTGGGCGATAGCGGCTTGGTAAGAGCCAGAGAAATAAGGAGGCAGATCCTTGCTGTTCCTTAGGTGCAGTTTATTTACAATGGGAAAACCAAATTCAAAGCAATCAGTGCAGCTCACCTTAACTTCAAGTACCACACAGTCCTTAAATGTAACAGGTTTTGGCATATGGTGGGTCTTTGCCTGCTCCCCGGGGCCTGAGTTCTTTGAAGGGTCCTCCCATCACCCAGGCTTCCCTGTAGGTCTGGATCTTGAGGACCAGGCGAGACAGCTGTGCCCATCCCTTAAGGTATTCTGAGGGAGTTTCCTATAGACTCTGTCACAGCAGCATAGTGCTCAGCCGAGCGCACTGTATAACCCGCAGTCGGGTGCAGGATAAACAGGCGCTAATCCACCCCCTAATGCAATAGGAGGATTAGCGCCTATTTAATGCACGTCCGACGCAGAGTGAATGAGAGAGCGCTCATCACATGCAAATGCATGTTAATGAGGCTATTACTCATTCACTCCGCATGCAAAAAGATAAATGTGCGTCTCAGACACAGATTTATTGCTCAGGTATTAACGCCTGCCTGGAGCTTTTCTGTACTTCTTTTTTAAAGTAAAAGAAATAAAATAAAATAACCCCCCCCGAGTTATGAAGACCGACGCCGGTAAACCCGGCCTCGGTTTTCATAACCGGCCTGTCTGCCAGTAATGAAAACGGCCACCGATAAACTGGCAGACAGGCAGGTTATGAAAACCGAGGCCGAGTTTACTGGTGTCGGTCTTCATAACCGGCAACTGCAGCAGGTCGCGTTAGGAAGGAGGCACTAAGGTCACGCAAGCGACCCTAGCCCCTCCTTCCTAGCGCGACCCCCTAATTTACATATTGCATGGTGCCCCCCTTGCGGGCGCCATGCATGCATTAAGAAAGCGGGTGCTGAAAAGTCAGCACCCGCTTTCCACGAACGTTATTGCATCGGCCCCATAGAGACCAGGTTCTGGGGGGAGCCGGGATGAGAGGGAGAGAGAGACCTTTGGACATTTCTGAACTTTGAACCTATATCCTATCGCATTATGGTATTCATAGTCCCTACTTCCTTCTGAAATCAGCACTTTGGAAAGCAAAGCAGATTGGGTAGGGGGTGTCGGAAAATCCAAGACTGGGCTTATGCCTTCTTCTTGAAACTGGGCCATTGGACTGCTCTGTATAATGTCTTACCTCCAGGTAACGTACTTTCCAACCATAGCACTACACCACAGAGGTAGCCATCTATGAGATGGATAGTAGGATAACTGTTCTCAGTGGGTGGGGAAAAGTGTGGATATGGGAGGGGGCAGAAAAGAGAAGGAACAACACGACAAGGGTCTGATGAGCCAGAAAAGCCTGGAGCAAGTGGACAGACCAAAAGGTCCTTATCTGGCCATTAATTAGTCCATTGCAAGATCAGTATGTGGAAATAAAGGTCAACAGGTTGTAGGTGATGCATTTAATAAGCATGATAGTATCATGATTTTTGGAGAGCCTTAGTGTGCGTTCAAACAAGATCTCACTGCCTTTACAGTCAAAGCATTTCAGGACCCTATGTGCAGCCACCTCCAGCTAGCAATCTCTCTGTTCCTTTCAGTGAGGTAAGCTAAGGCACAGAGAAGGGAAGGACCGAGGCAGCACAGTCAAGGTGGGATCTCGGTACTGTTCCTTCCTATCTCTGAGTTTTCATAACACTTTGGAATAAATGGAAGCACTATAATGGCTCAGCTGTATGTGGGAAAACAATTTGCCACGTGCGTGCATCTGTTTACAATTCAGATCCTGGGTTATTACGATGATATTTATTATTTGCTTCTCAGCAGACAAGAGAATTCCCCTGGCCACATTCTCCCTGGCCCCAAAATCTCACAATCTATGTTTGAGCAGAAAGAGGTGGAAGCTGGTTTTCTATCATTTCAGCTTGTTTCTTTCTTGATGCTTTTGCTTTTCATCATATTCCTAGGTCTCCTTTCTTTTTTGTCCAAATGTTATTGCATTTGTACTATTCTTATATGTATTATCCCCACACCCCCTGCTTTTTTAAAAGTCTCTTTCCCTGGATCTGCACGTCAATTGTCCATGCTGTAGTCATGCTTTACATGTTTTAATGTGATGCCTTCTTGGGACTCTGAAGAGGCTCTACTTTTCAGCCATCCATGCTGTATTCGTGCTTTCCATGTAGCAGTGTGGCCCCAGGGCAAGCCTGTTTGGCACCCTAGGCCAACCTTTGGTCATTCACCCCTCCCCCCCCCCCCCTGACTTACCTATCGGTGGCAGCTCTGGCCCAGCGCTCCCTCCTACACACAGCAGTGGCTCCAGGACTGTTCTCCCTTCTTTGGTGGTATTGGTTCTGCTCCAACAGCCCTCTGGACCTCACACTGGCGGGAGTTTGCTTCCCCCCCCAAATCTTAGCGCTGTAGGCGACTGCCTAGGCTGCCTAATGGAAGCAGCGGACCTGCTGAAGATCAAAGAGAGGCTTGGTGTGCCCTGAGGTTAGCAGAGTGAAGTCCGTGCCCCTCGGTCTGGCCTCCTGATCAGCGTTGCACTGCTAGGCTATGCAGGTTGAGATTTCTGTTTTGCCTTTAATTGCCAGCTGACTTACTATCTTATAGCCTTGAATTACTCTTTCTTTAGGAGGTGAAGCTGGACTTTGCTGAACGGATGAGACGACCTTCCCTCAGCGCATGATGAGGTAAGGGCTGTAAGGCACTGAACTGAGCTGGGGAATTGGTGAGGATCGATGGGGGTTGGGGGGGGGGGGTGTTTAATTAATTATGAGGAGGCAAAGTAGGGAGTGGATGATAAAATAATCCTGAACCTCTCCCACACAAACAGCCAGCAAGGGATTTACCTGCTAGGGAGAAACACCCAGTTACACTCGGCAGCTCATGAAAAAAGAAAACTTTCCTCATAAAACTTCACATGTGCCCAACTTCAAAGCCAGCATTAATGAATATAACACATTGAGGGAACGAACAGGCTTAGCGGGAGCTCTAATAGGCTCTTATTTATGTATTATGCTCACACTCCCTCAGCAGTTCCCTCCACACACACTCGATTGTACTATCCACTCAGGTCCTACCTCAGCCTACTCCCCCCCCCCCCCCCCCCCCCCCCCCAATTCCAGACCCGGCTGCTCTGGAAATCAGATAACTTGCTAGCAAAGAGACTTGGGCAGGCTGGGGAGAGCGCAGCCAGAATTAACTTCACATTTTGGGGCTAGGCTGACTCCTGTATCCCAGGAAGCATTGTGACGGTCCATGATCAGGAGCCACAGACCGCAGGTCCTAGTGGAACCTGGTGCGCATGCACCTTGCGTCCAGCCAGTCGGTGTCACTGTTGTGTGTGTGTGTGTGATGGCTGGGATTCTCCTTCTTCACAGCGCCTCTGCAGCGCCCTCGGCCCTGATGCACTACTATTACAACAGCATCTGCAAAATTAACAATCTGTATTAATCCCTTCCAGCAAAAAGGCGCAAGGCCCAGAAATGCTGCTCCTACCCCATCTTATATGTCAAGGGTGGCCAACTGCAGGTCCTCGAGCCACAAACAGGTTTTCAGGATAGTCATAATCAATATGCATGAAATAGATTTGCATAACATGCAGGCAGCGCATGCAGATCTATCTCATGCATATTCATTGTGACTATCCTGAAAACTGGCCTGTTTGTGGCTTTTGAGGTACCAGAATTGGTCCCACCTGCTTTTATCTGTTACACAGGTCCACTGACACTGTACACCTTTTGACTTCTAAAAAAACAAAGTTTTGAATTTGCTTTGCGTGTTAGGAGATAAGATAAGCACACATTATATCAAGAGTAGGCAACTCTGGTCCTTGAGTGCTGCAAGCGGGTCGGATTTTCAGGATAGCCACAATGAATATGGATGGGTTACATTTGCATGTACTGCCTCTATTGTATGCAAATCTATTTGAATTTAATTTGTGATTTCTATTCCAACTTTTGTGACTGGACAGCCATTTCAAAGCAGATTGCAATAAGGCTGGAAGAGCCAATGGTAGTGGATTACAACTGAGATACAGTTAAAGGCAGGTTACAATACTTAGTCAAATTAAGAGGTTGAAGGATTATTTGCATAGATATTAATGGGTGAAAATCTATGCATGGTGCTAGGGCAAATAACAAGGGGATTCGAATCATGCTGTTAGTGTATGTCAGATGGAAATGATGACCAAGGCAGGTTTGGAAGGTCCGTGGCCTTGCTAGATGAAGAGCCACATTTTTAGTTGTTGCCGAAATGCCATGCAGTTATTAATGGTCTGCAAGGTGAGGGGAGGGGGTGAGCATTCCACAGGTCAGGTGCCACCCCGCTGGAGGTCCTGAATCTGGCTTTTTCAATCGGAAGGTGTTGAGAGAAGGAGTCAACAGATATTGCTTTTGCCTTGATTTGAAGGTTTCAGGTGGGATGATAACCCCTAACTTTGGGAGTGAAACAGTCATTAGGTAAAATCTAATAGATAGTGTCATAGGAAAAAGATATTCAAAAAAGGTGCAGCGAAGAAATTAGAATAAAAACTAGAATATTGAGATATTAAAGATCAGCAAAGTGATTACCATAAGTGCAAGCTGCAAAACAAAAGAATAGGAATAGCTTATAACTTATGCTGGTGTGGAAGAGAAATATATATAGATCTCCCTCTTGAACCCTAAATTATCATATTTGAATCACACGGAGACACATCACCCTCTATGTGATCAAAGCAGCTTCCATAGATAAAGAATGTCCTTCGTCATCTTGAATGTAAGCAATAGGATTTTAAATTTGATGCACAGAGAGACTGGGAACCAGCGTAACGAGTTTAGGAGACAGGAGGTCTGTTCTCACTTTCTGTGTATGATGATTGTTCTTGCAGCTGCATTATAGAGTCTGTAATTTGCTGATTGTTTTTTGAGATAGTCTCACAGATAGCATTGCAGTAGTCCAAATTACACAACTGATTCAAAGTTGGTTGTACAAAGGTGAGGAGGTGCCAGAAGGGTTATTTTGCTACTTGGCTTTCCATGGTCAGGGCAGAGCCGAATATGACTTCTAGGTTTTTGACGTCATATTGACGTATGGTGGTGGTGATCAGAATAAATGGGGTGCAGGAGGGTTTCATCTGGTCTTGGAGAGTGGCTGAACCACTGGGCCTCCATTTTAACTGGTTGATTGTTGATCATCCAATTTATTGCTTTGAGGCAGAAATTGAGGAGTGCTGTTGTACTGTCCCAGGTATTTAAGAGGGAGAAGAGAATCTGTATTATCAGCAAGGAGGTATACTTTGAGACCAAACCTACTTATGATGGTGGCGAGGGACCGGAGATAGATGATGAAGAGAATGGGGGAACATGGGGAGCTTTGGGGAACACTCTCATTGTAGGGCCCAGAGGTTGGAGGATGCTATCTTCCATGTTATCTGCTAGACAGGAAAGATATAAACCAGTTTAGTACATTGCCTCCAATTCCTAGGTTGGCCAGTCAGGTAAGCAGTATTTGGTGTTTGATTGTATCAGAAGCAGCCAAGAGGTCAAGTAGAATTAATACTTCTGAGTTCCCTTGATCCATGAGTAGCTGCGTGTTATTGATGGGTAAGATGAGAAGTTTCAGTTCTCTATCCTGGGTGGAATCCCGATTATGGTCGGTCTAGGCTTTTGTTCTCTTTGAGGAAGTTTTTCCTTGTCTAGTAACCATGGATTCTGTCAGTTTAGATAGTAAGGGGAAGTTGGTTATAGGGACGGCGGTAGCTAGTACAAGCACAGGCATCTTGTGCTGACCTTTTTAGTAGGGGTCTGACATTAGTTGACTTTAGGAGGTCCATGCTGCTTAGTATAGATTTTGATACAGGCAGAATATAAATACAATAATTAAGGCATGTACAGTTTTGATTAAGTGGGAAGTAATTATGTCTGGAGGATCCATGAGGAAATGGGCAGGGGGAGGGGGTGTCTGCAGTGCTTCCTCTGTTTCCTAGATGTCCTGTGAGTTTTTTGATGACCTGGAGACTTACTCTGTCAAACTGAAAACATTAGGACTTGCGTCATTTATATTGGGAGGTGAGGGGGAGCAATGTGTAGGCCATGGTGTGCTGTTGTTTCTGTGTGTGTGTGTGTGTGTGGGGGTGGGGGGGTGTTGCTGGGATGTGATTGCTGCCTGGTTGGACTGAGATTGATTGCTGACTTTGCTTCTTGCTGCATAGCACTGTGTACGCCTGTTGAAGCGGAGCGGTGTCTCTCTTGAATCCCAGTTGTTTTGTTATGGAAGAAGTAGTTTTATCAACATGTTGTTATCGACAGGCTGCTGTAAGGCTGTGAGTGTGTCTCGGAGGCTGCTTATTGTGTGGACTAGTTCTTTGTGGCGAGTTTTGCCCCTGTTATGATGGTGGTGTGATCCCAGAGCACCCTGGCATTCTTCTAGGAGCCGGCTTCTCCCACACCTCAGGTTTCATATATCAGTGCATTGCCCACCAGCTCCTGAACCCATTCCTCACTGCACCTTGGTCATCCTTGGCAGGGGGCATGAGATGGATGAACAGGGGTGACTTCCATGGCACTATGGGGAGGTCCCACTATAAGCTGAGTGTTCCAGGGCCTTACATTTAGCATGCCCTGGGCCCCGCACCCTCCTAATGTCAGCCCTGTTTTCCTTATTCTTTGTTAAGGGGAATTATTTTTGTAGGTTTAACATCAGTCATCTTAAGATATTATTGTAATTGATTTTTACTGTTTACAGTGAAATCATGTGGTTGCTCTGTTAGTTCATCTGCTTACAGAACTCATGAGTGTTGGCTTGTGACATACGTGCTCTGTGGGTGAATCTCTTCCCATCCCCCTTGTCCCAGATAGCATGTTCAAGTGGCACTGGAGTTAATTGTTGGCCTCCTAGTTGGGGGGGACGGGGGGACGACATCCCCTCTGAGATGTTCCATCGGTGCCGTGCTCTGTGGCTATCAGGGGCCACCACATCGATGGCAGTTGCCTCTTCCTTCCATGCTTGAGCATGTTGCCTCCACAGCCAGCCCTGTCTGAAAGCACTGAGCAGGCTTCAACTTGAGTTTGCCATTCCATGGTATCAAATACATGGAACCAATCACGATGGCACACGTAGCAGAAGACTGTTGAAAGGAAAGGATCTGGAGATGAGATGAAATGTAAGTGATTGTTTGGCTGCTGCCTGCTCAACACTTCCATGAGTCTGGTCTCCAGGACCTGGAAGGTTGCAGCCACCAAGTGTATACAGCAGAGTCCCAGCTTTGGGATACATTACCTGAGATGAATGCCTCCAGGCCACATGGAAGCTCCTTGTATTGGAATGTCTGTTCCATGCTTTGATGGAAATCAGGTCTTCAGAGTGCACCCTTCTCTGTCTCAACAGGTCTGAAGGGGTCAACTTCAGATAACACTGCCAGCATCAGGTACAGAAGTAACTCCTGCTGTACCTGCTGCTGGGAAGGGCCGGAGCTGCAGGAGCCATAAACTCCTAGTAGGCCAGCGTTCCTCCACCAGTCCCTGCATATTGCAGAGTTACCACCTAAACCAGCTGAGCCAGGCCTAGGTTCCCCCCCCCCCCCCCCCCTAGGATAGTACTGCTTTCCTTTGAAAAGCTGGAAAAAGAAGTTCATGAATGAAGCAGGTTTGTCTCAGTCTGTTTAGACGACATGGAATTACCCCATCACACAGACTCTTGCTGGGAAAGGCTGAGACTGCAGGTTTACATGACTGTATTATTCTCTGCAGAGCTAGACACCTTCCACGTTCTCCTACTACTCCTCCCAAAGACATACCACATTTCATTCTTATTTTTTCTGCCTCCTGCTCTTATTGAGTCCCATTCTGTTAATGATGCCGAAAAAAAACAAAGCCCACCATGTACTACAATTTAATTCTTTAGCAAAAGAGAAAATTCTAGAGAAAAAGTACGATGTGATGGCCATGAAAATCTTTAATCGGCTCCCTTGCGTATCTGTGCGACATGCCCAGGTTCTGCCAGCTCCCTTCCCTGGTGCCCACAGCACTGTGATACTCCTCTAAGACTTCCTGGCTTTCACTAGCTGCACTTCATGACTGCTGCTCCTCATCTTTCACATCCCCAACCATGGGGCTGAGAGCATCATCTCCTTGGCACCACCAACCTCACATAGCCCTCCAGTTTCCTCAACAGAACAAGCAGAGTGACAGATCCCACAATGTTTCGGCAGAATGAAATGAAAACAAATGATTGGCCCAAGCTGTCCTGTCCCAAATGTCTAAAGCAGGCTTCTCAGTCCAATCCTCGGAGACACACCCAGCCAGTCAGGTTTTCGGGATAGCCACAATGAATATGCATGAGAGAGATCCACATGCATTGCTTCCATTGTTGAGAACCTCGGTCTCGTGTTTCCAGATGGCATTTAGAGATGGAAATAGGCAGATTCCATCCTATTTCTATAGTTCCCAATCCATTGCATGGAAGAAACTGTAGTTTTGCTTGTTTTAAGGAAATCAAGCCTGTAAATCCCAGAATGCAAAGGGCGGTGGGGGGTGGAATCAAGGGGGCTCTGCTTGTTCCTGGTGCTACAGGATGTGATCTCAGCGCAAAGCTGTGGCAGAAGGTACCCTGCTTTTGGCCAGTCCCTCTTCAATGGAGGCGGAAGACTTTGATGCTCACTGTTAAGCTGAATTCCTGGAAAGGTATGAAAAATATAACACTCCAGAGTGAAGGCTCCATCCTAATAATCTGAGTAGCGTCAGCCTCTTAATGTCCAAAAAAACGGGCTTCTTCTTCGCCCTGCTCTGGGAACAGGTTTCACATTGCGTTTATTGCTTGAAGGAACTCGTTTTCCTAATTTTCTTTTTTCATCAGCCACAACCTTCCCCTCTCCTGCACCCAGTCAGGAGGCGCTCACGGCAGCTAACCCCTTCCCCACCCCCTCCCAGTGCGAATCTCTACATTGGCTGATGGTAGGAGCACTGACTGAGGGGAGTCTGGTGGCGTCTGCACACCCTCTCTCCTCCAGCAGGCGTCTCTGCATGGACTGAAGCTTCCCCGCTTGTTCTCCTGCACTAAAGGCCTGGTGCACTATTGGGGTTTTGCCCATTTTGTGTCTTTTGGAGAAAATGCTTAGTCCATTGGCCCCAGAGTGAGTTGTGCTGCCAGTGATATGGTGGGAAGGGCAATACCAGGGTTTGGACGAATGGAGGCTTGACCTTGTACAAAAATATTACAAAAACTTCAGTAAGAAAACCCAGATGTAATGTGTGTCAGATTTTATGTTTGTCTTAGGAAAATGTTTTGTTAACCAACATATCCCAAACTTAACCAGTTGATAATCCAGGATCAGCAAGTGCTGTTCTGGCTGTACAGTTATCTTTTTTCAGAATAGGTTGATCCAATCCTCGTTTTATTTCATTTCATGCATGGAGATGCAGTTTTGATTTCCCTCATAACTGCAGGACTAGAAGTCCATACAGATGGCAAAATAAAACCAGGGCTGAATCAGTCCTAAAAAAGCAGAGCCAGTTGGCAACCCTGTCTGACCATTATCAAGAAAGAAAAACTTTGACACCCATTTCTTCCTTTTTCGTGAAGCCTGAACTACAAGAACCAGAATACTGTGGGGAGGTAGGTGAAAAACCAGGCCTGAGCCCTAATCTTCCGTCACACATGGATTTCATTAGCAGCCAAGTGCTAACGGGAAGTCGTTAGCTAAACAAGTCCAGCCTCTTTCAAACCTTGGAGTTTGTCTAGCAGCAGCCTCCTCTTCTCTCTATGCCTTCCGGTGCTGGTGTTTTAGTTTGTTTTTAAATCATCAGAAGCTCAAAGCAAAGCGTCTTTTCAAGTGCTGCAGCCCGGAAATAGGAAAACCCTTCAGAAGATGCACTGAGTAAACTGGGAGCAGATGTGAAAGATGCACATTGTCTCATGGGACCCTATCAGGGTTTGGCAGCTGGCTCCGGGGGTTTTTCCCCCCCCCCTGATGGACTGATCTTGTCCTAGGTTTGTTCTACTGCATGCATGAACTTGCAGCTCCCCTAGTCAGGACACCATTACAGATCCATCCCCTCTGCACCCTCCACCCCCCTCTTCTGCTCCCCTTTTGCTCTGAGATACCGCAGTCGCCAAATGACACGCATTTATGGGGAAGCTTCTATTTTGGGGTTCTACTTTCTCTCCCAAGCTCGAGGCTCAGATTCTCCAATAGATCTGAACCCAAAAGAGAAGATGGCCTGGGTGCCATCTTCTCTTTTATGTTGTAATCCCCCTATTTACAAGAATAGCACTTCATATTGTTACTGAAGAAAGCTTTTTTGGAAAGCCCACCATGGGCACCCTGTGATAGGTTATTGCACTTGTATATAAAGATTCACTTGATATTTTGCTGACCCACAAAAAAATACTACCTACAGTGACAGATGTGACCATAATATAACCAGCACAGATTGCACATATGTCATGTGTCTACTATCTTAGTGCATGAGCTCACAAGACAGTTCAAAGATGCGTTTTTTAGATTTCTTTAAGCAATAAAAAATTTGCAAAAATTTAAAAATGGTGACCAATGATTATACTTAATCATGCCCTAAGATAGTAGACATATGACATGTGTAATCTGTGCTTGTTATATGGCGGTCACATCTATCACCTGTAGGTGTTTTTTTGTGGGCCAGCAAAGTATCAATTGAATCTTTATATACAAATGTTCTTACTTTCATGGTTGTGTAGGTTATACACGCCATACAGCACCCAAAACCCGATGACATCATCACATGCATTAACGTTGCTGAAATCTCAACTGTGATGGTTGAATTTACAGAACAAGAGGGCTCAATGTTACCTTTTTTTTATTATTCTGAAAGTAAAATCTGTTGGAGTAGGGTTTGCTCCCAGGACACTGGAGATATGTGGAAACCTTCGCCAGGATGTTCTTTAAAGGAGTTTTGAGGCATTTCCTGCGTCTGGGGGCATGCATCACAATGCTTGAAGGGGCACCTGGTCACCTGCTGTTGTAGGAGTAGCCTGGTGGTTAGAGCGAAAGCAGGGTTCAAATCTCACTGCCACTTCTTGTGACCTTGGTCAAGTTGTTTCGCTCTCCATTGCCTTGAGTATAAACTTCGATGCAAACCCTCTGGGGACAGGGAAATACCTACAGTACCTGAATGTAATCTGCTTTCAACTGCCAAAAGGCGGAATGTAAAATCAAATTATCATGTATCATGAATTTGTGCATTTGCAAGATATAAGTTAGTTATTTCAATTTCTTAATCCACTTTTCCATTAATGCGCCAGGCAGTTTACAACAAATAAATTAGATTGAATGGACGTTCCCGAACAGATGTGCCTGTGGTTGGTTTTTCCACTGGACGTGTCATCTGTGCCTTGTCTTGGGCTGCCCATGTTCGTTCCTCGTTATGGTCGTCAGTGCATCTGCTGAGTTATGAGCAGGTCTGTTCATAATTCAAGAGCTAGCTGATTTATTCCGCTTGGTATTTCCAACTCTTCCATGCTCCCTCCCCTCAAACATACTCGCTGTGTAATGATTTCCAGATGAGGTGCTAGCAGCAGCTAATTGGGAACGGATCTGTGCCGATTTCTGCTTCAGTCAGCTCGGCACCTCGCTAATGGATCAGAAACTTGGCCTGCTGCCTGCGTGACAAGTATCAAAGAAAACAGATCAAGAGAGGCAAGAGAGGGAGGGGGGTAGAATGAAAAGAAAAACAAAATTCAATATGAAAAAAAAAAAAAAGAATTCCACGTGGACTGAATTCTGAGTATCTCTCAGGTTTCCTGGTTCTGCCCATCAAAACCCGCTGTGTGGGATTTAAGAAAGTGCTGGATAATATTCTCTGCAGGCAGAAATCTGATCCCCTATCTTAGCTGGCTTATTGCACTGTTTTTCTAGTGACTTAGCTGATCTCGGGCTGTTGCTAAGCCATTCCTTGTGTTCCAGGTCTGACAGCTCATGGCCCCTAGGAAGCGCTATCAGTTGCATCCTCTCCACGGGCTTGCACCAGTGAAGCTCCTCTTTCTGCTGCAATCGAGGCATTAGTCATGTTACCTAACAATCAGCATCATACAAAGCTTGAAGGCTTCTGTACATCTAATAAAATCGAGGGTCTGAGGTTCACCCCAAGCTCCAGGCTTTGCTCTGGAAGCATGTCCAGAGAGAACTGCATACTGGTCTCATGCATCTAAAAGAAGACAGAGAGAGGCCATAGATGTTTGCATTTCGCCACGATTAAGTGACTGGTTACTGCCTCTGGGCACCATGTGTAGGGCACTAGACAGATTTTAGTGTACGAGACCCAGTCCTGATGATTAAGCGAAGACTAGGAACTCTGGGTACTGAAGAAGAAATGAGGTTGGTTTGAATTAGCTAGGAATGAGGTTGATTTGAATTAGCCTTGATTAATCCATATTATTATTATTATTGTTCACGTTTGTGTTGCCCTACCAGCTATATACAGCACTTTACAGACAGATAATCTTGACATGTACAGTCTAATGGAGCGGTGGCTATTATCCTAAGAGCAATGGTATGACTGCATCTGGCTTTCAAGAAGGCACTGGGGTAAGCTGCATGGAGTGACAATGGTTAAAATACAGTGAGCATGGGGAAGCTCTATATTTTGGACAATGGCTTCTTCAGTTTTGGTAGCTGTATGGAGTTTTTTAAAACCTATAAATTATAGGCCAGCGACCATCATTCCTTCTTTTTTTTTTATTTTGACAAAATTGCTGAAGGTGGTTACTACTAAAATAAGAGTATTCTTGGCTGAAAATGATAGCCTGGATCAGTTCCAGGCAGGTTTTAGAAAAGCACGGAAACAGTATTTAGTTTCAGTCCAGAATGATATTTTGCAGTCATCGGATAAGGATCAATATGTTTTTATTTTATTATTATTTATTTTATTGAGAACATTTATATTCTGCTTATCAACCAATCTAAGCAGCTTACAAAGATTAAAAAATATTAATAATCAGAAACTCCCAGTGGACATTACACACCATATTGAAGTACAACTCTGCCTTCATAAAAACACCACTTAACACAACCTGTCTTTACTATTTCTATACTTAAAATGTATCTACGAATCCTACCATTATTTTCCCCAAAAGCCTGTGAAATTGAAAATGGCTTCAAGTTTTTCTTAAATGTATTGAGTGATTTTTCAGTTCTAAGCTCTTCAGGAAGTGCATTCTGATACATGGGACCAGCCACTGAGAACAAAAGTTCACAAATCTTAGTCAACTGGATGGTCTTTACTAATGGCACGTCTGAAAAAAATTATGTTCATTGAATGCATTTCTATGGTCAGATATGACCGCCAAATTCAACTTAGGTGATCATGCTGATGTCACTCTTTTTGGATATGGGGTGTGGCATTAAACTGGTTTTTCTTGTTTGTCTGACCAGAAAATATTGGAATAACGGAAATTTCATCTGCAATTGACGTGTCTCCTCACTCTCTTCAATATTGTTTAATATCTTAACATACAAACATAGAAATGATGGAAGGAAAGGACCAAACAGTCCACCCAGTCTACCCAACAAGTTTGTTAGTAACTGCTGTGCCATGTAGGTTACCCCAAGCTTAAGAGTTTCCCACACCATAAAAGTCAAGGCCCTCGTTGCTTGTTGTTTGAATCCAATTCCCCTTTTCTCTCTGCCATTGAAGCAGAAAGCCATGATGGAATTGCATCAAGAGTACAAAGGCTTATTGGTTAAGGGTAGTAACCGCTTCACCAGCAAGTTACCCCCATGTATTCTTTTCTTCATTTCCATCCAGAAGACCATTCCATACATTACAGGAGGACCTTGCAAGACTGGAAGATTGGGCATCCAAATGGCAGATGAAATTTAATGTGGACAAGTGCAAGGTGTTGCATATAGGGAAAAATAACCCTTGCTGTAGTTACACAATGTTATGTTCCATATTAGGAGCTACCACCAAGGAAAAAGATCTAGGCATCATAGTGGATAATACTTTAAAATCGTCGGCTCAGTGTGCTGCAGCAAACAGAATGCTAGGAATTATTAGGAAGGGAATGGTTAATAAAACAGAAAATGTCCTAATGCCTCTGTGTCGCTCCATGGTGAGACCGCACCTTGAATACTGTGGACAATTCTGGTCACCGCATCTCAAAAAAGATATAGTTGCAATGGAGAAGGTACAGAGAAGGACAACCAAAATGATAAAGGGGATGGAACAGCTCCCCTATGAGGAAAGGCTGAAGAGGTTAGGGCTGTTCAGCTTAGAGAAGAGACGGCTGAGGGGGGATACGATAGAGGTCTTTAAGATCATGAGAGGTCTTGAACGAGTAGATGTGAATCGGTTATTTACACTTTCAAATAATAGAAGGATTAGGGGGCATTCCATGAAGTTAGCAAGTAGCACTTTTAAGACTAATCGGAGAAAATTCCTTTTCACTCAATGCACAATAAAGCTCTGGAATTTGTTGCCAGAGCATGTGGTTAGTGCAGTTAGTGTAGCTGAGTTCAAAAAAGTTTGGATAAGTTCTTGAAAATGAGACAAATTGACTCCCCCACCCCCCCTCCTTAGTAGGCCGCTGGTGGACCCCATCCCACTGGGGCGAAAAAACAGGGAAAAATGCCATTCGACCACCAGTGGACCTCATCCCACCAGAGGCTGAGCAGAGAAGTGCGTCCTTCTCGTCGTTTGTGCCAGCCTGCAGTATTAAAACCTTGTGAGGGTAGCATTTATTTCTATGCTGATCTTCTTTTGAGTTAAAAGACAGCGGCACAAACAACGAGAAGGACGCACTTCTGTCAATGTATGCTGAAAGGTGAAGCTGCAAAGGTTAAAAGTGTTGAAAAGGCATGGACATTGTTTAAAAATACAATCTTAGACGTGCAGTCCAGGTGTATTCCACGCATTAAGAAAAGTGGAAGGAAGGCAAAACGATTACTAGGATATTAAAAGGTGAGGTGAAAAGAGGCTATTTTAGCCAAAAAAAACATCCTTCAAAAATTGGAAAAAGGATCCATCTGAAGAAACTAGGATAAAGCATAAGCATTGTCAAGTTAAGTGTAAAACATTGATAAGACAGGCGAAGAGAGAATTTGAACTGAAGTTGGCCATAGAGGCAAAAACTCATAATAAAAACTTTTTAAATATATCCGAAGCAAGAAACATGTGAGGGAGTTGGTTGGACCGTTAGATGACGGAGGGGTTAAAGGGGCTCTTAGGGAAGATAAGGCCATTGCAGAAAGACTAAATGAATTCTTTGCTTCCATGTTTACTAATGAGGATGTTGGGGAGATACCAGTTCCGGAGATGGTTTTCAAGGGTGATGAGTCAGACGAACTGAACGAAATCACTGTGAACCTGGAAGATGTAGTAGGCCAGATTGACAAACTAAAGAGTAGCAAATCACCTAGACCGGATGGTATGCATCCTAGGGTACTGAAGGAACTAAAAAATGAGATTTCTGATCTATTAGTTAAAATGTGTAACCTATCATTAAAATCATCTATTGTACCTGAAGACTGGAGAGCTGCCAATGTAACCCCAATATTTAAAAAGGGCTCCAGGGGCAATCCTGTAAACTATAGACCTGTAAGCCTGACTTCAGTGCCAGGAAAAATTGTAGAGCATATAGAAAGACATGGTTTAATGGAACACAGTCATAAGATCATAAGAAATTGCCATGCTGGGTCAGACCAAGGGTCCATCAAACCCAGCATCCTGTTTCCAACAGAGGCCAAACCAGGCCACAAGAACCTGGCAATTACCCAAACACAAAGAAGATCCCATGCTACTAATGCAATTAATAGCAGTGGCTATTCCCTAAGTAAACTTGATTAATAGCCGTTAATGGACTTCTCCTCCAAGAACTTATCCAAACCATTTTTTAACTCAGCTACACTAACTACACTAACCATATCCTCTGGCAACAAATTCCAGAGCTTTATTGTGGGTTGACTGAAAAAGAATTTTCTCCGATTAGTCTTAAATGTTCTACTTGCTAACTTCATGGAATGCCCCCTAGTCCTTCTATTATTCGAAAGTGTAAATAACCAATTCACATCTACTCTTTCAAGACCTCTCATGATCTTAAAGACCTCTATCATATCCCCCCTCAGCCATCTCTTCTCTAAGCTGAACAGCCCTAACCATTTCAGCCTTTCCTCATAGGGGAGCTGTTCCATCCCCTTTATCATTTTGGTTGCCCTTTTCTGTACCTTCTCCATCGCAACTATATCTTTTTTGAGATGCGGCGACCAGAATTGTACACAGTATTCAAGGTGTGGTCTCACCATGGAGCGATATAGAGGCATTATGACATTTTCCGTTTTATTAACCATTCTCTTCCTAATAATTCCTAACATTCTATTGGCTTTTTTGACTGCTGCAGCACACTGAGCTGAGTATTTTAAAGTATTATCCACTATGATGCCTAGATCTTTTTCCTGGGTGGTAGCTCCTAATATGAAACCTAACATCATGTAACTACAGCAAGGGTTATTTTTCCCTATATGCAACACCTTGCACTTGTCCACATTAAATTTCATCTGCCATTTGGATGCCCAATCATCCAGTCTTGCAAGGTCCTCCTGTAATGTATCACAATCTGCTTGGATTTAACTACTCTGAATAATTTTGTATCATCCGCAAATTTGATAACCTCACTCGTCGTATTCCTTTCCAGATCATTTATATATATATATATTGAAAAGCACTGGTCCAAGTACAGATGCCTGAGGCACTCCATTGTTTACCCTTTTCCACTGAGAAAATTGACCATGTAATCCTACTCTCTGTTTCCTGTCTTTTAACCAGTTTGTAATCCACGAAAGGACATCGCCTCCTATCCCATGACTTTTTAGTTTTCTTAGAAGCCTCTCATGATTTACTCATGGATTTACTCATGGGAAGTCTTGCCTAACAAACCTGCTTCATTTGTTTTGAAGGGATTAATAAACATGTGGATGAAGGTGAACCAGTAGATGTAGTGTATTTGGATTTTCAGAAGGCATTTGACAAAGTCCCTCATGAGAGGCTTCTAAGAAAACTAAAAAGTCATGGAATAGGAGGTGATGTCCTTTTGTGGATTACAAACTGGCTAAAAGACAGGAAACAGAGAGTAGGATTAAATGGACAATTTTTTCATGGAAGGGAGTGGGCAGTGGAGTGCCTCAGGGATTTGTATTGGGACCCGTACTTTTCAATATATTTATAAATGATCTGGAAAGAAATATGACAAGTGATATATGACAAATTTGCAGATGATACAAAATTGTTCAAAGTAGTTAAATCACAAGCAGATTGTGATAAATTGCAGGAAGACCTTCTGAGACTGGAAAATTGGGCATCCAAATGGCAGATGAAATTTAATGTGGATAAGTGCAAGGTGATGCATATAGGGAAAAATAACCCTTGCTGTAGTTACATGATGTTAGGTTTCATATTAGGAGCTACCACCCAGGAAAATGATCTAGGCATCATAGTGGATAATACTTTAAAATCGTTGGCTCAGTGTGCTGCAGTAGGCAAAAAAGCAAACAGAATGTTAGGAATTATTAGAAAGGGAATGGTTAATAAAACGGAAAATGTCCTAATGCCTCTATATCGCTCCATGGTGAGATCGCACCTGGAATACCTCTCACTCTTGACAGATTCTAATCCGGCCTAAAAAAAGCACAGTTTTGAGATCACTTTTAAAATCATGACCCTAATGTTTCTGCACATGGCCTTTTTATTTTTATTATTATTATTATTATTTATGCGATTTTTACAAATTCTTTTTGACAGTAATTATACATGTCAATATTAGGCAGTAAATACAAATAACAGGAATTCAATCCTACGAAATAGTAACAAAAACCTATTGAGTTGCCTTTTATAAGGTATCTAAAGATCCTAGATACAATAAAAAATGGGAGCATTTAGGAAACATTTAGAAGAAAACAGGTGAATTTAAATGTCACTTCCTATCTACCTATGACCAACCTAAAAAGAGACCCCACTCCTTGCAACTGACCATGCTGCTGTTAAGTCAGACACCTCCCTTCCTCCATATGTCTGTCTGTGTTTTATGTCTGTCTTTAATAACACAGTATAGGATGGCTGAAAAAAGCAAAATTCACCCATCCAGTCTGTACAGCTGGTATTCTTCCACTTCAGGTAGATGATCATATAATGTCCCATGCTCAACCCAACATCATCTCCCCATCCCAGTAGAGTACCGAGGAACTCCAGCACCTGGGGAGCCTATACATTGATCATCTCTCCAGTGCCCCCACCCATTGTTGATGCTTAAGGTCACAGAAAATCAGTGGCGTCTTTAGACAGAATAATGTGGGGGTGGGGGGGGGGCTGAACAAGCCAATGTGACATTTTCACACTCACCTCCATAGCATAGCCTGCTGCCTTAAAATTGGCTATAACAAAAAAGTCTCACTAAGAAAGTCCCCAGGGGCCTTCTGTGTAATTTTTTAAAAGCTGGCGCCCTCTCCCGCAGGTTGAGACATTGGTTTCTGGGGGCCAGTAGGTCTTGGCGGTGGCAATACATCATGGGGAGTTTATCTGGCTAAGACAGGGCAGGCTAGAGTAAGGCTTGGACGAGGCAAGGCTTGGTCAGATTGGACAAAGCAAGGCTTGGGAGAGGCTGGATGAGGCAAGGCTTGCTACAGGCTAGAAACAGGGTAGGACAAGACTAGACAAACAAGGACAGAGCTGAACAAGGACTATAGGCAGACAAGGGTAACATGAAACAGAACACATGAAAGCCCATAGGACACCAGGCTATAGGAAGGCCTGAATATGCCTCAAGGCAGGATACAAGACAGAGTAGGCCCAAAGGCCACAAGGCAAGGCAAGGCAATGGAGCAAGAATGCCAAAGGCCACAAGGCAAGTCAAAAGGCAAGAATGGCAGGTCAAAGAGCCAAGAGTGGCTCCATGAGAAGGCAAGGCTACAATGGCAGGGCTGGAGCTTGGGTGTGGTGTAGTCAGTGAGGAGGAACTTGACAAGGCCGGAGCCCAAGCTCCCTGAGGACTCCTAGTGGAGCAGAGGCTGCTTGACAGGCTAAATTAGGAGGCCATTGAGGAGATAGCTTGGATAGCTCTGAGGAGAGCTTACTGGAAGCCTCTACAGGTGGGAGCCATCATAGTAGTCCGAATCAGGGTACAATGAGTCTGTGCAGCAGACTAAATCATAACAGCTCTCACTCACAGAATGCCCTTAGGTGAGCTTGTATTAAGAACTCCTAGCTATCAAAGCCACCTTCGAGGATTGGAGATAATACCTAGAGGGAACAACTCATCTTATACTTGGATAACGGTGTAATGAAGGCCCTGATGCATGAAAAGTGGAGCAGAGCATCACTAACAATGGCATGAACAACCTGTCATCATCTTAAGGTATATGGTGTCCTGTTCTGATGTTCTTCACTGTTTATAGTCTTCCTTTGTAATTCTTATTTTATTTTATCTTTTGATTTATATATGTTTTTATTTTACACACTATGAACGTTGGATGGTGGTATATAAATCGTTTTAAATAAATAATCACAGATTACAGAAGCCTAGAATAAGTCCATTTAGCCAAGGTCCTCAACCTCTGGCAATTATATTGTGAACAGTTATGACTATATACAGAATATCGATATATAAAATATTTTAAATAAAAAAAATAATGTCTAGCACTACTCTTCACTTATTTAAGCTTTCAGATTACATATCACTTTGGGACCCAAGAAAGAAAAATCGATGCACTGCCTTAGAAAGAACATTACCCTAGCTCTCCGGAACAGCAAATCCTGTACTTTGAAACCCAATAAGGCGGCGGGGGCCACCCTTCCATAGGATTTGTTATCCTTGATCTGAACCACAGGAACACAAGATCCATCAGTAAAGGCAGAGTTAGGAGAATGTAGGGTCCCTAACAGTACTTGGTCATTGGAAGAGTGTGAAGCTTCTGGACCAACCAGACTGAAAGTGCTCCAGATTTGTCATGACTACATATTAACAGGACACTTTGGACATTTCTAAACTCACCACCTGTTAGCCTGACCCTTTTGGTGATCCAGTGTGAGGCCTGTGGCCAAACCAAAGTACCAAGGGTGAAACCCATGGGCCTACTGCAATTTGTAGAAGTTGCATCTCATCCCTAGACAGCAATAAGCCTGTATTCAGATATTGCTTGATTGTGGAAGGTAGTAAGTAAGATGTGCCATACTGGATCAGACTAAAGGACCAGCAAGCCCAATATCCAGTGGCCAATCCAGGTCACAAGTACCTGTCAGAATCCCAAGGGATAGGTAGATTCCCTGCTGCTTATCCCAGCAATATAAAGTGGATTTCTGCAACTCCACATTAATAATGGTTTATAGACTTTTCCTCTAGGAACTTGTCCAAATCTTTTTTAAATGGAGCTACTGATAGCTTTCACCATATCCTCTGGCAATTAATTTCAGAGCTTAATTATGCAGTGAGTAAAAAAATATTTTCTCTTATAGTTTTAAATGTATCACCTAGTAACTTCATTACGTATCCCCTAGTTTTTGTACTCTTTGAAAGAGTAAACAATCAATTAATGTTTTCTCATTCCATTCCAATCATTATTTTATAGCCCTCTTTCATATCTCCCTTCAGCTGTCTCTTCTCCAGGCTGAAGAGTCCTAACCTAAGAATGTAAGAACATAAGAACATGCCGTACTGGGTCAGACCAAGGGTCCATCAAGCCCAGCATCCTGTTTCCTACAGTGGCCAATCCAGACCATAAGAACCTGACAAGTACCCAAAAATCCTCGTTAGTCTTTTTTCATAAGGGAATTGTTCCATCCCCTTTATCATATTAGTTGCCTTTCTCTGTACTTTCTCTAATTCTGCTATATCTTTCTTGAGATGTGGTGACCAGAACTGCACACAATACTCAAGATGAGGTTGCAACATGGAGCGATACAGAGGCATTGATAATCTGTTTTATTCTCCATTCCTTTCCTAATAATATCTAGCATTCTATTTGCATTCTTGGCTGCTGCAGCACACAGAGCAAAAGATTTCAATATATTATCAATGATGATGCCTAGATCCTTTTCCTGAATGGTGACTCTTAATGTGGAACCTTGCATTGTGTAGCTATAATTTGGGTTATTCTTCCCTAAGTGCCTCACTTTGCTCTTGTCCACATTAAATTTCATTTGCCATTTGCATGCCCATTCTCCCAGTTTTGCAACGTCCTCTTGCAATTTCTCACAATCCTCTTGTGATTTAACAACTTTGAATAATTTTGTATCATCAGTAAACTTGATCACGTCACTTGTTACAATTTCCAGGTCATTTATAAATATATTAAAAAGTAGTGGTCCAGAACTGATCCCTGGGGCATTCCACTATTCACCTTTCCCCATTGAGAATATTTGCCGTTTAGACCTACTCTCTGTTTTCTATCTCTTAACCATTTCCCAGTCCACAAAAAGACATTGCCCCCTAACTCATGACTTTTTAGTTTCCTAAGTCACTCATGAGGCACTTTGTCAAATGCTTCCTGAAAACCTAGATACACTATGTCAACTGACTCACCTTTATCGACATGTTTGTTTACACCCTCAAAAAATGTAGCAGATTGGTGAGACAAGACTTCTTTTGGCTAAATCCATGTTGGCTTTGTTCCATTAAACTATGCTTATCTATATATTCAACAATTTTATTCTTTATGATAGTTTCTACCAGTTTGCATGGCACAGATATCAAACTCACTGATCTGTAGTTTCCTGAATCACCCCTTGATCTCTTTTTAAAATTTGGCATTACAGTGGCAACCCTCCAGTCTTTAGGTACCATAGCTGATTTTAATTATAGTTTACAAATTACTAACAGGTCTGCAATTTCATTTTTCATTTCTTTCAGCACTTTGAGATGTATACCATCTAGTCCAGGTGATTTGCTACTCTTGTCAGTTTGCCCTATTGCATCTTCCAGGTACACTGAAATTTCTGGCATGGGTATTTTTTTTGCATTTTCCTCAGTGAAGACCAAAGCAAAGAATTCATTTAGTCTCTCTGCTATTGCTTTGTCATCCCCAAGTACCCCTTTAACTCAGCTGACTCCCTTGCAGACTCTTTACTTCAAATGTACCTTAAAAAGTTTGTATTACAAGTTTTTGCTTCCACGGCAAGCTTCTTTTCAATTCTCTCTTTACCTTCTTTATCAATGCTTTGCAGCTAACTTCCCAGTGCTTATGCGGTTTCCTGTTTTCTTCATTCGAATCCCTTTTCCATTTTTTGAAAGATGTCTTTTCGCTGTTATAGCCTCTCACCTCACCTTTTAACCATGCTGGTAGTCATTTAGCCTTCCTTCCAGCTTTTCTAATGTGTGGAATACATCTGGTCTGGGCTTCCAAGATAATATTTTTAACAATGTCCATGCCTGATGGAAAATCTTAATTTTTGCAGCTGCTCCTTTAAGTTTTTTCCTAACCATTTTTCTTATTTTATCATAGTCACTCTTCTGAGTTTTATAGTGATAGACCAGTTTACCTAAATGGTTCACTTCATATCCCACAGTTACTCTTGAGCATGTGTTCCACATTCATGGTCTATCAGAACCAAAGCTACCACCATGGGTGAGATGGGCACCTGCCTGGAGCACCAAGCTTCAGGGCAATCTGGGTAGGGGGAGGCAAGCAGGTTGAGATGAGCACTGACTGGCCCTCTTCTGTATCCTTCCTCTTCCCTTGAATGTACAGTATGTGCATGCCGGCGCGCACAACTTGCTCCTGCTCAGAAGCAGGAGCAAAAGGTAGGACAATGAATTTGGGGGGATAGGGATAGGGGGAGGGCAGGATTGGGGAAGGGGAAGGGAGGTCAGGCTAGGGGGTTGGGAAGTTCCCTCCCAGTCCGCTCCTTAATTGGAGCGGACTGGGAGGGAACTGGGGAAGTCCCCGATGCGTCTCCGTGCGTATTTGCACATCTCTACCCCCTTGCACACGCCAACCTGGCATGTTATAAAATCGCGCGTCCATGTGCGCGCGCCGGATAACGCACGCACATGGACACGCGCGCGTAATGTTTTAAAATCTACCCCTAAATGTTGTTACTCTGTAAATGACCAGTGCTAAGCTCTTTACTCAAAATGTAACAACAGGTGGAATTCATTCACTTTTCGCATGAAATTAAAGGTGTTGATTGCACTGCCCCACGCCCTGACCTGGAAAACAACAACCTGGCAAAACCTGTGCTCCACGCGACTGCGGGGCGGGGTAAAGTCAGGATTGGCTCATCTCGTCCTTTCGTGACCTGGGACTTGTTGGCAGCCCGGCTGTAGTAAAGCAGAACAGACTGCATAGTAAAAAGCATTTTCAGTTCCATGTCACTGTGGGAATATGATTCAGTTTTGGTTTTTCAATTTCCTGGCCTAGTTTGCTTTTGGTTCTGGAGAATGGGGTGAGCCAGACTGGAGTAAGACTTCTTATTGGGAAGGGGCCGCTGAAAGGAAGAAGGGGGTGTGCCAGCCCAGGGAAAAATCTTTATGGGGGGACTGAAGGGGAGAAGAGAAGGGGGTCAGGCTAGTCAGAGACGTTCCTGGGGGCTGCTGAAGGGGAGAAGGGAGGTGCCAAGTTTAAAGTTACTACCCTTATCCGATAAGCCTTGATGCTTTTCATGCAACTGCAACGTTGCTCTCCGCTTTGACGGCGGCGGTTGTGGTGGGGGAGGAATTGGATTCAGATGACAACCAACGAGGGCACGGACCTTTACGGTTTTGGGGTACTGATACGCAGGCTTCAGGGAAAAATCACAGGACGGCTCCTGCGGCCAAGTCCATAAGCAAACCACGTCATGAGCACTGTCTGCATTTTCAAGAAGGCTCATCACCCAGTAAAAATGTTGCTAGCAGTAAGTTTTTTATGGGTTGGTGATAACTGCACGGAGCAGCGGTTGCTACCCTCAAGAGAAACATGGGAGTAACTTGCATGGTGCAGCAGATGCTTCCTTAAGAAACTTACTGGGCAGACTGGCTGGACCATTGGGTCCCTTTCTGCCCTCATTACTATGTTACTGTGAAAGAAGGGATGCTGGTCAGTTATGGAATGGCTCTTACTGTTCCTACCAGAACTGACTAGGAGTTTGCACGGTTCTCTCGGATTCATCTGTCTCTAATAAGACCTGGGCGAGGAAGGGGGGAAAGCAGATAGAGGGGACAGGAAAACACGCTCCAGGCTTTTTACATCCAGGCTGCGATAGCTCTGGTCTGTGTCCGAGCTCTGCAGTGATACTGGAAGAAAAATGCCTGGGATATTTCATGCAACAGTTAAAGCAAGCAAAATCATTAAAATGGAATGTTGGAAAGAATTATATAAAAGCGATCTGTCCATTTGTACATCTGTAGGCACAATAACTCTCCAAAAAAGGAATGGAAATTCCCCAGATTTGGCATGCAGGAAGAAAAGATTCATATCTCAGGCAAGTTTGAAGACTAGAAATATTGGGTCAGTATCTTCACAGAACCAAGCCTAAAAAAACAAAATCTCTATTGCTTTCTATGGGGAAACTGTTAGAATGTAGACCTGTGCGCCATTCCAAACCTTCCCCCCCCCCCCCCCCCGAAGTCACCCTTCCAGCACGGTGGCACAGAGCAAGGCAGGGAGAATCAGAGAAGCAGCTGATGAAGAATGGCACCAAAAGGGGCCTGCAAAGCCACCTCCCCGACACCACCGAAATCTCACACACACTTAGGACACGCACTCCCAAAAATAACCCCCACACAAACACACATACCCAAAACACACATATGCACATTTCACACCCCTCCCACATACACCTATCACAGAAACACACGTCCCCGGCATATACGCACACACACAGCCCCCTACAAAGGTAAGGAAAATAATTGGCACAGCTTTTCAGTTCACACACACACACACATCTCCAGATACACAACCTCATATACACACACCTGCCCCAACCACACCCCCAAAAAACACATTCCTCACATACAAACCCATCCAAACTCATGCACCATCTTCCCCCAACACCCACTATTGCTTACTTCTGCTCAAAAAATGAATCTTAAATATGAATTCTCAAAGGAAGATAAAAATAATTTAATTAAGAGGAAAAGACCTCAGTACTAGTGGAAAATGCCACAAGCTGAATCCCAAAGCAGCTGCTGGGGCAGTCACTGGTTTAAAAAAAAAAAAATGCAGGATTGTAAGAATGGATGCATGAATAATTTGAGGCTGAGCTTGGCAAATTTCAGCCCAGTTTTGAATATGCCTGGAATTTTCTGATTTTTCTCCCCAGGTCCCCTGGGGATATTTGTCAAATCTTCCCTCTGCCTGTACCAACTCAGTGAATCGGAAAACTCCAAGCAGATTTGCTGATCCACAGAAATCCACATCAGATCTGCCTGCTACAGCTTTCTGCAGGTCAGCAAGCCCAATCAAAACATGATGCAGCTATGCCAGTTCATGGAAATCCTCATTGGAGTTTTTATGACGAAAACTTTTCCAGACTAATGTGATGAGCCCATAAAATTCTTGCAGGTTCATCGCATTATTTGGCAAACTTGATTTTGTTTTTCTTTCCGAGATGCCTGTTTACTTAACTCACATTTCTGATATTTTGCAGCTGTTTCCCAATTTTGTAAATTTTTTAAATTATGATTTATTGACCACTTTTTTTTTTTTTTTTTAAGAGATTCACTCATGGTGGTCTACAGCAATTTACACTGACCATAAGTACACAGGATGCACCAAGGTGGTGAACCTTAGGGTCTCACAATTAGGTATAGGCAGGCCCAAAGCATATAAAATCATTGACACTCTTTGAAGGCAGGTGAATTATAGAGTAAGAACAAATGAATAAAGAAATACACCAAATGTAGTGCAGAAATATGGATACATGAAACAGAAAAATAAAAACATGATGGATAAGGTAGATATGCATATCTTTCTCTCTAGCTCTCTAGCTGTATATTATATACAGTGTGTGTATGTGTCTATATATATAGACACATACACACACACTTGACCTGTTACTGTTAGGACAACGTGGTCAAACATAGTAAAATACATAAATATATCTGATATATACTAACACCTTTGACTCCTGAGCATATATTTTGTCATAATGGATCAAGGATTTGGGTTTGGAGTTGGGGGAAAGGCAAGGAGTGTGCGGTTTATCCATCAGTCGTTCTAGCCCTGCTGGCAGGCCTTCTCTAGCTTTCTGAAATGGAGGTAGGTGTTCCAGAGGGGCAGGGCCTGCTACTGTGAAGGCCCATTGATCAGTTTCAGACTGCTGGACTTCTTTGAGAGAGGGTGTCGTTAGGATGGCTTCCATGGATAGACCATGGATCTGTAGGAGGCTAAGCCTGTTCTTTCAGGGCCTTGTATTTCAGGGTCAGGGTTTTGAATTTGTTCCTGTTTTGCACTGGTAGCCAGTGGCATTTAGGTAGATATAATGTGGTCCTGCTGTCTGCAACCCTCTAACAGCTGGGCTGCAGCATTCTGAATTAATTGTTGTAAGGTCTTCATTTTCAGACCATTGTATAACGCTTTACGGTAGTCCAGCCAAGAGGTTATGGCATGGACCACTATGGCCATGCTTGCCTTCTCAATGATCAGAGTATACGTAGTCAGCACCGGTGAAAGAAGGAGCTTTTAACAGTTGCCTGAATCTATGGATGCATCCTTAGTGCCGACTCTCGTAGGATACCTGCAGTTTCTTGGGGAGTTTATGGTTTCCAAAAGGGATTTTGACATCTGGATCCTAATCGCCTATGTTTTGAAGCCACATAAACTCCATTTTGCTCAGGTTTAGACAAAATGTATTTCAACCAACTCTTGTGTGGCTGTGAGACAGGCAGCTTTCTCATTACTGTAGGAAAGTTAGGTTCTATGGGCAAGTTATTTGGCCAGTTGGACGCAACACGAGATCAAGTAACGAGCTGTGTTGCATGCAGATCAGCCTATTACTGTGCCAACCAGCAGCACAATTTCTGAAAAACCTTTGCAAGCTGTGCTACTGTGGAAAAATTAGGTAGACATCAAGAAGTGTAGCTCAGCGTTGCCCGGGAACATCCCTGGACTAAGGTGCCTGGTGAAGCTGTTGGCTTAAAACGGCTGCCAGGCACGCCCCCTCATCCCCTCGCTAAAATCCCTGGTGGCTCGGAAAGGCAAGTTCCTACTCTCCCCACTATAAATATTTTAAAAGTGCTTTCATTAAAGCTCTAGTCTCCAAATTCCACCCAATTGTCCAAATTCCTTCCCTGGGGGGGGGGGGGGGGGGGTCTGTACTTCTGCTCCACTTTTACTATAAACAAAATATCGCTGGTTGACCGATGGGCCAAAGCAGGACCATATGTATTTTAGCAACAGTGGGGCAGAACTAGTGGGAAATTGAGCCTGCCTTCTTTTCATTGCTTCTGGAGTAGGCTAGGAAGGAGGTAGGGGGTGGTGGGGAGGGCAACCCTTGGGGAGGAATTTAGGCAATAGGGGCCAGGTTTGGTGGTTGGGCGCAGGGCTTTAAAATATTTGTAGGCGGGGTAGTGCAGGGATTTTAACTCGCCACCAGGGATTCTATTGCTGGGGGGGGGGGGGCGCGAGGGTTCGAAGCCCCTTTAATCTGGCAGCCTCAAGATGGGGGAGCTGCCATCGTGCATCGCCACGGACGGGAGCGCGCATATTTCCTGGATGCAGCGACATAAGAAAATTCCCCATGGGTCTTGTTGAATTGCGGTGCTGAGGTGCAGCCGTTTAGTAAATCCCGCGGGAAATAACTCGTCAGAAAATAGCACGAGAATGCGCTGTTTTACTGCAGGTTAGTAGATTGGCTTGTAAGTTTGCATGCCACTGATCACAGGTCCGTGCATGAAACAGGGAAAAAAAATACAGGACTGGGTCAGCCTGTCCAAGGTGACATGGAAGTACGGATGTAGTAGTTTGGCTGATGAGAACAAGAGAGAGTGGCAAACAGCTGTTATAAAAACCAAAAAACGAAGGAAACTACCTCCAAGGCAACACATTATAATACAGAATGCCTCTTTTATACATAATGGGCTGGGCAGGTTAGAAGGATTTGTTAAAATGTTAAACTCTCATTCCATGTTTCCCTTCCATGAGTCTGAAGTTTATTTCCATTTGAGTAAATATCTTTGAAACTCCGTGTAACATAGTAATGACGGTAGGAAAAGACCAAAATGGTCCATCCAGTCTGCCCAGCAAGCTTCCCAAGGTAGTAACTGCCGCTCCGTGCCGGTTACCCCCAAGCTTTTTTATTTATTCCCATCCTCTAGCCTTTAGGGATGCACAGTGTTTATCCCATAGTTCCAGGTAAAGTGAAATAAGTACTGGAGAGAATGGTAGGGGAAAAAACGTTTAGGAAAACGAGATTTCAGTTTGTCACAGATGAGATTTTTTTTTTTTTTAATAAGGGTTTTGGTTATGAAATGGGGGTTGCCTTTATTTGACTTTTGGTGTATTATTTCACCCCTCTCCTGTATCTAATCCCCCTTGGATAGGCCCCTGAGTAAGAAGAGCTGCTACTAGAGTTTGCCACCCTCACCGCAGGTCGAGCGAACAGGCCGAGGCAGCCCTGACTTTGCCCTACTGCGTGCACGGAGTCGTCGTCCTGAGTTTCTCAGGAACGTCCATGATATCCCCGCGTGCGATGGGGCAGAAAGCCAGGAGCCGGATCAGCCTGTGCGGTTTGACACGGGGATGAGGTGGCCGCCCTGCCCATTACAACGCCATCTCAATCCCCCTGCATTCCACCAAAATGGCAGGTCATGGAATTAGCTGCGGGGGTGCTTTGATGCGAGCGGGGAAATGCCTGAGCGGCAGCATGGTGGAAAAGGAGACACAATTACTAGAATAAAAGCAACTACAGCAGCAGGGCTCGAGAGGCCAAAGGCTTTAGCTCGTAAGTGGGGTATGTGTGGTGCAAAGAAGGGGAGGGGGCGGGCGGGGGAGAGAGAGAAAGAGAAAAGGGGCTTACGGAAGGAACAGAGTTTGGTTAAAATCTTGCCCCAATCTTGCTCGGGCACAAGGCCCCCATCCTCTTGGTTAACAGTGGCTTCTGTTCTGTTGTATTGCTAACCTGTTTAAATAGACTGTGTTATTATATAAGCAGGGGCTGTGAAGCATTTGTAGCACACCCTCCTCCCTTCCCCCACCGCCTCCCCCCCCCCCCCCCCCCCCCCCTCAGCTCAGTGCTTTTTCTTTACACAGCGGGATTAATCCATCAGACCGAAGGGAGGGGGCAATGATACCGCACTCCAGTGAGCACTGGAGAGCTCCCATTCACGGGTCAACAAAACCTGGGAGGACTCTCCAACTTAATCAGCCAAGGAGCGCTCTAACATTTGGGGACAATTAACATCAAAGGCCCACAGTCAAGAGAAGGGGGGAAAAAGAATGAGAAAATTGCTTGAGAAGGAACTAAAGTTTTGGGTTTTTTTTCTTTTTACAGCTAGGCTGATGCAAGAAGATAGTTGTGTTTTGGAAATTTTTGTTTGCTTGTTTGTTTGTTGAAGCTTTTTAAAGAGTTGGGAAGAAGGACTGAGAGGACAGGAAGAGGTAATTACCTGAGAGGGCTAACCCACCTGCAGAGACCAATCTCAAAAAGGTCCTTAGTAGAGTCATTTCTCTCTAGTTTCTATTTTCTCTTCAGTCTCAACTTCAGGAGGGACCTGTGTGGTTCTGAGAACCCATGCAATGCCCTTCTTCTTTCCTCTCCGTTCTCTGAAAGGCATCACACCCTAGTAAGACTCCGGTTTTCTCCGGGACCAATACGATGGCTCAAAATTCGCTCCTACCCTGCGAGAGGTCGCATGCAGTGCGTGTAGAAATCGTTTCAAATTAGCAGGCCGATACATTAAGGATGTGGAAGAAAGAGTGCGGCAGTGCCGGGCGCACAGTCCGGATCACATACCGCTCGATACAGTATTTAAATGGCATGCAAATGCAAGCCGCGTCCATGAAGCGCAATCCATTTTACTGTATAGAGCGCTATACAGCGCCTATACAGTATCCTGGGTGCGCTGGTACCTGTCATTTCAAATGACATTTGAAATGACAGGTACCAGGAAGTGGATACAGGAGAAGGGCTGGTGCAGTTTGTTTTGTTGTCCTGTGCAAATGATTGCTTCACTGCCTGACCCCCTCACCCCCTGGGACATGACCTTTAGAGAAGCCAGGATCGGGCAAACTTTCCCCCAGCCCCCGCTCACCTGCCCTGGCCGCGTCCATGGGTGCCGGTCTCCCGTGCGGGCAGGCGCGCTGGCAGCTCCGGAGCAGCCCCAGTCCTCTCTCCCCTCCTCCCGAGCAGCTTCAGCAGCAGCCCGGGGCGGATCGGGCGCTCCCCATGCGAGGCGCGGCTTCCAGCAGCCCTCGCCGGCGAAGGTGCATGAACGCCCGCCTGTACGTGCATGAGCGCACGCCGTGACCTCTGACGTCCAGCCAGGCGCTCAGGTCACGGCGTGCGCTCATGCACCTTCTCTGCCATGCGCGCACACCGTGACCTCGGACGTCCAGCAGGGCGCTCAGGTCACGGCGTGCGCTCATGCACCTTCTCTGCCATGAGCGCACGCCGTGACCTCGGACGTCCAGCCGGGCGCTCAGGTCACGGCGTGCGCTCATGCACCTTCTCTGCCATGCGCGCACACCGTGACCTCGGACGTCCAGCAGGGCGCTCAGGTCACGGCGTGCGCTCATGCACCTTCTCTGCCATGAGCGCACGCCGTGACCTCGGACGTCCAGCCGGGCGCTCAGGTCACGGCGTGCGCTCATGGCAGAGAAGGTGCATGAGCGCACGCCGTGACCTCGGACGTCCAGCCGGGCGCTCAGGTCACGGCGTGCGCTCATGCACCTTCTCTGCCATGAGCGCACGCCGTGACCTCGGACGTCCAGCCGGGCGCTCAGGTCACGGCGTGCGCTCATGCACCTTCTCTGCCATGAGCGCACGCCGTGACCTCGGACGTCCAGCCGGGCGCTCAGGTCACGGCGTGCGCTCATGCACCTTCGTTGGCGGGGGCTGCTGGAAGCCTCGCATGGGGAGCGCCCGATCCGCTGAAGCCTCACAGGAAAGTTTGCCCGTGAAATTTCGTCTCTCCCTGCCGGGGCTTGCCTGATGCTCCACACTAACGCAGGGGTAGGTGTAGGCGGTAAATTAGCAGGTTAAACACGCGGCAAAACTGCAGGTTAAAAAGGCGATAATTGGGGCGCACGTTACTGGATGGGAGGGAATAGCTAATCGGATCGTTTACATCTCATATACATGCGGCGGGCGGAAGGGGTTTCCCGTTGATTTCAAGAAGAGGTAAGGATGGGTTAAAAGGGATAGTGAATCGTGGGTTGGACTTACGCGGCCAAATTGTGGGTACAAAGCGGGTTAGAAGCAGGGTAACCACGGCTGCGCTGTACTGTAGGTTAGGCAAATGCAGAGGGGCAATCATCAAGTCATTTGCCCGAGTGAAAAGGACAGACTGAGAATGGCCCGCCCGTCCCATCCCTCCTCGCCCCTTTACCCAGCTAAACGAAAGCACAGGATTCCAGGGCCCGCGGACTTCTGCCCACGTTGAAAGGTGGTGTTCCTGGGCGGGGGAAGGAAATTAATGCGCGTAGGTGGCATTTTTCAGCTCCACTCATAAGAACATAAGAGCCTGCCATACTGGCTCAGACCAAGGGTCCATTAAGCCCAGCATCCTGTCTCCAACAGTGGCCAATCCAGGTTTGCATGGGAAAAGCATCCACGGATAAAGCAAGTGCCGGACGTCCTCAGGAACCTTCCCCTCCCCTGCCTCGCTGCAATTTTCAAACTAACAATTCACGCGCGTTTTCCTTTTTGAAAATTGGTAGCGATGACGGTAGGTAAAAGGGCGGATTTTGGAGCAACGCAGAATTGCCCCCAACATGTTCCGTGGTGCTCATCGCGCCCGTCGCATAGAAATGAAGCATGAGCCGGGTCGCTCAGCCGCTTTATCACAGAGAGGCGTTGGAGGTGTTGGATACTCTACGTTTTGAAAAGCCATTTAACAAAAAGAAAAATGTTTGTAAGATCTTGGATTCGCTGTTCTTTGCTCCTGCCTGACATAGGGTAACAGAACCCGCAGTCCTTGTGATGTCAGTGGTTATTCATATCGCTTCCAAGATGTGATAACTTAAGCCAGCTGAATGTTGTATTATGATTTTCAATAAACAGATTTAAACATAAAAAGCCATTTAGCCAGGTAAACTTGCCCACCCCATATGTGGGTGAATGCAGGCATCTTGGTCCCCGATGCGCTTATTTGTACCCACATTTTTTGTGGAGGCATTCCAGGGGGATAGGGGCTGGCCGACAACCTGTGCGGTTTTGTATTTTCAAACGTGTGTTTTGGCCAGAAAAAGTACCAGCAGGGGAAAAAACCAAACAAACCCCGAAGCAGGCCCAGACCTCTGCTGTTAAGTTTCCTCGGGAGGGTTTCAGTAGCAAGGTAGGCTAATACTTTCCCTTGGAGAAGTGGTGCAGAATCCATGGGGAAACGTCCACACAGACATTGTGCCTGCCTCCCACAGTTTTGAAAATTTCCCCCAGAGCTTAACATACACATTTCTAATATTAAATTTGAATTGCATTGGGAATTCAGAGGTGCAGGGTTCAAATGCAGACCCTTCATTGACTCTCAGTGTGATGTTAAGGCAAATCACTGTGCTTCCTGTGCCCCCGTTTGTGCAGCTCTGATTTATTTTGTCATTTCCTGTCTCTGGCTGATGCCTTGTTACGTACCGGTTTTAACACAGCGCAGGATTTTCCTCCACCTGTTCGGTGCATTTGCTGTGATAGATCTGTCGCCAGGGCAGCTGAGCCTCTCACAGTGCCACCCGGCGACCATCCCCCAACTGTTACAATCATCTAACCCAGCCTCCACCGCCCCCTTCCCACTGCCCCTCCACCCTGCACCATCCTCTCTCCTGCTGGGGTGTCCGCTCTGTTGGAGATTTTAGCGTCAACTGCAAAAAGGGAATATTTTCCTTCAAGCCCCTCAGCAATATTGCTCACAAAAATACTGAAGGGTACCAGCTCCAGAATGGATCCCTCAGGCACTCCCACTAATCCTCAGAGTGAGTTCCTTTCACCACCACCTGCTGCCGCCCTCTGACAGTCAACCAGTTTCTAATCCATTCCGCCACCGTGGGCCCTGTCCTTAGGCTGCTCATTCCCCTTCCACCCTGTGTTAGCAGGTATGCAAGATATAAAACAAGCGCATCACCCTGCTCACGCCATCCCGACCGTAAAGCACGGTGGTGGCACCATTATGTGTTGTGTGTGTGGGGGGGTGGGTGGGGAACAGGCAGGCTCGGAAAGACCGAGGGAAAGATGGATGGTGCAAAGCAGCACAGGCAGATCTCGGAGGAAGACCTGATCCAGTCTGCCCCAGGCCTGGGAGCGAGGGGAAGATTCCCCTTGCAGCAGGACAATGATGCCGAGCATAAAAGCAACGGCGGAGCGGCTCGGCAAGAAGAAAGTGAAATGTCCCCGAGTTGGCCCAGTCAGAGTCCAAACGTGAATCCGATAGAAGGTCTGTGGCAAGGCTTGAAGACTGCAGCCCACAGACCATCCCCAAACAACTTGAAAGAGCTTGAGCTCTTCTGCCAAGAAAAATGGTGCAACCTCTGCCCCATCCCACTTTGCAAAGTCGTGGCGGTTATTGCTGTAAGTGGGGCTTCCGCCAAGTGGTATCTCACAGTACAGTATCAAACACCTCCAACGCCTGTAAAATACGAGTGCCAGTGTTTTGCTAGGGATCACAGCAACTGACCACATTAAACCAATCCTAAGGCAACTACACTGCCTCTCTCCTAAAAACAGAATTCACGCCAAAACTCTTTGCTTTGTCTTCAAATGCATGAACAACCTGGCTCCTGATTATCTTTCCTAACTCCCAATCTCCCTCATGCCAACAAGAGAATTTTGATCCTCCCAAATAGTTCTTTTTTTCCCCTTTTCCCCTACTGGCTTCTGTCAGGCTAACTTGTACAAGCCTCTATGCATTCAGCTGCTTTGCCCCAAAACTGTGTGAAACCCCATGCCTGGGTGTAGTCCGCACGCCGATGGGGCCATAAAAGTATTTTATATCTCTTCGGAGATGGAACCACTCCTGGCTAGCTAATAGGCAGTCTTTTGCCCCCAGGCTCTGGATCCTTTATCGATGAGGGGGAAAGGTGATTCTTTCAAAGCCCGGAGTGCTAAGGGTGTCTTTATTGTATCTTTCGGTTCCCTGGGAGAGGGTAATTTACCTTCCCCGTGTGTGCTGTGAGTGCCACAAAGAATACACTGCAGCTCGGGTTTAGTGTCCAAAATAAAATGTTACTGTTGTGTAATCAGGTGAAATGTGGCACAAAACCCGGGCCTCAGCACCACAGAATTTTGTCTTTGCTTGCAGTATCTGTGCATGGGTCTCGATTTCCAGTACCACAGAACATCCACCCTCCAGTGATGTCCTCACTGAGGGGGCAAAGGGGCAGATCTTCCTTAGCCTGGGATTCCCAGAGAGAGAGTTCCCCGTGCTCTCTCCCCACGCAGTGTCCAGGGATCCCACCAGGCTTCTTACAAATTAAAGTCTTTTCCTAAAGCCCACAACACAACTCAGGATGCAGTTCCTACCCACCAGAAAGTGGATAAGCAGGGTGGATCCCTGGCCTTAAGAGAAGGCCCAAATATCTAACTCAAGAAAAAGGCTCCTCACACCTCCTATAACTTCAAAATCAACCACACTGTCCCCAGAGGTCTCAGGAGAGAGCTGCTTATAAGTTCTCTCAAAGGGAATGGCCATTCCAACACCCTCAAAGGGAGAGCCTACACAGAATGCTGTCTCCCTCTACTCATTGACCTATGCTGTGCTACCTAAAACAAGGAGTTAGCCAAGGCTCCTTGTTTTAGGTACCCTCAGTGAAGTTAATGGTACCTGTACATATTTTCAACTGTACATAGTTCCCTCTATTTTATTCTATTCTATTTTATTTTGTTTTTTACTTCATCTATCTATCTGCCTCTTCCCATTCCCCCCCTTCCCCTCCCTCCCTCCCCTTGTCCCGACTCCTCTGCCTATCCTCCCCTACCTCTCCTTCCCCTATCCTCCCTTATTTTATTACTCTCTTGGTTCATTGTATTATTGTTATTGCTATTAATGTTATATTGTTTTATTGTATTTCCCGCCTGAGTTCATTGTAAACCGGCATGATGTGCTTCACGAATGTCAGTAAATAAAAGTTAATAAATAAATAAATAAATAAATGTGCCCGGAGGGGCCACTATATATGGAACACCATACTGCTACTCCCACATCTTGAGATGTTGCCTCACCTTCAAGAAGAAAGCTTAGCCTGTCAGCCAAGCCTTCTTCTAGATTCCATGACAAGGACTGTGACTTAGATTGTCTCTATCATTAGCTGTTTAAGCCTGATCATTTAGTTCCCTGCTCTAGGAGCCTTTCTCTATACTTGGACTTCCTATTTCAAGGCTCAATCCTTTTCTGCCTCTATCTTATCTATTTATCTTCCTTTTTGATCATTCCCTATGTGGTTTGTAAACTGTGAAGTCATTGTAATTGGAATTTAATGATGATCTGATTGCAATCTGCCTTGAGGTTGAGTTGGTAAAGGTGGAATGTCAAATGTTTATAAATTATTTGGTAAAGGGATGTGAAGACCTATTCACTGAAGACTATTTTTAAATTCTTAAATACTTTTGGAATATTTCTATAATTACTCTTTTCATGATGAAAGTGAATGTTGTACAGATTGATGAAACAAACTTCTACTTTAATGCATTCTGATTTGTATTTTTTAGACAGCAGAATGTGAAAAATGTAGAAGGGTGTGAAGACTTTTGTAAGGCACTGTAGATTGATTGCCATATGGATGACCATGTATAGGAATAGCTCTTTCTTATATTGTAGTGTTCTCAGGGTAATACTGTTTATAACTAGTAGACTTGGAGGTAATTTTTAATAACAGATTACTTATTCTAGCAGACTTCAAGCACTATGATAAATAATATATAAGTATTTACCTTCAGTGGCAGTGGGGAGGCTTTCATTTGTTAAAACCAAGATTTGTGATAGAGGAGTCTCCTGTATTTTCATTACTTTGCTCTTGAGATCATCTTATTCGACAAGCGGGTCCAAATCACTGACCTCAAATCGAAGATGAATTGAAAGAAAAACAAAAGTAAATCAGGCATTGGCCCTCTTACCAACAGACCTTTTATTAATAGACAAGAATCTTGCAGAATTTCAGGAACAGATTTTGTCCGAGGTGTTGGAACGGTGCCAGATAATTCCAATGAGTCATAAGGTTTGTCCCATTCAGGGACTCAATGGACAACTGGACCTGCAATGCTCCTGTACGTACCAGTGGAGAGTGACCATGCCAATCAGGCTTTAGTAGATAAGGATTACCACCAGCTCAGTTAGGGGAAATGTTACAGTAGATCTCTTGGTTTTAGTCATGCAAGTTCAAAGACTAAGGTCCTTGATTGGAACATTAGGTTGCAGAGAATGTGAAACTCTGTTTCACAACCACAAGTTAGTGTAGGTGTGCCTTTGTGCCACCGTGAAAGACCCTTTCCATTTTCCCTGGATCACAGTGACTGTTAATTATTCTGCTGCTTTGATTTGCAGTTGCGCAAGCTAACAGGAGGAATATGCGGGAGAAGTGCACCGAGCCAATCTGTGGCCCAAATAGGAGTGCCTTAGAAAAGGACCGCCCAGTACAGCACGTTGAAATGCTGGATGGTAGAGATCACAGGCCTGGTGCCCAATTGTCGAAGATTATATAGAGCAAGAGGAGAAAATAGCCCAGCGTGCCTCAGTTTCTAGCAGCAAGGATGGCAACAAGAGGAAATGATCCTAAACACTAACACTCTTTGCTCCGAGGCCTGAGTCTGTCATCTTGTGGTTTTTTCCCTTCACTGTGAGGGACTGGGACTGGATCCTAGCGTTTGAGATGAGAGAGCCACTGAAATTACCGTGTGAAACGTAGAGGGTTACTCCTAAATTACTAGGCGATGGTGGCACTCCCAAGTTACATCCCTCCTAGGCTGTAAGGGGAGCAAAGGCCACAAAGCATGCCAGAAAAACAGCTCTCATGCTTGGGTGCACCTTTTGTAGGCATATGTTTTCTTGTTTTCCTTTTCTGGCTTCCATCTAATTTCTTATACATCTCCTGACGCTTTTTCGGGAGCTGTTATAAACCCTAACTTGAGGTGTATAAAATGTTAACTAGGTTCTTGAACATTGTGCTAGTCGACTGCGTGAGGAGATTTCTCTACTGAACAGGGAGAGGTTTCCTCTCTGTGGCTGAGCAGTTACATGTGTGGCTGCTGCTGCTGCTGCTTCGAGCATCATACAACAGGCAATCTTCCCGTCAGTCAAACCCAACCCTGAATACCTTCTGGTTCCAGCTTGCCAGAATTTATTTAAACAAAAATCAAGCCACAAGTTCAGCGGTAAAGTCCGCAGACAGCACACAAATATAAAGACATAGCAGCAATTCAATCTCCTTAAACTCATCTCGTGGCACAATTTAATATAAGTAAGGAACTTTGGGGTCACGCTAGACTCAAGTCTCTTATCCGAGTTCATGTGAAATCAGTTGTTTCGGTGGCATTCTTTAAATTGTGACTATTGCGAAGACTTAAACTTCATTTGCGCTTAAGAGATTTTCGTCATTTTTATTTTTGTTATTGTTATTTTTGACCCTTAGCTTTTGTAATTTGGTTTACATTAGGATGCTATCTAATGCCCTTAGGGCTCTACAAATTGTCCAGAATGTTGGCACTCAAATTTCGGCTGGCGTAAGGCTAAGGAATCACATTTCACCAGTGTTGCATGGATCTTCACTGGTTGCCAGTTGAGTGGTGAATTTAAATACAAAATTGCTATGTTGACCCATAAATTGCTGGGTAGTAACACGCTACCATGGATTAATGCTATTACATATAGAATCCCACATGTATCTTGAGCTGTTTCCAGAGTGGTCTTCTTGAGGTTCCATCAGTGTGCTTAGCTGTCTTACAGAAACTAGGGAAAGGGCATTTTCTATAGTTGCCCCCAGCTTTCAGAATACACTTCCTGAAAATTTATGTTTAATTGCTTGTACTAAGACCATTTGTAGAACTTAGACATTTTTGTTTACATAAGCGTTTGCCGGGATTAGCGCCTGCAGTACCCCATTGGTGTGTGGTCAGAGATCTTAGGCATCATCTCAGTGATATCAATACGTTTGTATTGATAACCCATGATGATAGATAAAAATTAAGAAAATCCTATTAACTGCATTTTGAAGCCTACAGCAAGTGATGTGCACTACTTTTTGTTACTGTGTTGATGTATTGTTTTTGATAAGATTTTTATGTTTATTTTTACTGTAAGCGGCCTTGAGCATTGGATTTGAGTAGGTGGTACATTTTTTAAATAAATTTGTAACAGCAGATGACTCACTCCCTTCAGATGTTCAAAATAAATGATGACACTTCCACTAACTGTGTACTCTTTACTTGAGCTCCCATAATCCTCCCAAGGGTTCTGTCGGGAAGTTAGGCCATAAACCTAACAGCAGATTTTGATAATTTCTCTCTCCATACTGGAATAGTTTGGGATCCATGGACATATCAATTTTGCAACTTAAAGCTCAACACTAAAATCCTACCTTCCTCCTCCTCCTCCCGGTTGTATCACCTTATAAACTCATACCTGGGCAGAGGTGATACCATCACCCTCCTCATGCAACTCCTATAGCATAAACCAATGGAGACTACTGTTCTCTATGAGTAAAGTTTAAGTGATTTTCAAGTACAAGTTAATGAATAATTTGGGACCAGTGTCACAAAGACATGGTGTGGGTGGGAAAGAAACTAGGGAGATGGAATAAGGTGATTTGTAGTAAATGTTTTTTTATGCAAAACAATGGCATCTGCATCCTAGGGCAGGAGAAGAGGAACCTTTGTAGGGAAGATGGGGACCCCCCATTACCTAATGTCTCTGTAAAAAATATCTGTTGATATCTGAAGGATATTGGAGACTTAATAATAGAAAGAGCAGGCCTGCATTTACACGTGGTCTGCTAAGCCCATGCCTAGGGTGGAAAATGTTTTGGGAGGGTCAGCAGCAAAATCCTCTCTCCCTCCCCAACAGATTGCGAATCTCCCCGTGGCTTCCTGAACCCTTCGCTCCTGCTGACAGCATGCCCACCCGGACCTCAGGGCCTCTGCTCCAGTGAAAGGATCATCAGACTGGAGTGAGCACGTTTTTTACTTGTTTTACGGGGTCGGGGTAGGGGAGAGAGGCAGAGTAGGGCGGGCACCTTCAGCAGTTACTGCTTTGATTGATGAAGAGATACAAAATGTGTACTCCAGGTCCAGAAGCACCACCCACTTCTGTTTGTATCAGGTAACCTTGGCAGCCTTGTCGATAACTTGTAATGGTCTGGTCTGAATCCTCTATATCAAATGTTATGCCAGTAAATTTGCTTATTGCGTAATTAAAAAAAATATTTATCCTGTCGGTAAAATATAGGAAAAACTAAATATTTAGAGGTCCATATTCAAAGACTTTGGGTGACCTTTCAATTTACCTGGAAACGTAGGCCATCTCTGTTGCTTTAGTTTTCTCTTGGTCTAAAGATGCCCATTGTTCTTTGTAGCAAATACAAACTATGCAAAGGCTCTCACTTCTACACTTTCCTGTAGTACCATCGGCTCTGGTTTCAAGGAGCAGACATGTAACAACTCTTCAGATAGATGGCACCTCCAAGAGTGAAGCATGCCCCTTCAACAATGCACCCTCTAATCAACGTTCTGCGGTAGTCAACAGCCTAGCATGGGATTGGATTCCATTACCTCCTTGCCCAAAGAGGCATGCTGCCAATCAAGCCTTAGATCCAGTCCAGTCCAGTACAGTAATTGGCAGTTGATGTTTTGTATGTGGCTTCAGGTCTAGCAGAGATAACGGGTTTCTTACGCAGTACATTTTAGGCTCCATGGCTGAGAAGATTGTGATGGAACCCTTGGAGACGTCTGGCTCTTTCTGACCATTTATCCTGTACCATGTACTACCGTGGTCCTGGCCTTGAACCTGTAGAGGACTGGCAGAGAACAAAAGCTGCCTATGAAACAGTCTGTGCCGCCCTGCCAGGACATAGGCTCTGTTTCATTATTCCATTGTTTGGGAGGCTTCATTTCAGAGGCTGTTCTTGGAGAGCTTCCTCTGAGGAAGCGTCCTCTACAATCACAAGGGTCCCGGGTCCATCTGAGAAGTTGGGGCTATCTGGGAGGGGACCTTCCAGTCGAGAACAGAAGAGGAGGCAGCAGACTTCTGAAAGTCTCTCTCAGTATATTGGGAAAAGCTCAGAGGTAGCCTGGATGCTGGATGGAGTCACCTTTGCCCAGAGGTCGCAGCAAATGCTTCACCCCTAATTAACTAAGAAAACTTTGCTTTCATGAGCAGCCCAGAAAAGAAAAATCCTCCTTTTCTTTCCTGCCTTTCTTTTTACTCTGTTGTGTGCTATAATGGGGGAGGCTGGAAAGGAGGGGGGGGGAGGGGAACTAATTAATGGGAACATTTTTCTCCGTCTTCCACAGAAGCCCTTCAAACCTGTTCCCCAGCCTGCAGAGCGCATGAGAAAAAAAAAAAAACAAGCGGCAGCTGCTGAGGGTCCACCCTGGCCTTGTCAAATAACAAGTTAAACCTAACTGCTGAACGGCAAGTTCAGAAATCTGGAGTCACTCTGAGGAGGGAAGGGGTGGGGGGAGCCTAATTAGGGAAACAGAGAGCCGTCATTAATGAGCACTTCTGACTTGGTGGCAGCTTGAAAAAAAACCTGGCTGGCGTCATACACCCAAGGCTGGCCCAATTAGCCCTACCGCAGTTTGAGTTTGAGTCCTCCTCCTTTCATTCCTTAACTTCAGCTGCCCAAGCCTGATTTCATGATGAAGTAACTTGATCCTGGCCATTTGTTTTATATCTACTGAATATATCCATAAAATAATATTTTTTTTTTTTATATACTGGTGAGACATGCATGTGCGACTCCTGAAGGGCCTTCAGAGAAGGGAGAGGCGGAGGTGGAGCGGGGTGGGCGAGTATGGTGGTGGGGGAGCTAAGTGGTAAGGCTGAGCTAATAGACTCCTCTGTCACCTCTGGGGACCTGTATTTGAAGCTGCTAAAGTGTGTGTGTGTGTAGGGAGGGGTGGGGGAGAATAGATCAACCCAGTGCGGTGGGGAGGGGTGGCCGTCTGTTTTCTCTTAAACTGAATTGTTTCACAGTGTGGGGAAGGGTCAGCCAGGCTTGGTAACCCCCCTTGTGCAGGAAAAAGCCAAAGCCGTGAATAGTGAGAGGTGCAGCAGATCCCTTGGTTGAGAAAAGACGCAGGTGGGCACCAAGGAATCAGCTGCACGGCGAGTGAGTGAATCTCTTCCCTGTTGGTCGGTGCTGGGCTTGCACACTTCAGCTCACTGGCAGCTCCATGCCTAGATGCATGGGCAAGTCCGCAGTACACTAGCAGGTACTGGCTGGGGAATGGGTTGACGGCGGGCAGTAGGCAGAGCTGTGAGTGGTCTGTGTACTGGAATGGCGGGAAACGATAAGTGTCAGGGCTGAGGTACGTTACAGAGCCGTGTAGGCCGCAGAACTTGAATCGGGTAGTGGTTTACTTTGCTCTTGGGCAATGCTGGCAGATGTGTGCGTGTGTGGACTTCAAGATTGGCATGGCAGGAGTGCTGCAGACGTTTGGGAAGTGGTGGTGGAGGGGGGAACTACCAATACTGGAATTGCTTGAAGAACAGTAGCTTAGGAATGAAGAAACCTTATTAGAGCTGAGTGGACTCCAGCAGCACTGCAAAGCCGTATAGGTTAGAGCTGAGGTACATGCCTGTTTCATGTGAATAAATGGACTTTTACAAAATTGCCTGCCTGATATGCAGGTAAACTTATGCATGTATATCATGTTTGCATGTATGTTTACCCAGACTGAATGGAGACGTTCCTTGAGGTAGAGTTGGGGGAGGATTTTGGACTCACATACATACTTTTGGATTTGAAAAAGCACACATACATTGTCATGAAAAAATGTGGGTGGACAATTTAACAGGTGTAACTGATCTGGGTAGTTTTGGTGGAATAATTTTCAAAGTGGACTTAATACACATTAGGTGCGCTTTGAGATTTGGTAGAACTTTTGTGCATATTTGCTGATTTTTAATTTTTTTTTATACGTAACAAATTGCCGCTTATGAGAAGGAACACGGATACAAAAACTGATTGCATATATTTGTCATGTTGTTCAGCTGTCCCCCGAGTGCCCCGGATTGGCTTGTTAAGATACACTGATAAATGGGAAGAGATCAGTTCTTTGGGGTTTATGCAGGTCATCCCTTATGCGTAGGCCACCTAAGGTTAGAGTACTTGAGTAACAGGTGCTAACCAAACTTACAGAAAGCAGAGGTCCTATGACCTGAGGCTTTGTAATGGAAGGGAAAAGGTTAGGATTATCAGATGGCTCCATGTCATCAGGGACAGGCTGATCCTGTCTGGGTTTTACCTCATAGCTTTTGTGGGCTTCGTAGACCCAGCCTTTGTTAAAGAAACCGGAACTACAGTTCGATCCGCAACATCAGGATTGTCTCTGAGTGCCCTTGATGACCTGGAGCCACCTGGAAACTCTCCCAAAGGTGCACAGGATTATTGTAATAAACAAAAAAATGTAAATGTATTCATCCAGTAGGCTCCCTGGTAGAGCGCCATATTCCTGTGGAGAATAGCAATGGAATGCAGAACTGTATTATGGCCAGGCAGCCTGTCCAGCCTGGCAGATGTTTAATGAGCACTAGCAGTGTATACATAGAACTGACAGGGGCTTCTAATGTGTTAGGAACCACTATCACTGACATCTCAGCAATGAAAAACAGAATTTCGAATGTAGTGATGGTGTCTCAAACAGACTTTGCTTCTGATCTCCCCTGGGTTTCACAGGGGAAGGAAGTTGGATTTACGGTAAAAGGCACACCTTACAGGTTTCATCCTTCTGCTGAAACCGTGTCTTTTGCATTCCACTCTCTAGAGGAGAGGAGAGGGCTAAGAAACAGAGGCTCCTCCTTCTCTCCCCACCAAGAAAAGGGAGAAACCTATTAATGTATCTTCAGTGTAGAACAGTATCAGACTGGAATTTTCTTTCTGTGCTGGACTTAATGTTGTTTTCATGTGCTTTGTAAAGCTGCCCAGAGTCTCATGAGAGAGGGCAGTATAGGAATGAAATAAAATCAATAAATATGTGCAGCAGTCACGGTAGAAGAGGGGCTTAGAGCTTATTTTTGGGTCACCCTATGAAAGATGATCTTTTTTTTAATATATAAAGTGTTTTTCTCATTTCTAGAGTAGATAACTAAGCTAGTCTGGGTGTCGCACCAAATGCATTAAAAGACGAGACAGTTCTATTTAAAATTCACCGGGGGTGTCTGAGCCCAGCGCGGAGACAGATGTGCAGGAAATGGAAACCCAGTACTGTCGTCCCTCCACCCCCTCCCCTGGCTGCTCTGACCACACCTCAGAGCATTAACTGCAACAAGTCAGAGCACTCATTATTGCAGGGGGGGGGGGGGGGAAATCAGGCAAGAACCAGCTGAGGCAGAGCTGACAGATGCATAAAAACTGTTGCAAGCTATAAGTGTGGGAGTCGTAAAAGAATATAAGCAAGAGGCCACTGCCCCATTAAAATCCATTTGCTTTCACCAGCCAGGCTCCATCAATCTTGCTTCCCAGATGTCGAGCAAGAACCGGCTTTGGCCTCTTTGCAGAAGGTTGGCTTTTCTCTGCGTTCAGAGTCTTGGCGCACAGAATGAAATGATGCTAATTGATTTTCCCCTGGGCCAGTGCATTCCCTACTCTGATACAAGATGGATAAAGTGATACAGCCTACCAAGGTCCGAACTAGAATAGCCTGACTCCATGTCACCATCAGCTCTTTGCCCAGTCCTGTGCCTTATTTTTTTTTAATGATGTTCTAATGATCCTAGAAAGTATTAAGTTCTGGTCCATAACCTGTAAGTGCAGTAATATAATGAGAAACAGCACATGGGTCACAACAGCGAGCTTAGAATTGCACAATAGTATATAATGAGGAGAATTTTGATGCCTTAACTCAAATGACAAGCTCTTGTTTTTTTGTTGAATTTTTTTATGCTTTTCTGCATGTGGAAAATCTGTGAGGAGGTGATTCAGTCCATCTGTTTCTCCACCCAGAGAGATGATAACTCTTTCTTAATTGCTCAACTCAACTTTTATATTAGTCCAGAAAGTAACACTATTAAAAGTTATCTGAACTCATGGCTGACCGAATGGCTCAAGTGGTAAGTGCTAATCACTGATATGCAGAAAGTCCTTGGTTTGATCCCCTGAGTTGGGTCGTCTTCTCCCTGGGTTGAGTTGGGATGTTGCAAAGGGAAGGGAATCATGGTCGTTGCTTAAGAGCTGCACCTGCTGACCAGATTTGGAGCTCATGACTGCAGGATTCTGGAAGGTGTCTGATGCAAGGACCCTGGTATATTGGAGGCAGGGTGGAGGGATAATAGAATAGGGCATGAATCCCAGGAAGTACTGAATGAAGGCCCCATGGTGGCAGATCTTGGTCCTGGTTTCCACTGAGCTGGAAGGAATTAGTTAATTTTATTTTTTTGCACATTTATTGTCTGCCCACCTCCAGTTTTTACCTTCCTGGCAGGATATAATGTAACATACACAATCAAATTACAAAAAACAATAAAACATACATTAAAAAATATAAATTCAATAAAACAAACAAAATAATACCATTAGCAAAACAATGCAATATCTTTGATAAAAGCTAATATAGCCAATTGCCAATCATTAATTGCTTTTTACTCAAGCTCAAACACTTGCTAAACCTGCTTGGATGACTTTATTGTAGTTACAGTGCATATATATAAGGGTAATGCATTATATTGCTTGCCAATATAATGGACCTTCAACGGAGAAGGCCCTATCCTGAGTTTCAGCTAAATGAGCTACTGGAGAAGAGGGCACTTCTAATACATCCTGTTAAGTAGATCTCTGTGTGCGTGTTGGGCTATAAATCTGCAGGATGAAGTTAATCCAGGATACAGAAACCTTATTTAAAAGCTTATAGACCAATTTATTGCTTAAAGCAAATCCTCCAATAAACAGGAGAGGCAGTGAAGTGAGAACAGAGCTAGGGTGATCTGATCTTGCATTCGGGACCCTGCAGCGGCATTCTGCACCATTTGCAAAGCTTTCAATGCAGTTGAAGGAAGGCCTGTAAATAGAGAATTGCAATAAATCCATGCTGGGAAATGAAATTCGCAACTTCAGGCCTTCAAAATTTAATGTCGTAGGAGCATCGTCCAAAGCAAATCTGCCTAAAATAATCATCTCCGTTTTACTGATATTAAGGACCAGCCTGTTTGTAACAGCCAGCAATGAGCTGTCTTCCAACAAATAGAGGCCTATCAGGCTAAGTAGATCTTATGGAGGAAAAAAAAAAGAACCGAATGTAATCGGCGTAAATGTTATAATTTACACTGAGACTGGAGAGAATTTACAAAGAGTTAAATGTTGAAGTGCTGCTGAACCTTGGGAACCCTCAAACTAACAGTGGCGAGGAAGCAATTCCAACTCGCTGAACCCTATCCGTGAGATAGGAAGGAAAACCACTTCAGAACAATTTCCAGGCACCCCGTGACAAGAGGATTGAATGATTTAAGGTGGGAAATGCTGCAGGAACATCCAAAAGGATCGTTACATACATCGCTCCCTGTCAAAACCCCCTCTGATGAAGTCAGAAGGGTCTCAGCACCGAAGCTCCTTCTGAATCCAACTTGATATCCAAAAGTCAGGGAAGGGAAGGGAGGGTATAGGCCGATAACTCTCAAACAGAGAGGGGTCTCAGAAGCTTTGTTTAGTAGAAGATGTGTGGAAGCTTGTTTTAGCATCCGAGGTGTAAGACTGCTTTCAAAGAGTGAAAGATGAACAATCTCAGCTAGCTGGAGCCCAATATCCAGTTGAATAAGTTTCACTAAAGCAGTTGAGCATGGGTTCACTACAAAGGAGCAGGAAGAAACTGCCAGGTTAAAAAAAAAAACCAAGCTACCTGAACCTAGAGCTGACCTGGGGATAGTGCTGGGCCATGCGTGCAGAGGGACCTGCGCTTACTTCCTGGATGGGAGGGGGCCTGTTAGCTAGAGCCATTTCTTTCTACCCAGATTATGGGGGAGGGGGGACCTCAGACTGATCACGTTTTAATTTTTCTTAAAATTCCACGTAACAAAAATATCACCATGTGCTTCAAGTTGCTTCAGATGCAAGTGACACAAACGATACGGGAAGTACTGCTGATGTTTTCATGTCATTTGCAAACAAAAGCACGTCCATCCTTGCCAACAGTAAGGATTTCAAGCTCCAGTCATCCGGGGCAGCAAACAAGTTTGCTTTTCAAGATACTCGTGATGAATATTCATGAGACCAGTTAATGATCGCTTTACATCGGCATTATACGGACCAGACTTTGTTTGCGGCCCTCCGGGATTGGCGTTTGAGACCTTCTGCTTCCAGGCCACAGACGCCTTGTCCCTTGGCGTGGAAGCACAGAAATGAAAGCGTCCAGCTACAGGGCCCATGAGCCTCAGGCCACGGCTGAGCGGCGTCCGGCCGGTGCTGGTGATGCTCCTGGCGGCAGGGCCCAGAGTATCGATCAACAACCTGGACCTATTCATGTTCACGTAAGACAAGTCAAAAGGGAAAACAAACCACCACTCTCTTTCTGTTGTCTTCCGCTTTTGGTTTATTTCACGGACACATGAATATTGGGAACAGCGATGCGTGGATGAGTAATTCTAACCCTCGTACACTGGAAGCGCTTATATGTACAGATGCACTGCGCCCGCCGCTCGCCAGTTAAAGTCCGTCTTCTGCAGTTGCTGTTGCACAGGTGGAGGAAGAGGCGAGATTAAACATAATCTAGCGGCACGCCGCCACGCGCCGCCCTCCCTTTCCCCACCGCTCCGTCTGTTCAGTTCTGAAGCTTCCTTCCTTCCCTCGCTCCCTTCCGCTTCTTCTGTCACTCTCTCCTCTCCTTTTTGCATCCTTTATCTTCCGCTTCCCTTTTCCAGCCCTGTATCCTCCCCCTCCTTTCTCCCCCTTCTGCTCACACTTTTCCCTCCTCTTTCATATCCCGTCTGAACATCCACCTTTCTGAGGCTGCTTTGAAGTCTTAACCCCTGATTATCCCGCTCACAGCCTTGCTGATTTGAACCATTTTCTTCATAAATAAATCTGGCAGCGTCTCTTTTGCCCTGTGTGCGTGTGTCTGGATTAGATGAAGCGGCTGTCTCTTTTCTGTTTTGGTACGGTGCTGTGTACATCGAGTAGTGCTATAGAAGTGGTGAGTAGCACTTTCTGTATCTCCTTTCCTCAGGTTCCTCCCTGTCTCTCTCTGACTCTTTCCCCTTTCTGGCTCCTAGGAATACAGGGCCCGGTGGGGATGCTGAAGTTTCTTCGGCTTTAAAATTTCCATCTGCTACTGAGATTAAGTATTCCTGAGGGAAGCTTAGTTTACAGCTATTCCATGTGGCACTTTAACCACTGACATAAAAGCTGTAAATCTTTTTTTTTTTTCACCGTCTCAAGGAAACGCTAGTGTAGCCTTCCAGAAATCCCACCTAAATCTTTTTTTTTTCCAGATTTCCTCCTTGAGGAACTATAAAAAAAAATCTACCTGAGTTAAGTGCAACCAAGGCTGTGAAAAGTTAAACCATCATTGTCCTCTTCCTTGCCCATTCTAAATTACCTAAATTTCTCAGATGTTAAAGGTCTGGAAATTTTCTCCTCTTCAGGCACTCCCACCGTTGGGAATCTTAGCAAGTTGGGGGTTCTGCAGAGCTGACTTTTCACGGAAGGCGCAACACACGTCACACCGATGCAGAGACAGGCCGATGCACTATTGATGTGTGTTAAAGGGGCGCTTCCTTAACGCGCACCGATCCACCTCTCTCCTGGGTGCCTGATCTTAATATTTCAATTGGGTGCCGCGGTAAAAAGGAGGCACGAGGGGAAATTGCACGCCCCCTAGTGCCTCTTCAGCAGCGGCCGCCCGCGAGAGGTGGCCGTGAGCCGATTAGGAAAACGGAGGCTCGTTAATTGAGCCTCCGTTTTCCTAACCTGACACTGGCACGCTTTTTTTTTTTTATTCTCCTATTTCGGTTCCTCCGACTTAATATCGCAACGATATTAAATCGGAGGAACCAAAAAAAGGATCAGAAAAGCAGTATTTTCAGTTTTCCTGTAATTTTTTTTGTGTTGCTCAAAAATTAACGCCTGCTCTAAGCAGGCGTTAATTTTTGCAGGTTAAAATATGCAGATTGGGAGAACATTTTTTTGTTTATTGGGGGAGAATAGCTAATGGCCTCATCAACATGCATTTACATATGATGAACGCTATTACCTTTGTGAGGGGTTGGACGTGCGTTTTCGACACGCTAATCCCCTTATAGCCTAAGGGGTTGTGGACGCGCGTCAAACCCCGGGTTAAACGGTGCGCTCGGCTAAGTGCACTGTATTGCATCGGCCTGCGAGAGTATAAAACCAGCACAAACAGATGAAGAATGACCTCATGGCAGGAGAATTGTCAAAAGAATGCATGAAAAGATGGTCAGAAAGGAAAGTGCACGCCTCTTATTTATATATTTAGACCTACATTAAAAGAGAAAGCAGGAAAGCCTAGAAAAAATGTCCAGCCGGACTCAACAACTGGTTTCAGGTTTCCAGGTTGATTTAGTCCTGGCTTTCCCTCGCACCTACCCTGAATTATGATTTGGAGGGGCCGATGCAATAAGCCGTGCGTAAAAACGGGGCCGGTGTTGTGCCCGTTCTCCTCATGCGCGCATAGCCGCGTCTCCTGGGCGCCCGCTGCGATATTAAAATGAGCTGCTGCGTTAAAAAGGACGCTTTAGGGAGTGATTGTGCTTCCCTAGCGTTCACATGCATTGGCTGCCCACAATTGCAGTGGGCGCTCAGTACGAGCGTCTGTTTTATCCCGCTTCAGGTCGATTTTGCCCGATATGCACGCACAATATACACCACAATAGCAAGGGGCGCAATCGGCCTGGAGCGTGTATATTGTGCGTCCAGGATTGATTTATTTTTTACATCAAACCTTTATTTTTAAACACCACAAACAGTTGATTTAAGTATTGCAACGATACTAATAGGAGGAACCACAGAGGACAGTATTTTTAAAATTTCTCTGGGGCCTTTGACGCGTGGATTGACAACGCCACCTCTGGGGCTGGAGTTAAATTTACTGCATTAAAAAGTGTGCATTGGGCGCCCAGTGATTTTCTGCTTCGGGGGGAGGGTAATGGCTAATAATAGCCTCATCTACATGGAATTTACATGCAATGAGCGCCGTTGGCTATGTGTTCATTTGGACCCGCGTTTTGCTTGCGCTAATCTCCTTATTACATCGGGCGCTAGTCTAGCGCATCCAAAACGCGCATCTAACCACGTGTAAACGTGTGCACTAGGCTGGGCACACGTTACTACATCGGCCAGAGTTTCCTCAACAAAGCAGAACTATAGATCCATGCGTGCTCCAGGAGTGGAACCAGGAAGGGGATAACCTGATCTTAAGAGATGGAAATCGTGTTGCTGATACCCCTGGGCTTTAACAGGGCGGGCATCTGTTAGTCACACTGTGTTGAATACCATACTTAACCTCTATGGGACAGTTTAAGTGATTTGTAAAGCAAAGGCCTGAAGTGACCCCAAAAGGGCAGCTTTCACCTCTGGGCGAAAGGGAGGCTGCCCTAGACCCTGCATAGGATGGGGCCCACTGCATGAGCACAAAGGGCTCTACCCCTGATGACTCTGTTGGCCAGTGCCTAATCTCAAGCAGCAAACAGCCCTCTGCTCTCTGCTCCAAGTACCTCCCCTTCCATGCAGCCTACATGGAACAGGAGGAGAGGGGTGAATCTGGAGCAGATAGATCATTGTTTCTCACCCAATGGTCTTTGTACCATCACCGGCCCCTGGTAGCATTTCCATACCTGGGAACTTTAGATTTCCGGTCAGCCTGAGATTATCGTGGATTAGCTGGGGCAGGGGCAGGAGGTGCATGTGCACAGATTTACTCTCATATACACACACTAGCACACTCACATTTTCACTCTCACCCACACATATGCTCATTCTCCCTCACACGCTCACCCACTCACTTCTCTCCCTCTTCTATACGCACACTCACACTTTCACTTATGTCCCTCTCCTACTCCCACCCACGCACAATCATTCTCTTCTCAAACCCACCGATAGCAGCCCCCTCCTTCCTCTTCCCCCAGAATCCACCAACAGTAGCAGCCGCCTCCTACTTCTACCTGTCCCCTGAACTCACCAATGATAGCCCCCTCATTCCCCCCCACATTTACATTTTCTGGGGGACCTTTCCCCCACACTGCAACTTGTCTACGTAATTTATGGAAGGTAGCTGGCTGGTCCCTGGCATACAAAAGATTGATAAACACTGAAATGGAGTACAATCCTCTTTGCTTCCTGATGCAGCCCCTCCCTTCCTATCCTTCAGGGACAAGAAGGGGAGGGTGTGAACCAGGAGAAAAAACTGCAGAACAAAGAATAGCCATTGTACTCCCTAATCCAGCCCCTCCTGTTTGTAGTTGGAGTGGACAACAGAGAAATGAAGAATTGTTTTTTTGCCTGCAGATTTCTATTTCTAATTTGTGTATTTGATGAGTGTCTGTGTGTTCTGCATGTGTGACGAAGGTGAGGTATTTATTAGATTATAGGTTCTGTGTATGGATCTGTAGCAGTCCACTTTGTTCTGTTTACCCAATAGGAGTTTTATGGTATTCTAGGCCTAATATAATATTTGCAGTATTGCCTTTTCATATAGTGTTGTTGCTGTTTGAGTTCTGTATGTTAGTGCTGTTTTTGTATGTCAGGTATGGTGTATGGGTTGTGCAGAATAATTTTTCAGGGCTTTGAGTTACTTTTTACTGTGTCTGGTAATGGAGAGAGCTTATGTCACTGTTACTAAATATTTGAATTTTTTTCTGTACTGAGAAGTAAGGAGAAACATCCTCATTCAGCCCAGCCAACCATTTCAGAGATTACCTTCAACCAATGAAGTATGCATTTCTTTAATTTATACAGTTAGATATTTCTTGATTTTTTTTAATGCAGTCTAACCTCAAGAATTACAGATGACACTAATCAGACACTGTGACATGATTTTTTAAACATCCAGCTATTCATCTAAATGGCTTTTGAATATCGACCTCCACAGTTTTTAAATATTAATATTTAATATTAACAGGAGATGTGTGGAGATCGATATTCAAGAGCCATTTAGATGAATAGCTGAAACATTGTCTGTCTAAAAGGCAAACCCAGTATATTAAAAGACATGAGCTAAATTCTAGCTGGATATCTAGTTATGCGGCAAGAATTTAGGTGCATAAGTCAGGGGCATTCCGGGGGTTAGCAGGAGGCGTTTCTGGGAGGAGCGGAGTTAGCAACATAAGTTAATCAGCTAACTCGGATATTTGGAGTTAGCTGCTCAACTTATGCAGCTAACTCTGGTCATGCCACTGACCTGTCCTGAAGTTAGCTCCATAAACATATGCGGCTAACTTTGATATAACCAGGTATATTCAGTGGTGCGACCACGCTGCTGAATATACCCTGCTAGTTAGCTGGAAAGGTTTATGCGACTAACTAGCTGAGCCGCTCAGTGGCTGAATATTGCCCCCATTATGTCCAACTGTGTTTTTATAGGGTTGAGGTGGGGAGAGGTTATAGTGGGGGTCATAATTATTGTTGAGTTTAATTATCAAAAAATCTCAAGGGGAAGTTAATTGGGGGGGGGGGGGGGGAGGGGGGTGAAAGCTAAAGGTTCATCTATGGTAGTGGTTCTCAAACCTATTCTGGGAGACTATCAGCCAATCAGGTTTTCAGGATATCTGTAATGAATATGCATCAGATAAATCTGCATGCCATGGAGGCATTGCATGGAGAACTATCTCTTGCACATTCATTGGGTATAACCTGACTGGCTGGGGATCTTCTAGGACAGGTTTGGGAACCAGTGACCTGGGGTACATAAAACCCTTGCACTGGCCCTGCCCATTGTGCATGGCCCATCACACTGTGCTCTTGCCAGCCCACACAGGCTGGAAGGAGGAAGACCCCCCTCACATCGCCCTTGCATGGGCCAGAAGAAGGTAGATGCGTGGTTTGCATCGGCCCGCCCAGGTTGGAAGAAAGTAGAGAGGCGTGCTTGTGTTGCCCAAACGGACTGCAAGGAGGCAACGACGTGCAGCTGCCTTCTTGTGTAGGCTGGTATAGAGAAGGAAAGCCGCTGCAGCAGGCAAGCATATTAACCGAGGGTGGGGGTGAGGGAGCAGGAGAGAAGCCGAATGTTCATGGAGTCGGGAAGGCACGGGATGGGGGCGGCCAATAATGGCCTAAGTGGTTCGAGCTATGGGCTCAGAGCCTGGGTTCAAATCCCACTTCTCCCACTGATGCTTCTTATGACCTCTGGCTAGTCACTTAACCCTCCATTGCCTCAAGTATTTCCCCCAGGGGTAAAATCCCGTAGCTTAGTCAAGCCCTGCAAACACCATATGACGATGACCCCAGACTGTGGGGCCAGCATGCTTTAAAGGGCCACTTGCCCAAAGTAACCCCCCCTACCAAAGTATGGCTAATGCTAAGGAGGTCTGTTGAGACCCCCTCATTCCACTCCCCACGCCCCTCAAGGCAGCCAAAGACCAAAAATAAAAATGTTCACGCAGTACATGTGCAGCGCAGGACATGCTCCAACCCCCCAACCCCCTTCCCTTTTGAAAAACATAGCCGCCCCTACCCTATCCTCGGGCCTTACCAAAGTTGTCACGTGATGGAGGCCAAGGCAAGCTGTCAGCCAACTGGTGCCATTTTGGAAAATGGCTGTGCTGGCTGCAGAGCCTAGAGGGCGTTCTGGGCAACTCTGGTAAGGATTGGGAGGGTGAAGGGCTATTTTTTTTGAAAAAAGGAAGAGTTTTGAGGGATTGGGGCAGGGCCTGCACTACACCTATGCTATACAAATATTTCAATTTTTAGACTTTGGCTTCCTCAAGGGGCAGCAAGGAGATGGGATAGGGGGTCTTGACAGATCCCTCTAGTTTTTTGCCACACATGAGGGGTTTATTTCATGCCAGGCGGCCCTTTTAACTGATGGCCCAGGCGTGCTAGGATGCGTGTTAGCTTCCTGATGCTCCCGGGGAAACTTAGTAAACAACTAAAGAGTTGTAGCTAACTTTTAATCCAATAATGTGGCTTGCAATATTTTGAGGCAATCTGCGTTATTTGATAAATTGCCTAGTAATTAGCTGATTTGTATGCAGGTCGGTTCAATACCATTCCATAATGCATGGTATTTGAAATACTGTACATTTATTGCTGCATTAGCTGCAGTTGGCTTATTTCAACAACAAAGTGGCTTGGAGGTTCGCCTACCATTTCGTATGGGTCTTGGGCATTGCATAGTTGAAGTGAGGAAGGATTTTTTTTCTCTTTGTGTTTAGGGATTGGCTGCAGATTGATAATGTTCCTTGTCTTCCTCTGTCTCATCAGATAGATAATTAGAAGGTTGCTCTCAATGGGCCATTTCTCTTTTTTCAATCTATATATAGAATTGCTAGGTAAGGTGACCAGATAGCTGCACATCGAAAGGATCAAGCTGAGTCGGTCCATGTTTTCCCTCTTTGCGTTTATTGACTTCTAGACTTGATTTTTCCGAGAGAAATGGAAAGTACAACCCCATAGACATAATAGGGTGAAACCAGCACTGGCCTGGCCAGCCCTTCTAACATGAAGCTCCTGGGTTCTCTCCAGTGCTCCCGCCAATGAATGCGCCCCCCCCAGTTCTGGCTCTTAAGAAGTGCCAGCATGGTGAAAATTGTTGGTACTGGAGTCAGGTCTGTCTGCTAACAAAGCTGTCTCCGATAGGCAAGAACAACCTGACCGCCCAACAGTTCTCTTTATTTCCGTTGCCTGGATCTCTCTTCAGATCCAGGAAGAATATTGTTTGGTTACTTGGCAGAGAGCAAAGTGTGGGGTAACATTTTCTCTTTATTTGAGGGGGGAGGTTGAATGTTGGAGGGGTTTTTTTCGGGGGAGGATGGTGTCTAGTACCAAGACGCAGACTGGTAGGGTGAACTATGGAGAAGGCCTTGGGTCATTTTAGAGAAGATGGGCCACAGAGAGTTTATCAGCTACTGTCCAGCCTGGAAGTGCTGACAGAGGGGAGGAAGAGGTCCTTACTCAGCCAAGGCAGGAGGAACATGTGTGGGTCTCCTGCCTACTGAAAGAAAGCGAGCGAAGCCCAAGTTAATGGCATTATTCCATCTCAGATCACATAAACAGGAGTTGGCATTTCTACTTCTGGATAAGGCTGAAAGGGGAGCTCCTGGCGTGAAAAAAAAAAAACAACAACCCCAAACGTTTGAAACCAAAGAAAAAGCAAATCTTTCCCAATCAGGGAAAGGTGCCTGTGCCAGCCAAGGTCGGAAGGAATGTCTTTCTTTTACTCTTACTTAATCTTTCTGCGCAACTCCTTCCACCATCAAACACCCATCTCCCTCTCCCCGTCTCGCGCTCTCTCCTCCTGCAGCCTCAATAGTATAATACTCAGGGTGGGGAGAGGCCGCCCGCCCCCATGCTGAGGCAGAGCGGATTCTGTGAGAAAGCTCCTTCTCCATCTGCAGCCCAGCCCAGTGGGAGTCAATTAATCCTGAATAACCTAAACCGACAGAGGTATTTGGATTCACAACCTGACTGATGACCGTATAAAATTGATTTATGAATTGGAGGGCCTCGCCTCCCCTCGGCCCTGATTCAAGCAGTAATTGATTATGTGTGCTGCTGTGAAAATGAAAATAAAATTTAAAATACAAAACATATCGAGACAAAAAAAAAAAAAAAGGGGGGGGCTCCCAAAGAATCCGCCATATTCTCCGGGGCTCCCTGGATTAGCGTTCTCTATTCATCACCTAGCTGCTTTATTTTTTTTTTTTTATTGAAAAAGGTAGTTGCTGTCCTCTCACCCTATACTTCTCCCCCCCCCCCCCTTCGGGGTTTGGCCAGTCAGATTCCCCAACAGAGGAAACTTTGTTTGGAGCAGTGAGATGTGAGAACTTTCTTCTTTTGCAGCTCCCTGCGGAAAAAAAAGAAAAGAAAAAAGCAATCTCACACTGTTCGTGTCCGATGAGACTTCTGGCGTCGGGATTATACAAAGAGAGAGAGGGGGATCATATCCTGACCCGAACTGCGCTTAATTATACTGGAATTGCGCTGCCTGCGTGGCGCCGACCAGTTCTGGGTCCAGGACGACGCCTTTATTTATTTATTTATTTATGTAAATGAGCCAAAGCACCGGCTTAGCAGTTAAAAGCTGGAAGCCCCCTCCGGTTCCCGGGTGTCTGACCTTGTTTCTGCCACTGCCCGTGTGACCTTGATCAAGTACCTTGACCTCTATGGGCTTCACCTCCTCCTTTCCTTCTCCCTTCTCTCTCTTTCTTCTTAGGGTGTGATGTTTGGAACTGGATCTTTCAGGTGTCTTTTACCATGGGGCAATAATGGAAGCATGGGTAAACGGGGGGGGGTACATATTCATTTGATTACTGATAAAATTATGGGCGGAGACAGCTCGGGGGGCGCGGGGAGGGGAAATGGCCTTGTTAAGTCTGGGCTTGCACTTTCTTTCACACTTTTGATGGAGGTGCGCAGAACTTGGGGGCTTTGTACCCACTTTCCAAGGGAACCTCCCCAAGGATGAGTTTACAGCCCCTCAGGGCCCAGAGCCAGTGGGCAGCGTAGCAGCTACGAGGCAGCGTTTCCTACAGTCTAACAAAGGTTTAAAGCATTACACCGCAGGTAAGCAGTGCGATCACAGGACAGAGTCCATCTCTCTCTCTAGGGAGCTCGCCCCATTTGTGCGTCGTTCGCTGACACACAGTCCCGCTCCAAAAAAACCATATTTGTGCAACCTTTTTGGAACATGTAGTGATCAGTTTCATTTCCTCAGTGTCCCTCTGAAAACGGTGCCGTAATAATCTTCGGAAACGATTTTGCCGTGGAGCACAGAGATGGCAGGTTTTGGCTTGTTTCACACTGGTAAAATTGTGCTCGCTGCCAAAATTGTGTTCTGGTTGTTGCCCGGCCTTTGGGGCCTGTACGCGTTCACCTGCCGGGAGAAGTCTGCCCGCTGACTCGGCCAGCGAGTTCACTAAGGACTTCCCCATAGACACAAAATGGGAGAAAAGCTTTAAGGAATGTGACCCTAAACGCGCTGCGTAATGATGCGCGTCCTTTTCAGCTGCTAGGGAAGGGAGCACTCCCGGGGCGAGGGGAGCTCGGGAGAGTGAATCTGCGTATGCCTTCTTATTCTCCTCTATCGTTTTTGACTGGTGTCAAATATTCAGCAGGATGATAATGTAACCGTACAATGCGGTACTTGCTGAAGGACTAGACAGAATGAGAAGCAATCTAAGAAAGCTTGAGGTGTGGTTGAAGGTTTGGCAGCTGAGACTGAATGCCAAGAAGGGCGGAGCCTTGCATTTGGGGGTGCGGGAATTGAAAGGAGCTGACGGTGATGGTGGATGAGGGACTGATGTGCGTGGTCAGGGAGAGAGACCACGGGGTGATAGTCTTATGATCTGAAGGGAGGGAAGCAACGTGACGAGGCGTTGGCTAAGGCCAGAGGAATTCTGGGCTGCATGGAAAGAGACGTAACCGGCAGGAGCAAGGAGGTGGTGATATCGCTGTACAGGTACCTGGTGAGGCGCTGTGCTCAGTTCCGGAGACCATAATCTGAAAAAAGATAGAGACAGGGTGGAAGAGGTCCAGAGAAGGTCAACCAAAATGGCGTGGGGTCTGCATCAAAAGACATATGAGATGAGGACCTAAAGATGCATAATGTAGAAGAGGAGAGATGGGGGAGGGTACCTGAAAGGTATTAAACATGCACAAGAAACAAATCTTTTCCAGTGGAAAGGAAGCTGAAGAACTTGGGGCCATGAAATGAAGCTCCAGGGGTGTAGACTCAAGAGCATCAAGAAACATTTTCCTCGGAAAGGGATGCCTTCCTGGAGGAAGTGGTGAAGAGAAAGATGGTGATGGAATTTCAAAGGTTGTGGGATAAACACAAAGGACTCCTAGCAGCAAGAGGATGGGAATAAAGCACTGGGGTAACCTGAATGGAGTGGCAGGTAAAAACCCTAAATAGAAGGCAAGGGAAGAACTGCAAAGAAGTTACAAACCTAAACACCCTGGCAGGCAGACGGGAATGGTCTTTACCTGTCCACTGGATGGCACAAGCGTTACCATGCATTGCAGTGCAACCACTGTGTGACGATTTATTTATTATATTATGTAACTGTGAGATTCTGGAGCAAGCAGGGTAGCTGCAGTGCAATTATAGTGAAAATATGAGCAAACCAGCTTATTGCTCCATGTCACGCATGGCCACACCGCAGCTGGGTAAGGTGAGTTGAAAGGTATCCCGAGAACAGATATAAGAATGAGCCATGAGGGGATCAACTCTTTCCTGCTCAAGTCGCATGTGTGAGTCGGGGGCCTTTTCTGGTCGATCTGAGCTTCTGTCTAGCAATAGTCTGTGGTTTGCATGGCTGCGTTTCATCTTGGTGAAGTCCTGGTTCTCAGCTACCACCAAGACATCATGTCAAGAGGTGTGAGGCTGGACAGCAGGAAAAGATGGGAAACTGAACTGATGAGCCCATTTGCCAAATTGTGATAAAATGAAACAGAAGTTAAAATAGGTCACTGGCTGATGATAGAAACCCACAGATCAATGGATCTCTGTCTCTCACCTGTGTTCCTCTCCTAGTGTTTTGCCAAATTAGCCTGATTTAATGACCTTCCCAGAGGTTTTGTCCATTTATAGGTTATTTTCTGTCATTTATCACAGAATCTATGAGAAGCAAGCAGTAAGCTGAACTAGACCATATCTGTGGGAGGGAAAGTAGAGGCAGAAATTGAGCTAATGCCCCAGACCCTGTGTCTTGAGGGTCCCCCACATTTGCAATTTCCAGCAGACCAGCCGGTGTGCTGCCAGCTCATGGCAAAGTCCTTCCTGGTTATGCCACAAGCCTCTGGGAGTGGCAAACTCCTTCCTTGATTTCACAGTGCCCTCCTCACCCTACTTCCTCCCTCCCCTCCCTGTCACTGGCAGGAGGAGAAGCAACAGAAGCGGACGTAGTAGATTCATGGTCGCCTCACTCCAGCACAGGCCGCCACCCTGTGGCCATATTGCAATGAGAAGATGCTGCAGAGTATATGGAGTTATGAGAGGAAACGGGAAAGATGGAAGGTAGGAGAGCCATTTGGGGATGAAGAGAGGAAAGTATTGATGGATGGATGAGACAGAGCAAATGGAGGTGTAGAATGGGAAGGAGCAATGGGATGTGCGAGATGGAGAGGAAGGATGGTAGGAGGGAGAAGCAAGAATTTACAGGGAGAGGTTGGAGAGTTTGGTGTGGCATTGATAGAATCCCCTGCTGCAGAAACTGATGCCTCCCTCTTTTCCAACAACTGGAAGAGTGTTATAACCCAGCACACTGCCTAAACACAGACTCATGTGCACTACCCATACAAGTCAGAAGGACTGGTGGCTGTCGAGGTTCAGTGCCGGTTTGCTTTCCGCTCTGTGGGGCTGAGAGACCAATTTGGTTTTCTATCTGTTCCCAGGTTTTGTAGTGGATCCTGATGGGAACTTGAACCGGTTAGCTGCCAAGGAGAGTCTATTTCTGGGCTATTGGCCATGGAAACAAATTGTGAAAACAATTTCTGGAAGAATCATCTCTGAAGACTCTGGAGACTGTGACAGATAAGAACATCTGTTGCTGCAGGCCTGGTGGTAAGGAGAATTCATTTCTTGCAATGCTTTTCTGGGATGAAGGTGAAAATCCAGGGATTTTGCAGGAATTCAGTCTAATTCAGTTAATAGAGTTAACCGATTGAATTAGACAGTGCTGTAGGATCTGAATCTGCTCTACAGTATTACAACAGCATACCTCAAGAATAAAGCAAGTCCCTGGGAAACAGTCAACTAATGGATGGAAATCAAGTTATTTGCTATTGTGTGAGCTGCAGTGTTCCCTACACTGATGGTCCTAGCTTGAAAAGTGTATTGTCAGTGCATCAATCCTTTAACCAGTCTGGAAAGAACACAGATAAGCATGTAACCACTGAAAAAATGCCTGAAGAGGCTTCTGTCCCTGCCACCTTGCCAAAGGGGCCACACTATGACTAGACATGGTCTTCAGGTGGATTCTGAACGTCACTAGAAATGGGGAGAAGAGAGAATGAGATTTCTAACCCAGCCCCATCAAAAAAAGTTTAAACTTTCTATATACTAAGAAGAAGTGGAAAAAAAATTAAGAAAACTAGCTTTTATTTAAATTCTCTTTTGCGCATTAGGATTATGTGTTTATATAGTTTCTGTTGTATCAAGAACGTCCAGCATAAGATTTACAGGCTTCTGCAAATCAATCTCAGATGTCTGTAAAAATAATGGCTGTATGATTTCATCTCAGGAGAAATGAATTGCAGCGTCCATCAATCACTGCAGGAGGTAGGAGGGATGGACTGCCTTTCATGTCCGCAGTCCAGACTGGTTGTGATGAAAGCCATCACTCTCTGCTGGCTGTTTGAAAGCTCAGATGAAGTGGGCTAAGTCCGGATCACAGCAGAGAGTTATAACTGACCCGCTAGTAACAGCATCAGCAAGGAGGCAAAAGATGGCATGGACATATGGACATAAGCTATCCTAAATTATTCTTGTACCCTCTAGATCCAGTCCTTCTAGAGTAAGGTTCAAGCAAATTGATGGCAGGGGTGGTCTTTTGTACTTAGGCCAGCCCCACGTCAGCATAGGGTTTTATGCGGTCCCCTTTCCAGCCTTTCATAACAAATGAATTATGAATGCATTGAGGAAAAGTCCATTAACCATTATTAAGGAGGAGTTGCAGAAATCCCCTGCTTATTCTTGGGATAAGCAGCTTGGAATCTATCTACCCCTTGGGATCCTGCCAGGTACTTGTGACCTGGATTGGCCACTGCTGGAAACAGGATACTGGACTTGATGGACCCTTGGTCTGACCCAGTATGGCATATCTTATGTTCTTATATAAATGTTCTACATTGTAACATAGCAGATGACAGCAGAAAAACATCAACTGACCCATCCAGTCTGCTCAATTATTCCTGTCCACACTGCCAAAGACACATCCCAACTGCCAGCCAATTGCAATGTATCACTCCTCATCCAGGACAGTTTTTGTCATTTTCTTCGTTTGCACTCTACCATCTTGGGCAGATGAAGGCTCATCTGGGTTTGTACTAAGTCCAATCACAAAACTTTGTAATCTAAATAGCTATCAGTACCAGCTTGGCTTTTGCCCAAATATTCAACATCCTAGGACCCTTGTGTAACCTGCCAAACAGAAGACCCAGCTATGTAAGTTCCTGTGTTTCTGCTAGGATTTCTCATATTTCATATTGCCCTTTTTCCACTTATTCTCTTGAATCATTTGAGTATGGAACTTTAAACACATGCTGCCTGATCGTGCTCTCTGCTATCTCTTCATTTTGTTTCTAACTAATGATCCTCTGTGCTTATTCCATGGCCTCTTAGTTCATTATGTTTGAGCCTCCATTACCTAATCTGGGAGGGTATTTCATGCACCCATCACCCTTTCCATGAACAAATATTTCCTGAAGTTGCTCCCTCTCAGCCTCATATCATGACCCCCCAGTTCTAGAACTCCTTTCCATTGAAAAATGGTTACTTCCTGTGCATCACTAATACTTTTCAGGTATTTGAATGTCTCCATCATATGTCATCTCCCATCATGCACCATTCCCTGAGATTTCTGTAATGTGTGACTCTGCATTTTTTTAGTATCGAAACTTGGCTACCAACCAGTCAACCATTCCTTCAGCTTTTGCTTTTCATATCACCTACAAATACAGAACCTTAGAATATGAAGACAGATAGGACATAAGATCCTCCAGTCTTCCCAGTCTCATGCCCCTGCATTGCCAGAGATCTCAGCTGATCTCTGGCTTTCCCCTGCGACTAGGGATCCTCTGGGCTTATCCCAGGCTTTCTTGAATTCCTCACAGCAGGTCCAGTTACTTTGTAACTCGGGTAAACATCTTTATTGATGTGTAGTGATTTTATTCACGTCTCTTTGGGGCCAAAATACTAAACTGTGTTAACGGCCAGTAACGTGCATGTTAATGGCTGAACTCAGTAAGATGCAAATAGAGTACATGTTACCACAGACAGCAAAAGCAGGCATATGAAAGTGTATTTATTTATTTATTTATTTGAAATCACACCCTCCGAAGTTTAGGGCAGGTAACAAAAAACATACATAAAAATAGTTATCGACAAGACATCATAACAATGACTGACATATGTCCGGAAGGTCTTGTAATTGATCGGTAGCCGATGTCTGCATCAATAAAGGAAGCAGTTTTAACAGCTCGGGTTTGAGGGTATCAAGTCTTTGAAAGCAGTATTAAAAAAGAAGGTCTTCAGAGCTTTCCTGAATTTGTATTTGTGTCGTACCTTTCCACAACAAAAATGCCCAAGGCGAGAAACACCATGACGAAGATCCAGCACAGTTCAATCAAAACATGAGCATAAGATCAAACATATTGCAATGATAAAATGCAGTCCATAAAACATAGATTTTGTAAATCAGTTTACACCCAAAACCCAGTACATGCATTAATGCAGATGGTAACACAAAATCTTAACTGCATCTTCCTGAGGTATAGTTGTGTTTGTTTCGCCACAATGAGTCCGTTTTACATTTTGCACATTTTAACGCATGTACTTTTTTGTTGCAGTAATAAGTAATGAACTGTTGTGTGTATTTGCGCATCTCATTACCTCAGTTGCATGGATATTTACATAAACACTAATGCCAAACTAATCTACACACAAAATAGTGCTCAACTTCCAAAACCATCTGCGGGTGATAATTTGCCCAGAGATTTTTACAAATATTTTATCAGCTGTGTGGCGGGTGCCGCACAGTTTCTGAAATATCATCTATTTCTGTTGTAGTAAATGCATATATCTCCAATGCCAGAAAGCGCTTACTTTCTCTACCTGTTTTATAAAGGTACGCACCTATATTTTAGGCGCGTAAAAATATATACAATATCTGCGTAATAAACCTGATTTAAATGCAGAGGCAGGTATTTTCTAAAGCATGTGCCCATCCCATTCTGAAAATACTTACCTGTGGGTGTTCTTGGGCTCGCCAGTTTGCTGATACCACCACCAGCTCACCCAGTCCACCCTAGACCCTCTAGCACTTCACCCTGAACCTCCCACCCAAAAACAGTAGGACCTTTTCTGGGTGTCCAGTGCCATGCATGCGTCGTCACAACCCCATGCAGTTGTGTTGGTTGATGAGATAACAGGTGAAAAGCCATGCATTGCTGCTGCCTATCAGGTCGATCCAGTAAAGTGTGCTCCGTCGGAGCGCACTGTCACCCTGCTCTGGACGCGTGTTTTCCCTTACCCCTTATTCAGTAAGGGGAGGAAAACACGCGGCCCACCCGCGGCACCTAATAGCGCCCTCAACATGCAAATGCATGTTGATGGCCCTATTAGGTATGCCTGAGCGATCCAGTAAGTAAAATGTGCAGCCAAGCCGCACATTTTACTCTAAGAAATTAGCGCCGCCCAAAGGTCGGCGCTAATTTCTTCCGGCGCCAGGGAAGTGCACAGAAAAGCAGTAAAAACTGCTTTTCTGTGCACCCTCCGACTTAATATCATAGCGATATTAAGTCGGAGGTCCCCCAAAAGTAAAAAAAGTAAAAAAAAAAAAAAAAAAAATTTTGAATTCGGCCCGTGGCTGTCGGGCCGAAAACCGGACGATCAATTTTGCCGGCGTCCGGTTTCCGAGCCCGTGGCTGTCAGCGGGCTCGAGAACCGACGCCGGCAAAATTGAGCGTCGGCTGTCAAACCCGCTGACAGCCGCCGCTCCTGACAAAAAGGAGGCGCTAGGGACGCGCTAGTGTCCCTAGCGCCTCCTTTTCCTCGTTTGCACCGCGTCACCTCATTTAAATACTGGATCGCTCGCACCGGCAAAGGGCCGGTGCGTGCGCTGGGAGAGCGGGCATTCGTCCGCTCTCCCACGGACTTTACTGGATCAACCTGTTTGTTGGGTCTATTCTGTAGATAAATGGAAGGTTGCTGTGTCCACTGTTGTCAGTCTAGCATCTTTCTTAACTTTTAAATTTCACTGGAAAATCATTTTTAAGCACTGCTTTGAGAAAATTGCTAACTTAGCAACTTCTAATTTGGAGTTGCTAAGTTAGTGATGCCTCCGCGTGAACCTTTCCAGGATGACCGGCTGATTTTAAGGCAGGATTATTATTTTTTTTAATTGATATTACATCTTTCATGACACTTCAAAGCAAATTGCATTCAGGAGCTTGGGTATTTCTCTGTTCCCCTTCACAATCCATGAAGGTGATTGAGTTCCTGCTGGGGTACTTGGATAGGATTGTCTGCCTGGTTAATTCTGGCTAGACAGGATAATCAAGACTCATTTTCAGCTTTTATTTTATTTTCTGTGTTTGGCATCACAACTACAAAAATGGGAGAACATCAGTGTGTACAATGACTCTTCTATATTTTTAGGTAAATAGGGTTTATTTTGACAGTGAAAAGTATAACGTGCCACTCTGCCTCTCCTCCTGTGGCAAGGGTGAGGCTAGGAAACCAGGTCAGGGGATCAGACTGTAGGTGGATGTCACGAGTCCGACACCTGGGTTGGACTTCTGTGGGACCAGAACTAAGCTCTGTATGCTTGGTGGAGGAGTAGCCTGGTGGTTAAAGCAGCAGGCTGAGAACCAGGGAAGCCAGGGTTCAAATCCACTGCTGCTCCTTCTGACCCTGGGCAAATCATTGCAACCTCCATGGCCTCAGGTAAACATTTTGGGGCCGATGCAATATCATGCGTGCAAGAAACATGGATTAATTGCTCATCCATGGCATTGAGTGCCCAGGAGAAAGTGGCTGTGAGCAGTTAAGGAAAACAGACACTCAATTTTCTGAGCTAGCACAGCCACGGGTTAGGAAAATGGACGCTTGTAAATTGAGCTTCCCTTTTTCCTAACGTGACCGCTGTCAAGATTTTTTTTTTTCATGTTGCAGCTTTCTGTGGTTCCTCCTGCTTAGTAATGCAACAATATCCAGCAAGGCATTGATCTGAGTGGTATGAGTATACAAACATCGGGGTAACTTGCTCGATACGACGGTTACTACCCTCAAACATTAAGCCTTATACTTCACTTTGATGCAGCTCCAACACTGCTTTCTGAATCAATGGTGGGGGTGGAAGGAAATTAGAATCAAAAAGCTACCAATAAGGGCCCTGAACTCAGCGGTCGGAGTAACAGATAAGTGTGAGAAAAATAAGCGTGAAAGCTTGCTGGGCAGACTGGATGGGCCTATTGGTCTTCTTCTGCCGTCATTTCTATGTTTCTATATATGTTAGGAGGAACCACAGAAAACCTTGGGGTGCCTCAAAACTTAACACCAGCTCTGGGCTGGCGTTAATTTTTGAGAGTTAAAATTTGTGCGTCGGGCGCATGGTTATTTTTTACATCAGGGGGTACTAGCTAATAGCCTCATCAACATGGCATTTGCATGTGATGAACGCTATTAGCTCCGTGCCAGCATGGACACGCTTTTTGGACGTGTTCATTCTGTTATTGCATTTGGCGTATGTCTAGCGCTTCCAAAAGGCACGTCCAACTGTGCATTTAGCGGTGCGCTGAGCTCGGCGCCCGATATTGCATCGGGCCCCTTAGATTGTAAGCTCCCAAAGACAGGGAAAGATTCACTGTATCCAAATGTAACTTGCCTTGATCCACCAATGAAAAATTGTGAGCTGACTGTAAATAAATAATAATAAACACCCTACATTAGGGACAAAATCAATAAAATAAGATTTTATTTTAACTGACTGGGTGGGGGGAAGGAGAGGTGTGGAGTAAAACTTTGCTTAAACTATGGCCAAAGGGCCCTGAGGCCACTTCGCTTTTCCCATCCCTGGTTAGAGGAGGACACTCATATTCGTTCTGGTGTTGAGGCCGCTTCGCTTTTCCCATCCCCGGTTAGAGGAGGACACTCCCATTCGTTCTGGTGTTGAGGCCGCTTCGCTTTTCCCATCCCCGGTTAGAGGAGGACACTCCCATTCGTTCTGGTGTTGAGGCCGCTTCGCTTTTCCCATCCCCGGTTAGAGGAGGACACTCCCAATCGTTCTGGTGTTGAGGCCACTTCGCTTTTCCCATCCCCGGTTAGAGGAGGACACTCCCAATCGTTCTGGTGTTGAGGCCACTTCGCTTTTCCCATCCCCGGTTAGAGGAGGACACTCCCATTCATTCTGGTGTTGAGGCCACTTCGCTTTTCCCATCCCCGGTTAGAGGAGGACACTCCCATCTTGTTCTCTTACCTTGCAGGTGAATAGCAATTCACAGGTGACTTATGGCTTGCTTTTTGAAAGCAGAATCTTGAGCTCGTATTCCCATTTCATAATATCTCAGGCTTTAAAAAAAAAAAGTCTTTTCTTGCTTAGCAAGCCCTACAATCCCATATCTGCCTGGTGACCTTCACAAGAGTGTTCCATCGACTGTAACAGAGTGTAGATTTTCTCTTTTAAATGTGCAGCCATGGAGCCAGGGAAACACCAATAATCAGCATTATCCGGCTAACTTTGAAATAGCTGTGGATATTCTGCGGTGCGGCCACGGCCCTGAACCTCCAAGCTAACTTTCAGGCCGATACTGTGAAGCGCGCTCAGCTGAGCGCGCTGTTTTACCCGCAGTTGGACGCGCGCCCGCTACCCCTTGTACAGTAAGGGGTTTAGTGCGTCGAAAACGCGCGTCCAAACCTCCCCCGAAACTAATAGCGCTCATCACATGCAAATGCATATTGAGGAGGCTATTAGGTATTCACCCGGGATACTGAAAAAATAATGTGTGGCCCAAAAACGTGTACAAAAAAGCAGGAAATATTGCTTTTCTATGCACCCTCCAACTTAATATCTTAGCATTATTAAGTTGGAGGAACCAAAAATTTACAAAAAACGTGCCAGCTGGTAAAACTGAGCACCGATTTTCTGAGCCCGCTGACAGAGCCACTTCTCCTGGGCCAAGGAGGTGCTAGGGGGTGCATAATCGTCCCTAGCGCCTCCTTTTAGCGCGACCCCCTCATTTAAATACAGGATCACGTGCCCGGGAGAGCGGGTCCTCATCACTGAGCGCCCGTTTTGCCGTGCTGCTTACAGAATTGGCCTGTTTGCAAGCTGGTGGCTGAGTATTGTGCCAGTGATTGAAGATTGGGTCCAGTATTTCTAGTTGGAAACATTGCAAGAAAGCACATCTCTAAATTTGAGTGCAAGCGGAAGTGCTTTCTGAGTTAAGCCTCATCAGTCACCAGTGCTCCCTTTTAGTATTTTATGTCAGAGGTTTTACAGTTGTCCTCTAGTGTAAACACTATAGACAGAGGTACCTCTTGCACCCACACATTTCCTGCACTCTCCCAGCAATAAACTCCCATCTGGCTGAACTGTACCTGTTCATCTTTCTCGTGTATACAGAAACACACTTTTCTCTCCTTAACACTATTGCTCAGAGGGCGCTGGCTGAATGCAGAGAGCTTCGTGTCTCGGGGTACGGGCCCAGTCCACGCTCTGGTCTGGGACAGACCCGACCTGTCTTACCGGCCTCTGGGAAATGCCACTGCTGCCACCTCTCAGTATCCCCTGGCTGCATGGCCCTTGCCTGGGTTGCCAAATGCTCCTCTTACATTCAAAATAGACTTGCTCCTTTAGGGCAGGGCTGGTGCGTCCCATTAGGTGAACTAGGCGGTCGCCTAGGGCGCCAACATTCAGGGGGCGCTGAAGAGCAGCCATGTGGGGCCGTGAAAGGAGCTTTTCCCGCTCATGGCCGAGAAAAGCACACACTCGGCGGGCCAGAAGCGGCGTCCCAGCGAATGAGAGCGGGGCCGGGCGCAAGCAGAAGGTTCACCTAGGGCGCCTAATACCCTTGCACCAGCCCTGGTTCAGGGTCACTTAAAGCACGGAAACCTGAATGTGCAGGCTATCTAGAGGGGGAAAGGTCCTGACAAGGCGACCGGTTCGTACAAAGCCGGTGCTGGGACCTGTGGGTTTGGGGTTTGGTTTGTTTTATTTCTGTGAATAAACTGATGAAGAAAAGCCACACTGCACACCTCTGACTGCTCTTTTCAGCCAGTGCTGGGGGCCAGAAAAAGCAGCCCTTCCATTCGACGACTATCGGTTGTTCCTGCAAGGAGAGACTGACTGACTGACTGGCTGATCCCTGTCCCAGACGCAGCGTTGAAGGTGAAGCTAATCTCGGCCTTTTTTTTTCCCACACTGCCTCCCCCCTAGACAAAATCAAAAGAAACTCATTTTTTCCCCTCTCCCCACACCCCCCCTTCCTTTTTTCCCAGTGCAGCTGCCCCCTAAATCCTACCCCCTCCCACCTCCCCCAGCAGCGGGGCCCTCCCTCCTCCAGCCCCCGGTGCATTCTGGGTAAGGCCGTGCATTCTTCGGCTCTCAATGGTCCCCATTACTGCTGATTAGTTACGGAATGCCAGCGAGAGATTTATGCGTGACAGCTGAGCCAAAGGCAGGAGAAATGGACTCAGTAGGGAGCGAGGGGCCCTGGGCTATTGAAATACCTTTTCCCAGTAAAGCCTTTTTATTTTATTGTATTTATTTATTTATTTTACAGGCTTCTTGCAACTCACAAAAAACGCTTCGTACCGGTTAATGTGAGAACGTTCCCTACAAGCAGTTTGGTGGAAAAATAAGTACCATATATATATATATAGAGAGAGAGAGAGAGAGAGGCAGCAAAGGAACCTTTTCTCTGTCCATTAAATCAAAACAAGAAGTATGGAAGTTTAGGTTTCCTGCTCCTCGCCCACCCATTTGTATCCAGGCTCTGGCCTGCAAGGTGCCTTCAGCACACCTGCCAGTTTTACAAAGGCCGTTGTCCATCCCCCCCTCCCGTTCTCCCAGCACTGCCTTCTTAAAATTCTCTCAAATTCATCTGCCACTCACCTCCCCCGCCAACCCCAAGAATTATCCAGCGCCCCTCTGTGGGCGTAAGTGCTGGGCGGGACAGGGAAACCCGCTGCCTTCTGGAGGGATGTGGCCCCATTCCTGCCCCAGATCTACCGGAGGTGCTAAACTTGCTATTCTTATTACCCACCCCCCAGGTGTACAGAAGAGGGCAAGTTTTGAAACCAAAGCGTTTTACCCTGTATAAGCCAGCTGAAAGTTGACCTCCTTCAGTGAGGGCTAACATTAAGGGGCCGATGTCATAAGATCCGCGCTGAAATTGGTGCAAGCTTTCTGCACGTATCTTTTTAGTGCGTGCGGCATGGGATGTAATAAGGGGATGGCCTGCAAATTAGATAACGTGCAAAATATTGCGCGCAAGATCAAATGCACATGCCAGTACCCATACAAAAGCCTCGATGCAGAAAGCCATGGGAAAAACCAGCACCAAAATAGGTGCAATTGAAAAAATATTGCAGGACTCGTGAGGGGTATTTCTAACTTACTGCTGATTTATATTGGTCCCACGTTATTAAAAAAAATTAATTGCTGCAGCTCCTACCAGCCCTTTTACTCCATGGCTGCCATTAGTGTGGTTGTACGTCCGTGTGACCTTTTCCTTGCCGGGTGCCTGGGGGCTGCTCGGCATGGATCAGCCCTGCCAGGAGAGAGCAGGAGCTGGGACAGACGGACGGACCAACAATCCCTGGGGGCTCCAGGCAAGCACTGACACCGCCTGGAGCTGCAGTGCTTTCATTTAGCTCCTACCCTGACCCAGGCGCTAGAAATCCCACTAACTGATCTCCCTGTTAGTGCGGCTCCCTGCAGAGCCTGTGAATGGATAATTACCTCCTTTACATTCCCTTTGCATGCACTCACGCAGAACCTGCCGTGGGTTATTGCGCGGGTACGGGTGTGCGTTTCTTCTGCACTAAACGTGTGCTTACATACGTGCGTAAGACCAGCATGGAAAACCACGCATAAAATTATTTATTTATTTATTTATTTAAAATCTTTTCTATACCGTTGCTAAGTTAAATACCATCGCAACGGTTTACATGTAGGCACATATTTAATGTAGGTAAAAGTGTACAATAGTACATTCTAACAGGTGCCGTCAAAGTTTCGGTTACAATATATCATTAGACATAGTCATTTAGCGAGGTAGTTCATGACCAATTGTACCAAGGTACTTACACCGGTAGTTTTGTCACATATAGTATTATCGTTATACTTTATTGTGGTGTGGAGTTCGTAGACTAATCTACTGTACAGTCCTCGGACTGTACAGGTTTTTCCCATACACTTAGCCGTGTTAAAGAGAGATGTTCCCTTGTGGGGGGGGAGAAGCGTTTTGTTTGGGGGATGTAAAGAATGCATGGCAATTGCATTGGCAAACTCTCCTTCGTTTTCAACAAGAAAAACAAGAACTCGCATACAAAGTGGGCAAACCTTCGCTTTTCCAACTCTGGAGTGCCGTCTGTGGGTAAAACGTACGCATGGACCAGGCCCCAAAATCCATTCATTGGAAAATGGTCCCCATCGTGCCGGGGGCCTCCTGAAGAATGCAGGCGCTAGCAATGCTGCAAATGTAGCAAATGCAGCGGTGGAGAATCCTGGAAATGTGGAAACGAGGGTACAAGCGACATTGCTAACATTGTAAAAACTTGTATGGCATCCCCCACCATTACCCTAACGGTGCAGAACAGATCTGAGCCTGCAATGGTGTGAGCACTTCAAGATCTTTAAGATGTGGGTGTGCGTAAGAGGGAATGGGGACTGGGGACTGGTCCAGCCAGTTCTTCCTGCTCCTTTGGGCTTTCAGCTCAGTCATTCACAACCACCCCGGGGATTTTGTTGCCCTGTTTTTAAATCCCCCTCCCACCTTACCTAGCACAGCCACTCCATCAACATTCCTTGACTGGGTGCCACGGACTCCAGCACTCTCCAGAATATGGTGACGTGGACCCTTAGTCTGGCCACCAGATGTCACCTTTTAGTCATGACTGGGGTTCCCTCCCCCTAGGAACTGTGAGCACTGCCTCCACAGCATGGAGCAGAAATGAATCCCAGATCCTCTGCAGTACCGTGCACTGCGATTGACCGACTGGACAGCCCAAAGTTCATAATAATTTATACACTTTGATTTGTGCAGGGAAAGAGTCTTAATAGACCGGAGGAAGGCCCTGAAGAGGAAGATGCACAGAAAATAATGTAGCCAGAGCTCAGAATTGTTCCTCACTGGTTCATTGGCTCCACTAGGGCATACCCATTGCAAAACATTCTGGGGTTTGTTAGTCCAAGAGTTTCAGAATGGTTTGAGATTGGAGCCCAAAATGTCAGGATGGACATGGGACCAGGTGTCCATCTGCTGATACTTGCCATTTCTAGCCTGGGCATGGGGAGGAGGACAGAAGATAAGTTCTACATGACTGCAGAATGGCACTGACAGACAGTAATCAACCTGATAGAATGGGGAGATGAGATTGCAACTTCCTGACTGGTTGCCTAAACTGGTAATAGAGAGCTAAGAAATGCCTTGTAATGTTATAGCAATTCCTATTTGTTTACACTCAAACTTTTTAGCTATTCCATACCACCCAAAACAAAAACCATAAGAGGATCCTTGAGGACATTTAGAATTTATGCCACGAGTTGAAGATTTATTGCAACAGTTTTGGTCTTTTGGAGGAAGCTTCTTCTGAATAGGTCTCTCATCTTGACTGCTTGCCTAATCCCTGGCTTCTGGGGCATTTGGAGAACTGAGAACAGGACTGGATGCACGCAGAACAATACAATCATATTTATGAGGCACTATTATGGTAGTGACTTTTAAGTTGAAATAGTGGGAAGTAATTGGGCCGCATTCAAAAGTCATATTATCTTAGAGAAAACTGGATTGTCTTCAGACTGTGATACCTTCTACTTACCAGTGTTAGAAGCATCCAAAGAGCTTGGCCATCAGCCATCAAGGAACATAGGTCCCTTCTTCAGCAGCTCACATACATCGCCTTTGGAAAACTCTTACTTTGGGCCAAGAAACGTTATGACAACATGAAATAAATATTTGGATTAGCCAACTAGAACTGATTTATTGATTGTAGTCTGCCAATTTTTAATTGGAAAGATGAAGAACATTTTGATTGATTGAATCTGCAGTAAACACACTAACTAGCCTGTACAGTTAGATAACAGCAGTGCAAAGATGCCAGCTAACCCAATTTCTGGTGGGACACTGTTGTATATTTGTCCTTGCAATCCCAATGCATTCTGGCAGTTGTAGTTTTGCTTCTTCCATTGCAAATTAGCATTTTCAGGGACAAAAAGAGCCAAAAAGCCAAGATGGGCCTACAGCCTCCTGCCAAAAGAACTGATTGCTTGGACAGCAATCAGTTTAGTGATTATATGTTATGTGATGCAAGTGCCACTTGGAAATATCAGGCAAGCCGGTAGCTAGAAAAAGAAAGACAGGCGAGACCAACATCTTGCATGGAGAGACTGGCAGTAGTTCTTGAACATTAGACTCGAGAATCACGGGTCTTCCTGGGAGTTCCCATTGCAGGAATGCGGGGAGATTTAGCTTCAGTATATCAAAATACTTTTCCTAACACTAAGTGCAAAAACTTTCCAATCTGTCTGGCCCAGGACGGGCTAAGCAATTCTGTTACCTTCTGAGTGGAACCCTTCTCTACAGAATTAGATCAGGAGCATGTGCTGGATGTGGTTTACTTGGATTTTGGCAAAGCTTTTGATACTGTTCCCCATAGAAGGCTCATGAATAAACAGAGCAACCTGGGGGTAGATCCCAAAGTGATGGACTGGATTAGAAACTGGTTGGATGATAACAAAGGGTAATGGTAAATGGAATTCGCACAGAGGAGAGAAAGGCGATTAGTGGTGTGCTTCAGGGATTGGTCTCTGGGCCGGCTCTGTTCAACATCTTTATGAGGTATATTGCAGAGAGGTTAGAAGGAAAAGTTTGTCTCTTTGTGGATGACATACAGATCTGCAACAGTGAACACCCCTGAAGGCATAGATAGAATGAGAGGTGATAGATTTGAAAACTTGAGGTCAGCTGCTTGGCAGATACGATTTAATGTTAAAAAGTGCAGAGCCATGCTTCTGGATTACAGAAATCCAAGGAAGCGGTATATAATGAGAGGCTGATGTGCACCAACCAGGAGAGAGACCATGGGGTAGCAAAACAATGTGATAAGGCGGTGGCAGAGCCAGAAGAATGAAATTCATACTTTTTGGTAGATGTACATGTAGTATCAAGAAATGCAAACCCCAAACCATTTCCCCACTTGGGTCTTCCACTCAATCTCTGTCTTTCTATCATATCTCTCCCAAGCGCAGCCAAGTACCTCACAGTCATCATAGTGTTGGCCTCTCCATGTTTCCTTTGAGCTATGATGAGGTCATACCGCTGCTGCTGAGGGCTGTAACTGCCGCTCCCTGCTTTCTGGATGTCTTGGGGCAATCGTTAACATTGCTGTTTTTGGTTTGTAACTGTTGCTCTGTGCAGGTTATCCCCTTGCAAATGTACCGGTGTTGTTTTGGAGTGTAGATGCCATGCAGAGGGAGGTAGCCAAAATGATATGGGGTCTGCACTAGAAGCCATGAGATGAGATTTTTTTTTTTAATTCTTTATTTATGATTTTAATTCACAAAATAAAATCAGAAATACTTTTCTATAATGTTCATACAATGAAAATTATTTTTGAGGAAGAAAGGTTACCATAATTACAACTCCAAATTCTAACAATAAACATACCAATTAATCACCTTCTTCCAATTACCAAACAAATCTGGGGAGCTACTATAAACAAAAGAAAATTTTTAAGGAAATAATCTTACAACAAATTAACAGAAGTGTGTCGACATATCATTAAGACCCAACAGTGTCCTGACTAGAATTCCTATCTCCTTCCTCCTGAGCCCTCTGCCCTTCTAAGAATTTTTCTAAATCCTGTGGCTCATAATATATATACTTTTTATCCTTCACCCACATTATGCATTTACATGGAAACCTTATGATGGTACGGATCCCAAAGGTTTTGGCAAGATTTGCCAATACAATGAACTTTTTTCTCCTAGTTTGAGTTTCTCTAGCTATATCTGGATAGATCCATATCTTCTGGCCCAGGTAGAGAGAGGTTCTATTTAACATAAACAATTTTAGAATTTTATCTCTGTCTTCTGACAGAGAGAATTTTACCACCAGGGTACCCCTACTCTCTACCTGGGCACTAAGAGATGTCTCTAGCAATTCTGTAACATTCAAAGTTGTTTCCTGATATTCTTGATTTACATTTACATTCCTACTTTGGTTACTCTGTCCTATAAAATACGCATTAGATATTAAAGGTAAATTTTCTGATGTTATTGAAAGAACATTCATAAAATAATTTTTCAATTGTTCTTTAGATGATATTAATCTACACTTAGGAAAATTGACTATTCTAAGATTTTGATAGCGGACCACATTTTCCAAAGTTTCCACTTTCTTAGCCATTACACTTTCTCCCTTAATGATGTTAACCTGTACATTTTTAATTGAATTTAGTTCTTCCTCCACTTTTACCAGTGTAACACTGTTATTAGTAACCAAAGGATTAATATTTAATATAGCATTCTGCATCTCTTTTATGTTGACATTTAGATTGGCAATATTTACTTGTAAAGCAGTTATAGCTTGCCACAACATTTCTAAGGAAACTTTCTTAGGGTTTACAGGTTTGGCAATTGGGGTTGAGGATAGAAAAATGTTCCCTTCAAATTCTTGTCTGTCAGTGTTCCCATGATTTGGAGAAGGAATATTCTCTCCAGGAATTTTTGTTCTCCCGTCGGTTCCATTTACTTTTTCGCCGACTTTGTGCTCGCCCCTTTGAGATGTATCAGCTGCTTCTTCAAGCTCGCTCTCTTGTACTGTATTAATACCTAGAGCCTCCTCATTTGGGCCCACTGCTACAAACGACTTCCGTATGTTATGTGAGCCAGACTCCAAGGCATTGACAGTAGTCTGGGGGGGAGGCGGTACTGATGGGGCCCCTGGACTTAGACTGACTTCGCCTGATAGAGGAGATAATTGCTCCTTATCTACCTCTATAATAGGCCTCTCAGGGGTTAAATTTGCCGACTGTGAGTAAAACCCCGTTATCACTGATTGAATAGGGTTGGGTCTCGCAGGTATTGAGGACTCCTGCTTGACCTTTCCCTTTCTTTTAGTATGCGGCATTATGCTAACCAAAAAGTGTTAAAGTCAATGAATCTGGGGTTACTCACTCTTCTGTAGCAAGGCAATTTTCAGCTGAAGAGGTTCAAGAGGTTCCGATATCGTGGGAATAAAGTCCTGGGCGCCTTCTTCGCCTTCGCCGGCCTAAGCCGGTCCAAGCCGCGCGCCCCTTACGGAACGCGCGGCTTAGGCAGCGCGCCGACGGCGACGACGCGCCGTCTGCAGTTCGTTTTAAAGGCAGGCGCAGGCTGCTGACGTCACTGGGCGTCCTCCTTCCGGGTCTAGAGCCCGCAGCTGTTCCGAGGGGTATCAGATGGTAAAAACAGACCGTCAAGGCACCAGCAGCAGGTTACTCCTCTCCTCTCCGCTCAGCAGCTCCCGGGGGTTTCCAGCGTCTGCAGCTCGTTTTAAAGGCAGGCGCAGGCTGCTGACGTCACTGGGCGTCCTCCTTCCGGGTCTAGAGCCCGCAGCTGTTCCGAGGGGTATCAGATGGTAAAAACAGACCGTCAAGGCACCAGCAGCAGGTTACTCCTCTCCTCTCCGCTCAGCAGCTCCCGGGGGTTTCCAGCGTCTGCAGCTCGTTTTAAAGGCAGGCGCAGGCTGCTGACGTCACTGGGCGTCCTCCTTCCGGGTCTAGAGCCCGCAGCTGTTCCGAGGGGTATCAGATGGTAAAAACAGACCGTCAAGGCACCAGCAGCAGGTTACTCCTCTCCTCTCCGCTCAGCAGCTCCCGGGGGTTTCCAGCGTCTGCAGCTCGTTTTAAAGGCAGGCGCAGGCTGCTGACGTCACTGGGCGTCCTCCTTCCGGGTCTAGAGCCCGCAGCTGTTCCGAGGGGTATCAGATGGTAAAAACAGACCGTCAAGGCACCAGCAGCAGGTTACTCCTCTCCTCTCCGCTCAGCAGCTCCCGGGGGTTTCCAGCGTCTGCAGCTCGTTTTAAAGGCAGGCGCAGGCTGCTGACGTCACTGGGCGTCCTCCTTCCGGGTCTAGAGCCCGCAGCTGTTCCGAGGGGTATCAGATGGTAAAAACAGACCGTCAAGGCACCAGCAGCAGGTTACTCCTCTCCTCTCCGCTCAGCAGCTCCCGGGGGTTTCCAGCGTCTGCAGCTCGTTTTAAAGGCAGGCGCAGGCTGCTGACGTCACTGGGCGTCCTCCTTCCGGGTCTAGAGCCCGCAGCTGTTCCGAGGGGTATCAGATGGTAAAAACAGACCGTCAAGGCACCAGCAGCAGGTTACTCCTCTCCTCTCCGCTCAGCAGCTCCCCATGAGATGAGATTTAAGGCCATAAATAAGTATAGTTTAAAAGAGAGGAGAGACGGGGAGGATCTTACAGCATTTCATGCCAAGAAGCAAAACCTTTTTTTTTTAATGGTAAAGAAGTTGTAGAAGTAGGGGAAGGATGAGGAGCAGCGTCATGGGCAGGGAGGTGGATGCCTGAAATGCCCTCCTGGTGGAAGTTGCAGGGACTAAAACGCTAACAGTATTCAAAAAAGCATGGGGTATACAGAGAGGATCCCTTGCTCTGGGAATGAAGCACTGGAGTGGTCTCCAAAGAGGAGCAGGTAAAGCTTCCCAATAACAACTGCGCTTCCAAGAAGGCATTGGGATAACCTGTGGCCTTGTACTTCCTAGAAGGCATTTGAGTCATTTGCAGAGAGTGGGCTGGGGGACCTGCATAGAGGAACCATAGGTAAACCCAAACCTTCATTTGAGTTCTTACTTATTTATTTAACAGATTCATAGGCCCCTTCGACCCAGTTCAACGTGGTTTACAATATTAATGAGCATGGCGAGGCTGGATTGTGACATGGAAGGTGGCCCAGTAGTGGAGGCCATCACTGTAACAGGTTTTAGACTTCCTTGTGAGCATATGGAGTGGTAGGAAAGGAATAGGGAGATCAATTTAAATAAATAAATAAATAAATATTAAGGATTTAAAATCCAAAGGTGACCACCTCCCTCACTAGATGCAGGCGCTGCTGGGCAGCAGGGGAGAAGAGTGAAAGGTTGGGGGTGGAGGTGTGAGAGAGAGGAGATCCTTCCTATGCCCGGGTGGGGGTGGAAGGGGGACGCACTCCGTCACCCGTTTTGTTGTTGTTTTTTTTTTAAACCAATAATGAAACCTGACAAGGGTGTCGGGCTTGCAGAGGGGGAAGCGGCCACTTTAATTAACTACTTTACACCAAATCCCCTCCCCCACGGGCCTCTCCATAGTGCAGCTAGCAATGGCAACCTGGAAACAGCATGGTGGGGGGGGGGGGAGGGGCTTTATAAGAAGAGGTTGGGAGGAATGGGGGAGAGGGTAGTTAACTTAATACCCCCTCCACGCTGCTGTCTGAAGTTCTGTTTGTTCACAGTAAATTGAGTCCAGTTGAGGTTGAAGTTAAGCAAACACTTTTCAGCCCTACTGCTCTCCAAGTGCTCTCAGGGCTTTCTCTATCAGCTAAGAGCCTTTCTCTTGCTTTTACTTACAGAGGGGGGAAATGCCTGAAGAGCGGTTGTATGCATAAGAGTAGAGGGCAAAAAAAGCTTCCTCTATTGACTCCTGAATGGGTGAGATAAAGACAGCCACATGGGAAGCATTGTTAGACAGGAGAGTGCCAAATCCAAGCCTCCCTCTCTCTCTCTCTCCCATTATTGTGCCTCCCCCCACCTCCTTTCCTGTGACTCCCCCCCCCCTGTAATGTTCCTGTCCTGCAGAGTCCCGAAGATTTCTTTTCCAGACCCTTGTGCTGCTTCGCCTCCCCCTGCCTTCCCCACCGTGCACGCTGAGCCCAGAAACTCCATTCAGAGTCAGTGGATTGGGTAAAATCCCTTATTCACCTCCCCTCATCAGCTGGTCCCAAGGCCTAACCGAAAAAAGAAAAAAAAAAATCCTTACACAAAAAGCAGTGCCTCTATAATTGATGGTAGGGGACCCCCCCCCCCCCCAGAGCAGCTCCTGCTGTTGCCACGTCTCTTGCAAATCCATTCTCCTCCTCCCTCGCACTCCTTTTCTTGTTAACAAGTGTGCATGCTTATTGTGTGCATGGTGTAATATTTCTTTCGGGTTGTGTTCCTGGCTTTGCGGTCAGGTTTAGAAAACATAGCTTTTTACCACTTTGGGGGGAGAGAGAACCATAGGAGGGGTCAGGGCTTCTGGTTTAGAAGTCAAACGAGTAAATGTTATATATACAAAAAAAATCGTAGCAAATTAATAATGAAAAGGAGAGTCAAGAAGGAGATGATAAAGGGTGCTAGTGGGTAAGAGGAGAAGAAGGGATTGCTGACTAAAACGTTTCTGCATCTGTTACAAATAAAGATCTGTATTACTTTAGAAAATTGAAGTGGAGCAGCTGATATTAACCAGCTTTTAATACGTGAACCAACGTCACCTAGATGAGAGCTGTACAGCTTAGAAAAGGCAGGAACAAGGACCCTGACCTTCCATACAAGCAGAGCACCCCCTGCTGCTTACATAATACCCCTCCGCTCTAGGCGACACGATCGTCCAGTCGCAGGGGGCTGCCTATAACGGTGCCAAGGACTCTGCAAGACTCCCGCACTGCACTGGGTGTTCTGAAGTCTGTACCTCAGTCTCGGCGCATCATTCTCGTATGGTAGTGGCTCTGGCAGGGTGCGGGTGGCCGGCGCTAAAGGAAGAGCTTCCGGAGCCTCATGAGGCTACGCCAGTATTTGAAGATGCGCGACTCCTCAGTTAAGCAAGGTGGCGACGCAAGATCGGTCCCTCATTTCTCCCGACCTTGTATGACAGAGGTCCAGTGATCTAAATGACAGACGCAGGTATCCTCCGTGGTCCAGTTCCATAATCTCTAGAAAACTCAGGTTTGGTGCTGTATTTATTTATTTTAAAATATTTGTTACCTGCCCTTGCTACGTTCAGGGTGGGGTACAAAATACATACATAATTTAAAACATCAATAATACAATAAAAACCTCATACAAAGACAGAGGTGTAGCATCTGGGAATATTAAGGTGAAATATTTACCAAGAATAGGCTCTTTGGCGTAGAAATGTTTTTAATGCCTTTTTGAACAAGGTGGGCTCTTTTAATAGTCTGATTTCCATTGGAAGGGAGTTCCAGAATAAGGGCCCTGCTATCGAGAAAGCTCGTTCTCTAGTTTCCTCCATATGTGCAGTTTTAGGGGAATATCCAGTAGGCCTTGAGTAGATGACCTTTAATCTTGCTGGGGTATGTATTTTTAAAATAGCTGTGATCCACGGAGAGGTGATGATATAGAGGAAGTTGTGAATGGTGATTGCCAGTTTATAATGGATACGGAATGTGATAGGTAACCAATGTAGCAACTGTAGTACTGGTGTAGATGAGCCCAAGGAGGAATCTAGCCTCTGTTCCTGCTTGAGTTGCACTTCCTCAGCGGGGTCAGGACTGAGACAATCTAAGAATGCCTTCAGTTGGCATCCCACAAGCAGTTCTGCCAGACTGACCCTCATCGTTTGATAAAGCATGACATGTTGCAAGACGAGGAATCGGGCAAACCTAGTAGGCGCCTTGATATGTACAGTTCTAGGATGTGCAGCATGACAAGATTTCCCTAAATGAGACATCCCTTAGGGGCTCTAAGTTCAGACCATTTTCAAGCAGGCAGCATGAACTCCTCAGACAGTTGACACCCAGGTACGCGAGGCAGAAGGCCGGTCAAGGCATCAGCCTGGTCAGCTGCTTTGCCAGGTTTGTACACCAGTGAATAATCCCAGGCCCTCAGCATGCTACATCAATGTTGCGTCCATGGTGAGAAGATAAGGGGCGTGTGCTTGTCTTCAGAGAACGTGCCCAGTAAAGGCTTGTGGTCAGTGTGGCTTTCAGAAGCCCAGCCATACATGAAACTAATGAACCTTTTTAATTCCAGCTTCCAAAACGAGTGCTGCTTCATCAACCCGAACCTAATTCTCTTCAGATGACGACAAGGTTTGAGAATCCCAAAATAGTATGACATAAATGCAGCATTTCAATAGGGAGCTGCTCATGATTTAAAGAATAGTCTAATCCTAAAGATATGTTTATAAGTTAGTTCATTCCTGGATTTGTTTTAACTAATTCTTTTTTTTTTTTTAATTGAAAATTTTTTATTGAGTGAAACAGCAGGAACAGAAATAAACAGTACAGATAATGAAATACACCTATTGGCTCTTTTGAATATGTGTTCATTTAACTAATTATTTTTATTTTTTTGGCAAGTTAATGACTGTATTACATTTCTCCTATATACACACAGAGGCATACACAATAACTATGAATCTGTCTGTCTTTCTCTTGTTGGCTGACTTCCCTGGAACAAAAAACCTCTATTTTCCTACTTCTAGAACCATAATGGATCTAGTTTGTAACTTTAGGGCCTTATTCAGAGGTGCAGGATGGGCTAAAGTCCTTATTTTTGTCCTGATTCGATATACATATTTATATTACACATTTTAAAGGTAAATCAAAGCACACAACAATAACATACAGCATAAAAAAACATAATTCACAATATACATATCACACATTTAAAATATCAACAAGATATCATTAAAATCACCAGCACAATGATACTTCTTTATATATAAACATGCTGAAACCAGCCCCCCAATACATCTTTAATACATCTTCACAAGAGTATGTGCTGGACATAGGTTGATGAGCTAGCTTGTTGCCAAATTGTTTGGTTTTTTTAATCTCAAATTATCTCTGTTGGGTAGGCCCATCTTTAATGTAGACAACTTGCTATTTTAGAGAATTCTTTTAAATGCTGGAAACAATTAGCCTCACTGAGGTCTGTTTTTATGCTGAGATAAGCTGATACCCTAAGTGCCTTCAGTCACCTGAGACAAGAGGTAAGAAACGGAGAATATAACAGCAGATAAGGACCATTAAACCTGCTTAGTTTGCCCACTTTCATTCCTGCTGCAGTGCCAAAGACCCAAACTGATCTCTGGCTTTCCCCTCGCTGTTTTGCCATTAGGGATCTTCTGTGCTTATAATATACTTTCTTCAACTCAGTTACTGTTTAACTATTGCATCTAAGGACCATAAGAGACTGCATGTGCAGTGATCATCTGAATAAGTGAATAAACAGTTGTTTGGGTTTTTTTGGGGTTTTTTTAGGACCCAATAATAAAGTTTATTTCATTAATTATAGTTTTATTGCACGCTGAACATTTACTCTCTCTCCCTTTGTCTGTATATAGATAGATAAAAGGAGTATCATAGCTGGACTTCTGGCTTGACATCATAATGGAGGGTCTGTGATAGTCTAAAATCTTGTCAACCAATGCATATGAGCAGTTGATGGTTGCTCATGCTGATTGGTGGGTGAGACACCAGCAGCAGAGCAAGTAGGTTTGCTAACTTTTAACACTGGCCAGGGCCAGCGTATGCTTCACTGGAGACCTTTCTTTCCATCCCCTAACATGTCATAAAAACACAGGCAGTTTTCTGTTGTACTCCATTTCATACCTCTTCTTTTAAAGGCATAAGATGAGTAGTTGGATATTAACCAATCAGGTTACCCCTGTAAGGATCTGTTGCAGAATACTCCTCTGGCCTGTGGATAAGTGCAAGGTGATGCATATAGGGAAAAATAACCCTTGCTGTAGTTACACCATGTTAGGTTCCATATTAGGAGCTACCACCCAAGAAAGAGATCTAGGCGTCATAGTGGATAACACATTGAAATTGTCGGTTCAGTGTGCTGCGGCAGTCAAAAAAGCAAACAGAATGTTAGGAATTATTAGAAAGGGAATGGTGAATAAAACAGAAAGTGTCATAATGCCTCTGTATCGCTCCATGGTGAGACCGCACCTTGAATACTGTGTACAATTCTGGTCGCCGCATCTCAAAAAAGATATAGTTGCGATGGAGAAAGGTGACCAAAATAATAAAGGGAATGGAACAGCTCCCCTATGAGGAAAGACTAAAGAGGTTAGGACTTTTCAGCTTGGAGAAGAGACGGCTGAGGGGGGATATGATAGAGGTGTTTAAAATCATGAGAGGTCTAGAACAGGTTAATGTGAATCAGTTATTTACTCTTTCAGATAATAGAAAGACTAGGGGACACTCCATGAAGTTAGCATGTAGCACATTTAAAACTAATCGGAGAAAGTTCTTTTTCACTCAATGCACAATAAAGCTCTTTAATTTGTTGCCAGAGGATGTGGTTAGTGCAGTTAGTGTAGCTGTGTTTAAAAAAGGATTGGATAAGTGCTTGGAGGAGAAGTCCATTACCTGCTATTAATTAAGTTGACTTAGAAAATAGCCACTGCTATTACTAGCAACGATAACATGGAATAGACTTAGTTTTTGGGTACTTGCCAGGTTCTTATGGTCTGGATTGGCCACTGTAGGAAACAGGATGCTGGGCTTGATGGACCCTTGGTCTGACCCAGTATGGCATGTTCTTATGGTGCTGTGAGCCATCTGAACTATCACGTCCTCTGTGTTTTTCATTTCCCTCGACAGCCATCTTGTTTCCTGTATAGGCCTGTTCTTATACTGAGGCAGTCTTAACAGTTAGTTGCCAGAGCTTGGTCCTACCTTTCTGTCCTTGTACTCTGGCTCTTCTTCTCTTTCCAGGCGACTTCAGTTTGTCAACTTCTACATTCAACTACTACGTCCAGTAGTCCTGTTGTTCTTCCTGATCTCCTGGATCTCTGGTTAGTTCCTGCTCCTTATTTTCTGTCCAGCTTCTTATCTGGGGTCTACCCCCCATTCCTCATGCCTTGCTGGCCACCAGCACAGGAGGGCTCAATCCTAAGGGACGGTGGATGGCCTAGGCAGAAGTGCATCTACCTTCAGTGGCTGAGATTTTTGACTCTCCTAGGACTAGGCTGCTCACTTCTGGAGCACCCCACAGATTACATAAATGTTATAACTCCATTTGTCCAAGCTATTTGATAGACCCTTTTATCATTTTAAATTAAATATATTCAGGTATTGTAGTAATTAGATTTCTCTTGATAATGTCTACTGTTCTGTCATGCTCCAACCATCCACACCCTCTTTTTTTGGTTATTATTGCATGATATTACTCCAAGTTCCAGGCTTATATCCCAACAACGATGATGGTAAATCTTTCTCAGCAACAGTAAAAGCCCATCTGCAATGGTTAGAGCAGCAGGCTGGGAACCAGGGAAGCCAGGGTTCAAATCTCACTGACTCTCCTTGTGACTTCTGGTACAAACTTAGATGGTGAACCCTTGGAGACAGGAAAATACCTACAGTACCTGAAGGTAATTCGAGCTATCAATGAAAAGACGCAAGCTAAATCTAAATAAACTAGGAGATAGAGGGGACGAAGAAGATAAATACAAAGGAGGTAGAGAGAAAATAGGAGGTAGACTGTGAGAGGGAGGGGCTAGCACGAGATAGGATGCAGAGAAGAAACACCAGAGGAAGGAAGCAGCAGAGAAATGGACACAGATGCAGCATAAGGAATAATGAATGGGACAAGGGTGGCCAGCAGGGGACAAGTCAAAGCAAACTAGGTTACAAATCAGGGGCAGCCAGACCACACAGATTGGGCAAACTGCATTAAAACAAGAACCAGGCCAAACTCTTCTAGGGAGTTAGTCCAAAGGGATTTGAATAAAGGCTGGAAGGTAAGAAGCAGGAGAAGACAAGAACCAGGAGAAAAACAAAACAACCCTGTCAGGAAGGCAACTGCAACATGATATAGCTCGACCCACAGGGATTGGTTCCTTGAGACCTAGTGAGAAAGGTCTGCCCTCTGCTATCAAGGTGGGTTCATCAGGGGACTAGAGAGCTTACTGGGAAAGCCTCTGAATGGTCCCAGGGTATCTGACTGAAGACCAATTGCTTCTGACAGAACGAGGGCAGAGATGATTTTGTAGATGTGGGGGTGGCTGCTGGTGTATGAGTTGTTCATAGTTGGTTGAGTGATGTTTCCATTGCCAAGAACCCACCCCCCTACATGTTAATTAGTTTGTCAGCGGTATACCTTACCACCTTATTCTTGTCCCGTCCAATTCGATTTTGGCTTCCCTGGTTTGTTGGCTTCCATATCACCTGAGTATAACTTTGGCTAACTGCTCCCATCTGCCAGTTTGACTACTTGCTTCTGGGTCGGTTCCTGAGGTTCGCTCATTTTTTCCCTCCCATTATAACACTTCTGCTTTAGTCAAGAGAGCTATGTAAACTGAAATGGGAAAAATAAAAAAAGATTCAGTTAAGCGAGGCAGAAATGGAGGCGGTACAGAGAAGGGCGACCAAAAAGGTGTATGGTCTTCATCGAATGCCTTATGAGGAGAGATTGAAGAATCTAAATATGTGTACCTTGGAGGAAAGGAGGAGCAGGGGTGATATGATACAGACCTTGAGATACTTGAAAGGTTTTAATGATCCAAAGTCAACGACAAACCTTTTACATTGCAAAAAAATCAGCAGAACCAGAGGTCACAATTTAAAACTCCAGGGAGGAAGATTGAGAACCAATGTTAGGAAGTATTTCTTCACAGAGAGGGTAGTGGATGCCTGGAATGCCCTTCCGGAGGAAGTGGTGAAGACTAAAACTTTGAAGGACTTCAAAGAGGCGTGGGATAAACACTGGGATCCATAAAGTCTAGAGGATGTGAATGAAGAGAGGGTGGCTTGCGGGAATGAAGGCTACTACCTGGAGATAATACCCTTATTCAATAAACATACACACGGTCAATGCGACTCCAACATTGCTCTATGCTTCAACGGCAAGAAGAAATGTGGAAAACAGGATTTGCTTCACAAAAAAGCGGGGAGTAGCTTGCTTGTTACGGCGGTTACTACCCTAAACCAAATAAGCCTGATACTTCACTTTCACTGGATATCCAGCGTAACTCTCTGCTTCAACAGCAAGGGGGGATGAAGAAAAGATGATTTATATTCAGACAACAACAACAAGGATTGAATTACATAGTCTGGGTAAACAAATAAGCATGGGTGTAGCTTGCTTGTTACATCGGTTACTACCCCGAATCACTTAAGCCTGATACTTCACTTTTAATGCATATCTAGAGTAGCTCTCTGCTTCAATGGCAGGGGGGATGAAGAAAAGTGGATTTATATTCAGACAACAACCAACAAGGACTGAATTGCACAGGCTGGGTAAACAAATAAGCGTGGGAGTAACTTGCTTATTGTGGCAGTTACTAACCCTAACTAATTAAGCTAGAAACTTCACTTAGATGTAGTTCCAGCACTGCTCTCTACATTAATAGCGGGGGTGGAAGGGAAATAGAACCAAAAGGTTACTAAGGGCCAAGAGTAACAGATAAGTATGAGGGAAAAAAAAGTGTGAAAGCTTGCTGGGCAGACTGGATGGGCCGTTTGGTCTTCTTCTGCCGTCATTTCTATGTTTCTATGAGTTAGGTGGAGAGGAAGGCACTGGGACCAAGGAGCAAAATGCTGAGGAAGAAAGAGAAGAAACTGGGATTGAACTTTGCTGCACGGACCCCTAGCATGGGCAGAGGCTGCTAGCGTATTCTGCTTTCCCCTTGATTTATTGCAGCCTCTCCCGTCGAGAAGCACCATACAAGGGAAAGAATGATGGAGAGCTGCGGGAACCCAGGGGCTGAGCTGTGGGACTCGGGGCGCCATGGTCCCTCTTCCTGCCTTTAGTGTCTGGAATGCTCATGTGTCTGGCTGCGCTGCTCTTTGCACTGTACTTTCTCACAGCGTGTCACCCCAGCCCGTGACTAAAAGGATTTTGTTGGGCTTTGGACTCTGCCAGTTACGGCGCTGTGAGAAGGTGAGAGAAGAGGGCTCAAAGGTATTCTGCAATTGTCTCATCTTAGGCCAAATGACTTTTTTTTTTTGGCAATGTTTTCAGCTGGAGATAAATCTTGCCACAATAGTTGCAGGAATGATGCATTTCAATAGCATTATAGGGGCTTTTGCACTGTTGGATGAGAAAAGGCTGAAAATTAAGTACAATTCGAAACAAGAGTCTGATCTGTCATTTATGAGTGCATTCAGGGTGAATTTAGAATAGGAATTTTGAGAACATTAGTAATTCTGGCAACATAATAAACCTACCCCTCGTCCCTCCACAATAGCTTGAAGTAAAAATTGCAGAACTGTGAGGCGCCTAGAGAAGTCTAGTGCTGTTTGTGGTGCTTCCATTAGGAGAACTAGGCAGTCACCTATTTTGCCACATCTTTGGGGGGGAGGGGGGGTCAAAATCATCGGAGAAGGCCCAGGGCCATGAGCACAGCCCACCCCACCGCCATCTGAAGAGCACAGGAGCTCTTGGGGGTGGGGAGAGTGCAAGACCGATGGTTGCACGGGGTGTCTCATAGCCTTGCCCTGGCCCTTTTCCCACGCACAACAGGAGGGGCCATTACACCCCTCTTTCCCCCCCAGTGCAATCATCTTGAGCTTGACTGCTGTTATTATTTCCCATCGCCTTCAGTAATGCTGGTATTCAACCACGCCTCCCAGCCCACCCCGCCACCTTCAGGTCTTAGGATTTTTAAAGTCAAAATTTGGGTTTTGAATTTTTGGTCCTCATTTCCAGATGATGCTCAAATTGGCTTTCAGCATTATTAGAGTTCAGGTACAATAAGTCCCTTCCCCAGAGAGCTGACAGTCTGAGTGGGGGGTCCAGCATCACAAGGAATGTCAATGGGATTAGAATTCCTTCTAACCATTAAGCGATGCCTTCTCTAAACTATGCTAATTCCCCATTATTTTTTTTAAAGAAGAATTTTTGGAAGTCAAACTTTTTTTTACTTTATGTTTGAGGGTTTTAGAAATGCAGATCCTTCGTACGCAGTTACTTGGCTTGAACGAAAATCAGAGGTGGTCCATCGAATCCAGCCTCACAGACCTCTCTCTACGGTTATCCAGGACAGGAAGAAACAGTGTGCAGCTGTAGTCAACTCTACTGTCATAAGAGCATTTCCTTCATGAGCCCAAACATGGCAGCCAGCTTCAGGTCCCGGGAGACCCTGTAGGACCTGACCCAATATGATTTTGATGTCATTTAGTCTTGTAGTCAATACCTGCCTGCTTTGGCAAAATGTTCCATGATTTCACCACCTTCAGACGATGGACTGTTTTACCCACAGAGCCTTTAGCCTTCACTGGGGAAAATTATGGCTGGAATGAGGCCAGAAGAGTGGCGGAATGCTGAAAGTCAATCAATAATGTCCGTGTTCTAGAGCAGGAAGTGGTCTGATCAGACCAGGTGGGGCCTACCCCACCCCATCTGCCATCATGCTTTCTCTCTCTCTGTGTAATGAGTAATTTGGTTGAAAGGTATAATTTAGATGAAAAACTTGAGATCACGTTCTGTAATTAGGCTGCTCCAATAATGATAAAATTCTCAACCTTCCTGTCCATTAACTTTTCCCGAACTAACTGCAGATAATGGGGCAAAACCCTGCCTGGTGGCACATTTTATTTTACATGAAGTTCTTGTTTCAGAACTACAGACAATAGTTCTTAAATTTTCTGAAAGCAAGAGGCATGAGCACAGCTTTCTAAGGCCCCCCTGCACCTTTCGGATTACTGAATACTTGTGCTCTGACAGCTTTTGGAGGTTGAAGTGATCTAAACGGAGCCAGACCCAGCTTTGGTGTAGGCTTGACCTTTTCGTAACACTGTCTATCAATGACCTCCACTCTGACCTTGGAGAAATAACCCTCTCCCATTGACAAGAGGCACCATATCAGAGTTAATGGGAAGCCGTGCCTTGGGATTTTTCTAAGCATAGATCTGCAGCCTTTGTAAATTGGGCTCTGCTGCCTGCCTGTGTTAGGATCTCAGTAGCATGTATTACTGTCAACATGAATAGAAATAAGACTCTAATATTAATTTTATTTAGTGTACTAGCTCAAGGTGTCCATATTTATCCATAGTCCTTAAAAGAAAAACTCTAAGGCTATTTTTCTCAAAATATATTTCTGGCTACTCTCTCATAAGGGTTTTCATATTCTGTTTTAAGTTTGAAAATAATACAATTTACTACCAAATCCCAGTTCTCTAGAAAGGAACAAACTTGCATACCAATGACATCAGTGTATACTTGAGCTCAAGGAACAGACACAGATAAACAATGTCATCATTAAGTATGCAACAGTAGCTTGAGAGCTCATCGTTGCAGTGATGAGCATCCTTTTAATTAAGGGTGTGAACATTTTTTTTTTTTTTTTTTTTGCGTGGAGGAGTAACTTAGTGGTTAGAGCAGGGGGCTATGAACCAGGAGACTAGGGTTCAAGTCCTGCTGTCGCTCCTTGTGACCTTGGGCAAGTCACTTTACCCTCCATTGCCTCAGGTACCAACTTAGATTGTAAGCCCTCTGGGGAGAGGGAAATACCTACAGTACCTGAATGTAAACCAGTGTGATATCTCGATTGAGATCGAATGTCGGTATATATAAAAAATAAATAAATACTTAAATATCTATACTTCCAAATGGTCAGGAGCGAGTCCCAGACACTCCTGCCCCTGCAGGCTTAGAATGTAAAAATGGTGCCAGCAGCCATGCCAGCCAATGACCCAGCAAGGCAGGAGCACCTTGGGATCTCTCCTCCCCATTTGGTCTTCTGGATTGCATAGCTTGGGTAAGGGGATAGAGGGCTTTCATTTTTAGGGCACCAGCACTGGGCTTTTTTTTTTCTTTTTAGGTGAGGCTAGGGTTGGTAGCAGTTTCTTTGAATTTGAAACAAAAGCAAACACAATTTCTTTTGTTTTTGAAATGAACTAGGACATTTAATTGAAAAATGTCTGTTTCAAATGAAAGCACATTGCTGCTTCTAACTTGCTCACTCTCACCTGCTCTGTTATGATGTCCAGGCTTGTTCAGTGATAATGCCTGGTATACTTCTAGTCACAGACAAGCCTCTTGAGGCACATGGAATGGAGGATGGCTATCTAAAACATCCCAAACTTCTCATTTATATTTTATTTGATTGGTATTCCACTTTTTCAGGCTTTTCAAAGGAATTACATTCAGCCCTTTCATCAACAAATTCTACTAACAGACTAGGAGGAATATTGGAGACCTTCGTTTTCAGTTTTTATTTTCCCTGGGAATTACAAACAGGCCGATACAGTAAAGTCCGCGGGAGAGCAGGCGAACGCCCGCTCTCCTGTACGCGCGATTCACTATTCAAATTAGGCCCAGCGGTAAAAACAGGCAAAAGGAGGCGCTAGGGACACTAGCACATCCCTAGCGCCTCCTTTTGGCCCGGAGCACCGGCTGTCAGCGGGTTTGACAGCCAACACTCAATTTTGCCGGTGTCGGTTCTCGAGCCCGCTGACAGCCACAGGTTCGGAAACCGGACGCCGGCAAAATTGAGCGTCCGGTTTTCAACCCGACAGCCGCGGGCCGACTTCACATTTTTTTTTTTTTTTTTAACATTTGGAAACTTTCAGAACCTCCGACTTAATATCGCCATGATATTAAGTTGGAGGGTGCACAGAAAAGCAGTTTTTACTGCTTTTCTGTGCACTTTCCCAGTGCCCGAAGAAATTAGCGCCTACCTTTGGGTAGGCGCTAATTTCTTAAAGCAACATGTGCGGCTTGGCTGCATATTTTGTTTTCTGAATCGCGCGGGAATACCTAATAGGGCCATCAACATGCATTTGCATGTTGCGGGCGCTATTAGGTTCGGGGGGTTGGACGCGCGTTTTCGGCCCCTTACTGAATAAAGGGTAGTGCTAGCGTGTCGAAAACGTGCATCCAATAGAGGGTTAACAGTGCGTGCCGGAGCGCACTGTACTAAATCGGCCCGTAAGTTATATATATATATATATAAAAAAAAACCAGATGAAAACTCAGTGGAAAAGTCTTTTCTTTTTCTACTGATTTTCTTGTTGTAATATTGAAATTCCTAGGAAAAATAAAATAAAAACTGAAAAAGAAGGCGCCTACATATGGTTCAAGGTCAGAGGTGATTTAAGTCAGTCGTCTTTGTTTCATTGCATTCTGAGATTTGCAGTCTTGATTTCACTAAAGATCCCTGAATTCAGTGAGACATGGGTTAGAAAATAGAGCCAGTGACCTGTACCTGATGAGAGGTCAGGTGGTAACCCCAGTGAAGGGGACACACATTCAGGAAAGGGTGCTAGGTATAGCAGGATTTGGGGGAACCCCCTATAATATCCTTGGAAGAGAGAGTCCTAATTACTTATGGTCAAGATAGGACACCTCATCTACTTACTACTCAATGCTGTGTTAAAAAGATTAGTTGAAATACCTCTACCAATAATTGCAGACCTCCCTGCGATGAGCATCACATCAGTCATACATAGTTTCCTCCACATTCCATTATCCCAAAAGGGGTACACTCATTTTAGGGCATATTTTCCCACATTTGCCTCACTAGTCCTCAGTGGTATTGACTTTATATACTAAAATGAGTTCATTTTAACTCAAATGTAGTTTTGTTGGCTAAAAGAAATAACACAAAATAATCAAATCATTAAGTTGGAAGACTTGGGTGCCAGAGTTAACACTCACATGGCCTAGATAAATAAAAATAATTAATTAGTAAAAGGTGTTCATTACTTGGCAGAGAGCACCAGTTCTTCACCTGGCATCAGAGTGCCCTGTGAAGCACCAACACAAAAGTCTTGTTAAGACCCGAGACATCTTCCTGCCAAACCAAACAGCCAAGATTCATCCACAAACTTTTGAGATTAGGTTTTGCAGCAGTCATGCACTGTGCTCTGCTGATGTTCCTATGATGTCACTTGTCATCCAGAGCGCAAAACTGCTTTCTGCAAGTTGGCAGCCAAAATTATTTTGCAAGGAGATTGATGTGTCTGTCCCATAAAGCTCTACTAAGCAGCACTGCCTTACTGAGCTGATTCTTTTTTTTTTATGGGCAAGGATAGGGGCATAAAGCACTTCTGAAAACTATAATTTGGCATCACTTACAGTACTTGCATTGTGACCCTATGCTTCTTAGCTCGGAGCGGGGTAGATTTTAAAAGCTTGCGCGTGGGCATACATGTGCGCGCGCTACCTGGCGCTGAAGTAAGTTGCGCACATGGCCAACTGCCGGCGTGCGATCCCCGGCACAGCGGCTAATATGGCCGCTGTGCTGGGAGCCTGACACCGCCCACACCTCGCCCCTTTTTGCAAGCCCTGGGACTTACACGTGTCCCGGGGCTTTACGCGCGTCGCCGGGCCTTTTTTAAAATAGGCCCGGTGCGCGTAACCTTTTTAAAATCTGGCCCTATGCTTCTTAGCTCGGAGCCTGCGCAAACGCTAAGCGCCTGTTGTAAAAATAAAATCTAACCATTCCTGCTCATTTCCCTGCACATTTCAGCCGTCCTCGAGGATAAGCGAAGGGTGTTTGCCTTCATTTTTTATAGAATTGTCATGATTTTCCTCTTCGTGGGAGGTTGAACAGTGTTTGGAGCTCCATCCATTTTTTAAGCTAAATGTACCAGAGATTTGGTAACCTTGAGCTATATTATGAAAACAGAACATGGAATGTAAGATTTGGAGATTTCCAGTTCAGTTTAGGTTTGCAATTTGAAGTCATGGGAAAAGTAGACTCTTACGGAATAACTGGTATTCTCCAGCATGGTGTTAACATTCTGCAGTGGACAGGCACCTCCCAGTGGCTGATCTGGGATATGTAAATACTTAGTAATTTAGTATTTTATATTCCACTTTTCGGCACTTCAATGTGTACATCAAAGTGGATTACATTCAGGTACTGTAGGTTTTTCCCTATCCCCACAGGCCTCACAATCTAATTTTGTACCTGAGGCAACGGAGGGTAAAGTGACTTGTCCAAGGTCACAAGGAGCGACAGCGGGTCATAGCCTGCTGCTCTAACCACTAAGCTACTCCTCCACAGTTTCCCATTAGGAGCACGTCTTTCTTTTTCACAAATTGCAAGCACTAGGCTAAGCTGATTCCTCTGATTTTGAATTTAAGATCATACATAACTCTTCTTGTCATAAATGTCTGTTTTGACTCATAAAATGATGATCTACTTACAAAGTTTGCCTTTTTGCTAATACTAAGATCTGCAACAGAGTGGTCCACTAAATCTCTGGTACATTTAGTTTCAAAAAAGGATGGAGCTCCAAATACTGTTCAGAGTAGGCAGAATGAGAAGTGATTTAAGAAAGCTTGAGGAGTGGTCAAGTACCTGGTGTGGCACCCCTATGCCTTGGCCCACTAAATGTCACTAGATCCCTCTAGAGAACTTTATTATCACAAGCCTTTCATCCCTCATCATTCCCCCCCCCCCCCCCCCCCCCGGAGGTCTGTGGTTGGATGCCTCAACCACAACCCTATTTAGCCCAAATATTTTAGAGCTCAGTGGGATCAGATTCAAGAAGCCTTGTACCAGTGAGGATGTGGTTAGGCCTCCCAGCTTCACCATGGAGGTCAGGTGGAAGTGATGCCCCATCATGTACCTCTGCCAGAGGGTCCTTCTACTAATCTACAGAGAGAGATTTTTTACACCTGATTCCCTTTTGGGGTGAAAGAGCTCTCATCTAAACCCTAGGTGGGCAAGCATCAGTGACAGATCCTGCTGAGAGAGACAGTAATGGCTGAAGATGTATACAGCTTTAATTTTAGAAGTATTTTTTAGACCCAAACAGTGCGGGGAGGGTTTTTCTGATCCACCCCTCCCCTCAGGGTTGCAATGCTGACATAACCTGATCACCTGATTTTTTTTCCCAAGAGAAGTCCTCAGTAATGACAAATAAGGATGAAAGAGAAAGACCAGGAGACCATAATCAAATCTTTACACACATGGGACCAGGATGAGCTGGGTGCCCAAGAAGGATATGGAGTCAGGTAGGACTGATTTTCTGTGAAGTTGGGGACCCTTCCAGTAGGATTCCCAGTTAGCTGCTGGGCAAGCTTTGCACAAATAAAATCATCATGGGAGTTCTATCCAGATGCCTGAATTAAAGGGACACCTACCTACAGAGAAATACACAAGTATCTACAGTCAGATGTAATTTCAACAATATGGACTAATGGACTTTAATTTGATTACCAATCAATAAACTTTATTTTAACACCAAGATCCTAGTGCTGTCTAATTTGTCCCAGCATCTCATCCCATGGGCTTCACCTACTATCTATGCCCACTCAAAGCAAGACACCAATGACTGGGCCAGATAATCAAGGGGTAAAAGGGGATCTTAGGGAAGACAAGACCATAGTGGAGAGACTTAATGAATTTTTGCTTCACTCTTTATTGAGGAAGATATTTAAAGGTGATTTAGAGGAACTGAAACAAATCTCAGTGAACTTAGAAGATGTAATAAGGAAAACTTACAAACTAAAGAGTAGCTGTTATGAACACTCCTGCCCGCGGGTTTTCCCGCGAGTAGGCTACTCACCCCAAGCATGCTGTTTTTGTTGCCGGCGCGGCAGGACGCCGCCGTCGGCCTGCCCACACGGCCCGGAGGCTGCCAGCGTCTCTCCTCTTCACCGCAGCCGGAGCCGCGGACTTTCCAGCCTTCTTCGGGGTCTGGGACCGCCCCTATCGCTGCTTCCGTCTTCGCGGCGCTAAGGCCGCATCCCCGGGCTAGCCCGGCGGCTGGAGCCGCCCCCGGGGCTCCCCGCAGTGGCTGGAGCCGCTGCCGACGTCAGGGCCTGCTCCTCAGGCCCTGCCCTACGTCTGCCGCAATGACAACGGTGCAGGCCGCTGTCCGCGGTCCTGCACAGCTTCCTGCTCTCTCCTAGGTGCACGGCCACGTCTTCTTTCAGCATTTAAAGGGCCAGACACAGGAAGTGTCTTGGCCCCACCTCTGTGACTGTTTCCTGTACCAGCCCTATAAAGGGCTGCTCCGTCAGTTGTTCCGCGCCTTGCATCGTGGTGTCTTCACTCTGGAGGCTCCTGCCTGCCAGAGCCTTTGTAAGGTCTTCTTGTCTTGTGGAGCTCCTCATCTTGTGATGTCTTCTCATCATGCCATGTCTTCGTGCCTGAGGTCCTCGTCCAGGTGTCCTGGTGTCTTGATCTTCTACGTCCTGGTGTTCCTGCCTTCCTGGATGTTCGTTCCTCTGTCCCGTCTTTGCTCTCGAGCCTTCTGGTCTGGTAGGCCGGGGGTCCCTTGGATGATGTGTGCCTGAGTGGACTAGCCTGCTGGTGGACGGTTGTCCTGTGCTCCTGAGCCATCATGTCCTGGATCTTTCCTGCGCTGTCCTGTTCTCCTCGTGGTCCATGACCAGTCTGCAAGGGCTGTGTAGGGCGAGCAGGGGGACAGGGTGGTCCGTGACTCAGTCCCGCGGGTGGCCTGAGTAGGGGGCCCTGAGAGACAGTGCCAATGTCCGCCTTCCTTGCTCCTCGTCTCATCTGGATTCCAAGTTCCTCTCTGTGTCTGCCCTTCAGCGTCATGTTTCTGATGTCGTCGCATCAGCCTTGGTATCAAGTCCCGTCTGCGATGCCGTTGCATCGATCCTGGTGTCATGTCTTCATAGTCCTGGTGTCATGTCTTCAACCCAAGTCTTCGTGCCATGTGATGTCATGCATCAACCCAAGTCTTTGCATCAAGGTCCATCTGCCCTCAACCTCAGGCCAGGCCTGCTGCTCCATGCTGCTCGCAGCAGGTCCGAAAGGGCTCGGAATGGTCGGAGGACCATTCAACTTCCAACATCCTCGGATGTTGGCCTTGGGAGCTTGCCGGCCTGGCGGAGGGTAGACCGTCAGCCATGCGGAGCCACCGTCAACCCTTGGCTCAGTCCGGAAGGTCTGGGTCGGGCTGAGGCCCATGGGCACACTAAACCACCAGAGTATAACAGTAGCAAATCTCTTGGAACAGATAATATATACAGAATGTTGAAAGAATTAAATAAAAAATGAAATTGCTGACATACTATTAGTAATTTGTAAATTATCTTTAGAATAATATATGGTACCTGAAAATTGGAGGGTTGCCAGTGTAACATCAATTTTTAAAAAGGGTTCCAGGGGTGATCCAGGAAACTATAGACCAATGAGCCTGTTAGTGCCAGGCAAAATGGTAGAAATGATCAAAGAACAAAATTATTGAACATATAAATAGTCATAATTTAATAATAATCATAGATTTAGCCAAGAAGTCTTGCCTCACCAGTGTTGTGAACTGGGCGAACGTGAGCATCTGTGCCGTGACACAACTGACTCAACCTTGGGGCTGGCCTTGGCCCATGCCGCTGGTCTAGGCTGAAGCTGAAGGCTCAAATGGAACTAACGTCTTGGAACAGGAACACTTGAAGACTTGAAACAGGAACAGACAAACCAGGAACTAGGAGATATCAGATGAGAACCAGCAACCCATGTTGGTCTCTGGGGGTCGCCGTCCGGCCACTCCATAAGCCCTTGCGGATTAACTGCTTAGGAACAGCTTGAACATAGGACCGACAAAGGATGAGGACTTGGAACAAGAAGACTTGGAACAAGGTGAAGGCTCAGGACTTGGAACAGGTAGGTGGCTGGAACAAGAACTCCGGAGACCAGGGACAGGACTCAGGAACTCAGACTCTAAAACCAAGGAGGAGACTCTGAAGACTTGAATCAACAGTGAGGACTTGGACCAAGAAGACAAGACCAAGAGGAGACCAGGAACACAGAGGATTCTGAAGGCCAAGAACACCATGGAGGACCAAAGGAGACCTGGAGACCTTGTGAGGGCAATGAGGAACAAGCTGAGGAGTGATGACATCGGGAGGCACCGCAGCTTTTCCTGCCATGGGTCCTTTAACTGAAGAAGAAATGCACGCGCCTAGGTTTGGCAGGTCAGCAGAGCAACAACCGGCGATGACTGGAGCAACAGTATCTCAAGGCCCCATTGGAACTAGAGGACCACTGCATGGATGACCGGCGGCAACTTTCCTGCCACGGGAATTGGCAGCAAGGCACAGGCAGCAATGGGCGACTGCGGTGCCCAAGAGCCACGCAGGAATGAAAGCAGCGTTGGAGTTCACTGGCGGCATTTCAGGGCCATTCAAAACACAGAGGCGGTGACTATCGGGTGAGCGGCATCAGTGACACGAGCAGAGTCAGCAGCGCTCCAGGCCGTGAACACAGTAGAAGCAGAGAGAGGTGAGTGAGGCCACTCACAGAGCCCTTCTGCAAGCAGTATCGCACAACCAGTCTGCTACATGTTTTTTGAAGTTGTAAATAAACGTGGATAAAGGTAAGCCAGATGATATAGTGTAACTGGATTTCCAGAAAACGTTTGACAAAGTCCCTTATGAGAGACTTGTGAGGAAATTGGAAAGTCATGGGATAGGAGGCAATGTCCTGTTGTAGATTAACTGGTTAAAAGAGAAAACAAGGATAAATGGTCAATTTTCTCAAGGAGGAAAGGTGAATAGTGGAATACCCCAGAGATCTGTTCTGGGACCACTGCTTTTTAACATATTTATAATTAACCTGGAAATGAGAATGTGAGATGATCAAATTTGCAGATGACACAAAATTGTTCAAACTTGTTAAATCACAAGAGAACCTTGCAAGATTGGAAGACTGGGCATGCAGAAGTACGCCGGATTTTATAAGATACGCGCGTATCTTATAAATTCCAGGGTCAGCGCGCAAGGGGGTGCACATTTGTGCAACTTGCGCGCGCCGAGCCCTGCGCGCGCTGTCCGTTCCCTCCGATGCCACTCCGAAATCGGAGCGGCCTTGGAGGGAACTTTCCTTCTAACACCCCCCCCCCCCCGCATCTTCCCTTCCCTTCCCCTACCTAACCCCCCCCCCCCCCCCCCGGCCCTATTTAAACCTTCCCCTACCTTTGTTGCTGAAGTTACGCTGGCCGGAGGCAGGTGTAACTCTGCGCACGCCAGCGGGCTGCTGGCGCGCCTTCACCCGACCCGGGGGCTGGTCCAGAGGCCAAGACCACGCCCACAACACGCCCCCCAGAACGCCCCGAAATTAACGCCGCCCACCCGACATGCCCCCTTTGCGAAGCCCCGGGACTTACGTGCGTCCCGGGACTTGCGCGCACCACCGAGCCTATGCAAAATAGGCTCGGAGCCCGCAGGGGGGTTTTAAAAGGGTTACGTGCGAACCTTATGGGGCGGATTTTCAGAGCCCTGCTCGCGTAAATCCGCCCAAAACCGGGCGGATTTACGCGAGCAGGGCCCTGCGCGCCGGGAAGCCTATTTTACATAGGCCTCCCGGCGCGCGCAGAGCCCCGGGACTCGCGTAAGTCCCGGGGTTCTCCGAGGGGGGCGTGTCGGGGGGCGGGCCCGGTCGTCGCGGCGTTTCAGGGGCGTGTCGGCAGCGTTTTGGGGGCGGGTACGGGGGCGTGGCTACTGCCCGGGGGCGTGGCCGCGCCCTCCGTACCCGCCCCCAGGTTGCGGCCCGGCGCGCAGGAGGCCTGCTGGCGCGCGGGGATTTACGCCTCTCTCTGGGAGGCGTAAATCCCCCGACAAAAGTAAGGGGGGGGTTTAGACAGGGCCGGGCGGGTGGGTTAGGTAGGGGAAGGGAGGGGAAGGTGAGGGGAGGGCAAAGGAAAGTTCCCTCCGAGGCCGCTCCGATTTCGGAGCGGCCTTGGAGGGAACGGGGGTAGGCTGCGCGGCTCGGCGCGCGCCGGCTATACAAAATCCATAGCCTTGCGCGCGCCGATCCAGGATTTTAGTGGATACGCGCGGCTCCGCGCATATCTACTAAAATCCAGCGTACTTTTGTTTGTGCCTGGAGCGCAAACAAAACTAGGCTATTCGCGCGCCTTTTAAAATCCGCCCCTATGTGCGTAACCCTTTTAAAATCCGGCCCTTAATGTGGACAAGTGCAAAGTGATTAATGTAGGGAAGAGCAACCCAAATTATAGTTACACAATACAATAGGAGTCACCATTCAGGAAAAGGAGCTAAGTATCATCATGGATTATATTTTGAAATCCTCCACTCGGTGTGTGGTGGCAGCCAAGAAAGCAAATAGAATGCTAGGAATTATTAGGAAGGGAATGGAGAATATCACATTGCCTCTGTATCACTCTAGGAGCGACCACATCTTGAGTACTGCGTGCAGTTCTGGTCATCATATCTCAAGAAAGATATAGCAGAATTAGAAAAGGTACAGAGAAGGGCAATCAAAATGATAAAAGGGATGGAACAATTCCCCTATGAGAAAAGTCTAAACAGGTTAGGAAATTTCAGCCTGGAAAAGAGAAGGTTTAGGGGAGATACGATAGAGGTCTATAAAATGAATTACATGGAACCAGTAAATGTTAATTGGTTGTTTACTTTTTCAAAGAGTATAAAGACTAAGGGACACACAATGAAGTTACTAGGTAATATATTTAAAACTAATAAGAGAACATATTTTTTTACTTAATGCATAATTATGCTCTGGAATTTGTTGCCAGAGAATTTGGTGAAAGCTGTTATGTTTAAAAAAAAAAAAAAAAAAAAGGTTTGGACAAGTTCCTGGAGGAAAAGTCCATAAATCATTATTAAAGTGGACATAGGGAAATCCACTGCTTATTCTTGGGATAAGCAGCATGAAATCTATTGACCTTTGGGATCCTGCTAGGTACTTGTGACCTGGATTGGCTACTGTTGGAAACAGGATACTGGGCTTGATGGACCTTTGATCTGACCCAGTATGGCAAATCTTATGCTCTTAAGTGCCATGTTTCATGTTTGAATTATTTCAGCAGTAAAGTTGTGCTGGAACACTATCACAGTGTCCAGCCTGTTCATTGGTATTTGGAAGAGGAAATTACAAGTGATGCTCCATGGCTTAAGAGGTTTATTCTCCCCTACCTGGGGCTTTAAGAGACCGAGGAATCTGGGAAGGACTCTTAGCCCTGGTATAAAGTGAGGGTACCACATGACTCTCAGAAGTACGGGTTACACTTCACTTTGAAAATGCAGTCCTGCTTGATTATAGCAGTAAGTGATGCAATAAGATCACATTTGAACTAATGACTAAAACTAAATTTTCAAAAGGGAAACTTTCATAAAATGAGGAAAACAGAAAAAAAACTGAAAGGTGTAGCTGCAAAGGTTAAAAGTGTGCAACAGGCGTGGACATTGTTTAAAAACACAATCTTAGAAGCGCAGTCCAGATGTATTCCATGTATTAAGAAAAGTGGGAGGAAGGCAAAACGATTACCGGCATGGTTAAAAGGTGAGGTGAAAGAGGTTATTTTAGCCAAAATAACATCCTTCAAAAATTTGGAAAAAGGATCCATCTGAAGAAAACAGGTAAAAGCATAAGCAATGTCAAGTTAAGTGTAAAACATTGATAAGGCAGGCTAAGAGAGAATTTGAAATGAAGTTGGCCGTAGAGGCAAAAACTCATAATAAAAACTTTAAAAAATATATCCGAAGCAAGAAACATGTGAGGGAGAGCCCATGCTACTGATGCAATTAATAGCAGTGGCTATTCCCTAAGGGGTGGATTTTAAGAGCCCTGCTCGCGTAAATCCGCTCGGATTTACGCGAGCAGGGCCCTGCGTGCCGGTGCGCCTATGTTCAATAGGCCTACCAGCGCGCGCAGAGCCCCGGGACTCGCGTAAGTCCCGGGGTTTTCAGAGGGGGGCGTGTCGGGGGCGGGGCCGAGCGGCGCGCCGTTTTCGGGGCGGGACGCGACGTTTGGGGGGCGGGCCCGGGGGCATGGTTTCGGCTCGGGGCGGTCCGGGGGCGTGGCCGCGCCCTCCGGAACTGCCCCCGGGTTGCGTCTAGGCGCGCCAGCGGCCCGCTGGCGCGCGGGGATTTACTTCTCCCTCTGGGAGGCGTAAATCCCCCAACAAAGGTAGGGGGGGGGTTTAGACAGGGCCGGGGGGGTGGGTTAGGTAGAGGAAGGGAGGGGAAGGTGAGGGGAGGGCGTTAGCGAATTCCCTCCGAGGCCGCTCCGATTTCGGAGCGGCCTTGGAGGGAATGGCGGCAGGCTGCGCGGCTTGGCGCGCGCCGGCTACACGGAATAGGCAGCCTTGCGCGCGCCGATCCAGGATTTTAGCGGCTACGCGCGTATCTACTAAAATCCCGCGTACTTTTGTTTGCGCCTGGAGCGCCAACAAAAGTACATGAACGCGCCGTTTTTGAAAATCTACCCCTAAGTAAACTTGATTAATAGCAGTTAATGGACTTTTCCTCCAAGAACTTATCCAAACCTTTTTTGAACCCAGCTACACATTCCAGAGCTTAATTAAGCGTTGAGTGAAAAAGAATTTTCTCTGATTAGTCTTAAATGTGCTACTTGCTAACTTCATGGAATGCCCCCTAGTCCTTCTATTTTTCGAAAGTGTAAATAACATATTCACATCTACTCGTTCAAGACCTCTCATGATCTTAAAGACCTCTATCATATCCCCCCTCAGCTGTCTGTTCTCCAAGCTGAACAGCTCTAACCTCTTCAGCCTTTCCTCATAGGGGAGCTGTTCCATCCCCTTTATCATTTTGGTTGCCCTACTTTGATACGGTGGAATGGCTAAAGGTGTTTGCCACAGTCTGGGTTGAAGCTCCTGAAGCAGCCTATGTATTGAAATTGCCACTACTACCTATGCGCATGAATGTACTTGAACAAGTTGAAGACATCTTCTCTATGTTCTGATTCTTGTAATTTGAAAGGAATTTCAGCCATTTTCTGAACAAAAGTGGGATAGGCATGTCCTCAGGAGGCAATGTACTCCTAAGGCTGCTGAGGGAAGAAATCTGCTGGAAGAACTGTGGATTGTTCATTCTCTGAACATAAAGAAAGTGAGGTACTGAAGAGATCTGAGTCTTTTAGGGAACTGGATAAATCACTAGGAGGCACTTCCAAAGGCATCTTATGTTTGGGAGAAGAAAAATCTTGTGATTCCAAATGGGTTTGCATCCTTTCATTCTTGCATTGATAAGGTGAATGTTGTGAGCATGGACCCAAGGGGGAGTTGACACTACCTGCAGGGAGTAGCCCTGCAGGTCCCTACCATCGGCAGGTGGAGCTGACTGAAGCAGAGGCCCAACTGGAGATTCACTAGTACCAGCCCTCGTTCCCCTTAGGTTGAGCCCTCGGGTGCCAGGGTTGGCTAGACCTAGGCGCAGGCTTCAGTGGAGGTGAAGATCTATTGCATAGAAGAAGTTGCAGGCCAGCATGGAGAAAATGGAGTCAGGGCAAGAGCAGTCGAGACAGGTAGCAGGAAAGCAGAGTCAAGTTAAGGCTGTGTCGGAAACAGGTGGAATTCACTCAGTGTCGTGGTTCAGGCAGAGGTCTGGGCAGGCAGAGGTCAAGCAGCATAGAGATCCAATCCAAAGTCAAAGATAGAAGTCTGATCCGAGGTTAAAGCCAGAAGTCCAAACGAGATGAGGGATGAAGAGGAGGAAGGAGTGCCCGACTCAAGGCCTGAGTTTCGCCCAATGGAGGGCTGCTTCAGGGGCTTTTAAACTTGCAGCAGTGTGCATAATTCAGGTACATTCAAGATTGACTTGCTCCAGATCACACAGTGTTTTGGGTCAATGGCTTGGAATCTGAAGGTTATGGAAATTATGTCCTGATTGTAGAGATACCATTGCACAACATGTGCTTGACACTATTACAAGTTTAAAAGCCCCTGAAGCAGCCCTCCATTGGGCGAAACTCAGGCCTTGAGTCGGGCACTTATTGGAATATTGTTTTACCAATAAAGAATTTTGAGGACTTCGGCTTCTCTGTTTTATATTCCTAAGGGGAGCAGGGTCAGGAACGGCTGCATCCTGCCATGAGTGCTGCACAGCTGCTACATTAAGAGGAGGCCGGCGCCGGGTCACTGGAGAGCTTTGCGGGCGGAGGTAAGAGTGGCTGTCTATGGGGCCACCAAATGCAATAGTGGACTGGGTATCCAGCTCCAAAGTCAAGGTACCTAAAATAGGGCTCATCTCCTCTAACTGAAGAGGAGGAGACAACTCCAACACATCAGTTAAATAATTCTTTACAAAGTCTTCGCATATCTTTTTCAGAAAGAATTGCCAGAGAGGAACCATCTGATTAGCATTCTTAGTGATGAAATCTCCTATCCTTTTGGCAGAGGCTTTGCAAGAGTATTTATAGTCTTTTCAGATTGCTCAGTACCAAAGAAAAAACATTGTCGCTGAGAAGATTTGTGCACCAATGAGGCTATGGCTCTGGCTTACTGTCTTTGCCAAAGAGAGATTCCATGGAAAACGTCAGCTCCAGCAGCAGTCTCTTCTCTGTACCATGCACCAGGTTTTCGCTGCACCGGTAGTTCTCGATGCCGGAGTACGGGAGCGTGTCTTTCTCTTTCTCTGCACCTGTAACCTTTGGCATCATAGAACACGATTTGCCTCCCTTTTTACTGAAGAGGGAATGGCACTTGCGCTGAGACGACACAGATTCAATGCTCTGCGCAGGAAGGGACCCTGCTCTTATTATCTTGGACATCTTTTGAAGCCAGTTTTTGATTCTGACATCTTGAAAATTGCTGAGATCATGTCAAATTCAGGTTTGGAAGAAGAAAAGGAAAGAGAAATAGTACTACCTAAATTACTACTTTTTTTTTTTTAAGCAGACTCGCTAAAATAAAGAATAAATGATAGAAAAAAATTGAAGATAAATAGAACAACAGACAAGGGGCTAGAAAAGATATTACAAGAGAGTAATTCGCATCCATTCACAAGAGTGGAAATAAGACTGGGGAGACTCACGTGATGGCAGCTCCAAAGGAAGGTCCATGCATGCTCAGAATGACCTTTTCAGGTTTTTCTGAGCTCCCAGAGAGCTATCAATCTCAGTGCTGTCGGATGATTTCACTCTCTCTTATGGCTCCTATTTTTCTCCTGCTTACCCATGGAGAACATGGTTATATTAATTGTGTTTACGCAACAAGTTTGTTACTGTAACCATGAGGCACATGTACAATGTAGATGGGACTAATACAAAGTAAAGGCAAGAACCATTTCCTTGTAACGCCTGGAAGCAGCCGCATTTGCAAGAATGGCACAAACCACATCGCATGCAGAGCGATGCCACTTTCCGAAGGATCCCAAAAACTAGAACTCCCCAGGCTGCTTTCTGGGGGGTGGGGAGGGGGGGGGGCCAAACCCTTCCCCATCCCTGATCCTCTGCCTATGGGTGTCATAATCTTAAATCCAGCCCCGATCACAGTCATTCTGAATGAGTCCATCTCATCCCAGCAGATGCGCGTGATATCGCTTGAGAGAGTCTTCCAAAATGGCCGCTATTGAATGGGTGGAATCACAAAGGAGTAGCTGAATGTATAAAAATAACCCAGAAGCAATATTTATAACTAACCCAATTTGAAGATTACTGCTTGCCATATATACTTTGAAATATTACACATTATACATTGTGTCCTGTATCGTGTTCAGTACAGGGCTAGCAGAACAAGATGCCCTAAAACTGACACAGACTGTTAATGGAGTTTGTCTATGGCTACCAGGCAGACACGTGTGAATTGGCCTTCATGAACTGTCTCTTGTAAGATTATTGTCATCACATGCAGATCAAGTAAGAAAACTGAAGTGAGGCCAAGAACCTGTTTAAATTAATAATACCGTCCCCAAAATATGGGAGAGAGGAGTTAATAGGGCTAGAGCCCAACAATAATAATTTCAAGTGGAAATTTAATTGGCAGCTCTAAACAGAGAGAGATCTGAATCTTATTGCCTTTATTCCTGGAGACATTTTATTCTGATAAGTCATTTGATGCTAGGAGACACCTTATTACCTATTCAAAGATAAATCCTCTATGCTTAGAAACTCCAGAATTGGAAGTTTAAAAGTGTGACTGTCACCTGGTAATCCCGCATTACATATAAAATGGAGCTGAGCCACCTTTTTGTACGAGGTGCATGTATTTAAAATGGCAGTGCTAACAACAATCATTAAAAAAAAAAAAAAAAAGATACAATTTTAGAAAAAAGCTAATTTTCTTTTTTGGAGGGGGGGCAATTTTTAAACTTCCTGCATAGGTGCAGGAAGGCAGTATTCCAGGCCTCTCTGTATACTGCCCTGCTCTAGCCGATGAAAAGCATGCGTGGACTTCTGCAGCAACGCACTTTTAGCCTGGTTATAAATGGGTGTGCTGAGCAGGAGTGCGCTTGTTGGTTAGGTCCGGAGAATTAAGCAGCACCCATATATGGAATTTTCAAAAGTACTCGTGCAATTTTACCACACCCTTGAGCTACCCACACAATTAATTACAAAACTTGTGCAGTAAAAGTACTCACGTGCTTTGCAGTGATGAGGGCTATTTGAAAATGTCCTCCTTCAAGTATGACCATAGCATGTACAGCTGAAATGCGACCTCAAAGGAGGAGATACTTAAAAACAGGAGTGCACAGGCATAATGAAAAAAGTGTCACTTCTTTTAAAAAGGAAAGGTATGAAGTAGAATAGGTGGAGGGCAGAGAATGGCACTTAAGAATAAGGCAGAAAGAGTCAGAAAGTAAAGCAACTTGATATTCTGATGATCATAAAGGTTTAAGATGCCAGCATTCACTGATGGTCATCCATAATAGCCAAGTGAAGGAATAACCTTCATTGCAGTTCCTTTATGGTCAATAGCTGAGGAAGGCTAAGAACGCCATCTATTGATTTGTCTAAGAGGTGCTTGTTATTGCATGAGAAGAGTTTATATTAACTGGTGTCCCTCTAAAGCAGTGATTCACAACCTGTATGCCAAACAGAAATGCAAGTGTGCCATTAAGTTGTTTTTTTTTTGCTGGCTGGCCAGCCAAAACCATCAGCTAGAGAAAAGAGTTCCATCAAGCAAGAGTCACTGCTGATGGCGGCAGCTGCAAAATCTTGTCTTCTCTTCCCCTCTGTACTCCATGGCTGCAGGATCTCCTCCGTCTGGCAGGAGGAGTCAGCAAGCAGTGCTTACCTGCTGCCATGACTTTCTCATCTGTGTCCTAGAGGAGGAAACAGTGGCAACAGATAAGCTGTGCTCTCCGGACTTCCCCTACTAGCTGGGGAGGGGAGAGAGGGAAAATAAAGTGATTGTGCTTGTGAGGGAGGGGGGACAAATGATTGCACCTGGGCGGGGAGGGAGGATGATGTAGGGGAGATAAGATGAATGTTTGGGGGGGGGGGGAGGTAATGATGTGCCATGATGAAACTCTAGTTCCAAGTGTGCTACGACATGAAAAAGGAGCTACCTCTCTCTAAAGCAACCATGCTACAGGTTCTAATAAGAAGTGCATATAAATGAAAGCATTATAATTTAGATGTTGTTAGATGTAGCAGCCTTGTAAGAATGTTCTTTAGAAAGAATTGTCTCTGTCTAAAACTCCTCTGAATCTGCTTCACAATCAGCCCAATATTCCAGCTCTCTTTATTAGTGTCGGTAAACCTGTACCATTTTTTATACAAACCACATACTTTGTTTACAGAATAAGAAAAATTGAAATTGAAATCCTCCTTTATATCCCGCTTGGTAACATTTCTCCATGCAATTAATAACCATCCAGATCCGGAGACTACCATGAGTATTAATTAATAAACTATATGAACAGGTTTACATGTGGATTATGAACCTGTTGAAGATACAAATCAGAATCCATGTTTAAAGGCTATTTAAAAAAACCCCAAAAATCATTTATCATAATCTCTTTACAGGCAAACTATAGTAGACAGAGGTTGAGGCAGTCAAGCAGAAGCTTTCTGGGTAATATTCTATGATGTAACAGGGTTTAGAGAATTTGGCATTCCTAGCAACCAAGAGGAGGATGTAAGGGAGAAAAAAAACTGCTTTGGATAATTTAGAGCATCTTATGATCCTCTGCCATCAACTCCACTCTAGTCCCCCTAGGGTCAACTGAGAAGCAAGTTGATGAATGGTGACTTAGAAGTTTGTAATGATAACTTAGTTTGGACTGAAAGTTCTGCTAAATGTTTTCCCCTTCAACAAGCTATTGTCAGTAGTCTCTCTCAGGATCTGTTTAATCATCAAGTCAACATAAGTTAATGTCACTAGCCTAGCAGTGCTAATCCTCTCTAAACTAAAAAAAAAACAAACAAAATAAAAAAAAAGACAGTCATGACGCTTTGGCGCCCAACAAACAGAAATGGGACATAGCGTGAGCGCACGGGGCGATGTGCAACCCGCATGCTCTGTGAAAACAGGACAGGAAGGCAGGGAACGATTTAAGTGATCAGGCTAGTGTGCTGGGGAAGTGGACCCTGAGCTGGTGGGAGAATGTTGCCACCTTTCTTAGACAAAAGATTAATTTCTTCCTTTAAGACACCGATTTCTTGGATCTGGAATGTGATCAGCTGCATCAGCCTCTCTCTGTCCCGGATGTCGGCCTTCCGGACCAAACGGAATTCTTCACCCTACAGGAAAACGAGACGAGCATTAAGGGCAAACTAAAGGGAATATCAAGAGGAGGGCGAAGACAGAGAAAAGAGAAGGCAATACTGAAGCTAAGGGAAAAAGGATGAAAGCAGTATGGGAAAGATGGCCAGAGAGGGAAGAAAGCTGTGAAAAGATGAGTGGCGCAAAAATAGAGGAAGAGGCAGGCTTCATTTCTATTTTTATCTCCACTCAATGCTAAAGAGTTCCAGTTTCCTCTCAGTCTTGTATTTGCCTGGTTATATTTCACAACTACCCCCACCTGCCCTGTTTTCCTGTATGAGAGCGTATTTAGCATCTTGTTTCTGTACTATAAAGGTCAGGGGCGTCTACCACCTTGGGCATGGATCTTGTGAAATCCCAGAAGCTTGGTAGGGTTCAGCCTGGCCAGTATTTGGATAAGCAATGTCCAAGATCACCAGATCTTACAGGAAGTGTGAAGGTCTCTGGATTAGTAGCAGGGAACCTGCTCCTGACTCAGTAGTGTTAGCACCTTCAGTGACCCCTAACATTCACCTGAGATCTTAAACAGAGGTCCTGTCTACACTATGAGCATTATAGATCTCATAACAGTCTTCTTAAGGCCAGGAATGGTAATTCTGAGGTCTTGATTAAATTCGAATACTATTCAGGCTGAAATAGTCCCACAAAATGAAGCTAATTAGCTTCACAGCTTCGTTTCTGACTTGTATAGCCCTTATTTAAAAATGGCACAGCACCAACTATAAAAGTATGTTTTAAACAACTGCATTAGTAATAATGAGGATGACAAAGATATTAATTTGCCTATGTAAGGTCACTTAGGTGGCAGTTCTGAAAGGCAAGCTTGCTATGAAGTTTCCTTTTGAAAATTTGGTGTTGGTGGGTACAAAAGAAGTTTTACAGTAGGTGCAAAATAAATGCAAAAAAGTATGCATGAGGCTTTGCTTCCCCCAGCCCTCTTCCTCATGTGTACATTTAGTCACTGAGGGGAGGGGAGGGCAGGTTTCTGCCCAGGGAATTTACCTGGGGGACCGCTTCATTACCCGGGCAAATCCCGTTTGAAAATTCTCCTCCAAGTAGTGGAGGCAGCTTTCCCCAACTCCTCAGAGCTGGCACTAAAAGCACATTATTTTAGTGTGAATGTGCCGGAGAGCTGTCCATGCACACAAGGACTGTTTCAGGGATTCAGTATTTAGTTGCTGCAGGACATCACGAGGGACGTTTCTCTTCTTCAGAATTTCCCAGATAGTGGATTGTTCCACCAAATCATGTCATATGCAGCAAATGGGATCCCAGAAGAGTACATACCGGGTTTTTCTGTCGCTCATCCAGCTTGACCTCGAATCCTTTCTTTCTCGTAAGGATAATGTCCATCTGTTCCAGCTTGACAGTGTGTTCTTTTGTCACTTCCATCAGATGCCGCCTCACTTCTATTATTTTTTTCTGTGAGACATTAATAACGTGAGGATTATTAGATGGGGAGAGCATAAGAACAAGTGTGTGTGTGTGTGTGTATGTGACAGTAACAATGAACCATAGAATGAGAAGATGAAAAGCAGATGAAATGTGCTGGGAAATGAGAAAAGCAGGGGGCAGAACTAGGACAGTATTTAGAACAGTAATACGTGAAATATGTATAACTGGAGGCAGTTCATTCTCTATATGCATTTTAAGCTTAGTTTATGGATATCTATATGTGTATGATGAAATGTTGGCATATATCCAATCTCCATGTATAAATGTGTGTGGGTATGTACTGTCTCTATACATCCATATGTTTGGCATACGTGTGTGTCTTCAGGCAGATTGGTGCTAGTGTATGTCTGAGTTCCAGAGCTCTCTCTTTGTCTCTCAAGATCCTTCTCATAGTCAACCAATGAACTTTCAGCAGTGCTCTAACTTCTCCCAGTCCCTTCTCCAGTCTTACCTCCCATTCCTTAATTTCCTGGGCCAGCCTCATCTCATTATCCAAGGTCTTTTCCTTCAGTTCCTCCAAACTTGTGTTAACAGAAAGGGTTTGTAGGGTCTCCAGGTCAACCAGGCGCCCAAATTTAAGCATCATTTGTTGGCGACATTTCTCCTCCAGTTCTAACAAAAGATTAATTTTGTTACAGAAAGCAGTGCTTGGATGAGGGTGGGTGCTCAAGGTATACCACTAAAAGGGTACCATCACGCTCACCTATCTTGGTTGTCAAGGATGGCCCATGCTTACTGCCTATAGGGTACAGGAGTTCATCTGGAGCCCTGAAGCTGCTGGAGCTACCTTGGTGCCACCGAAGGAGGGAAAGCTAAATTGCTTACCTATAACAAGGGTTCTCTGTAGAGAGCAGGATAAATCAGCCACACAAGAGGGGTGTTGTTATCTGATGGCATTGAGGCAGAAAAGTTCTTCTGGAGCTCAGAAAGACTAAGGTAGTCTTTCTGAGCATGCATGGACCTTCCTGCGTGGTCACCGCTGCACACGTTTTCTCAGTCTTAAGCAAGCTAAGCTTCAACTCTAATAGGGAAGCAGAAGTTGTGTGGCTTTTCATCCTGTCAACAAAGAACACCCGTTACAGGTAAGTAACTTAGGGGTCAATTTTAAAACGTGCACGCGCGCGTCCATATGCGCACAGTTTGCGGAGCGTTCACATGGACGCACCAATTTTATAACATTGGCGCGCGCATGTTATAAAATACAGTTCCCGCGTGCCTGTGTGGGCAGGTGGCCTCTGCATGCGGGGGGGGGGGGGGGGGGATTTTTAGAAAAATACTCATGGAGACACAATCGGCCAATTCCCAGTTCCCTATACCCCTTCCTACCCTGACTCCCTTTTCCCCTTTCCCTGCCTTTTTTCCTTTATTTTATAACTTACGTCATCTAAATAGATGAAGTAAGTTCTGTGCGCCGGCCAGCTGCCGGCGCGTGCTTCCCCGGGACTGCGTCTAATGGCGCTGTCCCACCCCCCCAGCCCACTCCATTAGCTGGCACGGCACTTCTGCATGTATTGGGGATTACGCATTTCCGGGCCCTTTTGAAAATGCGCCCAGGGCCCGGCCAAGCATGTAACCCCCGAATTCTAAGCACGCAGGGCTTTTAAAGTTTGGACACTAGCTTTTTCCATAGACAAACAGGCTAAGCTTAGCCACACAAGTGGCGGACTCCCAAGTTGAGAGTTGCATATGATTAGTTTGTTGTTTTACAGATCAGTAGTAGATCATTGCATCCCATTGAGGTTAGAGGGTAGAGTTGCAGGAATTAAATACGTTTTGAAAAGCTGCCTGTCAAAAACTATTGCCGGACAACCAAGCAGTCTCTAGTCAGTAATGAGCTGTGAAGGTATGGATAGAAGAAACTTTGCCTACACCTTCTATGGAAGCAGATGTGTTGAAGAAGTTGCTATATCCTTAACCTGATAGGCCTGTATTTTGAAGATGCAGTCCTGCTTGAATGGAGCAGTGAAAGACGCAGTCATAAACTTATGTAAAATTTTCTACTAATGATATATTTTAAAAAGCCTTTTAAATTGGTTCTATGCATTTCTTTAATGAAATTAAAAAAAAAATTAAAATTAAGAAAAATGATGGCCACAGAAATAAGTCTATGGAAAATCGTGTCCTGCTCTTCTAACCCCCATGATTGCTTATAGTATCTGGATAATAAATAAAGGGAATGTGACAGAAAATTAATAAAAAAAAAAAAAAAGATACTGTTGGATAATTGAAATAGAATCCTGAGAGGGGGAGGAGCAAGGGGTTTCAGACATGCAATGTGAGAAGGGACTGACCCTGGATCTTGGCCTCCATGTCCTTCCTGTCTCGGATCAGCTGCTTGTGCTGCTGGCGTGCCTGCTTGTACAGCTCCCGCTGTTCCACCTTCTCCTGCTGCAGCTCATTGATCCGATGGTGAAGGGCATCCAGGGCCTTGTTGGTAAAGATAAGAACCTGGGACAAGTCACCGGGGATCTCGCCGTTAATCACGAACTCGACCTGAGGAGAAGGAAGAGGTGACAGCCTGTTGGAATGCCACAGCACAAAGCATGCAGCCCTTCTCCCCCTGTTGTCCCTCTCTTATAGTACAGCATACTTCTGATTAAGGGCAGGTACTGCTGCACCAAACTGGCTCTGGTGTACAGCCTGCAAAACAATGTACCAGTAGCCATTAGGGAAAATATCATTTGGTAACACACCAAAGAAGCGCCAGGTGAAGGTGTAAGTTGGGAGGGGATGGGAGAGCCAATTCTCAAGAGTCGCACAGACAGGCTCGCTTTCAGAATAAATGAAACACACTATCTGGATTCCTAAATCTAATATATGTAAATATCCAGTGAATATGTATTTTGGATAGTCCTGGCTTTGGAGCATCAGTTGTCTGCCGCTGGCATGGGCATTGTTACTCTGGCTGTAGGTTTGCAGGCCTCATCTGCTGCTTTCTTTCTTTTATTAATAAAAGAGACGCTTGCCTTGGTAAGAAGTGGCCCATCCTCTTGGTTCAGATAAATTCTGCTTAGTAAAAGCTCTTGTAACAACTAGAAAATGATCCTCCAGAAGTGGATGTGTGAAGTGATACCAACAGTGGTGAAACAGGCAGCAGGATCTGCATTACACAACCTTGGATGGAGTTACATGCAAAGGCCCAGAATAGCCTTATTTGAGTCCATACAACCAATTCTAAGTACTGCTGCATTGCGATTTACTTTTAACTGGGATTAAGAAGATATAGAATGTTTAACTTAAAATGTGTGTGTGTGTGTGTATGTGTGTATATATATATATATATATATATATATATATATATATATATATATATAAACATAGAAATGACGGCAGAAGAAGGCCAACGGCCCATCCAGTCTCCCCAGCAAGCTTTCACACTCTTTTTTTTTTCTCATACTTATTTGTTACTCTTAGCCCTTAGTAACCTTTTGGTTTCTGTTTCCCTCCTCCCCCCCCCCCCCCCCCGCCCCAATTAATGTAGAGAGCAGTGTTGGAATTGTATCTAAGTGAAATATCTAGCTTAATTAGTTAGCGATAGTAACCGCCTCAATAAGCAAGCTACACCCTTTCTTGTTTATCCCGATTATGTAATTCAGTCCTTGTTGGTTGTTGTCTGTATATAGATCCACTTTTCTTCATTCCCCATGCCATTGAAGCAGATAGCTATGCTGGATATGCATTGAACGTGAAGTATCAGACTTTCTCCCTTGCCGTTGAAGCAGAGAGCTATGCTGGATATGCATTGAAAGTGAAGTATCAGGCTTATTTGGTTTGGAGTAGTATCTGTTGTAACAAGCAAGCTACTCCCTGGTTTTTTGTGAATGGCAATCCTTTTTTTTTTTTCCCACATTACCTCTTGCCGTTGAAGCTTAGAGCAATGTTGGAGTCACATTACCTGTGTATGTTTATTGAATAAGGGTATTATCTCCGGTAGTAGCCGTCATTCCCGCGAGCCACCCACTCTTCATACACATCCTCTAGACTTTATGAATCCACAGTGTTTATCCCACGCCCCTTTGAAGTCCTTCACAGTTCTGGTCTTCACCACTTCCTCCGGAAGGGCATTCCAGGCATCCGCCACCCTCTCCGTGAAGAAATACTTCCTGATTTTGGTTCTGAATCTTCCTCCCTGGAGTTTTAAATCATGACCCCTGGTTCTGCTGATTATTTTTCGACAGAAAAGGTTTGTTGTTATCTTTGGATCATTAAAACCTTTCAAGTATCTGAAAGACTGTATCATATCACCCCTGCTCCTCCTTTCCTCCAGGGTGTACATATTTAGATTCTTCAATCTCTCCTCATAAGACATTCGATGAAGACCATCCACCTTTTTGGTCGCCCTTCTCTGGATGCCATATATATATATAGCATACATATTTTAATCTAAAAAAGCTAGTTTCTATGGAGCACTGTGGAGGGCTTACATTCTCCTGTACTATTTCCTGGAGCCTCTGTCTTGTGGGAAGGGGAGAAATTCCCCATGCAATCCTGCTACTGCCAGGGGCAGACATCCCCCTCCCCCCCCCCCCGAAGTCTGCTGGGATGTAGTAAGGGTAAGGGGATTCTGTACAACCCTACTGCCCACCTGCCAAGTTTGAAAATGTTTGTTTGTGGTGCTGGGATTGTTTACAGCAGAACTGAGCTCCGGTCAGATTGGCTGCATTTGATCCTTGACATGGTGAAAGTACGTTAGGAATAACAGGTACATTTCCAAAGGATGTAGCCCCATTGTTTTAAACAATGTGCTATAGAGTTTGATCAGTGGAAATGGTTCCTTGTGGGCATAAAGTTTTATAATAGTACAGCATTGTATATTCCTTGATATAAAGTTTCATGCTGAACAGTTATCCAGAACTGTTGCTCCCTTCTTTGCGGTGCCCTAAACCCCTGCTGGAATCTGCAAAGGTAGCAGTAGTCCTTGACATAGGCCAGCAAGCAAGTAGAGGTCACCCTGAAAATATCCCCTACATTACACACACACACACAATAATTTCACTATGAGAGATTTTCTCCTTTGACGGATGTATGTGGCTACATTTTAGCTACTAAGGACAAGGCTTGCAGCGGTGGTGACTACTGACCAAATCAGAGTATCCAGTTCTGCACCGTGTTCAAGATTGGTGCGAGTAAGCACCACAAAAGACTGTCCTTAGCTTCCCCCTCAAACGGACGAGGGAGATGAAACTATTCAAATAACTGATTCCAGCGGGAGAAAAGCCCCCCTGCAGAGTCCGCATATGTGCGAACGCCCAATGCATTAATTCCAATGTCGATGCCATAGAACCCAGACCTGTAAATAGTCCCAAACTCTGGGCACTGAAAGCTCTCACAGAAGCCTTATCTGACTCTGCAGGAAATACCTGGAATAGAACCCTTGCCCCTGTTCTGAGAGGGGCACTGATTCTATTGCTCGGGACTGGAGGAGGAGGGAGACCTCCTGCTCCAAGAGTGGTGAATGGTCGGATGTTCCCCACGTCAGCCGAGGTGGGGAATCTGGTGGGACAGAAAGTTGAGGTGGTAACCTTGGGATACTATTGCAAGTACCCATTGATCTGTGGTGACTGTGTGCCATAGGCTGGAGAAGTGGCACAATCAGCCGCCGACCGGAATGGTCGGAAACGGAAGCTGGGTACTGCTCTCTAGAAGGGAGTCAAAAACCTGCCGCTGGACCTGATTGAGTGGCTGGCTATGACTTCTGCCCTCTAGGCTGCCTAGGTTGGCCTTTTTGGTAAGGCTTAGAAGGCCGACCCCTGGACGCTGGGGGATAGTATCTCCTCTGCTGGTAGAATTGCCTCTTAGAATCCCTCTTAAAAGATCTTTTGGATGAAGAAGAGGGATCAGAAGGCAATAAGGAGAGCTGGCGTAGAGTCTCTTGGTGGTCCTTGAGCTGCACCACTGCTTCTTGAATCTTTTCACCGAAAAGATTATCCCCCGCACAGGGTAAATCAGCCAATCTGTCTTGTACCTCTGGTCTGAGGTCTGAAGATTTCAGCCAGGCCCATCTCCTTGCACTGATACCAGCTGCCGACACCCTGGAAGCGATGTCAAAGATGTCATATGCTAATCATACTTCATGCTTGCCAGCATCTAAGCCCTTTTGTGCTAGGGCATGAAGTTGGTCCTGGAACTGCAGAGGTAAGGCTTCAGCAAAGTCTTGAATCTTCATGAACAAGGCCCTATTATATTGGGTCATGAAGAGTTGGTAGGATGCAATGCGAGAGATGAGCATTGATCCATGGAATACCCGTCTTCCAAATGCATTCAGGAACTTCTGATCTTTCCCTGGGGGAATGGATGAATGAGGTTTGGAGCGTCTGGTCCTCTTTTGGGCTGACTCTACAACCACCGAGTGATGATCCAACTGAGTTCTTTGATAGCTAGGGGCTGACTGAACTAAGTAAGTGGCATCTGCTTTTCGGTTAACAGGTGCTACCGAACCAGGGTGCTACCAGTTTCTCTTCAAAAAGTCCAAAAGGATGTCATGAATAGGGATGGACATGATTTCCTTTGGAGCATCGAGAAATTACAGAAGCTCTAGCATCTGGTGTCTAGAGTCCTCTTCTGTCTGAAGCTGGAATGGGACTGTTTCAGACATCTCCTTTACAAAATTAATAAAGGATAGGTCCTCTGGAGGAGAACGCTTCCTTTCATCAGGAAGGGAGGGCTGTGATCATCAGAATCCTGGGACGAATCGCCGGTTCAAAGATTATAAGGTTCATCACCAGCTCCCAAATGTTCTTCAGAAGGAAGTAACGGAGTTATTCCTGAAGGCCCTGGCCTGGGCATCGATGGTCCCGAAGGAGGCATCGATGAGGCATCGATGGCGGCATCGAGGGCATCGATGGCAGCATCGAGGGCATCGATGGCAGCATCGAGGGCATCGATGGCGGCATCGGTGACATCGATGGATGTGTCAGTGGAGGCACTCCTGATGGTGGAATGAAATGTGGTGTTTCTTCATCTTCCTCTGATGACAAGGGAATTGGCGAGGAAGGAGTCTGGTTCCTCGGTTCCCTCGGATCCACCGGTGGAAGGGCACCGATTAACTTGTCCATTCTAGCCAATAGCGGTGCAAGTGCCATGGGTATCGGATCAGTGACCGGAGGAGGAACCGGTACCAGTATCGATGGAAGTTGGAAGCCCTGGAGTGCTTTGCCGATGGCCTCTTGGATCATCTGATCCAATTCCTCACGGAAACTTGGGGCACAAATACCCGGTTCCGGAGTGGGAGGTAGCACTGGCGTAGCCGGAGGGTCCACCGGTGAAGGTGGAATCGTGGATCCCGGCACCTGTCCAGGTGGGGAACGCTCGGTGATCCAGAGACAGAAGAGGCGAAGCCTTTTCTGTACGGGGCTTTTTTGTCGGAGGCTCAGACGACGTCGATGTCGAGGGTTTACCAGTATTGATGGCCTGAGCTTTACGATGACAGTGTCGATGTTTTTCTCGATGTTCCCCCTCGTGTTTTTCCAGAGGAGGAACAGAGGGGGTCGACACCTGTGGAGTCATCGAGGCTGGTCGGATAGCAGCGGATTCCCGGTGCTGGCGCAACGTAGACTGCACTGGTTCAGACGACGTCGAAGCTATCGATGGAGTCGGGATTTTTGGCTGAAAGAGAAGACCCATCTTATCGAGCCGAGCCTTGCAACCTTTTGGTGTCATTTGGGCACATTTGGTGCAAGTAAGGAGATTGTGGCCGGACCCTAAGCACATCACACAGACTGTGGGAGGGTCAGTGATGGGCATTGTTCGAGTGCAGTTGGGGCACGGACGGAAACCCGACGCCATGGCTTCGACAAAATTTAGTCATGGTGCGGTCGATGGCCGGTAGGCTGCGAGGGAAAAACTCGACGGGAATCGACCGCAAAAGGGCAAAAAACTTACCGTTCGACCGCAGAGCAAAGAAATCGATAAGGGAACCCCTGTGGGGTAAAAATTTTTAAACAAAGTTCTGTGAGGAAAATTCCTGTCAGGAATCTCTGAAGAGCTCCTTAACCTGCGTGGCTATTGCTGTGCTGGGCATGCCCAGTAGGTGCCAGTCAAAGTTCTGGAAACTTTGACAAAAGTGTTCCGTGATTGGGCTCCATCCTGATGATGTCACTCATATGTGAGGACTACCATCCTGCTTGTCCTGTGAGAAAGTGTTTTATGATATAATATAAAATATACCTCCACACAACCACTGCGCACAGTACCTGTGCAAACACACGCTTCAGTCTAGGTCACAGCCTTAGGTGCACAAGTACCTGTGCAAATACGAGCGCAAGTCTAGGTTGCAGACATACGCTCAAATCTAGGCTGTGGCCTTAAGCGCACAGGTCCCAGCACATGCAGCTTCCACGCGGTGAGAATGCACGCACATGCCCTCACACAAGAGAAAAGAATCATAAGAACATAAGAAAATGCCATACTGGGTCAGACCAAGGGTCCATCAAGCCCAGCATCCTGTTTCCAACAGTGGCCAATCCAGGCCAATCCAGGCCATAATCACTGCCGTGGCCTACCACACGGCTCAGCAAAGCCTGCCTGCCCCTTCAGCGCGTTTAGGCCTAGATCCGTTTAACATCCGGCACCAAAAATCATCAGCTTGAAGAGCTTCTCCACAGCTCAGGCCTTTTGACTGGCCGAGAATTCATGGAGACTGGGGCCAAGATCCAGCATCTCCCTAAACACGCCTTGCGCATAAGCAAATTAAAACTGGCAGAAGACCTTTACTCCTCCTTATTGCAAGGACCTTGCTGCACCTCTGCGGGACAGGGAACTGCTGGTGATAGTTGAGAAGGAGATTCCCCTGCCTCTCCCGCCGACACTGCTAGGGAATCGAAAATGGCCACCGTTTCCTTGCTGACAGGGAACGTCTCAGTGCTAGACCCCGTCAACTGTGAGACTTGTTCTACCACTGCGGCCATGCTTGATACGGACACCTGAATGCTTTTTGCAGCAAGCACACACTGTTCCTCCCCTCACCCGCAAGCAGGGGAAACAGTCCCTCAGAGCCACGGAGCCAACACCCGGTCTCCTCCGCAGGCAGAGAAGCTGCTGAAAAACCCCATCACTGAGCTCCCCGAGCTGCTAAGGTAGCTTCCCCCCCCCCCCCCCCCCCCCCCCCAGAACCTCGCTGCTGCTCAGATTCCTCTATCTAGTTCCTTGTTCTCTTTTTTTTTTTCTCTCTCTTTCTCCCTGAGAATAAAGATACATGGAAACCGCATGGCAGATCAGAAAAAAGACACAGACCTTTTTTTCTTCAAAACTTTACCAAACTTACTCCATAGAATGGAACACAGAGCTGCTAACAGAAAAAAAGCAAAATCATCCAAATTAAAAAAGGGACCACCTAAAAGAAATAGCCACCCTGAGCCTGTAGCCACCTCAGCAGCCTCATGAAGGGGAGGGATCTGGACCACCAGATTATACCCCACGGAAGAAAGGAGCGAGCATCCAAAAGGGTCACCAACCCCCAACTAGTCCACCTCGACCAGACAGGGAACGACCTACTGGGACCCAAAACCCCCCGGGTGGAAGGCTCATAAATCCAAAACAGTCTCCTGACTACAGAACCAAGTTTTGCACCATCTACCATCTGCCTAAGACAGAGAAATGCTGAGGGACGGCAGGTGGCACACTGGGTTATGTACAGTGTCAGAGAAACTGTCTCTGTCTCCATCTGCTGGAAGGGAGGCAAAACCCAAGAGTCTGGACTGATCTGGGTACATACAGGGAACTGTCGTTAGCTGCTCGCTCTGGGAATGTCTCTGAGTTTAAAATATACTTGTGCACTAGGCTCAGGCTAGTAGGACCCCAGATTGTAAGCTTGCTCTGTTTGACTTACTCTGTAGATCGCAAGCTGAACCCTGTGCTGTCAGACACTGCTGCCTTTTATTGGTCACAGAGAGCACAGCACTCAGACATGTGAACTGGTCCATGACAATCCTCAGAAAATATCTCCTAGCCTTAGAAAACCATTCCCAATACAAACTGAAAATATCTTTTCCCTTTCCCTTTTCTATTTTTTTAAATCATAGCCTGTATGACTTACCTTAGAGCCAGCTGAAAGCTCTGGTTCTTTTTCTATCTTGACAAAGGTTAAAGGCAGTTTGAATAATAGAGAGTGTTACCTTCTCTTGTCAACTTATTACCGTATTCAAGGGATGGGAGCCAGGATGGAAGCCTTTGAGTTAGTGAGCTCGCTTTGAGTCCTGACAAGAGGTGGTGAGCTTTCAAACTGTCAATGGCAAGGCTTATCAATTGCAGGAGCTTGGCCTCCACAAACATTTCAGCTCAGAGAGTAAGCAGATGATCCCTTTTTAGAAAAGGGCCTGCTCAACATGTAGTGCTCTCCCAGAGAAAACAAACCCCATCAGATGGGTAGGGAACTGCATTGCTGTCCTGGCTCCCATCCCTGCAGAGAACAATCCACAGGAGCTTGGCCCATTCAGATTAATTTGACTCAAAACAAGTTTAAGGAGTATATCACAACCATGAAATACTTATAAAAATTCTCTTCAGTTAAAAAATCCGAGTCTAGGCTTGTCCACAACCATCCATCCAATAGCTGGAGGCAGAGAACACTGGCTGTATCTGGTTCAATGCATGACAGACATATGGGTGATGTCATAAAAAAAAACCCCAAAACTTTGCCTCCAATTGCTGGATGAGGGGTCTAAACCCACAGGTTCTTGACTGGTGGCACAGAATGACAAGGAATGCTAAGTACTATAAGTAGCACAGCAAGTGAAGGGATTTATACAATAAATGATCTAGTGCAGCGAGTTGAGTGCTAGTGCATTGGATGACAGATAGTGGAGGGAGCAGTGAAGCACAATATTCAGTTTGTCACCTGGTGCAGTTTCAAAGGGACCACGACGTACAGCTCGTTCAGTCTCTGCTGTTTCTCCCGCTGGAAGACCTCCAGCTCGGCTTCAGCTGTCATCAGGTTGCTGTCCACCACTTTAGCCTGTGGAGAACAAAGATGGACCTTGTTCGGTTCAGCCAGCACATGAAGAAGACTAGAGAAACAACTGTGGAGTTGCCACAACCTCCATGTCATTGCACAGGAATGTCCGGCAGGCTCAGACATTTCAAGGGAAAGCAAACGGCTTCCAAGTTGAAAAGTTAAGGCCCTGGATCAGAGACCATGTGCTGTTCCACCACAGGTAACTTAGCAGTGTTAGTTTTCCACAGTGAGAGACAGCCAGAGAAAAGAAAGCACCACCTTGGAGAAATCAGAATTTGAGGAAAAGAACAAGTGAAAGAAACAGTTGGATCTAAAGCACCAATTGTGTTGAAACCATCTGAAAAAGCTTGTGTTTGAGAAACTAAGAAAATGTCATCCTTCGTGGAATTCACAGAGCTGGACGACTCCATGACGTACAGCTTTCTCTTTGCCACGGATTATGCGTAATCTTGGACAAATCACATTATTGCTAGGCACGTGCATTTGTTTCCTCCGATTCGGCAGTACGTGTGTACTTCGCCGACCTTTTGGCACAGGCGAGAAAATGGATAGTGTGCGTGTAGTTTTAATAACGAGATACATGCATACTCTCCCCGTTTTTCTGCGTGTACTGTAAAGTCAGCGAGGTATGCACATACCCGCCAAATCAAAGGACGCCAATGCACACCCCTAGTTATCGCTTCTGTTGGGGAAAGAGGGAAACAGTAAAGGCATGCACCTCCTTGCGCTTCTCACAGGGGTCAGTTCTGAAGACGAGCCAGTGGCAAGTACGCGCATGGAAAGCACTGGCCTATTTTGCATCCGCTGTTGGTCGGGCAGCGAGGGGCAGGAGGGCAGGAGGGCAACAGTGCATGTATGCACACAGCTTTTCCTCCCATGATGTACATACGGCCCTGGGAATGCCTCCTTGGAGCCGGCTGACAGCATGCATGTTGTGGAAGCCTGTGGCTACTTGCAATGAGGCCAATTTACCCAGATAATTGCTATTCTCCTCCTGGGTAAATGGCTTTGACAATTGCCCTGCTCAGGTTTATGCAAAAATTACTGTGGATGTTAGAAACGTAGAAGAGATGGCAGATAAAGCTCCTGTGGCCCATGTTCCTAATGCTGCCAAAGATCCCACTCAGTCTCCGGTTTCCTCCTTCCCTTGTCCGTTTGTGCCTTTCCCAAACGTGTTTGAATTCTATCAGTGTTTGGTCCCTGTCACCTCCACTGGAAGTCACTTCCGGATGTCCACCACCAGCCCAGTAAATAAATCTTTTCTCACATTCCTTTTGAGCCTTCCCCACTTCAGCTTCCTATGACGACCCCTCATCCTTGAGCTTTTCGTTCTGTTCTGCACTCAGTCAACTCTGCGGTGGTTCTGAAGTGTAAACTATCCCTGACCCCTGGAGGCAGAACTCCACTCCTTAAGGACCACACCAAGCCTGACTTCTCAGGGTAACCAGCCTACATAAATTATCCTAGTTCGTAGGTGAAATACATGAAACTGTAGCAGAGGAAGATATATGTTTGGACATCCTGAGAAAACTAGACCTTTCTGTGACTGAGGACTGGAGCCATCCCCGTCACCAAACCAAACTGGGAGCACGTCCATCCTAAATCCGTCTGGTCCTAGGGCACTCATTATGAAATGCAAGTGGGGCTCTGTACCTTTCTAACCAAGTTGTCATACTCCTTTCTGAAGTAATCGGCAATCTTCTTCTCCTCAGCCAAGGCTTCCTCAATGTCTAGACGCTTCTCGCGAAGCTGAAGGGTGTTTTCAAACAGGATTGGATCACAGTCTGAGATGAGATGCAGAAAGAAAGCATGCTCTTACATTGTAATGAGCAATAAGAAGCTTCTTTGACCTGTTTCAAATGTTCATCGTTCATAACTGTACTCCTATGCCTGAGTGCCGTAGACTGTCCTTCACTCACACACAACGGCCTTTTAGATTGAGCTCATTCACTGTTTAGATTTTTCTGTCTTGGTTCTTTTCAGTAGAGGGTGCGGACTGAACCTTTGGTTTTTTTTCATTTTATTTTCTTTATTTTGTTTGTTTCATGTGCTTCATTTTGTTTCATCTATTTAAAATGAACCAAATGAAAAAACAAACAAAAGAAAACATGTCAGGTCTGCTCCCCTCCCCTTGCCCTCTGCTGCTACCACTACCAAAGCATCCCCTGCCCTCCAACCACAGGTCTAAGGAGCAGGAGTGATCCCTTTTTGCTCCTGCCCTCCCCCCCCGGGTTTTTTATGCCGGTGGACACCATGGCCGAAGCCATTTTATTGTAGGGAGGTACAGATAAGCCTCTGTAGAACAAACTGGCATTGGCCTCATGGACTGCTGGCGCCATTTTGAAACGGAGACCCGGCTGGGGAGGAGCGACCGGGCATGACTCCTGCCCCCCCTTAGACCCTTAGGGTAAGAGGTTGGAAGGGTCCAGGGTGCAGGCGCTGTGGGGTGGCGGCAGTGGCAACCTTTTGAATTTAATTTCTGTTTGTTTTTGTTCCATTTTTAAAACACAACAAAAAAAGGGAAATCTCATTGAAACTTTCCATTTTATTTCAAACGAAAGCCCATCCCTACTTTTCAGTATTGCACAGAGAAGCGAGCACTTGAATGCTGCATCGGGTGCTGTTTGTGCTTAATTTTATTGTCTGTATCCCATGCCATGCCTGAAGGAAGGAGGAATTAAAGCAAAATGAAACGCATGGGTGCTCCTAGCTGAAGATAATTTTGACTGCCTTGTTTATTATTAAAGTTCTTGTTACTCTATTTCTGTTTCACAGTGATTTAGGTGCATAAACTAAGGTTGATCCCCCTATTAGTTTAATCCCAATAACAGGCCACTACCCTATTGAATTCTCATTCCAGCTAGCTGCTCCAGTTTAAAATATAAATTGGAACTTCCCCCAAAAGTACACTTACTAAATTCCCTGAAGGGTAGAAGCAGTGACAGACAAGATGCTGTGTGCTGATAGTTAAAAGTCCACTTACTGTCCGGGCAGACAGAGTCATCAAAGACATCTGACTCTGATCCTACATCCTCATCACTGTCCCACGCAGACTCATCCTCTGATTCTTCCTCGCTCTCCTCCTCATCTTCTGCAGCAGAAAACACCATCATCGACAGACAGTAAACCCAGGAGAAGCACAAAGGCAGCGTATGAAATACACATATTCAATTTGAATAGGCAGCACAATGACTGAATGACTTTTCCCTTTTCCCAGGATCCTCCTCCTCTCACATTTTTATACATTGGCAGAATTTTCCCCCTGAACCAAGAAGGCTGCATGCAGCCGGACTCTAATCTGTTGAGTGCCCTTTTCTTTTTTAAGTTTTTGGTTTGCTTTCATTATTTTATTCTCTATTAATGGAGAAATGGAAAGGGAAGGTTGGTACCTTTCCAGGGCTCTCGGCAATAACGATAGACCCATGGAGAGGCATGTCCCCAGATCTCCCCCCCCTGCATGGCTCCGGTGAGGCGTCACTAGATTTGCTAACAGGGGAAGGATTGCGCTTGCTACCCCTGGCACAGAGACATCCTTAAGCCCAGAGCAGTGATCATCCCCTTCACAGCCATGAATGCAAGTACTGGATAGTAGAGAGTCTGCTGCTTTCTCGACATGGGCGGGTGACATCCCAAACCAGATCGGGACAACAATAGCAGTTTTCCCGGTGTGGAAGCTGTGGGGGGTTGGTGGCTTGGATCTGATCGGATTAAAGGGTTTTTGTTTTTTTGTAATCATTTCACTCATTATTATTGTAGTTTCTTTTGTTGTTATGGTTTTATTTATTTATTTATTTACAAGATTTATATCCCACACACACCAAACATTTGTGGTGCAGTTTTTTGTATAATTTTATCTGTGTGTACTTTCATATTTATTTTGTAATAATGCTGCTGCATTATTCTTAGATACATACTTAGCCTGAGATAAGATACTGGATTTTCAGATAGCCTTGTCAAAATATCTCTTTATCATAAGAGACAGACAGATAGGACTGAAGAGCTGATGTCGCCCAATCAGACGGGGTTTATTACAGCATGGTCTTCAACTAATAATACCCGCAGTCTTTTTAACATCATGCAAACTGCCAAGCGTCAGGGATTGAAGAGGCTTGGGAAGAAAATGAAAGCTTTTTGTTGTGCTAAGTTGGGGGGGGGGGGGGTTAACTGCGTTGTAATTCCCCTTTGTACATTACTATTAGGGTGCAAATTTCTGAAGAGGATACACATCACCTGGTCTGATACACAAACAAAATTTGGACTTACAGGAAAATTTGGATAATAAATTATGGAAACATATTTGCCAAGCTTCTCAAAGAATATCTGTACACAGCAAGGCTCAAGAATTCTTATTTAAATTATTGTATGTTTTTGCAACATTTAGTAATGTGAGTTGTTTGTGTTGAAGAGGACACCATGTGGTGGGATTGTTCCGAAGTTCAGCCTTTTGATCCCAGGTGATTGATCTTATCTCCACCATCTGTGGGCAACAAGTGACAGCTTCCCCTTTTCCTTATCTTTTGGGTTTGTGGTTTGACAGATCCAGTTTGAGAGGCTGGAGATAGCTGACTAACCAATTAGTGCACATTGCCTACTTGACCATAGGTCAAATGTGGAACATTCTCCTTCGATCATCTGCTGGGAGACCAAGGTAGCTGAGACAACACATTTGGAACAGAGGACCTATGCTTTTTGAAAACAAATGGATCACTACCCAAACATTTGTTCTTCATATTGGAAATGGCAGGGGAACTGGGGCCTGATTTATAGCTTTGGTTCTTCGTATCATTTATGCTGTAGATGCATTATGTTTGAACTAAAGGTACTATCTCTTACCATTAGAGTGTGTTCTGGTTTTGTAAATTGGTATGTGTGCCTTGTTTAAAGGTATGTGTGCCTTGTTTAAAATAAACAATTTAAAAAATTGACAGCAAGCAGGACCAGTGGAAGCACTAGGCAGCCACCTAGAGTGCCACAGTTTTAGGAGCAGTACCATGATTTGATCTCCCCCTTCCTGCCTGCGCAGTTCTGGAAGAGGAAGTGGTATCTTCCTGCCTAGGCGGGAAGGAGGAGATGCCATCATGGGTACCAAAAGGAGCAACAGCAGGCTGCAGTGTTGGCTGAAAGGAGAAAGAGGCAGAGCTGTGTTTTTCTGCATGGCTGAAAGGAGATGGTGGAGCAGCATTGGCCTCCATACCTGAAAGGAGGATGTGGTGGAGCAGCATAGCATTGGACTGTGTGGCTGAAGAAAAGGAAGAGCAGGAGGCAGAGCAGTATTGCCCTCCATAGCCCGAAGAAGATGGCTGCTGCATGCTCCTGTTTCTGCTTCCAGAGAGGGAGAAGAGGGAGGGAGGGAAGGAGAGAGCCTTTGAATTTGTGATTGACCATATTTGTGAGAGACACAGAGAGGGAGAGAACATGTGTGAGTGAGTGTATGTGTGTGTTGATGAGAGAGAGAGATGACACTGGGTGCAACAAACCTCCCCGCTCAAATTGTCATGGATTGTCCTAATACACAACAATCTCAGGGCATCTGGAAATCAAAAGTACCAAAGTATGGAGCTTGGGGGATTTTTTTTATCCTTATTAGTTTTAATTATCAAATGTTACTTGATATGTCTGTTTTTAAATATTTTACTGGTGTTTTGTAAAATTTAAAAAAAATATGAGTCTAATTATTGGATGTTATTCTATTCATCAGCTGTTTTGAATATTTATTCTTTTTTATTAGTATGATTTTATTATTATGATTGATGTTTTATATTTCTTGATTTAATTTTTTGTTGTTTTATGAGGAATGGTAATATCTGTTTTTTCATTGTTGCACTGCATATGGAATTTAGCTTTTTGTGGTTTCCAGGTCAGTTTTGGTCTGCACATTTCTATTTCTACTTTATGGTCTCTTTATTCTTTATTTGGTGAGACTATGCTTGTGTTCTGCATGTGTAACTAAGGCGAGGTATGCTGCTAACGTGGAGTTTGTGTGTAGGGATCTATAACAGTTTGACTTGTTCTGTTTTCTTAATAAGAGGTGTATTGATGCCTGGTGTAATATTTGCAATGTTGCCTTTTAATAGTAGGGTTGTTCCTGTTTGAGGGTTGGCATTTACTGTTCTTTGGTATGGGATTTTTACTTATTGCAGCTGTAATTCCATTTACTCATGGCTTTCTGAGGGGCAGAACCACATCCCATTAGGATCTGCTGGGCAATTCCAAGAGATCTGGATTAGCCAGGGTCAGGAACAGGATGCTGGGCTGTATGGACCATTGTTCTGACCCAGTAGGGCATATTTTATATTCTTAAATTGAAGATCATATTGAACTTTCTTAAGTAAGAAACTCTCCACAGACCCTCCATTGAGTTATCATTGGAACAGATGTATGATTATTTTTCTGGTTTTCTTCCTGACAGAAGTATACATTTAATATCTGCTGTGGGAAATCTTTTGTTCACCACTTGCTTTTACTGTTGAAATAATTTGTACACTGTGGGTAATTTGATAACCTCGTTTCTCTACAAAATGTAAATTGGAATCTGTGTTCAGATTAGTAGAGGACACAGGACTTATTCCTATGTTCCTTCAGGGTTTCTTTTCATTTCTCCTTCTGAATCTTCCCTTCTGTTTAAAAGCTTGCTGCAAATTCAATAAAGTTTTAAGAATTCTTTGAAAATAAACAAAGGAAATGAGTACCCTACCTCCAAAAGTAAGAATGAGTTGTGGGAGGGAAGGAGTGGGGTGAGGGAGGCAGTAATGAGGAAGACTAGAACATGCACTCCTGCCTGACCTTCATCTATCACCTCTTTCTTCTTGGTGCGTTTTATCTTCTTCTTGAAGACCTTGGTAAGGAAATTAGCAAACTTGTTGTTCTCTCCCAGGGAGAGCTGGAAGGTGGCAGTGAGTGCCTTCTCTCGCTCCTGGAGTCTGGCGATGTCACGCTTCTTAATTTCCAGCTGCTGCTGATAATCCTCAGATTTCCACTGTGCAAAAAGCAGAACAGGTTAAAAGAATGCCGAGGCTGATACTATATGGAAGAACTGTGGATAAAAATCAGGCTGTTAGGTGGTTTTTTTCAGCTCTTTTTGGAATACATTCATGTTTCTTGACCAATGGATTTAACTTGTTTGCAATTTTTTTACAACCTTGAATTTAAAAAGTTACTGCTTTTTTTTCCCTCTCACTGCAGTGATTTCTGTATGCATCCTTTTGCTGTTTTGGTCTTTCTCCTGTTGTGGTTGTGCTCCATAGCTTTTGTGGGTCTCTCTTATTAAAGTGTAAGAAAGTTGTGGACTATAAACCAGAATGAAGGAGACTTGCTTTAGAGAACCTCCTTCGTCTGTCTCTGTGTGCCCTCCACAAACTCTGTATAGAAATCCTGTGGTAAGCAGCGTAGACTTAATAGCAAATAGTGTACTTCATTCCAATGGCTGTAAAATAACCGAGGGGATAGAGAGGGGGAGCAGCAGCTCCAAGGATCATGCCTGCTACTGACGACTGGCGACGACACATCAAGGAGAACAGGCACAGCTTAGTTTTCTGTGCTTGCTGAGCTCTCAAATAGTTCATAGTTCAAACACATTTTTTTTTTGACCTGCCATTTTCCATCTGCTTCTTTTGGGTTTCCGACTGAATCAGAGCCAGGGCTGGTATGCGCCTTCATTTGCAACCGTCCTTAGACTTTTTTTCACCGTTTTCTATCTCCTTCCAATTATATTGATTACCCATAACTGGTGCTAGTAGTGGACAGCAGGATAAGTCAGTCACATGTCTGTGCTATGACATCTGATGGTGCAGAGGATGGAAGTGCCACAGCCCTGAAGTAAAGATATTTGCTTTACTGAGCTTGTATGGCCTCACACATGTCCAATGGCTGTGTGATGTCCCCTCAGTCATATATCATAGCTAATGAAAGATAAGAAAAAATCTCTTCAAGGGGAAGAGGGAAGAGTATGTGTGACTGACTTGTCCTGCTATCCACAGAAAACACAAGTTAGCCTGCCGTAGAGTCAGCTGCGTGAGCACAGCTTTCCCTTACCTCTACCTTGGACATTATTTCCTGCAATGTCACACTCTGCCCGAAAACGGTGGGCAAAAGAACGAGCTAACCCCGTGGTTTCTCCGGACTCCCCTATTTCGGGACCGATAGATGCTCACATTCTGTGGGGACCCTGATCAGAAGTTTTGTCCTTGGAGAAGGAGGTAATACCGGAGTTACTTGCCTCTTCTCCGGACTCATTAACATCTCTATCCCCGATCATTAGGCTTCCTCCGGCGAACCCGGCAGCCTTCAGAGATTGTTATTTCCCATCAGGATGGGTCAATGCTGGTGTAGCTTCCTGCTGAACCCATCTATAAGACTTTGTTGTGCCATGTATATCTTGTTCTTATGTTTATGTTTAGCCATGTATTTTTTTGCCACTGTTTAAATGTTACTCAAAAAGTTATACAATATGTTACTCTAAAAAGTTCTTTGTTATATGTAATTGCCCACAAGCAAGCTTTTCAACTGTTCTCTGTAAACCGATTTGATTTACATATTATGTAAGAAGATCGGTATATAAAAACCATAAATAAATAAATAAATAAATCTACATGAGCTCCCCAACCCAGGTTGGACGCATCCATAGTAGGGACAATTTAGGTAGGAGGACTTTGAAAAGAGATCCCCCATTCCAGATTAGAAAGTACCCGCCACCAGGCAATGAATCCCAGAGAGATGGGTTGACTTGTATGCCATCCTGGAGGTTCTGCATGGCTTGGCATCACTGCAAATTCAGGGTCTCGATGTTGAGTGTATGTGTCCTTTATATCAAGGGAGCATAACTAGTCCCCTATGTGAAAGAGGGAGATCAGGGTACCCAGTGAAACCATCTTGAACTTTTCTTTTTTTTAAGAAATTTGTTCAAGGCTCTTAAGTCTAGGATGGGACTGAGTCCTCCTATTCTCTTTAGAATCAGTAAGTTTCTGGACTAGAATCCCCACCCTCTTTGCCCTGGTGGGACAGGCTCGACCGCTCTGTCCATTAAGAGGGAGGAGAGCTCCGCTAGCAGTATCTACTGATGCGCTACTGGCCCCCAAAATGGGCTCAGAGGGCAATTTGGCAGGAAACTCAATAGATTCAATAGGTACCTTTGGCAGATAATGGAAAGAAACCACTGGTCCGAGGTTATACTGCGCCACTGGTTCACGAGGAACTGCAGCCTGCCCCTGACCAAAGGTCCAACATACCGAGTACGGGCGACTAGCCTACACTTCCTATGATCCAGTCAAAACCCTGTTCCAGGAGGACTGAGGTGCTGGCTGGAGCTTGAGGGCCCTCTGCTGTCTGTGACTGCTGCGGGAGCCCTGATGGTGTTGATGGGAGCAAGAGGGCGGAGGATAGTACTTCCTGTGGCAAAAGAAAGACTTCCTCTGTCCCATTCTCGCTGGCTTCCTAGAGGAGGAGAACAGGTCCAGAGTGCTGGTGGAGGTTTATTGGAGGCTTCATGGTGGTCTCAGAGCTGGACCACCTTATCCCTCACCTTATCTCTGAAGAGATTCTCCCCAGAACACAGCAGGTCAGTGAGTCTTTCCTGTACCTCTGGTCGGAAATCCAAGGCCTGTAACCATACCATTCTGCAGGCGCTGATTCCCACTGAGAGACCCTGGATGCCATCTTTAAAACATCATAGGTCACTCAGACCTCTTGTTTTCCACTCTCCAGGCCCTTATGCACCAACAACATGAGGGTATCCTACTGCTTTTGAGGCAGCTGCTTGGCCATCTCCTGCACCTGCTTCCAGATGTCCCATGAGTACTGGCTCATGCAGAGCTGGTAGGAAGCAATGCGGGCAATTAGCATGGCCACATGAAACACTTTCCTCCCAAGAGCGTCCATCGCTTTGTAGTCCTTCCCTGGGAGCACCGAGGAATGGGTCTGAGAACACTTGGCTCTCTTGAGAGCAAATTTGACTACCACCGACTGATGAGGAAGCTAACGCTTATCGAATCTGGCAACCTTCTGGACAAGGTAGACCCTGTCAGCCTTCCTGTTAACAGGAGGCACTGTGAGGGGATGTTCCTATATCCTCAGCAGCAGCTCCTTAAGGATCTCATGTACTGGGACTGCCACAATCTCCTTAGAAGGTTCCACAAGCTGGAGGATCTGAAGAATTTTGTGCCTCCATCAGCAACTGAAATGGGATGGCTTCTGCCATCATCCTCTAAACCCTGTGAAGGTTAAGTCCTCAGGTGGAGATTTTCTTCGATCTTTTGGAGGAGAAGGGTCTGAGATGAGTCCCTCAGAGCCCTTGGAGGAGGGCTCTGAGGTATCCTCCCCTCAGGGGTCAGCCACAGGGGATTGGTCCTAGGTGCTCGGCCTTCGTCCAGAGGTGCAGGCACCGGCAAAGCTGGACAGGGGGCTACAGACCTTGGCATCTCTGCCAGCCTAGGTGGAGCTTCCTCCTTGGAGGAACTGGCAGTGACCACTGTATTGGGAGGCAGAGGCATTGATGTCCCTCAGGACACTGATGCCATTCTGGGAACAAATGCCAGCTGGGTCGATAATGCACTGATGAGTGCATTGAGCTTCTCCAGCAGTGATTCCAGGATGGACAGTACCGGCTCCGGTGCCATTGGTGCCCCAGGACCAATGCCCTGCAGCACCCGTTCCACTGCCAGCTGGACTTGCAGTTCCAGCCCTCCTCAAACGCTGCTGAAGCCAACATCAACTGTGAGTAAGGAGGGATGACCAGATCTTTTTTGGACCCGCGAGGCAGATCAATGACTAACATCAGGACCGGTGGAGACCATCGCGGACCCCCAAAATTTATGGAGGACTGGCCCTCCTCACCACAGGGTTGCCTCTGGGGCATCGAGCTATGAGTGGCACTGGTTGTGCCGCTGACCTTTCCTAAAGTTAGTGTGCCAGCAGAAGCACTAGGCAGACTAGGTGATCGCCTAGGGCACCAGAAGGCAGCACAGGAAGCTAGGATGCTGACTTAGGCATTGACAGGGACCAGTGCCCATACTTCAGCTTCCCTCGATGCTCAGCCTAGTCCTTCCCCGGTGCCGAGACTATTGCCAAGGAATCCAACTTCCTTGGCCTGGAGAGGATCGACGGTGGTCGTCTCCGGCACCTCTATCCACCGACAGCACAGACGGTCCTGCCTTTGTTGATGGCGTCATGTCCATCAGTGTGGCTCCAAGATCAGTCGATGCCAATACCACCGATGCCAATGGCTTGGTCTTTTTTGGCCCGAAGAGCTACTACATCTTGTCAAGCCAAAGACGACGTCCCTTTGGGGTCATTTGTGCGCATAAGGAGCAACCCTGGATGTCATGCGATATCCCCAAGCAGAGGACAAATATCTCATCAGAGTCTGTAATGGACATGGCCCTTGGGCACTGGGGGCATCAACAAAAACCGGAAGTGGCCATGACGAGACAAAATAAAAGGGCCGCAAAATCAATGGTGGTGGGTGCCGATACCCGGCAGGCACCGAAGAGTCGCCGCCACAGGGAAATCAACCTTGAAAGGAAACTTACCAGAAATGCCAAAAATCCTTACTAGGATTCTATTGGGAAGCACTGAGAGGGACCCGCATCGAACACCACGAAGAAAAACCCACGGAAGCGAGAAATATGAAGAAAAGGTTATCCAAAAAAAGCCAAAAAGCCACAGGGAGCTCACTGACACCATGATGCTTACAGCTCCGTGGAAAAAGAGAGACTGGAGAGGGATCCTGTGTGGACATATGGTTTAGAGCATGCTGGGCATGCTCAGTGTGCTAAGTCAAAGTTTAGAAACTTTGACATAAGTTTTCCGTGTCAGGGCTCCATCTGATGATGTCACCCATGTGTGAGGGTTACCAGCCTGCTATCCTTGGATAAACTATGTGCTCTCCTGAGTGCATCTCATTTCATCAGTCTTGTTAGGTTTTCTTATTTTTTTTCCCTAAAATTCCTAGTTGTGGGTTTGCATTTCATAGAATTCCTTGGTTGAATGTTCCAATCGAAGTAGTATGTTACTTCCCTTAGACCACTCAACATACATGAGAGACTTATACAATAGACTGACTTATACACAAGTATAAACCAAGAGGCAATTTTGAGACCAAAATCCTTTCAAATGCATTGACCCGTGTATAAGTCTAGGTTTAAAATGAGTGATCTATCAGGAAGATAAGAATTCAAGAAAAAACATGTCTGAATTAAAATATGTCATGCAGCATGCAGGGCCAGTGGAAGGGTGTGGAGTGCCTTAGACAAAGGTCACATGACATCTCTCTCTCTCTCTAGATATGTATGTGTGTGTATATATATATATATATATATATATATATATATATATATATATAAAGATATATATACACATGCTCTCTCCTAAAAATGACATTGCCAAGCCCCTACTGCCGACTGCCCCGTCTCACCGTCAGCAGCTTCGCCTCATTCTGCCACTCCTGCCTAAGTCAGCATCCTAGCTTCCTGGGCTGCCTTCTGGTGCCCTAGGTGATCACCTAGTCTGCCTAGTACTTCTGCTGGCACACTAACTTTAGGAAAGGTCAGCGGCACAACCAGAGTTAGCTACTTAAATTTTGTGACTATCTCTGCTCCATTTCGGTGGTTTGCATATATATACACATGTACCTCGGGGACGGTACACGGAAAAACGGATAGTATGCGTGCATAAGCTGAACCACGTTTTTTAGGCCTATTTTCCAACATACATGAGTATATATGGTAGGTATTTTTTTTGTTTCCTTGTTTAATAAATGTTTTGCTCCTCCTTATTAATGCTGCTCTGAATATTTCATTTCTTGTATCAGTCGGATATTATCTTGATAAATAATTAAAAGCTGTAGAGAAAAGAAAATTAACTGTTAAGGTGTACTGATGTCATCATTATCATTGGACACTCCAACAGTCCCATGATCCAGTTTTTTCAGTCAGGCATTATCTCCCAATTTACCTACATGAAAGGAAACACATACCTTCAGCTCTTCCTTCTCAGCAATCCGGTCAGTAACACGTTCCTGGAGGATATCCTCCCGCTTCTCAAAGTCCTTGAGATGAAGCAGCTCCTCAAAGAGCGTGATATGCAGCAGGTCCCCCATCTTCATCTGCAAGTCCAGCTTTAGCTTCTGGTGCCTCAGGAGGCGAAGCTCCGCATCAAATGCATTCATCAGGCTGTTGATCTGTCACAGGCCAGTGATCATTAAGAAAAAACAGAAAATGGCCTTCACACTCAGGGTGAATAAAAATGAATAAATACAACAAACATTAAGAAACTATTTCATATATAGTGCAGAGGAAGAGGTTTATCGAGTTTTGATAGTTCTCTTTTCACTAGTTCAGCTTCATTCACCCAGTTGGCATGGTTTTACACGAACTATCTTCTACCCAAATGCAGCATTAATGTTACAATGGCAACACAGCTGCGCATATAAAGTGCTGTTTGCCGTTTTTCAAAATTTTACTCTAGAGTTTATTCTGCACTTCTGACATTGAGTGAGAGAGATTGTTGACCAGGGAGGTTACCCATGCCATCGTATTCCTGTATCCACAAGACTTGGACTTGCCAAACCAGTGACCATTACAAAAAAATAAATGAATGTGGCTCTATGTTCGACAAAAATAATTTAATTCATAGCCCCTAAATGGAGGGGGGAGGAGAGTAGGAAATCCCAGCTATTGCTCAACAGTGACACCTATAGATGGGATTCAGGGTGCGCACACACTGGGTTTCAAAGGAAGTCATGGTCAGTGCCTAACCTCTTTCTAAGGATTGTCAATCCAATGACTGAATTATAGGAGGAAGAGAAGGAAATAAAAATGGGGGAAAACCCATAACTTTTAAGCTGTATTGCAATTCTGTTTTGTACGTAACCTTGAGCACTTGTCTGGAAAGGTGGTTTATAAATGAAAGAGAGAAAAAAAAAAGAAAGAAAATAAATAAATAAACTGAAAATGATTCAGTATCCCTAGTTCAGATTGCACTGGAAGTCCAGAGGAACAGGGAAAAACTATTGGGACAAAAGAACGAAGCAGACAAAACCGATTTCTTACCAAATTAGATGAAACTGTACTTATTCCTGAAATGGGCATGTCTAGGTGTACAATTTAGTAGAGGTATTCAGTGGAAAACCATGTCCTTTCCTGACCACCTCTTTTTCATCTTACCTTATTTATGAAATACTCCTGCATATACACATTTTTTATTTCTTCTATTTGTTTAATTTCCTCTTCCACCTCTGATCTCACTATCTCCTCAATCAGTGGAATCTCTTCAGCTTGTGATCTCCTCCTGATGTGTCTTCTATCATACACTGATTCTCTTCTTTCAAACACTGAACGCAAAGATATCTTGGATCGCTTATCTAGTTGTTTCTGGGCGGGAGAGAGCGCAGAGAAACTACCAAAGACCCCAAATCCTTCTTGTTTGTCTGACATACGCCGACTCTTTTCTTTCGTTTCCTGTTCCAACTTAAACTTCTGTAGAGTGTCATTGTCATACTGGAATTTCTTCTCCGGCATCTCCTCGGGTAGCATGCAAGGGATTTGGGGAATGAGAAGGGTTTTGGACACATCCAGTGTTGACTGGATTGCTTTCACTGCCTGCACTATGCATTTGATTTCTTCTATGGTTGATATTTTCAAGTCTCTCAGTTTTATGATCTTATTATTCATCCTTTCTTTCTGTCTATGGATCTGTAAAGGAAAAAACAAGCAAGTTTCACAAGGCCTTCTCCAGCATGGCTCAACAAAGTTGTCAACTATCAAATTTACCAGTAATATTTGGAAGGTTGTTTTTTTTCAACAAATGTAAGAGAAGTAACCGCTGAATTGTCAAGCAATGTGGAGGTCTGATTGTGGAGCTCCTGCACTTCACTCCTTAAATTGTAAAAATGGCAGCTCCAGAATGCTACTATTTCTTTTTACATGAGGTAGGAGTAAAGGAACTCCCAACTTTAAAATGGAAGATGATATAAGAGTAAGGACTCACTGGACTCACCAAGCAATATATCTCTTGCAGAAAGAACATGTTGGTAGGTGAGGTAAAAATACTACATGGGGAGGTACCACAATGGATCATTCCATCAAAGTATATAGTGATCCACAGATTAGTGCAGACTGGGCTTGAGCCAGAGTTTAGTGAAAGAGTGTGAACAAGTGAAGAAGCAGTTTCTGTTCTTCCAATCCTGCAGGGATCTGTTGGAAGGGCAGTAGCAGTGTGTGATCTTCATGGGTTTGTAAGCTGTTACCAATAAAGGAGTAGCAAGTTTCTCCACTGATTGGGAGAGTAGCTCTCACCCATTTTTGAGAGTTTTTTGGTTCACAAGAAAGGGTTCTGAAAACCTGCAGCACCTCACCACACATTTTGGGGGAGATGAGAGAGTTTCACTTGCTTGCTCAGCTGCTGCACCTGTGCACACTTTTACCAGAGGGAGGAGTTAAAAGTGGGAGTTGCTTAGAGTAGAGAGTAGTGGGCTAAGAACCAAGGAAGCCAAGATTCAGATTATGCTTCTCCCACTGAGCTCCTTGTCATTTTGAGCAAGTCACTTCACACTTTATTACCTCAAGTACTAAGGAGCTGATTTACGAATCTTTTTTCCCATAGGCATAGAATGGAATTGAGGAGTAGCCTAGTGGTTAGGCTCCTTGTGACCATGGGCAAGTCACTTCAGCTTCCAGGCACAAAACTAGGGCTAGATTTATCAAACTATCGCATGCGATAGGAAAAGGGACTCTCAACCTGGGTAACATCAAGCTAGGTTGAGAGAACATTGTACAAATCTAATCTTTGTGTGAGTTTCCTTACTCCGAAGGTCATCAAATCTTCACAAGAGAGCACTGTTCTATTTGTACGTCTCACTTTGAATGTCAAAGTGGTCCCTAACCCCTACATTACTGCCTAAACCTCACCTCGAGTTACTAGGTGGGCCTCCTATAGAGGTATAAATACCTAACTACTAGAAGGGCCTGATAGCTAGGCGCTCTCTTTCTCTCTCCCTCTCTCTCGCCTACAGCTTCACATACCCAAAACGCTATTTGCGAAAAGATCGCAAAGTGCAATATAGCCATATTACACAGCTTCACACCAATGAAATGGGTGTAGTGATTTCCAGCATTAAATCTGTGCGATCTGGCTTAGCAAACTGTGAAGCCAGCCCACTTTGATAGTCATCCTGCCCCTAACTCCTCCCTCTTTTCCAAATTAGCATCGCACCATGCGTTATGGTGTTTTCGCATGCGATAAGGCATTTTTCACATGTGAAAACGCCTCAGCGCGAGTTGGAAAATAACCCCATAAGTTTGTAAGCCCTCTGAGGATAGGGAAATACCTACAGTATCTGAATGTAATCCTCTTTGAAGTGTCACAAAAGGTAGAATATAAATAAATAAATCAGACCCTAAGGGGCGGATTTTCAGAGCCCTGCTCGCGTAAATCCGCCCAAAACCGGGCGGATTTACGCGAGCAGGGCCCTGCGCGCCGGGAAGCCTATTTTACATAGGCCTCCCGGCGCGCGCAGAGCCCCGGGACTCGCGTAAGTCCCGGGGTTCTCCGAGGGGGGCGTGTCGGGGGGCGGGCCCGGTCGTCGCGGCGTTTCAGGGGCGTGTCGGCAGCGTTTTGGGGGCGGGTACGGGGGCGTGGCTACGGCCCGGGGGCGTGGCCGCGCCCTCCGTACCCGCCCCCAGGTCGCGGACCGGCGCGCAGGAGGCCCGCTGGCGCGCGGGGATTTACGCCTCCCTCCGGGAGGCGTAAATCCCCCGACAAAGGTAGGATGGGGGTTTAGACAGGGCCGGGCGGGTGGGTTAGGTAGGGGAAGGGAGGGGAAGGTGAGGGGAGGGCAAAGGAAAGTTCCCTTCTAGGCCGCTCCGATTTCGGAGCGGCCTAGGAGGGAACGGGGGTAGGCTGCGCGGCTCGGCGCGCGCAGGCTATACGAAATCGATAGCCTTGCACGCGCCGATCCAGGATTTTAGCCGATACGCGCGACTACGCGCGTATCTACTAAAATCCAGCGTACTTTTGTTTGCGCCTGGAGCGCAAACAAAAGTAGGCTGTTCGCGCTCGTCTGAAAATCTACCCCTTTGAGCACAGGTTTGGGAAAGCAAAGCCAAAAATCAACTGGTAATAAGACTACAGGACAGGAATAGGAGAAGGTGTTGAAGCCAAAACAGATTCAAGGATACCATGTACAGTCACCTGCCCTTAAAGAATATGGATCCCTACAGCTCATTCCAGATGGGGAATCCAGAGTATGTGTGGGGAGTGTGTGCAGGATAGAAGATCCCAATTCACCTCTTAAGAAGTACCATATATAAAATAATTTCCACTGAAGACGTTTATTATTAGGAGGTCGATAATCAAAGCCTTTGTTTGTGTAACTTTGGGAGATACTCGGACAAAAACCAAGATTTTAAAATCTCCCCCCACTGACCGCCTAATTTTGTGTGGACAAAACATGTAATCATATAAGGGGGCAGGGGCTGAAATTTAGCTGGCGAGTGCTGCCATTCAGCACTAGCCAGTTAAAATTAGTTGGGTAAGTCTGGTGAGAAAAATAACTCTTTGAAAGTTAGCTGACCCATACCTACAAGAGCTGCAGTGCAAGTGCGTTAGGACCTCAGTAAATATAGTCCCCTTTAATACTACAGGAATACACAAGTCCCATCAAAGGACAGAGAATGTTGACTTATTTCCAAAAATCTAAATGAGCACATCGAATTCCTGCAAGAAACTCACAAAGAACAGGAAGCTTTGGTACGGTTCTGAGTAGGTCAGGTTTTCAGAACATTATACTGCAGGACGCGAAGGGGCGTCTCATGGCAATTACGGTGAACAAATCCCTGCCATTTACTTTTGTAGACCAAGTAGTGGGTGCCGAAGAAAGAGATCTGTAAAGAATTGGGCAGTTTATCCAGGTAAATTAACTGTCTGAAAATTACCCTCACTCAATCCAGCTAAAAGTATGCATGGACAACCATAGTGCATGGACTTTTAGCTGGACTGAGGGAAGGCCTTTCCAGGGGTGTGTTTGAGCATAACTTGAGCATATAGCTACCCGAAGCGAAAAGGAGTTTGGGGTAAAGAGATTCTTTAGAACTAACTCTATTTTCCTATCCTGTGCATCTCTCAATACAGTTCCTCCCTCTAAAGGGATTGTGGTTCTTTTGGAAACTGCCAAAACCATTGCATCCACCTTAGGAAGGTGGAAGAGGCTTTCTTGGGTTCAGGTGGAAGTGGATATAGACTGGTAAAAATTATAGGCCGTCTATAGAATACCTCGGGAGAGTCCCATTCTGAATAAACCATGTTTTTGATCTCAGAATGTAGTGGGAAAGTTGATTTTTTTTTTTTTGAACCTCTGGAAATTGGATCCCAAACTGGAGATCCTTCTTTTTCTTCTGACAATCTTAAAGCCATTGTCACCTGGGATTTTCAAGCAGACATTTCTTCTTTATGAAAGAGTCAAGTAGACTCCTCCTCATAATCTTCTAACTGCAGCTCTCTCTCCTCATATGAGTCAGCCAAACTTTCTAGCACACTATCATCATCTATTAATGACGGAATATAATCAGCAGCCGCATTGCTTACATTAAGATCATCTGAGTCTGCCCTTCTTTTATTATGCTGCATTGGATTTTCATGTGCTACTTGGAATGGCCAGATACATTTTCAGGATTAGTCTGCAGGGCATGGAAGGTCTGATGCAGAAATTTAAAAAATTCCAGAGTGTAAGTAAAATGTGATCCCGATGCTTTCTCTCATGAATGCTGCTTGAGGCAAGAAACACCTCCAGGGATAATTGCAGCAGTTCTAATGGTAGAGAAATACTTTCTCTCCCAGCTCTCGCCATGGAAGCAAGATGGCCACCGCCTCCTTAGCACCTGCTGAGCAACCAGCCTCAATGATCTTGCTAAGCAGAGGAGCTGTCAGCACTGAAGATTTTTTTTAAATGCGCCAACTTCGAAGAGGCTTTTCTTAGCTCAGTAGAAGTTGGTTTTCAGGAAAAGCCTGATTTTGAAGAAATACCTGCTGACTGCATTTTCCATGTTTGTTTTGAATAAACCCTGAACAGGAAGTAAATAGGCTGCATAGGAAGTGGTAAGCCTACATGTTCTTGACTGGTGTGCAAAGGAAAGGAAATTAGGAAGTAAGTCATAATTTCACCTTACTAAATAATGAAAGGTTTGCCTCTCTTATAGCACGGCAACTTAAAGTGGCCTTACCAGGAAAATGTGTCTCTTGCAGACAGGACATGTTGTACTTGGATATAATAGGTAGGAGTGCACTGAATCATTTGCTAAGCATTCATCCATGAGAGATGCCACAATGATTCATTTCTGTGTTTCAATATAGTAATCCCTAGAAAGTTCTATAGAGAGGAATGGACAGAAGTCAGAAGTAAAGTAGAGGAATTCAGAGAGGGAGAAAGCTGTCCTCTCTAAGCTCCCTTTTTCTGAAGAGATCTGCAGGAGGGACACAAAAAGGGTTAGCTGGGTATGTCCTTGGAAGACCTCTTGCCTATGAAGAACTAACTTGTAGGTCCTGTTTTCTTTTTAGGCTTTCTTTATGAAGAAGAAATGAAACCTCCCTATGGGGAAGGTGTGTCCATCCATCTATGACCTAGTATCAATGAGGATACCAATGAATGGATTTGGTTGATCTTTGACATATATGTATACAGTCAAATCAAAAGTGATCATTTATCTTGATCACATTTTTGGTCTCTCTACAACTAGTGGGAGTACAAATGGTTTGATTTTTTGATCTTGAGGAGAACGAGTGGAAAATAAACAACAAACCTTGGATGTTGTATTTTTCCTACCCAATAAATTCTCTAAAAGTGTTCCTAGCATCTGCAGCATCTTGCTGCAACAAATACTATATTTTTGTGGAGCAGGGGTTCTGCATCAGCTTTTGAAGCTGGTGTGCTGGTACCAGCATGGTAATGAATCCAAAAGTGAGTGAGGAGAGTATGCTCATCCGGTGCTACAAATGAGGAAAAGGAGCAGTAAGAAGATTTGAAAAATTCAAGGCAAGAAACCTTAAGAGAGAGTGGTGGAGACTTGTAATTTTTCTGAAATATGGATTCATCACCAAAGAAATATGTACTTTGTCAAGTTATCACTGCACCTTACGTATACAGTAGTGATGTCACAGGATAAATAAAGAATATTTTCTGCCTCCATCAGCTGGATGAGGGTCTAAATCCAATCGTTCTGGACTGGTGTAGCAGTCGAGTTATCACCATTAGGCAAAGCTTGAATCTGTAAACTTTCTATTTGTTGGAACATCAGCTCTAGTGTGAAGAGCTGGATACCCTGTAAACTAGATTGTTTGGGTGAGTCCTGAATACTAGTTTGAGAACCACTGTTTTAGCACAGACCTGTCCCTCCAGCAGAGCAAGTTGGCCCCTTTTCTTCTCTGCGTTCATTCGCAGGTGCTCTGGAACAGTATAGTCAGCAGCAGTTTTCAGTCTGAAGTCTCCAATCCCCTCCTTTGCCTCTTTGATGGCTAGCACATCATCTGGATGCTCATAGCTGTCGCTGGGCTGCTTTTTGTATCTACAAAGCATCAGAACAAGCAGAAATTTTAAGGGCAATACTGTATAAAGCAGGACTTGTCTGCACACAGCAAGAGAACAGAGCAAGCGGGTGCAACAGTGAGGGCCTAAACAAAACCATGGATAATGAACCTCTGATTAAAGTATGTTGCAACAGAAAAAACATGGAGTTATTTGACCAGAGCACATATAGGTACATGGATATTTGGAATACACACACACGCATTCCCAATTATTAGGCTCTCTCTCATATATGGAGCATTGAGGATTTTCTTGAAAAATTGGGAATAAATCCCCCTTAGGGAATTCCTGGAAAAGCCTCAAACCCCTCACTCTGTGTTATAATATCTGAATTTGTACAAAAATACCAGAGACGGATTGCAAACCTGCTTCTTCTTTAATTAGATAAGCATACATATCTAACAGGCCAGGCTGTCAGATCAAAGGGAGGAAGAAAAGTAAAGTGATTGTGCAGTAATAATTCAAGCATCTATACCTATTTATTTATTTATTTTGATTTCTTCTATACCGACGATCCTGTATAGAATACCTATAAGCACATTATGCATATTATTCACCATATCCAATAGAAAATAATAAAGCATGTTAATAAATCAACACCCTGTAACTAGGTCTCCTAAAATTAATATGCATTAAGGTATATGCTGCATGTGTAATACACCATGTGATACAATAGTCAGCTAATGCAGTGAACAGCTTCTTCATCTATTTCTAGGAATCTTTGTTTTTCTAACTTATGAGGCAATGCCAAGCTGTGTCATCTTTGGTTCACTTGCCTTAAGCAGTTTTCAACCATATTTGTAAGCTCTAGTGCAGTGGTTCTCAACCGGTGTGTCGCGACACACCAGTGTGTCGCCAAGCTCCGGCAGGTGTGTTGCGGCTCCCGGTGTTCCACTGCCCCGCTTGTGCTTCCCTTCTCACCTAGGGGCGGGGCCGAAGAATGAAGAGACGCTGCGCGCCAACGCCAGCGGGGCCGAAGAATGAAAAGACCTGCGCGCCGACGTCAGCGGGGCCGAAGAACAAAGAGACGCTGCGCGCCAACGCCAGCGGGGCCGAAGAACGAAGAGACGCTGCGCGCCGCCGGCAGCTGAAGAGCAGAGAGACCTGCGCGTCACCAGCGGCGGGGCCGAAGAACGAAGAGACGCTGCGCGCCGCCGGCAGCTGAAGAGCAGAGAGACCTGTGCGTCACCAGCGGCGGGGCCGAAGAACAAAGAGATGCTGCGCGCCGCTGCCGGTGGCTGAAGAGCGGAGAGACCCTGCACACTGCGGGAGGCGGCTGGAGAGACGTTGTGTACCGCGGGAGGTCAGGCCAGAGGTGGCTGAGAAGTGGAGGCCAAACAATGAGAAGAGGCTCCATGTGAGCTTGTGTGCTTGTGGTAGAATGGGTGCCTGGGTGCATGAGTGAGAGCTTGTGTGCGTGTGTGGTAGAATGGGTGCATGAGTGAGAGCTTGTGTGCGTGTGTGTGTGTGGTAGAATGGGTGCCTGGGTGCATGAGTGAGAGCTTGTGTGCGTGTGTGTGTGTGGTAGAATGGGTGCATGAGTGAGAGCTTGTGTGCGTGTGTGTGTGGTAGAATGGGTGCATGAGTGAGAGCTTGTGTGTGTGTGTGGTAGAATGGGTGCCTGGGAGCATGAGTGAGAGCTTGTGTGTGTGCGTGTGTGTGGTAGAATGGGTGCATGAGTGAGAGCTTGTGTGCGTGTGTGTGTGTGGTAGAATGGGTGCCTGGGTGCATGAGTGAGAGCTTGTGTGCGTGTGTGTGTGTGGTAGAATGGGTGCATGAGTGAGAGCTTGTGTGCGTGTGTGGTAGAATGGGTGCCTGGGTGCATGAGTGAGAGCTTGTGTGCGTGTGTGTGTGTGGTAGAATGGGTGCATGAGTGAGAGCTTGTGTGCGTGTGTGTGTGTGGTAGAATGGGTGCATGAGTGAGAGCTTGTGTGCGTGTGTGTGTGGTAGAATGGGTGCATGAGTGAGAGCTTGTGTGTGTGTGTGGTAGAATGGGTGCCTGGGTGCATGAGTGAGAGCTTGTGTGCGTGTGTGTGGTAGAATGGGTGCCTGGGTGCATGAGTGAGAGCTTGTGTGCGTGTGTGTGTGTGTGGTAGAATGGGTGCCTGGGAGCATGAGTGAGAGCTTGTGTGTGTGCGTGTGTGTGGTAGAATGGGTGCATGAGTGAGAGCTTGTGTGTGTGTGTGTGGTAGAATGGGTGCCTGGGAGCATGAGTGAGAGCTTGTGTGTGTGTGTGTGTGTGGTAGAATGGGTGCCTGGGTGCATGAGTGAGAGCTTGTGTGTGTGTGTGTGGTAGAATGGGTGCCTGGGTGCATGAGTGAGAGCTTGTGTGCGTGTGCATGTGTGTGTGTGGTAGAATGGGTGCCTGGGTGCATGAGTAAGAGCTTGTGTGCGTGTGTGTTAGAATGGGTGCCTGGGTGCATGAGTGAGAGCTTGTGTGCGTGTGCATGTGTGTGTGTGTGTGGTAGAATGGGTGCCTGGGTGCATGAGTGAGAGCTTGTGTGCGTGTGTGCGTGTGTGTTAGAATGGGTGCCTGGGTGCATGAGTGAGAGCTTGTGTGCGTGTGCATGTGTGTGGTAGAATGGGTGCCTGGGTGCATGAGTGACAGCTTGTGTGCCTGTTGTAGAATGGGTGCATGAGTGAGAGCTTGTGTGATTGTGTGTGGTAGAATGGGTCCCTGGGTGCATGAGTAAGAGCTTGTGTGTGTGTGTGTTAGAATGGGTGCCTGGGTGCATGAGTGAGAGCTTGTGTGCCTGTGGTAGAATGGGTGCCTGGGTGCGTGAGTGGGAGCTTTGTGTGTGTGTGTTAGAATGCATGCCTGGGTGCGTGAGTGGCAGCTTTATGTATGTGTGTGTTGGAATGCATGCCTGGGTGTGTGAGTGGCAGCTTTGTGTGTGTGTGTGTGTGTGTGTGTGTGTGTTAGAATGAGTGCCTGATTGCATGAGTGAGAGCTTGTGTGCCTGTGGTAGAATGGGTGCCTGAGTGGTGAGTGGCAGCTTTGTGTGTGTGTGTGTGTGTGTGTGTGTTGGAATGCATGCCTGGTTGCATGAGTGGCAGTGTGTGTGTGTATGTGGTAGAATGGGTGCTTGGGTGCATGAGTGAGAGCTTGTGTGTGTGGTACAATGGGTGCATAAGTGGCAGTGTGTGTGGTTGTAAGTGACAGAGTATGTGTGTGCTTGTATGTAAGTGACAGCATGTGTGTGATTGAGAGAGACTGGTCAGGGAGGTGACTGGTGTGTGTGTGTGAGAGACAGAGACTGGTCAGGGAGGTGACTGGTGTGTGTGTGTGAGAGACAGAGACTGGTCAGGGAGGTGACTGGTGTGTGTGTGTGTGAGGAAGAGATACTAGTTAGGGAAGTTACTGGTCTGTGTGAGACAGAGACTAGTTGTGACTGGTTGTGGGCCCTAAGGAAGAGGACTGTGAGGACAGAGCTTCAGCAGCCACTGCTGCTTCTGGTGAGTGCTATTGGTCTGCAAGGGAAATGAGTAGGAGAGTTGCTGGAGAGGGTAAGTAAAGGTGGCTTTTTAAGTTTATTTTTCTTGATTGATTGCCATTTTAATTATTGGGTGTTATGTGATGTGTCTGCTGTTTTGAAATATTTTGATATTTAGACAATTTTTAATAATTTTTATGAGTTTTTAATTGTTGGATGTTATTCCGTTCATCAGCTGTTTTGTAACATTTATTAGTATAGTTTTACAATTATTTCTAAGTGGGTATCTATAGCAGCTTGGCTTGCTCTGTTTTCCCAATAGGAGGTGTATTAGTGTTTAGGGCCTGGTTAATTACTGTCTTTTCATAAGGAGGGGTATTGTGCTTGCCAGTAAAGAGAGTTTGCTTTGCTTTTACTGAGATGTCATCAGATCCAGAATATCTTTTTTTGTATGGTGAGCCGTACGGGTAATGCCCTAGTTCTGCTCTGCACCCATTTTTGGGGGTCGACGTGGTTCCTGAGGATGCAGAATGTATATTTACATCTTGTCCCGTGATGGTCACATGTTCAGTGTGTCACGCATGTGAGAACCATCTGTCAGGTGTGTCCCGGCCGAAAAAAGGTTGAGAACCACTGCTCTAGTGCACAGTCTCTATTCCTTTGCAGCTGCTGATATTACTAATAGGATTTTGACTGGAAAATCCTGCAAATTACCACAGCATGCAGAGTGCTCCCTTTTCTGTGCACTGGTTGGAGTTGTTGCCATTGGTGCAATACTAGACCTCAACTCAGCATGCTGCCCCAATGCAAGAAATTGAGTGGCATGCATGGCAACACGATTCTGGCCTAACTGATGTACATATCGCGAAGTGTACACTTACATAAGCAAACATGTACACACGCACACAAATGGGAAGACAAAATCATGGGGAGGCCATTTTTCTAAGTGGCCGCTGTGTTGCAAGCCAGTTTTCAAAGGGAAACTCCCTGTGGGGTACTTTCAGGGGCTCGCCCCTTTTCCCGGCGGAGAGCACACATACTTTTCCTGTAGAGAGGAAAGAACACATTTCAAAGGGTTTTTTTCCCCATGATCATCACCCATTTCCTGTAGCTACAACACACCCGCAGACATTTACACCACATTTCGTGCAGGTAATTTAACAGGAAATAACACATGTAGGTTGCATTTTCAAATGCAAAAGGAACTCCTGCCATTTCAGACTCTGGCTAGGGAAAGCAAACGAGATCCTGAAAATGGAAAGGATCACTGCCAAGCAGTGACACGTGACAGAAAAACAATGGGTTTAGCAGGAGAAGCAGGTCAGAGTATAAATTATGAGGGCAATTTTTAAAACTGGGCTTTTTTTTTTTATGGCAGAGACCATGGGTGCGTTTACCAGCATGCATTCCACCAATTTTCAAAGGCAAAAGGAACTTGCAGAGATTTGCACCTGCTCTGATGGACCAAAACAATGCTCAGAGTTGTGAGAATGCAAAAACTGTACTTGTTGCTGCCTCTTCCATCCCCAGAAATGAGGCCATGGGCATTGTGACAAAGGGCTCTCTTACCCACACACTGCTTTTCAAGTCGCCCTTTTGGTCTGGTAAATGGCCCTCGAAAATTGCGAGCTATATTTGTTAATTAGTTGTACATTCTCCCTGATTCTTTATAAACAAAGGCCCTTATGCCACAGCCATGCATAGTCTGGTTTCTTATCAGATTGTTACAATTGCTTTATTATGCTGTTTGAAAACCTGACCCCTTTGACAGAAGGATCCTTCCTGAAAGCTCATCACAGACGTATGAAGTTAGAGCAATAGCAAGGTCTCACCTACAGCTTTGTTTGTTGATCCTTATGACTGCATATTCAAATGGGCTTAACATGGCAGCCGTAATATGTTTGGGGGGAAAAAAACTGAATCAAATTTAAGATTTTCATCAAGATAAACAAAACTTTAAAACGGTCCCGTGCCAACCTGTGTGGGACTTCATGCAATATTAGTGGGGAAACTGAAAGATTTTGGGGGGCTGATAGAACTGGCCATAAATGCCACGCTTTGGCACCTGGTATGCTAAGCCTCTCATCAGAGGTTAGGTGAGGACAATTCTCAAAAGCCATTTGCAGATGTAAATCGGCTGTTGGGGAATTGCCCGCCCTCTCCGCGGATAAAAGTGCACGCATGGCTCCACGGTGTCCTCGTGCGTGTACCCAAAACTTAACAGTACTGACAGTGGCTGGCAAAGGACTCACAGCTCTTCCCACTCTCTCTTTCTATTGGCTATCTTCGCCTTGGCCTTCTCCGCCTTTTCAATAATTAGCCTCAATTTTTCGGCTCGGTTAGCTGTGATACGACAACCTGACCACTGGTCTTTGGTGCTTTCCTCCGGTATTTCCGGCTCGACTTCCTCTTTCAGTTTGCTGGCTTCACCTGCTGAAAACAAGAAGAGCGAGAATATTTTCTCTCTTTTTTTTTTTTTTTATTATACCTTTATTGAATTTTTCAAATAGTACAATAAAGTAAAGAAGTGTGGATTTGCCGTAAAACAATATTACAAATAAAAATAGAAGGAAATACAGTTAGAGCAAATCAGCAGACCTATAGTAAGGGGGAGAAATATAGGAAATTTTATTCGAAGCAATGGAATAAACAAAAAAAAAGAAGAAGAAGTTGTACCTTGTGATTAATATATATTACTTAACCTCCCCAATAAGCTAGACTTCCAGCCCACACTCAGCATTTATATCTGCAATAAAGATTTCTAAATGCAGTGGGTCTGTGTGAGATTGATTCGTTAGAAAACGACTGCAGGGAAACTTTAAAAAGAAATAAGGTCCAAGAGCAAGGACTTTAATGAGAGGAAATGTCCCCTAATGCACCCAAGTGGGATGGGAGACGTCAGGAAAGACAAAAACCTTTTGGCCACCCTTATTTTTGGAATATCAAAAACACCAGATATCCTGCTCAGCACAAAAAATAAACTATTAAGGTAGCTCTGTTGGAAATCAAGTCCAGAAAGCCTTCTAAAAAAGTAGAAACCCCCGGGCTTTCCATGGAAGAGGACTGTTTATCTTGACCTAAACTTTTTCATCTAGGTAAATAAAATATTTTAGAAATAACAGGTAAGCCATCCTCTGCATAAGCTAACTTATCCCTCGAGTATTTTTTAAACATTTTGTTAGCAGATGATAATTTGGTAAATGGCAAATTAACAAAGCACCAATTCTTAATCCTGGATACATTTTCCAAAGCCTCCATTTCTCTGTGTAGCACTAAACGATCTTTAATGTGCGCAGATTCTGCATGCATTAATTAATTAATTAATTAATTATTTCAAGGCTTTTATATACCGATAACTGTTTGCACATCGTATCGGTTTACATGGAACAGGGTGATTAAATAATTACCGGATAACAGTTACATAAAACATTTGGTAGCATAAGTAAAATTAAGAAATAGTTCAAACTGTAGACATATTATTAAATAAAAGTGACATAAATAAAATTAAGCAATAGTATAAACTGTAAACATATTATTAACCCTAAGCAAGCCCAAGCTGGTCTGAATTCGACAAAGCCTCATCACTGGAAATACAATCAATCATCAAAGAAATGAATCCAGCAAATCACCCCATCGACAGCATACCTATACCAAAGATCAAAGCTATTGAAGCCAGCGAAGCATCAATAACCAAAACTATAACCAACATAGTCAATCTATCCCTCGTAGAAGGAAACTACCCGGACTCCTTAAAATCAGCTGTTATCAAACCCATTTTAAAAAAGACCAGCCTATTTTTATTTATTTATTTAACAGCTTTTCTATACCGACATTAAAGTACACAACATATCGGTTTACATAATAACAAAAGGAGGAAAGCCTCAACCCAAACAACTCACTAAACTATCGACCCATATCTAACCTACCCTTCATCGCCAAAATCATTGAAAAGATCGTCCACTCCCAACTATCCGACCACCTAGAAAAGAACAATATCCTATTCCCCACACAATTTGGTTTTAGGAAATACCTGAGCACTGAAACACTACTCCTCTCTCTCAGCGACACTGTGCTCAGAGACTTCGAAAATGGCCAAAGCTACTTATTAATCCTCCTAGACCTATTAGCCACATTCGATACTGTAAACCATGCAATCCTTATGGATCGACTGACTGAAATAGGATTAACTGAGAAAATGTTGCAATGGTTCTTGTCCTATCACCCAGAAGCTACCAGGTATTAATAAATAATACCCTCTCGAAGAAAATGAACCTAAACACTGGTGTTCCTCAAGGCTCTGCACTATCCGCAACCCTTTTCAAATTATACCTTCTCCCGCTTTGTCACTTTGTATCTGACCTAGGGCTTACCCACTTCCTATACGCGGACGACATCCAAATACTAATCCCAATCCAAAATATTCTGGAAGAAACCTACAAAAAAACAGCCTCACATCTCTCCAAAATAAAACAATTATTAACCAACATGAAACTCATAATAAACATAGAAAAGACAGAAATAATTCTCCTGGATAGGAAAAACACACCATCACCCCCACCATTGCTCAACATAGAGAACCAAAATCTCACTGGCGTCACATGCTCGCAATTTAGGAGTCATCATCGACAGGGAATTATCCTTCAAGAACCACATCATGAATAAAATTAAGGAAGGATACTAAAAACTACTCACACTAAGACGATTAAAACCGTTCCTTACTCCAGATGACTTCAGAACAGTCCTTCAGCTACTCATCTTTTCCAACCTGAATTACTGCAACTCCCTATTATTTGGATTACCACTCTCCACCATCCGCACACTTCAAATCTTACAAAACACTGCTGCCAGAATCCTCACAGGAACAAAAAACCACAAACATATTACGCCAATTCTCATAGCTCTACATTGGCTCCCAATAAAACATCGAATAGATTACAAAATACTGACACTACTGCACAAAAGAATATATGGAGAACAAACTAACTGGTTAAGTAAAACAATAAAAAACACACACCTCAACGAAACCTCCGCTAAACCAACAAAGGCCTTCTGAAAATCCCACCTACGCACTCCAAACAACTAACCTCAACCCATGAAAGAGCCATATCCCTCGGCAGCCCCAAACTCTGGAACACCCTCCCAACGGAACTAAGAACTCAACCAAACCTAAAATCCTTCAAAAGAGAACTTAAAACCTGGATGTTCACCAAAGCCTACCAAAACACCCAATGACTCATACACACCCTCCCCAAAATATAACACAAATCTGGACTGAAACCTCCTCACCCCCGCCCTATTAACCTTCATTCAGAACCCCACCATGTTCCCCTTGCTACGTTAAGAATATCCCCCTCAATCTTAATAATGCTGTAAATGAATGCTGTATGTTTAAATGAATGCTGTACGTATAAATGAACGCTCTATGTACATCAATTCATCTACTAACCTTCTAACACTTTATCCATCGAAAACATGTTAACCAATATGAATATGATGTTAATCCCAATCCTAACCTCTTAACATCTTACCCATCGAAACTTGTAAACTGTTGTGATGGCGAAACCGAATGATAGTATATAAAACTCGATAAATTAATTAATTTATTTATTTATTAAATAAAAGTGAATGATATACAGGTTTCAAAAGGAGAAACATAACAATTAACATGTGGGGAACTCAGGGAGGATTAAAGTTAAAGAGGATTATGGATAGGGACGAAAGAGAGCAAGGGGGAAAAAATCAAAGTGTGGGAGGGAGAAGGAACAAGTGAGAAGGGTTGGGAGGAGCGGGTGAAAGGAAGGAGGCGGGAGAAGGTAAGGGGCATTAGGTGAAGGCCTGTTTGAAAAGCCATGTTTTTAATTTTTTTTTTAATTTTGTGTGCAAGGTTCCAAGCGGAGGTCAGCAGGCATTGCATTCCAGGATAGTGCTCGATCCCTTGTGGAGGAGAGATGTGTGAGTTTAGGGGAGGGTATGTGAAGGGTTCCTTTATAGGCGGATCTGGTGGGTCTATTGGATGTTTGAAAGTAGAGGGAGCCATTTAACCATTTGATGTTCTGGTTGTGTAGGGTCTTGTGTATAAGGGAGAGGCTCTTGTAGATAATTCTGGAGGAGATGGGGAGCCAGTGGAAATCTCTTAGGATGGGGGTAATGATATCTTTCCTGCATGTATTTGTGAGTATTCTAGCTGCGGCACTCTATAGTATTTGTAGGGGTTTGATGGTAGAAGCAGGGAGGCCTAGGAGAAGGGCATTACAATAGTCGATTTTGGAGAATATTATGGTCTGTAGGGCAGTACAAAAGTCGTTGAAATGTAGGAGGGGTCTTAGTTACTTTAAGACATGCAGTTTGAAATAGCATTCCTTCAATGTGGATTTTATGAATGTTTATGAAGAGAAACCTGCAAATTCAAGGCAGATGTAGTTTTTTCAAAATCTTACAGCCTCTTCTCTTGTGACTGTAGGGATGATCTAGTCTCTCCCATAAAGGAATTAAATTGTGGGATGGATTGGGATACCTTATTCTCTAGTTTAATTATCAATTTTCACAAGTCACTGAGTGATACATTTGATGGCTCGACAGGAACTTCCCCCTCATCTAATGAAGTCTGTCCAAAGTTGGAGTGAACGACATTAGATTCATTTAAATCTGGAACAGATATCTCAGCTGGTAAAGCAGAATTAATTTCTTGCTGGTCGTTACACTGCAAATCATATTTTCTGATCTGAATCAGGAATTTTCTTTAAAAAAAAAAAAAAAGGTACCAGGCTGGGCCCAGTGACAGCCTCTGCATCTTTCACTTTTTCCCAATGGGGAAAAGAAAACAAGTTCATAATAGGTTCCAGATTGGCAATCTGGCATGATCTGGCAGAAAATCATCATTGCCTCTGTCGACCAGTTAGGATTAGTATGGATAAAAAAGTCTCAATAAAGGGCTGCACCAATAGCATCAATGTAAGGGGGCAAAGGGTAGCATATGCCCCCCCCCCCCCAAAAAAAATACCTTGCCACCTCTTTGCCAGCCGAGCCTCGAGGCAATGCATATGTGCTGAGATCCCGTGGACTGCCATGCAGTAATAATTGCTTCATTGTACATGCTGCTGATAGACCCAGAAATCAGGCAGCACCAAACGTTGCTATTCTTGTCTGCCCGGCAGACCACCCCACACTGGAGCCAAGAGGTTGGAGTGGCTGATGCCCAAATTTTCAAAGCCCCGTGCATGTAAAAATCTGTAGATACACGCTTAGCTGTGCCAAGCGCATTTTTAAAACGGCCCAGCCACGCTCGTATCTACCGATACGCATGGAAGTGCCGGGATTCATAAAAGGGGCAGGGGCCAGCCGGGACAACTGTGCACAAATTCCTTCTACTCAGAGGAGGAAGTTATAAAAGAAAAAAAAAGGAATAGCAAAGGTAAAATTTAAGGGCCGGGGTGGAGAGGGGAACAGGGGGGTAGGGAAGTTCCCTCCCAGTCCGCTCCTTAATTGTGCACGCGTCGGGCACTGCGCGCAGGTTTTAAAATCGACCCGTAAGTGAGCAGGACCCAGAAAAAGAGAGAGGAAAGAAGCAATAGCTCAATGGAAGAGAGAAGCAGGGGAAGGGGGAGGGCAGGAAGTGGAGAAGAGAAATGATTAGGAGGGGAGAGCGACAGGAAGGAGGTAACAGATGGGAGGGAGAAGAGAAAGTTGTGAAAGAGGGAGAGGTGAGGGTTGATAGGTTGGGGAAGAGGAGGGAAGGAGAGATGGGGAGGAGAGCAATAGGAGGGAGAGAGGAGAGATGTGAAGGGAGAGCTTGACAGTAAAGGAGGAGAGTTAGTTCAGGAGATAGGGGAGAGACGAGAAGGGATTGGGTGGGACTTGGGGATTAAGAGGAAAGTGGGGATTCCGGGATTGGGTGGGAGAGAGGAGACTTTGGGTTTGAATGGGGTACTCAGGGATTCCGGGATTGGGTGGGAGAGAGGAGACTTTGGGTTTGAATGGGGTACTCAGGGATTCCGGGATTGGGTGGGAGAGAGGAGACTTTGGGTTTGAATGGGGGTACTCAGGGATTCCGGGATTGGGTGGGAGAGAGGAGACTTTGGGTTTGAATGGGGGTACTCAGGGATTCCGGGATTGGGTGGGAGAGAGGAGACTTTGGGTTTGAATGGGGTACTCAGGGATTCCGGGATTGGGTGGGAGAGAGGAGACTTTGGGTTTGAATGGGGTACTCAGGGATTCCGGGATTGGGTGGGAGAGAGGAGACTTTGGGTTTGAATGGGGTACTCAGGGATTCCGGGATTGGGTGGGAGAGAGGAGACTTTGGGTTTGAATGGGGTACTCAGGGATTCCGGGATTGGGTGGGAGAGAGGAGACTTTGGGTTTGAATGGGGTACTCAGGGATTCCGGGATTGGGTGGGAGAGAGGAGACTTTGGGTTTGAATGGGGTACTCAGGGATTCCGGGATTGGGTGGGAGAGAGGAGACTTTGGGTTTGAATGGGGTACTCAGGGATTCCGGGATTGGGTGGGAGAGAGGAGACTTTGGGTTTGAATGGGGTACTCAGGGATTCCGGGATTGGGTGGGAGAGAGGAGACTTTGGGTTTGAATGGGGTACTCAGGGATTCCGGGATTGGGTGGGAGAGAGGAGACTTTGGGTTTGAATGGGGTACTCAGGGATTCCGGGATTGGGTGGGAGAGAGGAGACTTTGGGTTTGAATGGGGTACTCAGGGATTCCGGGATTGGGTGGGAGAGAGGAGACTTTGGGTTTGAATGGGGTACTCAGGGATTCCGGGATTGGGTGGGAGAGAGGAGACTTTGGGTTTGAATGGGGTACTCAGGGATTCCGGGATTGGGTGGGAGAGAGGAGACTTTGGGTTTGAATGGGGTACTCAGGGATTCCGGGATTGGGTGGGAGAGAGGAGACTTTGGGTTTGAATGGGGGTACTCAGGGATTCCGGGATTGGGTGGGAGAGAGGAGACTTTGGGTTTGAATGGGGTACTCAGGGATTCCGGGATTGGGTGGGAGAGAGGAGACTTTGGGTTTGAATGGGGTACTCAGGGATTCCGGGATTGGGTGGGAGAGAGGAGACTTTGGGTTTGAATGGGGTACTCAGGGATTCCGGGATTGGGTGGGAGAGAGGAGACTTTGGGTTTGAATGGGGTACTCAGGGATTCCGGGATTGGGTGGGAGAGAGGAGACTTTGGGTTTGAATGGGGTACTCAGGGATTCCGGGATTGGGTGGGAGAGAGGAGACTTTGGGTTTGAATGGGGTACTCAGGGATTCCGGGATTGGGTGGGAGAGAGGAGACTTTGGGTTTGAATGGGGTACTCAGGGATTCCGGGATTGGGTGGGAGAGAGGAGACTTTGGGTTTGAATGGGGTACTCAGGGATTCCGGGATTGGGTGGGAGAGAGGAGACTTTGGGTTTGAATGGGGGTACTCAGGGATTCCGGGATTGGGTGGGAGAGAGGAGACTTTGGGTTTGAATGGGGTACTCAGGGATTCCGGGATTGGGTGGGAGAGAGGAGACTTTGGGTTTGAATGGGGTACTCAGGGATTCCGGGATTGGGTGGGAGAGAGGAGACTTTGGGTTTGAATGGGGTACTCAGGGATTCCGGGATTGGGTGGAGGGATGTGGAGGGATGTGTTAGATGGGCTAACGGTGTGAGACAGGATGCAGAAAAGTAGGGAGGGGTGGGAAAAGGGTGTGAAGGGGCTAAGGAACAGAAAGCTGTGGAGGGGATGAGAGATCTACAGACTTGCTCATCAGAAGCGGCAGTAAATGATCATGGATTCGCAAGCCACCGCATGCCTCGCTCAGCCATTTTTAAAATATGGAGTTACGCGCGCAAGTCTAGGCCCTGCCCTGGAATGCCCAGGCCCCTCCCCCTATCAATTCTCTTTTTTTTTTTTTTTTACGTACTTTGTGGCTTTTTAAAATTTGGTTTACTCGCGCCTGGCCCACATGTGGGCATTTTTGCGCAAGTAACTTTTTGAAAATTCATCTGTAAGTGTTTAGGAGGGAGAGAAAAAGATTTATACAAAAACTATTTAAAGTTAGATGGTCCTAATAGAACCACAGGGCATAGGTTTAGCTAATAAAGAATATACTTAATTTCAAATTAGTGAAACTATTTATTTTCTTGTATTTATTTATTTATTTTTACACAATTCAGACTGTAGGGTAGTCTCTGCGTAGATCTAGTTGGGCCATATTTAACAGAGGTGTTGTGAAAGACTGATATCAGCTAGAAATATCTGAGTAGGGGCCAAGAAGTAAATTGGGCAGGCTAGATCAGTCTTCACCTCTTTCTGCTGCCCTATTCTGTAACCATTCCACAAAGACCAACATCAACAATGGATATTAGGAAAACTGGAAGGAGGCTTAAAAGTAAATAAAACTGGCAATGCACCATTGGTCCTGCAAGGTTTCATTGTATTAATATTCTAACCGCAATTCTTGTGTGAGTGATATGTACGGGGCATGTTGTACATAACATACTTGGAATGTATAGAACAGGCTGCTATATGTACAGCATAATATACACTGACATAGGTAATATGCAATGTATTGTATGAAAGGTGCATGGGATACACATGACATCATGCATTACATTATATAAATTGAAAATATGAACTGTAATGTGTAAGCACTGAATTTTGTGTAATATTTATGGGCCTTCCAATAATATACAGAATAAATATATGCCTGCCATGTACTCTATGAAATACACATATTCAATATGAAGATATATGGAATATTCCGTGTACATAATAGACATGACATGGGGGAGTTATTTTCAGACAGCCTGCATAAGCTAAAATCTGCAGATACTTTTTACCTGCGGACTTTATCGAGAATTTTTGAAGCGGATTTCTGCACATAAATCTGCACTAACATTCAAGGGTGTGCGCAGAAACCTGCGTGGCATACATGCGTGAAGTTGCAGCAGCTCAAGCGCAGGGGTAACTTTCTGCATGTGGATTTACATGCAGACTTTTGAAAATCGAAACCATGTGCGGAAATTCCGATTTCCCCCCTCCCCCCGGAGTGCCAATTTAATATGTGCGTATAATTGCACACAAATTGTACTCCACGCATAATTGTATGCACATATTTGCTGGGGATTTTTTCAGAGAGTCACTTAAACGCATAAAACTGTGTTTTCCCCCATATATGTTAGATAAGCTTGAAATCGTCTCTAGAATTCATACATTGCTTTGGCACATATTGTTGGAGCTTCTTTCCCTGGAAGGAAAAATTAACAGCCTAATAGCCCCCCGTCTGTTGTCCCCCCCGAAAAAAATCCCCTCCAGAATGAGGGAAACAGATTACTCCAGATCTCTAACGTCGACTGAATCCTTTTTATGGCCTACCAGCCTCCCGACTCTCTTTGACAGCCTCGACTTCTTTCATTTTCAGCTCGTGTCGGGTGGGCCTCCTCTTCTTCATATTCTTCATTAATCTGTGGTACTTGTCCGAGAGTGTCAGCAGTCTGTATGTCGCTACCTGATGATCACTCTGGATGGCATGAACCACCACAGTATCAAACTCCACTGTATCTCGGAACCTGGTGAACAGGAGGTGAGACATTTGCTAAGGTGACATTTTTCTCCAGGAGACAGCAGTTTAGAGAGAAGGTAACATATTCTATTAACAAAGGTTCTCCTAGCAGCCCTGAAATTTGTGACAATGGTAATAATAACTGCCCTGGGTTTGATTTGAAGGATCAGGCATATGTATGGGGGGGAAAAGTGCATAAAGTCTGTTAAGTCAGTTGCAGTGCATCTGTTCAAAGCTTTATCTCCTGCAACTTCTGTAAGGAAATAAATTTCAGAGAGAAATGATTGCAAACAAAACATTTGCCCCAAAACCAAGTCTTAAACATTGCATTTCTAGGCAAAAACCATCCATGTAATTTTGCGTGCAGAAATGTTTTCTATGAAATGTTCTTTCCTGAAGTTGTAGGATGCAAAGCCTTGGGGGAAAGCTATACACTGTTTTGCAGTCACAAAAGCAAATTGGCCTACATGTTTTTGACACTTTATTCACCCGTCAGAATCTGGGATGCGTGCACCCCAAATCTCACCCAATGGATTTTTTTCCAGTTTGTAAATAATAGTATTCCCACTGGCAGAGGACTTTATTACTGGTGTGAGTGTCACTGACCTTCAGTAGATGCCTTCCTCTTTGGCTTGCCCCCTCTAAGCCTGCAGTCAGTTATCTTCCAGACAGTAAAGCCTGTGATGATCATGTTGTAGATAATTTAAACAACAGAACCAGATTTGTATTCCTGTGCTAGAAAGAGGTTGGTTCTCACCGAGCCTGCAGTTTCTGCAGTCCGATCTGGTGTTTCTCCTTCTCCCAAGCCAGCTCTTTGTACACTGTGCGGATTCTGTCCGAAGTTTGCCTCTCCATCTCCTCACGGATTCTGGGGTCCATTTCAAACTCCTACATATATATGATATGATATGATATATTGTCTGAACTTTTAGAGGGCAATTGAAACACATTTTCAAAGGGAAACTCCACGCAGAGTTTTCCTTTGAAAATTTGGGCAGTGTGCCAATGTGGGTACTTTTCCATGGGAGCAGGTGCAAAATACGTGCTAGAAAAAAAACAACATGGTGATTTGAAAATGCAATCACTGCACAGATTTTCCTCTCCTACCTAACCCTGCCCACTGTTTTATATGCATATACCCTTACCCATATACAAGAGGAAAGGGCAATTTTGAAAACGCTTATTTACTATTTTTACTGGCAAACTTGCATTTAGCCATGTAAAACCTTTTGAATATCGCAATAATCAAAGGCATTTCCACAAGTAAAAAAGGAAAATTGGTTCTTACCTGCTAATTTTCGTTACTGGAATATCACAAATCAGTCCAGACAAGTGGGTTTATGCATCCCTACCAGCAATGGAGGCAGAGAACAAAAACTTTAAGCCACTGCCACATAATGTAGAGTGCCACCTGCAGTCCCTCAGTATTGACCTATACCCAAGCCAAGATGTGTAACTCCAAACCACCAGGATCTCTTCCTCTAAAAGAGCTGGGGAACAAGTTGGAACTCCCAATCAAACTGACCTCTGAACTATGGGCAAGAAAGAACATTGTTTAAATCTCAAAACTGCGAGAACTGTATACAATTATCTTCTGCAGAACAAAATTAAACTCTGCATCACCAGCAGCATCCAGAATCAGGAGAAGTCTTTCTAAAAAGTAATCATACTCAGAATGGGCTGGGAGTCTGGACTGATCTATGGTATTCCAGGAATGAAAATTAGGAGGTAAGAATCAATTTTACTTTCCTGTTCATACCCAGATCACTCCAGACAAGTGGGATGTACCCAAGCCCCTTTACATTGGGTTGGATCCCAAAAGACCTACACGCAGCACACTTTCCCCAAAGGCGCCCTCCTCTGGGCCCTAACATTTAAACGGTAATGTTTAGTGAAAGTGTGCAAAGAGAACCACGTTGCTGCCTGACAAATCTCTTGTGGCGACACCAACTGACACTCTACCCAGGAGGCTGCCTGAGCCCTAGTGGAGTGCACCCACAAACCCTCAGGCATCGGCCGACCTTTACAAATATAGGCCGAAACAATCGCCTCCTTCAACTAATGAGAAATCGTATTCTTAGTCGCCTTAGCACCCTTGCTTGGTCTACTGAATAACACAAAAAGGTGGTCTGAGGTCCAAAATTTATTAGTCACTTGAGATATCTTAGGAGAACCTGATGCACATCCAAAAGATGAAACTCCCTCGCGTGGGGAGAATCACGCGTCAAATGCAAAATCCCCGGCAACTCCACGGTCTAAGATGAAAAGCTGACACCCCCTTGGGCAAAAAGGAAGGAACCACCCGCAATGAGATCCCATCATCAGAAATCCGCAAAAAGGGCTCCCTGCACAATAAGGCTCAGAAATCCGTCTTGCAGAGCAAATTGCAACTAGAAAAACCACCTTAGCATAAGATCCTTCAAAAAAGCCCTGCATAAAGGTTCGAAAGGAGGGCCACACAAGACTCGCAGAACCAAATTGAAATTCCAGGATGGACAAAGTCTACAAACTGGAGGGCACAAATGCATTGCTCCTTTCAAAAAATGCACTACATCCGGATGCAAAGCTAAAAGTCTTCCCTGCAATCTTCCGCTAAAACAACCTAATAAGGCTGCAATCTGGACTCAGAGAGAATTATAGACCAAACCTTTCAACAGCCCCTCCTGCAAAAAGGCCAAAACCTGGGCCACATTTGCCTGCAAGGGATCAGTGTCATGGGTACCACACCAGGTCTCAAACACTCTCCAAACTTTGATATACGCCAAAGAAGCAGAGGGTTTCCTAGCCAGAAGCAGAATAGAAATCACCAGTTCGAAATACCTCTTCAGGCGGAAATGCTGCCTTTCAAAAGCCAAGCCATTAGACAGAAGCAATCCGCCTGCTCCGACAAGATGGATCCCTGACACAGCAGACCCTTCAAATGGCTTAAGCGAACAGGCCCGTCCACCGATAGCTGCACCAGATCCGCAAATCATGGACATCGCAGCCACTCCAGTGCTACCAAAATCACTGGTCCCTGATGCTGCTTGATGCAAAGTAGCACCCAACCTACAAGTGGCCATGGAGGAAAGACACACAGCAGAGTAGCCTCTCTGGCCACAGCTGAACTAGGGCATCTATCCCTGCGGAGCCAAATTCCCGCTGGCGGCTGAAAAACTTGGTTGCCTTGGCATTCTTCCTTGTTGCCATGAGATCATACTGGGGTTTGCCCCACCTGCGCTGAAGGAGCACAAAGGCCTCCACTAACAACTCCTATTCTCCTGGGTCCAGTTGTTGCCTACTGAGATAGTTCGGCTGCACATTGTCCACGCCTGCTATGTGAGATGCTGCGAGAGCCACAAGATGAAGCTACACCCAGGCAAAGACCTCATGAACTTCCTGAGCCACCAAACGACTCTTCGTTCCACCCTGCTGATTGATATAGGCCACTGTCATTGCATTGTCCAAGAACACACATACTGCCCAGCTCTGAATCCGAGAGAGAAAGAACATATTCCTCCGCACCGCCCTTGTTTCCAGAAGGTTTATCAACCAGGATGCTTCCACCGGGGACCACTGCTCTTGGGCCGCCAATCATTAACATACCTCTTCCCAACCACTGAGACTGGCATCTGTGGTCAGTACCACAGATGCCAGTCTCAGTGGTTGGGAAGATCCACTCCCTTCTCCAAATTGGACTACAATAGCCACCACGAGAGACTGGACCTGGCCTCTTCCTGGAGCAGCAACGGCACTTGAAACTCCTCTGACATCAGATTCCAATGGGATAGGAGAGCTTTCTGTAAGGGACACATGCGCAAAAGCCCAGGGCATCAGATATAGCATTTATTTATTTATTTAACTTTTTTTTTTTTTTTTTTTTTTTATATACCGACATTCGTTCGGAACATCACATCGGTTTCCACAGAACTGGTAATGCAGCTAACATAGCTTTACAAAGAACGGTTTTAAAACAGTATTAAACAATTAAAACAAAAATAGTTAATATGGGCTAAGGGAAAACATAGCAAATACAGGGATCATTAACAGTTGCATAAGGACAAAGATCATTATTGTTGATTAAAGCAGTTACAATTTACTAATTAACTGGGGTGGAGGGAATTAAGGAGAATTGTGGTAATAGAAGGGGCTGAGGGAAGTTAAAGATTAGAGAATCACTGTTTATGGGGCAGGGGGGTAATTAAAGGATATTTACAGGAGAGTAATTACAAGATATTTACAGGATAGTGAATTAAAGGAGGTTGAGGGGGGGTAGGAGTGAGAGAGAAAATCGTGAATATAAGTCAAAAGGGAGAAACAATTGCGCACGAGCCCGTAGGGAGCTCACAAAGGTCGGAAATTAAACTATAGCAGGGAGAGTCGATTTAAGAAGGTGCCCGGGGAGGGAAAGGTTACGTGTTGTTTCTGTAGGCTTGTATGAACAGCCATGTTTTGAGTCTTTGTTTGAACTTTTTGGGGCATGCTTCTTGTCATAAATCAGGTGGCATGGTATTCCATAAGGTGGGTCCAGCTATAGATATGGAGCGTTCTTTAGTTGTCATAAGGTGGGTGAGTTTGGGTGATTGAGTTTGAAGTATTGCTAAGTATTGCGATCTAGTGGGTCTGTTGTTGGGGTGGAATATGAGTGAGTCATTAAACCAAAGCATATTGGGGTTGTGAAGCGTTTTGTGAATGAGGGATAGGGTCTTGTATTTAATTCTGGCGGAAATCGGGAGCCAGTGAAATTGTTTGAGGATGGGGGTGATATGCTCTTTTTTGCGTGTACCTGTCAGGATGCGTGCCACAGCATTCTGGAGCATTTGTAGAGGGGCAAGAGTGTTTTTGGGGAGGCCCAGGAGGATGCTGTTGGAGTAATCAATTTTGGAAAGGATGATTGATTGAAGAACAGAGCAGAAATCGTTGGGGTGCAGTAGGAGTTTGAGCTTTTTTAGAGGACCTGAAAATAATCCCATACCTTGGGGACCAGCAGGTTCCTCAGACGAACCACTTGCGATTGCAACTTGAGAATCCTTTCCATGGTGAGGAACACCTTGCCTACCAGGGTTTTGAATCTTGCACCCAGATAGTCCAAGTACTGAGACGGGACCAGTTGACTCTGCCCGGTTTATCACCCAGCCTAGGGATTCCAGGTGCTCCATCGTTCGCCGAATGGAGGCAGAGTACTCCACTTCTGACTTCGCCCAAATGAGCCAATCATTGCGATAAGGATGAACCAGTATCCCCTTCTCTTCTGAGGGCCACTGCCACTACAACCATTATCTTTGTGAACGTTCTTGGCGCCGTAGTCAATCCAAAGGGCAGGGCTCAAAACTGAAAATACTCTCCTAACACAGTGAATCGCCAAAATCTCTGATGATCCACCCTGATAGGAATATGGAAATATGCCTCCGTCAGATTGAGAGAGGCCAGGAACTCCCCCTTGTGCACCACTGCTCACAATGTATCCATCCAAAAACGTGGCTCCTGCAGTGTCGCACTTACCCTTTGCAGATCCAGAATGGGCTAAAATGAGCCTTTCTTCATGGAAACCACGAAGTACATGGAATACCACGAAGTACATGGAATACCTTCCCTGACCGTGCTCCTTGAGTGGCACCAGGAGGACGGCTTCCAATCGCTGCAGGCATAGTAGAGTGTCCCGCACCACTGCTTGCTTGGTGGGCGAAGTGCAACAGGACACTACAAAGGCCTCCTTGAGGGGTTGAGAAAATTCTAACGCATTAACTCACTAAACATAATCCCTCAAAAGCCTTCAAGAAACCTAAGCTCCAATAACTCTGGTTACCTAAACATTCCCCCTGTCAAAGATGCGCATCTTGCAACCACAAGAGAAAGAGCCTTCTCAATTGCCTCACCCAAAATGTGGAACACCCTACCTAAATTTATACGAATTCAACATGACCTAAAAACATTCAAAAAGGACTTAAAAACACTAATGTTCTGCAAATTCCTCACTGACTGTAAATCATCTAATCATCCCGACTCTCAACTGAACTCTCAATTGTTTACCGCTTAACTCATCCCCTCTCCCTGTACCTGCATGCCCTCCCCCTCTAACCTAATAATATTTCTTTCTGGACTTGATTTTCCATCTCTCTGATAATGTTTAAATGGTTTTGTACTACTACCCAACTGTTAAGAATCTGTTTAATGTTCTTATTACTGCTCAGTTACAAGATAAATATATACTTTTGTAAACCGTTATGATGGCTCTACCGAATAACGGTATATAAAACTCATCAAATAAATAAATAAATAAATAGCCATCTTTTATTACTTACAGCACCCACTGACCCGAGGTAATTCTGTCCACTGTTTGTAAAAACAGGACAACCTTCTTCCGACAGCCACGAGGGAGGAATGGACCAGCCTGCCTTCATTGGGCAGGCTTGGCACCTCCAGACCCCTGTCCAGAACCCTCTGTGGCCGATCTACGGATCCCCCGAAAGGACTGCTGCCGTCCTGAACCCTGCTTCTGTGAAGAACTGGATGAACTTCTGCTGGCACAAAATCTCCTCATCTTACGGAAGCGAGAGCGAGACGAAAAGTTCTTTTTAGTGTCCTTATCCTCGGGCAACCTATTCCTCTTAGAGTCTTCCAGATATTTTGTCAGCTTCTCTAGGCCCTCACCAAACAATATATGTCCCTTAAAAGGGAGATTAGCAAGTTGTGCCTTAGACCAAACATCCGCTAACCAATTGCGTAGCCACAGAAGCTTTCGCACAGCCACCGCAGACACCATATTCCTAACCGAAGCGCGAAACAAATCATAGATGGCATCTGCACATAAGCCACATCCGCTTTCAGGTGAGCACCCTGGCCGGCAGCCGCAGGGGTACCTCCAGCAGTCTCCTGAGCCTTCTGCACCCAGCACAAACAAACCCTCTGCATAAAGCTGGCAAAGACTGTAGCCCTCAGGCTCAGAGTCGAGACCTCAAACAGCCTGTTCAACAGGATCTCCAACATCCGATCCTGGACATCCTTCAAAGCTGCTACAGGAATGATCGTCTTCTTCATCACCGCTGATACCGCTGCCTCCACCTTCGGCAGCTTCCCCATCTCGAGCAGGGGGTACAACCTGGCCACCTTCAAACCGGCTTCTGGGGAATCCCACTCCCGGTCAATCAATTTCTTCACCTGCTTCGGCAAGGGGAATGTCCTCGGTGGTCCATGCAGACCCTCCAACACCAGGTTTACCCGCTCCATGTCTGAATCCTCCTGCATCACCTTAATCCCCAGATCCTCCAGAACCTGAGGGATGAGCGGTTGCAATTCATCCTTGCGAAATAACCTAACGACCCTAGGATCATCCCCTTCCATCAAAGAGACCTCATCTATATCCGAGTCACCCAGAGACCCAGGCCCCGGTCCATGCCCTGACCGGCTCCCTGGTCCACTTTTGGCTCCTGCGGATCATCACCTGTCAGATCAGTGCCCTCGGTATCCTCGGAGGAAGTATCATCACCAAGCGAATGCTCGAGATCTAACAGGCACAAAATGCCCCCCTTCCACAGAGATGCCTCAGCCTGAAGCTTTTTAAGGCCAACCCAGACCAGATGAGAGACTGGCCGCTTAGTTCCTAACTCCTGCCTGGCAAGATATGCTTCATGCATCAACAAAATGAAATCTGCAGAAAATCCACTGCAGGGGTCACCTGCTCTGCGGTCCCCGAGTCCTTTCCTGCGCTTGCAGGCACCTCTCCACCCCCATCCAATCCCTGAACCACAGGAGAAAGTGGGGGAGGGGAATCCCTGCTCTCCATATCCAAGGCAGGGCTCCTGCTACACGGAGCTAAAATGGCTGCAGTCTCTGTGCCCCCCCCCCCCCCCCCCCCCAGCCTCCTGCACAGGGCCTGCAGCCCAAGTGCAGCGTCTGCCCCTGGGAGTCTGTATGGAGGCTCCCTCACCTCCACAGACACAGTGCGGGCAGAGAAGGGCTGTGCTGAGGCAAGAGCGCCTCCCCCCAACAGGCCTGATAGGATTTCCTACGCTCAGCAGGAGTCGGCATGGTGAGCGCGGTGCAGCTCGCGGCTAAAAATAAACCAAGAAGGAGAAAAAATAAAGCCATCGCAGCTGCACCGCTGTTTGGGCTCAGGGTGCTGAACGGCGAGCATAAGCCATGCGAGCCTCTCCTCCCTGCTACACTGAGCTGAAAGAGCCGTGGCAAGGGGAAAAAACAATCGTACCGACGTCCCTGAAATGCCCCCAGCCTTCCCAGCCCCTCAAGGAAGGACAGAAAGGGACAGAAAAGGATACTTTCCTGCTTCTGGGGCTCCAGGACACTTCCACAGGCCGGCTGTGGTGGGAGGCCCTCAGGGGGAGCAAGGGAACCAGGACCCCTGGCTTTACCTCCCCCTGGAATCAAGGTTCGAGCCTGGCCAGGGATATTCAACCCCCTGCTCACCCTGCTCAACCAGAGGGATGGCCCGCGAAAGTATCTAACACCTCTGGGAGCTCCGGATCTTCTTTTCCTTACTCTGAACTAACTTTTTGTGTTTTTTGGGGTTTTTTTAACTAACAGACTGCAGATTTGCTCCTCTCCCATCTGCTGGAGACAGAGAAATACTGAGGGACTGCAGGTGGTACTCTCGGTTCAAAGTTTTGTTTTCTGCCTCCATCTGCTGGTAGGGATGCATAAACCCACTTGTCTGGACTGATCTGGGTATGGTATAAACAAAAAAAAATAGATGCCGGATGTCCTACCTTAAAGCGAAGGAGAGGGGACAGCACGTTTAGACTTGGTACAAATGACAGGCTCCAATTGTAAATGCTTTACTGATCATTAGTATGCGTTAAATATGACTGATACACGAACAAGCTGTGCTTGAGTCCTGAAGCTAAAGCCCCTGAGGCAGCCACTTGAATAGTGGCGAAACTCAGCCAGAGTTGGGCATTTTAAACACGTCTCCACCATATTAAAGATTTTAAAAGGACATCTGGCAACTATCTTTTGTTTATACCATTACGGCTTTCATAGATTGCCTTCCTTTCTGCTTTTTTGGTCCTGATCTGGGTATGGACAGGTAAAACAGTGTTTTACCTGCAGAAATTGGTGATTGCCCACCCTGTACGTGGATTGCAAGAATGAGCTTACTTTTATCCAGGGGGAAAGGCAGGTGCTGAATGGAACTATATGCCCATAGTTTTGTGCCCAATAATTACACGAGGAGAAAGTGGATGCAAATCTCTGCATATAATTTTTTCTTGGTCAGTAATCTACTAGCTTAGTTTTGCTTTGATTATTGTGATTATAATCTGTCTAGTTTTGATTATTTACCTCTTCGTGACTAGTGATGACACCTGGTTTACTCTCCTTCCCGCCCCAAAAAAGAGCTAAGGGTAACAGTCTGTGTGCTGGATTAAAGAGTTGTTATCTAACCCCTGAGGAAGCTTGTACAGCGAAACTCTGGCCGTGTTGGATTATTCATTTAGTCCGTTATGATTACTTATTTTATATGCTGTATAAAAAAATCTTAAAAAAAATATTGACTTTTAAGCTGGATGATTGAACTGACCGGGCGGTCCTAGCCTACCGCAGCGGGACACACCAATGGGCTTGCTGGTACCTTCATACTCATCTTTGATTTGAGGTCACTGCTGACCAAGTGTTTGTTTGATTGTATATTTCTGGGCCCCCTTATTTTGGGTATGTAGGCTCCCGCCACCAGTTCCCTTTCCTAATTGGTCAGCCATGCTGGCATACAGGAGCACAGCCTCTGACTTGTTAAAATAACGCTAGTAATCAAATCACATGGGGAGCTGATGAGTGCTGCCAGCTTTTTTCATCTTCCTGCACAGCAGGGACTGGCTGAGCTTGCCTCTGGTTCACAAGCTCAGCCAGTCCCCGTATGTTTGACATTGGAGATTTTTACTGGGGCATGATGAAGACTAGGCTATAACGATATTATTAATTGTCTTCCGCAGCCTTAAGCGTAAGTGAGTCTGTGAACACTTCAAGAAGCTAATGAGCAGAAATGTTCCTTTTTTGCAGTATTCCTACTTATTTCTTGCTTGCTTTCAAATTACAGCATTGAAGAGTACACAGTAGGTACTTTGATATTAAGTAATACACCAAGTCCTTTGTGGAGTCAGAGCACTTTGCTGGTTGAACATTGCCTACCCTGGAGTGGATGTATTGAAGGTTCATGCAGAGGAGGCAGCAGACTCCTTCCACCATGCTAGAGAGAAAGTTTGATTTAACTAGTTTTTGATTCAATTAGAATCTCATCCAAACTGCTTACAACTATATGTTTTGATAGGAAGTATGCTTCAGTGGCTTTCCCGGGAGATCATACCGCTCTATGCAGATGTATGTGGGTTGGGAGCTCCTTGTTTTTCATTAACAGCTGTCGGAACTCTGTCCTCAGGATGTCAAGCTCATGTCTTTTTCTGGCCTTTCTGTCCTCGGCTTCCTTCACCATCTGGTCATATTCCCTTTTTTGCTTGGCATTCTCAATGCTGGAAATGAGCAGTCAAAAAAGAAGACAGTCATGATGTCTGAAAGTCAAACCGAGAGACCCATTACAGATAAATGTCAAAGCAGAGAGATTACTATAAGGGCACTAGGGAGGGAGGGTCAGTCCTGGTCTTCATTTCAGTCCTATTCATTTATAAATCAGGGATATCAAAGTCTACCTTATCTCTGAGGGATTGAGAAGTCCCAAGAAAGCCTCAGCTGTAATACAGATAAAACAGCGTAGCTCAATAAAAGATCTTAAATGTGGCTGAAAAATGCTTTCAAGAAAAGAGGGTATTAATATCTAATGCAGTTATAATTGTAGTATATCAGAATATCAATTGCTGCTCTTCCAGTATTCTAAACTGCTAATGTATAAAATCATTGCCCATAAGTACAATTGTACAAAATTTAAACATGCCAATAAAGCACTATCTTTTTCAAAACGTTTTTCTTTTTGCAATAAAATAAGTAAGGACAGCCACTTATTCTTGCAGTGCAGAAAGAGAGTCCCATAAATCATCAAAATTCCCAACACAGCCGTGTTTCGGCATCATCAGTTCGCTATACATTGATGTATATCACACTATCAGCTTCCTCGTCACTTCTCCCAAGAGCTGAAACCAGAACACAATTTAAATAGCATCCAGTCTCTAAATTATATGACCATATTTAACCAATGAAAAGATGTTTAAAAAAGCTGCATGAATGAAAACATTATACTGAATCACATGATCTTTGTTGACCAATCATTAGGAAGAGTGGAACCATCTTCAAACACTTTATTTATTTAAAGCTTTTTTTATACCAGCATTCATGATAGAATCATATCATGCCGGTTTACAAATAACAAGGGGGGTGATAACCTAGAACATAACACTTATAACCACTTAATGAAAGCTTATTTTCAATACGAGGTAGCATATAAGGAAACAAATATAACAATGAATCAAAAAAACCTAACCCGTAATGTTCACAATGACATGTCGTTCAAAACAATGTTTCCCATTCCATGTCCCTATTCATACACTCTGGATGCACTGTTTCTAATTTGTAAATCTATCTTTCAGAAAGTTGGTATTCAATTTCATCACCTTTCCAAGCCAGGCTTATTTGATCAATCACAAACCTAGACAAATCTTCAAAAGAATGTCCTTTCTCTAAACAACTTCTTTGTAGGAATGTTCTTGCAATATTCAAACAAGTGTGTCTGGACTACGATATATGTTTCGTCTTCTCAATATATATAATAGAAGGCATGGACACTTGATGACATATATCACATTTTGAGATATGCAGTTTATATTATGCTTTAATACATACATATATTTTGTGCAAGAGTAAACATGAGTATCATCAAATGTCCATGTATTGGAAAGACCAAATGCATGGCCAAGACATGCTTGATTGAAATATTGAAGCTGGATTTCTACAAAGAAGATGTCTACCTCAATGATCTCTCACTGCCCGGAGAAAAGACATTCTTTTGAAGATTTGTCCTGGCTTGTGATTGGCTTGGAGAGGTGACGATGCTGAATACCAACTCTCTGAAAGAGATGGCTGTACGGATTATGAACAGTGCATCTGGAGGGTCTAAATCTGAATATGGAATGCAAAATGTTATTTTGAACATCACCACGGAAAGGGTGGTGGGTGCCTGGAATGCCCTTCCGGAGGAAGTGGTGAAGTCTAAAACTGTGAACGACTTCAAAGGGGCATGGGATAAACACTGTGGATCCATCAAGTCTAGAGGGCGTGAATAAAGTGGAGACATTCAAACACTGCACGGAGCGGCAGTAGCCACAGCGGCATTCAAACACTGCACGGAGCGGCAGTAGCCACAGAGGCGTTCACGGAGCGGGATGCCAGTGGCCAGTAGTTGGTGTTTCACCTTCACGGAGCGGAAGGATGGAGGGCTGCTATTTCCAAAAAAAAAATAAAAACAGGGGTGGGTAAGAGTATGGGGCAAGGGGGTGGCCTGCTTGTTGCAGAGGTTGCTACCCCTAGTTGAGCTGGATGTCACTTGGATGCAGATTCAAAGCTGCTCTCTAAATTGGGTGGAGGGGAATTAGGGCTGGAGGGTACTGGAAGCCAATAGTAACAGGTGGGAGAGAGAAAAAGGGAAAAAAACAATGGATTAAGTGCGTAGCTTGCTGGGCAGACTCGATGGGCCATTTGGTCTTCTTCTGCCATCATTTCTATGTTTCTATGTTAAATGTTATGAATATTAGAAGTTAGGGTTTGTTGTTGGTTTTTTTTATAACATTTTATACCTTGTTACATTTTATTGCTTATTTGCTACCTCATATTGAAAATAAGCTTTCATGTGGTTAGAAGTGTTTGAATATGGTGCCTACTCTTGATTTTTCCTAATGATTAGTCACAAAGGTCATGTGATTCAGTATAGTGTATTCATTCATGTAGCTTTTTTAAACCCCTCTTCATTGATTAAATATGGTCATGTGATTTAGACATTGGAATGAAGAAGCTGACAGGGTGATGTACATTTTTTAGCTCTGGAAACTGATGTGGAGCCCCCAAAGTAGGTGTACTAGTGATACCGAAACGGCGTTGTTTCGGACATTTTGATGATTCATGAGTCTCTTTTCTGCACTGCAAGAAAAATAAGTGTGTTTTTTTTATTGCAAAAAGAAAAAAGTTTTGAAAAAGATAGTGGTTTATTGGCACATTTATATTTTTGCCCAATTGTCTAGTGTGATGATTATACACATTAGTGGTCTAGAACACTCGCCAGATAGCAATTGTTGTACTGTAATAATAACCACATAATATATGAATGCCCATTTTTCTTGAAAGCATTTTCCAACTACATTTAAGATTTTTGATTGATCCACAGGATTTATATTGGATTTATTGGAGGTGGTTTCATCAGGATTTTTGTTTGTCAATATTTCTTTCTGATAATACAGAGCCATCTGGGAACAGCACAATGAAAAAATCTTTGCTTTAGAAAGAGTTGCCTGGTACTTATGCTCTCCCAGTATATTTTTGCCACACAGTGTATACCCTTACTCATAATTCAGCTTATCATTATTGTAGATAAAAACTGAAGGCATTAGTCTTTCACGAACTTGCATACAAATGCCTTTTACATGTGTAAGAGGATCTTGCATAAATTACAATCGTCACAATCTATTTCAGATGCCCAGGTAATAGTGATTATTTGCAGCATTTTGTGTTTTATCCCTTATGATGCTAACAAACCTCCACAAGCAAACAACGTTAAGAATTGCCAAATTGGTTCAGACTGAAGATCCATCTCGCCCCCATACTGTCTCTGACAGCAGGAAGCAGTGGGAGCTTAGAGCATTGGTTCTTGGGATGCATTTAGCCAATCAGATTTTCTGGATATCCACCATGAATATGCATGGTGGATAACCTGCAAACTTGACTGGCTAGGTGTGTCCCAAGGACTGGGTTGAGAAGCACTGACTTAGAACAAGTGAATAACAAACATGGCATGTGGGTTGGTATTTTTTCTGTGCAACTCTCTTAACCTTCTCTAAGACACAAATGTATTATTTGGATTTAAGTACTGAGAAAATGTACCCATGAGTTTCATTATGTGGTTCTCACATTGCAACAGTGCCTGAAAGAGTATTTTTGTCAATGTATGGGATCGCACAGAACTCCAGCGTATAACAGAAACAGGAGACAGTCATATATATAAATGCACAAATGCCTTAGGCAACCATGTTTTAATGTACTGCTGTTTGATGCAGTTTGAATTCAGTTATTGCTCATTTGCTAATGACAAAAGGAAAATTGTTTCTTACCTGCTAATTTTCATTTCTGGAATACCACGGATCAGTCCAGACTCCTGGGTTTTGCCTCCCTTCCAGCAGATGTTTTACTGATACTGCCATATAACCTGGTCTGCCACCTGCAGTCCCTCAAAATTGCCGTGTACCTAAGCCAAGATGCATACTATAAAAATCCTAATGTAATTAAACAAACTCCCACAATAAGCAGGAGAAAAGCAGTACCCCACAATGGAAAAATCTATTCTTTCTAACCAGAAAACAGGAGAACAATCCTGAAATCCTGGAGCAACTCTGCAGCATATAGACAAAAGAAGTACGAGTGGACTCTCCTCCACAACCAGGGTGGGACTCTGGACAGATCTGTGGTATTCCAGGAACGAAAATTAGCAGGTAAGAACCAATTTTCCTTTCCTGTTTAAACCCGAATCAGTCCAGTCTTCAGGAATGTACCCAAGCTTCCCTAATTAGGGTGGGACTGCGAGAATACTGCTCAAAGAACACTCTCACCAAAGCCCATGGCCTGTGGAGCATGGACGTCCAAACGATAATGTCTGGCAAATGTGTGCAACAAATTCCAAGTGGCCACCTGACAAATCTCCTGTGGCAACACCTGCCGGCACTCAACCCAAGAAGCCACTTGCAACCAAGGAGAATAAGCCCTCAATCCCACTGGGTCAGGTCGTCCCTTACAGATGTATGCCAAGCCTATAGTTTCCTTCAGCCACCACGCAATTGTGGTTTTTGAGGCTTTCTGCCCCTTCTTAGCCCCACTCCATAGTACAAAGAGATGGTCAGACACCTGAAAGCTATTGGTGACCTTGAGGTAACGAAACAGAGCTTGTTTTACATCTAAAAACCACAGATCCCTTGCTTGCGGCGTTGACACATCCAGCTTTGGGAAAGCCAGAAGCTCCACCGTCTGATTCAAACGGAATGTCCATACAACCTTCAGGAGAAAAGACAGCACCATACACAACGAGATCCTAGAGTCCAAGATCTTCAAAAAGGAATCTTTACACGACAATGCCTAAAGCTCAGAAATTCTTCAGACCGAACAAATTGCCACCAGAAAAACTACCTTCAGAGTGAGATCCTTTATAATTGACCTCCTTAAAGGCTCAAAAGGTGCCACACACATCCCTCTTAGGACCAAGTTAAGATTCTAGGAAGGACATATTTTCCGCACCGGAGGACACAAATGTTTTGCCCCCCCCCCCCCCCCCCCCCCCCCAAAGAAAACGCACCACATCTGGATGAGCGGCCAAGGTCATTCCATGCACCTTGCCACAAAGACAACCCAAGGCCACCACTTGCACCTTGATAAAGTTAAAAGGCCAAGCCTTTCACCAACCCATTGTACAAAAAGGTTAAAATGTGTGCTACTGCCACCTGAGTAGGTCTTACTCCCTGATCCGTACACCAGGCCTTGAAGATTCTCCAGATCTCACATAAGACAAGAAAGTGGATGGCTTTCTAGCTTAGAACAAGGTGGAAATGACATTCTTTGAATATCCTTTCCTCCTGAACTGCTTCGTCTCAAAAGCAAAGCCATGAGACAAAAGCGATCCGTCTGATCCGAAAATAATGGACCCTGACGAAGAAGCCTCGGTAGATGCATAACAGTCCATCTACCACCAAATTGAACAGGTCTGCAAACCATGACTGCTGTGGGCACTCCGGCACTAGGATCGCTTCTCCTGGATGATTTTCCATCCACCGTATCACCTTGCCCACCAGTGCCCATGGGGGGAACACGTAAAGGAGAATCCCTTGGGGCCAAGGTAGAATTGGGGCATTGACTTGTTCTGTCTTGTGTTCTCTTCGAGGCACCTTGGCATTCCATTGAGATACCATCAAGTACAGGCAGGGGATGCCCCACTTGCACCATAGAAGAGCCATTGCCTCCTCAGACAGCTCCCATTCCTCAGGGTCCAGCCTTTGGCAACTGAGAAAATCTTCTTAAACATTGTCCACTGCAGCTATATAGAATACTGCTAGCAATGCCAGATGCCGTTTCACCCAGGGAAACAACTCCTGGGCCACTGCCCAAATCTTGGTTCCCACTTGTTGATTGATATAAGCTACTGTGGTCGTGTTATCTGACAAGATGTGCACCAGGCAATTGTGTAACAGAGGCAGAAAGGCAAGCAACGGAAAATGTACTGTCCTTGTTTTTAACTGATTAATAGACCAGGATGCCTCGTCCTTGGACCATTGCCCCTGGGCCTTCCTACCCTGGCACACCACACCCCATCCGGTGAGACTGCATCAGTGGTAACTACTACCCAGTCCAGAACATCCAAGTCCACTCCACGACTCAGATGGGCCCGACCAAGCCACCATGAAAGACTTGACCTGGCAGCCTCCTCGAGAAACAGCGGAAGATGAAAGTGCTCCAACAATGGATCCCACTGGGAAAGAAGAATCTTTCGCGGAGGCCGCATATGTGCAAAGGCCTAAGGAACTAGCTCCAACATCAATGCCATAGAGCCTAGAATCTGAAGGTAGTCCCAGACCATGGGCACTGTAGCATTCAACAGCCTGCGAACCTGCTCCTGCAGCTTAAGTATGCAACCCTTGGTGAGAAAAACCTTCCCTTTCCTGGTACTGAAGCGCACTCCTAAGAACTTTAAAACTTGAGACGGGGCAAGATGACTTTTCACCAGATTCACCACCCAGTCTAGTGACCTCAACTGCTGCAGGACCTGAGACACCGCCTGTCTGAAGAGGATTTCAGACTTCACCCAAATGAGCCAGTCGTCCAGATACGGGTGAACCAGAATGTCCTTCTTTTTGAGCGCCATCGCAACAACCACCATCACTTTGGTGAAGGAACACGGCACCATTGCCAAACCAAAAGGAAGAGCACAAAACTGAAAATACCTCCCAAGGATCATGAATCTCAGGAATCATTGGTGATCTGGGTGGACTGCTATGTGCAGGTATGCCTCGGTCAAATCTAGGGAAGCCAGAAACTCTCCTTTGCACACCTCTGTGATGACAGAGTGCAGGGTTTCCCTACGAAAACAAGGAACTCTGAGAGTCACATTCACCTTCTTTAAATCCAAAATTGGACCGAAGGACCCTTCCTTTTTTGGAACCATGAAATATATAGAATATCTTCCTGTTCTATGCTTCACAGGAACAATGGCTCTCAGCCTCTGTAAATGATCCACAGTTTCTTGGACCATCTTCCTTTTGTTGAATGGAGTGCAAGGGGAGACCATGAACAAGTCTCATAAAGGCCGAGAGAATTCTTACGCGAAAGCGTCTCTTATCACGCTTAGGACCCACCTGTATGTCGTGATTTTGGCCCTCCTCTCATAAAACAGAGTCAGACATCCTCCCATAGGAATAGAGGAGTGGACCGATCTCTCTTCATTGCGAGGACTTAGTTCCACCAGATCCCTGGCTAAGGCTATCTCTGTTTGGTTTTCTGCTCCCCTTGAAAGGACTGGCCCCAGGATTGTTGCCTTTCACCTCCTTTGCCTCTGGGCTCCCGCTGGAGGCCTACTTTGATGAAACTTTCTATTTGGCCAGAAACGGAAACGCCTGAAAAGGAACCCTTGCTTTCTTTTGGCTTATCCTCTCGCAACCTATGCCCCTTAGTCATAGCTTGATTAGCTCTTCCAAGTCCTCTCCAAATAGTTTTCCCTTGAAAGGCAATGCTCCTAAACTTGACTTGAACCAAACATCTGCTGACCAGTTCCTTAACCAAAGAAGACACCTGGCCAAGATTGCTGATATCATAATTCTCGAAGAAGTTCTGATGAAGTCATACAAGGCATCAGCAACATAAGCCACTGCCACCTCCAGACAGTCCACCTGCTTAGCCTCAGATGCAGACAATGACCTTGTAGCCTGCAATTGCTGCACCCAGCGCAGGCATAAAGCTATTGCAAACGGTGGCATGTATGCCTAACAGAGACATCTCAAAAACCTTTTTGAGGTGAATTTCCAATTTTCTGTCCTGCATATCCTTCACTGCTGCTGAACCAGCCACTGGAATGGTGGTCTTCTTAGTGACCATTGACACTGACACATCTACGTTTTGAAGCGCCAAAAGCTCAAGAGTGTCTTTAGGCAATGGGTACAATTTTACCATCGCCTGGCCAACCTTCAGGCCTATCTCTGGAGTATCCCACTCCCTGACTACTAACTTTTTCACAGATTTGTGAAAGGGAAAAGCTTTCGCTGGACCCTTAGGCCATCCATGACTGGGTTCACCCCTTCTTAATCAGACTCCTCTTGGAGAACCTTAATTCCCAAAAACATGTGGGATTAGGGGCCACAGCTCCTTCTTGCGGAAGAGACGCACCACTTTTGGGTCACTCCCTTCAGTGACAGGACCTGGGCCAGCCCTTCATCTGGCTCCACCACATCCTAGCTAGTATCAGCAGCAGCAGCTTCAGGAGAGACAATTACCAGCGGTATTACTTCCTCTGATTCCTCAGAGCCTTTGTCCGGACTAATCAGACGCGCCGCCATACCCAGGACCCTCTGAGTCCACCTAGGAATCTTATCCCCTGAACTCCTAGGTCTTTTATCAGGACATGGCCCAAAGGATCCCTGAGACCAAGCTGACTGCCCCCCTTTTGCTTTCCTGGCCAAGTATGCCTAATGCATAAGCAGCACAAACTCCGAGGAAAACACCGCGGAGTCCTCAGACTTGTATCTGAGGAGGTCACCCTGCTCATCGGAATTAGGCTCCTTCCTGTTCACAGGGCTCTGAACTGCTAGGGACAAAGGAGGAGGGAAATCTTCCCACCCCCTCAAAGGCTCTGAAGCATCTTCGACCAAAGTAAAGATGGCTGCTATTCCTGTGCCTGATGGGAGGGTATTTGCAGCCTTCTGGGGTGCCTCCATGCCTGCTTTTTGCTTGCTTTGCTGCTCCAATGCTGCCTCTGCTTGCCCCAACCTGCCCTCTCCTCCAGAGAGGCATCGGGAGCAATAGCATGAATTGCACATGCTCATCGCCACAAGAGCAGCAGGCACTGCCACGCATCATCAACTGACTTACACGCTGGACGAGTAGGTCTGACTGCATAGCTGAAGAGCACTACCAATTGAGAACTCCTCCACAACTAAAACTTGGCCGGAATACCTCGCGCAACCCTCTCGGCTGCTGTAATACTGCTGCTCTGCCTGCCGTCACTTTGCCAGCTACTTTTTATTTTTTTTAAATTTTAAGCTTTATCAGAGAGGAAACCAAAAAGAGAGGTAAAGTAAAAGGTACTTCCCTGTGCGGCTGAACTGCTGCAGGATGCCAAGAGTTCTCCTGGGAGGTAGGGAACTGGCACAACCAGTTGTCCACCCCCAATGGCAAAAGGACCGAGCCAGGCAAGGGTCCCCAACTCCCTGCTTGACCACAACAACACCAGGAGGGATAGCCCCACCAGGGCCTAGCAACCTCCTGGGAGGACTCATCCAATCCTAAAATCTATCTCCCTTTTTTTTTTTTTTATTAGACTGTAGGATTTGCACTTCTACCATCTGCTGGAGACAGAGAAATACTGAGGGACTGCAGATGGCACACCAGGTTATATGGCAGTGTTAGTAAAACTTTCTCTGTCTCCATCTGCTGGAAGGGAGACAAAACTCAGGAGTCTGGACTGATCCGGGTATGAACAGGAATATCATTATTTTGTTTGTTTATTCCACCTCTTTATTATAATAAACTAGAAGCGAATTACAAAAAAGAAAATTAAACATAAAATTGCAGTACATATAAGGAATCCAAACAAACATTATAATAAATAAGACCAAGAACATAAACAAAGATAGTAAACATTTGGGAGGTAAGTTTTAAACCAGCACAAGGGTGCACATGTGTGCGCATTCATCATCCTGCACCCAGGGACACAGCCATTTTATAACATGCGGATGCATATGTGTGCATGTTATAAAATAGTAGGAATGTGCATTCGTTTCGGCGGTACCCGCATACCTCGCAGACATTATAGTACACGGGAATAAATGGATAGTATCTGTGTATTTTTAATAACAAGTTATGCATATACTATCCATTTTTACCCTGCGAGGTATGTGGGTACCGCCGAAACGAATGCAACAAATGCACATCCCTATAAAATAGCCTGACTGAATGCACATATGTGCTCAGTTTTAAGTGGACGCGCATGTATGCACACAAATGCCGCTTCTTTTGCGCAAGTGGGGGGATTTTAAAAGACATGTGCGCGATGCTATTACCAATTTTCCCAGTCCATTCCCAGTCCACCCAGGAAAGGGATAGGACTTCCAAACCCCCATAGTTTAATAGCCTTCCTTCTCTCCTGTTAGCCCCCACAGATCTATTTATATTTATTTTATAACTGGCACATCGTCCATAGCACAGCAGGGGACCCCAGTGCCTACCTGTAAACATAAGTTATTTATAGGCTAATTTCAATGTGAAAACCAGGAACAGCCATGCCCCGCCCACATGACGCCCCTTTTTTGAGCTTTTCATTTGTGTGCATAGCAGCAAGTACGCGCATATCCAGGTGGCTTTTAAAATCTGTTTGTTGTGCACCGGCCTGGATCTTGTGTTCAACTCCTGGTTTTGGCGCCCGCCAGGCTTTTAAAATTCACCTTATAGCCAATGTGTTACTGCAAGTTTATTTTCTATTTGGTTTCTTTGTCTTCGGTGGGGTGCTCTTTCCTACTCACACACCTTTAACTTATTTTCACGGTACCTGTAAGCTTTAGGATCCTCAATATCTTCTGCTACTTTCTCCATTTCAAGTTCCCTCTGTTAAAAAAAAAAACCAAAACCCACAGAGAAAATATTTAAAGCAATAGCCATCCCAAATTGCGTGTATTAAAGGTGCTAGTGTAAAGCTAGTAAATTTTCAAAGGCTTAGCTGGGTAAAAAAGGGGAATTACATGACTAGATCAGCTGGTGGGGTTCAGTTGCCTAAAAGTATATGTGGACTTTCACAACATACAAAGCTACATGGAAGTTTGGCAACGAACTGAAAATTTACCCAAAAGACTTGTTAAAATGCAGAACTGAGGACGCATAATGAAAGCATGACCATGGCATTGTTTCTCTTGGTGGTTGGAATAGGAAAATTAGTTCTTACCTGATAATTTTCGTTCCTGTAGTACCAAGGATCAGTCCAGAATGTAGGGTTATGTCTCCCTTCCAGCAGGTGGAGTCAAAGGTCAAAGTTCTAAGCACCTCCCATATCCCAGGGTGCCTCCTGCGATCCTCCAGTATTTTGAATAACAAAGCAGAGACTAATAAAGAAGGATAATCAATGACTAGATCAACTATATATATATATATATATAACTAGAACAAATACCTAACAATAACAAAAAATGTAACAATCCTCAGAGCTCCTTAAATTATTGTATATGAAAAATAGTTAAAAAGGAAATCAAGATAATAAGTAAACATTAGTCAATAGCGGACTCTCCGTAAAAAATACTGGGCGGGCGTCTGGACTGATCCTTAGTACTACAGGAACGAAAATTATCAGGTAAGAACTAATTTTCCTTTCCCTGTACATACCAGGATCAGTCCAGACTGTAGGATGTACCCAAACTGCCCTAAATGGGGTGGGATCCGGAGAGTCCCGTCCTCAGAACACTGCTTACGAAAGAGTTTTCGTCTGGAGCGCGAACGTCCAAACGATAATGTTTTGCAAAAGTGTGCAAAGATTTCCAAGTGGCCGCTCTACAAATTTCCTGAGGTGAAACACAATGACTCTCAGCCCAAGAAGCCACCTGAGAGCATATCGAATGCGCCTTAAGACCATCAGGAACTGGTCGACCATTACAAATGTATGCCGAAGCAAAGGCTTCCTTCAACCACCGTGCAATGGTAGGTTTTGAAGCCTGACAGCCTTTCCTAGGGCTGCTCCATAAAATAAAAAGGTGCTCCGAAAGACGAAAAACATTTGTGACTTCTAAATAACGTAAGAGCACTCGGCGCACATCAAGCCTCTTTAAGTCCCATGATTGAGTAAAAGACTTATCCAAATCTGGAAAAGCTGGTAATTCAACAGACTGATTGAGATGAAAAGAGGAAACCACTTTGGGTAAAAAGGATGGCACTGTGCGCAGTGATATACCTGTGTCTGAAATTCTCAAGAAAGGGTCACGGCAAGACAGCGCCTGAATCTCTGAAATGCGTCTAGCAGAACAAATTGATACAAGAAACACTGCCTTAAGCGTTAAGTCTTTTAAAGTTATTCGCTTAAGGGGTTCAAAAGGAGGGGCACAAAGACTACGAAGAACCAAATTCAAATTCCATGATGGACATAGAGCCCAAATTGGTGGTTTTAAATGTTTGGCGCCTTTGAGAAAACGGACAACATCTGGATGCATCGAGACAGACATACCATTCTCTTTACCTCGTAAACAGCCTATTGCAGCAACTTGGATGCGGAGTGAATTATAAGCCAGACCCTTTTTTAAACTGTCTTGTAAGAAAGCCAAAATGTCCACAATTGAAGCTTTGCACGGTGACAAGCCGGATCTATTACACCAAGTATCAAATACCTTCCATACTCTAACATAGGTAAGAGAAGTAGAAGGCTTTCTCGAACTAAGCATAGTGGTGATGACTGAGTCTGGGTAGCCTCTCTTTTTTAACTGCCTCCTTTCATAAGCCAGGCTGCTAGACAAAAGTGAACCGCTTGGTCGAAATATACTGAACCCTGTCGAAGAAGGTTGCGAAGATGACCTAGAAGGACAGGACCATCGACCGCTAAATTGATGAGATCTGCATACCATGGTCTGCGAGGCCATTCCAGAGCCACGAGAATCACTGGACCTTCGTGAGATTCTACGCGACTCAGCACTTTCCCTATTAGTGGCCATGGTGGAAACACATAGAGAAGAATGTCTTTTGGCCAAGGGAGAACCAAGGCATCCACCCCTTCCAATCAGTGTTCTCTCCTTTGACTGTAGAACTGAGCTGCTTTCGCATTGACACGGGTAGTCATCAGATCTAGCCTGGGTGTGCCCCACCTTCGGGTGAGTATGCTCATTGCCTCCCAGGAAAGTTCCCATTCTCCGGGATCTAGATACTGGCGACTGAGAAAGTCCTCCTGAACATTGTCTACACCTGCTATGTGCGATGCCGCTAGACGGCGTAGATGAGATTCTGCCCAGGTCATTAGCATGTCTGCTTCTATGGCAACTGAGTGACTTTTTGTGCCGCCTTGCCTGTTGATGTACGCTACCGTCGTGGCATTGTCGGAGAGAACCCTCACCGACTGATGTTGAATAAGTGGTAGAAATCTGCGGAGTGCTAGTCGTACCACTCTGGTTTCCAAACGATTGATGGACCACTTGGCTAGCGGAGCCATCCACTGACCTTGTGTCGATTGTGACTGGCATACAGCTCCCCAACCGAAAAGGCTGGTGTCCGTTGTCACTAATATCCACTGTGGAGGATCCAGGTCCATCCCCTCCTGCAGATGACGTGGTACCAACCACCACTGTAAACTGGACCGAGTCGGCTCCAGAAGTGGTAGAGGAAGATGAAATTTCTCTGACATGGGGTCCCACCTGGAAAGCAACGCCCTTTGCAAAGGTCCTAGATGTGCAAAAGCCCAGGGGACCATATCCAGAGTAGATGCCATAGAACCAAGAACCTGTAAATAATCCCATACCGTGGGTAAATTTAGATCCAAAAGGCGACAAACTTGTGACATCAATTTGTGCATCCGATCCTGGGGAAGAAAAACCTTTCCCACAGCCGTATCGAATCGAGCCTCCAGAAACTGTAAGACTTGTGTCGGGATTAAATGACTTTTCTTGAAGTTGACTACCCAACCAAGAATATGAAGAAGATGCAGAACCTTCTTGATCGCTTGTTCGCAAAGAGTTTGTGACTTTGCTCTGATAAGCCAATTGTCGAGATAGGGATGAACTAAAATCCCTTCCCGTCTGAGTGCTGCTGCAACTACCACCATCACCTTGGTAAATACTCGAGGAGCAGTTGCTAGACCGAAAGGGAGGGCTCGAAACTGATAGTGTTCGCCTAACACCATGAATTGAAGATATCTCTGATGTGACTCCTGAATTGGGATATGAAGATAAGCTTCTGACAGGTCTAAAGAGGCCAAAAATTTGTTTTTGTGGACAGCCGCAATGACTGATCTCAATGTCTCCATACGGAAATGTGGAACCCGAAGTGACTTGTTTACTGCCTTCAAGTCCAAGATTGGTCGAAATGTTCCTTCCTTTTTGGGAACAATGAAATAAATGGAGTAACGACCGGTCTGATATTGAGACTGAGGGACTGGAACAATAGCTCCTAGATCCAGCAAACATTGTAAAGTTTGACGTACAAGTTGCTGTTTTTGAAGAGAACCGCTCGGAGATACTAGGAAAAGATCCTGTAACGGGCGAGCAAATTCCAAAGCATAGCCTTTTTTTACGATATTGAGGACCCAATGGTCTGAAGTAAATTTGACCCATTCCTTGTAAAAATGAGAAAGATGTCCTCCTATCTCTGGCACCAAGGAATGGGCCGGCGCACCTTCATTGCGTAGATTTGGAGGATGGAAATGATTGGGAGCTGTTAGTACGGAGATGCCATCTCCCACGAAAGGAATGGGCCCATGCCTGTGCCCTTGAAGGCTGTTGTCGTGTAGAAAAAAATGGAGTTCTACCAGTTCGGAATCGTCTCTGACCTCGAAAACAACCTCTAAAGGTACTGAAAGAACGATAGGAATGAGGTTTATCCTCTGGTAATTTATATACTTTATTTTCTCCCAAATCTTTAGAGCAAGGATCCTTTAAAAGGAAAAGAACCTAAGCGAGATTTGGAAGTTGCATCCGCCGCCCAATGGCGGAGCCAAAGAAGTCTTCTCGCCGAAACTGCAGAAGCCATTGTACGAGAAGAAGTACGTAAGAGGTCATATAATGCATCAGCCGTATATGCAACAGCCGATTCCAACCGATTGGCTTGCTCAAGTTCGGCCGATGGTAAGTCCTGAGAAGTAAGTAATTGTTGAACCCACCGAACGGTGGCCCTCTGCATTAAACTACTGCACACGGCCGCACGTACCCCCTAAGGCGGATACCTCAAAAATACGTTTAAGGAGAACCTCAAGTTTTCTATCCTGAAAATCCTTTAGAGCCGTGCCTCCAGTGACTGGAATTGTGGTGTGTTTAGCAATGGCAGAAACTGCAGAGTCAACTTGAGGGACCTTCAGCAATTCTAAATATTCTTGTGGGAGTGGATATAGTTTATCCATAGCTCTAGTAACCTTAAGACCAGCTTCAGGACATCCCATTCTCGAGTAAGTAATTGAAAAAGCTTTGGATGAAAAGGGAAAGATTTAGACTGAGCTCTAAGCCCTGCAAGAACAGGATCTCCGGGAGTGGAATCCGTCACTGGTTGTGGCGCTGGAATTGCCAGCTCCTCTAAGACAAAAGGAATAAGAGGATCTAACTCCTCTTTGTGAAACAATCTTAATACTTGGGGATCATCCCCCTCCACCAGAGCGGATTCCATAACACCCTCATCAACAGCATCAGTCGAGGCTCCAAGGAGAGGATCTTGTAAGTCAGAATCCTGATTTACAAGATGTAAATGTGACATAGATTCATCCATATGTTTAGGAATCTTAGCAGACGGTGGTTGATTACCTTCTGCATCTGCTGTAGCCTCCAAATATGCCTTATGCATCAATAAAATAAATTGTGAAGAAAATGGCTGTTTCAAACCCCCCCCGGACTGAAGAATATTATTTTCATTAAAATTAGAGTGCTCTGGACTTAAATTAGGAGGAGATAAACCCTCAAGCAGTTCCCCTCCTCCAGATCCGGACCACCGCTATCGTCGGTTAAATTCAAAATGGCCACCGCTGCCCCGCGATTTGGAGACGGGGCCGGTCGAGGCAAGGGAACAGTTTGTGAAAAATTTGAATCGCGCATACTCGGCAACGGCCGTTTTCTACTAGCAAGAGGCAGTTCTGACTGCCCTTCGCCTCCAGAAACGCAACGAAAACACAAACTGTCTCTGAAGAGCCACGCTGCCGGCTCTCCACAGGCAGTACAACGAGAGCCCCGCGGCATGACTGAAAAAATAAAAACAAGCTCTGAAGAAGTAACTGGGAAAATAAATTTTGCTTGTGTCTTAATAAATCTTTAATATTTTTGCCTTGAATGTAACTGCCTTTTGTCTATGTTATAATACAATTAATGGAGCTTCCTCTTCAGGGGAATAACAACCTCCCTGGAATAAATCAAATCATTAAGCTCCGTTCAGAGGCATAATAACTTCTCTGGCACAGAAAGGGGAAGGGACCGGCCCACCGGTAAATCCCCTCTTTGCCCGGGAATAATAATGGTCTTCCGGGTGGTAAGGCTTGAAGACACAGCATCAAATAAATTATATATACATTTTTTTTTTTTTTTTAAACACAAGAAGATCTAGTCAAAGATCAGCCAGGAATCAAAAATCCCTTGACTGCAACTAAAAGTAAATTCACTCAGTTGACCAAGTATCAGGACTGCAGGGTATGTCTTCCTTCACCTGCTGGAGTCAGAGGAATACTGGAGGATCGCAGGAGGCACCCTGGGATATGGGAGGTGCTTAGAACTTTGACCTCTGACTCCACCTGCTGGAAGGGAGACATAACCCTACAGTCTGGACTGATCCTGGTATGTACAGGGAATACCTCTTAGATGCCTCCAAAATGCAAAGGAAAGGTCAGAGTCTTCCTTCTGGAACCCTGATTTACTTCCCCATCAGCAGCAAATTCCTTTCCATTGTCCTTGGACCTCTACTATTGTGCGGGGAGAAGTTCCCGGTGAGAGCGTCGGCACTCCTAGGGGAGATGGTTTCTCTTAGTCATCCTGACTGATGAGACACCCTGACTCAGAGACATGGACTATTCTGATCTTCCAGCTCTGTTGCTATCTGAGGATCTCAGTTCGATGTTAAGCTCTGGGGTGGGAAGCACCAGCAATTTTAGCATCTCCTTCCAGCCTTGTGCTAGGCGGTTCAACTGGTCCGATGAGACGACCCCAGAACGACCTGCTTCTGTGATAAGAGCAGTTGGGCTGCCTTTCAGTTCATCTGTGGCCATGTCTGGGGAGTTGTGAGTTTCTCCCTTTTCCATCTAAACCAGAGATGGTTGCCTTGGATTCTCTATGGGAACTGATGGCTTGTTTTGGAATTGCTATTAACAACTGCAAAAAGAAGATTGATCTTTTGACTTCCTCTTTGGATCCCATGGTTTTAAAACATGGGGGTCAAATTTTGGAGCAAGAAATTAAGATAAAGGTTTTGGAGAAGGAGAGGCAAGAAATTAAGGATTTAAACAGCTCCCTTGTTAAAGATAGGTATGCTTTCTCTAGATATTTGGAAAACACCTCGAATTATTGGGGAGCAAGCTTTGCTGACTCTATGAAAGTATTTTCTTGAAATATTTCATAGTGAAACTGAATCTGTTCCCGTGACAAATAAGATATATTTTTTGCCTATTTTCTCTCGCAATGCTTCAATAGTGAATCCACCTTCTCATTCCTCACCATTAAATTTAACTATTCTAGTCTTGAGATTATTGAGAGCAAACTTTGTTAGTTTCCTTTGTTACTGAGGCAGACCTGAGCAAAGTGATGCAATTTCAGAAATTTAAATTCTCCTTTTCATGGTCAGCAGGTGAGAATGTTTCCTGATGTTCCAGAGTTATGCAGGAAAGGCGTAAAGGTTTTCTTTCTTTGAGACAAGATACTTTAGCTATAGCAGCAACATTTATGATAAGATATCCCTGTAAATGCATTGTTGGATGGAATGAGGATTATTGGATCTTTTTTGCCCTGGAACAGCTTAGGTGTTTTCTGAACTCCAAAAGATTAATATCATCCTCTGTTCCCAGTGAATATATCAGGAGAGAAGATACTAATGCGATTTCCTTAAAGTGTTTAGTTTGGTCTCCCATTATATTTCAGCTTTTTCTCTTATGCTGTTTGACCTAGTATTGGAATGGCTTCTTGTATTATTTAAGTTATAAATTTCTAACATTTTTTATTTTTCCAAGTGCTTCTTTATACAAAGGATGTGTTTGCTTTTTATTAATTATGGAAAACAATTTTAAAAAATGCAGAACTAAAAATATGCATTTTCCAGATGAGGAAGTGGGATAAATCACCAATCAGGCAAGACACATCCTACCCCTCCAGTGTTCCAGGAAGAGGGAAATCAAATAGGAAAACTGCCCACACATGTAGACATCAGAATGAAGACTGTATGATTTAACCTCCTGAAGGTTTACCAGTTACTATCCTATTTTAGTGTTTATATAATCAGCTATTTCAGCATTGCTCCTCTGCTAATATATGTGGAGTGTATCTGGGTACTATAACCTGCTATTATATAGTGCAGTATCGGTTGTTCACTGCATTACACAGTTTGCTACCTATATGTTTTTAAGAGAAGAATCTCTTCAAAATGAAATGTCATCTGTCTGACCGATTCTCTATGCTCATATCCTGACCACTCAGCCTTTCTTCCTTGTCTTTTGGCCTTGCTGTCACTCCTCCAGCATCCTTCTATTACCGAGATGTGACTTTTTGTGGTTTGGTAAATATTTGGCTTTTTTCTTAACTCTATCGGAGCTCCTCTCAATCTCTCTTCCTGCTCCTTGAACCTTATCCCAGTTTTGTATTGATCTGGCACAGCAGAGTGTTCTGAGATATATTTGTATGAAAGACACTATGTAAGCTAATGCACTGCAGCATGTAATGTGTTCTTGTGTAGACTTAATTTTAACTTGTCCTGCTGGGTACCAAGAAAGGACTATCTACTATTAATAGCTACCAGAGCATTGTAGTAGAGATACTTACTCTTGGAGAGGGCACTTTAGCTTTCTTATCCTTCATCCGTTTCTCAATGTCCTCCTGGGAGAGGATGCTGAAGGTGAAGATGTTGCCATCAGCACCACAAGTAATGAGGAACTGGCTTTCATAGCTGGTGGCGAGAGCCTGGATGCATCCATAGTCATTGTCATGGATGTTGAGAGTCCAGTATCCTCCCATGGAACTCAGAAAGGGATCATTGCTTTGCAAAGGGTAGACCCGCAGTGATCCATCTTCCATCCCACAGAAGAGTAACTGCTTATTGGAGCTGCAAACCAAACAGAAGAGTGTTGGAGCCAGTCCCTGTTATCCAAAGATGGCATACACCTCTATCACTTGCTTAGACTATGGTACATCTGGCATACATCATGTTACAGCCAAACTCAAACTCACAGTATTTCTGAGACTGCCTTTCTTGAAAAACACATGGAGCTGGGAATGCTATAGAAAGACCATCATTGTATAATTTTGTTTTCTTTCTGTCCAGAAGTTCAAACTTTGTAATTTTCTATCATGTAAAAAAACACATCTCATCTAAGATAAAGGAAGGTTACTATAAACTATCAATTTTGAGACATTTGAAACCATTATTACATCATGAAGAATTTAGGACAGTGCTGCAAGCACTAATATTTACGAATATAGACTATTGCAATTCATTTCTACTTGGCCTCCCAAAGTCTTCAATTAGACCATTGCAGGTACTGCAAAATTCGGCTGCCAGGTTAATCTCTGGCACAAACAAAAGAGATCACATCATTCCTGTCTTAGCTGCTTTGCATTGGCTGCCAGTTGACTATAGGATTAAATTTAAGGCTTTATGTTTATTACATAAAGCGATTTACGCAGTCAGACGAATACACACACCACAACGAAATTTGCGTTCGGCTGGAAAGGAATTTTTCACCATTCCCTCTATCTTGACAGCCAGACTTACTTCCGTCAGGGAAAGGGCTATCTCTTTGGCAGGCCCAGGTCTTTGGAATGCATTACCTATTGAATTAAGACTCCAGAGTAATATGAAAGAGTTTAAGAAAGCACTGAAAACCTGGCTATTTGCACAAGCATTTCAAGTGGAAGCCAACTAGAAATCTATTATAATATGTTATTATGTTTAACTTTTTACTTTATTTTAATTTTTAAGATGTTATTTTATTAGTTATGCATATAGTTCAGTCCTTAATTAGAGTTTTAATCTATATTTAGTTTTAAGTTAGATTTTAGGATTGTTTTCTGTGTTTTTATGAATTATTGTATGCTATGTTGAATTTATTGTAATGAAACATTGTAAACCAGTGTGAAGGTTCATACCAACATCAGTCTAGAAAAACCAGGAAATAACTAAATAAATAAATGTAGGTTTATATATCACCCAGTCATTCATCATATCAGGAGAGGATGGTGTCCTATAATGATTTTCCAAAACTATCTACTGCTTGATGCTGTTCATATTTCTGGGGCTATTGAACATATTGAAACTTTTGTTGAGTAACCACCAGCCATGATTTTCTCTCTGAATTTATAGCTATAAGCGGTGCTCTGCAACCAAAATGCAGGGATGCCAAAGACCATCTCTGATATCTCAGGGTGTTCAGTGACATCACAAAGGAACGCCAACAGAGCCAACTCAAAGTAGCCTAAAGAGTTAATTTCACATTTGTAAATCATCATATCTGGCACAAATGAAATACATAATTTGTCTATTCAATGCAGTGTTTATTGTCATTGCTCACTCACCCGGGGAAGGGTATCTAAAACCTGGCAACCATCCACACTGTAGTATCTTTAATTTATTTAATGAATCGCTTTCCAGTTTTCAATAAATAGCTCAAACCAATATACAAAGTTAAAAAAATTAAATATGATACATAAAAAAACAATACAAGAAAACAGAAACAAGAAAACATGACATAACTCCTTCTAAAAACTTATAAACAGAGAACCTTGCAAATATCTCCACCACTTTCTAAACTGGTATCTAGCGTTAATGATATGAAGCACAGCCCAAAATGCAGTGTACCATTCATGCTAGGTGGGGGCTCCTATACCAGATTTTAGATGAATTCCTAAAGGTCTGAAGGTCAAAATACTTTCAGATACCAGATATTTTAGGCACATAAAAATATCATGGTAGATAATTTTAGTCCCTACTGTTGAAATGTGGCCAGTAGCTTGGGGAACTCTCCTTAAGTAAGCAAAAGACATATCATCTTAGTGATCTATTATAAATCAATGAGTATTTCAAAAATACAGATTTTGAAATTTACTAAATCTTCACTGGTTAAAGAGGCATTTCAACTTTGCTCACAGCTGAAATGTTCCTCACTTGGATGCAGCAATATACACCCCCAAATGGAGAAAATAACATTTATGTTCTTCTCTCTATGATATGCACCACTTGAAGACTTGCTCTGATTCCAGCAGCTCTCCAGTCTCCAGGTAGGGTTTATCAGGGAAGCTGTGCTCCCAAAACCGCATCCAGAGGGTGTCCAAAGATGGCAAAGTACATGGGATCAACAGAAAAAATAACTTTTCAGTTAGATTATCTGTTTTCCCTTCTGTAAAACTTTGCAGAGCATTTGAGTAAGGAATCTTATAACTGCATATCAGAGGAATCACTGGTACTTCACCTCTACTAGTATCCACAGAGATTTTAACCTCTGCTGAGCTCTCATCCAATGGGGAATTCAATACCTGAAATGTATCTTATGAATTGGGTTGTCGTCTGTGTCCTCCACGGGCAGAACATTAAAGGGTTCATCCTTCCTCAAGGAAAAGTCATTTTGATTGACCTTCTGTTGTGGGAACTTGCAGTGATATAAGAATCCTGAATCATAGCCACCCTGGAGGAGAAGAGGAGGAAGACTGCACAGTAAATTAAGATGTATGGACTGCTTGGGGGTGCAGGCAGCCAAAAGGATGGTGTAGGCTGTAGAAGGAAAGGGCTGCAGACTCCAAGGCTCCATTTGACACTCTCTATGGACAATTGTGGATGCAATTTAGCTGTGTTAAAATGGATTAATGTGTCTAAACTGCCCTCCTCTGGCCAGTTTTAAATATGCACAGGCTTCCACAGCACATAGATTATGAGTAGGCATGCACAAGGGGGAGTTTTGATCGGGGAGAAAAGCAAATGGCACATGCACATGACGTTTGCCAAGTATGCCTGCTATTTTACCCCTTTTTGGTGGCCTGCAAAGTAGCAGATGCAAAATATACCCGGAGTTTAAGCTAATATTAAAAACAACCTCCCCAGCCAGTTTGTGTTTGAAAATTAGTGTAAAGATGACGTGGGCTGTTCGGAACTGGCACTTATGTACATAGAGACCCTAGAGGGCAATTCTCAAAGCCATTTCCACACATAAAACCAATCAAGGAAACATTATCCTCCATGCATCATTTCAGAGCTCGTGGACTCTGAGCTACACTTAGAGGAGATGTTCCCAAGATCAGGGGAGGAAAAGTCCACACGGAGATTACATTTTCAAATCTGCACGTTAGTTTAACACATGGCATCAGCAGCTGGGGAGGGCAGAAAGAGAGGTTGATTTGTTTGTCCCTCCCCTGCCAACCAAGAAGGTCTTCTGCTGCCCCTATTTCAAGGGTGGCCGCTCGGGATTTTGGCTCCAGGGAGGAAGGGAGATGGGATTTGCAACCCCCTATGTTGACGGGAGCTCCATCTAATAATATTAATGATAGTCAGTGATAAACATCTCCTGAATAAAGTTATCTGGGAAAGCCTACCTGGATAACTTGCAATCCAACTGGCTAGATTTCAGTATCGCTAGTTAAGTTACAAAGTTATCTGGGAATGTGTTCCAGATAATTTAAACATAACCAGCAATATTCAAAACAGCTGTTAAAAAAAAAAAAAAGGGAAATCAAACAAGGACCACAGGGCCCGATCTGGTGGCACCCCATCCAAATATTCTCCTAATTTAAAAAAATTAATACAACTAGTGCCGCTGCTTTGAAAATACTTCCCTACTCCTCTCCCACCCCCACTACAAGCTTTCTTTCTGTGTCCCCACTCGACCTCAAGCATTGAAAGCAGGCCTGAAGCTCAAACCATGGGTCTGGCTCTCAGCATTGTTCGGATGGCCCCACTGTTTTTTTGCACATAAATGCCAAGAACAGGACCCCACCCCACACACACACCATGAACTCCAGGTTCAGCTCCGTAGGACCAACACTAGCCCCAGAAACCTTGCTCCACCTCTGACCAGGAGTTACATTTCCAGGGTTAAGTAAACCTGAGCTAAGTCTGTGCAACTCTCTACATTGGGAAGTACTAGGTAATGCTTTCATTAACATGGGATTTGCATGGAGGAGTGTTAATTTGTGTGCACAGTTTTATTCACATTTTTGAGCACCAAACCTCTTATGTCAGGAGTAAGATTGTGTGTACAAAAATATGCACACAATTGCTTGCTAACAGGTGCGCACATCTGACTAAACCTCATTACACTGGGGCCTAAGAGAGCACCTGAGGTAAAGGCAGATCAAGTGACTTGCCCAAAGTCAGAAGTAAGCGGGATGTGAACCCTGGGCTTCCCTAGTTTCCAATTCATTGTTTTAACCACTAGGCCACTTCTTGTCCAAGAAGCAGATTTCATTTTGTTGCTGAAGAAAATATCCTGTGCTCTGCTGTGCATAGGATTTTACTATGATAAAGGCCTGTTTGTTAGAAGGTCAGAGGCATCTTTTTTTGGCTATGCACTGGGCCTTGTAAGACAAAAGCATGAAAGGAGTGAGAATAAATAAGGCGCACCCCATTATGATGCATCAACAGAGACGTAAATCCAACAACTCCTAGACTATAACATGTTGGGAGAATAGGGGAAGTGCTCATAACCAGCTGATCTCTAGTAAAGAAAAAAGCCATGAATTCCATACTAAACAACTCTGAATGGCAGAAAAATATGGCTAGTCATTAGATAATTATTAATGAAACATTTCTTATCTCATGCCTAACTGTCCTGTGGTTCTGGATGCTTCTCGGCACCTGCCTCTGGAGAACTAACACATGATGGGCTTGGGTAGGGGAGAATTCATAAAAACACAAAAGAAAAAAAATGTAGCAGTTTACCAAAGAAAGGCAAAAGTTTCCTTGTGTTGCGTAAAAACCACATAGGATGGGGCTGGGCAGCTCTGGGATATAGATGGCCGGCAGTTCCTCCTCCTCCTCCGGCTCCTCCCGTAAATCCTCTTCCGTCAGCTCCACGCCCGCCTCCTTCTGCTTCTTGATCCAGGCCTCCCTTTCCTTCCGTTTTTGCTCCTTTGCTTTCTCTCTGCGTACCCTCTCTTCTTCCCTCTTGTCACAGGGATTTATTCGGGCAGAAGGAAAATGCGAAAAGAAAAGAAAAGAGGAGAAGACTTGGAAACCCAGGACAAAAGAGCGTTTACCGTGCAGGCCTCCTGAAGTAAGAGCCTGCAGTGACGCGACATTTACCCTTTAGCATGATCTGCAGGCGCTTATAACCACGGACAGAATTCTATCTAACCAATACAGGATGTTCAGTTACAGAGGGAGGGAAGCAGCTTATGCATGATCACACAGAGAAGGGCTTTGAAATTTGTCGCTCTAAGACACGGAGATCTCTGTTAAAATAAAATAAATAATAATTAAAAATCCGGCCTCCCCATGCTCAATGAAGTTTGCATTCTAACCATGGTCTCTCCCCAGCCTTTTGGGAAGCCTGATGCTGCTGCAGCACTGCTGTTTAGGATGGGAATCGCCGCTCCGTGCAGGTAACCCAGTGCTTTCCTAGAAGCCAGATGCATTAGGGTTGGAACTGAGCAGATTAACCCAATGCTTTCTGGAAAGCACGAAGCAGTCGTACTCCCGCTGTTTTGGGCTAGGCCACCATTCCATGTGGGTTGCCCATTTGCTTCATTACCATCCTGAGGAACCCTTGTGTTTATTTCATGCTTTTTTTCCATTACTGTTCTGGTCTCCACCACTTCCCTCTGGGAGGGCATGCCATTCATATCAGAGAATGCAGAACTGGCCCTACGGTATTACCAGTTTCCTACTTTATCTGATTTGGAGGGAAAATTGTGTCGGGAAGTGTGGCCCACCCAAGAATATCACCTGCATGCCCCTATTTTTTCCTGGGCAATGTCCCATGTACCCTTATTCCTGTTTTGACACAAAAAAGGAGCTGAATTAGCACAAGTTTGAAACTTGTGAGCAGTAGCACCAATCTTATAGAAAGAAGGCCAGTTTTGCATGTTGACCAATCATGAAAAGTTTGAAAGCGGCTATTTAATCCCAGAGGGGTTAGCCTGGTTAAAGTATCTTATAATTCTAGATATTCAACCATTAATTTAGGGTGGTCAGCTTTCAAATGTTATTTTGAGACATTTGAAGTTGGCATTAAAATGCTATAAATTGGATAGTCTGGTATTTGGTTTTGCAGGCGAGAGTGGAAAAAGCAATTTTCTTAACTAAAATGAGAAACTGTCCCTGCAAAATTCCTAAAACACAGCAGCACTAACAGTGAGATTAATAGACCTGTATAATATTAAGTTGATCTAGAATGAATCTGCTAGCCACACTCCCTCTTCTCCCATTCTGTACCTTGATCTTGGATTTAATGCTGTAGAAATGGAAGCATTGCTTGGGAAGGTTGGGGATCTCATAGGTGGACACGGGATCCTGTGTCTCGGTGCTGGGAGCAGGGACCTGCACAACAAAGCCGTTCTCACAGAGCACCAGCAGCATGTTTTTCTCCTGGAAAGGGGTGAATAATACACAGCATCAGGGGTGTACTACGGAGTCAGTTACAGAGGCATGAGAAAGGGCAATGGATATATAATCATCGGATCAGTGGGTAGCTAGAATCCTGTGCTTTAAGAGGGTCATTTTCAAAGCCATTTCCACAGATAAAACAGGGCTTTCCCAATACTAATGAATTTGCCTTATTAAAATCCAAGTTAGAATCAAATCCTGCTGCAGTACAGCCTTCCATCTGCCGGAGGTGTTGATACCAAATGTTTTGTTTGAAAGATGGTTTGATTGTTGATTTTATGTATTATGTGAAAGATTTTCTGAGTGTAAAATTTATCCGCACTGGACAAGTATTCAGGACGATGTGGAATACAACTGATCTCTATCATACACAAGTAGTGATGATGTCACAGAAAAAGTCCTGTGCTCTGCCACCAGCTGCTGGAAGAAGGAAATAGCCCACTCCTTCTGGACTGGTGTAGCAGGATGTAAAAGAAACAGGCTTTCACAAAACTGTCTGCCTGATATGCAGGTAAAAGTATGTGCAGAGAGCCTGCCTGCATGCATTTTTACCCGCAGTTTGAAGAGGCATTCTTGTAGGTGATATTGGGGCATATTTTAGCATTTTTTGAGCGTGAGTGCGTAATTTTCCCCAGAAAAAGATCTGAGCTAAAATTAGCCGGTATAATCCTGCAGTTAAAACATACCTGCAAACTTTATACCAATAGGAGCAGTTACAAAATTACCCCTAAATTCCTTACAACAGGAATCCCTTACAAAGGGTTGGCATTTTACCCAAGTGAACCTGAACAGGCTGATCCAGGCCTGGTTTTGCCCCCATTACATGCATGCAGTTGTGTTTCTCCTTTCCTTAGGGAAATCACAACTCCATGTAGTGGGGTAATACCAGGACTGAGTTGACCTGGGTGAGGTGACAAACCCTACCCCAGGGTGAATTTGACTTTACTGATTTTTTTCCTTTCAGGTAGAAAAACACAATATGAGCTGAATATGCTTACACAGGCTGGTGGTGGTGAAGAGAGTGGGTTCTTAATAAGCTTATACCTACAGAAAGCCAAATGATTGTACATATTGACTGCATAAGCAGCAGAACTAGCGAGAAGGCTGTGGCATATCTATAGTCTGCACTGCACTCGGACAGGCGTAATCTGAAGAGAGGAGGATAATTGAAATAAATGTGCATACAACAAGGGGAAGTAAAATAAATCGAAGAAAGATAAATTATAGCGTCAGCATAGATTGTGAGCCCTCTGGGTCAGAGAAATAATTACAGTACCGGAATATAAAAATCATATAAATAAATAACTCGTTCCCTCACTAATAGCTCTGCACTGACTGCCAGTACAATCCAGAATCCATTATAAAGTACTAACTCTAATTTTTAACATCATCAACAACAGAAACCCCTGCTTACTAAGCGTGACTCTCCAACCAAACACACCAGCTAACACTAAGATCGCAAAACAAAGGACTATTAACTGTGCCCACAACGCAAATAAGAGACCAAATGGTTTCCTTAGCAGGCCCCTTGTTGTAGAATTCTCTTCCAGTGACATTACAGCTGATAACAGACAGAAAGAGCTTCAAACGTGAACTGAAAACCTGGCTCTAAACCTGGCTCTTCAAAAATGCATATGATCTAACATAAAATATCAATATACAGAACTCTACAAGATTTAAAAATCACTGATAATGTTAGAAGACTGAACACAAGGAATGAGTGATGTAAAGTGTACTAAGACAACTCTGTGACTAATCTATGAAGAATATTGAAATGGAAATTATATATCCCAAATGACTATCCTAGCCCTCTAGTTAGCATGTTTTAGATATTGTGTTGACTTATTATATGAATGTCGCTTTTGTAAACAGTTGTGATCTGCTATAGGGACGACTGTATGTAGGGACCATGCAAGAAAGGCTTAGAACTCACATGAGAAGGTGGAGACCAGTGCAGCTCCCTCACTGGTCCTGGGACATGGATGAATCCTATGGGCTCATATTTGTCTCCAATGGCAAAGAAGAAGATTGTTTCATCTTTACTCTGAAAAAGAAAAGGCCTGTTTGATCACCCTAGGGAAGTTTTAAACAAAAACACCTGCATAGGAACTCTTCCCTCACTCGCCACGCATGGAGAAACAAGAAAATCAAATGCTCAGTAGGATTTGATGGGCCTGCGTTGGCTATGATGTCACAGATTACATCAAGAGGGTGATTTTATAAAGCATTTATGTGGGTAAAGCAGTGCTTTACCCTACAAAAACATAATCTTGTAAAATTACACATCCAATACGGAGGCAAAAGTACGTGTTCACAGCTTGTACGTGCGCATCTCGTAGAGGTGTTCCTGGGGGAGGACACGGTTTGGGTGAGGAATGGCCTTGTGTGCCTGTCTGAAAACTACATACATAAATTCCTCCAGGAGGAAAGCACCCACACACATTAGCGGGCAGAATTAATTCTGCAAATAAAAAGTACCTGCAGACTTTCCACTGGCTGAAAATGTGCCCACCCCCCACCCCGTGTATTGCATGAACCAATCAGGTACGGGTCCAGGTGAGGCCATTTGTGGCAAGGTTCCTAGGTTACTGCTGAGGGTTTAGGAACTTTTAAAGGGAAGAAGCTGAGAACATTTTCTTGAAATGACTTGCATGGGCCAAATACTACCACTGGCTGTGTGTACTGTTGAAATGCTGCACATCACAGAGGCTGCAGTGTTCTTTTAATGCTAACAGTCTAGTACAGACATTCACTGAAGCTCAGCCTGTTTATGGGAGATGATTGAAGGTTTTAGGCTAGGAGCACTGAAAACCAGACTGGAAATGAGAAATCCAATAGAGTAGATGAGGCACGCACCCCTGTGGCGAGCAGCTCCCCATTGCGCTCGTAGGCAAGGGCTGTAACAGGTGCATTGTGGGGCTTGAAGGCCTGCTTCAGGATAACTTCTGCATCCCCCGTACTGAGCCGTCCTGCAATGATGGCGAGCCCGCTAGGATTGTAAATTTCCAGAATGCGGACTACTCCATCCTCGAATCCCACGGCAATCAGCCCGCCTTTTGGGTTTATCTGTAGAGAAAATTTAAAAATATGTATATTTGGGGTGTGGTGGAAAATGGCTATTGTCACCAGGCCCTCTGAATAAGGCTCATGTTCTACACCAGCTATTAGTTGCTTCAATAAAAAACATCCCAAACTACAAAGACTACAGTTCTCACCAGGTCCACTGCTGAGCTACACTCAGTAGCACTCACATTACTTGCCTTGGAATCAACTCTACTGGGATTTGAACCTGTGGCTCTCACGTTTGACACAACTGTGTTAAAAAGCAGATACCACCAACAGACAAGCAATCCCCTCTATCACATGATAATAGACTCTCGAAAGATGGAACATGGACCGATTCACATACCAGGCGCGGTACCCACACCAGGGAAGTTCCTCCTTGCTTGAATCTCACCTCCACCAGAGGACGTTTGTCAACAAAGTCGTAGATTCGCACAGAGCCTAGAGAGCCGAATTAGGTGGAAGAACATTTACTTGGGAATCAGTTTATTAAAAATGCACTTTACATTCATGTTGAATCAAATCCCCCTTTCTGTTTGAGATGAAACAACCATCATACAATTTATAAAATACTAGCATAAATCTCTGCAGGTCCACATATACACACAAATGGTGTACCATGGACAGTTTTGAAAGTTGGGTTTTATATTATGTCAACCAAAACCTTTCGACACTATTAAGTACACATGACTACCTCAACAGGATGCATTTACCTAGAAAAAAAATTAGTGGGCAGTTTTAGGAGCAATCATACAGGGCTTCTCGATTTATCTCTTTTCTGCTCTTGCTTATTGAATTAGTATTGTAGAGACCATTCTATGATGAAAGCCATTGCAAGCTATTCCCAATGAGACCTTTCAATATTACCCTTACTTAAAGCATAGTGCTTCTCAACCATTTTGGTACCAGGGACTGGTTAGCTGACCTCCTAAACTGACGTGGACCAGCTGGCTGTTATAGCTGGGGAGAGTCCTGAAGAGTGGGGGAGAGGTCCCCTCCTATGGCTGAAGAGCATGGGGTTCCCTTCCTGGCTAAACTGTAGGTTAGAGGGAAAGTACACACATTCCCCCGTGCCCCCCCCCCTCCCCAGAGGTCTCCCCCAGTCTCAAACCAGCCACCCTCTAATGTTTTCATTACAAGAATTATTACTCAGGAGCTGTGTTTCTTGAACCCAGAGTAGGGGAGGGAAAAATAAATCAGGCCTCCTCATTTAAGAGGTTAGTGTAGCCTAGGGCTAAAAATACTTACATTGGTGGCAGTGGTGGTAGATACGGCCCCTTTAAGCCTTTGTGGCTACATAGCCAGCAACCAGTTTGGATTGATTTTGTTTATTTACAGGGCCAGAGAGGGGGCTGGCTGGGGCTCAGCTGAGCCCAATATTCATGGTTAGTCTGCTGGCCTGATCAGTGTCAACAGTAGGGAAAAATAAATAAATAAAAATGATTTTAGAAAGAACCAGGGGATCCAGTCTATCCCAGCACCCAGAAGCAGCAGCAGCAGCGGGCAGTGCTGTGGGGCCCAGAGTGAAGCTGTTACTAGGACATTTTAATCCAGTGGTTTCAGACTGTAGAGAACGTCCCACTTGTGGCTGCTGGCAACCAGGTAGAAGCTGGACCTGCATAGCTGCAGTACAGGTCTGCTTCCTCCTATAATGACTGCAACTTTGCAGACCAGCTAAGATGGTGCAAGGGACCACAGACCAGTGGTTGAGAAACACTGATCTGTCAGATCCTCACCCTGCCAAAGGGTTGTACTATCACTACAAAAAAAAAAAAGAAGTCAAGAGTCAAAATTCTAGTCTCAGTCCTGGTAATATGCAGCACTAATAAGAAAAAGCAGAGTATGTAAGTAAACAGATTAATGTTCCAATTCTTTTTATTATTTATTATTTGTAGCTTTTATATACCGAGGTTTAGCACAAGCCTTCACCCCGGTTTACATTGAAACAAAACAATTATACATAGAACAAGTTGTGAAACGAAAGTATATGCATATATTTTTAAGAAATATATGCATATATTTTTAAGCTTCCAAACGTTTTATGACAAGAATATAGTCCCCAGACACAGCTCTGTTTCGCCATAGGCAGAAACCCATGAAAGCAGATTCACATCTATGTAAGAAGACAAAGAGTGACAATAATCTGATTGTCACTATACATGTCACTATACATTGTCAGCTATACATGTTGGTCACACACTCTGCTTTATCTTACTAGTATATTTTATGCTTCTGTTTACTCCACAATAACTGTGTGCCATGTGCAACACTAACCACTAAACAATCAAGTGGGTTCTTGACTTGCCTTCTTGACTTCTAGGTATATTTCCTATAAATTAATTTAACACCTGGGTGACAGATAGGTCAGAAGTCATACTTACGATCAAGAGCTGTAGTGGCCATGAGGTAGGTATTAGGGGATGTATCCAAACCTGTGACCTGTCCTGAGTGGAAAGTAAACAGGCACTCTGGGTCCTGAGTCTGAACAAAAATATCAAGAGAATGAAATAGTTAGTATGCCTCACTCAGTAACGGAGGATAGTGAATGGAACTACCCTTCAGAACCCTACAGTACAATTTCCAGCTGTTGAACCACTACCACTAGCAAATTAGAAGAAATGTTTATGTAAGAAATGAGATGTCCTGCTGCTTATTGAGCTGAATCACAAATTACTGAGCAGGAAAATGAAACCCTTGTTGAGTGCCCAGTCTCAGTAGCTTAGAAGCAGCATAACTGGTGACCTCAACAGCCTTATTAACTATGGCAAAGCAAGACTTATTTTTTATTCAACCAGGCTCCACGCCCTCCTCAATGAGATCTGAATAATTCTCAGCCTGATTATTTATAGGAAACTTTTGCAGGCTATTCTGAAACATGGTGGCTTCAGTTGGAAAACTTGACATTCATGGACAGTGTGTGTTATACAGTGATTTTGCATTATACCTGGTTATATTTTTCATTTGTCTAAACGGTTTCAGCTAATTTGGAGCAGAGCTCTAGTGTAAATAAAGATTCTGAGCTAAATAGGCTCTGCTGTAAAAATATAATCAATGATTAATTAAATGGTGGACCCTTTTGGTCTTTTTCTGCTATCATTTACCATGTTATTATGCAAATGGCTTGAGCAGTCCTGTTAAAATGTTCTTAGAGTACTACAGCAAAGCAAGAACAGCATAATCAGTCATCTGAGCCATGAAGAACATGTGCTGCACGGTCTTACTCAGTTATGATTTACCATATCTCAGAAGCAAGCACAGGGTGACACCCAACAGCAGTTCCACGCCTTCAAAGAAACATTCAAGGAAAAACAAGAGTAAAAAAAAAAAGAATAAAAAAAAGTAAACCATGCAAAATCAAAAGGAGAAGCAATGATGAAGTCAGATGATCCGAGAGAGAAAAAAGGCTCAACTGGGGAGCTTCTCAGAGATTGTAGCTAAACAAGGGCCTATTCACAGCATTATAAGGATCCTAAACAGGCTCTAGATGGACAGCTGAAAAGGCACTAGGGCACACTTTCTAAGAAAATATAGCAAGTACTTCTCGCAGAGAAAAATATGCAGTGAAGAGTATGCCTAGTGAGGAAAACAGGCAAAACAAGGAACTGGAAGATGCTGCAAGTCTGCGGGACTTCTGGATCTTGTAAAGTGTTCCATGTCTGGCACTGCCCATGACGTCACCTTGTTTTCAGAGAAAGAAGGATGCCTTGCTTGGAATGGTTTAAATAAACAAACAAAAAGCAGGCATTAAAGTGCAGCCTAAAAAGAACAAACTTACTATGTTTGAAAAGGACAGGTCAAGCTTCCAGATGGCTCCACTGGCATCCTATAGACAGTAAAAATACCATTTAACTAAGAATTCTTTGAATCCCCTTACTGTATGAAAATTCATGTTGTTAAAATTACACAATTGTAAAACACTGGTTTTACAAGGCTACAGGGTCACATTTTTCACATAAAAGTAGTTAAAAATCCTTGTCCATCTTTCTTTTCTCTTGAGAGATGAGCTTTTCCTTACTGAATTTGCTATCTCAGTATCAGCCTTGCAGTGCCACAAAATAGAAGGATATCCTTACCTGAGCATACCAAATAGGGGAATAAGGCTCATGGCTCTTGACCATGGAGCACAGATTAACGTTCTTGCCAACAAGAAGTTCATTCATGGGCTCTATCTCTAGCAGTCCTGTGTCATCAATAGAGTCAGCTGTGTCTAGTGTCTCAAAGTCCCATGCCTTGAATGGAAAGCCAAACAATCAAAATACATTCCCAGATAGTTAGTAATTTTTGCCATTCAATTTATAGAACAAATTGGCAACATAAGAAAACATTAAGCATTTGTTGTTTAAAGGATATAAGCAGATGCTATGTGGGAGTATCAGATTCACTGCAGAAACTCATCCTATTCTACATAATAGATTTCATACAAGATGATCTGATCATTCACAGAAATTCATTTTTCACATTGTCTGATTCAGTACATATTTTCTCAGAATTATACAGATCAGGAAATTATTTTTCAGTCTCATAAATAAAATTTAAAAAACCCTCCTTCCAGGACTATTGCAGAAACACCTTCAAACTTCCTGACTTACAAGAAAGTCTCCTTCGAGACTTACTAACTTACTAATTTCTTACTGAAACCACCCAGTAGAGAAACCCCCAGTTTTTCTCACAGCTATCAAGGTGAGTTGTAGCCCACCCAATACTGTTACAGTAAGTTTTCCACAGTCACTAGGAGATCCATATTCATAAGCAGCCAGCTAACTCATATATTAGCCAGCAAAATGAATATTTGGGCACTTCTGTGGCTAAATTCTAGCCAGCTACTAAGTTAGCCAGTTAAGTTAGGGCATTCCAGGAGCATAACTAGGAGGAGTTAAGTTAGCCAGCTAACTGCAGTATTCAGAGTTAGCCAGTTAACATAATTGGCTAAGTCTGGTCGAGCCAAAGAGCTGTCCTAAAGTTAGCCGGCTGTATTCAGTAGTGCAACTGAACTACTGAATATATCTCCAATGTTAGCCAGATAAGTTTATCCAGCTAACTTTGCTATCTGGAGAGTGACTGAATATGAACTCTAGATTTATAAATTTTTCCCATATGTACAAAATAGGAGAAAACCATATGTTAATCAGTAACTCACCCGGACGTATCCATCTGATGCAATAGTGATGAGCTCACCCTCATCCAGCACAAATTGGTTAATGCAGCCAATGTGACATGTTTTTTTCCATTTACGACACAACTCGACTTTGATGAGGCCTCCTTCCCAAAGAAGCATGTTGCCCCATTCCGATCCAGAAACCACCTTTCATTTGGGTAGAAAAGAAAAATAAAATGTGTGCAGTCTTTCACCTGTGGAACTCAGTAACTACCTGTGAAATGGGTGTCACGTTACATTGTTGAGCTGATTCGAGATCTTTGCAGTGCATAAGATAGACATGAGCAGGTACGTTAACAAGACCATGAGGTAGATCTTAAATAGGTACGAGCGCGTGTACTTTTGTTTGCGCAACCAGCGCGCGCAAGGCTGCACAAAATCGGCAGCCTGCGCGCGCCGAGCCACGCAGCCTGCCTCCATTCCCTCCACATCCCCCCACCTTCCCCTCCCTTCCCCTATCTACCCCACCCCCCAGCCCCACCTAAATCCCCCCCCTACCTTTGTTGTGCAAGTTACGCCTGCTTGAAGCAGGCGTAACTTGCGCGGGCCGTCTCGGCATCCCCTGGCACAGGCCGCAGTGCTGGGGGACTTGGGACCGCCCCCGAACCGTCACCACGCCCCCCAGACCCGCCCCAGACCGACCCCCCCCCCGACACACCCCTGGACACGCCCCTCCCACCTCTTTTACAAAGCCCCGGGACTTACGCTCGTCCCCATATGTGGAATGCTTAAAAAATCCCAGCATGTGATTGTCATTAGCATGCCAAAATGTGAGCCTACAAAGGCTCCTCTAAAACCAGGCACGTACTGTACAACTGTATTTCATTCAGTCACTTAGGTGGAAAAGCAAGAGTTTCTACTGATATCTCAGAAATCACAAAAGTATAGATTCAGGAGCACCCAAAGTCCTGGCCTTCTGCCAATTTGTTTTTCCTGTTACATATAAAATGGGGTAGTCATTTCACAGAAATTCTCTGCTGCAATGCAGACTATTCCAATATTTGGCCTAAGAGAAATAGAGAACAACTCTTTTCAGCTTTCTTTCCCACATTTTCGTTATTTTCATGTATTTGGCAAGCTTACTGCCTTTGTTGATCTGCTAGAAGCTTCCAATTTCCCTCCTGAGATATTTTTGCATTGCACCAAATTGTCCGTATAGAGACTGTCTATCTGGAACCTTCTATTATACATGGGGAGGACATTTCTCAAGACCATTTGCCCAGTTAAAAATATGCATTTCTCAGGGCCCTCCACTGCCCGGCTAAAGCAAATTAAAACAAAATCCTCCTGTGGATGTGCTTAGGTCAGGGGAGGCAAAATAATGGAAAACACGTTTGATTTTCACAGGAACACATACTGTTATCCCTGCTTGGTCCCCCAAGCAAAAAGCCAATGTGTAAGAACATAAGAAATTGCCATGCTGGGTCAGACCAAGGGTCCATCAAGCCCACCATCCTGTTTCCAACAGAGGCCAAACCAGGCCACAAGAACCTGGCAATTACCCAAACACCAAGAAGATCCCATGCTACTGATGCAATTAATATCAGAGGCTATTTCCTAAGTCAACTTGATTAATAGAAGTTAATGGCCTTCTCCTCCAAGAACTTATTCAATCCTTTTTTGAACCCAGCTACACTAACTGCACTAACCACATCCTCTGGCAACAAATTCCAGAGCTTAATTGTACGTTGAGTTCAAAAGAATTTTCTCCAATTAGTCTTAAATGTGCTTTCTTTTTTTTTTTTTTTTATTTATAACATTTTAAAACATTTTTCACAAGAATTACATCTTGATTGACAAAAGTAAGTTTACATAAAAAAATCTAATAACTAAGAAAACCAAATTTAACATTTAAATTTCCATCCTACTTATTTTACAGTCCACAAAAAAGGATCCAATATCATCATATAATTTCTTTTAGTAATTTTATACTTGCAATAACTAAGTAATATCACAATATCAAGCTCACTAAATTCTTATTTATTTGGGATATTCACTACTTTACTGGTATCAGTTAGACCTCAATCCAGTAGTCAATTCACAATTGCTTTATCCTTTAAAAATTCAGTCAATTGAGAAGGAGAAAAGAAAACAAAGGAATTACCCTTGTAACTAATAAGACACCTAACAAGGGTGTTTGAGAAAGAAGGTAGCTCCTATTTGGAGCACCTTCACTTTCAACAGTAAGAACTGTCTTCTTTTCTGAGTTTGTTTAGAGAAGTCTGGGTATACTCTAACATTCATAGTCAGAATTTTTTCCTTACAATGTTTAAAAAATAGCCTGAGTACCCAGTCAGATTCAAAGCAAATGTGGTTAGTAGAGTAGCCCCCTGAACTAATTCACTGTCCTAAGTTTCCAAAATCGTTGAAAGATTTAAGTTGGGCACTAATATATCTACCTCTGCTATTTGCGCCACTTCCTGAGCTCTTACATTTTCCTGTTTTTTAAATGCTGGGATATAATAAACCTTAACTAAGGGTGGAATTGCTGTTTCTGGAATTTAAAAAATTTCCAGCATGTATCTTTTAAACATTTCTTTAGGAGGCACATGGGGTAGCTTTGGAAAATTTATAAAACAAAGATTTCTCTTCCTATTTGCATTTTCTAAATTTTCTATTTTTACTTGTAGCATTTGATTTCCTTTACTACTAAATCTTGAACTATTTTCCAATTATTTAGATCTTTCCTAATTTTTCCCATTTCTTTTTGTTCTTTATCTTTATTCAACTCTAAATTAACCACTCTATCCTGTATGAAATTCACCTTCTCCACTACTGGAGCAACCATTGCATTTTGCAAGCTAACAATTGCAACCATAATCACATCTAGGGTTACTACATTTGGTTTAACTAAAAGTGGTACAGACAGTTTAGGCAGGTGGGCAAGATCTTCATTCTTTACTAGGCTGGGTTGAGCCCTTCCTTGCACCATTTCAAGTGAAACAGTTTGTCCCTTAAAGGGATCTATCCGGTTTGATATCTCAGTCATTTCCAAGGGGACTGGGCCCGCTATGGACAACTCATTTTCTGCGACTTCCGCAGTTTGGCTGACCCCATGTCATCCTGGATATTGCCGGATTAATTGGTGGTTCCCCATAGATCAGGGATAAGGATAGAGAAAGGTCTGGTGGGAAGTCCGTGATGTTATCCTCGGAAGCTCCTTCCACCCGCGCCACATCCAATCTCAGAGTGCACTGAACATGAGTGTCCATGGGACCCTTTATTAGGGATCCTGGGGTAGAAGCGGGTTCCATCCTCTCCTTTGTCCTTCTTTTACGGACAGAGTGAGGCATATTAAATCAATCTACTAAGACGGGCCACACTTATCACTCAAAATTGTGTAAATTATTCTTGGATCCTAAGAAGGAGAGAGATAAAGCAAAATGTGCTTACAAGGCAATATAGAATCTGTCCAAAGACTGTCCAAAGCTGAACAAAGCCGAACTAAGCCACACGCCCCTTCGGAGTGCGTGGCTTAGGCTGCGCGCCGGCGGCAGCCAAGCACCACTGCTAGGCCGATTTTATGGGCCTCTGCGTCTCCACCCAATGATGTCACAAGGGGGCGGAGTCAGAATAGTCATCGGGGCTAGCAGCCTCACCACGAACTGCTTCGGGGCCGGGCTCACCTCACCCAGATAGCAGTCTCTGCAGTATAGACTTCCTTTTCTCAGGCTCCTCACAAAATCCAAATGCTGGGCCGATTTTATGGGCCTCAGCATCTCCACCCAATGATGTCACAAGGGGGCGGAGTCAGAATTGTTGTCGGGACTAGCAGCCTCACCACGAACTGCTTCGGGGCTGGGCTCACCTCACCCAGGTAACAGTCTCTGCAGTATAGACTTCCTTCTCTCAGGCTCCTCAAAATGTGCTACTTTCTAACTTCATGGAATGTCCCTAGTCTTTCTATTATCTGAAAGTGTAAATAACCGATTCACATCTACTCGTTCAAGACATCTCAGCCATTTCTTCTCCAAGCTGAACAGCCCTAACCTCTTCAGCCTTTCCTCATAGGGGAGCTGTTTCAGGATAGGACTCTTCAGTTTGGAGAAGAAATGCACAGAGGGAATACAATAGAAGTTTCTAAAATCATCAGTGGGGAAGAACAATTTAATAGGGAACATTTAACATTAACATTTTATTGGATTTATGAATCCCCTAACTCAATGAAGGTCTAGGCGATGAACATAAAAGAACATACATAATAATAAATAACAAAAGTAATAACATAATTAAAAGGTTAAAAACAAAATAAAAGTAAATACAAATTAAAACCGCTGAGGTAGATCTTAAATAAGTGTGCCGGATTTTATAAGATACACGCGTAGCCGCGTGTATCTTATAAAATCCGGGGTCGGCGCAAGCAAGGCTGCGCAAAATCGGCAGCCTGCGCACGCCGAGCCGCACAGCCTGCCTCCGTTCCCTCCGAGGCCGCTCTGAAATCGGAGCGGCCTCAGAGGGAACTTTCCTTCCGCCTCCCCACACCTTCCCCTCCCTTCCCCTATCTAACCCACCCCACAGCCCTACTTAAAATCCCCCCCCTACCTTAGTTGTGCAAGTTACGCCTGCTTGAAGCAGGCGTAACTTGCGCGCACCGCCTCGGCATCCCCCAGCACAGGCCGCAGTGCCGGGGGACTCGGGACCGCCCTCCCGGCCCGCCCCCAAACCGTCACCACACCCCCTGACCCATCCTGGACCGCCCCCTGACCTCGAACATGGCCCCGGACACACCCCCGCCTGCCGACACACCCCGCGGACACGCCCCCTCCCGCCCCTTTTACGAAGCCCCGGGACTTACGCGTGACCCGGGGCTTTGCGCATGCCGGCGGCCTATGCAAAATAGGTGCGCCGGCGCGCGAGTGCCCTGCGCGCGTAAATCCGGCAGGATTTACGCACACAGGGCTTTTAAAATCTAGCCCAATGCATAATAAAATAAGCACAGAGTAGTAATACTAGATGATAAAAACTGTAAAAACAAAAGTAACAAATTTTAAACAAAAATGTTTTGAGGAGAGCCTTGCAGGTTTTAATTGAATTGCACTGACGAATCTCAAAAGGAAGAGAATTCTGGGCCAGCTACAGAGAAATAGCATTCACGCATGGTGTGTAAGCGTGCAACTTTAGGAGATGGAACATCTAGGTGACCTTATTGAGAAGAGCGCAAAGACCGAGAGGGTTGATAAAATTTTAAAATTGCATTTACCCATGGGCAAGAGTCATTATTGAGTAATTTGTAAATGGTCATGCCAAGTTTAAATTTGACTCTTTCAGAAATAGACAGCCAGTGTAATTCAATCATAATGGGAGTTATATAATCAGAATGCTTCAAGCCTGAGATGATGCATGCTGCCAAGTTTAACAATAATTGAATAGGGCATAGAGTGGAAAAGGGAAGACCAATGTAGAGGCTATTGTATTCAACAATAGGAAATATGGGAGCCTGCAGAACAGTGCAAAATTCTGGTGGATGCAGCAGTTTTTTTAAGGCCAGAGAGAACTCGTAATCTGTAAAAGCCTTGTTTAATGACTTGCTTAACTTGCAGCTTAAAAGATAGAGAGCTGTCTAATAGGATGCCAAGGTTTTTCACCTGGTTTTTCATTTGAAACATAGTTATTAAGACGTATGATGGTCTCTTTAATAGTAGAATGTGGACTAGACAGAGAAAGAAATTCAGTCTTGGACATGTTTAAAATCAATTTGTTATGTTATAGCCACGAATTGATTCTTGAAAAACAAATGCTCAAGTGATCTAGTGTGTCATTCCAGGAAGAATGGACACGAATGATGAACTGAATGTCATCCATGTAAAGTTTGTAAGAATCAGTAAGATTGGCCAAGAGTTTACAGATCGGTGCAAGGCAGATGTTGAAAAAAAAAGAGGAAAGAGCTGATCCTTGAGGAACACAAGTTTTTATTTATTATTTATTTTGCATTTTTTATATACAGACAACCGTTTGCACATCGTATCGGTTTACAGATAACTTGGAACTTATAGGCTAGGCCTTTACATGGAACAGTAAACTATCAAAACAGAGAAACAAGAAACCAAAATACAATAAATAGAAATTAATTTACAAAATTATAAAGATGATCAGAGTCAATAATACAGGTATTCCAGATAATAAGCATATGGTGTTTTTATGGCAGAAAGAGAAGAAATCTCATTGTGAACTTTGACTTGTTGTGACCGATTAGAGAGGTAAGCGAAACCAAGTCAAGACTGTTCCAGACAGGCCACGTTCACGAAGACAGAAAAGGAGAATGTTGTCATCTATAGTGTCAAATGCTGAGGAGATGTCAAGAGAAATGAGAAGGAATTAGTGACTGGCATCAATGCCCCTTCTGATAGTGTCTGTTAAGGAGAGAAGGAAGAGTTTGGCACTTAAGGCATGTCAAAATTGAAATTGATGCGGATTGAATAAGTCAAACTTTTCAACTTGGTCAGATAGTTGAGATAACACTGAAACTTGAAGAATTTTTTAAAAGAACGGTAGAGCAGAAATAGGTCTGTAGTTACGTGGGTCAGAAAGGTCAAGGTTGGATTTTTTTTTAAGGAGAGGACAAACAATGGCCTTCTTTAGGCTTGTGGGAACCGTGCCTTCATTCAGAGATAAGTTTATTAAGCGCTCAAAAAACCGGGGATAAGTTTCCTTAGCAGCCTTGAATAATGCCAAGGAGCAGAGGGCTTGAGGACAGAGAGTGATGTTGGATTTAGAATTGAGGTTGCTGACTTTGCTAGAGGAACAAAATCAAAAGTGTCCCAGGTGGATTCTAATAGGACAGGATCACTAAGAAACCAGTTGGGAACATTGATAAAGTTCAGGCAAATTTTTTCAATTTTTAAACTAAAATGGATAAAGAATGGTTCAGCAGAAAGCCTTTCATGTGGTGAAAGCTTTGGGGGTTTGGAATTAGTGAGCCATTTAGCTATGGCAAACAAGATTTTAAGATCATAGCCAATCTTTTTTATTAAATTTGAATGGTAGCTTTTTTTGGCTTCTAAGACCAGAATTTGGTAGGTTTTAAGAGTCCCCTAAAAACTTGGGCCAATTCTAAGGATGGATTCTTTTGCTATTTGCGTTGACTTCATAAGGGTTTGGCGTGCAGTTTTGACAGAGAAAATAATCCATGACTGAGGTTTGACATGGCAAGAAGTTACTAACTTCAAGGGAGCTAAATTGTTGAGAATAAACTCTGAAAGGTGATCCCAAAGTGAGATTGAATCAGTGATATTATGAAATGATATCCCGGAGCTTGCAGAAGATACAACGGTGGAAAACAAGGTGCTATCAATTTTGCCATGCCATGAATAGGTAGAAACTTATTTCTAACAGACTGAGAATTAATTAAACTAATAGAAACCTTAGGAAAATGAGGATTATCAAAAGTGTGTAGAGATGCTTGAGGCAATATGGCCAGCGAAAGATGTAGTAGGATTTAACTGAAGAGCAGTCACCATAGCATCCTTGACCAGTCAGGGTTTGGATTTTGAAATGATAGTCCTGCAAGGAATCTACAGTAAAGCCTTCTGCAGACTCAGCAGCACTCAGCATGCATGAAGGAGCGCACAAAGGAGCTCCTTTGGTGCGCTCCTTCGTGCACACGGTGCCTCTAGCGACCCTCGCCGGCTCTTCACCCCCCCCCCCCGGTTTGATGACATCATCAAGAGGCGGGCCTTGATGCTGTAGATGTAGTGGGAACCAGCGGGGGGAACAGAGGCTCAGCAACAGCTCTCCCAGCAGAGTGTAAGGTAGCAAAACAGCTCAATGAAGGTGGGAGAGGCACACCTGCAGAAGCAGTCTCAGTGCATTGGATGTCCCACACTGGCTCTTCACCCCCCCCACCCCCGTTTGATGACATCTTCGGGGGTCGGGCTTGATGCCATTGTTGTAGTGGTTATTTAGTCTTTTGAACAGTACTAGGAATAGGGAATACTCCAGGGAAATAACTGGTAACAGATTTAAAACAATTTTAAGAAAAGTTTTTTTTTTTAGTCACCATACAATTAAGTTGTGGAATTTGTTGCTGGAGGTTTGATGAAGGTTTTAAAAAGTGTTGACAGGTTTCTGAAAGACAGATCCCTTCAGTTCTGGGAATGAGCAACAAGGAGGGGATAGGAAAATTGGTTCTTATCTGCTAATGTTTGTTCCTGTAGTACCACAGATCAGTCCAGAACTCCTGAGTTTTGCCTCCTTTCCAGCAGGTGGAAACAGAAAAAGTTTTGCTGACACTGGCATGAAACCTGGTATGCCTTCTGCAGTCACTCAGTATTGACCTGTACCCAAGCCAAGATACCACTGAAGATAAACAACACATCCCCCTGAACGAAATAAGCAGATGATCTCTTTTTTGAAAAGGGCCTGCTCAATATGTAGTGCTCTCCCAGAGAAAACAAACACCATCAGATGGGTAGTAAGTTGCGTTGCTGTCCTGGCTTACATCACTGCAGAGAACAATCCGCAGGAGCTGGGCCCATTAAGATATCTTTGACTTAAAACTAGTTTAAGGCTTATATCACAACCATGAAATACGATACTTATAAAAATTCTCTTCAGTTAAAAAACAGGGTCTAGGCTTGTCCACAACCGTCCATCCAATAGCTGGAGGCAGAAAACACTGGCTGTATCTGATTCCTTGCATGACAGACATATCGGTGGTCATTAAAAAAAAAACCTCTGCCTCCAATTGCTGGATGAGGGAACTAAACCCACAAGTTCTTGACTGGTGGAGCAGAAGGACAAGGAATTAGCAGTTGTAAAATGTGCACGGGTAGTTTTGGTGAAGGTCATCTTCAAAGAGAAAGTATGCTTGTACTTTCCCTTTGAAAACTAGTGGGACTTATGTGCTGTTACCAAATGACACCCATAGTGTAAGAGAAGGTTTTAAAGCTGCATAAGGCAATGGGGGAAATAAGAAAAACAGGAAATATTCTCTGCTTGAGGCATATAAATTCTTCAAAATTTTCATTTGCTCTTTTGTTTCCTTTTTTCATCTTATTCCTAAATCTGGCTTTGTATATTATCATACTTTTTTTGGAATGAAAATGTGTGCACCTTTATTCTAGTTACACCCTGTGTTAAAAAAATCTTCTTCCTCGAGTCCACTCCTCAGCTACTCAAGTCATGGCCATGCTTGACCAACAAAACAAAGGCAGGAGCAAGGAACTGCACTTCAAGCATTCAGTAACAACAAATTGGGAAATGCAGTAGGGTTTAATGAGTCCCAAACAAAATGAAGCTGGTTGTAAAATTTAATTTTTATTGGCGGCAACTCCATTGCTTTGAAAAGGCATAGTTTTAGACAGGGTCCCCCGACACGGACCTGTGTATCGCCAAACGCGGCTGCATTGGGAGGGACGTATTTAAAGTGGAGTTCATAAGCTGTAACAGAAAGAACAATTTAAATGGGGGGAACCCCTAGCAAAGGATCCAAAATTGAACAGCACAGATAGGAATTCATAATCAATTCATAACACATATTGTTTTAACATAACACTCACATTCGATTTCAAGGTAATGCTCACATTCAATTTTACAAAGAAACGACAGGCAGTGCCGGCAGATTATGCATTTAAAGAAACCAAAAAGTACCGCCAAGATGTCTTGGCCAGTCATAATGAAATAAGCCCCTATTTAATAAGCGGAGAAACCAGTCCGGAAATACAGTAAGTAAAAAAGTTATCGGGAGGACAAGTGCAGGCAAATTACAGAAAAACAGAGGCATGTAACGTGCGGGGTCGGTAAACTCAACCAAACTTGTAAAGGTAAAAGTAAAAAATAATAAAAAATAAATAAAATAAAGATACAGGTTTTTGCACCCGATTGTAGAAACTACAGAGAAATTTAGAAAGATTACTTCGTAGACAAACTTATACATGCTCACTAAATGTACGGCCAAAAAGATCACTTACAACAAAACATCTACAGTTCCAGGTTAAAGCATAAGCTCTAACCCGTTAAATTATTCATATCACGTTATATTTATTCTACCTGCTTATATTTATTTATTCTACCTGCTTATATTTATTCCACCTGCTTTTGCTTTTATCTTCCTTCCAGCTTGTTTTAAGCTCCCAAGTTTCCATTCCTTGTTGATTGTAACTTTGACTTATTCCTTTTTCTTTGTTATCCATTGTTTACCAGAATTGTTACATCAGTTTACCCTTGTTAAAATGTAAACCGATCTGATATGGTTATCTACTATGAAGGTCGGTATAAAAAAACTGTTAAATAAATAAAATAAATAAATTATGTGCAAACATTTAAACTAAAGTCGGGAAATAGCACCATATTACCGAAGCGTCAGAATGACTACACTGAGGGGAGTTTGTCCTTACTTTTTGGTTTCTTTAAATGCATAATCTGCCGGCACTGCCTGTCGTTTCTTTGTAAAATTGAATGTGAGCATTACCTTGAAATCGAATGTGAGTGTTATGTTAAAACAATATGTGTTATGAATTGATTATGAATTCCTATCTGTGCTGTTCAATTTTGGATCCTTTGCTAGGGGTTCCCCCCATTTAAATTGTTCTTTCTGTTACAGCTTATGAACTCCACTTTAAATACGTCCCTCCCGATGCAGCCGCGTTTGGCGAAACACGGGTCCGTGTCGGGGGACCCTGTCTAAAACTATGCCTTTTCAAAGCAATGGAGTTGATTGCAATAAAAAGTAAATTTTACAACTAACTTCATTTTGTTTGGGACTCATTAAACCCTACTGCATTCCCCATGCTTGACCAACAGCCATGTAATGTTTGCCTTCGGATCTGCTGAAGATCAGCACAACAGTTTGCCTCCGCTTCCCTGACCCCAATTCACTTAGATTCAGCATGCCAGGAGGGCTTAAGTAGGAGTTGCTGCCAAAATGTCCACGCTAAGACCTAAGACAAAGAACATGTATAACCAAGGGCTTTGCACCAACTCTCAAAGCAAACGTTTCAAGTGTGCTTTCACTTTGAAAAATTTCTGCAGGTACAAAAAATAAACACATGTGATCATTTGCACCTGTTCTTTCTGCATGTAGAATATTCATGGAAAAGTAAAAAGCAAGATCTGAAAATGCCACCTGTGCAGGTACTTGTTTTCCCCCTTACCTAAACACGCCTCTGGAATATCCTCCTCTTAATGTGTCTAAATGTAGGCCCGTTGTGGAACCAGGGGCAACATTTAGACCAGTGGTTCCCAACCCTGTCCTGGGGACCCCCCAGCCAGTCGCGTTTTTCAGGATTTCCACAATGAATATGCATGAGAGAAAATTTGCATGTTATGGAGGCAGTACATGCAAATTTTCCCTCATGCATATTCATTGTGGATATCCGGAAAACCTGATGGCTGGCAGGGGGGGGGTCCCCAGGAGAGGGTTGGGAACCACTGCTTTAGACTGTATTGAGGGTGGATATTTACAAACCAGTGGATCAGCATGGGAAATCCATTTTACCCATGTTAGTCACTTTGCAAATTGATCCCTTAATAGTAAGAAAAAACGACTTCTGTTGCTGTATTAACTGGGTGGGCAAGAAACTGTTAAGGATAGGATGATGGGGGGGGGGGGTACAGAGAGAAAATTAAAAAAAAAATGTAAAAACAAAAAAAGAGGTTTGCATTTTCTTCACCTTCCCATCTGGCAGCTCCACGTAGCCTTCTATGTCAGTCAGTGCTGTTTTTCCAAACCTCCCCAGCTCTCCCTGAAGCTTGAGGCCTGTGAATGTCCGCGCCATTTTCCAGAACCTTGACAGAGAGAACACACCCCAACATTAAAGAAAGTCCAAAACGGAACACAGATTAGAATACTACTAGGGTAGCTACCTAGTTAAATGTTTGCAAAATAAATCGTGGGTCTATTCAAGTTTAATGGAATCCCCAGGAATAAAAGATTCCTCACCAATTAGACACTAATCTTTTACATTTAGCTTACATCCTTTTATGGATAGCTATTGGTGAGTTACATTCGGGTACTGCAAGTATTTCCCTGTCCCCAGAGATTACAGACTAAGGGCTTGATTTACTAAGGCTTTTCTCCCATTCTGTGTCTATGGGAAACAATGCTCAGTAAATGAGGTCCTCAGTTTGTACCTGAGGCAATGGAGGGTAAAGTGACTTGCTCAGGGTCATAAGGCATGGCAGTAGGATTTGAACCCTAGCTTCTCTGGATCCTAGCCCACTGCTCTAACCACTAGGCTACTACTTTGTATAATGGGAAGAATATCCTTTCTTCTTCTTTCAGTAAATTAATTTTAGAAAAAGTAATATGGGGTAGATTTTATAAGGTACATGCGTGCATCCATGAGCGCGTGGTTCCCGGCGCACACACATGGATGCGCTGATTTTATGACATGCGTGTGCCGGCATTCACGTCATAAAATCCCTGGGCACAAGGGGGGGGAGAATTTATGCAAACTCCGTGTGGTGATGCATTCGGGCTTTCCCCAGTTCCCTCCCAGTCCGCTCCAATTAAGCAGCGGACTAGGAGGGAACTTCCCTACCTCCTACCTAAACTCCCTCGCTCTTCCCCTCTCCTCCCCACCCCCTAAACCCTAACTATCTTTTTTTTTTTTTTGGTTTTATAACTTACTTCAGGTCCCCCTAAGCTGAACGTCTTCGGGACAGTGCTCAATGGTGCGGTCTCGGCCTGCCCCGCCCCTTTGAAGAGGCCCGGCACTTGTGCGCGTATCTCTTTGAAAATTTGCGCAGTGCGCGCAAGGCCCAGCCACACACATAAACCCCGGATTTTAGGCACGCAGGCCTTCTAAAATCCGGGCATATATTGGGTATTGAAGTGGAAAAAGGATTCTTTACCTAAGTGCCACGAGTTTATGAAAACTGAACATTTAAGAATTGTATTTGCATGCACTGAATGTGTAGGGGGAAATTTGCATATGCTTCAGTTAATGTAAAATCGTGACGGTCGCTCAGAACTCAAATATCAAAGTCCCTTTGATCACTTTAATCAACTGAGAGATAAAACTTTTTCTCCCCCACCCCCCCACCCAAAATATAATTTAACATTTCAAGGCCAGCAGTGCCAAGCAATTCTTAGTTGCTGAAGGACGCACTTGATGTGCCCTGTCCCGGATGTGGTGAGCTGATCTTCGTTTTCAGCGGAGAAGGTGACTTTGAAGATGTCCTGGGAAAACGCTTTGGACCTCAGCACAATCTTCTCGTCTTGCCAGTTCCAGACAGTCAGCATGAAGTCAGGACTGCTGCCCACTGTGGCCAAGAGCGTGCCCGAAATGTTGAAATCGATAAACGAATAAGCTTCCGTAGTTCCTCCTGGAAAAATTAAAATTACAATATAAAAGAAAAAAAATGCAAACAGAAAAAGAATCCTTCCAACATTCGGCAGGTCCTAAGATTTAGAATAAGAACCTAAGACTTGCCATACTGGGTCAGACCAAGCATCCATCAAGCCCAGCTCTCTGTTTCCTGCAGAGGCCAATCCAGGTCACAAGTACCTGGCAGGATCCCAAGGGGTAGAGAGATTCCAAGCTGCTTATCCCAAGAATAAGCAGTGGATTTCTGCAACTCTACCTTAATAAAGATTAGTAGACTTTTCCTCCAGGAACTTGTCCAAACTTTTAAATGCAGCTACACTTATAGCTTTCACCACATCCTCTGGCAACAAATTCCAGAGCTTAATTATGCACTGAGTACAAAAAATATTTTCTCTTATTAGTTTTAAATGTATTACTCAGTAACTTCATTGTGTTTCCCTGGTCTTTGTACTTTTCAAAAGAGTAAACAACCGATTAATGTTTACTTGTTACATTCCACTCATTATTTTATAGCCCTCTATCATACCTCCCCTCAGCCATCTCTTCTCCAATCTGAAAACCTCTTTAGCCTTTCTTCATAAAGTAATTGTTCCACCCCCTTTATCATCTTGGTTGCCTTTCTCTGTACCTTTTCTAATTCTCCTATATCTTTCTTGAGATGTGGTGACCAGAACAAGTCAAATTTGTTCATGTTGTGATCACTGTTGCCAAGTGGATCCAACATTGTTACCTTTCGCACCAAATCCCGTGTTCCACTAAGGACTAGGTCTGAAATAGTTTCCCCTCTTGTTGGTTCTTGTACCAGCTGCTCCATGAAGCAGTTATTTATTTCACTTAGGAACTTTCCCTCTCTAGCATGTCCTGATGTGACAGTCACCCAGTCAGTACTGGGGTAACTGAAATCACCCATTATTACTGTGCTGCTGATTTTGTTAGCTTCCTTAATTTCGTTTAGAATTTCATTGTCTTTTAGTTCATTCTGGCCAGGTAGACGGTAATACACTCCATTACTATTTTATTCCTTTTTTCACCTGGAATTTCTATCCATACAGGTTCAACGTTGCATTTTGTTTCCTGCAGAACCTTTATCCTGTTTGACTCAATGCTCTCTTTAATATATAGTGCCATCCCTCCACCAATTTTGATATAATATGTACCCTAGTATCAGTGTCCCATTGGTTATCCTCCTTCCACCAGGTCTCTGAGATGCCAATTATATCTACCTCTTCATCCAGTGCTATACACCCTAACTCTCCCATCTTATTTTTTAGACTTCTCACATTTGTTTATAGACATTTCAAAGTATGTTTCTTGTTTGTATTAACAACCTGCTCATCAGTTGACAGGGGCAATTTGGAATCTTTTGCACCTTACTTAAAGGCACCTAGTTCCCTTTGGCATTTATTGCAATGTCTCTACTGGGATGCCCTGTTTTCCTTGTTTTCTTAGTATCCTTCAAAGATACATCATTCTGAACCATGCACTTCTGAGTGATTATCTGCTTTCCCACATCATCTAGAAGCAAAACTAGGTTAAAGAGATAGGATAACATTATGATATTTTGCTAAAAATCAATTGTGATATTTATGCAATCACAAAGAAATACAAAATATTTGGTAACAAAGTGTCTTTTTAAACATGGAGATCATGTAATTGTATTACCTACCCCGCAGTATTCTATAAGGCCGCAGAGAAGGATATTCATAAATAACAACATGGGGGTAGAATCCTTTTTCTGCTACCGCAAAGTACTGGTAAGAAGGATGTACCTACAAGGAGTCAAAAAGATTTTTGAGGCAGTAAATGCAAATATATCTCATGCATGTTCATTGCAGATATCCTGAAAACCTGACCAGCTGAGAGTCTCAGAGGACAAGTGTGGGCACCATTGTCCTAGACCATGTCTACTAGGAATTTGGTAAAAAAATATTTTGAGTCCTCAGTACAAGTGGGGTATGTGTGCAGATGAAGATAATATATGGGGTTTATTCTTTTCTCTGATGGCTTCACCTACCGTTCATGGTCTCCCATACTATGTGTAAATGTCTACTAGATGCCACCTGGACTATTATGGGGCATATTTTAGCAGTCTGCGAGCATATTATACCATGACTATGCCCCGGCACCACCTGTGCTAGATTCTACTGTGACATGCCCATTTGCTGTTTTTGAGTCAATGATGAGCCACGGTGCTAAACATATTAAGTCATGTAAGATGTGGCTCACAATTATAAAGGCAGCCACATTAGATGGCGTAGCTTAATCATATTAATTATTTTATATCATTTTCTTATAAGTAAAATATGACTATCTGATACTATCCCCATAAAGGAATGTTAGTCTGAATTTCATTAATCTGCACCGTGTACCTATTTTGGTCAGTCAGATTTTTGAAGTCATTTATACTCAAGTCGCATACTGTACCTTAACTGTTTTAAATTTATTATTCTATTTTTGATATTGATTTTATAGGCATTATCTATAGCCCATACAAAGTATTACACTCTGAAGGAGACATAGCATCGATACTTGCTAAGAGTAAGCGCTTACATGTTTGTCATTAGTTTTACTACATTTTCTTTTTACTTCTCTTTTCTCTTTATCTTTTTATACATATCATATACACATGGTGAGCTCTTTTATTTTTCATACATTTATCTAATTTATGGCACTCATGGTAACTTTTTATAGTTAAAGGCAATATGCATTTAATTTGTACTGTTTACCTGTTTAGCTGGTGTTTACTGACTTTACTGTGCTTATTTTATGGTGCTGTTTTTACTATTTATTGGTTATTTATTTCACTTACATCTTGTTTTAGACTCATTCCATATAATCCCATGTTACCATTTTATATGTTCATTTTACATGTTCATTTTAAATGTTTGTTTATTATATGTTTTTATCAGTCTTATTCATTTTTATATTTTTAATGTCATTTATTGTATGTTTTAGCCCCTGATGCAACCCTACTGAAAGAGGGCGAAACTCGGCTGGAGTCGGGCTCTATTGCGTATATTTGCACACAATAAACCTCTACAAGATCGGACATTTGGTTGCTTATTGTGTACTGTTGCTCTCTAGATTCTACTGTGACATGCCCATTTATTTTATCAAGTTACTGTGACGTCCAGAGCTTCTGTATCTTTACCAAGCTATGTGGCATTTATTTGTCCAATAAGACTTATTACAAAATACTGTTCTCAGGAACAGATAGTGCACAGACAATCAATGGAATTTTAACAAGAGGAAGAAAAAGGCCTATATATATATATATATATATATATATAATAAATATTAAAAAAAAAACCTTCAGTCTTACCTTGGCAATGGCAATGCCTCCTCCACTGCAACTCCTCAGATACCTTTGTTCCTTGGTTTTCATATTAAGGATTATTATTATGTTGCCAGCGATATACATGAGAGTCTGTTCATCCAGCAGCTGCAGATTTGCCCGTTTGGTGCAGTCATAGCCAAAAGAATGTCTGGGAGAGCTGCATTCAGGAAGCTAATTGTCCAAGATACCTTGGCACTATTTTACCATAGCCGCAACTGGAGTTGTACTGTACAGCTGGGCAAATTAAGCAACGCCAACAAGATAGCTTAGGAGTTTAAAGAAGTTCCTTTAGGTCTATGTTTTTAATAATACAGTATAATTTGACCAACTTACTTACTGTTTTTACAAAGAAAACCCTTCAACTGAGACATAAAAAAAACCCAAAGATGACTGCAGGATTCCAAAAGCCACCCTAGTGCATGGCCCCCAGCCAAAGGCTGTCGCTATAATGACTTAACTAGGTAAGTTGGGAGGAGATATAAAAAGGGGGAAAATCCCCGGGCAGCTGTTAACTTAGGCTTGTGGCTCCAGATCCCAGCTCTGTTTCTGACTGAGCAAGAGAAAACTGCAGGGGCCAACCACCTTCCCCACCTCCAAAAAAAAATGTAAAGGCAATAGTCTTGATTTCACTGTTGCTGCCCAGTCTGATAGGAAGGTGTTCCAGCCGCTCATCTACTAAAACAGCTTCCCTATTGGAATCTGCTATGCAACGCAGAATAAATCTGGACAAGGGTAACAACAATACATGCTAATTTAAATTCATGCTATATTGCTTAGTAGATATTATCTACCCGCATTATGAAGTGATAATACACAGTTGTGCCAAGTGTGTGACTCTGGGGATTCTCTACAGTGCTAAAAGTGAACCAAACTTAAATATTCTGATCTACACCACTAACTAAATGTTAAGTCTTAGGTAAACACTGGTAAATTCTCATCTTCAGGAAGGGAAACATTACCAGGAGGAATATGAGACTGGAACATGCTCCTGCAGCAGATGTATCCTCGGTTAACAGTTTTGATAGAGACATAGATAACTATATAGACTATAAGGGCAGCAGGTATAGGATAATGAAAAGGTCAAGTGCTGTCTAAGGCAGTGGTTCTCAACCCAGTCCTCAGGACACACTCCACCGGTTAGTTTTCAGGATATCCACAATGAATATGTCTGAGATAATTTGCTTAGAGTGGAGGCAGTGCATGCAGCTCTATCTGAAGCATATTCATTGTGGATAATCCTGGAAACAAGACTGACTGGGTGTGTCCTGAGGACTGGGTTGAGAACCATTAGTCCAGGAGTGGTCAACTCCAGCCCTCAAGAGCTTTCAGGATATCCACAAAGAACATACATATAATGGAAACACTATCAATAATATGTACTAATTTCTCACCTTATAAGGAACTTATAAAATGCAATTACTGTATGAAGTTAAGCAACCTTCATATAGCACTAGGTTCCTGGATAATGTAACCAGGTACATTATCCAGGAACCTAGTGCTATATGTAACCAGGTACATTCTCCAGGAACCTAGTGCTATATGAAGGTTGCTTAACTTCATACAGTAATTGCATTTTATATATTCCTTATACGGTGAGAAATTAGTACATATTATTGATATTGGTTGTTTTTCTCACTATAAGAGGTTTTGTCTATATATAATGGAAACACTACATACAGATCTATCTTATGCATGTTCATTGTGGATATCCTGAAAACTAGGCCTGTTTGTGGCTCTTGAGAACTGGACTTGGCCACCCCTGCACTAGTCTAAGGGCTGTTCATCTCATTAGTTGAAAGTTAAGATGATACAGCATTCTAACAGCAATACTGGTCCTGAAGGCAACTGGATTATTTGCAAATTATGACACCTTTTATTGGCTCACCTTGAAAACCATCCAAAGATGTTGATGTATGCAAGATTTTAAGATGACATAAGTCTCTTTGGCAGATGTGATGTTTTAGAAGAGAATATCTTCCATTCCTTACTTTGCTAGCCTCATTCCCTCCAAAGGGATCGCAATCGCTCCTCCCATCATTGACATCATGGATCTCAACGCAGTCTCACTCATCCCCGATGGCAGTGAGCTCATTCCTTGTAATATGATCTCACCAATTTTAGAATTATTCTCGCAGCAAAAAAGAGCAGAGGCTGCTGTCAGATTGCCTGAGGACCAGATGTGGCCATTCCTACAGTCTACATTTAATAGTGAATGAGATATTCAATTGAATGGATTATGTACTTTTTAAATGAAATCTCTGCTTAGCAAAAAGGAATTCCAGACCCACAAAGATCTCACAGGAGGAAAGCACCATGATGTTATCTTGCATGTACATAGTATGTCTTATGAATTCTAGAAGGTGGCTCTCTTTGGAACAATGCAAGTATTACGAAAGGCAAATAACCTTGGCTTATTAGTGAGGTTCACTCCCGTCAGGGGATGTGCAAAACAAACCCATTTGGAGACAGTACACACTGAAGGATACATGAAATGGAGAAGATCGATTGGGATTCCAGAGTCTTCTGTCACAGATGACCGAGAACAAATTTCCTCATAATTGTAGAAGAAGTCATCAGGGATACTTTTGATAGATGTCTCTGCCTCTGTATTCAAATACAGAAATAGTAAATAGGCCCAAGTTGCTTTCATCTGGAAATAGAAGTCCCAACAGTGGTATTGGTGAATTCCAGAGCGGTGAACCAACACAGCCTGCTCAAGATGACGTTTGAGCACACGTGGTGGGTTCCTTTCTTCTTCCCTTCAAAAAAGACCCAGAATGATGCAGCCACTGCTTGGCAATTTAAGCAGGAATGGGACTGTTCGTGGGCGTAGGCTGTTTTCTCCCCTGCTCTGCTGTGGTTTCCAGCCATCAACAGAGAACTGCCGACAGACTGTCTCACTGGCACGAGGTGGCCAGAGGAAGCAGCAGCAGCCCATAAATGAGAGGCACAATGAACAAAAGGCAGGAGAGAAAGTAAAGAGTTGGTAAAGAAGACATGGGAACGATGATATAGGGATAGGAATGGAAGTAGGGCAAGAGGAGGAGGGGAGAGAAAACAGATGGGAAGCTAGCAAGGAAGAAAATAAAGGGGCTCACAACCCACGATCTTGATATTCACCCAGGTAAAATGGCCTAAATTGTGGCCCCAAGCATGCAGAGGGTCCACAACGCCTGAATTTTTAGCTCTGTTGAAGAGAGGTGTTCAGGTAGGAGAGTAAAACAGCATCTGTACAGGTAAGTGCTATTCCCTGTACGTACCCGGATCAGTCCAGACCCTTGGTTTTGCCTCCAATCCAGCAGAGGGAGACAAAGAAAGATTCTACTGACTCTGCCCTATCCCTTGGGGTGCCACCTGCAGTCCCGTCAGTATTTCTCTGTCTTCCAGCAGAGGTGGAGGCGCAAAACCCTGCAGTCTGCGGTAGTTTTTTTGTCAGATTGTTTAGGAATTCTTTTTAGTGAGGTTTGCTAGGTCTTTTTGATTGGGACTAGTCCTTTAAGGTTTGAAAAAAAAAAAAAAAAAAAAGTAGGTTAAGCGGTCTAGCTTTAATTATCAGCCGCTTCACTGCCTCCCAGGAGGTTGGGAGGTCCTGAAGGGATTATCCCTCCTGGTTCTGAGGCCACCGGAGTTGGGGAGGTTATTTACCCAACAACCACTCCTGGCCAAGGTGATACCGGGGGACCCGGCTCACTCATCCTATTTGGAGCAGCTCCCGGGGCCCGCGGCATTTCTTCAGGTAAAAAAAAATATATATATTATATTTTATTCTGTAAACAGCTTTTGCAGTTTCTTGCTAACTCAGTGCTCGGCGGCGCCGTAGGTTTCGTTTTTGCGTCGGAGTCTATTTTTTTCTTTTTATTTCTTTTTCTTTTGGTTCACCCCGTTTGTCAGGTTTTTTTCTTGATGCTGCGCGTGTGGAGACGCGCACTCACAACTCTCACGGGAGAGCCTCTGCTCTGCTTGCCTCCCCAGTGGGGAGGGCCCGTCTATTTTAGCTGCAAAGGGATGCGAGTCAGCCGGCTCGCGCGGCCCCAAAGCCTCAGCGCGGCTGCTCTCCTCCTCCAGATCCGTTTCGTTGCAGTGCAGGAACGGAGGCTTGAGTACGATGCGAGCAGCGACTCAGCAGGCCATGCAGGGAGCATCGGATCCTCCTCCTTTGTCACCGCAGCAGGCAGTTCCCGGGGGAGACAAGCCGCACGAAGATGCAGCAGGCTCAGATGAGGAGAGCCTTGAGGAGGTCTCAAATTCCTCTTCCTCCTTTTCAGGGGATTTTATTAGGTTTCTGCATAAGGCTTACAAATTTAAGAAGAAGCGAAGGAAGCACAGAGAGAGTTCCTCTGCGCAGGGTCCAAGGGACTGGTCCTCCAAACGTTTGAGACCAAGCGGTTTTGATTCTGATCCAGTTCCAAAGCGTCCTCTTCGTTCATTCTAGCTCCACAATGTAGTTACTTTTAGTTCACAGGAAAAAGGAGTTTGGCTTAAATGAAAGAAACACCTAACGATAATAAAAAACTGTAAACCTTGCTCAGACATATCTTGGCACATAACAAAACCTGACCTGGTGAGATATACAGTAGGCCAGTTTACAGTGGAATAAAATCAATGTAAGGAAAATAAACAAGGACATAGGTAGAGCACTAAACTATCAAGCTTGTTTCTTTCACTCTGTGCATATAAAACTCTATCCTGAGAACAGGGCCTCCTTTAAAAAGCCCTTCACTCACTTTCTTTTTCTGCCTGTTTTCCTGGTCCCTTCTCAGCGCTGGCCTCTCTTTTCGGCTCCAGTGGGGCATCCGATTCCTGTCCATCTGGTACTGGTTGTCCTTCCTTGGCACTGGTCTCAGCAGAAAGCTGGCCATCTTTTTCAGTCTGTTCTTCAGTTTTCCCTTCATCCATTTCTAGGGTGTTAAAATCAGAGCAGTTAGGTTTCCTGAATTATCTACTGGTGTCTGCCACTATGCTTCTTGGCCAAGGAAAGAACCAATTAATGAAGTGTATTCCAAATTTTCGAGGATACCACATTTTTACACATTTTTTTCTTTTGTTTTGCTTTGCTCCTATCTGTGAGCTCCAATCCATTAGGGACACTGAGCAAGTCCAATTTTATGGGAGAAGACAGAGTCACTGGACTGAAAGAGATAGGAATTTCCTATGAGCTCAGCTAGGCAGCTGTTCCTTTAGTTCAGGACTTCCCAAACTAGTCCTGGTGACCACACAACCAGCTGGATTTTCAGGCCTTTCACAATAAATATGCTTGCGATCTATTCAAGAGACCCAGTTAGGCAAATGTACCTCATGCATATTCATTGTGGATATCTTGAAAACCTGACTGGCTATGGGGTCACGAGGACAGGTTTGGAAGGCCCTCTTTTAGATCAGGAATAAACAGTTTTAGTACAGCGTTTCTCAAACCCTCTCCTGGAGGCCAGTCAGGGTTTCGGGATACCCATAATGAACATGCACAAGATAGATGTCTGTACATTGGAGAACCAGCTTATGCAGATCTCTGCCATACATATTCATTGTGGAAATCCTGAAAACCTAACTGGCTAGCAGTGGCTCCAGGAGAGGGTTGAGGCGCACAGTTTTAGTCAGAGATCTGCAAGTTTGAGCCTAAGATCTCCCAGCTGGATGGGCATGGTGAGCTGCAGGGGATGTGGAGCCCTCAGGACACCCAACGGATGCAACCTTGACCAAATCAGTAGCTCCCTGTGCTGCTGGGAGCCAACTGGAAACTAGCCATTGAGCTTAAGCAAACTTCCCCAGTCAACAGTACGGAAGGGATTATTATAAGCCACAAATCAAATATGTTTCTCAGTTCTGAGAGCAGGCAGATTCTCAATCTTTGAAAGCTGAAAATCACTAGCCCAGTAGCTTTAGAAATATTAATTTTGCTGCCCATTATGGCTCCTTACTTATCACCCTCCCCCAAATAAGTCACTTATAGAGAGTTCATTATATTGAACTGGTCAAAGAGGCTAATTCAAACTTTATTCATATTTAAAGGATTCTTTTACCAAATGACACATTTATAATAAATATTTGTTTCCCTCGAGCTAAAAATGTAGTACAGAAAAATGCCAGTAAAGAGCAAATACAACTCTATGGAAAAAGGAAATTATCTTGCACAGCCAACTCCTTCCCCAAAAGCACTAGTTACACTTGTAGCTAGGCAACCATTGGTAAATGTTCCCATTTTCACTAAGGAAGTGCTGAGAGCAAGGCAGTCTGGGATTTGTGGTCCTCTTGTTCATTCCACTATAACATGTGTGTAAGCAATGATGAGAAAGTTTACCTACCTACCTGTATCCAGAGCCAGGCTTTAAAAAAAACGTTTAAACTTCTGCTTAATGCAATTGTGAGCGTTTTATGCTTTATTTTTAAATCAGCCTAGAAAACAAGTAGGGAAAGTACTTTGAAAAGATTTTAAAAACTGCGGAGATAGTCTCCCCCCAGAGAATGAATATTGTTTGTACTGTTGCAGTATTTGCCATTTAACATACAAAACATTATTCTGGTCAACAGAACAAAGTTAATGTAAATCGGCAGCTGTCATATTGGTGGTTGAATACCAGTAAATGAAACGGAGGAAGCATTCAAGCTGATTTGTGAGAGAGGTAGAGAGTGAACAGCTGGGGACAGAGGCAGCTCCCGCATGGAGGAGAGGGAAGCGCCAGGCTGGAGCGACTCAGGAAAATGCAGCGATTGAAGAGAAAGAAAATAACCCATCCCCAGAGACTGCAGCAAATGAGACAATGAAAGAGTAAAATGAAAGCAAAATACCATTAGGGGAAGAAGAAAGCAAATTTGCTTACTGTAAACGGTGTTTCCTTAGATAGCAGGATGAATGAGCCATGCTGTCTGATATGTCCTCCAGCAGCCTCTAGGTGGAGCTTCTCTCAGAGATTACAGAGCTTTGGCTCTGCGGCTGCACATGCTTCTTCCCGCGTAAATTGTCATTTTCTCCTTAGTTTGTAACGTAGTGCGCATCCAGCAAAGCGGTACTTTCTGAGACTGTCTAGGGAGGCGGGTGGGGCAGCATGGCTCATTCATCCTGCTTTCTATAGAAACACCATTTACGGTGAGCAAACTTGCTTTTTCCCATGGATAGCAGGACTTAATTAGCTATGCTGTTTGGGAGTCCCCCGCTGCGGGTTGTGGTCTGCTATTTCATGCACATCTTGAAGTCCTGTGTGCACAACCCGCTCCTGAGGTAGAGAGACTCATTTTCTCATAGAAGCAGACAACACTGCTGAATCCAGAGCTGCATCTGAAGCTGTCTGCTAGTCCAGGTAGTAGTGGGATGTGAAGGTATGTAAAGACGACCTTGTAGCTGCTTTACAAATGTCCTGCAACGGCACCATATGAAAATGCGCCAGTGAAGTAGTGACTGCTCAAACTTGATGTGCTCGGGCCCTGTCCAGAAGAGTCACTAATCGCTTTGTGTAGCAAAAATGAATGCATTAAGATATCCAGCTCGAAATAGTCCTCTTTGCCACTGGCAGGCCAGGGGCATTCGGATTGAATGATACAAAAGCTGAGAGGTTCTGTCAGAAGAATGTGTCCTTTGCTTTTAGTATGCTAACGCTCTCTTACAGTCCAGAGTGTGGAGGAGACACTCCCTATCATTGCTGTGAGGCTTTGTGAAGAACATAGGTAACGTAATGGTCTGGTTGAGGTGGAAAGGCGATACCACCTTAGGTAAAAAGGAAGGATGGGTACACAATGTAATCTTGTCGTGAAAAAACTGCAAGTTCGGCGGGTAGTGAACCAGAGCTTGATGTTCACTGACCCGTCTGGTGGAAACCACTGCAATCAGGAATACCACTGCCCAGGTGAGGTATTTCCCACAGTCGCTCCATTTGACCTTGGGCAAGTCACTTTACCCTCCGTAACCTCAGGTACAAAATTAGATTGTAAGCTCTGAGGGGACAGGGAAATACATCTAGTACGTTAATGTAATCTGCTTTGATGTACACTTTAAAGTGCCAAAAAGCGGAATATAAAAATCTAAATAAATGAAAATCTAAAATACTGTCCATTGGTTCAAAGGGTGGAAACAGTTGTTCCAACACTAAGTTAAGATCCCAAGGGACTGCTGGCTTGGTCACCGGTGGTCGCAGTCTCAAGATCCCCTTAATGAAATGAGAAATTGGGAGTGGCTTGATATTTGAAGCCCATTGTGTGGGTGATGATATGCAGCAATAGTACTGACATGAACCCTGACCGAGGCTGTTGCCAAGCCCAATTAGTAGAGAGTATGAAGTACTCTAGCAGAATGAACAGGAGAATGGATTTATGTCTTTTGCCTGGCACCAAGTGGAGTATCAGCACCATTTCCCTCGATAGTTTTTCCTGGTAGAAGACTTCTGAGATGATATGAGGATGTCCTCAAACCCTGATGATATGTGCAGATGGTTCAATATGGTCCTTTCAATCTCCATGCTGTGAGATGAAGTGAGGAATGCATGGGGTGCAGCAACATCCCCCCTTCCTGTGTTAGAAGACTTGGACTGTTTCCCAACAAGACAGGAGGAGCAATGGACAGTCCAAATAGATAGGCATACCAAGGTTGCCACGGCCATGCCGGAGCAATGAGTTTAGGTCTGCGACATCCTCAATGCATTTCTGTATGGTCCAAGAGATGAGAGGGATCGAGGGTAAGTGTATAGAAGAACCCCCGTCCACAGAATGAGGAATGCATCCTGCGTGAATCGCTCTCGGCTGGGATAAACTGAGCAGAACGCTGGGACCTTTCGGTTGCATATTGTAGCGAAGAGATCCATGTGGGGGAGACCCCCATCTCTTGAAGAGGTTGTCCACCATGCTTTGGTTTAGAGTCCATTTGTGTGGGTGGAACACCCTGCTTAGATGATCTCTGTGATGTTGTCCATTACCAGAAGGTAGATCGCTTGCAGGGAGATGGCATATGTCTCTGCCCATCTAAGGATCTGGATTGGTTCCCTGCAAAGAGGCCATGAACCTGACCCTCCTCCTTTATGTAGAACATAGCTACTTGGTTGTCTGTATGGATCATATGTTTTCCTTTGATCTGGTTTGGAAACATTAGAAGAGCATTCTGGATCACTCTGAGTTCCAACAGATTTATATGACAATGAGTCTCTGATGGGGACCACAGCCCCTGCATCTGTATCTAGCCCCCAGCCCTTCATTGAAGCATCTGTGGTCAGAACTAGCTAATGTGTTACACTTGGGAAGAGTGCTTCCATGGAGAGATTGGACGGGGATAGCCACCATGCTACGACCTTGCGCATGGCGGTTGTTAACACCACCTTGCTAAGCAATGGCTGAGCAAACTGAGTCCACTGTGACTTTAACCCCCACTGTAAGCGCCACATGTGGAGTCTTGTATGTGGTACTACATAAATTGCCACTGCCATGTGGCCCAGGAGGATCAAAATCTGGCATGCAGTGGGGTGAGACTTGTTCTGCAGTTGCAACACCAGCAATTGAATGGTTTTCACTCTGTCCTCTGGAAGATAAGCTCTTCCTGCGACTGTGTTGATTTTGGCTCCGATGAATTGCAGAAGCTGTGTTGGCTGGAAGTGAGACTTCTCGTAGTTTATTAGAAAGCCTAGCTCCTCTAGACATGGATCATTTGTTGTAAGTGAGCACGTAGAGAATTTGCTTCTGAGTCTACCAGAAGTCAGTCATCCAGATAGGGGAATAGCTGGATCCTTGCTTGACGGAGGTAGGCCACTGCTACCGCCAAGCACTTGGTAAAAATTCTCGGGGTAGACGATAGACCAAAAGGGAGCACCTTGTACTGATAGCGCCATCCATTGACCTGAAAACATAGGTAATGCCAGGAGGAATGGTGCATCGGAATGTGAGAGTATGCATCCTTGAGATCTATCAAGCACATCCAGTTGTAGGATTGAAGAAAGAGTATGATGGATTTTAGGGAGGTCATCTTGACCTTTTCCCTTGCAATGAACTTGTTGAGGGCTCTTAAAATCAGGATTGGGTGGAGAACCTGGATTTCTTTGTTATGAGGAAGTATTGGGAGTAGAACCCCTCATTGTGTTTGCGACCAGGCACCATTTGGATGGGCTGTTGCTGTAAAAGAGAGGATACTTCGTCCTGTAAAAGTGGCGCCTGGGCACAGTTCCACAGAAGAGGTATAAGGCGCGGAATTATAGCCAATATCCCTAGCAAATGATGTTTAAAATGCAGCGATCTGACATGATTGCCCTCCAAGAGTCATAAAAATGGGGGATCCGACCTCCTATGTACAGTGGTTGTAGTGGCTTGGCCATCCTGAAAAACTTTGTCAGCTTCTGGGGCTCAGTCTACGGCTGTCTCTGTTGGTTCTGTGGTCTAGATCTATTCTGGGTGAACGCTGGTTGCACTTGCGGCTTGGGCTGCGGAAAGGTCTGTGTCCAGAAAGGAGCAAACTGATGATATGGACGTCTGTGGTAGCCCAGCTTTCGGTAGCTGGGGTAATACCCTCTGGAAGTGGATTGTTGTTCGGAGGTAGAAGCCAGGGAAAAACTGCTACATTCTGCTCCTTCAGCTACGAGACTGTCTCCTGTAGCTTGTCCCCAAAGAGGTTGTCCCCCTTGTACGGAAGATCAGCAACTTTTCATTAACATCCTCTCAACTAGGCCATCCTGCGGGCCCCTACAGCAACTGCCGATGTCTTGAATGCTTCATATACTATCTGAAGAAGATGACGTAACCCTTCCTCCATATCCAGGAAGGACTGAGGTAGCGTTCCATCCTCCAAATTACTCCAGCAATGGGGTCTGATTGATTGCAAACACTCATATAGATACTGAGTGAAGTAGAACTGGTGTTGCTGGATCTTTGCATATAACATGCAGAACACAGACAGAACCTCTCCCAATACAGAATAAAGAGATCATAAAGCATAAACAAGCATGTAGACAAAAAATTGAACTGGAAAGCACAGCCAGACAATATGCAATGCAACAATGGAAAAATAGAAATACCATTCCTCATAAAACATCAAACAAAAAATAAAAAATATAAAACACTCATAATACTAAAACCATATTAATAAAAAGAATAAATGTTTCAAAAAGCTGTAATTCAATCTCATATACAAATTATAAAAAAATTTCCCAAACACCAATAAAATTTTGCAAACACATTAAATAGCACTCAATAATTGTAACTAGTGGGGTTGATTTTAAAAGCAGTGCGCGCACACACATGGACGCTCCAATTTTATAACATGCGCATCCTGGTACACACGTTATAAAATCTGATGGCCGCGCACGGGGGGGAGGGAATTTTCACAAAATACTCGCTGCGACGCAATCAGGCCTCCCCCAGTTCCCTCCCAGTCTGCTCTAATTAAGGAGTGGACCGGGAGGGAACTTCCCTACCTCCTCTTCCCCGACCCCTAAACCTAACCTAACTGTTCCTAAATTTTTTATTTTGGTACTTACTGCTCCTCTGGAGTAGAAGCAATCTTCGTGCACCAGCCGGCTGCCAGCGCACACTTCCTCGAGACAGTGTTGAATAACACTATCCTGACCCACCACCCGCCCAGACCACACACCCCGGCCCACCCTTTTCTTTGGGCCCGGCACTTCTGCGCGTAATGGGCATTACATGCGTGGCCAGGCCCGTTTTAAAATACGTGCGGTGCGCGCAAGGGCCGGCCACGCGAATAACCCCCGTAATTTACATGCATGGCCCTTTTAAAATCAGGCCAAGTAAGAATTAAAAAATTCCTGCTATCCATACCTGAGAACTTTTGATTTCCGGTCATCCTGAGATATCTATGGACTAATGTGGGAGGAGCAGGCGAGAGTGAGGGAACTTCTCCTTCCTCTCTCACACAAGTTCTTTCATGCTCATACATGCGCTCACATACACATAGAGGCTCTCTCTCATACATTCACATGCTCTTATCCACATACTTGCTCTTACACTTGCTCTTTTATACACACACACAGAGATGCTCTCACACTTGCTCTTTCACACACACACGCTCTCACACTTGCTCTTTCACACACACACGCTCTCACACTTGCTCTTTCACACACACACACGCTCTCATACATACACATGTTCTCAGCACATGCATAACTCTTTCACACACAAGCAGATGTTCTCACATACACAGATACTCTCTCATACATATACATACACTTGCTTTCATCCATACACATTGATGCTCTTGCACATGCTCACCCAGCACATGCTGTCATACACACACACATGCTCTCTCATACATACACATGCAGATGTTCTCTCTCAGGCAACCCATATCCTATCACATACACACCCACACATGCTATCCATCAGGCTCTGTCTCCCCTTTCTGTTGTGGTGATGAGAGGGATGAGCTCAGCAGGCAGACGGTCTCTTCTTTCCTCCTGCCACTAGCGGGCTGTGCTCCACTGGGGGCCACAAAGCCTTTTCTCTTCCTCCTGCCCAGGCCTGGTGCTTGCAGGTGAGGAGGGGTGGGGGGGGTGGTGGTGGACCCCATTTCACTGGTGGCCCTCTTATTTCTTTTTCAGTCACCCCCCACCTGTGCCGGTCCTGCAGTATTCAGAAATCACAGGGCTAGCGCTTCCTTTATGCTGATCTCATTGCGAGATTAGCACAAAGAAAGTGCTAGCCCCGCTATTTTTGACTACCGCAGGATCGACACAGGAGAAGGAGCGGCAGCTGAACGGGCTCCCTCCTGCTCCCAGTCGCGTCGTACACGGGCCTCTTCTTGTCTTTGCCACCGGTGAGATGCGGTCCATGGGCAGCTCTCTTCTTTCTTTTTCATTCCGCCCTGCCCTTTCCCACCTGTGCTGGTATGCAAAAATCGCCGGGGCTAGCACGTTTAGGATAAATATGTATCAGGAGAGGCAGGGGGAGGCGGCCACTGAGTGTTTTGGAGGGACATTTTGCCGCTCCAAAACTTTGCCGCCTGAAGCGGCCGCCTCACCCTGCCTCATTATAGAACTGCCCCCCCCCCCCCCCGCAGGAAAGAGTAAACAAAATAATCTCTAGTAATTCAATCAGTCATTCTTCTTTGTAAAACAGAGTGCTTAGTACAGCCTCCTAAAGCTCCCTAACAACTTTCAACCTTAGAAAAAGAATGAGCCGGTTAATCAGAAGGAAGCGCGCATCACTGCAGGAAAGCTGATCCACAGGAGCCTGGCCATAAAGTAAGGTAATGCTAGAGAATCGAGGACCAAAAATCATTAAATAAATTGAAAGTAAATTATAAATAATTCAAATTAACTTGAAAATCCAGGGAGCCTGTGTCAACAACTAACCATCCAGAGCTGGAGGCAGAGAACACTGGCTGATTGTGGGTCCATAGATGACATACATAGCTGATGTCATCAAAGGAATTTACAACTCTGCCTCCAGGAGCTGGATAAGAGAGGATACCCACATGTTTCTGAACTGGTGGAGCATAGGACGAGGAAGCAGTGGATTTCTCCAACTCCACCTTGATAGTGTTTTAAGGGCTCTTCCTCCAGGAATTTGTCCAAACCTTTTTTAACCCAGCTACACTAACAGCTCTTACCACATCCTCTGGCAGTGATTTCAGAGCTGTTATCCATTGAGTAAAACATTTTCTCCTATTTGATTTACATGTGTAACCCTTTGTTGGGGTGGATACTGCTTCTCAAGGCACCCACACTAATTTTCTGTTTTTGGGGCTGCTCCAGCTAGTACTTCTCCCCCTTTCTCTTTGTCCCAAGGGGTGGCTCCTTTTTGTGGGAGAAAGCTTATGGCCCAGATGGAGGTGTGTTTCTAGCTCCTTCTTCCTTACTAACACTAATGCTGTTACTGGGACAAAAACAGGATAAGGTACGGGTGTGTTCAACATAAAAGTTTACTGATTCTTTAAAGTTAAATCAAAGTCCAATTTATCTACGTTTATGACATTACAGTTGTCTGACTTGCCATCTTCCTCTGGGTATGTGTCCTCTCTCTCAGGTTCCTGGGGTTGAGCTTATCACTTGTGCTTTAAAAGGTAAAGTTTAAAACAACTGCACGGGTGTCCATGTGTGTGCGCCAATGCGCGCATTTTATAAAATCAGCTACCTGTGCGCACACGCGCTCCCGATTTTATATCGGCGCACACGAGTGCCAAATCGCATGCGTAAGGGGTGGGGGGTTCTTAGAAACGCATGGCGACGTGATAGGGAATTTCCCCAGTTCCCTCCTGGTCCACTCCAATACAGAAGCAGACTGGGAGGGAACTTCCTAACCCTCTAGCGAATCTGCCTACCTTTCCACCTTTCCTAAAAACCCCCTAACTACCCCTTGTTTTTTTCTTTTTTTTTTAACTTACCCGCTCTATGGTGCAGCGGTAAGTTGCATGGGCCGGCTGGCTGCTGCAGCGTGCTTCAGCGGGACAGCACCTAATGGCGCTGTCCCAGTCCACCCACACCCCGCCCAGATCTGTACTAGACTATGCGAGCCACAGGAGCTCAAATTCAGGGAGAGCTGCTCAGACAAAGATAGGCAGCAGCGCAGAGAGCCAATGGGAGCTGGAGCATCAAAGTAGCCTGTAGTTTATTTATTTAAAATTATTTTTAGCCAGCGCCCTCCAAAGTTCGGGGCAGGTTACAATGATACAAGCATGAAAGCAAGTGTACACATACACAGTCAATTAAAACAAACTACAAAATAAGACTCAAAACAGGATCGCATAATGATACAAGTAAATACAAAAAGCATTTATATTCTCTCATAATTTGCGGGACGAGAGCTCAACAAACTGGGGTCTCATGATGATATAAAACTGCTGCGTCATTGGGAGAGAATTAGGGTGGAGTTGAGGGAAAGACAATTCTGGAAAAAATGTGTTTTTAAAGCTGTTTTAAAATCTCTTTTGTTTATGAGAATTCGCATACCCTATGGAAGGGTTTTCTAGAGCGAAGGTCCGGCAAATGAAAATGCTATCTTCCATGTAAATGTCAATCTTACTCTTTTGACAGAGGGGGTTTCTAAGAGTGCTTGAGAAGATGATCTGAGTGCTCTGGGTGGTACATAGAATTTAAGAGAGCTAATGACTCATGGTGATTTTACGTGATATAATAAATTCTGAACCAGAGAGGCAAGTTTGTATTGGATCCTAAATTCAATTGGTAACCAACGTAGGATTTGCAAAGCTAGGCTAATATGTTTGTGTTTCTGGGTATTGGTAAGTAATCTCGCTGCTGCATTTTTAATTAACTGGAGAAGTTTGATAGAATTATATGGAAGACCTATGGATAACACATTACAGTTATCGATGGAGGTTAGGTTTAAAGATTGTAATACTGTTCTAAAGTAGTTTGAATCTAACAATGGTTTTAAGTGATGAAATAGACCTAGTTTATAAAATAAAGACTTTATAACAGTTTTTATATGAGGTTGCATAGATAATGTCGAGTCTAATTGAACACCAAGGTAGTGAACAGTATTGGAAATGGCAATAGGCTGAGAATGAAAATAAACAAAAGCTGGAATTGGATAGGGAGTTGAATGACCTAATACTATGATCTCAGTTTTGTTAAGATTCAGTGACAGTCTTTTATGGATGAACCAAGCTCTGATAGAAGAAAGATATAAAGAAATAAATTGAGATGATGTTGTCCATGAAGCTAATATCAGGAAAAAAAACCTGTTATCCTCAGGTTGTGAATCCTTGGACCGACGAGAGGATGGTATACCTGAGGAAGTGGATCCATAGGTTCTCCCGTCGAATGGCGAGGCAGAGCAGAAGCTGCGACCAGCTGACCCTCGGCACTGGAGACTGAGGCGACTTGTGAAAGCAGACGAAGAGTCATGACGTCAAGGAGGGGAATGGAGTCTTCGCCACTGGGAGTCCGCGGTCCCCCCAGGAGGAGCCCGTAGGGACCCTGGACCGCTGGGACTTAGGTGGATCTTTGAGAGGTCAAGGAGTCGAGAGTTTGGTGCAAGGGCTAACTGGAGCTTCACCCCTGGAAGCCCGCAGTGCCCTCGGGAGGAGCCCGTAGGGACCCGGGCCGCTGGGACTTAGGTGGGCCCTTGGAGACAATGGTCCAGAAGATGTCAGAGGTCAGGTGCCAGAGGGTCATCACTTACCAGTCCAGGATCTTACACCATGGGATCGCCGCTTGCCAGTCCGAAATCACACACCAGGAATCACTGCTTGCCAGTCCAAAGTCACACACCAGGAATCACTGCTAGTCAGTCCAAAGTCACACACCAGGAATCACCGCTAGCCAATCCGAAGTCAGGAACCAGGAACATCAAGACGAGACAGGAACAAGGATCCGAAGTACAAGAACTCACCGAAGCAAGCAGACCTGACTACGTGGAACGTTGCCAAGTCGAGGAATGAGCAGAGGAAGCTTCCTTTTATACTTCCTCTGCTCTGGCTCAAAGAGGAACAGCTGTAGATGGTTAAAGGGATCAGGTCCCTTTAAATCTAATGAGGAGGCACGGCCTCGTGCCTAAACATGGTGACGGCCATCTTGGATTTCCTCCGCGGAGGAAAGGCTACAGGATGTCGCGAGGGAGGAGCAGGGACGGCTCCCCACCCGGCGGCCAGAACAGGGACCCACGCGGGAGCGATGGGCACTGACTCGGGGGTTATTCTAGGAGCTGCCGCGGCAGGTCGCCACTGCGGGCAAGGTAGGGGGCCACTGATGTGGCTGTCCATAGCCTGCGGAACACAACAAAAACTGGATATCATTGGCATAGATACGATAGGATAACCATAAGGTAGCTAGAAGATGACAAAGAGGTGCTTTGTAATGTTGAACAAAATTGCCGAAATGGCTAAGCCCTAGGGAACACCTGTTGTGGTAGAAAACCAGGAGGAATTATTATCAGATATTCTTATTTGCTGAGTTCTGTCTGTTGATCTGAACCATTATTTTACAGTTCCAGAGATACCAGCTTCAGTGAGATGATTAAGGAGCATGTCATGGTTTAATGTATCAAAAGCTGAACTAATATCAAGAAGAATCAAGATGTAGGAAGTACCAGAATCAAAGCCCTTAGTAATTATGTCAGTGGTAGTCATAAATAGAAGTGACCAACAGGGAGCAGGCAACATGCAACACAAAAGCAACAGGAAGCAAAGTAGTGCTAGAATGGGCTGGGAGGTTGGTGAGGAGACGAGAATGCCAGGGATGAGTGTCCTGGGGCTGGATTAAGGAAAGCACTGAGACACAGTGATTGTATGTACTCACAAAAAAATTTCTAAATTAGCTGAACAAAGAGCAAAACATACATTTTCTAAACATCTAAAATCAGAAGACCTATAGTAAAGTACACTACTAACCTTCACTTTCCAAGAATCTATTCTATCAAATGATCTTACACATAAAAAAACATATATTGTTCGCCTTGTTGCAAAAGCCCCACCTTATAATGCACAATTCCTTACCAATTTTTCGATTTATAATGCTCGTACAGCTTGAAGTGGAAAGTTCAATGAATTCACAAAACTATGTCAATGCAGGGAGGGTGGGGACGAAGACCATCAGAGCCATCCTTAGCAACAGAGCCTGATGCAGTCACAAACTGTAAAAGGAGAAATGTGACTCAGGGGCAGTGCTGTGCAGAGGACCTGAGTTTGGTCCTTAGGTCAGCTGGAGATGCTACAGCAGAAGTTTTCACAGCCCCTACAAAAGGAGGGGAAGAATCCCAGTCATTACACAATGGCAACATCTAGTAACCCAAATTTAGGACCCATGATTTCAGGGATCTGTAAGAAGCCCTGGTGCATGGTCTCATCGAGGATTGTCACTGCAGTGGCTGGTCTAAATGACCTTGCAAAAATCCACAATGAAGGTTCATGGTGCTGGATATGAGATCTGGTTCCAGCTGAGCTGGAGATGCAGAACAGGAGGAAGCTGCTGGGGGTGAGGAAGGGGCGATCCAGAAAAAGAAAATATAACAAGCTTTGAAAACAAAGAGCAAAAAGGGATAGCAGCCCATACAGTTCATCATCATTCTTGGTTGTCGCTACTACCCACATCAATCTCCTGGGACCTGCTCCCTAATGAGCTCTAAAAACTATCAATGCCGAGACAATCGATTATTCAATCATCATAACTCTATTACATGAGATTTAAAAACAAAAAAGTAAGACGTAAAAAGGCTCGAGGATGTTTCACGCCTGCAAAGCTTCTTCAGAATTCATCTGTTGGCCTTGTTGATGGTGCCTCACACTCTCACTCAGAAAATGTGGCTGCAGATTTGCAAGGGATGTAAGTATCACGGACGTTATGAATTTGTAACCTGGTTTCCTATAGGAAAACTGGCCTTATAATATAATCATGACCTTCTATCTGTTCTCCCCAAGAACTTTTGAATTCTTCATCCAATTTCATTCAGATTTCTCAGCAATTAGTGACCTCCAGCTCACACTTTTCACATGCCTTCATTGTCCACAATATTTAGATTTTTTTTTTTTAATTTACCATTGTGAAAGAGGTCAGTACACATGAGATCAGTTGAACTCAAAGGGAGGTCAGAGCACACTGATGTGCTACAACTGCTTTGCCTTTGGTTAGTGCCTGTAGGTCCCTGATAACATAGTTTGAAATACAGTGTACCATGGAAGTCAACTTTCGATGGTAGACAAGGACATGTCATGATGCCTTCTTTCATACAAAAAAATACATAGATTTATGAGTACTAACCAATGGAAATGCAAATTTGGACTCTGCCTTTTCCCAGGGGCTGCAATTATTACTTTAACTGTATTCCCAGCCTGTTGATGCTATGGAATCAGAGGCAGGAGTAAATAACTCTCTAACATGGTCTGAGCCATCAGTCTAGCTCCACAATATGGTTAATTTTTGTTCACAGGAGAAAGGAATTTGGTTTAAATGAAAGAAACCCCTAATAATAATAAAAACCTTTAACCTTGCTTAGACATATCGTGGCACATAACAAAATCTGACCTGGTGAGATATACAGTAGGCCAGTTTACAGAGGAATAAAATCAATGTAGGAAAATAAACAAGGAGCTAGGTAAAGCCCTGAACAATCAAAGCTTGTTTCTTTCACTCTGTGCATATAAAACTCTATCCTGAGAACAGGGCCTCCTTTAAAAAGCCCTTCACTCACTTTCTTTTTCTGCCTGTTTCACTGGTCCCTTCTCAGCGCTGGCCTCTCTTTTCGGCTCCAGCGGAGCATTCGATTCCTGTCCATCTGGTACTGGTTGTCCTTCCTTGGCACTGGTCTCAGCAGAAAGCTGGTCATCTTTTTCAGTCTGTTCTTCAATTTTCCCTTCATCCATTTCTAGGGTGTTAAAATCAGAGCAGTTAGGTTTCCTGAATTATCTACTGGTGTCTGCCACTATGCTTCTTGGCCAAGGAAAAAACCAACTATTGAAGTGTATTCCAAATTTTCGTGGATACCACATTTTTTTCTTTTGTTTTGCTTTGCTCCTATCTGTGAGCTCCCAAGTCACTCCAACCCATTCGAGACACTGAGCAAGCCCAATTTTATGGACGACAGAGTCATTGGACTGAAAGAGATAGGAATTTCCTATGATCTCAGCTAGGCAGCTGTTCCTTTAGTTCAGGACTTCCCAAACTTGTCCTGGTGACCCCACAACCAACTGGATTTTCAGGCAGTACCACAATAAATATGCTTGCGATCTAAACAAGAGTCCCAGTTAGGCAAATGTCTCTCATGCATATTCATTGTGGATATCTTGAAAACCTGACTGGCTATGGGGTCACGAGGACAGGTTTGGAAGGCCCTCTTTTAGATCAGGAATAAACAGTTTTAGTTTGAGTACAGTGTTTCTCAAACCCTCTCCTGGAGGCCAGTCAGGTTTTCGGGATACCCATAATGAACATGCACAAGATAGATGTCTGTACATTGGAGAACCAACTTATGCAGATCTCTGCCATACATATTCATTGTGGAAATCCTGAAAACCTAACTGGCTAGCAGTGGCTCCAGGAGAGGGTTGAGGCGCACAGTTTTAGTCAGAGATCTGCAAGTTCGAGCCTAAGATCTCCCAGCTGGATGGGCATGGTGAGCTGCAGGGGATGTGGAGCCCTCAGGACACCCAACGGATGCAACCTTGACCAAATCAGTAGCTCCCTGTGCTGCTGGGAGCCAACTGGAAACTAGCCATTGAGCTTAAGCAGACTTCCCCAGTCAAAAGTACAGAAGGGGTTATTATAAGCCACAAATCAGTTCTGAGAGCAGGCAGATCCTCCATTTCTGAAAGCTGAAAATCACTAGCCAGTCACTACAGAAATATAAATTTGGCTTCCCATTAATGCTCTTTACCTCCCTCCCTCCCCCAAATAAGTCACTCATAGAGGGTTCATTATCTTGAACTTGTCAAAGGGGCTAATTCAAACTACATTCATAATTCAAGGATTCTTTTACCAAATGATATGTTTCTAATAAATATTTTGTTTCCCTTGAGCTAAAAATGTAGTGCAGAAAAATGCCAGTAAAGAGCAAATACAACTCTGTGAAAAAAGGAAATTACCTTGCACAGCCAACTCCTTTCCCGAAAGTGCTATTTACACTGGTTGCTAGGCAATGATCAGCAAAGCTTCCCATAGTCACTAAGGAAGTGGTGAGAGCAAGGCAGTCTGGGAGTTGTGGTCCTCTTATTCATTCCACGATAACACTTGTGTAAGCAATGATGAGAAAGTTTACCTACCTGAACCAACCAGGCTTTAAAAAAAATTTAAACTTCTGCTTAATGCAATTGTGAACTTTCTATGCTTTGTTTTTGTTTTTTGTTGTTTTGTTTTTTTTTAAATCAGCCTAGAAAACAAGGAAAATACTTTGAAGTTTTGTTTTTTTTTAATTTAATCATTTCAGAGATCATCCCCTCCTAGCAGTATTTGCCATTTAACATACAAAACATTTTTCTGGTCAATAAAACAAAGTTAATATAGATCAATGGCTGTCATGTTGGTGGTTGTATTCCAGTAAATGAAACTGTAGAAGCATTCAAGCTGGTTTGCTGAGAGAGGTGGAGAACGAACAGCTGCAGACAGAGGCAGCTCCTACACACACAGAGGAGAAGGAAGTACTAGGCTGGAGAAACTCAGCGATTGAAGAGAAAGAAAACTACCCATTCTCAGAGACTGCAGCAAATGAGAAAATGAAAAAGTAAAATGAAAGTAAAATACCATTAGGGGAAGAAAAAAGGAGGGAGATGACAGCAGAAAAAGGATGAAATTTAATGAAGCATATATAAGGAGGTTTTAGTTTCTGAAACGAATGTCTTAAATAAATGACTTGCCAAACTCATACGAGAAGTAAAGCAACAGACCTAGGCTACGCCATTTTCTTTGTCAGAAATTGAGACCCATTCATGTTCCAAGTCTTATCAATAAGGGTCGGAATCTTTACAGACTTCGTGCATCTTGCACCTGCAGTACATGTTACTATTAGGTTCACTGTGGAAACAAAGAGCAGGATTTGGTAAAGGGCAAATTAAGAGTTAGTTTAGGATGGCGGTGTGCTTTCACTAAAATTCCTTTTCCTTCTTGGTGGTCTAACTCAAATTCAGCAATAGAATGGAACTTAAAAGGATGCCTGAGTCTAATCAGCCATACAGCTTTACAAGCTTGCGCAGTATTTAGGATTTGATTACTAGTGGTAATAGAAAAGCAGAGATTTTTAGATTCAAATCGCAGGACCCGTCTCATTTATGGGAGAAACTGAGTCCAATATAACATTTACTGAATAGTCACAGCATTAAAAACTAGTAGATGCAAAGCCCATGGAGCAAGGACCTATAAACCACAAACCCCAATGCACATTTTATTATTTCTTGGCTCCCTCATATTGAAAGGGGTGACTTTATGAAAATCTCTCTCTGAGCCTTTTAATTTAATTTTTTTTTTTGGTGATCACTATTGAGTAGAGGAGGAGCCTCGTGTTTACAGCAGTAAGCTAAGACCCAGGGAGACCAGGGTTCAAATCTTGCTGAAAACAGAGCTGCTTACCTGTAACAGGTGTTCTCCTAGGACAGCAGGATGTTAGTTCTCACAAGTGGGTGACATCATTAGACGGAGCCCGGCATGCCACTATCCACGCTTCCATGCGGGGTCCCTCTTCAGTCTTGTAATTTAGAATTACAAAAAATAAAATAAACTAGGAGAAAACCCAACTCTGTGGAGTGGCGGGCAGGTTTCCTGAGGACCAACATCTTGCTGTCCTAGGAGAACACCTGTTACAGTTAAGCAACTCTGCTTTCTCCTAGGACAAGCAGGATGGCAGTCCTCACAAGTGGGTAAATCCCTAGCCACAGGCTGTTCCCGAAACAAGGGGAACAACAATCACCTAACCAGGTGCCTATGGGCTCAACAACCAAGGTGCTGTTGGTAACACAGGGAGACAGCCTGATCCAGAACAAGGGGCCTGAGGTAGAAAAAGTTGGGTTTCACGGCTGAAAGAGATTCCAGAGGAATTGCTGTTGCATCGGCTGACCCTGTCCAGACAGTGCGAGGCAAAGGTGTGGAGGGAATTCCATGTAACAGCCTTACAGATCTCATCCACGGGGAATCGCTCGCAAGTGAGCCACTGAAGCTGCCATGGCCCCCAAGCTGCAGTCCTGCCTGAGTGTAGCAGGAGAATCAATCTGCTAGCTAGTCGGACAGTCTGCTTAGCAACCGCAATTCCCAATCTGTTCCAGTCAAAAGAGATGAAGAGTTGCGTGGACTGCCTAGGACCTACTGTCCACTCCTGGTAGAAGGCTAAGGCGCTCTTGCAATGCAAACAGTGCAGAGCCCATTTGCCCTGGTGCGAATGAGGCTTTGGAAAAAAGGTGGGTAGAAAGATTGACTGGTTTAGATGGAAATCTGTCATCTTAGGCAGGAACTTAGAGTGTGTGTGTGTGTAGGACCACCCTATCGTGGAAGAACTTTGTGTAAGGTGGATACGACACCAAAGCCTGAAGTTCGCCGACCCTGTGCACTGATGTGACCGCCACCAAGAAGATGACCTTCCAGGTCAGGTACTTCAGGTCACAGGAGCACAAAGGCTCAAAAGGAGCCTTCATAAGCTGAGATAAGACCACATTGAGGTCCCAGGACCTTAGGGGAGGCTTCAGCTGAAGCATACCTCTCATAAAGCACCCCACTATTGCTATTTTAAATTTGCCAGTTTCTGGGTTAATTAAACTTAAGGTGTACTTAGATGGGGTTTAGGTAATAATTAACAAGTCATGTGACCAATTACAGAGAAAGAGCAACAGACTAAGACAGTGCTTTCCTCTTTAGTTAAAGTACTTTGTACATTGCAGGCAAACATTCAGGTCGATACAGTTATGCCGCGTTAGAAAGAGTGCGGCAGTGCCAGGCGCACCCTCGTTCCCCGCACGCACAGTTCTCTTCACCTACCGCTCGATACTCTCTTCAAATTGCATGCAAATGCATGCCGCGTCTGCGAAGGGTTAGGCGAAGGTTAGGCCCGCTCAACCCATTTTACTGTATAGAGCGCCTATACAGTATCCTGGGTGTGCGGGCCTAACGCTTCACGGCCACGTTGGTATCTGTCATTTCAAATGTCATTTGAAATGACAGATACCAGGAAGTGGACAGTTATGTTCTCCGATGCTCGGCAAACTTTCCCCCAGCCCCCGCTCACCTGCCCTGGCCGCGTCCAGTCTCCGGTGCAGCCCCTGTCCTGTCCCCTCCTCCCGAAGCAAAAAAAAACAAACCGAAAAAGTAGCAAGAGAGCGAGGGGAGAGACGGGCAATACTAGGCTCCGGCCTGCTAGTCCCTTCTCCTCTCCTCCCGAAGCAGGGCGCGAAAAGCAGCCTTGCTCCGGGAGGAGGGGGGGGGGCAGTTTAAAGCGACGAAGCGACTTACTGTTGCAGCCCCCCCCCCCGGACATCGGCGACGACCGCGGCTCCAGCCTCCAGCTGTCAGACAGACACATCGCACGTGGGAAAGCGGCCCCTATGCGTGCAATTGGCTGCTCAAGACGTGACGTCACGACGTTTGGCGTCACGGCATGTGACGTCACGTCTTGAGCAGCCAATTGCACGCATAGGGGCCGCTTTCCCACGTGCGATGCGTCTGTCTGACAGCTGGAGGCTGGAGCAGGAGCCGCGGTCGTCGCCGATGTCCGGAGTGGGGGGGGGGGGCTGCGGCGCAAGGAGAGGAGGAGAGAAGACGCAACTTACTCCAGCCAGCCCCCACTTCGGCAGCTCCCCTTCGGCAGCCCCCCTACGGCGGAGACGGCAGTGTAAAGCGAGACGGACCTTCGGCAGAGACGGCACTGTAAAGCGAGACAGACCGCGGCGCAAGGAGAGGAGGAGAGAGAAGACGCAACTTACTCCAGCCAGCCCTCCTCCGGACAGCGGCTCCTCTGCCTCCCAGCTGCCGGCGAAGATAGACGCCCGAATGGGTAGGCCCCTCGTGCAATTTGTCCTCAAGGCGTGACGTTGCATGCCGTGCCGCCAAACGTCGTGACGTCACGCCTTGAGGTCAAATTGCACGAGGGGCCTACCCGTTCGGGCGTCTATCTTCGCCGGCAGCTGGGAGGCAGAGGAGCCGCTGTCCGGAGGAGGGCTGGCTGGAGTAAGTTGCGTCTTCTCTCTTCTCGCGCCGCTGTCTGTCTCGCTTTACAGTGCCATCTCCGCCGAAGGTCTGCTGTGGTCCGTCTCGCTTTACACTGCCGTCTCCGCCGAAGAGGGGCTGCCGAAGTGGGGCCGCATTGGATTTTTTTTTTCGCTTTTTTTTTTTTGCTTCGGGAGGAGGGAGAGGACTGGGGGCTACCCCGGAGACCGGCACCCATGGACGCGGCCAGGGCTGGTGAGCGGGGGCTGGGGGAAAGTTTGCCGCTTACCCTTACTCCTGCCTCTATCGCAGGGGTAGGGGTAGGCGGTAAACTAACAGGTTAAACTCGCGGCAAATCGGCAGGGAAAAAAAGCGATAGTCGGAGCGCACGTCACAGTATCGGAGGGAATAGCTAATTCATTCATTAAATAGCTAATTCGTTCATTTACATATCATTTACATGCTGCGTGCGGGAAAGGTTACGGGTCGGTTTCAAGAAGCGCTAAGGACGCGTGAAACTGGAGACTGTATCGCAGGATCGCCTTACGCGTCCCAATTGTGCGCCCACAGCGAGTTAATCTCCAACCGCACCTTACAGTATCGAGCTGATTGTTAGATCTGCTTGTCTGCAATCAGAATGAATTCATAAGCCCTGACCAAATAGAAATGTAAAAGACCTTCTATGCTGCATATTCTTGTTCCGTCTGTATTTTTTTGGACTACCTTTATGAACAATCTATATAAAATGCTGCATTTGATTGCTTTAAAATTTTTGATATTGCATTTTTATATGCTTAGCATTAGAATCATTCACAAATATCACATGATATGATAATTATGGTAACATGCCATGCATATACTAGTAAGTGTGAAATAATTTAACCCTTGGGATATTATTGGCTTTCCTGGATATTTCTTAATTACACCATTTCATGTTTGGTATATCATAGAATGTCCTATGCCATTAGCCCTAATGGCTAATTGTACACACAATTTCCTGTCAAGGGGATATAAATTTAAGATACTTTCCCTTTTGGCTGAACTGAAAATGTATGCTTGTCTGCTTATTTCCTTTCTCCGTGCTTATTTCCAGACTTGTAATGAGAAATGCACTATGTGTTTTGTAGACCTGTATGATTCTAGTCATTTATTTTTCTAGTACATTTTAGGATTAAGTTCTCCTTTTGCTAAAAGTAGCTTGGTACCTTGCTGCCTATACAGGTCACAGTCCAAAGTCACACATACAAAATAGAAACATGACTTAAGAAAACCACTTATTTAGAGTGAGACAGGAGATTGAGAATTTAATGCAAACTGCTCTTTCCTAGTATTGAATGCTGGAATAAGTTGACATATCTAAAATTAGTAATAAACTGAATATTAAGTTTTATGAATACATTTTAGTTTGGTGCACACACATTTTTAAACATGATGTATAGGAATTGAACAATTAGGCTGGATCTTTAAAGGTTTGTGTTCATAATTTTAGAATTATTTTTACACATTACAGTGGAATCAGAAAAATATCATTCAATTAAGAGAATTAATTTTGATTAGCACTGGATTTACTGTTAATACCATGAGGCCTATGTAATACACTCTAAAACACTTATGGTTGTTAGTGTTACTGAGGGTACCCCTATAGTTCTTAATGTAACCAAGCACTTAGAGCACAATTATAAACAGTCCCCTGATTAATTACATGAACTAGAGTGATGAAAATGTTATCTTTGTGGGAACAAATTAAAGGATGGGGAACAAAATTATTAATCTGTTTCCCCATAGGATTTGCATATTGCATTGCAGTAGCTTTCATTATAAAGTTTAAAGGTACTGTTACAAAAATTTGTTATTCGTCTGATGTATGTTACCGTACATGAAGAGCCACTTAAATCAAGAGCCGAGAACTCATATACATAATCATCATCTGTTCTGATCCAAAGAGATGGGGGATGGAGTGTGGAATGAATTTTAGGCAAGTTAACTAGACCTCTGGAAGACTTTGTACCACGAAAAGACAGCTATGGATCAGAATAGACAAATGATTGATGAGTATGAATCAATATATTGCATGTGATTTGAGTGCAGGCATGACACTATCACTATTTGTTCCCTGTGTGCCTGAGACATTTTGGCAACAATGAGCTGAAAAAGAGCTGGGACGGCCCCAAGGGACATCTGGTATCTCTGGAGACATCAAAGACAAAGACATTTGGTATTTCTTATCACCTGGGAAGATCAAATGCTAAAGACTAATACCCATACCAATGAGCTGATAATAAGTTAACAGTTGTTGTCTTTTACCAAATGAGAGATCAAAAGACTGGTACTGAAATACCTTCCTGGGTAAAAGTGCATACTGAAGCACTTAACTTGCAGAGAGGGATATATAAAGCATAGCATTTGCTTATTTTAGCTGGATTAGTTGAGGAGGAACAGAGAGCAGACAGCTGGTTCTTTTTCAGAGTTCCCGGGCCCAAGACCTCCAGATTTCTATGAACACTGGCTTATATGAGGGTGTATAAGGGAGGTGTTCCTCTGTCTTTTGTTCTTTATTAGTCTATCTTTATTTCTGTCTCCTATTTACCTGTATGTACAGTTTACTATGATTCTGTATTCAATGTTGATATTACTTTGCTGATTTATTATCCATATATTTAATTTAGTAAACGAAGTTTTGCTTTATCAGATTGTGTGAAGAGCCTTCCATGACATAATGGAGAAATTACTTACCTGATAATTTCGTTTTTCTTAGTGTAGACAGATGGACTCAGGACCAATGTGTATAGTGTACTCCTGGTAGCAGATGGGAGACAGTCAGATTTCAAAGCTGACATCAGCCTATATATACCCGTTCAGGCGTCTCTGCTCTTCAATATTCTCCTCGAAAAGCAATAGTGGCTATATGTCTGCTCTAATAACTTGATTAACTAGGACTGGTTCAACTGATTTCCAATTGGAGACCGCCAGTGCACTCAACCAGATAACGCCAACACCCAACACCGTTTCTTGAACTAGGGGTAATACATAGCTTACCTGTGCTTGTCTTGTTCTCAGGGCTTGTCACCCAAGGTTCCCGGATTCCGGGGCAGCCGTGGGCGGGTTGCTGAGTCCATCCGTCTACACTAAGGAAAACGAAATTATCAGGTAAGTAATTTCTCCATTTCCTAGCATGTAGCCAGATGGACTCAGGACCAATGGGATGTACAAAAGCTACTCCCGAACCAGGTGGGAGGCTGCCCTTGGCCCACTTAGTACTGCCCTTGCAAAGGTTGTGCCCTCCCGGGCCTGGATATCCAGGCAATAGAACCTGGAGAAAGTATGTATGGAGGACCACGTCGCCGCCCGACAGATCTCGGCAGGCGACAGCATGTTGGTTTCCGCCCAGGACACTGCCTGGGCCCTTGTAGAATGGGCCTTTACTTGTAGAGGTGGAGGCTTCCCTGCCTTTATGTAGGTCGCCTTGATTACTTCTTTGATCCAGTGGGCTATGGTTGCCCGCAAGGCCGCTTCCCCACGTTTCTTCCCGCTGTGAAGGACAAATAGGTGGTCCGTCTTTCGTACAGATTCCAATCTTTCCAGGTATCGGCCTAAGAGTCTGCCGACGTTTAGATGGCGAAGAAGGTGCGAGTCTTCAGAGTCCTTATGTTCTTCTGGAGATGGCAGCGAGATGGTTTGGTTTAGATGAAATTGAGAAACCACCTTTGGAAGAAAAGAGGGGACAGTGCATAGCTGTATGGATCCTGGTGTGAAGCTGAGGAACAGTTCCCGACAGGATAGTGCTTGAAGCTCGGAGATGCGACGGGCTGAACATATTGCCACTAGGAATGCAGTCTTCAAGGTCAGGAGTCATAGTGACAGACCGCATATAGGTCTGAAGGAAGCTCCCGCTAAGAAGTCTAGTACTAGATTGAGATTCCATAGGGGCACTGGCCACTTTAATGATGGTCGGATTTGTTTGACCCCTCTAAGGAAGCGGGAAAAATCTGGATGGGTTGATAGACTGCTGCCGTCCACTTTGGCTCTGAAGCAGGCCAGCGTGGCCACCTGAACCTTGAGGGAGTTGAGAGACAACCCCTTCTTCAAGTAGTCCTGCAGAAATTCGAGGATCATGGGGATTTTGACTGTCCGCGGAAGGATCTCGCGGTCTTCACACCAGGCTTCGACTACTCTCCATATTCGTATGTAAGCTAGAGATGCGGAGAACTTGCATGCCCGGAGCAAGGTGTCAATCACAGCCTTAGAGTATCCGCTCTTCTTCAGGCGAGTCATCTCAATCGCCAGACCGAAAGAGAGAATAGAGTCGGGTCTTCGTGGAGGATCGGTCCTTGCCGGAGAAGGTCCCTGTGTGGAGGTAGGCACTGAGGGTTCCCCACAAGAAGTCTTCTCATGTCTGCGTACCATGGCCTTCTTGGCCAGTCCGGGGCCACTACAAGTACTAGTCCCCTGTGGTGTTCTATCTTGTGGATGATCCTGCCCAGTAGTGGCCATGGGGGAAAGGCGTACATCAGGTCTTCCTGTGGCCAGGTCTAGACGAGAGCATTGATTCCCTGGGATTGCGGTTCTCGTCTGCAGCTGAAGAACTTGGGAACTTGGGCGTTGGCCCAGGTTGCCAGTAGATCCATGGCTGGGGTTCCCCAGCAGTTTACTATCAACTGGAAGGCCGTGGGCAACAGCGTCCATTCCCCTGGGTCTAGGCTCTCTCTGCTGAGGTAGTCCGCAGAGATATTGTCTTTTCTCGCGATGTGGGAGGCTGAGATCTGTTGCAGGTTTGTTTCCACCCACGCCATGAGGGGGTCTATTTCCAGGGACCCCTGTTGGCTTCTGGTTCTGTTGTGGCGTTGTCCTACATGACTCTGACAGACTCGCCCCGGAGTCTGTGGCTGAATCGTAGACAGGCTAGTCTGACTGCTCGGGCTTCCAGTCGGTTTATGTTCCATCCCGCCTCTTCCTTGTCCCATTGTCCCTGGGCCATCAGTTCCTGGCAGTGGGCTTCTCGCAGGCTCGCATCCGTGGTGAGCAAGATCCAGTTCGGTGGGGATAGTTTTACTCCCTTGCTCATGGTCTTCCTGTAGCCACCATTGGAGCAGAGTCTGGACCTCTGCTGGTAGCTGGAGGTGAATGGAGTAGTTCTGAGACATCAGGTTCCATCGTGACAGTAGGGAACGTTGTAGTGGTCGCACCCATCAGTTTCCTTCTCCTTGGAGGGGGAAGGACAACCTTGTCTTCTTTGGTGTCGAACCGGACTCCCAGGTACTCTAGCAACTGAGAGGGCTGCAGGCAGCTCTTGGCTGTGTTGACGACCCACCCAAGATACTGCAGCAGATTCTTGACTCTGGTGGTCGCCTGGTGACTTTCCTCTGGAGATTTTGCCCTGATCAGCCAATCGTCCAGATAAGGATGTACGAGGATTCCTTCTTTCCTCAGTGTTGCCAGCACCACCACCATGATTTTGGTGAAGGTCAGAGGGGCGGTAGCTAGCCTGAAGGGTAGTGCCCGGAACTGGTAATGATGGTCCAGTATCACAAAGCGTAGGAAGCATTGATGGTCGTGATGGACCGGGATGTGGAGATAGGCTTCGGATTGATCCAGTGAAGTTAGGAATTATCCTGGCTGTACTGTTCTTATGACTGAGCGTAGGGTTTCCATGCGGAATTGTGGTACCCTCAGGTAATGATTGACTGTCTTGAGGTCCAGGATGGGCTGTAACGTTCCTTCCCTTTTTGGGAATGATAAAATAGATGGAATAGTGACTAGTATTTCTTTGGAACGTGGGCACCGGGGTTATCGCCTTTAGGCTGAGTAGTTTTGTCAGTGTGGTTTCCACTGCTGTCCTCTTGGAGAGGGAGTGGCATGGTGATCTCACAAATTTGTCTGGAGGGATGCTGTGGAAGTCCAGATAGTATCCCTCTCAAATGATGGTTAGGACCCACTTGTCTGACGTTATCTCGAACCATCTTTGGTAGAAGAGGGTAAGTCTACCCCCTATGACTTCTTCCTGTGGATGGGTCTGCTGATTCTCATTGTGGGGTGCAGCCAGAGCCTGTACCTGAACCTGCTCCCCTCTTGTTGTGTCTGTTCCGAAAGGACTGGGTCCTGCCTGCAGGGCTAGGTGCTTGTTAGTATGTATTCTTGTACGGTCTAAAGCGCTGGGCTCCTCTGCCCTTGGTTCTTCGGGGGGAGGAGCGCTGGTTTCTTTTGTTCCTGTCCGGTAAACGTGGTACTGGAGATTCACCCCATTTGTTGGCTAACTTCTCCAATTCGCTTCCGAACAAGATGGATCCTTTAAAAGGCATTCTCGTGCGGTTCGCTTTGGAGGTCATGTCGGCCGACCAATTTCGGAGCCATAGTTGTCTTCTGGCTGCCACTATGGAGGAGATGCCCCTGGCTGAGGTGCGCACCAAGTCTGAGGTCGCATCCGTGAGGAAGGATATCACTAGTTCCAGTGTTTCAGCGGACGTGGTTGCGTCTCCGGAGAGAAGCAAGCAGGCACATGTCACTACGGCGCAGCAAGAAACGATCTGCAGGGTCATAGCTGCTACATCGAAGGACTGTTTAAGGATGGATTCCTGACGTCTGTCCTGAGCATCCTTGAGTGCCGCTCCTCCTTCATCTGGGATGGTCGTGCACTTTGAGATTGCGCAGACCATGGCTTCCACTTTTGGGAACTGTAGGAGTTCCTTGGCCGTGGGTATATGGCTTCTAAGGCCCGTCCTCCTTTGAAGCTGGCCTCCAGGGCATTCCATTCCAGGTCAATCAGTTGTTGTACGGCCTGCAACATTGGGAAATAGCATGAGGCCTGATGGAGGGACACCAAAACGGGGTTAGTCTTTGGCTCCGCTGTGGTACTCATGCCTGGAATGGCTAGCGTCTTCAGGGTCAGGGACACGTTCTTGGAGAAGAATTGCAGCATGGTTCGGTATGGTTCCATCCCTGGATGGATATCCCCTTCCTCCAGGGAGTCAGTCTTGTCCACAGAGGTGTCTGTATCCCCTAAGGGGAGGCTCTTGCTTAGATGGGGCATGTCTCGAGAGGTCTGAGGTGTGCTTGGAAAGTCTTGCGCTTCTGGTGGAGACTGGGACGAAGGTTTGCAGCCCTTTGAAGAATTCCACCCAGGAAAAGGTCCCTGGGACCATATTTAGTCCAGGCGGGGTTATGGTGGAGGCCCCTGAGGTCCCTTCTTGCGTAGGCGCCGAGTCGGAGATACAGAGGTCCGGGGTACTATCATTAGTGGATCTGGATCCCTCTACTGGCTGTGGGGGGCCTTGCTTAGGTTCCCCCTGAGCCTCTTCACACTGTTGGCATAGGGCGGAGGCCACTTCAGGTTGCATAGCTCTCAGGTGGCAGGCTGGGCAGAAGGCTTGTCCCTTGGCCTTCTTGGCCGGCGGTGCCATGATTTGTGCGCATGGCGTGACTAAAAACTCGTCTGTGCGCATTGGTATGCCCGCCGGGAGCTTAGTTATGCGCTCTAGGTGCGCAGACGATGTGCGTGCGGGATGTGTGCACAGACTACTACTTTGTGTGCCTAGCTGAGATGTGTGTGCTGCTGTGCACACAGCGCTATTTGTGCGCTTGGGCTGTTTGTGCACGCCGCTGTGCACTATTTATGCGCTTGGGTCGTTTGTCTGGGCCATTAAGCGCGCAGCTGTGCGTGCAAGTCGGTTGTACTCACGGCTCCGTTGAGTGGGCAATACAGCGATCAAGGGGGGGGGGGGAAATGGTGCCGACGACCACGTATCCCCCCTGAGGGACACCACGTGTGTGGACCCTCGCACCGGATAGGGGTCTAGCCCAGACGGAGGCTGCTCAACCCGATTTTACAGACACCGGAAGGGACAATCTGTGCGGCAAATTGAGTCTCAGAGACTGGAGATTTAGAAGAGGTTTCTACCTTACCTGGTCTCGGTGTTTTCCAGTCTCATGCCGGGCGGTTTCCACCTGCGGGGGGGGGAGGGAATTACCTTTACTGCCGCGCTCGATTCTGTACCCGCTGCCTCTTAGCCACCCTGGGGGCTAAGTCCACTTGCCTCTGAGGGATCTCAGAAATCACCTCAGGAGTTCTCGACTGGGGGAGGGACCCTTAGGTATCACCGCAGGAGAGCGGGGCTCATCTTCTTCAGGTAAATTTTCTTTCTTCTTTGGTTTAAAATTGCAAACACTATTGTACTGTGTGGATGTGTCCCTATCTGCTTTAGGAGACGGAGAAATACTGAAGAGCAGAGCCTCCTACACTGACGTCAGATTGAAATCTGACTCAGTCTCCCATCTGCTATCAGGAGTACACTATACCCATTGGTCCTGAGTCCATCTGGCTACATGCTAGGAAATATAAAATATACCCCCACATGACCACTGTGCTCAAGCTTTTTCCTAAATACCTTAAAGCTGAATTTTAAAACGGCCATGCGCATAAAAATCAGCACTTTACACGCATGGCCGGGTGCTGCGCACATTTTCAAAAGGACCCGGCCACAGGCATAAGTACCGATACACGCACAAATGCCGGGCCCTGGAAAAGGGGTGGGCTGGGGGGCGTGGGCTGGGTGGGGAGGAGCAGGACGGAGGCCATTAGCTGCTGTCCTGGGGAAGCGCGCGCTGGCAGTTGGCCGGTGTGCGAAAACTACTTCTGCTCCACGGGAGCAGTAAGTAATAATAATAAAAAAAAAAAGTTGCTGGCAGGTTTAGGGGTGGGGAGGAGAGGGAGTTTAGAGAGGGAGGGAGGGAACTGGGGAAGGCTTGATTGTGTCGCCACGCATAATTTAATAAATCCCCCCACCCATGTGCGCTGCCCACACATGCGGGCACGGATTTTAAAATCTGGTGTTCATGTGTGCGCGGCCATGGATTTTTTTTTTTTGTAATGTAATGTTTATTGATAACCATTAATGATCTTTTCAACAAAAGAAATATGTATACATGCACAATAAGCATATGAAAAACAATCCAGTGATAACATGTAATAAAATGAAAATCAAGCTATGGAATTAGAAGAGTCCCATAACTCTGAGCATTCCTAATAATGATAAAACTTCCCCACAAAGCAAACATAGGTGTAAATTGTCCTCACAGGAAACCCAATCTGTCCCCTCAGCCCCTGGAAGTCCAGTCAAGGTCTGATAAATCAACTCAAGCAACGGAAAGTAAAGTCATAAAAGTCATAAACGTCATGTAGAAGTCACTGGCGGATGTATGGAGGCTCCATTCCGCCATGTATGATATGGTTGCCAGATCTTATGGTAGCCAGGTAAAAGCTGGTGTCGTTGAGCTGTAATTTTATACATTATACTCATAGCATCTAATTTGTGGAGTAAAGCTTCCTTCGATGGGACTGTCTATTGTTTCCAGGTTGCCGCTACCAAGCAACGAACGCCAATGCAATATTGATTAACCAGTAGACTTTCATATTTGGAGCCCTCCACAGGTACATTGAGAAGGCAGTTAGCTGGAGATAGCTCAATCCTCCGCTGTAGTGTGCTGAGTATGATATCAGACAAGTCCTTCCACAGTCTCTGTACTTTAATGCATGCCCACCAAAGGTATAGAAAAGTTCCAACATGATCACAAGACTTCCAACATATCGCATATACGTGCCTTATGCATTCTATAAGGCGTGAGATGCCAATGAAACAACACCTTATAACCATTTTCAGTTAATGAAGATGATACAGAACATCACTTGGTGCAAGAATATATCTGGTCCCATTCCTCAACTGTAAATGTCTGCCCCAACTCCTCCTCCCACTTTTTTGTATATGGAGATAGACCTGTTAGGGATCCTTGGAGTGCATTGTAAATTTTAGATAATCTGCCCTTGATTCGGTCAGCAAACACACACCACCCCTCAAATTGAGATCTCCCCTTTTGGAGCTCTGTATGAATACATTCTTGCCACATAAAATGACTTAGTTGTAAAAAGGAGTGTAAGGCTGTGGCCGGAAGCTGGTAGAGTTCCTGTAACTGGGCAAATGATAATGCACCATCTTTCCCCCAGAGCTGGCCAATAGTGTGTATACCCCTCTGGCGCCATATAGGAAACAGGGAGGAGTCCCAACCCGAGGGGAAGCATGAACCGGAGTGATATGTATTGTATACAGGAACTTCCGGTATATAAAAACTAAAAATAAATAAATAAATAAACCAGTATTGTAGTAAATATGCGTGCTCAGGAAGTATTTTCTGGTCCCAATCAGTAAGTGTTTCCACTTTTCCCACGTATGCAAAGTGGTAGCCAATGGAAGAGTGATGGAGCCCTCTATTTTCAGCATTGGCTTAGGTTGCCATATTAAAGCCTGAATTGGCATCTTGCCCAATAAAGCTTGCTCAATAGCTACCCATCGGGGTTGTTCAGTATTTCTATGCCAAGATAAAATAGCACTAAGCTGTGCTGCGGCGTGATACCATTGGAGTTTGGGGACTCCCAGCCCACTTCTCAATTTATGTCAATACAGTACAGTTTGAGAAACCCGGGGGGGGGGGGGGGGGGCCTTCTTTTCCAAAGAAATGCAAAGAAGCGACTCTGCCATTGTTTTAAAAGGGCAGTGGGAACTGGGATCGGCAGTGATTGGAACAAATAATTAAATTTCGGTAATACAGACATCTTTAAGATCACTATGCGACCAGTCCACGAAACAGGTAATATAGCCCATTGTTCCAAGTCTCTAAATACCTTTGCTACCAGTGGCAAATAGTTCAATTTAAATAAATCTTGCAATTTGGTACCTATCATAATGCCTAAATATTTTATTTTAGAGCCAGCCCATCTTTAAAGGATATTGCTCCTTCAACTGGTCAACGGATGCTCCCGGCAAGGAAAGATTAAGAACCTCCGATTTGTCAAGATTTAAGCGGAATCCGGATACCATGCTATATTCCTTAAGCAAATTAATTACACCCGCCAGGGACTTCTGTGGATAAGACAAAGTGAAAAGGATGTCATCGGCGAACAATGACAGTTTATAATCCTCCCCCCCTGATCCGAATACCCGTAACCGATGATTCATTCCTAATTTTAGTAGTGAAGGGTTCCAAGAACAACGCAAAGAGCAGTGGGGACAAAGGGCACCCCTGTCTTGTACCCCTTCCTATGGGAAATGGGTCCGAGTATACCCCATTTACCTTAACCCGAGCCTCGGATGGTCGTATAATTTGAGTAACCAATTCAAAAATTTTGGGCCAAAATTCATCTTCTCTAAAGTTTTAAACAGAAACTACCAGTGGACCATGTCGAACGCCTTTTCTGTGTCGACTGCTAGTAATATAGCCAGGGTCTGAGTTTGTTGCGTGTACCACATGAGATCAACAATTTTCCTAACATTGTCCGCCGCTTTCCTCCCGGGGATAAAACCCGCCTGATCAGGATGTGTCAATTTGGTCATTACTCTGTTTAATCGGGTAGCTAAAATCTTTGCTAAAATTTTCAAGTCTATATTGATCAAGGATATCGGTCTATAGGAACCGCACTTGGAGGGGTCCCTCCCTGGTTTAGCTAAAATAGTAATCCCAGCTACATTAGCTTCCGGAGGTAAGCAAGCTACATCTTGGAGGTCATTAAAGGAATCTAGCAAATATGGAGATACCTGATCAACAAACTTTTTGTAAAAGGATCCTGTTTACCCATCTAATCCCGGGGCCTTGTTGGCTTTAAGAGCTTTAATGGCCTGCTGAAGTTCCATGGGAGTGATAATACTCTCAAAGAACTGTTTTTCAGACTCTGATAGCGTGGGCAAAATTATATCATTAAGATAGTTATCAATCTGTATCAGTTGTATGGAGGAATCTGCTTCATATAACATCCCATAGAATTGCTGGAACCTCTGCTGTATCACAGTTGCAGAGTCCAACATAGAACCATCCAGTGCTTTAATCCTAGTGATTTGATTCTGAGCAATCTGACGTTTTAATTTACGGGCCAACAGCCTCCCCGCCTTGTTTCCCCATTCAAAATGTTCCTGCCTAACCAGTTGCAGCCGGTAGGCAATGTCATTTGCTCGCAGTGCATTTAAATCATTGCGGGCCATTTGGAATTGGGAGTAGACTCTGGGAGACAATGAAACTTTGTGTTTCTTCTCCAGATCGGAAATGGTGGACAGCAGTGCCGCGACCTTCGCATTCTTCACTTTTTTTTTTATGCGAAGCTTGAGAGATAAATCTACCCCACAGCACTACCCTCAAACATTCCCAGAGAATTGGTTTGGCGTGGTCTTGTGGCCCATTAAATTGGTGGTATTCTGTTATGACAGACCGAATTTGCTGGCAAAACGCGTCATCGTCCAATAGGGAATCATTTAGTTTCCAGGGGCGCAACCCGGATATAATGCTCTGTAACTGAATAGTGATCCATATTGGAGCATGATCCAACCACGTAATGGATCCAATATCCGAATTACGGACCCTCAACCCGAGAATTTTATCCACTAAAAAATAATCGATACGGGAGTAAGATTTATGTGGATGGGAGAAAAAAGTGTAGTCCCGTTCCGCTAGATGCCGGTAGCGCCATATGTCCAGAAGAGCTCTGTCGTGTATAAAGGCATCTACGATCTTCAGAAGAACCGCCACAACCACTGGTTGAGTTATCAATATGTGGTTGTATAGTAAGGTTAAAATCACCAACAATTACTAAGTACCCTTCTGGTATCGCATCTAGTATGTTACCCACATTTGCCAAGAAGACCTGCTGGTCAATGTTTGGAGCATACACATTAAAGAGCGTATAAAGCTCCTTACCTAATTCTAATTGTAGCAATAAGTACTGCCCCTGAGGGTCAGCGACTGTTTTAACGACCGTACCTTGCAGGTCCTTATGCAATAAAATACTCACACCGGCATGTTTTGCCTGTTTGGAGGCCGCCGCATGATATTGACGAGGATATAAAGGCCACATTAATAAATGTTCGTAACTTTTTTTAGATGTTTCCTGTAAAAACAGTACATCCGCTCTGGATGCCTGAGCATCAATCCTAAGTGCCTGCCTTTTCTGGGGACTATTCAAGCCCTTTACATTGATAGACAATAATTTTAGGGACGCCATAATATCTATCTCAAGTCCCCTCTGTCACCACCACCTCATTTTCTGTCCCGACCGTCTGGGCATTCTCTGTTATCCCGTCTTCCCAGGCACTTGTCCCCATCCACAAAAAGCTCAGTGTAGTAGTAATCATCCTTTTATGCTTATTTGTGTTACATGTCGATATATGCTGTATACAATACTCAAGTAGGTCATACAAAGTTTTCCCTCCCTTCCCCTAAATACCCGTTGCTTTCCACAGACCGGTGTTAGAAGTGCCCCTGTGAAGGCCATGGAGGGTGTGATCCCCATCGGAGCCCGCCCTGCCCTCCCCTACACAAACAGACGGTTAGATGAGAAGAGAGGTGATTTTGTTGTACTGGTTTATTGATTTGAATTATGCCTCCTAAGAGGAAAGGGAAGGTGAGGGTGTTTCCCTCCCTTCCATTATCCTCTCCTATACAATCGGAAATCACCTGATTCATGACCTCTCCTGCATTCAATAAGGCAGGTACCGAGGAGCCTGATGTGCTAGTTAATCAGGGAGGACTGACTATGCCGGCAGAGGAGGCCTCCCTTAGTCCTAATACAGGACTGCCACCAGCGCAGAGGAACGGAGATGGGAATATAGGAGAAGCTTCTGTTGAGTCTATCTTTTCCAGCTTAGAAGCGGGAATATTTGATACCCGCAATAAAGGTCTGGAAACACAGTTAGCGGTGGGTATCCAAGGAGCAGAAGGAGGAATAGACCTACTGTCTCCTTATAAAGAGAACCAGCTGACCAACGGGATACCCCCTATTCCGCTCGTCGGTCCTGCTGTGGTTACTTTGGACATTCTATGGGAGATGATGGCTGGAATGTTGAATAATATTAAAGGGTTAGAGTCTAAAGTGGATGTTTTAAGTACTGGGAACCAAAAGGAACATTTTCAAACTCAAAAACAAATTAAAGATTCGATAGAGAGGATTAAAGTACTTGAATTAAGTGAAAAGAAACATCAAGATTTTCATTTAGCAGTAGTTAAAGACAGAGATAATATTACACGTAGAATTGAAATTCTTGAAATGCCAAGCGTTTAAATTTAAGATTTTTAAACTTCCCCAGGATAATTGGAGAAGGTCCTTTAATTTCCTTGAAAAAGTTTCTCATTGAAAACCTTGGTTTTGATATAGATGAGTCTCCTGTAGTAACCAACTGCTATTTTTTACCTAAATCTAGGAATGAAATGTTGCAAAGATCTGATCAAATGTTTCAGGGAGATCTAACAAATTTTTTAGAGGACTCTTCAGCTCAAGTGATTGATAGGGGTACCTTGCTGGCAACGTTTACATCTTTAAATGATATTAGTTTGGTTATGAAAAAGTATTTTGGCAAATACCCCGTCAACCACCTGGGAAAAGTGGTTAAAGTGTTCCCAGACTTAGCTGCATCCACTCAGGTAAGGCGGAAATCCTTTCTGGGTTTTCGCCAAGAAGTGATTGATTTAGGTTTTTCTTTTGTTTTAAGATTTTCTTGTAAATGTTTAATTAAAAAGCAAGATGAAGTATATATCTTTTTCATACCCGAGCATCTAAAAAATTTTCTAGAACAAAGGAAACTAACAACCTCATCCCCTGTGTCTAAAGATTAAATGTAAAGTAAGGATAATGCAGGCTTCTGTATTAGCTCTATTATATTAAGAATGTTCTTATTATTAATCTCCCAAATTTACAGATACCACGCATCCCTCTCAAGGTTGTTTTGAAATGGCAATTGGTTTGATGGATATTAATAATACTTAAATATTTCCTATGTAACTATTTCTTTATCATCAACCATTCTATTTTGTGTTTCTGTAAATCATAAATTATGTGATTTATTGAAAAAAAACTTATAAATAAAGTATTAAAAAAAAAAAACCACAGCTGAACATAACAGAACATTTGAAAAGGAACATAAAGAGCATAGGTAACTTCCACGTGCCAGCTCATCTGCTCACCACATGGAAAAAAAAAAACTGGTGACCACTATAAGTTGAAAAAGTGTTCATCCCTTGCCCTTCTCTTGCTCTGATGCGCTGTCTCCCAATGGTCTGCGCAGCTGTTTTCCTCCATTACGAACCCTTTGCCAGCGGGGGGTATCCGCTGGTGCAGATGCAGCAGGCCTGTCCATGGCCGTCAGTTTCACTGGGTGTCCAGCAGTCTTTAAGATGGCCGCCGCGCCCGCAACGGTCACCGCTTTAGATGTGGTGCCCTCAATAGTAATCGCGATGCCAAATGGAAACAACCATCGTTAGCGTAGGCCCTCTTTTCTTAGCACTGTGGTGATCTCCCTGAATTCCATCCTCTTTTTCAGAGTTAGTGGAGAAAGATCTGTATAGATTTGAATTGGATGTTTCTCCCAGGACCACGAATGTTGCTTCCTAGCAATCTGATAAATTTTTTCTTTTACAGTGTATTTTGTAAAGCAAACAATGTCTCTGGGTTTGCCATTGAGCCTGGGGCCCAGAGAGCGATGGGCCCGATCTAAATCAATGGGAATATGAGTATCATCCTCCAGCGCGGCTCCATCTTGCTGTATTATAAACATGCAGAATCGTTGAATAGTGCTTCTGCAATCCGCATGTGTTTCCATTTCGGGTATACCCTGAAATCTCAAATTATGGCCCCTACTGCGATTTTCTAAGTCTTCCAATTTAGCAGCTATAGCTGCAGTGTCGTTGATTACTTGTGCCGAGGCTTTTTGCAGTGCTTCAATTTTCAATTCTTGTGCCTCTATACTGATGTCACAATCATCCACGCGCCTCCCTATTTCAGCCATTTCTTCTCGCAGATCCGCCACAGCTGACAAAAGTTCTCTTTTATTATCCTTAATTTCCTTCCTTAAGTCCCCGAACCAGCGCTGGAACTCATCTCTAGTGGGGAGGTCAGGTGCCGATAGTCCCTCCTCCTCCGCTTTGATCTCCCCATCGGACATCTGATTACTCGAGCCCGGGGCTTCCAAAGCGCCACTAGGCCCGTCTCCCTCAGCGGCGGTTTTTGTAAACGCAAACTGCTTGAAATCCGGTCCTTTCTTCTTTTGCGCCATCACTAGGCTACGGTGAGAAATTTGCTGCGTTTTTTGTTCACTAATAGTAGGTTTAAAGCTCATTTAAGTCTGTTTGGAGGCTCGGGGACGGCAGGAGCTCAAAGTCACGCGGCCATCTTGCTCCGTGGCGAAAGCGCCCCCCGCGGCCATGGATTTTATAACATGTGGTTGCCGGCTTGCGCATGTTATAAAATTGGCGTATCCATGTGCACGCACTCACGTTTTAAAATCTACCACTTAATATCTCTTTCCTCTCATACTTCTGTAGGCGAGCTTATTCCATAATTCAGGGGCGACATATGAAAACATATGCTCACGCTCCTTATTTTCTCCATTTGTCCATTATGACAGAGAAAATGAGGATCAGAAAGGTAATTCAGTCTCTGCACTGATTAGTCACTCTCCTACTGAACTTGCAATCAAGGAAGCAAATTAATCTCCCGATTTGTAGCTGCTTCTCTGGATGCTAACCTCAGACATGCCATCTTTTTACATTACTCTGCCCTTCTGAATTTCCCCGGCAGCTCATTTATCACCATTATGCTCAGTTTATATGCCTGAACGAGCCAAGCAGCAGATAAGATATGAAGAAGCTAGACAGGAATCCACAAAGTGGGAGGGCATCACATTATGGTCAGCAACAGGACCAATGCCTCTGCAGACCAGCCTCCCTGAGCAGTTTAGTACTTCCAGAAATGGAGATCTCAATCCCGGGCCATACAGTGCTTCATTTTAAATACAGCATCATTTATGGTTTCATATGAATTCACTATAAGCACCTTAGGTTTCCATATGTGGGTGACATAAAATAAGCCACCAAACAGCTGAGGCTTGATATTAGGAGCATCAATCTAGCAATTCAAAACTGAAAAATGCAAAATGAATGTAACAATGTATAATTTATTTCCATCTTTCAGGATGTTTTACTTACAACTCAAGTTAATCAAATAAAAAGTTGCATACTGGTCAGGAGAATACTTTTAAACAAAATGTGTACATATACATATGTGGTTTTTAACACAGGACACAAGTGACAGCTTCAGTCACTTCACATGTGTGGACAGCGCAAACCAGCCTTCTTCTCTCCGCTTCTCTGTCTACGGAGAAAGAAAGAAAAAAGTACAGTATATGTTAAACATTTCACTGCTTAATGGAATTATCTTTAATCTGCTACAATTCAATGTCGGCATAATTTAGAAAACAGAACTATTTAAGGTTTCAATTTTCCATCATTTAGTTTGCTGTTCATGAGATGGAACAAAAAGGCAATATAGCCATGGCCCTCATTATGAAGATACATCTAATTTTTCTTGAGTAATTATAGTTATCCAGGCTCTGGCAAGCATGGCCTGGAGTATATGTAGAGAGAGGACTTATAAAATCAAGGTGTAACCTAAGAATGCAAAAATACAAAACTAAAAGACGACCAGTGAATAACAAGGAGATGAATAAAGGCAAGAAAGAGATATGGTGAGACTCAGAGACCCCTACTAGTGCTCTAGCTGCCTGGTTGGCAGCTCAGAGGTACTTGATTATTAACGAGGGACATAAAGGAGAAACAGGGTAATGTCATAACCTCAACATAATACATCTAAATGGTTCCTAGAGGTAAAATAATTTTAAGAAACAACCAGTATCATAAACTATTAAAAAAAACAAAAAAACAACGCAGGGAAGAGTACAATTAAAGTATTAATGACAAAGAATGTACAAGGATTGGTCTTTCCCAAATACCAAAATGTTATAGCTAGACTTTTTTCTCCTTTAAACACAGCAAGAAACAAGACAGCTGCCCAGACATGCAATGACATCCCTGCATGTTTTTCAGGATCCCTTGCTCAACTATCCTTCTTGGTCTCTGTGTGGCTCAGCACTGCCTATATCTGACACAACCTCATTCCCCTTTGGTTTCTGGCATGTCAAAACCTAATCACCGAGAACCAGAGTCTTGGTTGGCCCATGTTATTAGATGCAAGAAGGTTTACATTCAACAGCCATCTGAAAGCAAATCTTATTCCGTCATATTTGATCCATGCCTTTTATCATGATTCAAATTTCAGCACCAGCAGTTTTGTCTTTCATTCATGTGTCTTGGTTTTACAATACATTTAATTGATCTAAATTCTGTGTCTCTTGCACTGACTGTACAGCATTTTGAAGCAGTTTGCATAAAATATGCATAGCAAAATAATGTGTTTAGCATATTTATTTTTTAATCAGCACTACTTAATGCTTCCTTATACAGAAGGAAGAGTAGAGAGACGTCATGGTGGTAAACTGATGCAAAACCGCAGTCACACATTACAAAAAGAAAACTTACCTTAGCTTTCTGTGCAACTGGTATCACCCTTCCACTTTCTGATGTGATACTTAATGGGGAGCAAATCTTGTTGTTAACACCCCATGCAATTCTAGAGAAACTAGAAAAATGGCACAATGGTCAACACCAGAAAGATGACTGCCAAAGTAGAATGCAAGCAGAAGCTATTGCTTAAGGTGTGAAAATAATAAGCTCACAGGAGCAGGCCAGATAGTTACTCTTACTTTGTGTATGCCTTGACAGGTTCAAAGTTCATGCCAAAGCCAGGGTATGCTGAGAACAATCTCAATCTCTCAGATTTACTGCTAATGTTCTTCTTAAAATTAGCTTTGGCATACAAATAACAATGCATTATCTCCTAACTTTAGTTAGTCCTCATACATGTTTTCCTTAGTTTCTGTGGTCCATCTCTTGTTGCAGTGGGTCCAGGAACAGGCTCACCATGCACTATAGGCGTCATCTTCACCTGAAGGTTTGGCACTATCACGATCATCATCATTAGCCCTAGTGCTGAGGCTAAAGTTGAGCGCATTTTTTTTTCATCCTGGGTGACATGCAGCCAATATGATTTTTCTTTTTCCTTCCTTCTATATTTTAAAAGTAGTGATTGGCTTGCTAAAATTTGTTCTAGATGTTCTACAATGAGATCAACACATGAAGATACTCAGCAAGACTTGGCGAGAGAAGTTGACTCCTATCTTGTGGAATGACTAGGTGACCCTATGACTACTTGCAGCATATTTCTAACACCTGACAGGAGAAATCAATTGGAAGAAAGGAAGTGAATTCCTTCTCGGAAAAAGTCAGGTAGCATAACATAGCACGGTAATCTGCACTGGTCCTATTTAGCACTCTCTCTCCTCTCTTAGGCTAGAAGGTCATCAGGACAGAGTCATAACTTCTCGTCTCTTCCCTAGGTGCTGTACCATATCTGGGCTCCTTTGGGCACACCTCAACCTTCTCCAAGGAGACTAATTTGCCTGTTCCATATTCATGCTGCATCTTAGCTGTTACCACAGAACAGTGTTACATAAAACTTCTATATAATAAAAATAGACACACAGTCCAAGTCTAAAGTTATGCTGCCTTTGCAAGCATATATAAGCTGTTTCTTTTGGTGGGGGATGATGGGGACTGTACTTCTATAAATATTTCTATTCATTTTGTTTGCACTATAAAGTGATAAGAATTATGGTTCAATTAACCATGTACTGCACATTATCATCTTGACAATAAGCAAATTTATACATAAGCTGTTTTTACTCTTTCCTGCCTCCTTACTGAATCAATAAAATCCATTTCACTTTCTTTTGCTGATCCATACAATACTGCATTTTATTTATTACACAAACCTCTTCAAATACTGTGTGCAGATTGCTACAGATAGGCCAATTTATTGTTTATGGGAATGGTAATCAAAACTGGCAGGACACCATCCAGCTATTTTCTTGATTGAAAAGAGCCCATCCCAACCCAACCCATTTGCAAAATCATGATTGCCGTGATCCAACCAATTTCGCCCCATTTCTTCAGCTTACTATACCTTTTTTCGCTGACTTTGCTGGCTGGAGAGGGAGTATCATCCATCAAGCGATCCACCGGCTCAGATTGTGGAATAGATACTTCAGTCCTTTTACCTTCATTTTCTAGGGTAGGGGGGGGGGGAAGATAATACACTCATAAATCTCTTATAGGGACAGGGAATACCAACAGTCCCGTTCTGTATGGAGCAGTTTGTATTTATACAGAGGGTTCTATCGCCAGGTCCAGTGCGACCGGGTGTGCATTTGCACAGAGCGACACTCCCGGGGAGGCAGCAAGCCAGCAGAGTGACAGTTTTTAAAAATATAGGTTGCAGGGTGGAGCTGGGCTTTTGTGATGGGCCCGGGACAGGCACTGAATGAAGCTATGGGGGGGGGGGGGCAGCAAAAAAAACTAGCACTGGTCCTGTCTGTGGTATATGTAAGGGGTTTTCACCATTTGATTGTCTGATTTTTTTCATTTTCTATACCCAACAGAACTTCTATGCTTTCTTTCTTTTTTGGACGTTATTTTCACTTTTCTTTGTACTTACTGAATCTTACAGGGAGAGTTTCTTAAATGATATTTCAGTTATACAAAATTTTCAATAAAAAAAAAAAACAAAAAAAAACCCAAATAGAACAAACATCCAGGGACCAAAAGTGTCTTATAGGGAGAAATAAAAACTCAATGAACACCTCCACAAAAAAACAAATCACAAAAATTATACTATGAGTCTTAAAGAGTTGGAGACTGAGTTATACTATGAGTCTTAAAAGGAGTTGGAGACTGAGCAAGAAAATCAAATCCTGACAGATATCCCACTTATTAAAAATTGTGCTTTGCTTAAAGCATACCTGTTTGTGTGTGACAGAATCCATAAAAAAAAGTTTCTTAGAACAGCATCAGTTGTTCCTTACTTGGCTACCTACCAGTCCATACTGGCTGCAGTGGGATAGGCGATATTGGAGGAGAAGCTGCAGTAGGCTGTTTCTGTTGTTCTATCATCTGCAGCAGTTTAACACGAGCTTCGGCACTCTGGCGGTTAAGCTCAGCAATTCGCTCCTCCAGTCGAGTTTGGATTGTAGGAGGGGAAGCAATCTTTTTAAAACCAAATAAATGGCACAGAGTGAACCAGCAGTCAAAAATAGAATAAAATCCTTTACATCAAAGAAAATATACATCAAAATAAAAATAATCACGGAGAAAGTTAAGTTAGCAGATTTGCTTACCTATAACAGGTGTTCTCTGAGGACAGCAGGCTGTTAATCCTCACACATGGGTGACATCATCAGATGGAGCCCTGATGCACAAAATTTATGTCAAAGTTTCTAGACCTTAGACTAGGTACACTGAACATGCCCAGCATGCCCTATACCATGTGACCACGCGGGGTCCCTCTTCAGTCTCATCATATAGAATTGCAAAAAAATAGAATCAACCCAACTCCACAGAGTGGCGGGCAGGTTTCGTGAGGGCTAACATTCTGCTGTCCTTGGAGAACACTTGTTACAGGTAAGCAACTCTGCTTTCTCTAAGGACAAACAGGATGGCAGTCCTCACACATGGGTGAATCCCTATCTACAGGCTGCTCCCCAACAAAACAAGGGGACCAATAGACACCCAACCAGGTGCCACAGGCAGAACGCCACCGGTAATGGTGGTAACAGAGGGGGAGACAGCTTGAACCCAAACAACAGGTCTAGGCGGGAGAGTTGGGTTCTACACCTCAAACAGGTTCCAAAGAAAAGACTGGCTGAACCTACTGTCATGTCAGCCATCCCTATCCAGACAATGAGACGTGAATGTGAGGAGAGAACTCCATTTCGCAGCCTTACAGATTTTCTCCACTAGAACTGCTCGCAAGTGGGTCACAGACACTGCCATGGCTCTGACAGACATGACACCCAAGATACAGTCCTGCCTGGGCCTAACAGAAGGAGATGCATTCTGCTAGCCAACTGGATAATGTCTGTTTGGCAATGGCAATGCCCAACCTATTCTTGTCAAAAGAAACAAAAAGCTGGGTGGACTGTCTATGGACTTCTGTCTGCTCCAGACAGAAAGCTAAGGCTTGCTTGCAGTCCAAACTGTGCAGTGCTCATTTGCCTTAGTGCAAATGGGGCCTGGGAAAGAAAATTGGCAGGATGATGGGCTCTGGATGCTGTTTCGAAAGAATCATATGCAGCTCTGACCTCATATTTACCTGCTTCCAATCCTTTTTGTAGGATACAGGACAAGGTCTCTTGTTGTTGCTGTGTCAATGCCTCCGCAAATTCCTGGACTTGTTTCCAGAGATTTCTATTATACTGGGTCATGTATAATTGATATGCTGCTATTCGCGTTATCAACATGGACCCTTGGAAAACTCTTCGTCCCAATGCATCTAATGCCATCTGTTCCTTACCAGGAGGAGCAGAGGAATGTGGATGTGATCCTTTAGCCTTTTTCTGAGCTGATTCCACAACTACAGAATGGTGTGGCAGCTGACTTTTCTGAAAACCTGGGGCTTGTTGGACCAGGTACGTAGCATCTGTCTTTCTGTTGACTGGAGGTACAATACCTAGATGGTTCCACAGGCAGCAAGAGGTCAAGAAGGACTTCGTGCACTGATATTGCCATTATCTCCTTTGGCGAGTCTACAAATTGTAAAACGTCCAACATTTTGTGACGAGAATCTTCCTCAGTCACCAGTGGAAAAGGGATAGCCTCAGACATCTCTGACAAAATTGGCAAAGGAGAGATCTTCCAGAGGAGATAGTTGCCTCTCTTCTGGGTGAAGGCTCTGAGAGCAACTCCTCGGAAGCTTGTGAAGAACCATCTGAAGATGCGTCTCCCCATGGATCATAGGGACTTTCCCCATCCCCTGGAAGACTTCCTGACGGAGGAAGTATGCCAAAGCCGAAAGGGTGGGAAGGCATTGATGGATGTGGCATCAGCACCGAGGGAATCTGTGCTGGCATCGAGGGCACTGGGGCAAATGGGAGGGCGCTTGGGCACAGATATCCCCGATGGACCTGGAATGGGTTCCAGCATCGGTGGTTCCCGTGGAGGGATCTGGCCGGGACCCGATTCTTCTTCTTCCGAGGAACCCGGTATTGGTATCGGGACCTGCGGAGGCCTTGATGGACGACTCTGCGCCAGCTTGTCCGGTGGCACAGGTTGAGTCAGCAAGGCACCGATGAGCATATCGAGGCACTCGAGAAGCAGTGCGAACACAGAGCGAGCCAGTTCCAGTCCCGGTATGAGGGCCGGCACTGGTGACGATTGGAAGCCTCATAGGGCATTCAGCACTGCCTCTTGGACCATGTGGTCCAATTCCTCCCGAAAAGCCGGCATGGGTGGCACGGCAACTGGGGTAGGAGGCAGGCTTGGTGTCACCGAAGCTTCCATGGGGGCCCTTGTAGGCTCAGTGCCCGGCACCGGTGGGGAACGTCTAGGGGTCCCTGGTCCAGAGGAGGATGGGGGCTCCTCTCCCCGGACCCTCTTCACAGGCGGCTCGATGGAAGTCGATGCCACTGCGGTATTGGTGCTGGCACTGGTCGGGGATAGCCATCGGTGCCGGTGTTTCCCCTCAGTGCTCAGTCCAGTCCTTCTCAGGCACAGAGGATGATGATGCCAATGTTTTCGATGGTGTTTGTGACTGACAGTTACCCGCTCCATGATGTTCCTGGCAAGGTGTCTCAGAGGTTGATGGACCCTCTGCGGTCGATGGCGCTTGAACTGGTGTCAATGGAGCAGAATGTTTTGAACCAAATAAGTGCTCCATCTTCTCCAAATGAGCACGACGGCCTTTGGGGTCATTTGTGCGCAACTGGGGCAACGAAGGACGTCGTGCAAGGGACCTAAGCACAAAACGCAAACTGTATGTGGGTCTGTGATGGACGGGTTCTCGGACACTCGGGACATTTTCTGAACCCGATCACCATTGTAAAAAAGGCGGTCGATGACCATCGGGCACCGATAGAAAATGCCGCTGGGAATCGACTGCAAACAATGGGGAAACACTTACCGAGCACCGGAGGGAGCGGTGCACAATGGGGGACCCCGGTGAGGGTGATTTTAGGAAGATTAAACTTCAAAAGTTCCGTGAGGAAAGCTGTGAGAAATTTCTCAGAGAGCTCCTAAACCATGAGGCAACTGCTGCGCGGAAAAAGAGAGACTGAAGGGGGACCCCTGGTGGCTACAGGGTTAGTGGCATGCTGGGTATGCTCAGTGTGCCAGTCAAAGTTCTAGAAACTTTGACAAAAGTGTTCCATGACAGGGCTCCATCGATGTCACCCATATGTGAGGACTACTATTCTGCTTGTCTTGGGAGAAAAAAATTATCCAAAAAGGATCAACCATTTATGCTCTGAGGGCCCTCCCCACAAATCTTAGTTTAAATGAAAAACAAAACAAAATCACAGTATTATGCAGCAATGAGAAAATAACCATTAACACACAGCAGCAAAAAAGAGAATGCCACAAACTATTTAAATATCAGCCAGAGTTCAAGCCTTGTAAAAATGTGGTAGCCTCTTCAACTGAATTAAAGAACATATTTTTTTCCTTTATGAAGACCTTTCAATTTTGCTGGAAAAAGTAGCAATCAAATATGCAATTTTATCACTTGAGTATAAATAGGAGCAAATGCTTTTCTCCTAGATGCCACTGCAGCAGAGTAATCTTAAAAGATAAAAATTTTCGCCTTCAAATTGTAAGTTCCCTAAGCGGTGATATGCTCTTAAAATTGCAGTCTTATTATTGAAATGATATTATATTGAAAATTTAGGACCCTAAAAATCATAACTTGGGGGTCTGGAATTAACCCTATTGCCAGTGATCACAGGCCCTAACCAATGAGCCCTTTCGATGAATAGTGTGCCATGTTTTTCATCTAATTGCAGAGCTTGTTTAATCCAAGCCTCCAGGCGAATTCCCAAAGAATTTTCTGGAACAGATTCAGGTATCCCTATTATATGTAAATTGTTTCTTTTCAACCTATTTTCAAGGTCGTCGACTTTTAACTGAAGCAAATCGCATTTTTTTTTTTTTTTTAATTTGTGCTGTGTCGGTTTGCACGGAGGCTGCTGCATCCTCAACATCAGAAATACGCTGATCTGCAGTCTGCAACTGCTGTTGAATTGTTCTAAGCTACAAGCTTAACCCACATAGTTGTGTGGAAATCGAACTGAATTTCCCTTCCAAAGCTGTGAGCACCGCCGCAGCAACTTCGGCGACCACTGGGTCTGAGCATTTGGGAGCAGAGCTAAGATCCGGTGCATCGGCCATTTTGAAATCGCTTCCTTTTATTTTCTCTTTGTCCTTCCTGGTCAATTTTGTCACCATGGTAAGAGAAAAATCACAGATCAAAGCATCTCACTGCTTACCAATGCAAGGAAAAACCGATTCTTGTAAAATTTTCCAAATCGGTCCAGACTCGCTTCAAGAGTTGAGTAAAGCGAGAGGGCCCTTGGAGAGATCAGTCACAGTGTCTTCTCTCTCAAAGAATCACATGCCCCCCCATTTCAAAACTATTTTGTTAAAAATGTTAGTATAAGGAGTGTATCAAATTGGCTTGCAATTTGTTTACTTTTCAAGCAGAAATAACTGCTATCAAAAATAAAGCTTTCCCAGAAAGGAATTTTAGACTCTAATTTGCCAAGGTGGTTTCATAAACTGAGCAAGAACTATATTGATATTCTAAGGAACAGAAGGATCTTTTATTGTGTGTTTCAGATGTATGAATCAGTTAGCTAAGAAAATAAGAGCACCATCCTAGTCATCGTGGTACGCTGCTATAGCACTGAGAACAACTCTGATGGAGTTAGTTTTCAAACCTTATTTAGAAAGGCTTAGTAAATACCGAATTAAGAGAAAATTTAAAGAGATACCGACTAAGACACGAACACCAAGCATAAATCTTTTCTATTTAAAAATGGTATGATCTTCTGGTAATTTCTTTGAAGCTAGAAGAATTTTCTTCACCTCCATAGGCAACTGCATAGTTTGACACTAGAGTTTAACATCCAAGCAGTCAAAGCTAAAGACTGAAGGCTAGGATGCTAGAGATTTCCATTGTACTACATGAGGAGGGATAGGAATATCTTTAATTTTACTGGTTGTTGAATAGCTAGGTGTTGTAGCCATGGAAATCAAAATTTGTCAAGACCAAAAAGGGGCTATCAAAATCATTGTCCATTCTGTCCTGGATATCAGTGAAATTGGGGAAAATGCAAAAAGTCATTCTAGATTCAACAGAATTGAGAAAGAACCCTTGCTGGTTTCCTGGAGCAGTATGTGGGAACCTTGTTGTAGGACGTTGCAAAGAGGTTTACTTGCGGAATACCCCAAAGTTGGAAAAGTTCCTGCACTATTTAAAACAAATTGGAAAAAATTCATTGCCAGAGGATGTGGTTACGGAAGTTAATGAAGCTGGATTTAAAAAAAGTTTGGATAAGTTCTTAGAGCAGAAGTCCATAAACTGCTATTAATCAATAAGGATTAGTAGCTTGGGATCTATTCATTTAATATTTGGGTACTTGCCAGGTTCTTATGGCCTGGATTGGCCACTGTTGGCCAATCCAGGCCATAAGAACCTGGCAAGTACCCTTGGTCTGACCCAGTATGGTATATCTTATGTTATGTTATGTTCACTATTTGGTCATGTAGCAGACCAATTTGTCTGCTATGATTCATCTCCAGGAAAGTAGACAGCTAGAAAATAATTTCTTAGGAAATTACCTGGAAGCAGCAAAAATTTGGAAATGGGCAAAGTTTATAAGAACCTATTTCTCCTTGCTTGCTGATATAGAACATTGCTACCTAGTTGTCTGGATCAATACCACCTTGTTCTTTAACCATTGATTAAGCACTTTCAGAATACTCAAATCTAGATAGTTTATATGATGCAATTTCTCTGTTTGCAACCAAGCTCCCTGAGACTAGAGTTTTTCAGATGAGCCCCCCCTCCCCCCCAACTTTGAACAGAAGTTTGTCAGAATTGTTTGAAATTGTGGTTGGTGAAAAAAACCAAAAACCTGACCTTTAAATAGATTTGAATGGTTGAACCACCGTTTCAAAGCAACTGCAGGTAACTTGCTGGTGTGGCAGTTGATACCCTTAACAAAGAAGCCTTGGTACTCCTAAAGCAACTCCATCATTGCTTTATAATTTTGTATAGTATAAATATATTCCATGCCCCTATGTTAATAACATCTCTTCCCTCCTTCCTTTTCCTTACTTCCTCTTAATATTTTTTATTCCGTCATAACAATGTATTATCTTATATCCGCTATAATTATACTATTCGTTGACTCCCCCTCCGCCAAGTTGCTGTTCTCCCTGTTCCATGTATTTTGCGTTATATTCTATGTAAACCGATATGATGTATCTACGAATACCGGTATATAAAAGCTGTTAAATAAATAAATAAATAAATTGCTCTCTGCTTCAACAGCAGTGAGAAAAGAGGAATTGGATTCAAATAGCAACCAACAAGGGCCCTGACTTTTACAGTTGGGAACCAATAAACCTGGGGTAACTCGCTGATGCAGTGCTTACTACCCTTAATCACTAAGCCTGTTACTTTTGATGCAACTCCAAATTTGCTCTCTGCTTTCATGGCAACGGTTAAGGGAAATTGGATTCAAACAGCATTCGTGGGCCCTGACTTTTACAGTCTGGGTAAACTGATAAGCGTGGGGGTAACCTTCACAGAGCAGCAGATACTGGCATAAACTTGCTGGGCAGACTGGGTGGATCATTTGGTCCTTTTCTGTCATCATTTCTATGTTTCTGTGTGTTGGATATTTTTACTTTGTACGACTTTCCTGAACTTAAAAAAATGGTCTTGGCACAGAGATGATTTTGGCATCGACAAGGCTTCAATACCTTTGCTAGTTGAACAGACGTATCTGCGCCAAAGAGACTCAGCCGATGGTGTTCTCCAAACCAATCTCTTTTCTGTATCCTGTGCCATCCAGGACTTCTTGTATTTCACTGTCAATGATCTATGGTGGCACAGTGCCAGTGTCTTTAGGCCCTGAAAAGTGCAACTTCCCTTTTTACTAAAGGGAGGAATGGTGTCTACACCAAGAGTATGCCTTTTTAATTTAGGCAAAGGTCCCTCAGCTGGGTTTGGCTTCCTTCTCTTACCGCACAGAGCACATCTTTTGAAGTCCACCATCATTAAGGGGACAGAAATCAAAGTTGAACTTGATTTATAATTAAAATTGTAAATTCATCAACATTTTTTTTTTTTTTGGGAGAGTTGTTAAATTTTAAAAAATTTGAATCAGGAAAAAAGTGAAAGAACTACACGCGAAAATACGGACAAGCAGCTTGAGAGCACAAACACACATTCGTTCGCATGAGCAGGAGAGAGAGACCAAGAAAATTTACGCAGCGGGTGGCTATATAGGAAGGTCTAAGTGGTTCCGAAAGAGCTTTCCTGTCTTGGCACAGTCAGATGACATCAACCACTTGTGTAGTTAGTTTTATCCTGCTTGTCCACAGATATCTACTGTATCTTTCTACACTGGAACAATGAGGAAAACATAGCACAAGAAACCTATACTAACAATTTGAGATCACGGTGCTAACAATGAAAAACCGTCTGTTCGTTAGTAGTGCAATTTTCAAACTATCTGCACAAGTGCAAAGTTCAAGGATATTTTTACTCTCAGATGAGTACCAATTTTCAAAGGGAAAACTTTGAAAACTGCTAAAGAGAAAAATAGCTGCACAAATTTAGAACTGCTTTTGTGTGTAATTTCCTTGTAAATGTGTTGTAAAATATCTGAATGAGAGATATGTGTTTTTAGAACCTTCAGGGCTCAGAAAATTTCTGGATGTTAAGTTTCTAGATAACTATTTTTCAGATTAGTCATGGGTATAGAGAAATAAACATTTAGTCTTAGGAGGAATAGCCTAGGGGTTAGAGCAGTGGACTATGAACCAGGAGACCAGGGTTCGAGTCCTGCTGTCGCTCCTTGTGACCTTGGGCAAGTCACTTTACCCTCCATTGCCTCAGGTACAAAAACTTAGATTGTAAGCCCTCTGGGGATAGGGAAATATCGAATGTCGGTATATAAAAATAATAAATATTAGTAGAGAAGAGTTTTTTTTTCTTTAATAGCTCCAGTAATATATATCCAGGATTTCTAGATTCTTTATAAATGGTCTGTAAAGTTTAAATTTGTATTGGAATTCCTAAATGGTTAAATTACTTTAATATAGGCCATATCATTGATATGTGTAATTACTGTCTATATATTTGTTAAAAGTGCATAAATAAATAAATAAAACAAACAAAAAAACCAAACTTTTTGTGCATGTGCTTTTTCCAGGTGAATCTGTGTGTGTACTTGTGGACATCCCTCCTCAACACCACCCTCTAGAAAAACCTCCCCAAGTCTGTGGATAAATTATATGTGTAGCGCTACTATGCATATAAATTTTACCCACAGACAGATAGACAATTTATAAAGATCCCATTTCTAAATAATAAAAGGAGATGTATGTATGGAAATTGCTTTTGAAAATTGCCCTGTAATCTCTTACCTGCATTTTATGGTCTAATCCTGGACTTCCTCCATTTAGAGAAGTCTCACTTGGACCATTCTGAGTTTTGATGGCCTGTTCCCCTTCCACGACCTCTAACGCTCGAGTTCTAGATTTGCTCAGCTGAGATCTGATGACAATATTCTGCTTTGTTAGCTGAGCAATTCGTGCAACCAGATTCTCATTGAGCCCAGTCTCATCAGCAGCATGGGAACACTGGCCATCACCTTTCCCTGCATCTTCTCCCACCATCTTGGGTCCTTCTGCACAAACGGGATTTCTCAGTTGATGGATGTCTGACTGAGTAGTGTACTGTGTCCGAGGTAAACTGAGAAATGAGGATGCTTGGCTTAAATTCTCCAAATCCTCCTCAAGAACTGCAGCCTTCCATTTCTGGTTGAAAAGTTGTTTCTCCTCTGATGAGTTCTGAGTGTTCAGGGACCTAGGAGAACTCGCTGTGTTCTGATGTTCCCCTTGCTCCTTCTCCAGAGGGAACAAATCTTGGAATGTGGGACGTGATGGCACAGTCATTTTCAGTGCTGCCAATATTGAGACAGAAACAATAAATATTTAATTAGGTTAAGATTTTTAAATATCTTGAAAAAAAAACAACAAAACAGTTTAGGTATGATGGGTTTTTCTCTATTTTTGCTTTTAGGTATCACAAATATTCCCTTGATCTTGGGAGGAACCTCTTCTCTCAATATAAAAACGTAGTGGTGAAGAGATGGCGGTAAAAGGTATCACAGTTTCTCTCTTTTTCCAATACAGAAAGGGATTGAATTAGCACAGATCTGAAAGCAATCATGTCAATTGGCAAAACTTGCTACTATCTTCATTTCTGATTATTTACATCACCTGCTATAGTTATAAAAATACTGTAATCTAAAAAAAATAAACTGTATTAAAACCAAGCTCCCATAAACAAAACTATTGCAGAGCTGATTATGTACTTTGAGCTTATATGAACTACTGCAGTCAGAAGGCAGCTATGAGGCTTAGTCCGTGTCAGTTTGTACCTTTATGATCATTTAATAGTTCACCTTCATTCTGACTTGGATATCAGGGTTTAATTATTTGTGGCATAAATTCAATACAATATAATATCTTACATGCTCCACCAGAAAATTCAATTACAAGCCTTGGGCATTTTTCCCTTGGTTTATGCACGGACTGAGTTTGAGGTTACAGATAATATTAATTGTAAAAGGTTTAAAATGATACTTTATCCAAAATATATGTAGGAGGCTTGCTAACTAACTCTGATAAAAGGAAGCCGTAAGGATTTTGTTTTAAAAAAATGGGCACGATAAAAGGAAAACGCAGACAATAAAAATACATTTTCATACAAAGTTTGGAATATAAAATGGTTCTTGAACTATAGAAGGAGGCTCTTTTTGGCACAAAGCGAGTATTGAGCGAGCACCAGGAGTAAATTTGAGAGACTGAGATTATGCGCAACATATGGTTTATGAGCGATGTTCATTCGTGTCATGGTGTACACAAAACAAACCCTGTTCGGAGATGATTTGTTTTTGTGTGTATGTTTAATCCGGGCTGAATCTAGTCTAGCTGGCAAAGAAAATGTCCAGCTAGGGTTTGCCTGATTAGACCTCTTACCTCACAGTTCGCCTGCTTGCAATCCCATTTAGGTCACCCTCACAGCATGTCTAGGAAGGTGAAGGGGCAGATAGCCCTTCATTTCCTGGCTATTGACTTCTTCCTAAAGTGACTGGGAACGCAATTAGCATTTATTTATTAATTTAAATTCTTTTATAATCCGCCATTCCTATCACCCATATATATTACCTCTTTCTTGGATGCCTTGGCAACCTAAATCCTTTAACACATTCCGTTTTCCAGTACTTTGCATGAGAGAAGTGGTATAAAAGGAGCTTAAATGAAACAGTTCATGTTGCTATCACAGGAGCTCCTGATGGCACTCATGTAGGCTTAGTCCCAGGCTATCACAACTATAAGCATTATGATCATTTGAAGATGCACGTGTTCTATCTCTCATATGGTGGTGATGGATGTTGCAGCCGGTTTCCTGGGTCCTGCCATGATGTGCATATTTTCAGACAAAGGGAGTTGTGTGAGTTTATGTCTCCGATAGATAAATAGAAACACGAACAAATATTTGAATAAAGGTAAGTCTTCAAGGAACAGGAAAAGGAACGTGAGCATATATTTCAAGAGCAGACAATACAAGTTTCTCACATCATTTGAGTGTGAAGCTATAAGCCCTTTTGAGAAAAGTGGCGCAATAACTATTGCTGTATTTGGGAATAATGCTGATGACCGTTGATGTGTTATCATTCTGGAAAAGAAGTATTTATTAATATTTTCCAGTGTCATTTAATTGTACTTTATAACACTGCTTGTATAAGATGACATTGTTGATGTAGGTTGTTCATGAGATAGATCAGCTGCTGCAGCTGTGTTACAAAGTCTCCTCGTGGAGACTCAGTAGTTCATCTAAGTGTTAGAAGAGATAGTTTTATCATCATAATTATTTTGAAGAAATAATTTGTGTTCCGATGCCTCATGTCTCACTGTTTACTTTTTTTGTTTTGTGTTTCAGGGCCTGGTAGAGCTGAAGCAAAATATTCATGTACCAAAAGGATAGCTATATCTCCTCCCTCTACCCCATTAATACAGAATATTCTATAATAGGATTAATAATAATTAGTTTATACCATTCGTAAAAAGGATCACGTGTACAAGCAGCTGTGATGTGATGAGCCGTTTGTGTTAGATATTGTCTTAAAAGTAGTCTTTGGATTAGAAAAAGTTGTATAGTTGGTGTGACAGGAAAAGGATGGGCTAACTAGCAGCATATGGATAATAGTTTTACTTTAGTTCTAAACTTTTTAAATGCTTTTCTACAAAAGAATAATCCTAGATGATGCATTTTATAGTACCTTATGTAATGATATACACAAAGATTAAACATTTTGTCAAGTGCAAACTCTGCATTGTCTGTTAATTCTTGTTGCATTTCAAAGTATAAATTGTTTAAAATGGAGAAAGGGCACATTTGTATGATGTGTAGGCATTCATTCTTTTATTCATGCCCCATCTCCATGTGGACAATATGGTTGCGAGCTCTTTTCAACCACATTCTAGATGTGCATGCTATCACATCAGGGGGCACATATCCGAAAAGAATGAATAAGAAAAGGGGAGATGGAAACAGGGCCAATTATGCATTGTGCGATTTCTTAGCATGGACTATTCTAAGACCCTGCATAAACATCATTTATGCAGAAGATGCAAGATATGCAAACTCCTTATGCATCACGATTCTTTAAAAGGCAAAACAAGTACTTTTATTAGTCAAAAGCAGCAAACACTAAACAGGCTGGGATTTTTTTAATTTTTATTTTGGGTAAATCGAACAATAGAGCAGCAAATAAATTACAGGCATTTGTTTCAGATGGATCTTTCTAAGCTATAAATAGTTTCGATTTTGCTGATTTTGCTGTATATATTTATTGATTTCACGGACGCTGCTCGGCATAGTCAGCTCTATACCCTATCCCAGTTTTAACCTCCTTGTTCTCAGTTACATGTAAGGGCCCTGCCCAAAAGTTAACCTGTTTTTTCTATGTTATATGTAAGGGTTCTGCCCAATTGTTCCTTTTTAACTGTAAACCGATGCGATGTGTAAACGGTCATCGGTATAAAAGAAACTTTAAATAAATAAATAAATAAATAAATATTGGCTCACAACCACCTCATTTATTCTTCTGGTGAAGGCCAAATGGGTAAATAGGTTTGAATCACAGAGTTTTGTTTTTTTTCAATAGGTCATCAATTTTAATGACGCTCAAAAAATGGTAGTGTCTGAATATCTTGCTAGCTGATGGGACCTCTGTTGTGCCCAGCTATGTGATATCAATTGGCATGCTCAGGTCATTCTAATGATCAGTCATCAGTATTACATAAAACCTGTGCCCAAGCCAAAGATGAAATGGGCAGGCAGATGAAATGGATTTTTATGCTTAGGAGGTCCTTCGTGATAACAGGAGGCAATGTCTCCAAATGAGTGTTTTGCACAGGATCATGAGAGGAAAGTTATGTTCCTGCGGCCTATGTGGTTTAAGATAACGGTGAGGAAATGCAGCTTATAGTTTCATGATTGTGCAAAATGTTCATTTTTGCATACTTGCAAATCTCTTTGCTATAAACTTTAAATGGTAGAATTTCCATATAAAAAGGTAGAAAATGATGGAACTTACCATTTCTGGATTTGGCTAGTTAAAATAAAACGGGAAAGGGGAAGGGTTTGCAAATGTAGCAAAATTGGGAATTAAACCATTTTTCATCAAAATCTTTCCCATTAAATTCCATGAAAATGTTTGCAGTTGTAGACTTTTAATGCAACTTTTCCAGAAAGGCAAAATCCATAGTTTTTACCTTTTTTCCTTCCACGATGAATATTCTGGCATGTTTGTAATATTCATGTTAACAGTAAAGTCGAATGAGGAACAACTAAATACTCAAAGGCAGAAGCATTGCAAAAAATTATACAGCATTAAAGAAAACATTATCATTCTAGTCAAAGACTAAAGAAATCTTACTATGGCAAAGCAAGCATTTCACAGCTGTTAATATTTTTTCTACCCTATGAAACTTCTTTCCCTTTGAAAACTCCTTATTTTCTACTGATTTAAAGTTAAACAGCAGCTAGCAGCATAAAAGTACAGTGTTATAGAGCACTAGTATCTGTAGCCAACAGGGTTAAATCGCTCAGGCAGCTGGCATCACAGTTGCTGACATCAAGCTGTGAGAGGAGGCAAAGTGTCTCAGATTTACTGTTTCAGTTGGGTGATACACCTGTATGCAGACAGTAAAACTTTACATAGACAAGTTCATTTAAGTGTATGTTAGTATTACTGAAAATCCCTTCTTTTTCCCTGCCTGTAGTATTGCAATTATTTTTAATCTTTTTATGTTCATTGTTCTGCCTTTTTAATAAACTTTTTAGTTTATTAGCTTTGTGACTGATTAGTGATCCAGGTGAATTGCTATATAATCTCAAGTGGTCCATAAATGTCTTTCTGTAACCTCAGGTTGTTGCAAGGTCGTAATATCCCAAGAAACCATCAAGGAATAGCTTGTGGGCAGAGTATTTGCTCAGTTGCAAGCAGGGACCCAATTGGTGGGTGGGAGATTACCAGCGCAGAGGAACAAGTGCAGGTGCAGATAAAGCCTCTGCAGTGTTTGTTAGTACTTTCAAGTGGCCAAGGGTTGAACCCCTGGGGATATTAAGAGGTAAAATGTAGAAGTCACGCAACACTTACCTTCAGAAGAAAATTCCTGGTGGCTTTTTTGTCTTGGTGGAGATAATAAAACTGCTGGCTGGAACACGTGTGCTGGCAAATCTATGCCCTTTTTACCAGCTTGTGACGGACTGGGCCACTGGTGAAGCTTAGTTGGCAGGTCCTCCTGGGAGACTTTAAGTTGCTCATTATCTTCCTTTCTGAAAGTTGCAGGCCTGCAGAACTTGACATTAGATGTTGCACTTTCTGGGAAAGAAGTACTTCAGGTTTTAAAGCATAATATTAATAATAATAATACAAACTACATTATGAATAAGACAAGAGCAATTTGACTACTTTTGTTCTGCTTATAAGAAGTGATTGAGAAAGGTAAGGTAAGCATTAAAGGCTGCACCCCTATGCTAATGCATCACCCTTTTACCTCTACAAACCTTGGCTCAAACTTATCCTAAAGTGAAAAGGCAGCGTTGATTCAGGCAGGAGAAAAACAGGACTCCTTATAGAAAAAGTATCCACTTTGGGCCTTATTCAAATGGACTTTTTCCCTTTTTGTGCTTTTGGAAAAGGACTTTTTATTCAATGAAGATTTACATGTTCAACAAAGATATTGTTAATCTGAACTTGAAGGCATAACACCTTCTAAATTACTTTCAGAACATCTGGAAAACTCCATTTTGAGTTGTTACAACTTAATGCAGGTCCAATTTTAATGAACTGGCAATTCCATAATGCAAATATTAATGCATTGCTCAAAAGGCTGTGGTTTTGCATTATCATCACAGCTCAGACTGTGTGGAATAAAGGCCAACATGTTACTAGCATTACCAGCTACTTCAGCCAATAAAACATCACTGGTATATAACTTAGCGATGGTATAGAAACATTTTTAAATAAATAAATACTATGTTATATTATACTCTTACAATAGATTATCATTGTTATATATTAGCTAAAAATAAGTTTTCATACAAAGAGTGGAATATCCTAAACACTGATTTACCACTATCATCTGATTTACTGCAAATCGTCAACTTAGCAGCAATGCATTCTGTCCTCCTCCCATTATTCCTACAGATGTTTTTAATATAGAGCAATATTTCTTTTTTATTGACAGCACACAAAATATCTGCAGTCCAAGAGCATTCAGAAACAGATTATACGTACCCTGACTGGTAGATGTACTTCTGACCAGTACAGCTTTAGAATCTGTGGCACTGAAGGTTTTATTTAATTCTAGTACTCGGATGAATGAGCTCAATTGTTCATCTGTTGCCACGATGTACTGCTGCAGCCTTTTCTGTAGGAGCAGAGAAGTTAAGAAATCAAGACTGCCATTCCAGTAAAGAATTGGGCCTTAAAATTGTGGACTTTATTTCTACATTCCACCAAAGGTTCCAATCAATACAAAGGATAAAAAAAAAAGCACTATTTCTGGAAAACAATACAAAACACTAATATTACCCAATTTAAGTTGTTTAAATAGACATAGGAGTATAAAGTGATTTGTTCAAAGTTGTATGGAGAATGAGTAGAAGAACTACTAGCACCAGGACCCAGAAGTCCTGACTCAAACATCTATACAAGGGTTCTCCAATACTAGAAGACAGCAGGGGAAGAGGATTAAATAAGCATATCATGGATCTAGACTGGATCTCAGTAGAAGGAAAAAACATATCTGGTAAAGAAACCATCAGAGTACATTAGATGCATAGTACTACAACATGTCTAGAAAACACAGGGTACAATAAACAAATACAAAAAAAAGGAAAATTAGTTCTTACCTGTTAATTTTCATTCCTGTAGTACCACGGATCAGTCCAGACCATGGGTTGAGCCTCCTGTCCAGCAGATGGAGACAGACCAAAACTGAAAGGGTATCCTATATCAGGACAGAGCCTACCCTGCAGCCCTTCAGTATAACCATTGACAAAGCAGATAAGAACAAAGATAACCAAGAAAAAGATCAAGCAAGTAACAAACTAAGCCATAACAAACATTGAACGGACTCTGTAGGAGAACGTTCTTGCATATCCTTGGTCAAACACAGATGCTTCCGGTGTCCTTAAGACAATAATAGGTAACTTTCATCCAGAGACCTGTAGAAAGAGCTTTGAGTGGACGGCAGAAAAAGAAGAACAGGGAAGGGTGTCTGGACTGATCCATGGTACTACAGGAACGAAAATTAACAGGTAAGAACTAATTTTCCTTTCCCTGTACGTACCCGGATCAGTCCAAACCATGGGATGTACCAAAGCTTCCCTAAAACGGGTGGGACCAAGACAGTCCCACTCGAAGCACCTGCCGACCGAAAGAACCAAAGACAGGTGCTTGCACATCAAGACAGTAATGGCGAGCAAAGGTATGCAGGGATTTCCATGTAGCGGCCCTGCATATTTCCTGTGGAGAGACCGATTGACTCTCCACGCATGAAGTAGCCTGAGAACGCAAAGAATGAGCTTTTAAGCCTTCAGGAACCACCCAACCTTGGCAGATATAGGCCGACAAAATTGTCCCCTTCAACCACTGGGCAATAGTAGTCTGAGAAGCCTGTTTTCCCCTATTTGGACTACTCCAAAGAACAAAAAGATGATTGGAGACCCGAAACTCATTGGTGACCTGGAGGTAGCACAGTAACATGCGTTTCACGTCAAGTCGGCGAAGATCACCTCCAACTGGACTCGCGTTGTCCTCCGGAGAGAATGCGGGAAGCTCCACCGACTGGTTGACATGGAAAGAAGAAACAACCTTCAGCAAAAAGGAAGGAACAGTTTTGAGAGAAACCCCCAAATCAGAGAAATGCAGCAAGGGCTCCTGACAGGACAACGCTTGGATCTCCGATACCCGTCGAGCGGAACAAATAGACACCAGAAAGACTACCTTAAGCGTAAGATCTTTGAGAGTAGCCCGACGGAGGGGTTCTAACCGAGCCACACAGAGAGCCCGAAGGACCAAATTGAGACTCCAGGACGGACAAGTGGACTGGACGGGCAGCCTCAAATACTTGACACCCCTGAGGAACCAAACAACGTCCGGGTGAGACGCCACAGTGTGACCTTCCACCTGACCTAAGAGAGAACAGAGAGCGGAAACTTGGACGGGCAATGAGCTAAAGGAAAGCCCCTTCTAAAGGAAAGAAAGAACCACCGAGCCCGGGACAGAGCGCGCCGAAACACCCGATTCAGCACAGACATTCTCAAAAGACTTTCCAGACGTGTACATAAGCCAAAGAGGTAGATGGCTTACGACCCTGAAGGAGGGTAGAGATAACGTCCTCCTTATATCCCTTCTGTCTCAGTCTTCTCCGTTCAAAAGCCAGGTCGCTAGACAAAAGCGATCCGCCTGGTCAAAAAATACGGGACCCTGCCATAGCAGGTGCGGGAGATGACTGAGATGAAGAGGCCCGTCCGTTGCTAGGTTTACCAGATCCACGAACCACGGCCTGCGGGGCCATTCGGGAGTCACCAGGATGACTAGCCCTTTGTGAAGTTCTATTCATCGGAGAACTTTGCCCACAAGAGGCCAGGGAGGAAACACGTAGAGGAGGATGTTGTGGGGCCAAGGGAGAGCCAGAGCGTCCACTCCCTCTGAACAGTGCTCCCTCCAGCGGCTGAAGAACCTGTTGGCTTTGGCATTGCCCAAGGTTGCCATGAGGTCCAAGTGAGGGGGACCCCCACCTGTTGATGATCAGATCCATCACTCCGTCCGAGAGCTCCCACTCGCCCGGATCGAGACGCTGGTGGCTCAGGAAATTGGCTTGCACATTCTCCTTGCCCACTATGTGGGAGGCTGCTAGACACTCCAGATGATGCTCCACCCAGGCAAGGAGACAGCTGGCTTCCAGGGCCACCAGGCGACTCCGGGTGCCCCCCTGCCGATTGATGTAAGCTACCGTAGTAGAGTTGTCTGAAAGGACTCTTACTGCCCTGCCGTTGAGTAGAGGGAGAAAAACCTGAAGAGCCAGACGGACCACCCGGGCCTCCAGACGATTGATGTGCCAGCCGGGACTGGTGACCAGGAACTCTGCATGGTCTGGGACTGGCAGACCGCTCCCCAGCTGGAGAGACTGGCATCCGTTGTGACTATAATCCACTGTGGAGTCTGAAGGGGCATCCCCCTCAGGAGGTGCGGAAGCGATAGCCACCACTGTATGTCGGCGACGGTAGAGTCCGAAAGTGGGAGGATCGTCTGAAACTGTTCGACACTGGCTGCCAACGGGATAGCAAAGCTCTCTGTAATGGTCGCATATGCACAAAAGCCCAAGGAACCAGGTCGATGGTGGAAGCCATGGTCCCCAGGACCTGAAGGTAGTCCCACGCCGTAGGAAGCAGGAGCGAGAGCAGGTTGCGCACTTGATCCATAAGCTTGGTTGCTCAAGCGAGTGGCAGGAACACCTTGCCGACCCAGGTATCGAAGCGCACCCCCAGAAATTCCAACACCTGAGACGGCTGTAAATTGCTTTTGGGGAAATTGACTATCCATCCGAGAGAGGTAAGGAGAGCAAGGACCCAGTCGACTGCCTGTCGACAAAGAATCTCCGACTTGGCCTGCACGAGCCAGTCGACCAGGTAAGGATGGACCAGGACTCCTTCTCATCGGAGGGCGGCTGCCACCACCACCATGACTTTGGTGAACTTGCGAGGCGCGGTGGCTAGACCAAATGGCAGCGCCCGGAACTGAAAATGCTGGTCCAGGATGTGGAAGCGCAGATACCTCTGATGCTCGGGGCGAATCGGGATTTATTTATTTTATTTATTTTTATTTATTTATTTATTTATTTAGAGTTTCTTCTATACCGATAGCCGTTTGCACATCGTATCAGTTTACATACAACTAAGAACTTTTGGGCATGGCCCTTACATAGAACAATAATAATTGCATGAGAAAATGAAACAGTAAAAATATCAAAAATGTTGAAAACGAAGGACTATATAAAACTGGGTATCTTAGGCAGATACAAGTAAAATAACTATATGTTAATACGATGAATTATATAGTACGGGGTATCATGCTAAAATACTGGATTACAACATACAAGAGACTATAATACAAGGTACAGAGAGTCATGGTTATTCCAAAGCAGCGCTAGCGGTCAGTTGCAATGAGATAAAAGAGGAAGTCTGAGCTGACATGCTGGTTACGTACAGTTCATGGGTGGTGAATTGCAAAGAGATAATAGAAAAAAGTCTGAGTTGACATGCTGGTTACATAAAAGATTATGATGAGAGGATCCAGGAGAACACAAAGGGGATAATAACAAACACTATAGAGTGAGAAAGCTACGCGAGCATAAGGGTTCCTAGGGGGAAGGAGGGTAGAAAGTAGTGGGAAGAAGCGGCAAGGTGTTGAATGCAGTAAGAAGTAATTAGGGGAAGAACAGAGGTCAGCGGTGGGGGAGAGAATCAATTGCAAGCATTCATATAATTGATTGCCAGCTGTTAGGGATGTGTAAGTAAGCTTCCGTCAGGTCAAGAGAGGCCAGATATTTGCCGGAGTGAACAGCTGCTATGACCGCCCTCAGGGTCTCCATCTGAAAATCTGGTACCTTGAGGGCCCGGTTGACTCTCTTGAGGTCCAAAATTGGACGGAAGGAACTGTCCTTTTTTGGCACTACGAAGTAGATGGAATACTACCCGGCGCCAAGTTCGTCCGTTGGGACTGGGACAATAGCCCCCAGTCCCTGGAGCCTAGTGAGAGTTTGATCCACGGCAGCCCGCTTCAAAGGTCCACAAGGAGAAACTACGTGCAGATCCGGCAGATCTCAAGCAAACTCTAAAGCGTAACCGTTTCTTATAATCTCAAGGACCCACTGGTCTGATGTAATTTTGGCCCATTCCTTGTAAAACAGGGAGAGACGACCACCGAGGTTGGGAACAGAGGAATGGGCCAGCCGAATCTCATTGGGGAGCCGGCTTGGGCGTGGAGCACTGAGGAGCCCCATCTCGGAAGGACCGGCGGCCTCGAAAGGACTGAAACCAAGATTGAGATCTGGATGGATAACCTCTATCAGAGGCACCTCGCGCCCGCACATTATATCTAAGCTGGCCCCTGAAGCGTGTACGAGAGGGAACAAAAGCTCTCGACTGTTTCGGACGGTCCTCAGGCAGCTTATGAACCTTGTTCTCACCCAAGGAATTAATAAGCTGCTCAAGGTCCTTGCCGAAGAGCAACTTACCTTTAAAAGGCAGAGTGCCCAACAGAGACTTGGACGACGGGTCCGCCGACCAAGTATGTAACCAGAGGAGTCGTCTGGCCGAGACCGCCGAAGCCATCGCCTTTGCCTGGACTCTGAGGAGATCGTACAGGGCATCCGCCCCATATGCAATGGCGCCTTCCAAACGTTCAGTCTGCTCCGCCTCTGCAGATGGGAGGTCCTGGGTGCCGAGTAACTGTTGGACCCACCTAAGGCTTGCCCACTGCATGAGACTGCTGCAGATCGTCGCCCAAACTCCCAGGGCCAGAACTTCGAAGATGCGTTTCAGATGGAATTCAAGCTTGCGATCCTGCACATCCTTTAGGGCCGTGGCTCCCACCACTGGAATGGTGGTATGCTTGGTAACAGAGGAGACGGAAGAATCCACCTTGGGAATTTTCAGCATGTCCAGGCAATCCTCAGGGAGAGGATAGAGCTTGTCCATGGCTCTCCCTACACGAAGCCCCACTTCGGGAGCTTCCCATTCCCGGAGGAGCAGCAAACTGTGCATAGGATGGAAGGGAAAAGCGCAGGCTGGAGCCCTAAGTCCCGCCAGGACCGGATCCATATGCGCAGGCAGAGTGGCCGTAAGAGAATCTGCCGGGGGCCCCTCGATCCCTAACTCCTGAAGAACAAAGGGAATGAGGGGCTCCAGTTCTTCCCTTTGAAATAACCGTAGCACCCGGGGGTCATCCCTTTCCAGAGGGGGAGGCGTCTCTGCCAACTCTGCATCTGGATCCTGGACCAGAGCCACCAGAGGAGCCGGGGGGGGGGGGGGGGGGGAGGGGCCCCCGGTACCACCCGCACCCTGACCGGCCCCCATGCGGATCTGGAGCTGCGGGGGTGAGCAGAGGGGGCATCCGCGGAATCTTGGCCGGAAGGGGACCTGGGGAAGGGTCCTCCTCCTCCTGCAAGCTGGCCAGATAAGCTTTGTGCAGTAAAAGCACAAACTCAGAAGACAAACGTGGCCTGGACTTGCAAGAGGGGAGTGGAGGAGGGGGGAGAGGAGATCAGGGACCACATCCTGGGGCCGTAACGGGCTTAAATCGGGGAGGGGGTGTGGGAACCGCCGAAATTGAGTTCTCACCCCCCTGAAGCCCCGAATCGAGGGCTGCCTAGACTCCCAAGATGTCCGCCGTTCCTGCGGTTTGCTAACCTGGGAATGGCCTAGCCATGCGATGGGAGGATCGACCATGGGCTTGATTTTTTGTCGCTGCCGGGGAGGGACCCTCCCCACCCGGCAGACATCCGGAGCAAAGTCCCTCATGCGATAGGCACGACAAGGGCTCCCCACACGCTAGGCAGCAGTGTGAACGCGGCATCCTCTGAGGGGAGAAGCCGCGGGCAGGAAGAAATCAGCTGGGTTGTGCTGCCGGGAGAAGCGGAGGCAGTGGATCGAACCCTGCTTGCTCCTCTGCAAAAAAAAAAAACCTCAGCTGCTGCTACAAAGAAGAAAAAACGCCCAAATTCAAACGTACACCTTTATTTATTTATTTGTTGTGGTTGTACTTTACATAGGAGAATGGCACATCCCTAGGGGCACTGCCAGGGAACAGACGTCCCGGAGCAAAGCAGCCAGGTAGGGGGGGAGTGACTGGACCACCAGTTTCACCCCACCTGAGGATCACCGGGAAAGGGGCCTAGGCTTCGGAACGCAAGGGGCAAGCCCCCCTAGGCCCCACAAGAGTGAGGAGACGGCACTGTCTACTGTGAAGTAGAGAAAATTCAGAGACAATTCTATGTATATTTTTTTTTCTTTTTAACTAAGAAAGTAAAAATACTTGCTTGATCCAGTATAATGAAAGAAAGGAAATAACCAGCAGGAAAAGGGCTAACTAGGAAAAATCAGGGAACCGCAGGGTGAGCTGTCGCATCTGCTGGAGACAGACAAATACTGAAGGGCTGCAGGGTAGGCTCTGTCCTGATATAGGATACCCTTTCAGTTTTGGTCTGTCTCCATCTGCTGGACAGGAGGCTCAACCCATGGTCTGGACTGATCCGGGTACATACAGGGAAACAGCCATTTATCCTTCATGAGAGGACAGTATAGGAAACATTGTGGGCAATGGGGTTCCTCGACTCACATTCTCAGGGCCGGCTTAACCTTTAAAAGAACTAAGCAGACACCTAGGGTGGCAGCTTCTGGGGACCCTAAAGAGCAGCTGTCTTGGTATGGCAGGTCTGCTATACAGATTCTAAAAGGCAGATTTTAAAAGGGCTGCGCGTGCACTCATAAACGCACATATCTCGCCGCACACAAAAATAGGCGCTATTTTATAACCTACGCGCGTAGGATATAAAATACTCTTCAGTCAAGCATGTCTACAGCTGTACGCACATTTTCTTACACGGCACTTAGCTACAGCTCTCCGTTAGGCGCAGGAGTCTGGTGAAAATTCGGGGGGGGGGGGGGGGGGGGGGAAGTGTGCCTCTTTATAGGGCTCAGTCTGATACTCAGTCTATGGACCATTGTAAGGGCGCACTTTCATTCGGGGTGAGTTTTCAATGGTGGGTTAGGGGGTATTGTTAGACACATTCAGAGGTATCCCATTGTAAAATTCACATCATTAAAGATTTTTTGACTTTATAAGTGATGAAAATTCTAAAAAGGAGTAGATTTGTATATTGCAGTCTCTGCTAGCTGCATTGTACAAACCAACTCCTTTTCATCACTTATAAGGGGGAGTTCGGCGACACTGTTACTAAGTGGACACAAGACTATGACATTTTGTATAATATAAGTAGTAAGGGGGAAATATTCAAGTTCAACCTAGCCAGCCAGTTCAGAGATTCCCTTTAGCCAATGTGGTATGGATTTATTCTAGTTTATAAATTTATATATTTCTGTCTTGATTTTATTTGTAGTCTAATCTCCCCAAATCATAGATAATTCAGACACTGTAACATGATTTTTGAAGCATTTACAGTGTGTATATTAATATGCATAGGAAACATTTAAGAGTCTGATGTCCAATTATGTGTTTTTACGAGGTTATTTTGGAAGAGGGGTTTGGAGGGATGATCATGATTGTTGAGCTCAATTATCAAAATCTCAGTGGGGGAGATCCTAGGGTCCTGAAAGTTAATTGCGGGGGGATGGGCAGGGCATGCAAAGCTGAAAGTTCCAGTAGGGTGCTACTGCACTGGCCTGCATATTCTCCTTGCAGGTAGGATTATGCAGGGGGTTTGATCACGTAAAGGAGAATCAGAGTGCTAGTCCCCGAGGATTCTTTCGGAATCTTATTGGAATACCGTACCAAGTTAGAAATGGGGGCTTGCTGGGAAGGGGGCTACACGAGTAGAATGGAGAAACCCTCGTTCTCCATCTTTAGAGAACTGGGGAAGCTGTATGTTTGATAATGGACACGATTTCTGCTAACATGAAAGAAAATAGAAAAAGTATACAAGAAATGTGCTATGGATTTATTCTAATTTATAACTTGGTAAATATCTTAAGAGAAAGATACAGCGATGAAAGGTGAGGTGTAGAGTATTTTCCCTTTTTCTGGCTCAACACGTCAATAAGTGATGGGGAGAGCTGGGGAGGGGCGCTTTCTGAACCTACGAGTTATTCTATGTACTGCTCAGTTCTCTCTACTATGGGACTTCGCAGTAACTGTTTTGCTGGGACTCTGTAAATGTCTAATATTCACAGTCTTGTAATTTGATGTTCTTATACATTCTGAAACTTTTATTCAGGTCATTTTCAAAAATTAATATAAAATAAAATGCTGCACCCCCCCCCCCCCCAAAAAAAATAAAATAAAAATCTACCTTATAAATGGCCTGTGACCGACGGCCCGCAAATGCGCAGTAGAGCTGCGCTCTACTGCGCATGTGCGGGCAAGGACGTCGGTCAGAAAAAAAAAATGGCGGTGGGGCCGCAGGAGCGGGAGGAGAAGCAGCGGCGCTGCGCGCGCGCGGTGCCGCTACTTCTCCTCCCCAGATCTGCCGGCAGATCTCGGGGGGGGGGGGGTGTCACTCCCGCGCCCCCCCCCCCCCGAGATCTGCCGGCAGGAGCGGGAGGAGTTAATGGAGCCGGGTGAGGGTTGCGGGAAGTCGCGCTTACGGCGCCGGGAGGAAATGGAGGTGGGTGTGGGCTGCGAGGAGTTGCGAGTACGGCGTCGGAAGGAAATGGAGGCGGGTGAAGGGAGGGACTGAGTGGGCGGGAGGGAGGGAGGGAGGGAGAGGGGGACTGAGTGAGTGGGGGGACTGAGTGAGTGGGAGGGAGAGAGAGGGGGGAGTGAGTGGGAGGGAGTGAGGGAGAGGAGGGAGTGAGGGAGAGGGGGGAGAGAGGGAGGGAGGGACTGAGTGAGAGGAGAGGGAGGGTGGAGAGGAGTGGGTGGGGGAGGGGGGTGGTGAAGAGTGAGGGGAGAGAGAATGAGGGGGAGGTGAGAGACAGAGGGATGTAGCCCGTTTTAACGGGCTTAACGGCTTGTATATATATATATATCAAGAAGCCACACTGGAAATAAATGTTCAATAGCTCACATATAAACACTGGAAAATTGCTCTTGGAAAGATTTTGACCCAAAGAGTTTTTGACTTTGACCTTCCAACTCAGTCAATCTGAGTGGGGACCTGGTGTCACCTGGGTAGGGGGAATTTTCCCCCACTTTCATATCCCCTCCCAGTTTCCATTTAAGTCTCGTCGTTGCAGTGATGGTCCTGGGCCATTCAAAACCCTGCAATCATAGGCCGTGAATATGGGCACTAGGAGTCACCCTCCCTCCCCCCCCCCCAACAGCAGAGGCTGTAAACCCTGCTTCCTCAGCATCCACAGCTCTAGTTGACCTAGGGAGCAAACCACAGACCTTCTGCATGGCAGGACATAGCCCTTATAACCTGAGCCGCTGGGCATGCCAGTTCTTTTTATTTCTCTTAAGTCTTAGAACCTAGGCACGATATAACAAGTAAAGACAAAGGGGCCGGCTAGCGCACGGTTTAACACGCATCGATAACCCCCGATGCAATACAAGGGATTAGCACGTCCAAATCACCATGAGACTTATAGCGCTCATCACATGTAAATTCCACGTAGATGATGCTATTAGCTAATCCCTGCAATGCAAAAAATCTCCTGCGCAGTCAATGTGCCCATTACAATGCAGTGAAAAGAGCGCATGGAAAAAAAAAAGAAAAATCCTGCTTTCTGTGATTCCTCCTAATTGTACTGTGGCAATATTAAGTAGGAGGAACCAAACAAAGCACATCTAGTTTAAAAAAAAAAAAAATACACACAGTCCAGGCCGTTCTATTTTGTGCGTGTATATGCTGGTAGTGGGAGAAAATGGTGGCTCGTAGATTGAGTGTCTGTTTTCCCCAACCCGCACTGACAGCCACCTCTATTATGCGCCTGCTGCAGAGGCGGCACTAAGGACGCACAATTTTCCCTAGCGCCTCCTTTTTAGCGCAACCCCTCGTTTAAATATTGCATCGCGTGCCCAGGAGAGGAGGCTGGGTGCGTGGTTAGGAAAAAGGGCGCTCACCACAGAGGGCCTATTTTCTGCACAGTAATATTGCATCGGCTCCAATGTCTGGATAATAAGGCAGCACTTCCTAGATCTTATCTCTTAACTGTGCATTGCAAATCATCAATTCTATAAGTAGTGCTGTAACTCTAACAAAACCCATGAGAGATCATTAGCCACCCACACTATGGGCCAAATGTAAAAAGATGTATCCCATTTTGGGTCAATGGGAAGCATGCTTTGTGTATCTGGTCCTCTCAAAGTAGAAGCTTAACAGCTTCCTCTCAAAGTTGGCCAACACGGGGCAGAACTCATTTCTCCTAATGAGAGCAGGAGCTGTAACAAATAAAAATCATAGTAATTGTCTTCTTGAGCAAGCTACTTGGAAAGTTTCCTCCACTCTAAATGCAATCAATACCCTATTGAAATTAAAGTTTCCTTCCACAGCACAAAGAACCTCTCCTTTACCTAGGAATTCTGTCATGAGCTGCTTGTGTTTGGGAGCTAGAACTGTGACTGAATGATTGGGAGTAGCTACTTAGAAAGTGATATTGTTCAAAACGTTTATGGCATTATTGTTCAGAACTAAGCCTTAAACATTACAACTTTTCCCGACACAGAACTACCAAATTGTGTTTAAGAGCTTCAAATACGGAAAAAGTAATTAGCAATTTTAAACTGGTCATCCGCTGACTTTTGTAACATCTGTACAGGAATGCTTAGTTCACCAGTCCTAGAAGGATCAACCCTGTCGAATACCCTGCCACCTTGTATCAGATCTCCACTCTTTCAGATAACTGATTAAAATTTGGCTCTTCAAAGCACTCTTTGGCCCTAACCAGTAACATGAGCCCTGTATAAACTATAGTATATATGTACAGAGCTTTTTTATGCTATAATTGCCCATATTCTGAAGTTTTACTTCTACTGCACTCATTTGTTCTATTTGCACATTATATCTGAAGTATCCTCTATCTTCTGTAACACACTTTGGAAAAGCATGCTATAAACAATGACGACTTCAAGCACTATTCCCTACTGAAATGGAAACTATACATTGCAAATGAAATGCTGTAGACATTGCCATATTAGCACAGGCCCCTTTAAAATCAGATTTGGAGGGAGAAGGGGTGCGGCGTACCTGCGTAGCAACATTCTCCTCTTTCAGCGAAAGGATTTCTGCCGTCAGTGCATCAATCAGTGCGCGATGCTCGCTCAGTTCCACCTCAAGTCGCTGCCTTTTTGACATTTCCTGAAGCAGCTGGATCTCACCCTATAACAAATCCCATTAATTGAGTGAAAGGGTACAAAAACCCACCAAGCAAGATTAGATTATACCAACACAAGGAAGGTTCTTACATCATAAATTATCCAGATGTTAACTTCGTATTTTCACAGTGCTCAAATCTAACATACTCCTAAAATCCTCGAGAACAGTGGATTTTAGGAGTATGCATTTATAAAAATAATAAACCCCAAGAGCGTGTAGCAGAGTATGTATGGCCCCTTCATGGACGAGGATTTGACAGGCTCTGGGAAAAGCACTGCTGGCTGGACACAGCTTGGGAAACTGCTACTAAACAAGAGCAGTAACGAAGAGATCAATTTCTTTTGGGAAAAAAACCCTTCCAACAGCTAGAAAGGTGGTGACATTGGGTTGCTTATCAGCACTGGTAAGTGAAGAATGGGAGATGAAGTCGTCACTGTTTTTAAAACAAAACATGAGTGGGATAGCTAACGGCCTGACGATAGTCAACCGAGAGCCTCAGAGGTTTTGGCTTTGAGAAGGAAGCATCATAAGGGGATATCTGCTGGAGGCTCTTGAAATGGCATGCAACTTTAAACACAGTGGTCATCCCTTATGGTCACCAACAATCCTGCTATCTCAAAGCTGCAGTACTGAGGAATGAAGCAAAATAAAGTTCTGCCAAACATTTCCTAGATGGGTGGGGGAGGGGGGAATGTTTCCAAGATGGTTGCGTAACTAGAAAAATCAAAGAATCAGCCTCACCTTCTCCTTCTAGCCCCGTTTCAGTATCTGGTGCTGTTTCCAAAATGGCCGCTGTTCCCGCGATTTTTTGGGCCCGGCTCGCAGTAGTCGGGGATGCCAAAGAGGGGCCCTCCCCACCCAGCAAACACCCGGAGCACAGGCCTGCATGGGAGAGCCTCGTGGCAGGCTCTCCACAGGCACTGCAGACGCTGGGAGGTGGCATTCGCGACTTAGAAAAAAAAAGCTATGCAGGAAAAAAAACAGCTGAGCTGAGAAGCTAAGCCAGCCGGTCAGCGGAGGCAGAGAGTGAATGCTGTATGCTGCCGGAGCTGTCTACGGTTCTGCTAAAGGGAAATACGGCTTAAAAAAAAAAAAAAAAGAGAGCTTTTTATTTTAACACAGCAGTACAGGGGAAGGTGTATCCCTCTCCGGCCCTATGTGGACAACTAGCCAAGGGGGACTGACTGGACCACCAGAATCACCCCTGGTGGTCACCGGGAAAGAAGCCTAGGCTGAAGATTTCAAGGGGCAAAGCCCCCTTAGGCTTCTAGCAGAGCGAGGAGCCAGGACTGTCTCCCTGAAAAGAAACAGAGAATCTTTCAAAGTAGGTTTTTTTTTGTTTTTTTATTTTAATAGGCACTAGATAATACTTGCTTGATCCAGTAAAAAACTGAATAAGATCCCCACAGGGACAAAGATAAGGAGATAAGAAGGGGAACCACAGGTTCAGCTGCCTGCATCTGCTGGAGACAGACGAATACTGAAGGGCTGCAGGGTAGGCTCTGTCCTGATATAGGATACCCTTTCAGTTTTGGTCTGTTTCTATCTGCTGGACAGGAGGCTCAACCCACGGTCTGGACTGATCCGGATATGTACAGGGAAGGTAAATTGTCAAAAGTCTTAAGTTTTTCTCCTAAACCCCAGGGTGACTGCGGCAAGGGTGACATCATCGTTACCCTTCAAACAATCGCTGGATGTGTTTCGATATTTGAGAATTTTTATATCACATCAATGGGAAGATCTATATAAGATCAACTAAGCTCCAGTAGTCCGTAGTATCCAAGCTGATCTCCTTGAGTGGAGGGACACCTATTCTTTCTTAGGCTGGAAGGATAGGCATCCTCAAAATGAATATCCTGCCCCGACTGATATATTTCAACACACACCATGCTCGCCTCCAAAAAAGTTTTTTTGCCCTATTAGAAAGCTGCATATCCAAGTTTATATGGATAAAACCAGACACATTGCAGTGCTCAAAAAGTAGTGGGAGGGATAGCACTTCCCAATCTTAGAAGCTATTATTGGGCAGCATGGCTGAGTTGCATCGTGGGGAGGGGGGCAGGCTAACTACACAAAAGCATAGTTCCCCTGGAAAATGGGTCTGCCGAGAGGAAGGACTGGTCACTATACTTTTTCTCCAACAAACTTCTGCTGGTGTACGAAAAGTGGCTAAATCCAACCCACTTATATTGCACACTCTGAAGGTCTGGAGGGAGGTGTGTGGTCACCTGGGGCTACCAGAGGGTGTTATATCACCAGGCTCCCTGTTGTATAACAATCCATCTCTCTCAATACACACTTTCATCTATGACATGCGGAAATGGTACGTGTTGGGTCTTCGTCATGTAGGGCAACTGTGGGATGAAGAAGAGTGGACTTCTTTTGCTCACTTAAGAGAGGATTATGGGCCTAGCCCCATGACTAGTGTACTATACAAGCATATGAAGATGGCTATCCAAAAACTAGAACAGTTAGGGTGGGCTAGGAGGCAGCTAACAGCACATGAACGAATATTAATGGTGACAGTTAAAGTGGTTAAGATCCTCTTCGTATAAACGCTGTCAGGGTAAAATATAATGTTGACTCAAGCATTTATAGATTGTGGAACCCAGAAAACAGCAAGAGCATGGTACAAAGATAAGAAGAAATATTTCATTTCCTCTGTGTGATTAAGGAAAGCTGGGAACACAACCTCCTTGTAAAAGTTTTCAAGGTTAGTTTAATTTTCCCAGAGGGGGGATTAGGACTGTGCAGGTCTTCACCCTTTTCATCTTTAATTAAAAGTGCTTATCTTAACATTTTATCTTGGCAAGAAAGTATATTTAAATCTTACATATGCCATGCCAATTCGAAATCAGTCAGTATTGCATGCTGGCTCCCCGTGTGCGCATGAATAAAGGGTTAATAAAAACACTTCCAGACTCTTTGCATGTTGCTGTATTGGTCATTTTTTTTCATAGCAATGGATACAGGCAGAGTTAAAAAATTAGTAACAGGCTTTTACATGGCTATACAATCTCAAGGGAATGCGCACCCAGGCGGAATTCTGATCTGGAACTGGATGCAACGAATTAGAAATCTTTGAGACCCTTGCCCATATAGTTCTCCATCTGCAGCCGAAGAACTGAGCTTATACACAAACTACTACATAGGGTTAATAGGTATCCAGTGTTTGTCATCTCTTTCTCCATCAGCATCGGGAGTGGGCTGGCGGGGCTCGTGGTCAGGTGGGCACATTCTTGTACATGCGGTGGTTCTGTCTCTATACTCAGACATTCTGGAAGGAGATGCAACCGAAGTCCTGGGGGCCATGATACAGCTTACAGAAGAGCCTGCTTGCTGGGAGAGTCATGTGAACAACCTCTCAGAAAGGATCAGCGACAGTTGAGTGTGCATATGATTCATGCTGCTCGTTTTACAGTTGTCACTACGTGGAAATTGGCCCCTATGATAAAGATTGGCGCAAACAGCTTATGGAGATTGCATTAATTGAACAGCTCACTTATGCACTGCAGCACAAAGTTTTGATATACGATAGAATATGGGGCCGGTACTGGGCGGCCAATTTAATTTAAGAGGAGATGGGGATTTCTCCCCATGATACCTGGTTGTTGGCTACTCTCACGTAATGGGTGTTTCACATGTTTTGAACAGTGAGTTACTGTGTTCTGTTTTACTGATAATATTGCTATGACAAGGATTTTTGAAGTATTTGATACTGTGCTTGCTCTCTGAAAAAATAAAAGTTAAAAAAAAAAAATTCTTCCTAGGTAGAGCAGGGTTTTTGCAACAGGTCCTGGATCAGTTTCTTCTATTAAGGAATTCACAGCTTACTTCTCAGTCATTTCAGCCAAGTGGCTGGCACACGGAAAAATGTATAAATAATGGTGTGGACGATGAGCCATTAAAGAAGGGTGAGCATAAGGAAGAAAATATTTTGTAGCAAAAAAGTATATTTGTATACTATTTAGTGCAATGTGAGCTAAACATACAGCAACATTCTCACAAATGTGGTAAAGTAGCTTTAATGCAGGACAAGTGAGTGAGGGATCCTGGGATGGAAATTTTTCAGGCACCTAAAAATGTTGTGGCTGGCACCTACATTGCAAAGTAGAGTGGTCTTGTACTCTGTCCCAGCATTTCTCTGGCGGGCCAGTGTCACAGTAGCATGAAAATATGCTGAGCCCCGATGTGCATGTGCTTCCTTTCTAAACAGAAAAGCACAGGCTGGAGGCAGCCACAGGGCCAGAAGAAAGAACTTAGCATATGCCTGTGCTGTTGCCAGCCTGCCTTTGCTTTTGCTGTGGCCCAAAAGAGCTAAGATGATGAAGGCAGGGGAGAAAAAGAAGAGGAAGAATAAGAAAATTCAGAGCAGGAGGAGTGGGATTTCACTTTTTTCCCTGGCTCCTAAAAATTCCTGCTGGCACCCAAGAATGGTTATTTTTTTGCAGCCCTGGAGGGATCAACAATAATTAAGGAATGAGAAAGTTACATGTAAACAACTGCCACATTCCCCTTAAGAAGACATCTCCAAAAAATGATTAGAAAGTCTGGATTGTGAGATTTAAAAGGGTTAGAACACTAAGTTATTCTATGACCAGATAAATCAGAACAAAACAGACTATTATCACAACATGCAGAAACAAATTCTACAAACTGAGACATGAAGAGGAGATCAACATGGCTGAAATCATGGGAAAAGAGCCAAGGATGGGAGATGGAGAGGGAAAAAGCGAGGTGGGAAAGGAGAGGAGTGAATTGTGGGGATGAGAAAACTTGATACTGACTGCTGGGGATTAGGGTGTTTGAGTCAATGCTGGGGATGACGGCAATAGACAGTGACTGGTGGAACTGAGGGGGGATTGAGAGAGCGAGAGCGCGACTGGTGGAACAGAGGGGGGAAATCGAGAGAGCGAGAGCGTGACTGGTGGAAATGAGGGGGGAAATCGAGAGAGCGAGCGAGCGCGTGACTGGTGGAAATGAGGGGGGAATCTAGAGAGCGAGAGCGTGACTGGTGGAAATGAGGGGGATTGATTCTTATAATCCCCTTCATGCATCCCCTAGTTTTAAATATTCCCCTTATCTTTTATCCCTTGTTAACAATTTCTTCTTTATAATTGTTTTACATTTCTGACAAAGGTAATGTATGCTTTTTAGTATAATTTGTTGATTGTTCTATGTAACGCTCACAGGCGAAGTTATGTTTTATTGTAAACCGGTGTGATTTGTATTTTATACAGGAATGTCGGTATATAAAAGTTAAAAATAAATAAATAAATAATCCAGTGATTTCAGATCACTGGAAAAAATAATATCCAGAGGGATAGTCCTGTCTGCCTATAGTAGCAAAAACGTCACAGAGGCTTATAACCTAACATTTTTTGAGGTATAAACTTTTGAGGACAACAGCCCGCTTTGCCTGATGTCTTGAGGCATCTTGCCCTTGAAAGCTTATGCCTTTATTGTTTATAAAAGCAATATCAGTTGCTGACATTTTTAAGGAAAGAAAAAAAAAACAATAACCCAAATAGATCGCCTTGAAAACAAAATTAACAAATAAAAACTGACCTTAGGAAGAGAGCATTAGTGCGTGAAAACTAGACCAATAAAAAGGTATCACCTTATATATATATATTTTTTTATTTATTAATCTTTTTTCTATACATTCAAGTGGATTAACACAGCAACCACACTGCCTTATTTGAAAATACGTGGGATGTTATAGTACCACTGCAGGATCTATAATCGACAAACTTGAGTATTCTGAAATACAAATTACAATGGCAACAGTGGAAAAGTTCTTACCTCCTTGACGTAGCGCACCAAGCGACTGAGAGAGCTCACTAGTGTCAAACTGAATCCCGTTAACCCATAACCTTTCTGCAGGCTTGTCACCTCACGCCCCGTATGCCGCTCATACTCTTCCAATTCGTGCTCCACATCCTTAATCATGTTGTTCAAGACATCCAGGCTAGACTGGTTACTGTTCTGAAAGTGAAACGTGGTGTCCGAGAGCGAGTAGTCTGTCTTCTGGTGAGGTGGAGTGTATGAGCTTGGTTTCTTTTTCACTTTTAGAGGGGAGAAAAAAACCCACCTGATTTAATTTGGTTGAACACACGGATTGTTAGCACTTCTATCCAAATATAAATTGCCACTTAATAAACTCACTTGTTTAGCAAATCTGTTTAGAAGACTGACATATTAGCGGAAGTAGAATGATCCTGGCCACCCATGCTCTGAGATAAAGTGCACCTTAACTTGACTTTGGGCACAGTTTTCAAAAGTCAGTTTGATTGGCTGCTGGGACCACTTGTGTGATGTCACGTCAGTGTTATTATGCCATGTACATGTAAGGGTTATGCCTTGTCTAGACAGCCCCCAAAGCAGAAAAGTTCCAACTGCTGTAAACCTCTACAGTATTAGGAAATGACATCGAGAATTTAAGTTTCACAGCCATTTCTCAACCCCCATTTAGGTAATCTAGAACTAGAGGGGAAAAAAATGTAACAAAACAAAAAATGAATCTGTCACACACTCGCTCTACTAAGCCAAATCTGACAAGGTTTATATTTACATTTAGTAATTCAACCATTCTTGCTACATGGATAGTTTACAGAATTTATTAAAATACAAAAAATAATTTTAAATAGAATTTGGGGCAAATCCACTTTATGGCTTGCCACTGCTGTGTTCTACTCATTTCTTAAATTTGTAACCATACTCTTCTGTCTACATTGTGGAACGTGATTTCCTACTGGCAGTATAGAATATAGGGGAAAAAGAGAAGTGTCCAGAAACAGCATAGGGATACGAGGCAGAAACAGAAGCAACCAACCCAGCGGCCCTGGAACAAGTGTCTACATGTTGTGCTTTGGGTTTCTTGAAATTTTATTTTTAAGTCCTTTTTGACTTTAAAATAACATTTTTAAAAACCCAGAGCACAAAATGTAGCAACTTGAATCCCGGTCTGAGCAACATGGCACATTCTTGGAATATCAGTATGCTGCTCTGATCAATGCACCCTCTTTTTGTATGGCGAAATATATATTCTTACATACAAATTCCTCCTGCCTATCATCTTGCTGCAAGTACTGACTAATAAAAGGTTTAAACAATAAAGTTCTGTTGGCTGGTGGCAATTCAACTCCCCATATTGTCTTCTAACATATTAGGACAGCAGATGGCCCATCCAGTCTGCCCGGTTATTCCTGCCTCTTCTGCAAGGATATATCCCAGCTGTCAGTGAAGAACAGGACCCCGTAGGAGATCTCGTCCCTTACCCTGGACAGTTTGTGTCACCAGATGAGCACACTAACTTCATGTCTATCCAGCAACTGTTTAAAAAATGGATTTCAGATACTTGCAAATAATTGTTCTTTAATGTGTACAGTTTCTCCCACCCTACTTCCTGGCATCTTAAAGGAACGGTTAAACATAAGGGAAATAAAAAGTTAAGAATAGAAGGCAGCTGTAGAGAAGATGAAGTGCTGAACAAGAAGCCATTCTACTTCAGAATCAGCTACCAATGCTAGCAAGGAGGAAAGGAGGATTTTCACAGCTAAAGATGCAGGCAAACTCGTCTTTCCACATCTAACAAAATGGACTCTGCTCCTCAAATGCTTATGCCTCAGTTAGTCTAAAAGGTGCCACTAGACTCTTGTCATTTTTGCCTTTCCTATGTACAGCATAGTCTAAAATAGTGGCTGAAAAGCACAGTACAGGGGCGTTAAAGTTTGGAGAGATTTTCTCTTCATTTTTTGGCCCGGCAGTTCCTCCTCATTCTTCCAGCTCAATCAGAACTTGGTATTCTGGTGTCATGGAGTTTTTCATTCTCAAGTACCCAGGGAATTTCCCCCATTTGATTAATCCGGGCTCCCACTGTTCCTAAGTCTGCTCAGTGCAACAACGGTCCTGAGGCCGGGACTCATGCACCAGACCCCCTTCCAGAACCCTGCATCATGAGCTCTGAATCCGGCCACCAGGTGTCGCCCTTATTAATGCCCATGACTCTCTACTTCCAACTCTGAATGCTCTCTCTAGAGCATCTCAAGCCGCTCCAGGATGCAGTAGGCCCAATGCATTCCAGCCCAGGTCTGGAGGGGGCTCTCGTATTAATATAGACAGTATCCTTAGTAATATGCTTTTCAGAAATCATGGCTGTTACATAGAACCACAAATGAAGCGAGTAAACGGTGAAAAGTTTCAAAATGAGCAGTTAAAAAGTTATATCAGATGAGGACACTGGCAAAGCATTAAGATAAGATTTTGCAATATATTCAAAGCAGAACTCTTACGGCACTAGCAAAGCAAGAAACATGCAGTGCTGAAAAGCATTCAGATAATCCCAGCCCATGCAACAGTCAGTACACTGCACAATCCCCTTCCATCCTAACCTGGTCTTGCAAATAGAAGTTCAAGAACAGTTTAGAGAGCACCAAATATGGGGCAGATGAGGTTGACAGAAGAATCTATTGTTTAAAGACAAAACCTTTAGTTCCTGCTTGCTTCTGCTTTCTCAGAAGAGGGTTCAGCACCTGTCCAATCACAGTCGATTCATCAGACCGTTCATCCTCCGTCAACAGCCGTGACATAGTCCTGCGCACAGCGGTGGTGGCATTCAGTGCTGTTTAAACAAGAATACAGACATTTCCTATACAATAATCCTCTATGGATGGATAATTTGCTACCAGTAGATATCTGACAGAGGTTCAAGGCCCAAGGTAAATCCAAGGGCCAAGAACCTGTCAGAGAGGGCATTGACAGTAAATGCACCTGAGCATGGGAAATTATTGCAGTCATAAGCTAAGATTAATTTAGGATTTAAGGGTTTTACATAAATTTTTTTAAAAACTGGAGCCAGTTTTCTTCAAAACTAACACAGCTACCTGAATTCTGCATCCCAGACTGGAAGAGATTGACCACATGGTTTTCAAGTACAGAATAAACCAATATGAACATTCAAAACTGCACAGATAGGAAAACGAGGCATTTCCGAGGGTGTAGGACTTATGACCTGTATTCTATCTAATCCCACCAAACTGGAATGTAACTAAACAGTCTATTTAGTGAATAAACCATTATTAGGTAAAATTTATCCCAATCCCAAGTGATCCCATGCACCCATGAGTTTTAGAGAACTCACATAAGCTAATCTGTACAAAAATAAAAGAGGAAAAACATGTCTAAAACAATGTTCAGCACTTTCAGAAAACAGAAGCTATTCCAGCAACCCTCCTGGCTCTAGAGTTTCCCTGCATTTAATGCAGAAAGATCAATGGAACAAAACAAAATGGAAACATTCAAACAGTTGCAAACAAAAGTTGCAAAGTTGGAAAAAGCTATCATGGAGAAATCCGACTTAGAAAACCTAGATCCAGGCACAACAGCATTAGGCTGGTTGGCCTCCCAGAATCCTGGCCAGACTCGGATTTGTGTCCGACTCTTGAAACTTGGCTACCGGAGCGCTGGGGCTGCTGGATCTGCAAGGCCGTATGCATGTGAAGCGGGTGCATAGGCTGGGGCAAAGGCACGATAACATACTGAAACCAAGAGTGGTAATAGCCCAAATCCTGAATTTTGCTCGTAAAGCAAAGATCCTAAGACAATTTAATAAAAAAATGTACCCTGGAATATCAAGGTGCTGAGATTTTATTATTCCAAGACTATTCCGTGGCAATCACAGCGAGGAGAAGGGAGTTCTCTGCCACGTGCAGTGTGCTGGCGACTAAACAAATCAAATTTGCACTGATATATCCTGCAAAGTTGACGATATGGCACGATGGGAAAATGAAACTTTTTTAATCTCTGCAAGCAGCGCAGCTGTCCGTGAACGCGGTTTCTCAACAATCATCACCACCTGCTTTGGAAAACGCTGCAGACAATGGTGTACCAACTTGAAACCAACACAGTCTGATGCGAGAAATGGTTGGTTGGTTTTCTTTTCAAGTTTTAGGGACAGTGCTGAGTAGCAGATGGCTACACTTGCTGGTAGAATTATATCCTTGAACATTTATTTACTCATTTGCTCTTTGATTTACAGGGCCTTAGATGTGAAAACAATCTTATTGCATCCGTGTTCAGAGCCCTTCAAGTTTTTCTCTGTCTCCATCTGCTGGAAGGGAGGCATAACACAGGTGTCTGGACTGATCCGGGTACATACAAGGAAACTTTGTTTGTTTATTCTGCTTCTATAACTTTGCAGAGGGTTTATTAGTGAGAGGGGAATGGTACCCGAACGCACCTGTGTAGATTCCCCTACTCCGATGCAGGAGCAACCACTACATGTCGTGAAGGAAGGGAGATATGGGGACAGAACGGGAGATGGGGAGGGGGAGAGTGTGGGGAAAGCAGGGTAGCATTGGGAGGGCGGGAAGCTTGCATGACCTGCTAAACCTTTGCCCACCGGAAAGAAACTATTGTTTGGACCCCATCAGAGTACTGGTTCTCGAAACGGAAGATGTGAGTTTCACAGCTGCAAGGAGATCCTGTCACTAACACTCCCCTATATAGTAGCGACCATCACCTGTTTTTGTATAATATCAATATGGGGACGGTAGTTAAATGTATCACTTGGAATGTTGCTGGTCTGGGTATGCCTGTGAAGAGGGAGAAGGTGTTGTCCATATCCAAAGATTGAAAGATACTATAACGTTTTTGCAAGAGAGACATACGTCTCATAAAGAACATATTAAGTTTAAATGCAGATGGATGGGGCAGATATTTGCTTCCCAGGGCAGAATTAAGAGTCGTGGCGTGGCCATTTTGCTGCCCAAGTCAGTTCCTTTCATAGCAGATAAAACAGTAACAGATAAGGAAGGGACTATGCTGTGGTATCTGGTTCTTTGAGTCACCAACCATCTTGGTGGCTATTTATGGACTAAACACTTATGATTGTAATTTTTTCACGGGGCTGCTGTCACAACTCATGGGGATTAGGTCTGAGGAGCTTATACTAGGGGGAGCTCTAAACAGTGTCATGGATCCCGCGGTGGCTAGTTATCCAGTGAATTTAGCGTCCTATCGCAAAGCAGCTGAAGGGTTAAATTGTTTTTGTAATATGCTGCAACTCCTGGATATCTGGAGAATTTTAAACCCTCACACTAAAGATTATACTCACATTGTAGAACTCATCCCTCCAAATCTAGATTGGATTATATCTTTACATCTAAAACTCTATTTGGCCATTGCTTCAAGGCAGAGATTGAAACTTTGACCATACTGGATCACTGTCCTGTACCCTAGAGTTAGGACCCCGGTGTTCTACTTTTAAAATGTGGAAAATGCCATCGTAGCTTGTGCAAGATGCTGGCTTTAAACGATTTCTTGAAGAGAAATGGCTAGATTTTGCACATCATAATGCTCAGCATAGTTCTCAAGCAACACTCTTTTGGGAAACGACAAAAGATGTTTTGAGGGGGGGGAAGAACTGGATATACTATTCGGAAGAAGGAGCTGGATAATGATATTTTAGAGCTAAGCAAATTTACTTACATTCCAATCTATTTATTTTTATTTATTTATTAGCTTTTATATATCGACATTCGTGGGTACATCATGCCGGTTTACAATATAACTGAAGTGGATAAGCAGTCCTTTTGGTCTCTTCACAACACTCTTAATGCTAAATTACATACGCGAGCACTTGCGTCCCTGACTGCTTGAAAACATAAGTTGTATGTACATGGTAACAAGGTTGGCACACTCCTGGCAAGGCTAGTTAAACCAAAAATGGGAACCTCCTTTATAAAATGGCGCTAAAGGATGACCAGAGCAATTTGGTGTTTACCTCTGAGGAAATTGGGAGAGTATTCCAAAAATATTATCACTCATTATACTCCAAAGACCATACTGATGTGGCTGATAGGGATGATAACCTGTCTGATATCGTCTTGCTGGTACTAACGGCACGTCAGTTTGAGTTTTTGAATTGCCCTATCAATGATGTGGAGATTCACACCACGCTTGAAAACACCTGGGCCGGATGGCCTGCCAGCATTATTTTATGTCACTGTGTGGGGAAATAGTTGTTCCAAGAGATAGTTGAGAAGGAGGAAATGTCAAATACCATGAGAATGGCACATATTATTGTGCAACTCAAGCCTGGTAGAGACCCCCAAGTAGCTGCTTCCTATTGTCCTCTCTCACTGCTGAATATTGATATTAAATTATCTGGAAAAATCCTAGTAAATCACTTGAAATTAATTTTGCCTGATCTGATCTTGATACAACATGCAGGATTTGTCAAAGGGCAGAAACCTAGCAAGAATGTTCGGAACATAGCAATTATTCAGGTCCTGTGTGTGGCCAAAGGTGTGGAAGATCCAGTTCTTATTGGGTTTGGATCTGATAAAGCGTTTGATCGAGTAGATCGGTCCTTTTAGACGAAGGTATTGGAACTTTGGGATTTCAGGGTTTCATTAGAGAGGCAATTCAAGTTTTCTATAGTAATCCCGCTGTTAGTGTGTGTTTTAATGATGATCTGTCCACCCCTTTTTGTTTAACTAGGGGTACAAGGCAGGGATGCCCTCTCTCTCCTTGAACCACTGATAAGACTCTTAGAAATTTACCTTCAGCATTTGGAGTTCATTAAAAACAAACTTTTAGCAAATTTTTTGTTTGTTGACGATATTCTGCTCTTTTTACCAGAAGCTAAATGATACTTATTGGCTATGTTTGCCTGTTATGATAGATTTTCGGGATTTAAAATTACTACTGATAAATCAGAGGCCTTGGCTCTGGTAGAAGGGTTAGAAGAAACCTGAGAAAATTTTCTGTTACAATGGGCTAAATCTTGACTGAAATATTTGGAGATTTATCTTCACAGGGACTTAGAGAAGTGGTATGACAGTAATGTAGACCCAATAATGGCCACCTTTAAAGCTAAGTCACAGATCTGAATATCTTTACCGCTGAACATACTTGGTAGAATAGCTTTAATTAAGACGATACTACTCCAATTACCATTTATGTTACGGAGAAGAGATCTTAAAAACTTTGCAGCGAATATGTTCCACTTTTAATTTGGCAGGGAAAACGAACTCGAGTGGCTATAAACTAGAATGATGCTCCCCATCGCAGGAGGATGGGGATTTCCACACGTTCGAAACAGTAATTTGGGTTGTTTACCGAGAGCTTTGGGAGACTGGATAGGGAGGACTAATATATATGCATACAGTACCTTGGAACAAGCACTCACAAGACCCACCAGATCTGAGATATGTGCTCCATTTGAGAAGGGAGAAGCTACCGCCGCATATATGCTCAAATGTTTTAGAGAGCAGTATGAGACAGGTGTGGCGGAAGTTGTGATAGCAATTATGCTTGACTTGGGATTTTTCTCTATGGATACCTACGTATGGGAATCCTGATTTTAGTCCTATGGCTCTCTCAACCAGGGACTTCAACAATACAAGCAACAATCAGCATCAATCAATCAAAAAAAAAAGGCAAAAGCCAAAATGAAACACATCAAGGCTGTCTTCATGACCTAGTCCAGGAATTATACTTTTTTAAAGCAGGATCTGCACACAAGACATGTTTAGTTTGTCCATTCATTTGTCTGTTTATTTTTTTGCGTGTTTTCTGATTCATTTCCTTTGTTTCTGTAGTTTACACAAATACATGCAATTTTACATGCATAAAATTGAATTTTTTGCACAGAGAAAATGTATGCAAATATACCATTGAAACAAATGAATTCACACTCCTACTTTTTGAAAAATTATTACCAAAAATATGTTTTTAAATTCAATGTCCTCCACAGCATTGGCTCTCTGGGAATAGCTTGAACTTTCAGTTCTCTAGAAACCAGCACAATCATTTTCTCCACTGGAAACCATTCTCTCTCTTTTTTTTTTTTTTTTTAAATCAAAATTATAAAGCAGAACAGCAAGGCAGCCATTTGTAAATAGTATTAAGTAAGTTATAATACTTTTATAATGTTAATGCTGTGAAAAACATCACATGCTGATAAGTCAATTCATTTTGTGGAAGGCCCATTTGATTGTTGCAGCTCAAAACTAGGTCCTAAGGAGGAAAAGTTAAGGAATTGACATACATACAAAATCACATCATTAGGAGAAGAGGCAGTCTAATGGTTACAAAAAAATATCTGGAAAAGTCCTGAGACACAAGTTCAAGACGTCCCTCTGCATGACCTTGGGCAAGTCACTTTATCAGCTTGTGATTTTTTTTTTTTTTTTTTTAATTATGCTTGTCAGAGACATTGAATAGCTAGAATATCTAGCTTGTGGCATAACACACAGACTCCATTATCCTGGATTAGGAGTGCTAACCTGTCTGATCTAATGAATGAGAAGCAGCAGGGGTATATGGTGTCAAAGGTGGGGTCACGGCCTGCATTCTTCCAGGTGTCTTAAATCTTTCGGGTGCCCAAAGCTTCGAAGCAGACTCCTCCTCCTGTTTCAAATGGTGGAGAACTCTAAATGCAAATTATCACAAAAAAAAAAAAAAAGGTTTCAAGCAAACAAAAAAATCAAACTCAAGGAGCTATGCTTTTAACCTAAAATAGTATAAAGGTATTTAAGCCGAAATACCTTGCAATGATGCTTGTTATTTTTAAACACTACTATTGAAAGCAAGTTTGCTCATCTGCAAACAGCAGGCGGAATTAGCCAATACCTGTGGCCAACATCATCCGACATGGACCCAGCACTCAGAGCTCAGTAAAAACTTTGAGCCTCTCAATCTCTTCCAGGTATTAAGTATGGCTTAATCAGGTAGGGGATCTGAAGGAATCCCCACAGAACCTCCTCTCTCGACCAAAAGCTGGTGGGTGGCTTGCATAGCCATGATAGAAAACGAAAGCGCAAATGCAAATGTCATAGTGAAAACGTTTGACTCTTCCACTGAACAAAGTGACCAGATGTTGGAAAGCTTTTGGGTGAAGAGAAAGTGGACAACATCCTGTGGGAGGTTGGTGGGTGGGCTGGTGGTTCAGAAAAAACTAAAGTCATTTTACAAAAACTATGACCAGATGTGGAAACAGAATGTTTGGACCTCAGCAATTTCCAGTGACTCGCCCACAAAACACCTGAAAGAAGGTAGAGCCTGCTGACCCTGGCTGGAGCAAAGGCTGGACTTTCAGGGACATCAGGTACAGAGGCACAATGTCATTATTTCTTTGTATTAAAAATGAAGCCTACAAGGAAATCTCACTTTCAGATCCGTAAGACATTTGAGCTGCATTCCTACTGCTCAATTCACCCAAAATTGTGAAAAAAGTTACTTGCAGAAGAAACTTCCATAGCAATATATCTATTTTATATAAAAATTTTATTATGTATGTTTTCAGTGTGCATTGCTTAGCGCCTTGTAAGTCAGTGGTATATAAGTTTTAATAAAATACAAATGGAGAAACACTAAGCCATGATCCTGAAGATGAGTGCGACTGGAGACTTCCACTATTCTGATGGGGAAATATCTGGTAAGAACTCAGAATGGACAGAGTCCGCGTTGTCCCTTTCTGACTCACGAGAGGAGTCCCCTGGATGAGGAGAACCACCACCTCATGGTGAACACTCGCTCCTGACTCTGAAAGCTCTTGTGAAAAAGCATGCACTGGTGTAGGACCTTGGGCAGCCCCCACAGTGTGGGAACATTTTCTTCCATCTAGGTCAGGAGAGGGTCCAGTTTCCCTCTCTAGTTTCCGTAGCTTAAAAAGGCAAAGAAATTCTTCACTAGCTCAGACATCTGAGCCCCCGTGGCCTGGGGAACCCTCTGTGCTTGAGATTGAAGAGAGATATCCTCTTCAGAAACCCAGATCAGATCTAAGAACAGTCTGTGCAACTGTGGAGGAACTCTTGCACCCTGGCAGTATTTTTTGCCACTGCCTTGGCAGCCCCTTAAACAGAACTTTGACCAGCTCCAGGGCGCCCCACACAGGTTGTGTCAACGCTTCCCTTCAAACAGCGCTCTGGTCCATGGACTGAGCCAGCTGTACCACCCACGTCTTAAGTCCCGGTGTCCTGCAGTTGAGGTTATGAGCCAAGGGGCCTTAGCATGTTATGCCAAATGGGATGACTACGCCTCAGAGACCCTGGTTGGTCCTGGGTCTAGGTAAAAAAAAAAAAAAAAAGACTCGGCATCATGAGAATCTTCCATGCCATGAAGAATGAAGGGATTGGCACAAACAAGTCTATTGCTCAATTTGGCATTGAGGAGGGGCCCATTCCAGCAGAGCCCCACAGTGACTGTGCCAACTTTTTCTTTGCCTCTGAGAAGGATGGCCATAAATGGGCTCCCTCATGTCGTTTAGGCGCTCTTCTTGATACCTTGTCCAGCACCACAGGCTTTTGCACAACTGTCAACCCCACCTGAGGCATATCTAGGAACCAGTGCAATGGGGAGATGGGGGGAGAGGCAGAACCATGCTGCCTGGACTCCCAGTATCGTAAGGCATTATCAGGCTCTCTCCTAGGCGAGAAGCGGCTCCACTATTCAGCTGCATGCTGAGGCTTAGAGTCCTTACTTGCTGATGCCCTTCTCAGGACTTCCAGGTGTGGTTCTGCTGTGCCCCATGGAACACCAGACCATAGTTGTAGCAGTTGGAAGAATCATGGCCTGGGCCCTGGTAGCAATAGCAGATGGCATGCATATCCATAATAAACATCTGGCACCCACAGATACAGAAGCCACTTAGCATGGACTTCTCCATGCTCCTCTGGGGGGTGGGGAGGGAAGGTAGTAGTTAAGTACTGAAAAGTTCTGTTTAAGGGGTTGCCAAGGCAGTGGCAAAAAAAACCCAACAAAACAGAAAAGCAACAAGGTACAAGGCAAAAAGCTGAACAAAATTTCAGAGAGAGACTGGGACACATCCATGTGGTGGCTCAGATGAAGAAAGGCTGAGGAACTCATGAGGCAGTACACATGCACAGAAACTCCTAAACACATTCAAAAACGTCTTTCTGAGCTCCGAGAACTGGGTCCGTGTTAGTGCCATCAGGTCAAGTCACTTACTCACGCCTGCTCATCGACAATCCATCACGGTGCCGTGCTTGGTAGCAATGCAATACCTATCATCTTTGGAAAGATATATGGAATAAAATATATTATCCCCTCATTCTAAACAGTTCTATACTGACTGTTCCACTGTTTTATTAATAATAATGGAGTGAAATACTAAATGTCAATTACTCAATTTTCAATACTATAGGCTTCACTATATCCCTAATCACCCACATCATAGGTCTGAGAGATCAGTACTGCACTCCGAGCTCTTACTGCATTGCTCCCAATGAAGCCCCTGGATCCTCAGTCAGAACTGTAGCGCTGGCACAGAAGTTCCTTGTAGCACCAATGCAACTTATGTAAATGCCATGCACCACTAACAGTTAGGGATACAGCAGCCTGCATGCACACACTGGCCAGAGGACAAAGGAGGAAAATGAACAGCAAAGAAGGAAGAAGGACATCTGGAGGGATATGAGACAGGGAGAGATGGATGGATGTTAAGAGAGTGATGAGGTCTGGAATGCAGATGAGAATACAAGTGAAAGTATTTCTGCTCATCACACACTAGTGAGGAATACAACCATCATCACTTACAGAAAATTTGAAACAAAAAGTACAATCTGATTGGCTCATTTTTATTAGCTTAAAACAATGAACACCATTCACCACTACATGGGATATCATCATCTAAATTACAAAAAAAGCACAATTCTGAAAAACTAAGCAAAGTATGGGGCCCAGTATTTCCAATTTTTAGAATGCAGTATCTTTCTTGTGCTGCATAAGTGGTATCTGGGCTATTTTATGGGATATGCAATTGTGTCTCTTGGAAATTTACCCTTATACATAATAGACAGTGCAGCGAGTGTTTCTATGCTACCGTACAGCCAATGCTCTAGATGCTTTATAAAAGAATGGATATTAGGATTAAATACAAACCTGTTTGTGTTAGTGTTGGACTGGAAATTTACAGAGACATCCTGTTCATCCTCGCTGTCCTCCAATTGATTGATAAAAGATTCGTCTCTCTCTACCTCATTGAGAGCCTAATTCGAGAACAAAGAAAAGCCAAAAAAATTGAGACTCGGATGTCAGTCCTGTCACAGCTCTGAGTGTCTGACTATCCAGAGCAAACTGGAAGAAGTAAATAATCCAAGAAAAGAAGGAAGCAGTTGAAATCTAAAGCCCTGGCTCAACTTTAAAGCTGTGAAAAGCAGAGTTGAGAAGATGTGAACCAGAGATCCACTCGGGCACTCAGAACTCCAAGTGAGCAGAAAGAACCTCTCACCAGAGCAGAGGCTACACAGGGGGACTGATCCGTTTCAGTGGCTGCTGCTCTTTCAAGCTATAGTGAGCTCAGAAATGGTTCCCTATTACTTTTCCTCAGAAAGTGACTAGACCCCAATTATATAGCATTGCACAAATCCAATCATGAAGTAAAAGGAATGTTTTTGTCCACAGATGACAAAAAAAAAAAAAAGACAATTCATTCAACAGTGCAATCAGAAACGTCCTAATTTTATAGCATTTCATATTTGAGTTTCTATGGAACAGTACCATGAAGAGAATAATTTAAAAATGCAAATATCAGAAGGACAGAGAAAATTCAGTTTTATATTAAACAGACAACTCATAAAAACTGCTAGTAAGGCACATGTACGTGTTTATATGTAAATATACCTCAGTCAATCATACATGCTGTAGTATGTGTTACCTGGCGATCCATGACTGACTCACTAAGGATAGACAGTTGTGTAGCAGGGTCCGATTTCTGTACAATGGGAGCCTGAGAGGAGTCTGGATCACAGTAAGGAGCCATGGTTACATTAGGAAAACCTAGATATGTCAGAAGGATTACGAGGATTATAAGATTCACTTTTGCCATTGCTGGTTTGTCAGATAACATCCTAACTGCGTCCAAGAAACAAAGAACCATGTTAGTGTATTATTTTGGGATGCCTGAGTTTCAGAAAGGTTGGTGAGGCTCAGTTATACAGCAGCAAAATGGGAAAGAAAAGCGATATGATAGATGCATTGCACTACAGCAGTGCTGCCTAACTATCAACTATTAAAAGAATGGGGGCCCGCAGAGCAACATCCAACCAAAACTGTTACCTCACTCTTTGCTGGTTTGCTAAGCAACAAAGGGTCTCAACTGACCAAGAGACAAACTTCTTCCCAACTAACTCATAAAAAGCAAACAAAAGAGGGTACGATTCCAACAAATTAATTTCTTTGCTTTGAAAATTGGATCCCCATATAAATCAGCATAAGGTAGTGAAAGTGGGGGATGCTGCACTGCACATGTAATAAAAACTAAAGCAGTCATAAGGCTCATTAGTAGACTCATTACAAGCCTAGCTGTGAAAGGAATAATCACAATCATGTGGGGACACAGGATGGCTCGGGGGAACAGTCACAGCATTACAAAGCATTTCACATCTAGGCTACCAGTTCAAATCCCAGTTAAGGTGGCCAATGTGAAATCAAATGCTGCTCTCGGTCCAGTTCCAGCAGAAGCGTTGTGGCTCATGTCAAGATTCCTTTGAATCTGTGAAATCTGCTGAACACCTTGCCAATGGTTTAGGTCAAGGATACATTAAGAAGCACAACTTTCTGTGCAAAGCAGTTTGCATGCCATAAGTAAGTATGGCACTTGCTTCACATAAATAGTATTACATTCAGTGCTAAGAGCATGGAGTATGTTTAACCTGGATGTCTGTGAGGAGCATCACCAAAAAGATCCTTCACCACAGCCAATGCCCGATCAGACCTTTCCAAAACATCTTGCAATTGATATTGATCAAAGAGAATCTGCAGGCATAGCACAAGAGAAATGTTAGAGCACATGCTCATATCACATTTTACTAGACCTAATATCTCGCCAGCCTTGTCCTAAAGACTCTGGTAACTGTTCCTCAGGCTGGATAAGGCTAGCAGTCCTGCAAAGGTACAGTAACTGGGAGCAGGAAGTCTGAAGCACTACTTAATAAAACCTTACTGGCCAATTTCAGGTTGCATTTCTACCATAATCCAGAAAGGAAGAGTCTATCACTGCTGTGTTCCATGATTGGAAATGCTTGAATTTTGAAAGCCTGGTTATGTTTCTACTGGCTTTGTTCTCTGTGGTTTACTGTGCAGTTATACAGCTGGAAGAATTTTAAAATTTGGGCTGTGTCCTTTGCACATTTCTGGGACTCCTACAGAAATGGCAGGAACGCTCTCATACCCATGCTAAGTGACATTTTAAATACAGCATCAGTGCAAAACTTTAGAAATGTATGCGCATTACCCCCAGGCAGAGTCAAGCCCGACTTGTCACAATTCTGTAGCTGTTTAGAAGGAATAATGACATTTAGTATGTTCAGACTTCTGAGTTCCAATCATCCTTTTAGCTCGTCTTGGATCCCTTCACCCACCGACATTGCTAGCAGCTAAGAAGGTCTAGCTTAGGTTTAAACTATGAAAAATGTCGACAAGATCCCACGGTAAAATACTGCGACAACTACCTCTTTCACGATGGCCAATCTCCTTTTCTCCAAAGGGTCGGGCGTCCCATGCCTTTGTTTTCTCCATTTCTTCTTTAGAGTTTTTTCTCGAAGTTCCCATTGGGCCAGCATTTGATTCTTTGACTTGTGTAGCTCATGCCGGCGTATCTATATAAATGTAAAACTAAATTACTATGTTAAAGCCTCTGTCTCCCTGTCCTGACCCTTTCTACTACTGTCAGCTAGCTGGACAGGAAGATGTGATTAACGCTGTGGGGTCCCACTAAACCTAGAAAGTAAGTCTTTATGCAGCATCTGAGTATAGTTCAAAACAGCTGAGACATGTAAAATTCAAAGTGTTCCTGTTTGTCCACAGCAAAGGAACCAGATACTATGCCTGGGCACACTAACATACATACATTTTACTAGTTATATGACACCACAGAAGAATATAGCAAATTACAGTTGAGCAAAATAGTTTGGGTGGTACATAGGTTAAGATAATGGTGACGATGTTCTCTGAGGACAGCAGGATGTCAGTCCTTACACTTGGGTGACATCATCGGATGGAGCCCGGCAAGGAAAACATGTCAAAGTTTCTAGATCTTTGACTGGGCCTCTCTGAGCATGCTCAGTATGCATTATATCATGCATCCATGCGTGGTCCCCTCAGTCTTATATCATAATTGAGGAACAAAAAATGAAAAGAAGAATGCATAAAGTGGAAACCCAACTCCACAGGGTGGCATGCGGGTTTTGTGAGGACAGACATCCTACTGTCCTCGGAGAACACCTGTTACGGGTAAGCAACTCTGGTTTCTCTGAGGACAAGCAAGATGGCAGTCCTCACAAGGGTGAATTCCTAGTAACAGGTTGCCCCCCTCCCCAACATAAAAGGGGACCAACAGAATACCAAACAAGTGCCAACGGGCACAACAATAACCTGTTTTGTTGGTAATACTGGGGGGGGGGGGGAGGATACACCTCAAACAAGTTGCAAAGGACAGACTGCCAAACCTACTGTCGCATCAGCCATCCCTATCCAAACAGTAAAGAGACGTGAAAGGAAAATTGGTTCTTACCTGATAATTTTTGTTCCTGTAGTACCACAGATCAGTCCAGACTCCTGGGTTTTACCTCCCCTCCAGCAGATGGAGACAGAGAAATTTTGAAGGACTCTGCCATATATACCCAGGTGCCACCTACAGTCCGACAGTATTACTCAGTAACAAATCAGAATGGTACCAAACCAAACTAACTATATACAGTAACCTAACAACTTGAACCAAGTTACTCACCTCAATTGGGCCCCGAACCCGCAGAACACGGAAAAACAAGATGGATCTGCAGACCTGAATTAAACCAATGCTGAACTGAGCGGACTCTCCATTACCTCAACACGAGGGCGGGACTCTTGACTGATCCGTGGTACTACAGGAACGAAAATTATCAGGTAAGAACCAATTTTCTTTTCCCTATACGTACCCGGATCAGTCCAGACTCCTGGGATGTACCAGAGCTCTTTTACCTGGGATGGGGTCCAGAGAGGCCCGCTCTAAATACACCTTCTCCAAAACCTCCTGCCCCCGGATCCTGGACATCCAACCGGTAATGTCTGGCAAAAGTATGTAAGGATTTCCATGTAGCCGCTCTACAAATCTCCTGCGGCGAAACCTGTTGGCACTCTGCCCAGGACGCCACCTGTGACCGAGTAGAATGTGCCCATAGACCTAAAGGTAAAGGCTTGCCACGGAGCAAATATGCAGAATTGATAGCCTCTTTCAACCATCGAGCGATCGTCATTTTAGATGCCATATTACCCTTCTTGGGCCCGCACCTGAGCACCAAGAGATGATCCGAGACACGAAAACTGTTTGTAATTTCCAGATATCGCAGCAAGGCCCTGCAAACATCCAACTTCCTTAATTCCTTAGAAAGAAGATCCGACCAGTCCAAGACTAAAAAGGCTGGAAGCTCCACAGATTGATTCAAATGAAAAGAGGAAACCACCTTTGGAAGGAAAGAAGGAACTGTTCGCAAGTATACACCAGAGTCTGAAATCCTCAAGAAGGGCTCTCTGCATGATAAAGCCTGAATCTCAGACACGAGCCAAATTAATTGCCACCAGAAATACCACTTTCAAAGTAAGATCTTTTAACGTTGCTCTCTTCAAAGGCTCAAAAGGAGCCGCACATAAAGTTGTGAGGACTAAGTTTAAATTCCAGGATGGACAAGGATGTTTTACCGGCGGGCGTAAATGCTTCGCTCCCCTGAGGAAACGAGACACATCTGTATGCGCCAACAACACTACTCCTTGTATAGCATTGCGTAAACACCCCAGAGCTGCTACCTGCACTTTTAAGGAACTACACGACAACCCCTTAGCCAAACCTGCTTGAAGGAAACCTAATATGTCCGGAACGGACACCTGGGTAGGAACATTCTCACGGTCGTCGCACCAAGATTCAAAGACCTTCCAGACCCGAACATATGATAGGGAAGTGGAGTTTTACGTGACCTCAAAAGCGTAGCGATTACCGCATCTGAATACCCTTTGCCTTTCAGACGCTGCCTCTCAAAAGCCATGCCGCTAGACAGAAGCGATTGACCTGATCGAAACAGACGGGCCCTTGATGTAGAAGGTCCAGGAAATCCACAAACAGCAGCGGACCCTCCAGCAGTAGATTGACCAGATCCGCAAACCACGGATGACGCGGCCACCCGGGAGCCACTAGAATCACTTCTGCCGGGTGCAATTCGATTCTCCTGAGAACCTTGCCGATTAAAGGTCAAGGAGGAAATACGTAGAGCAGGACCTTCGTTGGCCAGGGAAGAACCAGAGCATCCACTCCCTCTGCTCCCGTTTCTCTGCGGCGAGCGAAGAAGCATGGGGCTTTGGAATTTTTGAACGTCGCCATCAGGTCTATGCAAGGTGTGCCCCACCTGTCACAGATTAGCTGAAAGGCCTCGTCGGTTAGCTCCCATTCCCCGTGATCGAGACGATGTTGACTGAGAAAATCCGAATGAACGTTGTCGAACTCGGTTATATGGGATGCTGCTATGCTTACCAGGTTCCGCTCTGCCCAGTCTATTAACTGACGAGCTTCTAGTGCTACCGGATGGCTTTTGGTCTTTCCTTGACGATTGATGTAAGCCACCGTGGTCGCATTGTCAGACAGCACCAGGACAGACTTCCCTCGGAGAAGGGGGAGGAACTCCTGCATCGCCAGCCTCACCGCCCTGGTCTCTAGGCGATTGATAGACCATTGGATCTCCTCTGGGGACCACTGCCCCTGCATGGACTTCTGTAGACAAACTACACCCCACCCAGAAATACTGGCATCTGTAATAACCACCGTCCATTCTGGGACCACTAAGGGAACTCCTCGGCACAGGTGGTCCACACACAACCACCATTCCAGACTGGAACGTGCGTCCTCTGTCAGTGGCAGGGGTAGGTGAAATTGTTTGGAAACTGGATTCCATCGGGAAAGCAATGCTGACTGTAAGGGTCACATGTTGGCAAAGGCCCATGGAACTAGTTCCAGCGTCGATGTCATGGACCCCAGGACCTGCAGATAATCCCAGACCTTCGGAGGATGCTTTAACAACAAGGCACGCACCTGACCTTGCAATTTGACAATGCGCTCGGGCGTCAGGAACACTCTCCCTTGCCGGGTATCGAAGAGCACTCCCAGAAACTCCAAAGACTGTGAGGGAATCAGCCGACTCTTGGCTCGAATGACCACCCAGTCGAGTGACCGCAATAACTGAAGCACCTGGCTAATTGCCGCTTGACAAAGCGCTTCCGATTTTGCTTGAATCAGCCAATCGTCCAGATATAGGTGAACCAGCAATCCTTCCCTGCGTAGTTGAGCCGGAAGCGGTAGCAAGGTCAAATGGGAGAGCTTGAAACTGGTAATGCTGACCCAGAATGGATCGACCCGAATTCCGATGTGCAAATACGTCTCTGTCAGATCTAGGGAAGCTAGAAACTCCCCCTGCCGAATGGAAGCAATGACAGACCGCAACATCTCCATGCAGAAACGGGGAATCTGTAGGCACTTATTTACCCGCTTTAAATTGAGAATGAGCCGAAAAGTCCCTTCCTTTTTGGGTACCACAAATTAAATGGTGTAACGGCCCCTTTGTTGTTCTGCCAGAGAAACAGGCGTAATGGCACCGAGGTCAAGAAGGCGCTGCAACGTCACCTTTACCGCCCACTTTGTCGTTTAACCGCATGGAGAGAACAGAAATCGTTGGCGAGGCTGGCGTGCAAAATCTAAAGCGTAGCCATGTCTTAACACAGATAGAACCCATTGGTCTGACGTGAGTCTGGTCCATTCCTCATAAAACAGAGACAGTCTGCCTCCTACCATTGGGACCAAGAAATGAAACGGCCGCCCATCATTGTAAAGACTTTCCAGCCTGGGCACTACCAGGTCGACTGCAGCGCCATCCCTGAAAGGACTGAGGCCAGGACTGCTGTCTGTTCGAGGTCTGTTTATAAGAGGAAGAGGGCGCTCGAGACCTTCGGCACCCACGAAACCGAGACTTCGAAGAAAAGGAACCCCTCGGCTTCGGCCGATCCTCTGGCAACCGATGCACCTTATTATCAGCCGGAGACTGAATGAGGTCTTCCAGCTCCTTACCAAACAGCAGCTTGCCCTTTAAAAGCAGAGACCTCAGCTGGGACTTGGAGGAGACATCCGCTGCCCAATTCCGTAACCACAATAGACGACGTGCCGAGACGGCGGACACCATTGTCCTGGCCGATGTGCGAAGCAAATCATAAAAGGCGTCCGAACTGTAGGCAATGACAGCCTCCAGCTGCCCAGCCTGGAGCGCCTCCGCCTCCGAAAGCGAATCGTTGGCCTTTAGTTGTTGCAACAAACGAAGGTACGCTCGCAAAGAAAAATTGCTACACATGGCCGCTCAGACCCCCAGCGCGGAAACCTAAAAAAGTTTCTTGAGTTGCAGCTCCAGCTTCCGATCATGCAAGTCCTTGAGGGCCATGGCCCCAGTCAATGGAATGGTAGTCTTTTTTGTGACTACAGATACCGCGGCACCCACCTTTGGCAAGCAAAGATGATCTAAAGCCTTCTCTGGCAGAGGATATAGCCTATCCATTGCCTTGGACACCTTCAGGCCCAAGTCAGGGGTGTCCCATTCCTGGAAAAGCAAGTCTGTGGCTGAAAAATGGAACGGAAAAGACGTAGGAGGCCCTTGTAGGCCTAACACAGGATCTGTGGCTCCTGGTCTGGATTCTTCCGGAGGAGTCTCAATCCCCAACTCCTTTAAAAGAGCTGAAATCAGGGGTCCAAGCTCTTCTTTCCGAAAGAGACGGACCACCTTTGGGGTCATCACCCTCCGTCACATGTGAGCCACGAGCAGCATTTTGCGGGGGGTCCAAATCCCCGTCAACCCCCCCTCGGGGGTGGGGATGGGAGATCTTGAGTGTCAGGATCCTCAGAGCTGGAAGATGGATCAGATGCAGGCTGAGAAACCACAGACCGCAAAGGCCGCTTGGTCCCCACGGGACCCTCATCCCCTGCACCCCGGGATCGCTTCTGTGCCTTTGGAATAGAGCCCGGGAATATAGCTTGGTCAGCACTCCTCTTTTTGCCTGCTTTCCAGGCTTTAAAAGCTTTGTGCATTAATAGCGCAAATTCTGCTGAAAAAGAGAAAGCAGACGATGAGGCATCTGAATCCCCCTCGGGGACAGCCTCCGAGGCTTTAAAACCAAGCCATCCACTTGGTCCCCCTCAGGGACTGTCCTTTGAGGGGGTTAAGTGCGGTGGGAGATTCCCCTCCCCCGCTGCTGTCAGCGCAGCCGATCTCGGCACTGCGAGGGAACCAAAGATGGCGCCTGTTCCCGCACTTAGCGGGGATTGACCAAGAGAAGCGGGCTGAAGCTCTCCAAATGCACCGGAGACAGTCTGGACCCTTAAGATGACCCTTGCAGGGGTTGCGGAGGCTCCCTTTCCCCCTGAGAAGCAATTGGAACAAAGGCCCTCCCTCGATAGCCAAGCTCTCACGGCACCGTAGGCCCGACATGCTGACTTGTGCGGCAGGTCAGTCAGAACTAAGGAAGGAATACAAAGCTGCCCAAAACAACAGCAAAAATCAAGAAAAAACACCCAAATGTGAGCCCGAGGGAAGGCAGAGTCAATAGCCCAAACAAAAAAAACTTTTAAATTATTATTATTTTTTTTTAATTTGTCCTACCGCCTCCGGGTCCATCTGGGGGAGTGAGCCGGGCTCCCCAGTATCACCCCCAGGGCTGCACAAAGATGCTGATAGGGCCCTCGACCCTAAGCTGCAGCTGCGTCAAACAACCAGGGGGGATGGTCCCCTCAGGACCTCACACAACCCCCTGGGAGGCTGAAGACTGTCTCTGTACCGGTCTTCTGAATCCCTTTTTCTAATTTATTTTTTTTTAACTATCTTACCCTAACCTCTCCTAATTTACACTAAGCAATCAGACCAGACTGTAGGCGTGGCACCCTAACCATCTGCTGGAGACAGAGAAATACTGTCGGACTGTAGATGGCACCTGGGTATATATGGCAAAGTCCTTCAAAATTTCTCTGTCGCCATCTGCTGGAGGGGAGGCAAAACCCAGGAGTCTGGACTGATCCGGGTACATACAGGGAACGAGTGGTTGGAACTCCATGCTGCAGCCCTGCAGTTCTCCTCCAAGGGAACTGCTCACAAGTGGGCCATCGATGCTGCCATGGCTCTGACAGAGTGAGCTTTGATATGGCCCCCCAAGTTGCAAATTGCCTGCATATAACAGAAGGAGATGCAGTCTGCTAACCTATTGGAAAGTTGTCTGCTTGGCAAAGGTGATCCCCAACCTGTTCTGATCAAAAGAAAGAAAAAAGTTAACTGCACTGTCTAAGGGCTTCTGTCCACTCCAAACAGAAGGCTAAGGCTCTTTTGCAGTGCAAACTGTGCAGAGCTTGTTCACCTTGGTGCGAATATAGCCTCAGAAAAAATGTTGGCTGGCCGATGGCCTAGTTAAGATAGAAGTCTGACACCAACTTAGAGTGGTCTTGTGCACAAACCTTATCTTGAAAACATTTTGTGTAAGGTGGATAAGTCACTAAGGCTTGGAGCTCATTGATCCTGCGAGCGGAGGTGACTGCCACCAAAAATATAACCTTCCAAGTCAGGTCACAGGAGCCCAGAGTTACAATGGAAGCTTTCATCAGCTGAGCTAAAACCATGTTGAGATCCCAGGACACAGTCTGAGGCCTTAGGGGAGGCTTCAACCGATCTTTATCTGCTATCATTTAGTATATTACTTCAATGAGATGCTTACCGTGTTTCCCCGATAGTAAGACACCCCTGATAGTAAGACGTAGTGGGAATTTTAGGGGGGTCGGCTAATGTAAGACATCCCCCGAAAGTAAGACGTAGTGTTCAAAAAAAAATTATTTTTAAATACCTGTCGGAGGGCCGCGTGGGTCCAGGCGGCCGGCGGCGGGAGCCGGGTGGTCGCGTGTTAAATCTAGGCCGCGGGCGGGTGGGCGGGTGGACGCGCGTTAGTTCGAGACGGCCGGCGCTCGAGCGCCGAAAGCAGCCCCCACCGGCGGCCCCCAGCGCCAAATCGCAGGGGTCGCACAGGCGCTGTGGGCCTGTGCGCGCATTCATTCACTGCCGGTGGGGGCTGCCGGGGGCTGCCAAGGCAGCCCCCGGCAGCCCCCACCGGCAGTGAATGAATGCGCGCCTGTGCGACCCGGCCTAGATGTAACACGCGACCACCCGCCGCCCGCCGGCCGTCTCGAACTAACGCGCGTCCACCCGCCCGCGGCCTAGATTTAACACGCGACCACCCGGCTCCCGCCGCCGGCCGCCTGGACCCACGCGGCCCTCCGACAGGTATTTAAAAATTTTTATTTTTTTTTGAACACTACGTCTTACTTTCGGGGGATGTCTTACAGGTTTTTTCCAATATAAGACATACCCTGAAAGTAAGACATAGTGGGACTTTTTGGGGTAAAAAGAAAGTAAGACGCTGTCTTACTTTCGGGGAAACACGGTAGTAGCACTGCTGAATATAGTAGGGTAAATCAAAGTTATCTGGATTACTTTAGGACTGCCTTGTGGCCCAAAGAGACTTGTCCAGATAACTCTTAACATCAGCATTATCTGGTGAGTTATCCGGGTACATCCTGCCTGCCCTGAAGGTCTCTCAGTTTATCTGTGTAAATCGGATCTGGTCAGCATGGTGGGATTTTGATATTCAGGTTAAGTCCCTAACTTAACCTGACTCATCATATCAATATTAACCTCAGAGTAATTATGGCTTTTTTTTCCCCTCCTAACAATTGAAATATTAATTCCAAGCAGAAAAAGTTAAAGTACAATTATATCCACTGAAAAAAATGAAAATAAATTTGGAAAAATGCATTGCATATGTTTGGTAATGAACAGTAGCGAGTCACTTTTTTTGTTTGGGGGGAGGGCACTGCTCAGTATTATACTGTGTAGTTTGGTTGCTTTGCCAATTAAATGTGTGATGATGTGTTATTTTCTGGCCTTTTTTAAATTTTATTTATGATTTGAACAAAACCATTCAAGAAATTCTTGAACAGAAAAATTAGGGGCCAGAAAAGAAACAAATTACATACCAAAATCAATGTATACAAAATCAATGTATACAAATCTAATCAATGTATACAAATCTAATCGCTGATACACAAAGCCATTCAAAACAGAGAAATGCATTGGTTCACAGATCAACTACAATTCAAAACGTCTTCCCGCCCAACGAGATTCCAGAATTTAGCCAAACTAAATATCCCAGCACCCAATCTGACTAAACTCTCTAGTACAAAAGAACGATCTTTCATCATTGCTGGATCAACAATATGGAACACCATGCCCTCTGAATTACGCCAGGAACTCTGTCACAAAAAATTTAAACAAAACCTTAAAACCTGGCTATTTAAAAAAGCCTACTATCAATGATCTGAATCCTCAACTACTCTTCCTAACTTCCACAATCTATCATATATTGCTGATATTCTATTAATACAAAGTTATATACTGTATTGTATTCGTTCAGTTACCATGTTATATTGTAAAGCGCAATGCTGAATTACTGTTTGAATGTAAACCGAGGTGATGTTATTTACGTACCCCGGTATAGAAAAGTCTATAAATAAAAGTCTATAAATAAATAAATAATCATTCAAACCCCAAATTCAAGTCCACCATCTAACACACCACAACCCCAAGAAATCAAATTTAAGGACATTTAAAAAAAAAATGAGAGTGTATAATCTAAAACTGATGGAAATTAAAGATATTCTAAGCACAACAATTAAATTATCCCTAAGGCAGATTTATCACTGAAGAAAATAATATGCAAACTTTTTGCTTTTACTTTGCAATAATGCAATTGCAAAAGTACTGAACTTATTACTTCATACTTTATTGTATTAGACAGAGATGAAAATAATTAAAAAATGTTTCCATTAAAATAACTTGTGCCAACATATGGATCAGGATAGGTTTTATACCACTGAAAAACTCCGAACTTTCAAAAGCATTCAATATATGAAAAGAGTTCCTGTAATAGTTTATTGTACCTTAACACCATAAGACTGCAGGTAAACACCACTGGTGTAATCCTAAGAAATTTTGTGATTCTAAGCACTGGTTCATACTTGACATCAGGCATGCTACAAATATCCTATGGAATGACTAATGCCTTCAAACAATGAGTCACTAGTAGGTCAAATGCTGGCCTTGAAAGTGGACATTTAAATTCAGAGACCATTCACTAATGCCTTCTACCACTCTTCAGAACAGGTTTTACTGTATTGTGGCTGCAAGGAAGGACTGAAGCCAGCAAAGATTGTGATTAATATTTGGCTTCTTATGGCAATTGATGTATGGTGATTACATCTGTCCACCAAAATGTTTTTCTCAAATACCCAAATTTTTTGTACAATTTAAATTCAGTATCTTTTCTGCAATATGAGCAAAGGAGAACTACAGTTAATAATTAGCAGGGCATGGTCTCCAGAACTATGCTACCAAAGTTAGCTTTACTCTTTTATATTTCTCTACCCTATCAAGCTGCCCAAGATACAACAGTATCAAAGTAAAACTGAAACACAGGTTTCATTTGCTTTACTAAAGAAACCAGCAATGGCAAACATGCATTTTCTGCTTTTTTGAACCTTTGATATCCTTCTGATGGGTGAATAAATAGACACCACAAACTGACTATTATTCTAATAGTAGCTCCATGGTTTACTTTTCACTAAATGTTAATTATATCCTATTTTAGCTATAAATAAGTCGTTATTTATTTTTCAGAAGTAGTAAGAAAAGACCCCACAAATATTCAAAAGAAACGTACTGATGCAATTGGTCCCAATTGATTTAAGCATCAGTGATTTGTAGTTATGGTTATCAAAACCTTCTGTCTTGAGATGTAATTACCCATGTACTGATATGTAATTGGGACTGTTCACTTTCTGGGAGGAGGTAACAATACATTTCACAGGCAGTTCAGTTTAACAACTGTCCCACTAATCCATTCAAAGAACAATAAATCACAATTTGTTTTGCATTGCAGCCTGTACCCCAACAATGAAATTCACTCACTCACTATGCAGCATCTGCAACAGGAAGATTGTACATAGCTGTGAGTGCTAGGACCTTTTCACTTACATGGCAACCTGTATTGATCAGTTGCTATGACTTGGCTCATTTTCAGCTGTCTGCCACTGACTGATGGAGAACCAAGCCTTGGCCACAGTCATGCCCATGTTCTACCCAAGAATTATCTTCTCACATTACAAAGCCCGAATTCAACATTAGTTTCAACAACAATTTTTCTCTCTCAAACTTCTTCACAAATGGCTACTGCCGTGCTTCAGAGTCTGGGACAGACCTAAACATTAGTATTTCAAACTATAACAATCATAGTCAAGCCAATTACAATTAAAAGCAAGCATTCGCGCTATGAGGTTGCAAACTCTGTGGCTGAGGACAAGTGTGATGGAACACAACACACTTATGACGGGACAGGTTCATGTGGCTAGTCACTTATTTTAACGTACCAGCTCTTCTGGAGTTGCACGATGCACAGTCAGATCACTGACAGTATTCTAAAATAAATAAAATACACAAAACCAAAACCATGAAATGAGGAATGCAGGTACAACAAGGCAGCAAACATCTCTTATGACAGTGGAAGATAAAAAAAAAAGTACAATAGTATGACCCAATTTTTTGCTCTCTCTATTTGTGAACTGAATTTTCTAGTCTGGCACTGAGCACCCAGGTTTGGGATCTCCCATCCATCAGGTGTGGCAGGATTTGAGCTCATTGCTAATACAATATGTTCAAGCCCTGATCAATGAGCAATATCTGTGTATTCAACAGATCTACTCAGCTGCCAAAAAGAAAGCACCAAAAAGAGTTCACCTTTGAAAGATGAGGAAAAAGGAAGGAGGAAGAATCCAAACCTTTAAGATAACTTACAAAATGTATGTTTTGATTTTCAAAACAAAAAAAGCTTTGTCCATACATTACAGAGTAACTTTCTTGGGGGAGGGGGGGGGGGGGGGGAACAACAACATTTAATAACATGGACAGTAATAACAAAATCTCCTTCTTTATACAGACTGCAGAGAAACTTCAAACTTTTCAAAGGAAGCCTAAAAACGTGGCTTTTTATAAAGAGAATGGTGAAACCAAATAAGATCGTAACTCAGCACCGAGTATGTAGTTTTTAGTTTTCTTTTTTTCCACCACTAAATACACTTTAGATTGTTAACCTTATATTTGAACTGTAATAGAGACTTATGAAACTAATGAAAACATATCAACAAATAGTTTGTATATTAAAAGAACCCTGTTACCGCTCATTATTGGCATATCTATAATGTGTTACCTATCTTAAACAATTTTTATTACTTTATGTGCCTTTTTGTAAACCGTTGTGATGGTAAATTAATTTAACAATGGTACAGAAAAGATTTTAAATAAATAAATAAATACAGGATTTCAAGAACCATTTTCATTGCTTATCAGCCCTTTTGTAAAAGTGATAAGGATGTGCGACTCTTATGGGATTATTCAGCTGACCAGGGCTGGTTCTATAATGAGGCAGGGTGAGGCGGCCGCTTCAGGCGGCAAACTTTGGAAGCAGCAAAAACTGCCCCCTCCAAACTACTCTAGTGGCCGCCTCACCCTGCTGCCAAAACAACAAAGGACCTGCACAGAATTCCACACCTCCCCACACCCCCGTGCAGCCGGGGTTTCCTTCATCTTTGCTATTTTCTGCACAGAAAATGGCAAAGATGGAGGAGACCCTGGCGTGCTGTGAGCAGAACATGTCCCACTTGCGGCGACGATAAAGACCCCAGGTGTGCTGCGAGCAGAGCTCATCCCACTCGCAGTGAAGATGAAGGCCCCGGTGAGAGTGAGTTTGGGTAGAGGAGTGTGTGTGAGAGAGATTGCGAGCCATTTGGGGGGGGGGGGGGGGTGAGAGAACATGTGTGAGGGTGCATGGGGGGGGGAGTGAGCAAGCATGTGTGAGGGTATTGGGGGGGGGGGGGGGGGGGGAAAGAGTATGTGTGAGGATGCTTGAGTGTGGGGAGGGGGGCACCATCTCATCCCTCGCCTCAAGCAACAGATTGCCTTGAGCCACTCCTGTAGCTGACAAATGCTACTGGCTTTAGGGCCAAATCTTACTCAGGGGAGGGTTTGAGGGGAGCAAAAACATTACCGCCACCAATTTGAAACTTAACTGGCCTATATTTTTTCAGCATTCCCTACTGTTTTATTGAAGATAAGCGAAATTTCTCCTTTGGAACTTACATCCCATGCCTGCTTTCCTTGGAGGTTCTTCTTGCCAGCCTTCATCATTTTCCTGCCCCTTCCATAGGAGCCATGAGGGCGAGTTGTTCTTAAAAATGACATCTATGCAAAAAAAACAAAACAACCCAACAATGTAAATATGTTTTAATGTCATTTTTTATTTTGTATCTATTTATCTGTTATAACTTATAATTGTAAACGTTTGTAAACTGCCTGGGAATGTTGATAAATACAGTGCTATAAAGGATAGATGTTCAAATTATAAAACACAGCATAGATATAACTGTACTCATACTCAATTGTCAAGGTTCACAGCAGTAACACCAAAAATAAGAGATCAAAAGACAAACCTATGATACATATCTCTGGCTGTTCTCTTCCTCAAATATTGCTGACCTAAAAAAAAAAAAAGTCTATACCCTGATTCAAATTATTAGAACGATATAACCTCAGAGAATATAGTGAATTCTTAGCTACCCTCGCTTTTTTCATAACTACCACTAGATTTCTTCTGATGTCTTTCATGAAAAGGGCATAATAACTTGTTCTAGTCACACTGTGTGCCTACTTTGTTTAAAAAAAAAAAATTTGTTTTGCTCACACCAAAATAAAGCAAACATCATACAAGAGACGAGGGAGAAATATTTGCAGACTCCTTCCTGCCTGCATTCTTATGGTAGAACCATTAACAAAGTGATGCACTGTACAGACTAAAACTACTCCACACAGAAAAGGCTTAAAATAATTACAAACTCACACCAAAAGAATAACACAAAGCACTGTATACACCAGCGGCGTACCTTCAAGTCGCGCAAGCCTCTCATAAAAGAAACCCATGCCCAGTCTTTCCCCTCTGTCAAGCAACTCGTCTCCCTCTCACCGGCCCCCCTGCTGTCCTGCTCTTACCTCTGCAACGAACTCAAACGCTACCGCCACCGAGGGTTCCAATACCCGCTTGCAGAGGAGGCCGCGGCACTTACGTCACATCCGCTCGCCGCTTCCGTCCCGTTCCCCCAGCAACCACAAACGCCGGAGCCGGGCAGGCCTCGACGGCGCAAAGGTTGAGAAAGTGCTCGGTAGGCATGCATCTCCTAACTATGCCTGCGCTCTCTGGGTCTTCTGTAGTGACCGTTTTTAGGACAGTGATAATACATGGGAAATAGCAGAAAATGATTCAAGAATACACCCAGAATTGAGGATATTTATATTATAATAATATGCAATATCGAACGAAGCTTGTCACATCTTCCTGTATTAGCAGAAAAGTTCCTTGCCAGTGCCGAAACTTAATGCGATTTGGGCTACTTTCTTGTCACTATAAAGGTGCTCCAGTGTTAGAAACCTTCATTTTCAGTTTTTATTCTTTATTTTTCCCTGGAATTTATCAAAGTTTATCAGTAAATAAAAAATGACATTTTTCCAGCTAAACGTCAGAATTTATTTTGGTGGACAGAAACCAGGACAATAAAACATGTTAAGTAGATTTTCCCATCCACCCACGCAAGTAGCATCTCCATCTCTATCCCCATCCCCTGCCTAGCATATCCCTGTCCCTCTCCTCTCAGCACTTCAACAGCATTCATCCTTACTCTCTCCTATGGCAGCATGCTTACTGAAGCTTCTACAATCTGCACCACTGTACTTCTGCTTTGCACAGGACAAGGGAGCCTTCCAGAAAGTGCTCATGGATAGGACCTGCTCCAAACACATTCTTGTCACCACACAACAAGTACTTTGGCTGCTGGGGGTGGGGGGAGAGAGATGAGGAGGCAGAACTTGAAACACAGCACATAAGACACTGGAGGGTGAGTGCTTTCACTGGTGGGGAGCAAGAAACACAGTATTCACAGACCTAGGAACTCTCCAGATTTGGCCCAGAGACTTTGGAATTCTGGAGGAAATGCTGGGTCTTTGGACCGACATCCGAAATCTCCAGATATTGTTTCCTGTCTGCGCAGAAGACGACTGCAGGAGCTGCACAGACAGAAAGGAGGATGGGTGTTGGACCCACGCTGAAAAAGAGGGGCAGTTTCTGTGTAGCCAAGGGATCATGGCTCACACAATTAATGGCCCTGTAGCAGGGCTACCACGGATTCCATCTTGCAGCAGCCCGAGAAGAGGAGGCCCAGCAGCAGGGCTGCTAAGGACCTCATCCCATGGCGGTCCAAGAAAGAGGTTTAGAGGTAAGGGGGAAGCTAGGGCCCTAACTGAGCATGTGTGTTTGTCTGAAAGAGAATGCTTGTGTGTGAGCGGCAGAGAGCATGTGAGGGTGGCAGCCTGTAATTGTGTTTGAGAAAGAAAGTGTGTGAAAAAGAGAGCCCGTGTATGTGTGAGATGGAGACAACATGTCAGAGAGAGTGTGTGTGTGTGTAAGTGAGACAGCATTTGAGAATGAGAACCTGTGTATGTCGTTATCTTTATTCATATACTGCCTATGCCTAGGCGGTGCACAATAAGAACATACAAAAATAAAAAACATGCCAAAAAATAAGAAAAAGCTAATCAATAGCAGGCAAACCCTGTAATACTGTGCATAGACAAAACCTTTTTATTTTTTACATTTATTTCTTAATTTTCAAGTAAAAACAGATCAACAATAAACTATTCATGTGTAGACACAGATAAATACACCCATGGGAGGACGGGCAGTGCTGGGAACAGGGAGATAGAGTTGAGTAACAGTTGAGAGACTGATTCCCACCAACATGAAGACTGGCCTTTTACCTGGCTCTAGATATTACAGCCTTCTCACACGCCCTCTCAAGTTACTGCGAATCTTATGGTCTCGAACTGTTAGTGACTGATTTATATGCACAGGATCAGAATAATTCCCTTTATGTCTCCTGGTTCTTATTATTGTTCTTATTATTGTTCTTCTTATTATTATTATTACTACTATGAACGGACTTCATGACACACCACCGACCACTCAGATCGGTGAAGTTGGGGAGAGGGGGGCGGTACAGGAGTCAGCTGATTCTAAGTTACTCAATCATATACTTGTGTTGTTCTTACTGTGTGTTGGATTTATAGACAAAACCTTTAATGCAGGGATCATGATGCAGTTGTAAGAAAATCTAGATAATCAGTTAATTTGAATAAAGACCAGCCTGAACAAATGTGTGTGTGTGATGGAGACAGTGTGTGAGAGTGAGAGCATGGGTGTGTGTTTTAGGATGAAAGGGAAGATGACGGGAGGAGAGAGAAGAAACAGAAAGGAAAACAAAAGAAAAATAGAGATCTTAAAAAGGGAATTAGAAAAAGAACGATAAGGGGAAAGTGGAAAAAAATGTCCAGGCCTAACCAATTAGAAAAATAAGAGAAATACGATAGCGATTGACATATGCTATCTTTGGGAATGTGCATTATATATTTGTATTTTGTTCTTTCTTCAGTATTCCACTGCTCATAGTCTGATTTCTCAGACTTTCCATTTCAGTTTTGTTTGCATGTTTCTGTTTCTAATATGTAGTCCTGTATTCTGTATTAGGTAAGGGTCGGTCTATGTTTTGCATGTGTGACAGATGCAATATTTCTGCTAACAAGTGGTGTCTTGTAGGGATTTGGCTTGTTCTGTTTCCCCAGTAGGTAGTATATTTGTGTTCTAGGACCTGATATAATATTTGCATTGCTGACTTTTCATAGATAAGGCTGCTGCTGTTTGAGTCCTGAAATTCAGTGCTGTTATGGCAAGGTTCTTCTTTTTGTTGGAGTTTGTGTTACTTCACAAAGGGATGATGAATCCTGCAAAAACGGGGGATGGGCCTACGAGCGCCGGCTGCCAGCTTTCGCACCGAATAGCACCCCTAATTTGCATTATATCGTATGCGAAAAGGCCCTTTTCGCATACGATATGGCCCTAACGCATGCGATAAAGCTTTAGAAAATAAACCCCTTGGTTCCGCCCACACGGTTTGACTCATACTTGGCTTCCAGCAGTGGCTGGAGGCCTTGAAATGCTGCATCTGCAGCTCTGGAGAAGTTTATCAATCAGCCTAAAATTAAGGTGAATATCAGGTTAAACCAATTGGAAAAATCATGGAATCTATGTTTGACAATCAGTTTAAACTGAAAACTAAGTACCCTAGGGATACTGTAGAGCAGAGCTTTCCAAACTTTTCATGTTGGTGACACACTTTTTAGACAAACATAATTTCGTGACACAGTAATTCAGTCTACTAGCAAACCAGAGGTTAAAGGTTAAATGAACGAAATGTATTTCGACAATTTATGTATGTTTCCTTTAAATATATACATCATAAAATGTTTCACGACACAACCTATCTTGTGAAAACCTTTCATTTATATTAAAACTATATAATATTCCAAGATTAATGTTATTGTTATAATTTATGAGTAACAATAATAAAACAAAGTTATTGTGTTCTTCAATTTACCTCTTTAATGAGATATATGAGCTTGATGGGATGAACACAGCTTTTGAATATTTGGTGTTAATAAGAAAGTCCAAAGGGTCTTCTGCATAATTTAAAAAAGCTGGCCAGTTTCACACTATATAATTATTTGATAGCCTCATTCAACTAATTCTATTTGGCTATGAGAGTGAAGTCTGGAATTTATAGGAATGTCAATATAAATCCTGCGCCTCCAGTTCTGTAACTCTGTGCATCCACTGAAATTCCCCCAAACAAAGGAGCTTGGATGTTTCCCTTACAGCTCATCATACTAAAAGATATTTTCAAATGCTGGTGTCACCTCACAGTAACAGCAGCACAAATACCTTCCTCTGCCAGGCACATTGTGAACTAAATTAAAACCTCGCAAAAAAGACACTCAAAATCTATACTGCAATCCCATTGGAACATAACAGTAATAACACCAAGGACTCAAACAACAATACCCCTACCTGTGAAAACGCAAAGGTAAATATTACACTGGGTCCTAGAATACCAATACACCACCTACTGAGGAAACAAAACAAACCCGATTGCTATAGATCCCTATGCTAGCAGAATCTCTCATCATGGTCACACACACACAGCAGAGACAGACCCTCACCAAATACAGAATACAAAATAAAGGAGCACAAATTAAACAAAAACTGAAATGGAAACCCCAAGAAGCCAGACTCTGTGTATTAACAATGGAAAAAACAGAACCACCATTCCTCATAAAACAAATAAAATAAAAAAACATAAAGCATCAGTTATAATAGTAAAACCATACTAATAAAAGAATATTTTAAAACTACTGATAAATAGAATTTCTATTAATTAAAATCATATACATTTTTTACAATTTCCCAAACACCAATAAAATATTTCAAAACAGCACATATATCAAATAACATCCAATAATTAAAACTAATAAGGATTTTAAAAAGCCCCTGCTGTCCATACTTGGGAGCTCTTGATTTCCAGTCACCCTGATATTGTCCAGGATTAGGAGGTTATCCTCTCTCACACAGACTCACATGTCCATTCTCTCTCACACATACACTGTCACATACATACACATTCATGCTCTTATACCCACCATTACCTCTCGCTCTCAAGCTCTAAGACACTCTCCCCCCCTCCACACACAAACTCTTACTCCCCTGGATTTTCTCATACACACTCGCTCTGGCTCCCTCACATACACACACACCCAGGCAAGTTCCCAATCATTCTCACACACTGAAACTGACCCCCAGGCAGGCTCCCATTCATTTTCACACCACTCCCTCACCATCCCGCAGGCATGCACACATTCATTCTCACACACACACACATACACCACACACAGGCTGGCATCTATTCTCACACATACAAACCCCAGGAAGACACCCATACATTCTCATGCACTGACACACCCTCAGGCAGGCACCCATGCATACCCTCAGGCAGACTCCCATTCATACACATGCACACACGAAAGGCAGACCCCCTCTCTTTCTTTTGCCAGCAACCTCGGAGCCTCTCTCATTCCTCTGCAGCCACTGTCACTGCTGCCACATGGCTATTTGGGAGGCGCTGATTGCTGCTATTGGCACTGAAGCCCATTCTGCTGCCTCCTCTGTGCAGGCCCCGTGGGCTTCCACTTCCTCCATGTTGATCTCGTACATTGTGAGATCCGCATGGAGAAAGTGCTACTCTTGCACATTACCAAAGATTACATGTGCCAATCAGAAAAAAGTAATTTATTTCTTTTTTTTTTTACCTTTGCTGTCTGATCTTAGTTTTCTAATCGGTTGGTCACAGGCTTTTTTTTGTTCCACCTCCCCTTTCTTATTTTTTTGCCAATTCCTTTCATATTGTCTTTTTTTTCTATTTCTTTTCTCTCCATCTATCTTCTTCCCTCATACATTCAGTCAGGTTCTCATTCTCACATGCTTTCTCTCTCACACACACACACAAGCTCTCACATGCTCTCTCTCATACAATCATTCATACAGTCTCTCTCTTGCACATGCTGTCTGACTCTCACACACCCAGGCTCTCTCTCACTCCCACATGCTGTCTTGCTCAAGCACAGGCTCTTACTGTCACATGCTCTCTCTCATACAATCATTCATACACACAGTCTCTCACTGGCACATGCTGTCTGACTCTCACACACCCAGGCTCTCTCTCACTCCCACATGCTGTCTTGCTCAAGCACAGGCTCTCACTGTCACACGCTCTCTCTCATACAATCATTCATACACACAGGCTCTCACTGTCATATGCTGTCTGACTCTCACACACACAGGCTCTCTCTCACTCCCACATGCTGTCTTGCTCAAGCACAGGCTCTCACTCCCACATGCTGTCTTGCTCAAGCACAGGCTCTCACTGTCACATGCTGTCTTTCTCTCACACACACACACACACACACACACACACACACACACAGAGGCTCTCACATGCTGTCTCTGCAAACATTCAGGTCCTCACTCCCACACCCAATCTCTCAACTCACCTCATACAGGCACCCAATCTCTCAACTCACCTCATATACGCACCCAATCTCTCAACTCACCTCATATACGCACCCAATCTCTCAACTCACCTCATACATGCACACAACTCATCGGGCCCTCAGCCTCTCTCTTACCTCTGGGCCTCCTCTTCACGGGTCGCTGCAGGATGGGCTCTGCAGCGGCCCTGATCTTCTCGGGCCGATCGCAGCGACTCTGATCTTCTCGAGCCGATCCGCGGTGGAGACCCTGCTACCGGGCCTCCTCCTCTTCTCGCCCGCTGCAACAACGCTGCTCCTCTTCTGCACGTGGCTGATGCTCCACCTCCTTCCTGCCCGTACGGCTCCGGCAACATTTTTCTTCCGGGGCCGCGCGGGCAGGAAGGAGGCAGAGCACCTGCTCTTCCTCTTTTCTGCCCGCGCGGCTCCGACAACATTTTTCTTCCGGGGCCGCGCGGGCAGAAAGGAGGCGGAGCACCTGCTCTTCCTGCTTTCTGCCCGCGCGGCTCCGGCAACATTTTTTCTTCCGGGGCCGCGTGGGCAGGAACTAGGAGGAGCACCTGCGTGACAGTTTTCTTCGGGCCGTGGTGACGTAAGCTCCACCACGGCCCCGCCGATCTTCCTGCTGTGCATCTCCGGCACACAGCACAGCGATACTTTACTACTCAGCCGCCAGTGGGATGAGGTCCACCGGCGGCTGTATTGGCTCCCACTTGCCGGTGTGTCACGTGCACCGGGCTTGCGCGACACACCGGCACACTGCAGGCGACACACTAAAGTGTCGCGACACACACTTTGGAAAGCTCTGCTGTAGAGGCAGCCTCAGGGTCCATCGGGAGAGAGGGAGTCCCAGCCATCATGCAACGGTGACACCTGGTGGCTGGATTTAGGGCCTATGATTGCAGGGTTCCAGAAGGAACCCTGTGAGGCTAGTTCCTGCAATGACTGGCCTAGGTGAGTTTGGGGTGGGGTGGGAATTGAGTAGATGCAAATTATATATCATGGCACTGGATCCTAGCCCCATGCCTGACTGAGTTGGAAGGACAAAAAAGCAGGAGGAACCTACCAGATTCCTTCCCCCCCCCCCCCCCCCCCAAAAAAAAAAAAGAATTGTCAAGGTACCTACTTATAATTCAGCTTTAAAAAAAGGATTTTATAAAAATTGGTTTCTCATCATATCAGCAGTTACTTTGAATAAGGATAAGAATTGTTAAGTATTTTTCATCCAGTTCTGTAGGAGATGGGTGGATGGCTGGGTATGATATATACATTATACTCAATTCTTTTTTTCTTAACAGACAAAGTGAAAGTTCTAAATACCTCAATCTGGGATAAAGTCCATGCATTTTGCAAATCGACTCCCAGTAGAGCAACTATCATATAGAAGGAAATTTCCATATCCAGCAATGACCAGAAGATCATCAAACCTTAATCCACAATTTCACTATTTTTGCAAAAGATTGCAAATAGTAAAAAAACAAGGATGCTTTTGTTCAAGCTTCTCTTGCAATTAGAATCACTCTGCAGTGCCTCATTACCTATCTTCTCTCTCAATACACCTTTCTTCATGATCGGATTAAGGGGGTTGTATGCCCATAAGCAATGGGAGGAGGGGAAGAGGTACAATCCCTCCTACCTAAATCCTTCTCTCAGGATATCCCCTCCGCCTTCAAAGTCATGGCTGGGACTGCAGCAGCAACAGAAGTTGTGGAAAGCAGCACAGGTCCTCCCACACGCACTTCCTGTTATCAAAGAAACCTGTGCAAGGGGTAGAGCATCGCAGGGGCCATCAGTGCAAGAGGGCTGCTGAAGGCCCCGTGCAGATTTTTCCCTATCTTCCTTGCTGCAACCACAGCCTATGCCGCAGATTTGGATTTAGGCACAGGCAATGGTGGTGACACTCCAGCGCCTATGAGAATTTGGCACTGGAGGGAGTTGCCTATTGCTCCATCGGAGCGCACTGTACTGTATCAGCCTGTTACTTTTCCTGTTAACTGCTCCGAGCTAATTTCTTCGTTTGCACACTTCAGTCTCATACCTTGTACATATTTCGCCCCTACTCTATAACCCTCCCTTAGTCCCAACCCCTGGGTACCCCAGCGTAATATTCTGTTTAATGTATACCGATGTTATCCTGTAAATATATATAACACTGATATTATCCTGTAAATATCATATATAATTCTGAATTTTCTAGTTTAGGCTCATATATTTATCCTCCACATTCCTTGTCAAACGCTACTTAGAAACATAGAAACATAGAAATGACGGCAGAAGAAGACCAAACGGCCCATCCAGTCTGCCCAGCAAGCTTCACACATTTTTTCTCTCATACTTATCTGTTTCTCTTAGCTCTTTGTTCTATTCCCCTTCCACCCCCACCATTAATGTAGAGAGCAGTGATGGAGCTGCATCCGAAATATCTAGCTTGATTAGTTAGGGGTAGTAGGGGTAACCACCGCAATAAGCAAGCTACACCCATGCTTATTTTTTTTACCCAGACAATGTTATACAGCCCTTATTGGTTGTTTTTCTTCTCCCCTGCCGTTGAAGCAGGGAGCTATGCTGGATATGCGTGAAGTATCAGTTTTTCTTCTCTCCTGCCGTTGAAGCAGAGAGCTATGCTGGAAATGCATGATGTATCAGTCTTCTCCCATGCCATTGAAGCAGAGAGCCATGCTGGATATGCATCGAAAGTGAAGTATCAGGCACATTTGGTTTGGGGTAGTAACTGCCGTAACAAGCCAGCTACTCCCCGCTTTGTGAGTGTGAATCCTTTTTTCTTCTCCCCTGCCGCTGAAGCTATGCTGGATATGCGTGAAGCATCAGTTTTTCTTTACCCCTGCTGTTGAAGCAGAGAGCTATGCTGGAAATGCGTGATGTATCAGCCTTTCTCCCATGAAGCAGAGAGCCATGCTGGATATGCATCGAAAGTGAAGTATCAGGCACTTTTGGTTTGGGGTAGTAACCGTCGTAACAAGCCAGCTACTCCCCGCTTTGTGAGTGCGAACCCTTTTTTCTTCTCCCCTGCCGTTGAAGCAGAGAGCTCTGCTGGATGTGTGAAGTATCAGTTTTTTCTTCTCCCCTGCCGTTGAAGCAGAGAACTATGCTGTATATGCATTGAAAGTGAAGTATCAGGCTTATTTGGTTTGGGGTAATAACCGCCGTAACAAGCCAGCTACTCCCCTCTTTGTGAGTGCAAATCCTTTTTTCCACGTTTCCTCTTGCTGTTGAAGCTTAGAGCGATGTTGGAGTCACAATAAGCATGTATATGTTTATTGAATAAGGGTATTGTCTCCAGGCAGTAGCCATCATTCTGGCGAGTCACCCACTCTTCATTGGTGGCCTCTTGACTTTATGGATCCACAGCATAATGTTTTTGTTCAATGGACACCGATGAACGTCAGTATATAAAACTGTTAAATAAAAAAATTAATATGATTTTGTCTCCTGGAAAAATATGTACCCATTTTAGTCAGCCCACTAGGTGTCGCTGCCACCCAGGAGATAATAAAACTGGCTTCCAACCATAGCAGCCGCTCCCCGCCTCCCACCTCCCCCAAGACGGGAGATGGAATGGACATCAAAGGGGGCAAAAAAACATCTCAGGGAGATAGGAGAATGATTTCTGTGGGCTTCAAAAGACAGCGAACATTTTTTCTGAACAACAAAAGGAACTGCTTGGTTATCTTTTCCTTTCAGCAGCAGAAGAAAAACATTTTTAATTCAAATACTTAAAAAGGCACTGAGTTACATCCATGCCAGCCACTGCAACTCTCTGCTAAGGGTGGCTGCAGCGAAAGGAAAGGCTTTCTGGGCCCTCCCTTCAGAGCCCTTTAATCTTCTGTATCCATTCGCCCTCAGCAAATTGCACAGAGTAAAGTTTACTGTTTTGCTGCCTCTCCTTCTTCACACATTAACCAGTACTGGTTATTTGTCCAGGGAAGTGGATGCTTTATCCTATGCCTAGGGACCTTTATTTTCAGTTTTTATTTTGTTTCCTCTGGGAATTTATCAGCATTTATCATAACAAAATAAACAGGAGAAAAATAAAAAAAACTTTTTTCACACCGTTTCTCCCTGTTTGTCTATTATAATAAACACCAATAAATTCCTGGGAAAAATTAAATGAACATTACAAATGAAAGCAGCTGCCTGTACCCTATCAGCTCTCCCTCATTAGGGGTACAACTCAGCTGTTAGGAAGCCATCACTTTTACTAGTACAATGAGAATCTTTTGAATTTAGCCTGTATCCATATTTTTGCTTTATCCGAATGATCCTAGCACAAACTGAATGATAACCAGGGAAGCAGCACTACAGTTTACATATATACAAAATGAAGAAATGACTGTGTAGCATCAACTAATAGGAACCTTAGCAGTTTCACCAAATCAAAAACCAACGAGCCTTTCAGTACTTTTCAGCCATGGATAAAAGAGTTCTAGCAATGATGATATCTGTCCATCTGGGTACAATAACTTCCCTAAAAACATCCCAGTCGTACCAAACCTTGGAAGAAAGGTGGAGCATGGGCCTGGTATCTTGCATGTACCCTATGAAAAATGACCACAATTTGATAGGGCGAGGTTATTTTCAATAGGATCTGACTTATAAAGCACTAAAAATAAATAAATGAATGAGATTTATATATCTATAGTCAAAACAATATGCACTTATACTAATTGGTGTAAAAGTGGACCATTATGTATACACATACAAATCTCAAATTACATCCACACACCTATCAACAAGAATACATAACTTCTATTCTTTATAAATACTTCACACAATATTAAAAAGCCCAAAACCGTATAGTTTCCCACAAAAAAAATTTGCTAAAAGATCCCTATTCGTACAAACACACCACACTCAGTTGCACACTTAAAAAAACAAACCTTGATGTTTTTCAAAGAATATGACTAAACATTGCAAACAGTTAAATATTTCTAAGCCATTCTTCCATTTATAACCAGCCCAAACATAAATGTTTTCTTAGCGAGATAGCAATTTATAGTGCTGTTATGGAATGAGTCCCAACTTTATCGAATGCTCTCTCAATTCCATTAGAAACCATCTGTTTTCTAGTCCTGTTATGCCACGTATGCTTTCCTCAATTGTATGCAGGAGTGAGTCACAGGACTTGCTTAATTCACCCGCAATGACAATGGGAGATTCCAAGTTGATCTTTTTGTTACACCTTCATATTTAAAAAAAAAAAGTGTCCACACAGGAGCCATTCAGATAAGATACTGTATGTTTACTTTCAGTTCACCCTGGCCACAGAGGAATCGTTCAAATAAGATATTGTATATTAAATTTCAGTCCACCCAACAATAACCTCCTTTCATCCAACAAATGGGCTTCATCAGGGGGGGGTTTATATTCTTTGCTCCTTTTAAACTCCTTCATAAATGTCACCTCAGTAACGATTGGCAGTTGAGCACCAGATAATCTTTATCTTTAAATGCGTTCCTTCGATTGCCCACTGTGGTTAAACACAGTAATATGACATTGCTTCAGAATATATTCCCATGTATGTCTATACACTTTTTAGAATAGGTATTTAAAAATAGTTGTTTAAAACTAGTCTTCCTTCAGAAACATGACCCACGCAATTTCCTACCTGAACAGTTGCACACTCGGACTTCCGGCAGCACTCATGTCTGCAGATGGATACCGGCCACGGAATAGAGGCTATCAATATAACCCCCACTAATACCACCCCTTCTCTTCATCTCAACAACACCAACTTTATTGAGCCTTAATAGAATGCTTCCCACTCTATGGAAGTATTAAGACCATGGGGTTGTAAGGTTTGGCACCTAAAAATAAATTCCTGTTCTTTTCATTGCAGTCTCTCCACACAATTACCCTCCATGGAAGAGATGTGACACAATATTTTAACTGGTCCACATCATGTTGACAATTTCTCCAATGCTTGACCAGTGGTGCATCTATTTTCATTGTGCAAATGATTGACTTATGCTCTATTATACGAGTTTTTATTGGTAATTTGGTATGCCCTATATAGATCTTTAAACAAGGACATACCACTGCATAGATAACCTGTTCTGGTAGGGATGTGAATCGTTTTTCAACGATTAAAATTATCATCCGATAATGTTTATATCGTCTTAAATCGTTATAGAACACGATACAATAGAAATTCTAACGATTTATCGTTAAAAATCGTTAAATCGTGTTAGTGCGCACTAACTCGAGTTAGTGCGCACTAACTCCCCGTTAGTGCGCACTAACTCGAGTTAGTGCGCACTAACTGAAAATGATACAAATAAACACTTTCCAGGTCACTGAAGGTCAGTTAGGAATGAATATGTGTTCCTATTGGCTGGCTGCCCTCTTATCTATTGATGTTACCACTGAGGTGATGGTTGGGGGGATGGGAAATGGAACTGGAAACTCACGAACACCAACAGAAAATGAAACAAAGTGTTGACACTTCCCAGGTCAGTAAAGGTCACTTAGGAATGAATATGTATTCCTATTGGCTGGCTGTGCTCTTATCTATTGATGTTACCAAGGTTTCCACTGAGGTAATGGTTGGGGGGATGTGAAATGGAAACAGTTGCAAGCTTGACATGTGATGATCAGCACTCACGTGACTAGAACTTGTTTGTTTATTATTTTTGTTAGCAGGCACGTGAAATTTGCCAATCACTGTGCATTTTAGAAAGGTGGTCCTGGCTGGAACTGTACACAGTTCAAATATATGTAATTGATTGTTGGTAAGTGTATTTTTTAAGTAGCCACAGTGGCACCAGTATGTTTACTTATCCTCCTACTTAACTCACTAGCTCAGCTTTGTAAGAAGGGCTTCTCTGCTTGTGTGTTGCTTTTGTTTGGTGTGAGGGATTTATTTTAAAGGGTCATGGTGGGTTTTAGGGTTGCTTTAGTGTGCCGGTTTCCCTGCCCTCCCCCCCACTGGACCCCAGGTAATATAAGGCACTTTGTGGGGGTTCGGGAGGGTGGGGGATTTATTTTAAAGGGTCGGGGTGGGTTTTAGGGTTGCTTTAGTGTGCCGGTTTCCCTGCCCTCCCCCCCACTGGACCCCAGGTAATATAAGGCACTTTGGGGGGGTTCGGGAGGGTGGGGGATTTATTTTAAAGGGTCATGGTGGGTTTTAGGGTTGCTTTAGTGTGCCGGTTTCCCTGCCCTCCCCCCCACTGGACCCCAGGTAATATAAGGCACTTTGGGGGGGTTCGGGAGGGTGGGGGATTTATTTTAAAGGGTCATGGTGGGTTTTAGGGTTGCTTTAGTGTGCCGGTTTCCCTGCCCTCCCCCCCACTGGACCCCAGGTAATATAAGGCACTTTGTGGGGGTTCGGGAGGGTGGGGGATTTATTTTAAAGGGTCGGGTGGGTTTTAGGGTTGCTTTAGTGTGCCGGTTTCCCTGCCCTCCCCCCCCCACTGGACCCCAGGTAATATAAGGCACTTTGGGGGGGGTTCGGGAGGGTGGGGGATTTATTTTAAAGGGTCGGGGTGGGTTTTAGGGTTGCTTTAGTGTGCCGGTTTCCCTGCCCTCCCCCCCACTGGACCCCAGGTAATATAAGGCACTTTGGGGGGGTTCGGGAGGGTGGGGGATTTATTTTAAAGGGTCATGGTGGGTTTTAGGGTTGCTTTAGTGTGCCGGTTTCCCTGCCCTCCCCCCCACTGGACCCCAGGTAATATAAGGCACTTTGTGGGGGTTCGGGAGGGTGGGGGATTTATTTTAAAGGGTCGGGGTGGGTTTTAGGGTTGCTTTAGTGTGCCGGTTTCCCTGCCCTCCCCCCCACTGGACCCCAGGTAATATAAGGCACTTTGGGGGGGTTCGGGAGGGTGGGGGATTTATTTTAAAGGGTCATGGTGGGTTTTAGGGTTGCTTTAGTGTGCCGGTTTCCCTGCCCTCCCCCCCACTGGACCCCAGGTAATATAAGGCACTTTGTGGGGGTTCGGGAGGGTGGGGGATTTATTTTAAAGGGTCGGGTGGGTTTTAGGGTTGCTTTAGTGTGCCGGTTTCCCTGCCCTCCCCCCCCCACTGGACCCCAGGTAATATAAGGCACTTTGTGGGGGTTCGGGAGGGTGGGGGATTTATTTTAAAGGGTCGGGGTGGGTTTTAGGGTTGCTTTAGTGTGCCGGTTTCCCTGCCCTCCCCCCCACTGGACCCCAGGTAATATAAGGCACTTTGGGGGGGTTCGGGAGGGTGGGGGATTTATTTTAAAGGGTCATGGTGGGTTTTAGGGTTGCTTTAGTGTGCCGGTTTCCCTGCCCTCCCCCCCACTGGACCCCAGGTAATATAAGGCACTTTGTGGGGGTTCGGGAGGGTGGGGGATTTATTTTAAAGGGTCGGGGTGGGTTTTAGGGCTGCTTTAGTGTGCCGGTTTCCCTGCCCTCCCCCCCACTGGACCCCAGGTAATATAAGGCACTTTGTGGGGGTTCGGGAGGGTGGGGGATTTATTTTAAAGGGTCGGGGTGGGTTTTAGGGCTGCTTTAGTGTGCCGGTTTCCCTGCCCTCCCCCCCACTGGACCCCAGGTAATATAAGGCACTTTGGGGGGTTCGGGAGGGTAGGGGATTTATTTTTAAAGGGTCGGGGTGGGTTTTAGGGTTTGCTTTAGTCTGCCGGTTTTCCCGCCCTCCCCTTCCCCTCCCACTTCCCCCGATTTACTAGTAAACTAGTGTGTTGTCTTACACTAGCCAGCCACTACCCCTGTGTTGGTGCTGGACTTGCAAATGCACGTGAGCCTTAAATTTATAAATAAATTGTTTGTGTTAGTAGTGCAAGTATAAGTAAATATAATATTATGGGGTAGCCTAGTGTCATTGGCTAGTGGCTGGCTACTAGCCACGCCAGTGAGCCACTAGTCAGATTACTAATCACACAGTGACCTGTCACTGACTGACGAAGTCACTCACTAACTGTATTTAACCCTTCTATATATCTTATCTATTAGGTGCTGCTCAGTACACTGCTGTGCCAGCTTACTTGTTGGTACTGGACTGGACTTGCAGCCATAACGTTTTAAAATGTTTGCTGGTAAGAAGAAGAGTGCTACTGGAAAGAAAATTCCAGTCAGTAGGAAAAAACTGCGATTTGATGATACCCCTTCTACTTCAGCGAATGTAAAGGAGCAAGGTAACTTGCAGGACAAGGAAGGAGCAAATCTGGAAAGGTGAAGTGAAAGTGAAATCTGTGCGGCAGCAGCAAAGTTTATTGATGGATGAAGTGCTACAGAAAGTGCTGAATAGAGAATCAGAGGACTCTGAGTCTGAGGAGGAGGATGACAATGATGATAATCAGGATGAGGAGAAAAACACCGCCAATGACAGTGATAGTAGTGATGATGAATCAGATGATGGTAGTCCGATTGTCAAAAAAACCACTGTCAGCGCCAGTAGTATCCTCTCTAGTCCTAAACCAGTTGAACTTTTGCAGGTTACTACAAGAACAACTTCTGCTACTTCTACTCCTAGTACTACTACTCCTACTCTGATGACAACACTGACAAGAAATGTCCAGCCTAGAGTAAGGGACAGTAGAAAAACATCTAAGGTTTGGAATCATTTTAATGTTACGGATGATTGGAGATGTGCTCAATGTATCCATTGTAAAAGGATGGTGAGCCGTGGAAGAACTATTGGACATCTTACTACCACCAACATGAAATATCACCTTGAAAGAGAACATAAAGCACTGTTGCTTGCAGAAGAAGCTGCAGGGAAGCCACAGAAGGAAATTACTTCAGAAGATTGTGTGTATGTGAAGCAGAAGCAGTCTTCTTCTTCTCCTCTTCCCCGGCAGCAGCGGCAAGCTACTGTTGAGCAGATGGGGTGGTGTCCTTCTTCAATTTCACAGACTAGGAAGCAAGTAGTATCCAAAGTGGTGACACGACAAATTGCTGTAATGATTGCTGAGGATGATCAGCCACTGCAGATTGTAGAGAATAGTGGATTTAAGAAGCTGATCCATCTTTTAGCCCCTGACTACAAAATTCCTTCAAGAACTACATTTACCCGTCAGGTGATTCCTTCCCTGTACTCACAATGTCGTGCTGAAATGCAGATTGTGATGGCAAGGGCAAAGGGAAGGAGCATACATCTCACCACTGATCTTTGGACTAGTAAGAATGCAACACATGCATATTTGTCTCTAACAGCACATTGGTGGCAGCTGGATGAGGCATTAACTGACAGCACAAGCACAAGCACAAGCAGTGGCAGTAGCACCAGCAGCTCCAAAAAGCTTTCTCCAGGATACCGGTGGGCTTTACTGCATGCTCAAGTGCTAGACCAGAGACATACTTCTGCAAATATCTTACAGACAATTCAGGGGATGATGGAAGGATGGAAAGGGCTACTTAGAAGCAGTGATATGGAATGTTTAAATGGATATATCATTACTGACAATGCTGCCAATATGATTAAGGCTCTGGAGGATGGTGGATTCAAAGGCATCCGATGCTTTGCACATACACTGCACCTGGTAGTGAGGGATGCGTTGGGGCTAGGTGCCAAGGAAGTGCAAGGTACTAGTCGTCAAGCCCTGAAGCGGTTGATTGAAAAGTGCCGCAAAATAACTGGGCATTTCAATCGCAGTGTGAAAAGTGGGAAGGAACTCAGAGAAAAACAAAAAGCAGTTAGGGCACCATTGCATAACCTCGTACAGGATGTGCCTACCAGATGGAATTCCACCTATCTTATGTTGGAGAGGTTGTCTGAACAACAGACACCTCTGCATGATTTGGCAATGGAATCTGAAATTGGATTGGAAAATCCACTTGGATGTCAGGACTGGACAAACATTGCACAGATGGTGCATGTCCTCAAGCCTTTCAAAGTATATACTGATGCACTGAGTGCAGCTACAGCCACGTTAGGTGATATCATTCCTGTAATATATGATCTGGAGCAGGTATTACAGGAATATCTGCATCAGACAGATTTGTCGAAGGAAGTGTTGCAGCTTGTGAGATGCTTAAAAGAGCAAGTACAGAAAAGGTTGAAACCTCTAATGGAGAAGGATAGCTATATCTTAGCTACTATGTGTGACCCACGTGTGAAAGGCAATGTTGCTCTCAAGTGCAATACTCTTGCATCCTGGACAAATAAGTTGATTGAAATGGTTAAAAAGATTTCAACTCCTCCCACTCCATCCTGCTCAGCTGCTTCCAGTTCCACCAGCTGCTTCCCTCCCATGATGACAACCCATTCTCCTCCCAAATTTCATGAAACTGGTCCTATTTCAATAGCAAGAGCAAAATTTGTCACATTTCAGAGTGGTGGGGCTGCTAACCAGCAGCACCTGCAAGAGAAGGTTGCAGAAATTCATGTGAATAATTTTCTCTCTGAGCCAGTTGAGAGCATGGAGTCAGATCCCCTGAGATATTGGGCAGAAAAAGCTTCAATGTGGCCTTATCTTACCAGAGTAGCACAACACTTTCTTTCCTGCCCACCCACCAGTGTGCAAAGTGAACGAGTATTTTCATTGACAGGGAATATTGTGAGTCCACTCCGTGCATGTTTGAATCCAGACTTAGTAGAGGAATTGGTTTTCATCAAAATCAACCTTCCGCTGCTTCATAATGTGAAAATTCGCTGTGACTGGGAGGAGGAGTGAGTCTCTTGTCTAGGATGGGGATGCAAGGTCATTTGGGAACACAGCAGGATGGAGCATTCAGCAGAAGCACTGCCAGTGCCTCATGATAGAACTGCCCCTGCCTCTTCACCTCAGGTGTCTGCTGTGCTGTTATCATCTATCTTGTCAGCTTGATGAATAAGGACTTTGTATGTGCAAGAAAGAAACCTAAGTTTGTGTCTATCAACTGTGTGCGCTTATTTAGCAGCTGTTAGAAAACAGGCAGTTAAAGTACTTTTGAGTTTTGACCATAGTCTCTCTAAGCAGTTAATGTATATCATACTGTGATAGGGGCATGGTTTATTTTTCAGGCTGAGACAGTTTATAGCTCAGCTTACCAAACCGGTCCTGGGGATTCCACAGCCAGTTGGATTTTTAGAATATCCACAAAGAATTATGCATGAAATACATTTGCATATCATGGGGACTCAGTATATGCAAATTTACATCATGCATAAAATCCTGCTGAGTGAGTGGTTATTTATTTGGAAAACCCTGGTTTGTAGGGACCAATTTGTCTCACTCTCTAAATAAAGCCTGACCACGTAAGTTAGTGCCTAAATCAAAACCATCTCCAGTTGTGTCATGAGTTACCTAACCTCCCTGTGGTCAGTAAAAGGTTTCTCTGGCCGAGATTTAATTATTTCTCCCTGCGGAGCAGATACATGTTAAGTTGAATTTTCAAGTTGCATTAATAAAAAACAGCATTTACGTGTTTACATAAATAGCATATACTTCTTTATATACATATAGTACAACATGAGTAAATCTACACGTGTGAAAAAAGGGATGGTCTAGGTGTTCCCAAGTGGAGGCCAACATTTATGTATGTTAGTCGCTATTTTATAAGAGATTTACTGTATGTGTAGATTTGGCAGCTTTATATTTACTCTCGCTCTTTATCTGGAGTAAGTGATAGTATAAGAAGTCTTAACAGTCAAATCATGACTAGGTCGTGGTCTGGGAGAAATGGGGGAAGCTGAGGCTGATCTTGATGAGTTGCAGATGGACTGGATTGGAAACTGAAAGACTAATTGATAACACTGGTAATTTTATTGCTGTGTCTGTGCATGTTAGAAAATCTGTTGACTATAAATCCCAATTTATAATAATTTTAATAATTGAGTCCACTAATATTTCTCAAATTTAAAACATTTTATTAACTACAAAACTATAACGAAATTAAATAACACTGTTATAAAAATATAACTTTACAATGACAACATACCAAAAAAAAATTATGTGTTTTAGCACCCAGTACTCAAGGATGTGGAGAGGAGAATGGCAACCCGAGAGGAGGATCCTGCTCTGGAGCAGAGGGCAGTGGCATCTCCTCCTCACGAGGCATCTCATGAGGAGGAGATACCTGTGCCCTCAGCTCCTGAAAGGCCTCCTCCATGGCTGACAGCCTCCTCTGCACATTCTTGACATCTGCCCTGATGCTGTTTCCTCCCTGCAGGAGCTCCTTCAGTATGCCAAACTGCGCATGTGCAGTACATACGCAGCTTGGAGGAGATCCTGCAGGGAGTACAGCAGCAGTGCTGGTGCTGGTGCTGCTGGGCCCGGCTGTGGCTGCCTCCATCCTTTGGGCACTGGCAGTGGCACTGGTGGCTGTGGCTGCCTCTTCTTGCCCTGTAAAGAAATGTAAAAAATTCTACATAAGATATAGAACAGGGGTGGGCAGTTATGGTCCTCGAGGGCCACAAACCAGTATTGTACGCACCAGCAAGTTTACAATATTAAAATACATTCAACCCCTTAGTTTACTAAATTGTAGGGTTTTGGAAAAATGAGTTTATAGTCTACAACCTCGGAGAGGGAGAGTGGAGGGATATCATTCTAGATAATTAGAGATAATATTATATAAATATATAACATAACATACATCTATCCCACCCTATATAACTGACTGATCACAAACAATAATTTTGATTTTCTGCCTCAGACAGATACTAGACAAACTACTACTACTAGTACTACAACATACATACTGGCCCTGTGGGCCAAAATACAAGCCATTAAGCCCGTACACACGTGCTACATTAAAAAAAAATGTTTTTCAGTTCATTTTTTAACATGGCACTCTTCTACAGTTCTTCTTCCTCACTCATCCTCTTTCTCCCACTGCCTCCCTCCCCTCTCACAGTGACTAATACCCCCTTCCCTCAGTCTCACATTTATCCCCCATTCACATTTGCAGCATGTTGGTCAATGGTCAGGGCTCAATTATCTAATAATATAATACCTGGCCCACCAGTGACGGTTTGCTCCGTCCTCCTCTGCTGACAGCTACTGGGCCCAGGAAGCCCTGCCTCGTCCCTGCTGGTGTGTGGTTCTGTACGAAGACACAGATCAAATTTCACAGAACAACAGTTAAAATTAAAAAAAAAGGAATTGGAACTGACACAAAACAATATTAAACACAAATTCCATTACAATTAATTGAATAATATTTGTGTACTTGTGGAGTATTCTCAAACAGCCTACCAGGCGAAGGACGCGCTAAAGTCAGGCGGACCTCCTCAAGCCAATCACCCTCGTGAAGTCTCAGATGCCGACCTGAGAATTAGAGGTAGAAAGGAAATAGAATAACATTAATTGATTAATAAATTACTTACAAACACAACATGCCCTGCTAGGTTATTTTTTTATGCAATATATAACATTTAGTAATAAAAAAAAATTAGCTATCTTTTAATGTGGCATTCAAAATTCCCAAATACAAATCACATCATTTCAAAATGATAAATAAATATAAATAAATATAATACACCACTAACATTATCTCTCACCTTTCTTCTTGAGATCTTCGATCTCACGCGGGTAAGAGGCTCTCCGGCAGAACTCCTCCTGGAGAGCCACCCAGGCTGCAGACTCCCTTTGAAGGTTAGGCCTGCTGCCTGAGGGGGTGTAGAGATGCTCCTCATCCAGGAGGAGTAGCCAGGCTAGGAGGTCCACATCTGCCTGTGTGAACCGTGGCTTCCGGGGCCTAGCATCACGATCGGCCTTTGAGGAGGACGGTTGGGCTGACTCCCTATCATGATCCATCTACAATGAGAAAATAAAAAAGAAGATGAAAAAAAGTAAGTTCAGAAGCTCAGACTGGAAAGGGCTGAAGTATCCCACCCTTCACATCCCCCACTGCTGGTATATGGGAGAGAGAAGGGGAAGGGGAGGGGGTGGGGGGAGGTGAAGGGGCAAGCAGCCCCACTCCCTGTGAGGGATGGGAAGGGAGAGCCAGCCCCACTCCCTGGGAGGGATAGGAAGGGAGAGACAGCCCCTGAATGCAGGGGCTGTCTCTCCCTTCCCATCCCTCCCCCCCCCCCCCACCACTCACCCACACACTATTCACTGGCTGGGACATGGGGGAGGGGAGGAGTCAGGGTCAGGCACTGTGTGCAGGAAGATCACAACACCCCTGGTGCCAGGGTTAGGGCACTGTGTGTGCAGGAAGATCACAACACCCCTGGTGCCAGGGTTAGGGCACTGGGTGCAGGAAGATCACAACACCCCTGGTGCCAGGGTTAGGGCACTGTGTGCAGGAAGATCACAACACCCTGACCCTTGAAAATAAATCCCCCACCCTCCCGAACTCCCCCAAAGTGCCTTAAATTACCTGGGGTCCAATGGGGGGCAGGGCGGGGAAACCGGCACGCTAAAGCAACCCTAAAACCCACCCCGACCCTTGAAAATAAATCCCCCACCCTCCCGAACCCCCCCAAAGTGCCTTATATTACCTGGGGTCCAGTGGGGGGCAGGGCGGGGAAACCGGCATGCTAAAGCAAACCTAAAACACACCCCGACCCTTAAAAATAAATCCCCCACCCTCCTGCCAGGGTTAGGGCACTGTGTGCAGGAAGATCACAACACCCCGACCCTTGAAAATAAATCCCCCACCCTCCTGCCAGGGTTAGGGCACTGTGTGCAGGAAGATCACAACACCCCGACCCTTGAAAATAAATCCCCCACCCTCCTGCCAGGGTTAGGGCACTGTGTGCAGGAAGATCACAACACCCCGACCCTTGAAAATAAATCCCCCACCCTCCTGCCAGGGTTAGGGCACTGTGTGCAGGAAGATCACAACACCCCGACCCTTGAAAATAAATCCCCCACCCTCCTGCCAGGGTTAGGGCACTGTGTGCAGGAAGATCACAACACCCCGACCCTTGAAAATAAATCCCCCACCCTCCTGCCAGGGTTAGGGCACTGTGTGCAGGAAGATCAAAACACCCTGACCCTTGAAAATAAATCCCCCACCCTCCCGATCCCCCCCAAAGTGCCTTATATTACCTGGGGTCCAGTGGGGGGCAGGGCGGGGAAACCGGCACGCTAAAGCAAACCTAAAACACACCCCGACCCTTTAAAATAAATCCCCCACCCTCCTGCCAGGGTTAGGGCACTGTGTGCAGGAAGATCACAACACCCCGACCCTTGAAAATAAATCCCCCACCCTCCTGCCAGGGTTAGGGCACTGTGTGCAGGAAGATCACAACACCCCGACCCTTGAAAATAAATCCCCCACCCTCCTGCCAGGGTTAGGGCACTGTGTGCAGGAAGATCACAACACCCCGACCCTTGAAAATAAATCCCCCACCCTCCTGCCAGGGTTAGGGCACTGTGTGCAGGAAGATCACAACACCCCGACCCTTGAAAATAAATCCCCCACCCTCCTGCCAGGGTTAGGGCACGGTGTGCAGGAAGATCACAACACCCCGACCCTTGAAAATAAATCCCCCACCCTCCTGCCAGGGTTAGGGCACTGTGTGCAGGAAGATCAAAACACCCTGACCCTTGAAAATAAATCCCCCACCCTCCCGATCCCCCCAAAGTGCCTTATATTACCTGGGGTCCAGTGGGGGGCAGGGCGGGGAAACCGGCACGCTAAAGCAAACCTAAAACACACCCCGACCCTTTAAAATAAATCCCCCACCCTCCTGCCAGGGTTAGGGCACTGTGTGCAGGAAGATCACAACACCCCGACCCTTGAAAATAAATCCCCCACCCTCCTGCCAGGGTTAGGGCACTGTGTGCAGGAAGATCACAACACCCCGACCCTTGAAAATAAATCCCCCACCCTCCTGCCAGGGTTAGGGCACTGTGTGCAGGAAGATCACAACACCCCGACCCTTGAAAATAAATCCCCCACCCTCCTGCCAGGGTTAGGGCACTGTGTGCAGGAAGATCACAACACCCCGACCCTTGAAAATAAATCCCCCACCCTCCTGCCAGGGTTAGGGCACTGTGTGCAGGAAGATCACAACACCCCGACCCTTGAAAATAAATCCCCCACCCTCCTGCCAGGGTTAGGGCACTGTGTGCAGGAAGATCAAAACACCCTGACCCTTGAAAATAAATCCCCCACCCTCCCGATCCCCCCCAAAGTGCCTTATATTACCTGGGGTCCAGTGGGGGGCAGGGCGGGGAAACCGGCACGCTAAAGCAAACCTAAAACACACCCCGACCCTTTAAAATAAATCCCCCACCCTCCTGCCAGGGTTAGGGCACTGTGTGCAGGAAGATCACAACACCCCGACCCTTGAAAATAAATCCCCCACCCTCCTATCAGGGTTAGGGCACTGTGTGCAGGAAGATCACAACACCCTGACCCTTGAAAATAAATCCCCCACCCTCCCGAACCCCCCCAAAGTGCCTTATATTACCTGGGGTCCAGTGGGGGGCAGGGCGGGGAAACCGGTACGCTAAAGCAAACCTAAAACACACCCCGACCCTTTAAAATAAATCCCCCACCCTCCTGCCAGGGTTAGGGCACTGTGTGCAGGAAGATCACAACACCCCGACCCTTGAAAATAAATCCCCCCACCCTCCTGCCAGGGTTAGGGCACTGTGTGCAGGAAGATCACAACACCCCGACCCTTGAAAATAAATCCCCCACCCTCCCGAACCCCCCAAAGTGCCTTATATTACCTGGGGTCCAGTGGGGGGGAGGGCGGGGAAACCGGCACGCTAAAGCAACCCTAAAACCCACCCTGCTATGGCCGGCGCCATTTTCCTTACGAAAAAACGATTTGCGACAGGAGATCGCTCCCAGACCCCCGCTGGACTCCCAGGGACTTTTGGCCACCTTGGGGGGGCCTCCTGACCCCCACAAGACTTGCCAAAAGCCCAGCGGGGGTCCAGACATTCACCACCACCTAATAATAATGAATTATTAATTCAGTGATATAACAAATCATTTAAAAAAAATTGAGTAGGTTAATATAAGAGATGACTGTAGTAGATTGAATACAGATCTGATGTTTCTGCTCTCCTCACAGCAAAGAAAAGCAACACACAAGCAGAGAAGCCCTTCTTACAAAGCTGAGCTAGTGAGTTAAGTAAGAGGATAAGTAAACATACTGGTGCCAGTGTGGCTACTTAAAAAATACACTTACCAACAATCAATTACATATATTTGAACTGTGTACAGTTCCAGCCAGGACCACCTTTCTAAAATGCACAGTGATTGGCAAATTCAACATGCACTAGCATTTCAGGTGCCTGCTAACAAAAATAATAAACAAAGAAGTGCTGATCATCACATTACTTTTTTTGTCAAGCTTGCAACTGTTTCCATTTCACATCCCCCCAACCATTACCTCAGTGGAAACCTTGGTAACATCAATAGATAAGAGCACAGCCAGCCAATAGGAATACATATTCATTCCTAAGTGACCTTTACTGACCTGGGAAGTGTCAACACTTTGTTTCATTTTCTGTTGGTGTTCGTGAGTTTCCAGTTCCATTTCCCATCCCCCCAACCATCACCTCAGTGGTAACATCAATAGATAAGAGGGCAGCCAGCCAATAGGAACACATATTCATTCCTAACTGACCTTCAGTGACCTGGAAAGTGTTTATTTGTATCATTTTCAGTTAGTGCGCACTAACTCGAGTTAGTGCGCACTAACGGGGAGTTAGTGCGCACTAACTCGAGTTAGTGCGCACTAATCGGAAAAAACGATTTTTAACGATTTTTCAATGAAATAATCGTGCCTAAGACGATTTTCTTGCCCTGCCACACGATTTCTATCGTTAAGACGATATGGAAAACGATTCACATCCCTATGTTCTGGTATTGCGGTCAAAGTGACCTTTCAAGGAGTATTTAATAGATTTACTAAGATGCTGAAACTTTTATGTGCAGTACACCGCTACATACTACACATTCCGTGCAACAAAACTGCCCCCATATATATACAATTTTTTCAATCCTGTTGTAGGAACTGGTGTGTACCAAAACGTCTTTCAGATTTCATCCTCTACGCTTAGCAAAAATTGAGGGCTCCTCAAACTCTACATGCGGAGTCAATACTTGCCAGTGTTTTAAATAATTCTCTGCACCTCATGTGTACATGTGGAATATGGCAGACTGGTCTTGACACTGGCCGTCATAAGAACATAAGAAATTACCATACTGGGTCAGACCAAGGGTCCATCAAGTCCAGCATCCTGTCTCCAACAGTGACCAATCCAGGCTTCAAGTACCTGGCAAGTACCCAAACACTAAGTAGATCCCATGCTACTGATGCCAGTAATAGTGGCTATTCTCTAAGTCAACTTGATTAATAGCAGTTAATGGACTTCTCCTCCATGAACTTATCCAATCCTTTTTTAAACCCAGCTAAACTAACTGCACTGATGTTGTAGTCATTTTTTGTTACTTTTGCTGAGAATGTATATAGAGGATAGGCCGTATGGATTCAGAGTTTTTACCCAGACACAAACTAACTTGAAAGCCACAGGCCAACCTTTGAGTGGATTCACTATAAAATGTTTATGAACAGGCAAGAGTCTGTTTATTTAGTTGTTCCACTAAGGGGTCATTTTTGTAGCGTATCGCATGCGAAAAATCCCTTTTCGCGTGCGATAGCTAGATTGGGGCGGAGTCAGGGCGGAGTTGGCCCCGGAAGAGGAGGAGTCAGGGCATCATCGGGGTGGACGCGGTGGAAACTTCGCTGGGGGCGAAAAGGTAAGAACCCTTTTAGCTGCCAGTAGCATGCCCAATAGCACCATCTTTTACTTTTGCAGGCCCGCCCCCCCTGCTTCGCGCCCCCCCGTTACCGCCGGATTCTCTAAGGTCTGTGACCTTAGAAAATCCAGGCCTAAGTCTATGATGAGAAAGCTAGCAATTAACTTATACTAAAGCCTGAGAGAGAAAGTGAAGGCCGCACAGCTGTGTCCGAAATCTGATAAGAACTCAGAGGGAGGGAACACCACTGCTTTCACAAGCGTTTGTAGTGTATAAGGAGACAGTGAGAAAGAGAGGGTAGAGAGAGCCCTGGACGTGATGGCATGGCTGATCCTTTGGAAATGTAAGCTTTTTATACCTATGTAGCAACTATTATTATCTACCATTACTTCTTCTATCGATCTGATTTTATTTGTTCTATCCTCCTATTGCTCAAATAAACTTGCTTTCTTAGCTGGAACCATGATGTACTGAATCCAAGTTTGTGTGTGGCTCTTTGTGTAGAGGATAAGCTTCTGGGTTCAAGCCCCCAGATATAATCCCAGTAATTGTATGTTTTTATATGGGATAAGCCACCCAGGTCAGAGCCCCTGGACAGGATACTAGTGTGCACGGTCTGAACCCGTAACAACTAACCATATCCTCTGGCAACAAATTCCAGAGCTTAATTGAGCTACTTGCTAACTTCATGGAGTGCCCCCTACTCCTTTTATTATCCGAAAGAGTAAACAACTGATTAACGTTTACTTGTTCCACTCCACTCATTATTTTATAGACTTCCAAGCTGAACAGCCCTAACCACTTTTGTATCATCTGCATATCTGATTACTTCACTCGTCGTATTCTTTTCCAGATCATTTATAAATATATTGAAAAGCACCAGTCCAAGTTCAGATCCCTGAGACACTCCACTTAATAACCCTTTTCCACTGAGAAAATTGACCATTTAATCCTACTCTCTGTTTCCCGTCTTTTAACCAGTTTGTAATCCACGAAAGGACACAGATTCCTATCCCATGACTTTTTAGTTTCTTTAGAAGCCTCTCATGAGGGCCTTTGTCAAACGCCTTCTGACAATCCAAATTCACTGTATCTACCGGTTCACCTTTATCCACATTTTTATTAACCCCTTCAAAAAAATGAAGCAGATTTGTTAGGCAAGACTTCCCTTGGGGAAATCCATGCTGATTGGGTGCCATTAAACCATGTCTTTCTATATGTTCTATGATTTTGATCTTTAGAATAGCTTCCACTATTTTTCCTGCAACAATAACTCCATATTGGCATATAGCGCTCTTTTAATAATCTTATTCAGATACCCCCTCTGTAGGAATCTGGCTCGCAAATGTTCTGCCTGAACTTTATTTTCTTTGGTGTCTGAACACAGGCACCAAATCCTCAAGAAGTGGCCAGTGGGGATGTTCTCTTTCATTCTCTGCGGACAGTGACTTGTGAAGCGTGGAAAACTACAATTCATTGTTTGTTTACAGCGAATTATAGTTTTCAAACAACTACCCTGTTTATAAATTACTCTACCCAAAATGGTGTTTGTCTCAAATCTGTATGAAATGTAAACTTCAAATTGGCATCACATGTATTAAGCCACTTACAAAACTGATCTAATAACTCCGAGGGCCCTGCCCAAACGCAAAAAATGCCGACTATGCGGCCAATACACTGAACCAAAACACTGTTGTTCTTCAAATTTAGCAACAAAGAAGCAGGCCCCCATGGCTGTGCCCTTTATCTGCTCATAATACCCCCCTTTAAAACGGAAAAAAATTCCTTGTTAATGCAAGCTGTGCCTTATCTGAAATGAACAGTCTTTTTCTCAAAGGTATGTGCAGCCCACTTAGAACTGAACTGATTATGTCTACTGCAGCTTTTTGAGGTATGTTAGTATACAGAGCCTGTATATCTGCAGTCATTAGGTCCAAGACTCCTCGCAATTAGTAATTCCGTGAAGAATCTGGATAAGGTGTGTGGAATCCCTGATGTACAACAAGTGTTAAAAAAGAGTTCACATACTTTGACAGAGGCTCAAGCACGCACCCAATCCCAGAAACTATCGGGTGACCTGGAAGATTATGCACAGATTTATGTATTTTTGATACAAGATAAAACTTGGGAATAATAGGGTACTTTGCTAATAAAAATTCATATTCATATGAAATGACCCCTTCCTGTCTCCCTTGTTCTAATCTCTCTCCTATTTCTCTAATTATAGACTCTGTTGGATTATTAGGGGCAATCCTGTAGAATTCTTCTTCTTGAAGTTGTCAATAAGCCTCTCTATTATATTCATCATGATTCATTACCATTACCTCCCCCCCTTTGTCTGCTGGCCAAATAACTATTAATTGATCATTTTGTGGAGCTGCACATGCTCTTTCCTTTCTTTGCTGTCTATACGATCTGGTCTCCATGATAGAAAGATCCCTAAAGACCAACCACTTAAATGCTATTAATAGCGCGTCCATAGGGCCTGGAGGACACCGTTTAGATGGATGTCTGAATGTAGAAACTTCTTTTAACAAATAATTATCTAAAACATGTAATTTTAATCTTAACATTTTGATAAAGCGATGTAAATACATCCTGACTGTGAAAGGGTCATAAACGAAGTCAGCACTGCCATGCTGCAGTACTTTAATTTCCACCTGGCACAGTGGTTTACTAGACAAGTTAAAACATTGTTAGATTTTACCAGTATGATCTGGTTATTCTCCTGGGGTGGTCCTGATGTGGCCAGAGATTCTGGCCCCATATTGCTGGTTCCTGTGCATGGGGTGTATATCTAATAAATGAGCAGCATTAGCACTAGTACAACGGTTTTCCAGAGGGGTGCTAAACCTAACTTGGTTCTTGCCTGCCTGCTGTCTTTCATAAGAACATAAGATTTGCCATACTGGGTCAGACGAAGGGTCCATCAAGCCCAGTATCCTGTTTCTAACAGTGGCCAAGCTAGGTTACAAGTACCTGGCAGGATCCCAAGGGATAGACAGATTACAAGCTGCTTATCCCAAGAATAAGCAGTGGATTTCTAAACTCTACCTTAATAAATGGATAATGGACTTTTCCTCCAGAAACTTGTCCAAATCTTTCTTAAGTGCAGCTATATTAATAGCTTTCACCATATCCTCTGGCAATGAATTCCAGAGCTTAATTATGCGTTGAGTAAAAAAATATTTTCTCTTAATAGTTTTAAATACATTACCCACTAACTTTATTGTGTGTCCCCTGCTCTTTGTACTTTTTGAAAGAGTAAACAAATGATTAACATTTACTCGTTCCATTCCACTCATTATTTTATAGATATCTATCATACTTCCCCTCAGCCGTCTCTTCTCCATGCTGAAGAGTCCTAACCTCTTTAGCCTTTCTTCATAGGGGAATTGTTCCATCCCCTTTATCATCTTGGTCGCCCTTCTCTGTACCTTTTCTAATTCTGCTATATCTTTCTTAAGATGTGGTGACCAGAACTGCACACAATACTCAAGATGAAGTCACACCATGGAGCGATACAGAAGCATTATGATAGTCTCTGTTTTTTTCTCCATTCCTTTCCTAATAATCCTTAGCATTCTATTTGCTTTTTTGGCTGCTGCTGCAAACTGAGCAGAAGATTTCAATATATTTTCAACGATGACATCTAGATCCTTTTCCTGAGTGGTGACTCCTAATGTGGAACTGTGGGAAATTATTTTAAGCAGTTAGCGCACATGAAGAATATTGTACCATGATCGAAAGTAATGAAGCAGAGAATCAGTGATAGTATTAATGTAATTATCTGATATAAGGCCTATAAGTTCTGAAATAAATATGCCATTTTTCTTAGCTTGCTTGCAACAAAAACAAGTCATGAGATCAGATATATTAAAGAGCAGTTACAAAGGAGGCTAAACCTGCAGATATCAGAGAAAAACTGGACAGTAACCACTTGGCCACACTTAACTGCTTGCTGATGTGATAAGAACAGACATTTTGGGGCCTCAAGAACACATGGGGATAGCCCAGAGAAGAAACTTGAGCAAAGGTCAGAAGAATTAACTTAAAAAGAGCAACAAGAGACAAGCTGTTTGAAATCAGAGAAAGAACAGCTCAGAAGAATAGCTTTTGGACATTAACAGTGATTAATGAAGTGCCTAATGAGCTGTTGCTGGTTTCCCAGTGCTGTGTTCCTGTCCTTCCAAAGATATATCAGACTTACACTGGGAACTTTGACAGGAAGTATTTTTGTGTATTCATTATTTAATGCAAACTGATTTTGTATGCTTTTATTGCTTATTCTCAGACATAAGTAAACTTCTATACTTGTAAATAAGTGTGTTGTGTATTCTATGACATATAACTTACCATTCAGCTACCATTTACAGGAACCTTGCATTTGTAGCTATAATTTGGGTTACTCTTCCCTAAGTGCCTCACTTTGCACTTGTCTACAGTAAATTTAATTTGCCATTTGCATGCCCATTCTCCCAGTTTTGCAATGTCCTCTTGCAATTTCTCACAGTCCTCTTGTGGATTTGCCAACTTTGAATAATTTTGTATCATTGGCAAATGTGATCACCTCACTTGTTGTTCCCATTTCCAGATCATTTATAAATATATTAAAAAGCCTTGGTCCCAGAACAGATCCCTGGGGCTCGCCCCTATTCTTTTTTTTACATTGGGAAAATTTACCATTTAGCCCTGTTCTCTATCTTTTAACCAGCTGGCAATCCACAATAGGACACTGCCCCCTATCCCTATTCTAATTTCCTAAGAAGTCTCTCATGAGGGACTTTGCCAAATGCTTTCTGGAAATCCATACACTAAATCAACTAGTTAACCTTTAGCCACATGTTTATTTATGCCCTCAAAAAAATGTAGCAAATTTGTGAGGCAAGACTTTCCTTGGCTAAATCCATGTTGGATTTGTCCCATTAAACTATGCTTATCTAGATGTTTAGCAATTTTGTTCTTTATGTTAGCTTCTACCATTTTGCCTGACAGACATCAGACACACTGGTCTGTAATTTCCTGGCTCACCCCTTGATCCCTTTTTAAAAATTGGCAACCCTCCAGTCTTCAGGTACCATAGACGAGATTACTGATAGTTCACACATTTCCAATATCAGGTCAGCAATTTAATTTCTCAGTTCTTTCAACACTCTGGTCCAGGTGATTTGCTACTCTTTAGTTTGTCAATTTTCCCTAGTACATCTTCCAGGTTCACTTAGATTTGTTTCTGCTCTTCCGAATCATCACCTTTGAATATATCTCTTACATCTTCCTCAGTGAATACTAAACGAAAGAATTCATTTAATTTCTCTGCTATGGCTTTGTCATTCCTAAATTCTCCTTTTATTCCTTGATCATCTAATGGTCAAACTGATTCCCTTGCAGGCTTTTTACCTCTAATGTCCCTGAAAAAGTTTTTATTATGAGTTTTTGCTTACACAGCAAGCTTCTTTTCAAATTTTCTCTTTGATTTCCTTATCAATGCTTTGCATCTGACTTGCCAGTACTTATGCTGTATTCTGTTTTCTTCAATGAGTTCCCTTTTCCATTTTTTTGAAAGATGTTCTTTTAGATATTATAGCCTCTCTCAACCGGTGATTCCTCATCAGAAAAATCACTCAAGGAATCCCCCATAGTCATTGCCTGTGAATTAAGCAAGTATTGTGTTGATTCACTCCTGCATACAATTTGCAAAAACATACCTAGCATAACAGGACTAGAAAACAGATGGTTTCCAGTGGATTTGAGGGAGATTCGATAAAGTTGGGATGCATTCTATAACAGCACTATAAATTGCTATCTCGCTAAGAAAACCCTTGTGTTTGGGCTGGTTATAAATGGAAGAATGGAATAGAAATATTTCATTGTTTGCAATGTTTAGTGATATTCTTTGAAAAACATCGAGGTTTTGTTTTTTTTTTTAATTGTGCATGTGAGTGAGTCTGGTGTATTTGTACGAATGGAGATATTTTACCTGATTTTTTAAGTTCGCTGAATCACTGGGGAAACATATACGATCTGATCTATTTATTATTGTGTGCGATATTTATAAACAATGAAAGTTATGTATTCTTGTTGATACGTGTGTGGACATAATTTGAGATTTGTATATCTATATCTACTCCTTTCCATAGGTGGCATGTATGGAAACCCTAGGCAAGGCACAGTAAATAGAGAAGATCTTACAATTTTTCCATTTACCACAATAAGTTTTCCGCATTTCCTGCCATTGATTTGTTTTACATTTTTTGGAATGCTTTTCTGGTCTTCGTGAATGCAAGCCTTGCTGCACTTTTATTATTTTTTAAACCGGTTTCCAGCTTGCGCTTGTATAGCATCCCGCAGCACCGCCTCCGCCCCGTGGGAGGATGCATTTGATCTTCTCAGATAGAAACGGGTCTGACGCACGTACAGACTGACTGAAGGCGGAGTGTCCACATGCTGTTGGGTTTGAAGCGGATCCTTGAAAAATAAGCTTTAGAGCATTCCTTACATTAGATCATCTGCAGTCCTGGCAACAAAAACAAATGACACCTTAGCAGCCTGCGTCCACACACCCAAGTGAAAATCTCACTTTTCCTAACCTCCAATCTGTGACTGAATTTCACCAAACTTGCTGTTTTCCAGGCGATCGCCTCCTGAGCTAGCGGTTTCTCAGGTGTGCCGGATGCCATTAATCCCGGGCCTTAATTTAGCCAAGGGATGAATCACAGGCAGGCACCGCATCAACTACAAAAGACACTTTCGCAACGCCAAACGCCTTTCTGTGCGGTAAAAGCATCACTGCCGACGGTTCAGTACCGCTTCTAAGACCACGCTGTCAAAACCCCTTTCGCTCGGTCATTTCAATGATGGGTTAAAAATCAAGGAACGCCGGGAGCTCTCGAAAATCCCTAGAAGCTAAAAAAATCCGCTTCCTCAACATAAAACAAAATCCTGTGGCATTTTAAACGTTTCCTCTTCCATCGCGCCGCTCGCTAATTTCCTTTAAACAAATTAGCTCACCCGCGACTTTAAGCGGATTTGTCGTCACGGTTGATGGACAGCGCCGGCACCCCAATCAGTGGAAAGGCGGCTTTCCCGCGCCCGCCTTCCCTCTGCCGCACGGGCGGGGCCAGGAGAGGATTCGCGGGGCTGAGGAAGGGGAGCGCTGGGAGTCCCGGAGCTTCGAAGGAAAAACCCGCAGCGCGCATCTCCCATGCGCGAAGGGAAAGACTTAGGAGGCGAACCCTCGCGGTATTTTCATCCTGCGAGCCAGGCGCTGGTGAGAAGCGCAATGCAGGAGCAGTCAACGGCATTTGTGCAAGGCGTGAACTCCTTGGGGGGAAATGCCTAGTGTGCGATGAGCGCACGAAGAACCTGCGACTAAAATGCAGTCCCTGCCATCTGTTGCTGTTTGTTTAATTCCGCTTAGAACTGTTTGACGTTTTAACTTAAAACGCATTTTCTTCTGTTTTGAAAGGGGATAATTTACTCTGTTCCTGCCTAGATTGGATTTTGGACTAGATGGGGGGCAAGAAAGTCGATCGGAGCTGCCCGAGGTCATGGTTGTACACAACTGAGATCCAGCCATGGAATAAGCAGGGTTGTGCACCGTTCCCTTCCATTCTTGGTTTTTGAGGATGTGCATCTTTTGGCAGAGCCCCGCTTTCCATAAAGGGACGGAGTATTCTTTGAGACAAAATGGTATAGCCCCTCTAGATAGGACTTAAAGGCAAATTTAAAGTATTTTTAAGAAGGACGTTTATTTATTTATTTTTCCTTCCAAGGGAAAATACACTGGTGGCTTTAGATCCCCGATCGCTCTGCAAAATAGATTATGATCCATTTTGCTTTCTCCAGGTACTCAGCTTGGATGAAGGCAGGTCTAGCTCATGAAATTTGCCATCTGCCCTCCGCTCTTGCAAATAGCATTTACTAACGTCTTGGGGAGGGTGATCTCGGCGATGAGACAAAATAGTCAGCAGTGCATCCGTGCGCCAGGAAAATGGGAGACCAATTGCAACCCTCGCCAATATTTTAGTAGTCCGCGTCCGACTTCGAGGATCGGGCAGCCAGCGCAAGTGCGCAAACCGAGCGCGCTCTATTAGGCAGCGCTTCTTTTTTGTTGTTTTGTTTTTTAGTGGTGGCAGGAGAGACTTCCCCGTGTTATATTTTAAGGTCGTGAGGCAGTTAAGTCTGCAGTCGAGTGAGCAGCGAAACAGCTGGAGCTCTGGTCATTATGACAGGGTTCCTAGGGATGATCGTGTCCCTGCTCTGGGAGCTGCACTTCATACAAGCCTTGAACCTGGGCCTTTCAGCTGCAGCAAACGGGCCCACCGCTTCCAAAGGAGCCCAGTTCGGGAGACTCTACACTGGGCAGGTGGACAGAAACACCGAAGCGATCTACGCCTTCAATTACACCAACAGCCCGGGCCAGGTAAGACTCTTCACGGGGTTTATTAATCCTCCCACGCATTCCAGGGGACTTGGATTGCTTAGGTACCGTCAGTAAATGACATCTTGCTCGAGGCAAGAACGAGTAACGGGTGCTTCGGCTTTGTTAACCAGTTGCATGTCTGGTTTTTGTTTTTTTTGTTGTCAAAAGGAAATAACAATATTAGCATATTTCAGCATATTTCAAACTCTCCTTCCCACTGTGACTTTTCACATCGTGTATACCAGACACACCAAAGGTCTGCATCTGCTCTGCTGGGAGTAAAGCCATTTTCCTTCCTTGAATACTGGTAGGGTCCCCGGGGTAGAGTTAGGCAGCTTTGAAAAGCTCCAGCCAATAGCTGACTCCGGCTAACCTTCTAACATACAGCCTGATACAGAAAGGATCGCGGGAGAACGGGCGCTCCGTGCCCAGTGCCCGCTCTCCCAACGCGCGCCCAGCCACCTCGCCTGGGCTCGCGATCCTGTATTTAAATGAGGGGTTTGTGCTAAAAGGAGGTGCTAGGGACGATTATTCGCCCCAGCGCCTCCTTGGCCCAGGAGAGGTGGCTCTGTCAGCGGGTTCAGGAAACCGATGCTCAATTTTAGGAAAATGGATGCCGGTAAAACTGAGTATTTTCTGCTTTTCTGTACACTTTTCTGGGCTGCTCTTAAATTAACACCTGCCCAAGGCAGATTGGCTGCACATTTTACTTACAGGATGCCGGGTGACTGACTAATAGCCTCATCAACATATATCTGCATGTGATGAGCGCTATTAGTTTTCGGGGGGTTTGGCCATGCGTTTGAGGCACTTACAGTATAAGGGGTAAGAAACACCCCTCAAAAACATGCGGCCAAACGCGAATTGAACAGTGGGTATGGCTGAGCGCACTTTACAGAATGAGGGCAGATAAAAAGGAAAACGGTCCATCTAATCCGCCCAGCACGATTGCTCCCCAAGCCTTCTCTGAGTGGTTGCCAGCATCATTTTCCTCCCTTCCCAATCCTGAGCAAAGTGGGGGCGATACAGAGTGGTTATTACTGTCGGTATAGAAGGCATGGGACTGATGCAAAAGTGCGCTCATCCTAGCGCACGGGTTGCGCATTTTGGATGCGCTTGACTAGCACCCAATGCAATAAGGAAATTGCCGCATCCAAAACGTGCGCCCAAACAAATGCATAGCTGATAGTGCCCATCACATGTAAATTCCATGTAGGCGAGGCTATTAGCTATTCCCCCCCCATGCAGGAAATCGCTGGGCACCCAGTGCACACTTTAATGCGGCAAATTTAACTCCAGCCCCGGAGGTGGAGTAAAGTCAATCCACGCGTCAAGGGCCCATGAGAAATTTAAAAATACGCTCCTCTCTGTGTCCTCCTACTTAGTATCATTGTGACGCTTAAATTTACTGCTTGCAGTGCTGAAAAATAAATGTATATTGGCTTGATTAAAAAAAAAAAATTTCTTCTGGCCGCACAATTTAGATGCCCATAGCAAGGGACGTTTAGCTATGGGCACCTTCAGCAACCTCAGCAAAATAACACAGGAATTGGCCTGAAGAAGTGGGGATAAAGCAGAATTTCATATTGTGGGCGCCCGATGCATTTGAGCGCTAGAGATGCACCGTTCTCCCCTAATGTGCCCTTTTTACACAGCCCCTCATTTAAATACTGCATCGGGCGCCCAGGGGATGGGGGCTGTGTGCACATTAGGAAAATGGGTGCTCAGTAGAATGCTCGTTTTCAGCGCACGTCCTATTGCGTTGGCTCCACAGTGTGAAAGATGGTAAGAGGGGCACGTTAAGGGCTATTTGATTTACCTAGTTACTCTCTGGTATTAGTTTGCCTCCAATTTAATATCTCTCTTTATAAAAAAAAAAAAGTCATGCAAAGCAATTTCAGGTTCTCCTAACCCTAGTTACCTCTTGCCTTACTGCTACAAAATCCTATAATACTTCATCATGCTGTCTCTATTGCTTACTCATTGGCAGGGCTTAATTTGTGGGGGAGCGAGGTGGAATGTAGTTCTGGCTCTTCTTTTCAGGTTTAAGAGGCAGATCAGTAGGGGGTGTTCTGCTCCAGCCCCTCCTGGCAGCTTGCAGGGAAGAGAAGGATTGGGGGTGAGTCTGGAGCACAGAGAAGAGAACATCCACTCTGCTCCCTAATCCAGCCCTTACCCCCTCCTCCTGTAATGCAGGGAACAGAAGGGGAAGGGGTGATACTGAAGCAGACATAAACAAGGTTTGAATTAGCATCAAGTTTGAAAGTTGTGAGCAGTACTGCCAATTATCAAGTCTTCAACCCTGGTCTTGACAAATGGCTCTAATACTCGCAACTTTCAAACTTGATGCTAATTCAACCTCTTTTGTGTCCATTACCGAGGGCTTAATTTACATAGTAACATAGTGAATGGCAGCAGCTAAAGACCAAAAATGGTCCATCCAGTCTGCCCAGCAAGCTTTTTTAAAAAATTATTATTTTTTTTTAAGAGTAGTAGCAACTGCTGCTCCGTGCAGGCTGCCCCCAAGCCTTCTGTTCAGGGTAGAAGCAACAGCCGTTCTCTGCAGGCTTCCCTGGCAGAACCACCCAGAAAGGCGTACTGCCACCTTTTTTCTAGGACCCAGGTAAGTGAAGCCAAGCCAGCAGTGTATATCGATTCGGGCTCCCCTGAGGAAGCCGAATGAAGCCAGTACTTGCATGATTCATTTATGGACCAGCCCCAGCCCTTGGAGGAAGAGGAGAAGACCCGACAGTATTCAAGCTGCTTACCCTGAGAGAAGGGCAGCCTCATGGCTTTGACTTTTGTGCAGTTTCCCAGCACAATTTAGGAGGCCACGGGGAACATCAGCCAAGTGTAATGAAACTGCTATCTGATGGGAGGAGTAATCAGATAGGAGTTAGCAATCTGATGTGTTCTCCGTGAGGAGTTAGCAATCTGTAGTATTTAGGAGAGTTGTGGGTGGATCCTTGGACCAGTGGCAGATGACCATGCCCCCGGGGATGGTCATCTGCCACTGGTCCAAGAATGGAGGGACCACAGGCTCAGAGTATGGAGACAGACACACACTAGTTCTTTTATTAGACAGTATACTGAACCACCAGAGGTGGCAGTAGTGAGCTGGAATGCCCGGCTGGGCTGTAGTCCCTCAGATACTGGAACAGCGATGCGATCCCTGGAGGCTGAGCTGTAGAGAAACTGAAATATAGTAAGTAGGCAGGATATGCAGAGTTCACGTACTGAACCAGATGGTAAGACTCACTCAATGTCTCATAGAAGCCCAGGAGCTGGAATGTATAGGCCCTCGAGGAGCGAGTACCTGGTTCCAGGGAAAGCTCTGAGAGAGCGATGGTAACTCACAGATGTAGTAGGCAGTGATGACTTCCAGGCAGAAGTGAATTCAAAGAAGTCCGGGAACGAGGGCCCTTGAGGAGCGAGTACCGGTTCCAGACTGCAATCTACAAAGTAAGAGAGAGAGCTAGGCCCCCGAGGAGTGGTTACCCCTGGTTAGTCCGAGGAGGCAGAGTAGCTTAGATAGAATGAATCCAAATCCGTTGTCATTCCTTATCCTTGCTAACTCGATGTGTTAGCAAAATCTAAGACCTTAAATATCCTTCGTGGGGGACGTCATCTTCGGGGGATGCCCCCGAGGTTCGCGCCATTGCAGGTACTTTAGTCGGGGCCGCGCCGTGCGCGCCCCTAGGCCTGCAGGAAACATGACGGTCAGCAGCGTGGAGCCGGTCCAGGGACGCTGGAGGACCTCGGCAGAGGAACGTCGCAACAGCCAGTCTTCCCGCGGGCGAAGAGGGAGGCGCCAAAGAGGTGAGGAGGGCGGAGAGAGGACATTGGGAACCGACGGACACAACACCAAGGCCAAAAAAATAAAGACATGGGGTGAATGCCTGTCAGCCCCACTGCTTCTGCCCCACTCCTGGGTGTGTTGGCGTCATGCCATCTTCACAGGCCCTGCCATTTGTGCTGGCCTGTGAAGATGGTGAGGGTGAAAGAGCCAAGATTGAATGAGGGGATTGTGGGGAGGAAGATTGAGTGATGGGATATGAAAGAGAAAAAGAGTGAGTGAAGGGGTCAGAATGAGTCTGGGGATCAAAGGTGTTATGGGATGTGAGTGAGTAGATCAGAGGAGCTATGAGAAGTGAGTGGGGAGAGGTCTGAGTGAAGTGGTTGGAGTGGGTGGAGAAAGCATGAAGGAGGGGATATGATTGGGTGTGGTGGGGGGATGGAGCGAGAAGAGTAATTGAGGAGAGCATATGGCCTTGCTTTCTTCCATCCCCCAGGTAGGCAAAGAGCAGGCCATGCTTTTGAATTCCAGACCCTAGGCCTCACACCCCGGTCCAAAGAGGCTGAGCACAGCAGACAGTGCAGTCTGCTCCCACCCCCCCAAAGCTGGTGTGAGCCATCTGGTTCTGGCTTGAAGGGGAGACCTGTACTTTACTGGGGGTGGAGGGAGAGGAGGAGAGTTGCTGGAGAGGGTGATTTTCCAGGGAGAGGAGGGGCTCAAGTATCAGCAGGGATATGGGGTTAGGGGGTTTAGGATCACTGGGGAATTTAAGGGGGCCTGGGAATGGAGGATCCAGAACACCAGGGCAGAGAAGATGAGGGAATTAGAGAAGCCTCATTCTATCCGCTTTCAACTAAACTTTGGAATTCACTTCCCTCCAACTTAAGACTGCAATAAGACTTTAGTATTTTTAAAAAGAACTTAAAGACCTGGCTATTTGAACATGCTTATGAGAGTTATATAACGAAAACGGACTAAGGCGATGACAAAAAAAAACCCAAAAACATAAGAGAGATTGAGGTTCTATAATTGATTTTATTTTTAATTTTTTTTTTTTTAGATGTTTAAGTTCTTTTAATTCTAACTTGTATTGCATTTATTTGTTATAATTTTATATAATTATGACTGTTTTTATTTTGTGAACCGTTGAAGACAGAGTGACGGCATAGAAATGTAATAAATAAATAAATCTCCTTATCCCAATGATCCTGCATCCTCAACCCCAAGCCACCTTTCACCTACCAGTGCTCATCAAGCATGTGAAGAGACAACAATATACTCGGGGTACGTGTGGGAAGGAGAGGGTCAATGCTCGGTCCTGGTCCCACCTGGTCCTGCCCAGCCCAGCTCACCCCCCCCCCCCCCTTCGCGGTTCCCCTTCCTGTTTGTCTACAAATGAAGCCCTGCTTACGGGCGATTGAACATAATTATGAAGCAATAATTGGCAGGAAGGTGTTGGGTGTGGAACATACAGAGACCAGAACAAAACCCTTACACAGTGAGACGTCCCATCTAGATTAATGTGATTCGCTCAGCCGGAGGGGGCCCAGGGATTGTTTCCTGATTAGTTTTGCAGCCAGGAGCGTAGTCAAAAGAACGCCAAGTCCCAGATGATATCTCGGTTTTGCTGCAGTTTAACCTTTAAGGTGTCCCGTGTGTGCCGAGGATGCAGCTTCTTTGAATAAAGATGTTGGGATGCTGGTAGAGGGAGCAGCACTGGTGGTAATGAGCGGCCCCTCCTTTCTGACCTTCTTCCGAAGGAGCTAGGTTGCCTGGGAGGGAGAATGAGGCAGGCGGCAAGGGAGTGGCGTGCCTTGCTGTGAACCAAACAACATACCCGTGTACCAACTTACAAAAACTCTTTATTCATTCTTATTAATGTTTTAAAAAAAAAAAAAAGTAAACATAAACACAAACTATACAACAAATACATAAACACAATATCTCTTAACCATTCACTCTCACATACATACCAACAATATCAATACATATTGACATAACATATTCCACAACAATTAAAATACAACAAATACATCAATTATATATTCCAATATTGCACTTTGATCATTAAAACATATTACATTAATCAGCAGGATTATCCCTATGTTTTATTGTAAATTACTTCACATATTAACACTATTGATGTTGTTTCCACTTTTCATAAATTCCCCAAAACAACACTCTCCCACGGGATTATCCCTATATTCACATGTTCTCACTACTGATGTTATTTCCACTCTTGATGTTTTCATAAGCTCCCAAACCGATACTCTCCCATACCGATCGGGTATGTTGTTTGGTATATATGATGTAATGATAATACCTGTTTAATTTACCCTCACATATATGTGAATATTTGACCATTGTGGTGCCTTGCTGTGGACACGGAAGGATCCTTTTTTTGCTGGTGCATAATTAAGAATGTATTTTATGGAGCACCTGTGAATGTAAAATGTACAAATATATAGTTTTTTGGGGTTTTTTTTTTTTTAAAGTTAAGTGCTGCAGTTACGTAATTCAACAGGAAGAGTGTACTGTGAAATCAGTTTCTTGCTCATATCCCCTGGGGATGTGTAGTTTTATTATCCGCACATGCTTATTTTTAATTTAAACAAGGATTTGAATGCGCAGAGGTGGTTGCCTCCCCTCCTCCTCCTCCTACAGCAGAAGTGTGTGAATCTGGGAACTTTTATTTATTTATTTATTTTACAAACGTATAAGCTGCCTGGTCTAACATTCAAGCGCTATAAAGATACATTAAAAACAAAGCTTTTATACAGAACAAGGTCACCAAGATCTCTCCGAGCTGAGGCAGACACAGATGTGTGTAGAGGAGACCCTCAGGGACATAGGACCCAAGTCCTGACTCCAGTCTGGTAGCCCCTGTGCTGCTTTGGAGGAGCAAGGTCTCCTGATCAGAGCAAGGACCTGCTCTCCTCTCATACCAAAGATGACTCTCCAGGGGCTAGTGTCCAGGAGTGAAGGGTTAAGTCGGCCTTTATAATTGGTGATTTGAGTATTAGGAATGCAGATAAACAAGCGACTTATGGTCATGAGGATCACTTGATAACATGCCTGCCTGGTGCAAAGGTGGCAGACCTCACACATCACCTAGTTAGGATTAAGGACGGTGCTGGGGAGGAGCCGACTGTTGTGGTACTATTGACATAGGAAGAGGTGGAAGGAGGTTCTGGAAGCCAAATTTAGGCTCTTAGGTAGAAAGCTTAAATCCAGAACCTCCAGGGTAGCATTCTCCCACATGCTCCCTGATCCACGCGCAGGTCCCCAGCGGCAGGCAGAGCGCCGGAGTCTCAATGCGTGGATGAGACGATGGTGCAAGGAAGAGGGATTCAGTTTAGTTAGAAACTGGGTAACGTTTTGGGGAAGGGGGAGGGGGGCCGATTCCAAAAGAGTGGGCACCACCTTAACCAGGGTGGAACCAGGCAGCTGGCACTAACCTTCACAAAAGAGGTCCTTTTAAACCCTAACTGGGGAAGAGCTGACGGCCTCTCAGTAGCGTGTGATTTGGAGGGACCTCTCTTGGAAGGATCTTAAAATAACAGTGGAGTTAGAGCATCTCGACAGAGAGGTTCCAGTTAAAGCAGAAGCAGCCCTTGTGCCTCTAAGTAAAGAAGTGACACTACCAAAAATCCAAGAATCTACGAATGGGAAGAAATCAATTAAAGAAAATCCCTCGCCCATTCTAATTTTAAGGAAAATACTTGTTGCACGTAAAAAAGTAAAACGGAGAACTTTTATCTAGGAGGAATCTTCCATTGTTTCTGTGAACCAACCCAGCTTGTCTGCTGATTCTATGAACCCCACACTGACTCTGTGTTTCGAAGACATCTGTGTCAGCGTGTAGTAGCTCGGGCGGTGTGTGGCTTGGTATCAGCCAGAGGAAGAAACAAGTAGACTCTGGCTGTGGCTTAAGTGCACTCTTATTTACAGTGGAAAACCAAAATGGCAGCAGACCTTCACTTCAGGTATTTCAAACAGGCGGTGCAAACAGAAGAACAAACATGTCAGGCAGTTCACCTTTTACCTCAGACACCGCACAGTCTTTAAAGAACAATTCCTTAAGCAGAGCGTTTTAAGCAGCCGTAGACACAGCAGGTCTTTGCACATGCAGGGACTCCAGCAGGGGCCCTCTGAAGGGCTCCTCCCTACACCCAGGATTCTCTGCAGATCTCAAGCTGAAGGAGGACTGGTCCTTTAAGGCAGACCGAGGGAGCCTTCCGTACACTCCTCACACAGGGGTACAAAAACACTTCGCTCAACGTCATTGGTCATGTGGAAAACTCTTGTTCTTACATGCGTAATAAAAGAACACAAGTCTTAAGTCAACATGAACTTAAACCGATAAACGCATGTTGATTTCCTTATGAAAACAGTCGCATAAAGGCTCAAATAGACCACATAAGCAGGCAACTTCTACCTTATCTTGTCTGAAAACAGAATAGTAAATCATTGTAATTTGATAATGCCCCCAGAGATCTGGTAAACAGTGCTCTCTCTCATACAGAGCTGTAATGTGTCTGAAAGTGCGGACGCCACTGCCATTTTTAAAGGGACTAGGGTGGGAAACCCAGATGTCAAAATGAAAAAAATCTTGATTGAAAACAAAACGAATAAAATGACATGGTATAACAGTCTATAACTTCACTAAGACCCAAAGGAGCAACACTGTCAAGTGTAAACATCCAGTATCGTTCTTTTGTTGAGAAACTGTACCATCTCCCCTCCTCTTGGTGACTGATGCAGAGATTACAATATTGGCCACTTCAAATGTGAAAAATCATGTTTCATATCTAAACAATGCTGTGCGACAGGGGCTTGTATTCTAACTGTATTGATACAGCTACGATGTCCGATCAATCGTGTATGCACTGGAGAGCTGGTCCGCTCCACATACATCAGAGGGCAAGGACATCGCAGTGAAAAGACCACGTTTCTGGATACGCAGTCTCTGTGGGTTCTGTGCTGTACTACATATCCTGTTTGAGGATGTTTCCATTCTGTGCCCGTAAGGGGAAAGCTGCACACATCCCGCCTTCCCCGGATAAAATGACCCGATCCCTTTGCTTCTGGAGTGACTGAAAGGGGGGGCAATGCCGCCTGTACAACGGGTTCTTTGAGATTCTTGCCACGCATGTATGAGATCCACGGAGATGTTTTGAAAACTGGATGTGTGGATAAGATGTTTCAATGACAACTGATCAAAGCTGCAGTGTTGTGTGCCAAATTTGAAAACCGCAGTTCGCATGTGCTGTCTTCTGTTTGTACTTTGGATTTGTAGCGAAATGATTGTATGCAGTCAGTAAATCTAGCACGTAGATGCGCTTGTCTTACCACTCTGTGTGCATATCTAGGTGTTAGCAATCTCCATTTAGATCTCGTGAGCGGTGTTTAAAATCTGCTGAGTTTGAACACAGTCTTCGAAGTCTGAAAAATTGGCCTACAGGAAGGCCACGTTTTAAGGGTCGAGGATGGAAACTTTTGAAATCTCAATAAATTGTTGTATTCTAAAGGTTTGCGATAAAGATCAATAATAACTGCCGCCTCGTGTCTCATAATGATGATACCTAAAAAGGGAGATACAGTCCTTGTGATAATTCAAATGGGAAATGTAAGTTTTTGTCCTGGTTGTTCATCCATTGATGAAAGGATGTGAGATCATTTTCTTCATCCATCCATATAAAGAAAATATCATCTATATATCTGCTTCATAGTGTGATGTGTTTGAAAAACATTGTCTTAAAAAATTAGAATGACTGGTGAACTATGATTACAGCTAAGATATTTATTTATTTATTTCTTTAAAGCTTTTTTATACCGGCATTCATGATAGGATCACATCATGCCGGTTTACAGGAAACAAGGGGGTGATAACCTAGAACATTTAACAGGTGACAAGAAGCAAAAAAGTTACAATAAAACAGGGGAGGAGGAACTGGGAGAAGATAAGAGGCTTGAAAGGTTTTCAGGAATGAGAACAAAGAACAACAAAGATAACTATTTACATAGTACTGGAATGTAACTTAGTGGTTGTAGAAGTCAATCCGTTGGGTCTATTGGAGGAGTCCGTGAAGTTCGGGAAAGGCTTGTCTAAATAGCCAAGTCTTAAGTCTTTTTCTAAATGTTAATAAGCAAGGTTCCTGTCTGAGGTCCGGGGGAATTGCGTTCCAGATAGATGGTCCTGCCTTGGAGAAGGCTCGTTCCCTGTAGGTGAGGTGGTGTGTCGCTTTGGATTGGGGGACATGTAACGATCCTCTGTAGGCTTCTCTGATGGGTCTGAATGAGGAGTGTAATTTGAGCGGGATTTGAAGGCTAAGAGGGGCTTGGGAATGGATGGTTTTATGGATGATAGTAATGGACTTGTGGAGGATTCTGAAATGTATTGGTAACCAGTGCAGATTTTTGAGAATAGGAGAAATGTGATCTCTTCTTCTGGTGTTTGTTAATATTCTAGCTACTGAGTTTTGGAGCATCTGAAGAGGTTTAATGTAGGAGGAAGGGAGACCTAGCAAGATAGAATTGCAGTAATCTATCTTAGAGAAGATCACTGCTTGGAGAACTGTTCTGAAGTCCTGGAAGTGGAGGAGTGGTTTGACTCTTTTTAGTACTTGCAATTTGTAGAAGCCGTCCTTGGTGGTGCGGTTAATGAATGCTTTTAAATTCAGCCTGTTGTCAATTAAAACTCCAAGGTCTCTTGCTTAGGTGACAAAGATATTAGAAGGTGCGCTTTGTGTGATATTGCTGTTTTCCGGGGAGATGAGGATATGCTATAAGGCACAGAAAACTTTGTGCGGTCAGTGTCCCTTTTATGACAATCACCAAATTAATACTTTTCTATTTCATAATGCCTCTGTATCACTCCATGATGAGGCTGCACCTGGAGTACAGTGTGCAGTTCTGGTCACCACATCTCAAAAAAGATAGAGTTGGTTTCGAAAAGGTGCAGAGAACGGTGATAAAAGGGATGGAACTGCTCCCCTATGAGGAAAGGTTAATAAGGTTAGGGCTGTTCAGCTTGGAGAAGAAATGGCTGATAAGATAGAGGTCTGTAAAATCATGAGTGGAATAGAATGGATAAATGTAAATTGGTTATTTACTCTTTCAAAAAATACAAAGACTGGGTGACACTCCATGAAGTTAGTAAGTAGCACATTCAAAACAAATTGGAGAAAATTCTTTCACTCAATGCACAATTGAACTCTGGAACTCATTGTTGGAGGATGTGGTAAAGGCCTTTAGCATGGCTGGGTTTTAAAAGATTTGGACAAGTTGCTGGAGGAGAAGTCCATAAACTATTATTATCCAAGTAGACTTAGGGAATAGCCACTACTGTATGAAAGCAACATGGGATCTATTCTTTTTTGGGATCGTGCCAGGTACGTGAATTAGCCTTCTGGAAACAGGATACTGGGCTTGATCCAATTATCCTATGGCAGTTCTTATGTTATGTTCTTATTGGCATATATCTTATATTTTGCACCAAGACAAGAAAATAATCTACAAATTGGGGTCAAATAGATGTTGAAAAGGAGTAGTTAGAGGGCGGAGCCTTAGGGGGAACCCTTGTATCAATAGTGTGCCAGGGTGATGTGCACAAATTTAATTCTAATCTGTTTTTGATGATTGGATAAGTATGACCTGAATCAGCCCAACACTTTCCCAGCAATCCCACATTCGTGTAGGTGATGAATTAATAATACACAATTGAGCATATGAAATGCAGCTGAAAGATTTAGAGGTACCAGCATGTAACAATGGCCAGAAGTGAACCCTTGTCACTCATGAAAGCACACGCCCATTTCTTTACTAGCATTGCCACAGTGGCAGGACACAGAGGGAGCCGGGTTCCATTCCCAGCTGTGGTCTTTTGCTCCCAGGGTTGGTGGGAGTGCGGCAGATGTACTGGTCCCAGACCCTGGCTGGGGTGGGAATCCATGGCTGGATTTTGGGCCCGTTTTTATTGCGGGATTCCAGAAGGAGCTCCGGTGCATGGCCCACTCTATCTGCAGAAAGCAGGGGGAGGGGTTATAAAACGGGACCACTCCTGGGTATTTGTAAACAAAGCCTCCTGATGTCTGAACTCAGCTCTGTTACTGGCAGAGGAGGAAGGAAACTGCCAAGACAAAAATATGCATTTTATGGATTGTTAGAGCACCTTAAGATACCACGTAGGGTGGTGGTTCTGGAGTTATGTCCACAATGAACTTCTAAAACCTTTAACAGCAGATTATATATCAGACTGTGTTTGGGCCACACAACTGCTTCTCTCGTGTTTGGTCTCTTTCTTGATTGCATTCAGTCAGCAGACAGGAATCCGATGAATGGTTTTGAGTGGTCAGCAAAGCCCTGCAAGGCGGCTGTGCGTGACGAGATAAACGGGCACCGGTGCATGGTCTCGGCTGGAGAGCAGTTTACTGTTTGACACTCTCGCCGACAAGCAGGAACTGCAAAAGGAATTACATGTTAATTTACGATAAATTCAGGGTTTTGGTTGAAAGGTATAGGGGACACACTCGTTCACAGGGCTAAGTCCATGTACAAGTCCTAGCCTGTTCAGCCCTAGAGGTGTGGAGTCTCTGGGGGCAGACCGGGGAGGTTGAACTTCCAGGGCCCAAGGTGCCCTTGCAGTCTCTGTGCCAATAAATACGCCGGACACTCAAGGGGAGTTTACTGTAACAAATCTTAAATGGTTATCTGGCACCATCACTTGTTATCAAAACGAGAGCCACGGTCTGAATCCCGCTTCTCTGGGTGAGTGTCCCGCAGCATGGCAGGCACTGAGATGACCTCTCATCCTAGAATTTGGAAGATAGCGAGGCAAGGGGGGGGTCCCTGTCCAAAATGGGCCTCCCTTTCCCAGATGAGGGAAAATACTTGAAGGCACAGGTGCTCTCTGAGTCCCATCCCCTCGGTCTTCTCTGCTGCTGGGTGGAGCCTCTGATGCAGGTCTCGAATTGCTCTCCCCTCAGTTGTTAATGGTTCTCTCAGTTTGAAATTCCCAGCCTGAATTAAACAGGTGAAATCCTCAATCCCTTCTCCTGGGCAGGAAGAGGGGGGGTGGGGGGCTAAAATGTCCGCCCAAACCAGGCGGAAACAGAATTCGTCTCAAACGCCAGCAATCGCTTCCTTTGTGGCACGTCACCTCTGTCCCCCCGTCCCCCCCATGCGTTGCGGGATGGGAACAGCAGGTTTTCTTTTCCCTGACCTCCTCCAGGCAGGGGGGGAAGAAAAAACCTCCCGGAGCAAGGAGCAGAGATTTCACTACAACTCCCAAAACCTGACCTTTCAAAATCGCTCAATCAACTGAGCCCCGCTGGGGGGAAATGCCTCTCCCTTTCTCTGTGCTATCAGGTTGTGGGCCTAGATCTAGGATTCAGGGAAACTCCAAAAAAAAAAAAATCCCTGAATGTTCCTCCTTTCTCAAACCCCACCCAAAACTGCCACTGCAGGCACCCTCCTGCCGTTATATAAAGGCAGGAGATGCCACTGCCAGCAGCCTTGGAGGAGGTGCTGGTTAGGAATGGTGCGCTCCCTCCTCAGCTCCCTGCCCATCCATCCTCAGCTAGGGCCATCTCGTGGACACCCAGTGGGGCCCCTCCATAACCTTTCCAGAAGTATGCAGGATGCACATCAAGCCGGAGACTGAGAGTGGAGGGAAGTTGTTGGCGTGTGTGGTTTTTGTAAGCCATTTTGGCGACTGACAAAATGACTGATTTCACTGCAGAGCGCTCTGTACTCAGCTGTTTTTTGCCTTAGCACCAGGAGACCTGCCCGCTGCCTGGGTGGACTCAGAATAACTGGAATACAGAGCCTGAATCCTCTTTCCACCGCTCGTAGTATCACCTTGGATAAGTCACTTGGATTTAGACTAGGGCATGAGCACGTGGATTGCTTTGTATAGCACTGGCATTTGTTTTGCAGCCCAGTTGAGAAATGTGCTCTTATGCATACAGCCACCTCTGGGGGCGAACAGCTTGTTTCCAGATTGTGTAGTTGTGCAGGATATTGTTTAGATGGAAAAAGGTAACACTAATTCAATTCTAATTGGGATGTACTATAGTAGATGATGGGAGGAAAACACCAAGTACCCCATCCAACCAACCCAATACATCCCAGCTGTCAGCCATAGAGCATGACTGCATGTAAGAGATCAGCGCTTGAAAATGACAATAATTATCCTTAGTACGCCACCATCTGGGGAGGCGAGCATACACTGTTCAGTTTACATGTAGTACCCCTCCCTTCCTGTGTCCAACCACATAGCAGTTACCTGAGCATCTGACCTCCTAGAGCCCCCACGTAGCCTGACAGACCTGGCTGTGTGAGCATTTGTGTTGCCTCTAGGACGACTTAATTATTACTGTACTTGCAGCCTGCCAGACAGAACCAGTTTAATACTAGGTCCCTCGTGTGGGTCATAATTCCACTAGAAGAAGTACTTTGCTAGAGGAGATTTGGTCTTTATCTGCCGTTATTACTAAGTTACTATGTTATATTAATTACCACTTTTTTTTTGGTGGTGATGGGGAGGAGACTTCAAGCCTTGTTCTGCAGGATGCTGTTATAAAGAAGCGCCATACATTGAAATTCAAAATGAGGGTTTTTATGCACCTAAAGAAGGGATCGTCTGAGAGCTGTGGTGTATAGCAGGCCCATTCTCAGGCTGTCATAATAGCCGCTGCCTGCGGGTGGAGCTCTGGGGCTCCGCCAGCCGTGGTATTGTGCGTAGGCCAGCACTGCTGCTCCTTTGTGTATCTTGGCTTGTCTCTAGTGCTTGAATCTGTCTCCAGTTTTTGCCTGCTTGAATCTGGTGTGGATATTAATTCTTGCCAGAAGCAAATGCACAAACATAAGAACATGGAAAATAAGACCATGCCACGTTGGGTCAGATTGTCAGGTCTAATGGCTCCTGCAGTATACAGGCACAGGATAATGGCTGCAAGGGGGTTTATTTAGAGATGTGAACATAAACAGCGCCTGCCTTACAGCACTGCAGGTATACTTAATAGTAAGAACTCAACAGCAAAAGGCTTATAAATATAGTCCAGGTCTCTTCACACGTTTTTCCACTGACAGTACAATACAGCTTGAGACAAGACAGTTCAATACGTTTCTCATAAGTATACTCTGAGCTGGTAACTCGTGGGTCTCCTCTGGATTCCCACACCTTGTAATGGCCGCTGTGAGGTGTCCCAGCAGTTTGTCTGACTTCCTCGAGGACTGATCTGGATCCTCAGGGGCGGGACCACACAGTAGGCTGTCTTTATAGTAGAAATGGCTTTGCCTGGGCCATTCTGTGCCTTAGAGAGCAAAACCCCAACTCAAAACCAGAAAATACACTTCTTCCCCGACACAGACCAAGGTATCCTGTCTCTGACGGTGGCTGGTTTGGGTCACAAGCATCCGGAAGATCTCAAAAAGTAGAGCTATTCCTTGCTGCTCAAGGCCAAGGATAACAATGGCTTTACCCAAGTCTGCTTGGCTAATTATGGACCTTTCTTCCGAACCTCTTTTAAACTCCACTATCTTAGTCGCCTTGATAATGTCCTCTGGCAACAGATTCCACAGCTCAATTGTGCGCTGAGAAAATATTTTCAATAATTTGTTTTAAATGTGCTTGTTAGTTTGTGTCTTTACTATTTGAAAGGATAAATAATTATTTCCTAGTTACCCATTCCATCCCACTTATGATTTTATATTCTATCATATTCCCTCTGTCGTCTCTTTTCCAAGCTAAACAGCCCTACCCTGTTTAGCCTTTCTTCAGGGGGGGAAGCCATTCCACCCCCTTTATCACTTTTATTGTTCTCCTGTGCACCTTTTCTAGTTTGTCTTTCTGAGATGGGGCAACCAGAAACGTACACAGAATTCGAGGTGCGGGTTCACCACAGATCCATGCCCAAATTTAGGCAGAGGCAATGCTGGCAGCTGCCTCCAGTATCACATTTTCACAGTAGCAGCAACCCTCTGGCACCTATCTGGGTATGTCCCCTGCCGCGGCACTGCTTGCAGAAAAAGCAGCGTGGAGCCTGGGAGCTCGTGCGTGCCCCCCTCCCCCCCCCCCCCCAACAATACAGGCTCCCTCTTTTTCTCCCTTGTGCGCTCACACACACATCCCCTCATACAGGCTCTCGCTCTCTCTTTCTCTCTCGCACACACCCTCTCATGCAGGCTCTCTCGCAAACAAAAAGCACCCTCATTCCCTCACATACACACAATCCATTTTTCACACTCCCAGTCTCATAACACACATACCATGGGCTCTCTCCCCCCCAGCTTGCAGACCTACACACAGACTCACTCTCACCAGGACAAGCTCCACTTGCGTCATGCCAGGGCCTGCTCCATCTTTGCTGCAAGCGGGACGGCCTCTGCTTGCGGCACGCCGGGGCCTGCTCCATTTTTTTTGCCGCGAGAGGGACGGCCTCTGCTCGTGCCACGCCGGGGCTGCTTCATCTTCACCACAAGCAGGACGGGCTCTGCCTGCAGCACACTTGGGACCTGCTCCGTTTTCACCAAATTCTGTGCAGAAAGTGGAAATTCTGCGCAGGAGAGGAATTCTGTGCAAATTCTGCGTTCCGCAGTGGCGCGGAAACTCCTCGGGAGTAAATTTTAACCATTACCAGTCCACAATAGAATGTTGCTTCCTATCCCATAACTTTTTGAAATTTACCGAGGAGCCTCTCATGAGGGACTTTGTCAGATGCCTTCTTAAAATCCAAATATACTGTTATCAACCAGCTCACCTTTAGCTACTTTTGTTTACACCTTCAAAAAAACGAATAGATTGGTAAGGCAAGGCTTTGCTTCGCTAAAACCATGTTGATTGTGCTCCATCAAGCCATGTCTGTCTATGTGGCCAGTAATTTTGGTTTTTTTTTACGGATTTTGGGTTTTTTTTGTTTTGAATGGGTCTAGCAAGTTCAGCAGAAGATGCTGGAAATGGTCCGTTCAGAGGTCACCCTGAGATGTTTTCGGCCATCCGTTATTGAGTTCAGCGGCTGTAATTCAACAACACGCACATCCTTGCTTTTGGGGAACTGCGGTGGAGCAGGGATGCAGAGGAGTTCAGGCCTCGTCGCAGGAAAAGGACGTAACTGTAAGGTTTTTGATGTATTTCAGAACTACAGCTTCAAGTAGAGAGCTGAGGACGCTGGGATGGAGAAGGACTGAAAGATGGTAAAAGCATACAGGTCACCCTGGGAATGGACTCGGTTCAGCCTAGTGTGCATTTTTCCTATTCAGAACTTATTTAACTTTTGGTTATTAACCATCTTCAAAAACTCTACATTGGTAGAAAGGGACACAAAATTGAATAAAAGTACAGGATTTGTCTGGCAGGAGGAAGGGCACAGTATTTAATTGCTGTGCCCATTTGGAGAGGATGCATCCATTTGTAATTCTTATCCCCTCCCCCTCTTACCTTGAAGGTGATGCCCACATGTTAGATCTTGTTGCATCCAACAGCATCAGTGACATCCAGTTTTGTCCCTTTTTATGGCCATGGCATTTTAAGTCAAGGGTTTATTGTTGCTGTTTGTGTGCATAAGGTGATGAAATACAGCAAGCAGCCTAATCTGATGGTCATCAACCTGTGAACAGTGCAGGAGCTGGTTTCCAACAGCTGTGCAAACAAATTTGCAGGCTGGACAATGAGGCAAAGCCAGATTCTCTGATAACCGTAATGAGATTGGCTGATAACCGTGGCACACACCCTAATCTTGCAGCAGGCACCCTGTCTAACTTGACCCAAGGAAGATCAAGGGAGTATCTGAGCAGTTTGCTCTGTAAACTGGGATGGAGGAGGAGAATCCAGTAAAAGGTGGGATGGGGGAGAGCGATACATGGAGCCTGAACCCTGTAAAAATTACCCAATCACTGTCCTCCCCCAGGAATGGAACACAGTCTGGCCAGTTGATCCTGGTGAATGTATAAATCAGGGGTGGCCAACTTTTGGTCCTCAAGAACAACAAACAAACCTGATTTTCAGGATATCCACAATGACTTTGAATGCTGTATATTTGCATATAATGAAGGCAGTGCAAGCAAATCTATCTCGCGCATATTCATTGTGGATATCCTGAAAACCAGGCCAGTTAGTGGCTCTTGAGGACTGGAGTTGGCCACCCCTGGTATAAATGTTATAAATTGTTGTTCCTTGGTTTGTAGATCTAGGTCTTAAGTGGGGTTGCCTAAGGAATATATACTGCAGTGCATTTTATATTAAAGTTACTGGAATTTTGTAACTATTCTGCTCATTTAAAATGAGCACGCAGGCTTTTGAAGGTTTGCAGTTCCCGTGTGTTCACTGTAGCTCTCTGCACTGGCCTTAACCTCCCATGGTTCCTCCTCTGCTGGGGATGTCGCCACTCTTCCTAAGCAAATATAATATGAGTTAATCCATTGTGTTTGTTTGTGCTACACTGAATTAGCAATAACACCTTGGGCTGGCCCTGTCCAAACAGGTTTGGCATTCACAGTGTCCTCCTTTGTGAACGGAAGAATAAAAGACTCTGTTCTCAAATCCATTGTAACAATTACACATGTGTATTTGCTCATGTAATAAATCTTTCATTTTCTCTTTAATCTGTTGGGCCACCATCAAAGTTTGGGTTTTGAAAAAAAGGAAGTCTGGATCCGATTTTACTAAAGAGGGTTCCCTCACTTTTGGCCGCCTTTTAGAAGCTAGAGAGGAAGCTATGGCAATTGCTTATTCAGGAGGGCCAGGTGGCCATTTTCTACAGTGTCCTTGGGGAGCCTGCAGAGCTGCCACGAGGCCGGCCGATTTTATGCGGCTGCCTCTCTGGAATACAGGATTTATTCTCTGCCTCGTGGTTCGTTAGCTCTTTAGGACAGGCTCTCACCCTGTGCTATGGGCAGTATCTGGAAGCGGGTGGGGGATGCAAAGGAAATTCTAGATCAAGAGACCATAATCCGAGGCTGAAAGAGAGGAGGAACATCAGGAAATGTTATTTGATGGAAAGGGTGGTGGATGCAAGGAGTAGCCTCCCTGTGAAGGTGGTGGAGACCAAAACCATTTAAACACAAGGAGCAGGATAAGCACAGAGGATGAATTGGGGCCTGTGGCAGAGCAATAGGAATTTTAAATTGGGCAGACTGGATGGGCCTTAGGACCTCATGTGCGCTCATGTTTTTTATATTTCTATTTATCTTCCACAGACATCAGTGGAAACTTTCCTGAATTGGAAAGAGTCCCTGATGGATGACTTAGCCATGCAGTACCTAAGCATCCCCGGACTTAAATGGGAAACCCTTGCACTGCTTTTTTGTCTAGCTGGCCCAATGGCTCCATTGCAATGCGGTGCACTAGCATGTGGGAGGGTCCTGGGTTCAGCTCGCCGTTCGGATCTTCTGTAACCAGGAATCGGTTGTTTGTCAGTGGGAAGGACGTGTTGCATTTTCTGCTTCAAGGAAACTTGAGGTTGGTGTTCGTCTTGGAAACTTCTGTTAGCATTGTGGTTAATAATTTACCCTGTTACCTAGGGAATCTTTTTTTTTTTTTAATTGATTTGTGAAGGGTAGTAGTAGCTGTATTGATCCTGGGGAGCAGGAGGGAATGATTTGCAGGTTGTGACATTTATTTTATTGGGCCACCAGATGTGATCCTGTACATACAGATCGTACAAAAGGGCACAGCCATGTAAGCTGGTGACTTGTTTGCAGACAATGGAGCTTATGCAAGAACTGAAAGTTGACTCTTGAATTCAAGTTTCAGGAATGCCTGCTTGATTTTTAGAAACAACTTTGCAAATTTTTCATGCTTGTGATCTGGATAATTTCCAATGGTTCAGTGCAGAGTCATGCATCTGGGGAGCGGTAATCCAAAAGAGCTGTATGTGATGGGAGGTGAAGCTCTGTTGTGCATGGAGTAAGAGAGGGACCTTGGGGTGATAGTGTCTAGCAATAAGCAGTGTGACAAGATGATAGCTAAAGCCAGAAGAATGCTGGGCTGCATAGAGAGAGGAATAATCAGTAAGAAAAAGGAGGTGATGATCCTCTTGTACAGGTCCTTGGCGAGCATTGTGTTTAGTTCTGGAGACCGTATTTCAAAAAGGACAGAGGCAGGATGGAGGTGGTCCAGCGAAGGGTGACAAAAATGGTGTGGGTTCTCCAACAAATGACTTATGAAGAGAGGTTGAAGGACCTAAATATGTATACCCTGGAGAAGAGGAGGTGCAAGGGAGATACGATACAGACCTTAAAATACCTGAGAGGTTTTAATGATGCATAATCAACAAACCTTTTCCGTTGGAAAGAAATCAGTAGAACTAGGGGTCATGTAATGAAACTCCAGGGAGGACAACTCAGAACCAATGTCAGGAAATATTTATTCACAGAGAGGGTGGTGGATGCCTGGAATGCCCCTCCAGAGGAAGTGGTGAAGACAAAAACAGTGAAGGAATTCAAAGGGGCATGGGATAAACACTGTGGATCCTTAAAGGCTAGAAGATGGAAATGAAGAAAAGAGTGCATGAGGGTAACTTGCTGGTCAGTGGTTACTACCCTTAACCAATAATCCTTCATACTGTTGATGCAACTCAAACAGCTGTAACTCTTGATGCAACTCCAACATTGATCTCTGCTTCAACAGCAGGAGGTAACGGGGAATTAGACTCAAACAGAAACTAACATGGGCCCTGACCTTGACGGTATGGGAAACTGATAAGTGCAGAAATTACCATAAGCTTGCTGGGCAGACTGGATGGACTGTTGGTCCTTTTCTGCCGTCATTTCTCTATATAATTGTTGCCCAAGCAAGGGTCAAAGCTTTAAACATTTAATTTCTTAATCTAACCATTTGTTTTATACATGCAGGCTTTAATAACAGACAGCAGTAAACAATTTATGTAGTCAAACAATCAATGATGTTTAAAAAAGAAACATGTGCTAGAGTATAAGGGGCATAGAAGACCTTCATAAAATGGAAGACAATTCACAGACTGATAAGTTCATATGCTCCCAAATTATAATCATTGATGCATCTTTTTTGAAATTTAGATGTGCTTCAAAAATTATCTATATTGTGCCAAAGTGTAATGTGCTGTGTCAAAATTTAATTCAATAAATGGTCATTCCATCAAAGTACACACTGCCAAAATATATTCAGAAAGCATGTTTCCCCACTTCAGATAATCAGTACATCGAGTGAAAACTAGAAGCAGCAAGTTATTGATTTCTCCCAGATAATCAGACTAGAATAGTAGATAAAGACTTTAGGGTCCATCGAGCTTGTCAAAACTACAGATCCTAAAGGGTTTGGGCCTGATATTTGAAAGAATTTATATGCTAAAAAATGTTTTACTCATGTTAATGCACCTTACCCATGTAAGTGGGCTTTTGAAAATTGCTAGAATATATGCTATTCCATTGTCAATAGGATTTAATCGTATAAGTACACTTTACGTAGGGAAATAGCTTTTGAAAATTGCTACAATAGTATGTGACATTTACACAGGTAAATCCTTTAGAAAATGGCCCTTTCAGTTCTGTCGCAGCAATGGGGGTATATGTATGCTGTCTGGGAAATTTTTTTATTTTTAATATCTAAATTTAGAAATCCACAGAACAAGATGATGCTCTGACATGGCAAGACACTGAAGGCAGCACAGCGGGAGTCGGGTACCGCAAACGAATTGGGAACCCAGGTGGAAAATACGGTCACTCGCTGTGCTTTCCAAATTACATTACGGCTCCCCGTGGCTGGCATGCGCTGTGGCATATCACAGCACAATCAGGATATCTGTGGTCTCCAGAAATTCTGTAACAGATGAAGGAATAAGAAAGCACCTGTCCAGATGCCTGGTTACCCTAATCCCATGTGGAACAGAAGGCTTATTGCATTGCTAGGGAATGTGGTGAGACTGAAGTAGCGAGGATCAAGTCCTGTTGTTCCATGTTGCCCTGCCATGTACTCACGGACAGAGCAGCTTGTCTACATTTTCAAATAGGCACTGTGCTTTGAAGAGCCAGCTCCAGCTTCTGTACAAGACTGCAGGGCTGGTTGTCCTAAATCACAAAATCAGCTGTGGTTGCCACAGCAACAGAAGGCTGAAGAGCGACTGAGGCTCCTTAGAAACTGTCCTTTTTCTTGCTGGTTGCCAAGGCCTTGATGCGTGCAGCAGAAACTTGGGGATTTACAGGGACATCTCTTTTGGTGGTGCCTGACAGGCATCCTAGAGAGCGAGCTCCTGGCCCAGAGGGTAATTCAGTTTACCTGATGAAGTGCATAGGCTCTCAATTAGTTGATGTCTGTTTTTTTGGGCTGCAAAACAGATACTTTTGAGAGCTAAATGAGTTTAATCGCAACCTGGATCTTTGGAGCAGAAACTTGCCATGGTTGCAGGTTACTCAATTAGGACACCAGATTTAAGGCTACTTGGTTTCTGTGGTTAGAAGGGCTGGGGCAAGCAGCATTGCGGCTGGATAAACACTGCTTTGCATTTTTAGTTATTTGTTATTGTTGCGCTGTCATACTGTGGGTGGGTTCTGCCTGCCTTCAGTGAGCCAAGCGCAGGAACAGTGTTGTGCATAACTCAGCACAGACTTGGGTTGCTTTTATGAAAAGGATTTTCACAGTTGCATTCATATTTTTTTGTTTTCTTTTATATGGTTCATCGTAAATCAGAATATTCCTCTCTGAGGAGCAAATCCAATTTATACTTCGTGTTTTCGAGCTGGAGCCAAAATATAGCGGTTTCTAATTGCATTCTAAACTGTGCCCATAATCTGGATATTTTCCCCCTGGTGGAATTCTTTTGGATTGCAATCTTGAGATCTGCATCTCTGATTGAGACAGTGCATCAGAACCAAAGGGGGAGACTGTAAGTCAGCTGCTGCCCCTGACGGAACCTGGGGATGAGCCTCCTGTGTCTGTCGGCAGGAGCTCGTCCATCTGACTCAATAGGGAAAGCCTTGTCCCAATGCACTGAGAGAAAGTTTGAAAGGATTGCAGTTAATCACAACACCATAAAGTGTATACTTATCTTCTGATTTTTAAACGAGTCATTGTAGTACTGTTGTTCTTTGCTCTTTAGAACTTTTGAGGTGAATTTTCAAAGGTGTCACGCGTGTACAATTAGCATATACGCGTGTAGGCTTGTACTCTCATACATGCTGTTTTATAAACATGAAAAATAGGCGTATATTTTTGCTTTTGTGCATTTACCTGCACAAAAAAGGGGCTAAGAGGTACGCATGAAAGTTTTTTTTTTGTTTTTTTTTAATTTTATAAGAGATTTCCAAGAGGTCATGTGGTAGCTTATATGTGCAATTATTGTAGACCTGTTAAATTGATATTAGACTGCTCTGGGGGAGTTTAGGATGAAGAGCTAGGAGGGTCTTGATGACCTGGAGAAGCATTGGGTGAACTGGTGGAAGAATCTGAAAATTGGCGATTTCAATTACACGCACATGTTATAAAGCATACCAATTTACGTGCATAAATCAGGGTTTTACGCATACAAGTGGGTTTTTTTCCCTGTAAAATATACACATATATGTTTATAGAATAGGTAGACAAAGTATGCAGTTTCTGTGCTTTGCAGGTATTCATGTGTAAGAATACATAGGCACGTATGTTGGGGTAGCATAGTGCATTTATAATCCGTGTGTTCCTGATGCGCGCAGGTTATAGAAAATGCGCATACATGGGGCCGCGCAGAGTTGTTTGAAAGTTATCCTTGTTATTTTTGAGTGAGAGGTTTCATAGATAAATGTGTAAGGATTTCATCCAAGTTTCCTTTCATAGAGACATTGTGGTCCTGACAGATCCTGAATGATGAGTGTAGAGTGTTCCCTGACACTCCCCAGTGGGAGGGGTCAAGCGAATACTATGTGTATTTCATAAAACTCATGAACCCTCTTCTTGCCCACCTCCTGTCCTGGAAGTGTGTTGAGGCTCAGAGCAGGAGTGCCCCAAGTCTCAGATGCTCTCAAGATCCTCTTGGACCTTAAAGAAGGAGTTGGCTCCATCCTCCTTTGAGTTCACTGAAAAGTTATGTCCGGTGGCTGAAGTCTGAAATATGGACTTCAGATATGAAGCTGATGTTGAATTGTCCTTCCAGAGGGTGAAGCTGATCTTGAACTGTTGCCCAACAAGTGAATGCAGGAGCTCACTGATCTTCAGAGGACGTTTATTTTTTTTAACTAGAAGAGCTGTTCTGTGAATATAGTATATGGGTACCAATACAAGAAACATCCCATGGAGGCTATCTCTCCAAAGAGGATCTTTTTGCTAGGGAGGGTTAGGTGAAGACTATGGTGCAGATTGGCATTGACTAATTTTTGGATTGTGAATTGCCTTGTGCTTTTCTGTATGGATTGCATCAGATTAATTTGCATCTTTTACATCTGTAAATGATTTTATTTTTGGAACAACAGAGCTCTGCGTGGATTGTGATTCTTTCTACTGAGTGATGTCTGTCTGTCTGGGTCCTAATCCTATGGCCCATAAAGCTTTTGCTGTCTCCCACTGAAGAATCCCAAGAAGAGTAACAAGCTAGTCAGAACTCGGCAGCTCCCAGATACGTCTCTTTGTCTTTGCCAAGGTTGACGCAGGGCTTAGAAATAAATATGGTAAAACTTCCTTAGGTTGAGTTGCGAGATTTCTTGGTTTACAAAAATGGTCTCGTCTGAGCTTTCAAATGACTCCGTTTCTAGAGAGACACTTCCAACCAGTTGCTAGTCTTAGCTTTTTTATACCTGCTTCCTCTTCCTTGTGGTGCCTGCACTTCTGATTTCAAGCGCAATAAGGACTACATATCCCACAGTGCATTGGGATAAACGCCAAAGAACCAGGAATGGCCAGCAGATTTTCTTCAGAAGCTGGGTCATTTGTCAGCTCATCTTTTTCTCTGTCCTGCAAATTTCAACTGGTCCTCTCCTTTGAGGTTTATTGTAAATCCTGTTTCTCCCTTTCCACACTAAATAACTCCAGAGGCCTTGGTTAATCTCAGATTTGTCAAGGTTTGTTTGTTGCTAACAAGTGTGTTACATTTCAAAACTAGAGTGTGTGGGAAAACGGACTTAAATTGTATTTTTCACCTAAGAATTGGGAGCATAATTATGATTTGCAGTAACTTGAGATGCCTCTTTGGATAAAACTGGACCCTCGATAGCTTGTATGCTCTTGCAGTCCCCTCCTCCGTATTGCATCCTCTCGCCAGACCGGAGAGGATGTGCCAAGGCTGGGACCCCTCCATGGCTCATGATGAATTCAGCTAGTCTAGAATTGTTCTGCACCCCTCTTGGATAGGCTACAGGATTATCTGCTTTTGAGTGGAGTAAAATTCCTAAACAAACCTATGAGGGGGAGTAGGGTACAGCTTTTAACAGAGAGTATTGAGCAGTCCACCTTGATCAGATCTTTTTTTTTTTTTTCACCGATTTAGATTTGAATAAAGTGCTGTCTGCTTATTTTAGAAATATTAATGCCGTATTTCATGGCCAAACTGTGAGTGTATCCAGACTTATATAGAACATAGGAGAGGAGAAGAGCATTTCTTGCTCTGCGGCACATATTTTTGTTGCGTTACCCTGGAAAATGCTTCGTCAGTTACTGCACTGATTCAGATGTTTTCTTCTCTCTTAAAACTTTCTTAGATGCTAGGAGACTTGTTATGACATCATCTGTTCCCATTCTGAATCAACAGTCATGATGTTAATATTTGGAGCCTAATTGTATCTGGATTTCAGGTTTTTCCAGTTTCAGTGGTTTCCTTTCCTTTTCTTGTATTTATTTTATTTTTTTTTCTTTTCTCTATTTATTTATTTTTCTTTCCTTTCATTTCTTTTGCCCCCCTTTCTTTTTACTTATTAATAGACTAGATGCCTAATTTGCATGACTTTTTTTCTTTTTTTGGTTTGCTTATTATTGTTTGCATTTCTATACAAAGTTTGCATTTTGTTTAAATGCAAACTTGTAATAAAAAAAAGATGGAATTGCCTTTAAGAACAATTTGATGGTCTAAAGATAAGATTGCTTGATTGCAAGGCAACTCGACATTTCCTCACGGCTAGGGGATAAATTACCCAAGCAGATGGTCTTGCGCGCCGATGACAAGATGGAAGTGGTGTTGGCTTTTTTTCTCCAGTATGGAAATGCATTTATTTGTATATAAATTACAAGGATTTGTTACTTGCTCTACTACTGTAGGACTCTGCGAGGGACAGGATTACTGAACAATTTATCAGTATGAAAAAGCCATACAATAGGGAATAAAATGAAGTCTTGGGTACAGAGACCACGCGACAGTAGTCCTGCATCAATAGGGGTCAATGTTTAAGTCGGGTACAGACGAGGCCGAACATCAATAGTAAAACAATAGGGTCGGGGCATCGAGGGATACAGAACGAATTGTAAAACAGTGGAGCCAAGGACCAAACAACGAGATGAAGGAGGTGAGAGCATCATAGTATAAAGTTGATCAGAAGGTCCGGAAACAAAGGTATGAGAGGTAGCTTGAGGCTGTGTACGGAGATGAGGAGGAAACAGGTGTTACTGGCATTAGAGTTTGGAGATTTATTGGAGGGAAGAGAGCCTGTTTTGTAGCCAAAAAAAAAAAAATAGAAAAAGCAAGAGTCTGCCTTCTCAGGAAAGAGAATTGATGCAGCAAGTGGTTCGTTCATAAGTGTAGCCGTGGAAATATCTGAGAGCAGCACAAACGAGAGACTGAATCTCACCCCCGCCCGGGAGGATTTGGATGATATTAATTCGATAGATCTTCCCTTGTTCTTTGTCGCCAGAAGCCCTGCGTGGAAACCAGCCAAGCCTCCTATGAAGAAACGAGCAGATTTTTCTTTACCGATCAGCTATTTAGCTGCCATGGAAGGAAGTTGAATCCCATTTTTTAACGAAATTGTGTAATAACTTCTTCTCCTCTCTCTCTCTCTGCACAGGTCGATGCATTTCGAGTGTTTGTGAGTTCCTTTTCCGATAATCTCCGGTACCCGGTTATGTTCGTTGTTCGCCAGCAGAAAGGGGTGCTGTCCTGGCAGGTGCCACTCGTTTTTCGAGGACTGTAAGTGTCTAGAACTCTTTATTTATTTGTTTGGTTTTTTTTTCCCCCTAAGATTTGCAGTAACTTGCTTGTAGTCTAACAACTTCCCCATTTTTGTTATGCTCTTCCCCTCCAAAAAGGTCACCGCTAAGAGACCCAAGACAAAAAGGTTGTGGCAGTAATGAAAACCAGCATTTTTGCCTTTGCAGAAAAATTCCACACAAAAGTATCCAGTTAGATTTTTTTTTTTAATAGAATTTAATCGAATGTAAAACTCTCCTGATCAAAATGGGTGAAAAATGGCACCTTTCACTTACTCTTTATTATACTTCACACAAAAACTCTCCTGTTTTAAAATATTTTCACAAATGCGAAAATTCAGCAAAACGTACCTGACATGAGACTTTGTTTTTTAAACTCCTTTTTTTGCATATTCCTACCAAGCCGTCAATCTCTTTCCCCCTCTCATGTTCCTTCCTTATCTAGTCTGTGAACCCGAGGCAGTGAGTTGCCAGCCTCTCCCCTAGCGGCTGCCTCCGTTGCTATTGGAAGGGACGGTGTGATAGTGGAAGCACTTAGGCCTGGATTCTCTAAGGTCGCAGAATCCGGCGGTAACGGGGGGCGGGGGGGGCGATGGGGCTTTCGCACCCAATAGTGCCATCGTAAAAGGTGGTGCTATTGGGTGCGATACTGGCAGCGAAAAGGGTCCTTACCTTTTCGCAGTCAGCGATGTTTTCACGGCGTCCGCCCCGGTGCCGCCCCGACTCCTCCCCTTCTGGTGCCGATGCCGCCCAGAGCTCGCCCCGATTTAGGTATCGCACGCGAAAAGGGACTTTAGAGAATGACCCCCTTAATTTGTTAGAGGCGCCATTGGATGATGATCCAGCTTGAGTTCATGCCCGTTAAATGCCCCTTGGACGTCCCTTCAAAATTCCTAGCAAAGACAGGGGACAGGATCTCTCGTGGCAGATGGCATGCAGTTAGAATACACAGTGCTTTAAAACAAATAGGGATTTTACCGTACTGTCCTCATTTTCTGTACGAAGTATCTAAAGTGGGGTTCTTGCTAATTAGGAAGTATGTTCTGTTGTGACAGAATGGGGAAAGGTGAATGCATCCATGCTACTCAGAATACTGCCTGTCTCTCCCTGGGATGCCTGCTTGCTCTAGTCTGGGGGCGCCTTCTGTATTGACTTGCAGGCTTCCTGTTTCCCTCCAAGGCCTGTTTTCTGTTCCAGTGTCTACATAAATAGTCAAGAGGAGACCAGAAGGGCGATTCTGAATCCAAAGCTTTAGAAATTCTGTCCAGGGTTTTCAGACGTAGAGCACACTTTTGACTCCTTTCCTTATCTGACTCAATGCAGTTACCAGAAAACCTACCCATATCAGCAGGTGAGCCGCACCCTTTGTCCCATGGAACTGGTGGAAGAGGCGGTACCCTTGGAGCAGTTCATATTTGTCGATGTGGCCTCCATGGCACCATTTAATGTTGAGTACCAGCTGTTGGTCACCAGGATAACGGACTTCGAGCTACAGTAAGCAGAACTTGTTCTATTCGTGTCTCTTTCTGCAGCATCTCACAGACCACTCAAGTGAGCCCTGCAGTCGAGGCAGGCCCGTCTGCAGTGTGTATGCAATTCTGCAGGGCGGTTAATGTTTGAGTAGCTCAGACTTGGTTTGATTGCTGCAGATCACGTGGGCTGCTTGTTTCATAGTTCTGCTACAGTTCTCTCTGTATGGAGATTTGTGCAAAGAAGCAACACAGAAGACGGTCAAATAAAGCCAGGAGGCAAACAAAGTAGGATGAGAGCAGTCACCTTAGATACAGGGATTCCTTTATTTGATGTGCAGTTCTAAAGACAAGTAGTTTTGTGTTCTAACATATATAGGGGCGGATTTTCAGAGCCCTGCTCGCCGGGAAGCCTATTTTACATAGGCCTCCCGGCGCGCGCAGAGCCCCGGGACTCGCGTAAGTCCCGGGGTTCTCCGAGGGGGGCGTGTCGGGGGCGGGCCCGGTCGTCGCGGTGTTCCGGGGGCGTGTCGGCAGCGTTTTGGGGGCGGGTACGGGGGCGTGGCTACGGCCCGGGGGCGTGGCCGCGCCCTCCGTACCCGCCCCTAGGTCGCGGCCCGGCGCGCAGCAGGCCCGCTGGCGCGCGGGGATTTACGTCTCCCTCCGGGAGGCGTAAATCCCCCGACAAAGGTAAGGGGGGGGGTGTAGACAGGGCCGGGTGGGTGGGTTAGGTAGGGGAAGGGAGGGTAAGGTGAGGGGAGGGCAAAGGAAAGTTCCCTCCGAGGCCGCTCCGATTTCGGAGCGGCCTTGGAGGGAACGGGGGGAGTCGGCGCGCGCAGGCTATACAAAATCGATAGCCTTGCGCGCGCCGATCCAGGATTTTAGGGGTAGATTTTAAAAGAAGCGCGATCAGCCTACTTTTGCTTGCGCATCAGACTCAAGCAAAAGTACGCTGGATTTTAGTAGATATGCGCGGAGCCGCGCGTATCCACTAAAATCCTGGATCGGCGCGTGCAAGGCTATCGATTTTGTATAGCCTGCGCGCGCCGAGCCGCGCTGCCTCCCCCAGTTCCCTCCAAGGCCGCTCCGAAATCGGAGCGGCCTCGGAGGGAACTTTCCTTTGCCCTCCCCTCACCTTACCCTCCCTTCCCCTACCTAACCCACCCACCCGGCCCTGTCTACACCCCCCCCCTTACCTTTGTCGGGGGATTTACGCCTCCCGGAGGGAGACGTAAATCCCCGCGCGCCAGCGGGCCTGCTGCGCGCCGGGCCGCGACCTGGGGGCGGGTACGGAGGGCGCGGCCACGCCCCCGGGCCGTAGCCACGCCCCCGTACCCGCCCCCAAAACGCTGCTGACACGCCCCCGGAACGCCGCGACGACCGGGCCCGCCCCCGACACGCCCCCCTCCGAGAACCCCGGGACTTACGCGAGTCCCGGGGCTCTGCGCGCGCCGGGAGGCCTATGTAAAATAGGCTTCCCGGCGCGCAGGGCCCTGCTCGCGTAAATCCGCCCGGTTTTGGGCGGATTTACGCGAGCAGGGCTCTGAAAATCCGCCCCTTAGTGGATACGCGCGGCTCCGCGCGTATCTACTAAAATCCAGCGTACTTTTGCTTGAGTCTGATGCGCAAGCAAAAGTAGGCTGATCACGCTTCTTTTAAAATCTACCCCATAATATACACATATATTGCAGCAAAGCGTACCACTTATGCCGCTATGGTCTGAAGAATGCCAACAGTGGAAAGTTGTGTATTAGCCATAAACTAACCTTATGCTCCATTTGATGAATAATACATTGCATAAATTTGCAGTACCTGTGGGTTGGCAGGTAATATCTTGAAATTATTTATGGTAATTAAAACATTTTTTTTCTCTTCTCTCTTTCCTCCCCCCCCTTTTTTTTTGAATATTTTTGATTTGTTTATCTCTGTCAGAGTTCCCTAGTCTTTTTTTTTTTTAATTACTTGTCGTATCTGTGCTAATTTACCTATTCAAAGCCGTCTGTTTATATATATATATATATATATATATATATATATATATATATATATATATATTCCTGATTGTGAATAATCCCATTGGTGTAAATGCTGCTAATATGAGAATTGGTTGATCTTCGTTAGTGTGTATTTATTTTTTTTATGATCATTGTTATGTTAATTTTATGTTTTACGGCCCCTGACGCAGCCCTACCTCCGGGTGAAACTTGGCCTGAGTTGGGCGTATCTTGTTTTAATTTGTGAATTCGAACTGCACTTCAAATAAAGGAATATCTCTGTATCTAAGGCGACTGCTCTCATCCTACTTTGCTGATTTGTGCATCCGGCCTTTTAACCGTAGATATTTGTATATTGAAATGTTAGGTAGAACTAACATTTTCTTTAATTTCCAGAAATCTCTGGAAAGTCCATTATGAAATAAGCAATCTGCTCTAGTGATACCAGCCCTGTTTGAGCTCAGTGGTAATAGAGGAAAATATTTTACCTTGGGTGAGTCAGGGTTACCCCATAGGGAAGTTGAGTGGAGCGGGTAGAGCAGGGAGAAAGAAGTCCAGAAGTTGTTTTCAAATTTGCATCACTGCTGCCACCAAATGGCAATCAAAAGCTAATACATTTGCAAAGGACCTAGAAGAGGCATAGCAGGTGAAGGAAATAGTCTATAGAGATTATGGGTTGTTTGTTTTTTTTCTGACATTAACCCACTGCTTATCCTTCATTTCTGTGCTCCACTCCACAATTCTCTGCTGCATAACAGCTCGGTAATAGAATTTTTAAAGGTGGGAATTACCGGACCTCACTGTTTTCTACTATATTAGTATATTGCAGAGGTGGCCAACTCCGGTCCTCGAGAGCCACAAGCAAGCCTGGTTTGCAGGTTATCCACAATGAGGATCCATGCATGAGGTAGATTTGCATGTAAAGGAATCAATGCATGCAAATCTATCTCATGCATATTCATTGTGGATATCCTGGCCTGTTGGTGGCTCTTGAGGACTGGAGTTAGCCACATATATTTCTTGCTACCCTAAGTTTCTTTGCTTTCTTGGATACATCTACTTATACTGATGGTTCTGGGGAGAATATTCATTTTAATTGTAGTAATTCTTCCTAGCAAAGGCATATAAAGGGTAGGAATGTAATTTTATTGAAAACAAGTGTACTAAGTTTTGAGATGGATTAACCCACAAGTATCCTAGTGATTCCTTACAGCACCTCAAAGGTTGTTTATACCTCTTACTGACTTTTAGTCCGAAAGGTAATAATTCTGATTTATACATGCCCGATTCCTTGAAATCCTCCCAAATTCATTCAGCATGATTTATTAAGGATTGGAGGTAAGGTTCCAGATCCGAAGATACAAAAGGATGTGGTCTGTAAATAGTGCAATTTTATCTTCTGTCCGTTTGCCGCCAAAAATGTCTTTTCTATCAGGATGATTTCTGATGTATAACACCATCAGTTCTATTGCTATAATGAAGAGCTGTAGAGAGAGGGCAGCCCAGCCTAGAGCCTATGTTTAACTTGGAAAGCTTGGGATAGAAGCACATTTTTTCTATTAATGTCTGATTCTAGATGATTAATGATGGAACTCACTAATCAAAAAAAGGAAGGTAATCTTCCATTTTTCTAGCCAAAACCTTAGAGGCAGATATTCAAAAGATCTAGGAGCCCTAACATAAGATCTGACAAATTGAAGACTTTCCTTATCTGAGCACCTACATTTTGGTGTCTGTCTTTACTAAAATATGGACAGAGCTAGGGGGGAACAAATTTATGAATTCTGTGATGATTTCCAGTGCTAGCAGGGGCCCAAAGTTAGGTGAGCGAGTAGCAGACTTAAATTTGCAAGCATTTTCAGTCAACTTAGAATCCTAAGTTTTCAAAACTTAGAGACCCAAGTTTGGTTGAAAATAGGCACTTCCAAAACATTCCGGGCACCTAATTTAATTTCGGCCTCTTGGCTAATATATTTGTCATAATTTTAAGAATAAAATGGGTCAATATAAAGTACAATATTTTTCAGATTTGAGGCTAAGTGAAATAGTGATGTTCATCATTGAATCTGGAAGAGAATGGCCCTCCAATACCTCATTAAAGATAGAAGTTAATCTTGGTATTAAATTACTGGAAAAACCCTGGTAAATACTGCAGTGCCGAGCCATCCTCTCCCAGACCCATATTAAATGTATCTAATAGCGTCATCCTGAATTGATACTGGCTGACCAAGTGCCAACCTGTCCTGGGTAGACTTGGTTGACATCTTAAGTTTTTTGCCATAAAATTCCTGGTAAATCCGGGTTCTACTTCATTTTCAGCAGAATTAAGCTTGGCATGATAGGGGGTCAGATACCACTTCTCTCTCGGAGGACTTGATTGCATTTACTCTATTTCCAAGTTTCCAAAGATTGGAGTCTAAGAGCTAGCAGCTTCTCCGACTTATTGTCTGTACATAATAATCCCTTTGCCTGGTCCTTAATAAACTACATTTCACTTTCTTATTAATAGTTGCATTCAACTGAGCTCTTTTGTAAACAGTTTTCTATAGTGTGCAGAGCTATATCTCTTCCCCAAGATCCTTATTTCCCTAATGGTTGCTTTTTCTTTTATTTCTCTCCTGTTTTTTAATAAAGAAATTCAAAGAAATAAAATCTCTCGTGGCTTTACTGGTATCCCATATATATATATCTAGCATATATATATATAGAGAGAGAGATAGAGATATATCTATAGCGAGAGATTGTGCAAATACTGCTGTACATTAATTTATGACAAAATCAAGGAAGCAATACTTAACCTTGTAAAAGATAAATCATTGAAGTTCATTTGAGCACAATAATTAGGTCAAGCAGAGAGTTGAATTGTAACTGAGGCATAGGTAATGTCGCCTATTTGGGCCCCATTAATATTCTCTCCGGCTCTGGGTTTACAAGGAATCGTATCTTTTCTGGAGTTGTGGGCAGGTGAAAGGTAAGAGCAGCTCTGAAGCCCAGGATGAACATTTCCCCAAGCATCTATTAAGGTTTTGCCTCTTTCAGTAGTTTTTGTAAGGAGGCTCAGGCTCTGTTCCTAGTAAGACTAAAGGAGATCTGTTCTGTCAAAAGATAACCCCCACCCTCCCCCCCCTATTAAAATTTGCCTCCTTTTAAACCCTACCTTTTACATAAGACCATAACCGAGAAAAGAACGTGGACAGAAATCCCATCTGCTTATGTTTAGGGCAGTACAAGGATGCAGAGGCCATAGGGGAACCTGTCGGAATACCCCTTAATAAAATGAATCTCCTAGCCTCATCCCTTTCTAATTTCCAACACCTTTTATCTTTGTTAAAGCTGAAGCAAAGAGATTCTACAATTTTGCTTATTTATCAAATGAAATTCCCTGGTTTTATTTTTAAATGAGCCTCCTGGAGGAAAAGAATTCCAGGTGTGGGACTTCGAAAATTCACAGAAGAGCTTTACTGTATTGGCAGGAGAGGTCGGCCCTTTGACAGTGAGGTCCTGAGCATGCAAATTCATCAGTTTAAAGCCATGACGGCTTGTTCCCAGAACAGTGATTGCGCACGTCTTCATTTCCAATTGCTAGCGTGACTCCTCCGGCCAAACTACAAAACACAGCCAGAAGAAAGGGAAAGTGATCCTGCTGATGATTATGGGCACGCATCTCATTAGAGCTGTACGGTGGGCTCCCAACAGCCAAGCTCACATTAGAGATGACAAAAAGGAACGCGAAAATACTGGCACAGAAAATGTTGCCTTCGTTGGGGTGGCTGTTTATTGCACGGGCTTTTTAAAAATAGCAACTAGGAAATGTATTCCCCCCCCCCCCCCTTATTCAGTAATAAACCCAGAATAATTTGGAGTTCTATGGCAAAAAAGCAAGAAAGCAGCTTTGGAGATAATGAGGCTGGACGTCCAGTAGTAATCCCGCAAGTAGGATGAACAGAGCAAAGAAACAAGGTGGTCGTTTTTATTTATTTCATTTTTTTTTTGGGTGGGGGAGGAATTGCTGTGTCCAGGAGGGGAAGCCTCTGGATCTTTCTACTAACGAGAGCTTTATGCTGCTTCTCGCCTTTCTTTTACAGCACAGGCGTTGCCTTTGACTTCACTGCCACCCCTTCCCAGCCTGAGGTAAGCAACAGGAACAGGCGCCCACAGCGCTGCAGGAATAAGGACTTCGAGGACTGAATTTTTTTTTTTGGCCTGCTTGTGCTGGAGGATGCTGATTCGGTCAGCCACACTGAGCCTCAGGCCTGCGTATTGGCTACACCACTGGTCTGGGGGTGAGGGTGAGGGGGCGGTAAGACACCAGCAGATGCCCTGAAACGGAGCAGTCGAGTTCTCTGCCATAGAATAGGTTGAGATTTGTTCGAAGAAACGCAGAGTCTCCAGGTGAGAAAGCGAGAGATGTTGTTGGGGTTCCCAGGCTGGACTTCCTGTTTCTCTTCCCAGCTGGGGGCGGGGGATGCCACGGGCTGCAGGAGGGAAGGCTTCCTGTCCATCATGCCGGGCTCTGGAAGGAAGCATAGGTCTGTCTCTTCGGCAGAGGATGGCCGCCGCTGCAGTGGTGGGAGAAGAAAGAGGGGCGAACAATGAGGAAAAGCCCTGGGTGGCTGTGAAGGAAGGCCTGTGGCTCGCCCCAGTTAGGGCCCATTCTAGTTGACCTGAAAACTAAATCCTAACGGGTAGATTTTTAAAGGACCACGCACGCACCCATAAACACACGTATCTTGCCGCGCGCAAAAATATGCGCTATTTTATAACCTACGCATCCATCCTATCCATTGTAAAATTGACATCATTAAAGAATTTTTGACCTTATAAGTGATGAAAAGGAGTTGATTTGTACAATGCAGCTAGCAGAGACTGCAGTGTACAAATCATCTCCTCTTGTTAGAGTTTTCATCACTTATAAGGTCTAAAATTATTTAATGATGTCAGTTTTACAATGAATACCCCTGAATGTGTCTGTAACACCACCCCCCTAACCCCAACTCACCTCCCGAAAACCCACCCTAAGTCAAAGTGCCCCCTTACAATGGTCCATATATAGAGTATCAGACTGAGCCTTATAAAGAGTTTCTCTCTCCTCTCTCCCCTGTCTCTGATGTTCACCGGACTCCGTAACATATGTGTGCCAACTGAGGAAAATTTGGAGTTCCCTGAATGTACCCAGATCAGTCCAGATTCCTGGGTTTTGTCTCCCTGCCAGAAGATGGAGACAGAAAATTTTACTGACACTGTACATAACCCAGTGTGCCACCTGCAGCTCCTCATTATTTCTCTTGTCTCCAGCAGATGGTAGATGGTGTAAAATCTGCAGTCTGGAGAGAGAGAAAAAAAAACAAAGATTAGAAGACAACATTTTTTGATCCTCCCAGGGTATTGTAAGGTCCTGGTTGGGGCCATCCCGCCTGGTTTGAGGTGGACGAGTAGGGGGTTGGTGACCCTTCTGATACCTCAAACCAGGTGGGATGGCCCCAACCAGGACTTTAAATCCCCTGGGAGGATCCAGAAATTTTGTCTTCTAATCTTTGTTTTTTTCTTTCTCTCCAGACTGCAGATTTTACACCATCTACCATCTGCTGCAGACAGAGAAATACTGAGGAGCTGCAGGTGGCACACTGGGTTAAGAGGTGGTGCCTGCGAAAAATTCTCTGTCTCCACCTGCTGGCAGGGAGGCAAAACCCAGGAGTCTGGACTGATCTGTGGTACTACAGGAACGAAAATTAGCAGGTAAGAACCAGTTTTCCTTTACACGAGTCAGAGTTGGGAACGCCCTTACCCTGCCCCTTTTCCGCCTTCTTTTTCTGGGCATGCGTACCTCAGTGTACGCATGCCTTTCCCCAGCTATTTAAAATTCGCTTAGCTCCTGCGCAGCCCACTTAAGCGTGTACGTGGCTATTTTTGCACATGCAAAGCTTTTAAGATCTACCTCTAAGGGCGCACAGGGAGGCTGATGGGCCAAAAAACTATAAAGGAATGAAATACTGTAAGCCCAGCACACACAGTGAGACCCATTCATCGTACCTCCACTCTTGCACTCATCAATTTTGCAAAATGTTTATTTTGGTGTGCCAGAGTTGCATCAAATATAAAATACTTTCCAGGTGATGGGGAAGATTATCTTATTTTATATGTATAGGGCTTTAAGTGAGAGTATCTATGTGCGATTTATTGATGAAGTCGGCATGGGATTTGGCTTGACCATACTGATTTTCTCTCCAGTTCCCGTTGCCGCACTCCTGTCTTCTCCCCAATGGATTCTATTGCTGTACTTTAAAGCATTGCTGCACTGTTAAGAATCTCTTTGCTGAAAGTCAGTGCTTTTTTAATTTTCTTATCCATGGTGATTTTCTAGGTAGCCCTTATGTAGATTAAAATTTTCTAGTAAGCTGTGAAGTATTCTCGGTTTTGCAGCTGTCCGACCGAGAATTGAATCTGGATGAGAGGTTGGAATGACATCAGATAGTCATAGTATGGGATGTAACCAGGATGAATTTCTAATTTCTAAACTGCATAGGGTGTGGAGGGCTCTGTGCTTTGTGTTTGGAGCATTGAGTTCTGGCTGATCCTTGGGTTCCTGGAAGAATCGGGACATCTGAACAGGAAGCCTATTGTCTCTTTCTATTCCTCAGTACTTTCTGTACAAATTCCCAGAGAATGTGGAGTCCGTTATCATTAAGGTGGTGTCCAAGAATTCCTACCCTTGCTCCGTGGTCTCTGTCCAGGACATTGTGGTAAGTCCATGCAGGAATCGGTGTGGATGCTGTTGAATAAAAGTGCAAACTGAGCCTGCCTGCAGCATGGAAACATGACTGAAAACCATTATTCGCTCTGGTTACGCCTATTGGGATAGTCTGTCAGTGTCTGTATTGGACACTTCTCATACCATAGTTTTATGGAGCACATGTCATTTTGGATAAAAGAATATTAAGGAATTCATGGGTTGGGCTGGTGGTCCATAGTTTGCCGCCTGATTGCATTCTGGTCACTATCTTGTACGTGAAGTGTGCACCAGATTGGAGAAAAGTACAGGTCGTCAAAGTAAGTTATAGGGGGTACCTCTTTTTTTTTTTTTTATTGGACTAGCTTTCATCAGGGCAGGAAGGGTGCATGAGCTGCATGCCTGGTTTACTCAACTATGACGCGAGGCGTTGAGAGGGAGAGGTAAAGCTCTTCATGGCAGTGAGGTGGAAGCTAAAAACCCAGATGATTCTAGATTTTAAATCAAAATGAGAAAATCTGATTGGACTAAAACCTTAGGATGCAACTTGGGCACCGTGGGCACCGTGCTGTTTTTCGGGTGTGCGTGTGGCTCGGTGATCGGAAGCAGGATTCCTTCAGGGTCTTTGGTGGTACAGGAGGGGGAGAGGGGAGGGTTCCACAGACTGAAGGAGATGACCAGACGTCTTAGGTTTTTAAAGTTTGGAAACCATTTTGGGGGATCATTTTGTAACAACTCGCATAAGGAAATTGGCAACTGTGTGCACAAGTTTTTTATAACAATTTTCAAAGTGAATTTGACCACAGGTTTGCTTTGAAAATTATCCCGCCAAAACCGCCTGCATGCAGTTCAGCTGCTCATTCGTGGGCGGGGAATTTACCTGCATGCTTTTGGAAATCCAAAAGTGTGTGTACGAGTCCAAACCCCCTCCCCGTTCCGCCCTGGGGAATGCCTCCGCCCTGTCCCTGTTGAACGTTTCCTGGGGTAAAGCATTGTTTTACCCATAGAAATACCTTACAAAAATGATCCTTTCTATGTGCATAACAGGGAAGTAATTAAAAACCCTGAGAAAACATCACCCCAAGTCTTCCATTGAGAGGTCATGATATGCCCTAGGTCAGTGGACAGCTTGTATAGGTTTGTCCTTACTGATCTGAACCAGTGACTTAGATGTAAACCCGGTAAGTTCCCACCCTTCTCCCTGTATAAAAATGTGAGCTCTGGGGTGGAAAGCTCACCTGAATGTTTTGCGCATTTTAAAGCTGATGTGGTGGGTATTTTGATGATTGTTCATATTCCTGTGCCTTTTCCAGTGCCCTGTGTATGATTTGGATCACAATGTGGAATTTAACGGGGTTTACCAGTCCATGGCTAAGAAAGCAGCCATCACCATCCAGGTGAGCAAAGGACAGAGTGAAGTATTTTCCAAATGCACGTTCAACATGGGAGCAGTGACTATGGCAGTCAACCAACTGAGAGTGGCAGTCATAGGTGTTCTTTTTTTTTTTTTCCTAGATCTTTTAAAATCTTTTACTGCAGAGTTCAAATAGTTTGTGATTTTGCTGCTTAATGAGATGTTGAAACCCACTTTATGAGATCCTGAGTTTTCACAGCTTCTCTATTGTGCAGAGGAAGGATTTCCCCAACGGGCAGTTCTACGTGGTATTTGTGATAAAACCAGAAGACTACACTTGTGGAGGGTCTGCACCCATTGCCATCCAAGGTGAGAGGCAAATGATCATTGTACCACTTACTGGGCAATAAACTGAATCACTAAAGCCTCAGAACTAATCGGAGGTGGACATCCCTTAACGTTTCAAAGACCATTACCTGCGCTTTTGGCAGAGGTCTTACTCCTAACAAGAGTATGTAATTACACTGTAATATAGGTTGCACCTTTGTCCATGAAGACCACCGCTGGGATATAAAGATCTGGCCTTCCTCGCAGTAAGAAGAACATCTTACAAGGCATTCATTTTTATATAAGTGTAAGCAAAAAGGCCATGGGTGGTGGGATCTTCAGCTATCTCATGGTCAAACTTGCTTGAGCTAATAATGCCCGTTGAGTTTCATGTATGAAACAAGCCTTCCCAGACTCAGACTAAAAATAATTCTCTCTGATTTTCAAATTCCAAGCAACAATTTTCTTTTATAACCATCCTGATAATCTTCTTCTAAACTTTATAAACTTTATAAACACCCAGTATCTTCATTACTTATGATTTCTTCTTTATTATTAAAAACTGCATTTTTGAACTGAACAACTCATTGTAAATTATACAATTAATTTTTTTTTTTTTTTTTTTTGAAAACTTTACCTTCTACAGGTTTATACACCATGTTAAAGTTACTATCTTTTCTTCTTCTTACTCCCAGTTGCATGTTTCCTTGTTTATTGTAACTGCATTTATAATATGTATATTACATATTTGTTCTTGGTTCCGGTTATTACCCCATTGTTTATTGTAAACCGGCTTGATGTGATGTTATCACGATTGCCGGTATAGAAAAAATTAAAATAAATAAATAAATAAATGTATGTATAAAGCAGAGTTTCCCAGCACTCTCCTAGAGGCACACCTACCCGACCTGGTTTTCAGGATATCTGTAATACATATGCATGAAATAGATTTGCACCCATTGGAGACCCAGTGTATTCAATTCTGTCTCAAGCATATTCATTGTGGTCATCCTGAAACTTCAACTGGCTAGGTGTGTCTTCAGGAAAGGATAAGAACTGCTGGTAGAAAGTACGTATGACTTTCTTGTTGTAGGTGTTGTACAGCATTTATTTTTGAAAAAGGAGTTGTAGTGGGGGGAGTTTCCTGCTGCTTGTAGTGCAGTTGTAATTCCACAGAATGAGATAATTAAACAGATTGGATTCAGGGGAAGGAGGTCAGTCTGTTGGAGCAGTTTGAAGTCTGCTTGATTCTGAAGCACCAGTGTTTGTTTTAGTAAAAATGTTTGGTGAATTGGTTATTTGCTATTGCTGATGTATAAGTGATCTTAGTTCCGGCTGTCTCTAATCACCTTGACATTTATGTGCTGTCTGGGGAGAGGGGTTGAAGATGAAATGAAGGGGGGACGGACAAAAAATGTACTGCTTGCATGGCTTTTAATGCCTCAACTTTGTATCTTTGTGGGTCCTTGACCACATGTTACCTCCAACACCCTAAAGATATACTTGCTTCTCAAGGAAGGAAAGATCAATCAGGGAGCCAAGACTGACGTTGTGTGCTGGAGTTTCTCTACCAGCTAAGCAGGATGCCATGTTAGTGTGGTCACTTCAAAAATCCAGATCACTCCCCTCCACATGTTGTATGTGTTGCAGTGATCTGTCCCTATCAAGTAGACCATTCTTGCTGAGGGATTCTCTCTCTGAGTCCCACATAAATGTTTGTTCTCTAGAAAGATCCATTTGGTTCAGTTATCGTGGAAATATTGTGCAATGGCTCCTATTCTGCATTATTTTGCATGATGGTAGCTAATGTACAGTATTGTCATGTAATGTACCGTGTGAGGATCTTGCTGTAGGGTTAAGGTCAGAGGCAGCTAATCGACTGTCTTCTCTTACTAGACAAAGGGAATCACACTTGGAACCTGCAGCGAGTAAAGGACCTCCAGGTGACCATTGTCCCTTCCATTAAAGGTTAGTGATGGTGAAGGCAGCAGCTGAGAGACTCTGGCTGGGTTTATCCTGCACAGCGGATGACGGCAGTGGAACATAGCTGGGATAGCCGAATGACGCTGCAGGGGGGCTCTTGAGAGTATATTCCCAACAATCTCATGGCAGAGACAAGAAGGTCCTGGGTGTGGAGTTGTGTGATGTAGACAGCCAGAACTCCAAGTCATGCTGTAATCACGTTAGCCTTAATAGAGTAGGAAGGGGCTGTTTTCCAGAGAGAAGAGGAAGGGGGGACCGGTCTGGGTTGTGTACTCTTGTTACTGCAGATGGCAGCGAGTAGGAAAGAACCAAAAGAACTGCCCAGAAGATAGAGAACTTTGCTCACAAGGCTAAGGGGCTGTTAGGGAACTGTGTTAAGTTCTTTGGGAATGGCTACGAAGGACAGCAGCCAAGATACCACAGGAGAAGGACTTACTGAGATGGTCAGAGGACCCTGTCATGCAGGCTGTACAGGAGCCAGCAGATCATTCTCTGTCTCAGCATCTTCCAGTCATTGCAGAGAATGGGAAAGGAGTGCTGACATGGAAACTGGATCAGAGCAGTATCTATAAATCAATGGAAATTATTCCATAGATTCATGCAGGAATGCTGAGGCAGTGTTCACAGGTCCTCCTGGCCCATCCTCTCCTGGGAAATCAGTGGGATTGGATTTAAGCATAGGCATCAAAGGTGCCAGATTCTGAAGACACCTAAAAGGTAGGACTCTCCCTGATTTCCACGGGGTGAAAGCCCCCTGCCAGCAGCCCATAATCTTAAATCCGGCCCTGAGGGGGTGATGATTGTTGAGGAGCTCAGCGATGCACTTTAATCTTTGTGCAGAACCCTCTCTAGGGTTCGCCAGAAAGGAGCTGCTATTAGAATTTAGGTACAGGGAGATGTGAGGAAAAGGATAGGAGGTTCCTTCCCCATAGGGGGATGGATTTGGTGATGGAATATAAAAGTGCTTTCCACGAGGCACTAGGGAGGAGCTTGGGATTTTGTAAGACGTCTTGTGTGGAGCTCAGAGTGCATTCTCAGACCTCTGGAATCTCTCTGGCATCTGGAAGGAACTGTCCCCTAGTCCCTGTTTCTGGAGAAGTCTGCTATAAATCTTTATGAAGGAAGAAGAGGTTTCTGATCTGTCATTGGGCCTGAGGGAGAAAAAGTCTGTTTTGTGCTGCATGAGAGGAGCATAAGTAATCACTTGGAAATCTGTAAAACAAAGAATCTGCTTTGCTTTATGTTTGGTGGTTTCTGGACTGTTTGTTAATTTTTTCTTGCCTTCTGGACTGTATTTTGCTTTGGGACTCTAAGAGGTCCATATTCAGTGCCTCTTAGCCGGATGAGGTTTTTTTTTTTTATTTCTCTGACTAATTGGTGGTGGCTGAATATCTGCCTGGGATCAGTGGCCACCACTTAGCCAGATAACTACTTATCCAGATAGTTAGTCGTCTTAATGGTTGGGGGGATAGGAGTGTAACTGGGAGGAGTTGTTAGTTGGATAAGTTTTCCAGCTAACTCTGGGCATGCTGGAGACTTGTCCTAAAGTTAGACGGATATACTTATCTGGCTAACTTTTAAATAGCCGTGTACATTCAGCGGCGTGGCCACACCACTGAACTTCCTGGCTAATTTAGCTGGAAAACTTTATGTGGCTAATTAGTTCAGTTGGATAACAGCTAAATATGGACCTCTAAATTCTTTCTTTATTTCAGAACACCACTCTGATGTGGACAGCTGTTTGCGAGTGTTTGCAGTGCCCTTTTGGGCCCAGTAGCAAAGCTGTCCCTCATTGGAAGGAACCCTGTGCTGGGGCTGCAGACAGATTTTCCCACCCCTGCAGTACTCAGAGGTGACCCCCCTGCAAAGGGGGTGTTACTTTTGTAATCCAGTAGGTAACATGTAGGTGCATTGGCTTCTGAGTTGCCTATGCTGTCCTTGGAGCAATCTTTGCAGGGAAGCTTGATCAGAGGGGAATTCACAAGTGCGCCACTCTCTACAGGAATCGCTTAAGAGAATGTTATGAGAAGGGCGACCAAAATGATAAAGGGGATGGAAAGGCTAAAGAGGTTAGGAATCTCCAGCTTGGAGAAGAGACGGCTGAGGGGGGATATGATAGAGGTCTATAAAATCATGAAAGGACTTGAACGAGTAAATGTGAATTGGTTATTTACTCTTTCAGATAATACAAGGACTAAAGGGCACTCCATGAAGCACATTTAAAACAATTCAGAGAGAATTATTTTTCACTCACTGCACACTTAAGCTCTGGAATTTGTTGCCAGAGGATGTGGTTAGTGCAGTTAGTGCAGCTGGGTTTAAAAAAAGGATTGGATAAATTCTTGGAGGAGACGTCCATTAACTGCTATTAATCAGGTTTACTTAGGGAATAGCCACTGCTATTAATTGCATCAGTAGCATGGGATCTTCTTAGTGTTTGGGTACTTGCCAGTTTCTTGTGGCCTGGATTGGCCACTGTTGGAAATAGGATGCTGGGCTTGATGGACCCTTGGTCTGACCCAGTATGGCAGTTTCTTAAGTTCTTATGAGAGCACTGACTGTGGGGGAATGCTCACGTAACTGTTTCTCTCCTAGCCTCTGCCATTGGGGAAACACAAGGTTTTAGAGAGCTTGGTTCTTGTCCAGATGAGCGAGAATTGGAATGAAAATGGAATATGGTGATTTCAACTTGGGCCCAGGGGAGCTGTTGGGAAGTAGTGGTGCTGACCTACTAGTTGAACTGGAAAAAGGCTGATGCAGAAGCCCTTCCAGACAGTGTGTATGATAAGTTTATAGGGTGGGAAAGAAAAAGCAAGGGATAGAGGAACAAGGGCAAAATCGGCAAGACTCTGAGGCAGGAATCTCTCTGTCATCTCCAAGAAGTAACAGAAACCCTATTCTTGCTCCCTCAGGATCGGTCTATGTGAAGGCCGTTCTCCTGTGCCTCATCATATTCCTTGCCTTCTATCTGGGTGCACTCATTGTTGCTTTTGTGCACTACATCCGGTGAGTACCTATAACACTTTGCACAGCTAATGGAAAATCCCCAAATAAGACATCCGCAGGCATGTGGAAAGCAGTTCCGAAGTGTCTGATCATGTTAACTTCAAATGTCTTGCGTTCCTGGATTGGTTTGCATTTTCCTCTGATTATCCTGAGAAGGTCATTGATGCAATGGTCTGCTTCCGGAAAGTGCTCCCCCCTGCTGAGGTGTCGGCCCGGCCTTCCCTGAGGTGTTTGATCTTGTGTCGGTGGTGGGGAGGGGCACTTTTCGGAAGCTGACCACTGCTTGTTCCGTAGCCTCAGGTCTCTCTCACGAGGACATGGTCCCCAATTTTGAGAGGTGGGGATATGGCCTGCCTAGAGTACCTCAAATTTTCATTTTGTGTCTGGCCGTGCTGTCATAGAAGCATATCCAAGTTGTCGCTGTACCTCCTCTCTAAAAGAGCCAGTATTGTGTGGGTCTGCCAGACAGAACAGTGGCTACAGCAGCGCCAGAGGAGCTATGAGGTGTAACCTTGTAATTATGCAGAAACTCGGCCAACTCTTGCTGACTGCTAGACCCAGTTGGTGGGGGTTTTTTTGTTTTCTTTTGAGTGTTCCCGCGAAGCGCTCAACTTTACCATAGGCCTGAGGCCAGTGCAGGAGGATGGTCTGATGTTTGAAATCTAGGTACTTGGCAACTGTGAGAACTGCATAAGCCGAACTGCATACTTTGAATATCAGGTTGTTCTGCAGTTCAATGTACATACACAGCTTTACCTATTTCAAATGTGTAACTTCTCTGCATGTTTCTGGCATGCTGGTCACATGCATACTTTAGAAAAATAAATGTGCATGCATCGATTCAAAATATGCTTCCCATAATACCTTTTCTCCTGCGCTATCCACACTGCACCAAATTTATGCACATTACGAACTTGTGTGCCTTTTTTTTTTTAAGCCAGCCGAATAACTTAAGTGCATTCAGCCAATCTCCCTGCAGAACTTCTTGGTTCACCGTCTTCCCAAACCAGAGCCAGGGCTCGCCTACCCAATCTGGTTTTCTGGCCAGCCACAATGAATATGGATGAGAGATGTGTGTACATTTTGGGTGTCCAATGTATGCAAATGCATCTTGCGTATATTCACTGTGGCTATCGTCTGGCACCGGGTTGGTGAGGGGAGCCTCCAGAGCAGGGCTGGCAAAAGCTGAAGCCTTAAGCTTACCCTGTGCGGGTTCTTACTGTGCTTTTGCAAATTTTACCCCTAAGATTGGATGGAAGTGATGCTGCTTCAGCATTGAAATAAAACCAGACAAAGTGATGTGCTTTAGAAGCTGTATGCACTGGTCATCCTCAAAATAAATACATAAAAACAGCAAGGCTATGTCTTGTTAGCTAGAACAGTGTTTCCCATTCCTTTCCTGGAGGCCCACCTAACCAGTCAAGGTTTCAGGATATCCATAATAGAGATGTGCGTACATTGGAGACCTGGGGTATGTAACTCCATCTCATGCACGTTCATTATGGCAATCCTGAAACCCAGCTGGAAAGGGGAGCCCTCCAGGAAGGGGCTGGGAAACACTGCGCAGCAGCGTTTGCTCAGAGAAAGCAAATGGACAGAAGCAGACTAACACAGGCAGAGGAGAAAAAATGAAAGAATGAGAAGCCCTTTCTCTGGCCAACAGGCGTTTGTAAGCCTAGTCTGAGCCCCGTTCATGTACACATCACGGTAGAAAACCATGCATGTGGTTGGTGTGCTTTTCCCAAAGAGCAAAATACCCAGGGCTCACAGTGCTGTGCAAGGGCTGCAAAATCCGGCTCGCGCCATGGTATCGGCTGGGCTGAAAGGTCCTGTGTTACATCCTCTAATGAAGTTGTGGCTTTCCCTATGGCGGCGCTGGTTGGGGAAGCGTTTGTTATCTAGGTGACTACTGCTCCATTTCTAACCCCTGCTTGCACATGTGTGTTCATGCACAGGATGCAGAGGAAGAGTGTGGACAGCAGGTACAGCCCTGACCATGGTAAGCCAAAGAGTGAGTGAAGGCAGCCTGGGTGATGCCAGAGCAGGAAGTGGTGCTTTCCTCGCATACTTAATTTGTGTGTGTCTGTGTCTGTCTGTCTCTCTGTTTGTATCTCTCCTGGCATAGACAGTATCTTACCCTGTTTCCTCCTTTGTTAGCTGAACTGATGGGGAGGCTTCCAGATGGTGTGTGTGTATATATATATATATATATATATATATATATATCCTGTTCATTGTAAGACATTATTCTAAATACTGTCAATCTATTGTTGTAATGTAAACCGAAGTGATTAGTAACTTTGTTACCAGAACTTCGGTATATAAAACTGTTAAATAAATAAATAAATATATATATCTACTAGATAAGGGAGCCCTGACCGACGTGCCGCAAATGCGCAGTAGAGAACAGCTCTACCGCGCATGCGCGGGCGAGCACGTCGGCCAGAGTGCCCGAAAAAAAAAAAATGACGCTGGGTCGCTAGGAGCAGGAGCAGCGGCGGTGGCAGCAGCGGCGATGACGAGCAGGAGCGAGAGGAGCAGTAGCGGCAGCGCTCGCGAGGGAGGGAGGGACAGCCCCCATTATCGGTTGTGGATGAGGTGAAAGGGGAGGGGAATGAGAGAGGGAGAGTGAGCTGAGGGGAGGAGAGAGTGAGGTGAGGGGGGGAGGGAGGAGAGAGTGAGCTGAGGGGAGGGGGAGGGAGGAGAGAGTGAGGAGAGGGGGAGAAGAGAGAGGGGGGAGGGACGAGAGGGTGAGGGGAGGGGGGAAGGTGAAAGGGAGGGAGAATAGAGGGGGAAGGTGAGAGGGGGGGAAAGGAGGGAGGGAGGAGAGAGTGGGGAGGGAGACTAGAGGGAGGGAGGGAGAATGAGGGGGAGGGAGTGGGAAGGAAATGGACCGAAATTTTTTTTTTAAATGTAGCCCGTTGTTACAGGCTTAACGGCTAGTATATATATAAAGAGAGAGCGAGCAAGCCATTATCACAGCTTTAGCTTTTTCCTGTTCTTAATGAGAACTAGGGAACATGGCAGCTACCCATCATGGGAAGATCTGAACTCTGGTGATTTCCATAGAAACCTGTTTAATTTGGAGCTTGTCGGGTCCACTCTCATGAGCTGAGAAAGATGGAGAGGACCAGAGAAGGCAAGAGGGAAGAATTACCCCAGCAGAATGTTCTAATCTGAATTTCTGGTCCTGCCTCGTGGAATTTGCCCTCCCTCTCGCCACATTCCCGCGAACTCAGGAGCCAACTTTTCGATATGACTGGGGTGCCAGACTCAAGACTCTACCGTTCCATGGAGTTTGGTCAGTACTGGAGCGCTCAAGCGCCCCCAGGTGAACTCTTCTGCTGAGTTCCCCTCCCTGTTCTTCTCAGAACTCTCTTTTCTCACCGTGCTTAGCATTTGGAGTTGGGTTCGAGATTCAGATGCTCGCCTTTCCAAACCCATGCTCAAAGCAGATCCTTGTTCCACTGTAAGCCTCCATGAATCAGAGATATGGAGAGTACAGAAGTGGCTGGACTTCTAGGGGAAGCCCTAGATTTAACTTCCAATATATTAGGCCTTTTCCTAACACATTTTAATGCAGACTTATCCTTCTCATTCAGCTTCCACCCGTCTATGATTTAGATGTGGTTGTTGGCTATAAAACCTTCACATGTCACTGCTGGACATTTGTTAGCTTAGCCAGTTTGCTCAAGCTGATTCTGAAATACTCTCTGGCCAATCTGATTTTCAGGTTTTTCGTAATGAATATGCGTGAGAGAGGTTTGCATGCCCTGACTCCATTGTATTCCAGTCCATCTCATGCATATTCATTGTGGACATCTTGAAAACCAGATTCGCTAGGGGATGCTCCAGGACAGATCTGAGAAATGTCTCTGGCCTGCTCTGTGCAGGAGACGTCCACAGTTTGAAAGTGCCCTAGGACCTCGGTGACATGAATCTGGCCCTGGGGCTGAAGTGCATAGGTTATGCCAACAGTTGATAAAACAGAAATCTGAGGATAGCAAGAGGGAAAGATCTTCATCTTATACTTGGGGGGGGGGGGGGGGGGGGGGGCGCGAATATTTTAGTAAGAAAAGAATGAGGATGGGAAAGTCCCTCCTAACAAAGCACTGACAACCCGGCAAGAAAGAGAAGTGGTGAAGTGACCACACCCAGCCCTGTCTCGCAGACAGAAACTGGAAGCATGCCACATTCCCTAGGACACCCCAGCAGTGAGGGCTCCGCGATATCACAGGCAGAGGGAGAAATGAAAGAATGGGAAATCCTTCCCCTGGCCTGGAAGAGATGGAAGCAGAACTGTTTGCACACGCCTTTTCACTGAATAAGAGATGTTTCTTCTTTCTCTTCCAGCCGTTCTGCTTATTCATTCACTGCCTGCCGGTAGTAGAACAGTTTCATAACCCTCCAAATCCCACCTTTGGCCATTCGCTGCCGGTTTCACTCTCTCCACCCCTCCGAAGCAGTGCTCTTTTAGCTGATAGATGCTTACAACCAGGCCTGGCAGACAGTGCCCGTAGCTCTCTGGCTATATGGACTGATATACAGCAATGCATCTTGGGATGTTGGGCCCTTGGGGGTGGAGGGGAGTCGGAGGACCTCGGGGAGGCCTTTTCTAATTTTACACAAAAACAAAAATTCCTGAAAATTATTGGGTGAGAGGCCACTTTCAGTTTATTTTATTCTGAACAAACTGAAAAAGGCCTTATTCATCCTGTTTCATGCATTTGTTTAAAATGAATGAACATGACCTAAAGGGGGTAATCTTTCTTTTTTTTTTTTTTTTGCACATAAAACACTGGGGTCCATTTTCATCTGCTAGACAACTGGCAAACTTAATACATATAGAGATATAGATATATATAGATATATACACACATATATATACACATACATATATATATTATATATATATATATACACACACATATATATATATATATATATATATATACACACATATATATACACATACATATATATATAAGCCTATATATATATATATACAGAAGGCAGGGGGGTAACCTGCACAGAGCAGCAGACTGGATGGACCATTTTGATCTTTCTCTTCCATCACTGACTGTTCCAGTGTCAACTGCAAATATGATCACCACAAACTAGTCATGTTCTCTTTTCTGGGCCATTAATGAACATGTTAAGTAACATTTGGTCCCAGTATGGAGTCCTGGGGTGCGCCACGATTTACGTTTCTCCATTGGGAAAGCTGACTGTTAGGCTCTACTTTTTGATTCCTGTCTTAAAACTCAAAACCTGGCTTTTCCTCCAAGCCTTCCCTTAAGCTCGAACATTTCAAATTAACTCAACCAGACGCTTCTTAACTGGCTAGACGCCCGCTCCAGCCACAGTATAGACATAAGTTCTCATCCTCTAGTTTTTTTGCTATCCTTTTATTCCCAGGCTACTCTAGCCCCCAAGTTCTATCTCCCTGTTATATGTAACTGCGCTTCGGCCTTCCTGTTATTTGGTTATGTTTAGTTAGTCCCTAAGTTCCATGTAAACCGGTCTGATATGAATCTTGTCATGAAGTTCGGTATAGAAAAATGTTAAATAAATAAAAATAAATAAATTTACCAGATCCACAACAGAACATAGCCTCCTATCCCAAGACTCTTTAATTTATCAGATGCTTCTGAAAATCCAGATAACCCTATGCTATAGGCCTAGGTATGGATGAGGATTGGATATGGGCTGCAAATGAAAGCATGGGATGGCTGTGGGCATGAATGGAGTTTGGCTATAGAAAGTCAAAGGCTTGCTCTGTGTTTGCTGTGATTTCAGGTGCCGGCACAGTGGCTGCTTCACATCCCATCAGCGCCAGCACACCCGAAGGGAGCAGCTATGGGGCCATAGGTAAGGGACGTGCCATGTAGGGATCTGAAACTGTATGCCGTATGGCAGGTCCTGGGGCCGGCCAGCGCCATTTTCCAGTCGAAAACCCGGGGGGGGGGAGGCAGGTGGGGGGGGAGAATGGCTGGGGATTGCCCCTGACCCTTTGTACATTAGAGACCTGTGTGGAAGGGATAGGCATGGTCTGAGGGTAGGGAGGCTTAGGGGAAGGCGGACATGGCAGGAAGGAGAGAAGGGAGTACATTTTGCTGCTTTGAAATTATTTTTTTCCCCGCAAAAAAATACAAAATTTGGGAATTATTTGTTTCACTTTTACTTGAAAATGGAATCGGCACCCGCAGCAGAAAAATGTAATTAGAACTTCAGTCCCATGGCGCAGAGAGGGGTAACAAACGGGGAGTGTAGGAGTGAAGGGGGTATTTCTTGAAAGGAAACGCCCGGAGGCTCCCAAAATCTAAGCCTTTTGTGACCGGTTCTCACTCGATTCTCAGATGAATCCAGTCCTGGTGGCGGCGGCAGGAACGCGTCTCCTCCGGCTGCCGTCCCCCGGCCCCGCTCCTACTCCGACAGCTCCGTGGAAGAGGAGAGCGACTTTGACACGATGCCGGAGATTGAAAGCGATAAGAATGTCATTCGCACTAAGGTAGGCCTGACTGCAAGTGCCTCCCGTTTACACAAGGACTTGCAGGATTACTGAACTTTTTAGGTGTCACAATAAGAAAATAGTTGCTGTGAGAGAGGTCTTGTTATGTAAACAAAAAATAAATCCATTCCATTTATGTCCAGTGCAGTGTCTTTTGGTGACTTTTATTTCCCAGCCTCTGGGAATTCGATTTCTCACAGAGTAGGAGACAGCCAAGTTGGCCGATGGGTCAGTGGCGAGGGCTGCCATGTGCAGGACCTGCGTTCAGATCCCTGGGCCAGGTCTCTGTGCCCTTGGTTGGCTGGGGATGTTGTAGTATTGGTGTTCACAGCCCCCCCTGGAAGGGAGGGAGGGAGGTGGGTCCCAGCCATTGCTCCAAGGGTGACACCTAGCAAGTCAGACCTGGGATCCATGGCTGCAGAGCTCTGGACAGTGCCATGCTGCGTGACTCCCGGCAGGCAAATGTCCCTCCAGCGGCTGGGCTAGATAAGTGCCTCCCTAGGTGCTTGCACAAAGGCTCATGACGGAAAAGCCCAGTGGAGACCGGCGCTGATTGAGCTGGAAGCTCAAACAAGCAGCAGGAAACTGCCGGGGCCACAAATAGTCAAGAGTGGAGTCAGCTCGTCATAGCACCTTATTTCCTGTATTAAGCAAGCAAGCCGGGAAGCCAGGCAAAGATCAGTAGAGCAGCTCAAACCTGACAGCAGTGCACTGGCTAATTAATATAAACTCCTGTATACAGAGCCCCTCTTAATCTTCTTGGGGCGAAGTGTTTCCTGTCTGGCTGGATATAAACTGGAGCATTTTCATATTGGTGTTTTTAAAAGCCTTTCTCCAGGGGCTTTGATTTCTGCAGCACGCTAACCCTCATCTCTAGCCCGGATCCCACCATACAGCCCGGGATGTCAATTTGAAGAGTGCAATATGTTGTCCACATTCTGCCCCTCTTCTTCGTTTCAGGCATTCCTGTATGTGTCAGACCTGTCCAGAAAGGACAGAAGAATCATCAGCAAAAAATATAAGATTTACTTTTGGTGAGTAAAAGCCAGGCTACCTGGCTTCCCCCGCCCCTTTCTTCTTTAACTGAGAGCTCCTTCTCTCAGGAGCAAGAGATGAGTAATAAAGCGGGTGAAGGGTCCCTAAAAGCACCAAGCTCCAGGAAGTGGGATCAATCAGGCAGTGCTAATAAGAGGGTAACAGCAGCAATGCCGTCTCTGAGCCGCTTGGCGCTAAGGTGCCAGACAGGAGCACTGAAGGAGCAAAAAAAGGAATGTGATTTGTAGAGGGTAATCTCCCACCCTCCCCGCTCAGGCGTGGCTACATCTGGAGCCCCCCTTCATAGTGAGAACCCAAGAGGGAGATTACACTAAAATGGGAAGGTAAGGGCTGCCTTGCTGAAGCTTACCCAGAATGCAAATGGCATGTCTTGGTCTGCCTTGGCTCCTCCTGGGAGAGTCACTGAGGTACTGATGCTGAAGGCTAACCACCAGCTGGTAGAACCTGCTGCTCCTCTGCAAGGCCTCTGGGAGACATTTCTTGGCCCCAAGGTATTTCTCTATGGTGTGTAGCAGCAGGAGAGAATCTTATCTTTAATCACTTCTTTGTCTAGTCATATCTTCACATATTCTCTACTCACCTCACGTGCACAGGTTATACCACGTGTGCAGCCTGTTGTATTCTCTCATAATTTCCTATCCTGCGTTACTGCATTTTCAGTGGACACCTGCTTGCAGCCCTACATTTGGTATACCATCCTCATCCCTCCCAACACCCAGCCCTGCCTTGGCTTGTGCCCTGTCAGTCTGTAATTATTAGTCTACCTGCCCCCGTTACATGTATATGTAGAATACAGCTCTCCTGCTTCAGCCAGCATTGTCACTATATAACTCTCTCCTCCCACAGGAACATAATCACTATTGCCGTGTTTTATGCTCTTCCAGTGATCCAGTTGGTCGTCACGTACCAGACTGTAAGTATTTCACCCTCCTTTTTCTGATTGGATAGAATCCTGTGCTATGAACCGAAGGCGTCATGGACAAACTTCTGGGAGAGGAATCCTCTGTTCCAGTTGGCTGAGTGTCTCACAAAACTGGTTAGGAATTGATTCAACAATTGATGTTTGGTTTCTTTTACTGTTAACAATCAAACAACAATTGAAGCAAAGCCTTTCCTTGAGCCATCCAACACTGATATCCAGTGGGACATTGTCAGACTATAGAGGCCTGTTGGATGAAATTTTTATTTCATGTATTGACCTATCTTTATCGGGTCTACAAACAACTCAAGGTGATTCACAGCATATACAAATAATAAAATCATAAAGCATTCAAATAAAATCCAGATACAACAAAAAAAAATATATAAGATAAACCATCAACCCAACCCACCAAGTCAACTACCAGTCCTAACCACTATTACATAAAATCCCTAAGAAAAAACCTATTAAATAAATTTTCAAAATAAAAGAGCAACAAAATATAAAACTATCCTTTCCCTGTACGTACCAGGATCAGTCCAGGACACCTGGGTTGTGACCCCGCACCAGTAGATGGAGACAGAGCAAAACTTGTGGGCGGAGCTACATATGCTCCTGTGCCAGTCACAGCCCCTCAGTCTTACTCTGTCTCCAGTAGGTGGTGCAGGTGTAGTCACAGCCTCTGGGTGCCCTGAGGACTGATTCTTAGTTTAGTCAGGGTTATTTTAGTTCTTTTACTAATTTTCTGCTCAGTTTGTTTTTTAAGGTAAATTTTTAATTCTAATTCTGGTTAGAGTAGTTAAACGGAAGCTGTCCGTCCTGCCTCCCAGGGGGGTGGGAAGGTTCTGAGAGGACCATCCCCCCCTGGTTGAGGCCGCTGCTGAGGGTCGAGGACCCGAACTGCCAAAGCAGCAGCGTCGGGGTGACACCGGGGAGCCCGGTTCACTCACCCCCAGCAGGAGCAGGAGCCCCAGGACCTTGGACAGCGGCAGGTTTGATTTAAAAAAAAAAAGTGTATTTTTATTTTTCTTTGTTTGTGTCGGCTCTCCGTTTTCTTCTTCGCCGGGGGGGAAATAGGTCCTCGGTTCGGCGAAGGGAGGGGAGTTTTTCGGCGCTTTAAATTTTAAATTTTATTTTTAATTTTCCTTCGCGTTCCGCGCGACTGTGAGGATGCCTCGGGGTTCAGTTTGCCGCGCTTGCGGCTCGGCGCGCGCGCGGCTCTCCCGTGAGGGGATTTGTTCCGCCTGCGTTCCGGGCGGGGAGGGACCTTCTACAAAAAGCAGGGGGGTCCGTCCCCGGTCGGTGCGGTCGCCGTCGCGCACTCCCGCCATTCCTGTCACGCCAGCTGACCCCTTCCCGCTCAGTGCGGGAGCGGCGGCCATCTTGGCTTCTGTTCATGAAGTCAGGCAGGAACCTGCAGGGGATTCTGCCATGCCTCCCGCGTTGTCGCCTCAACAACGGTCTTCAGGGGGGGCTTCCACCGGGGGGGCTAAGTCCCCGGCTGAGGATGGTGATGATTCGGTCACCTCAGATTCGGAGTCCTCGTTTTCGGCGGATTTTGCCCTCCTGCTACGCAAAGTTTTAAAATACAAGGGCCGCAGGCGCAAGGAGCTGCATAGCCACTCCAAAGGGGACACTCCAAAGAAGAAAAAATCCCGGGATGACCCTGCGACAAGAAAACGGACACCAAGAGGTGTCCCGCAGGATACAGATACCGACTCCACCTCACAAGATGAGGTGGATCCGCCCGATCGACCCCGGAGAATGGGAGCTGACGGAAGATGCCTTTCATCTCATTTGCGATCGGTGGGGGCTGCCCCACATGGACCTGATGGCCACGTGGCACAACGCGAAGGCTCCTCGGTTTTACAGTCGACGTCGGGAGCGAGGAGCCGAGGGCGTCGATGCGCTGGTTCTTCCTTGGCCAACCAACGTGTTGTTGTACGTATTCCCTCCGTGGCCAATGATAGGCAAGATCTTAAGGCGCATAGAGTTGCACCCGTCATGGTAGCGCCGGAGTGGCCACGGCGCCCTTGGTTTGCGGATCTCGTTCAGCTGTCGGTGGATGCTCCCCTTCGGCTACAGGGGTTTCCGGGGCTCCTTCGTCAGGGCCCCGTTTGTTTGGAGGATGCGGATCACTTCTGTCTCGCGGCATGGCTTTTGAGAGGCAACGTCTAAAGAAAAAAGGCTATTCAGATGCGGTGGTAGCCACGTTACTGCGGTCCAGAAAGCAGTCTACGTCCTTGGCTTATGTACGTGTCTGGGTAGTTTTTGAGGAGTGGTGTATCAGCCGAGGGCTAGATCCCATTTCCGCTTCCGTCTCTGATATTCTGGCTTTTCTTCAGGCCGGTCTAGCCAAAGGGCTTTCTTGTAGTACCCTTCGTGTACAGGTGGCGGCGATTGGTTGTTTGCGGGGTAAGGTTCGCGGTTCCTCTCTGGCCCTGCATCCCGATGTCTCTCGTTTTCTTCGGGGGGCTAAACATCTTCGTCCACCACTACATCATCCATGTTCCTCCTGGAATCTTAATTGGGTCCTTTCTTCTTTGTCTACGGCTCCGTTCGAACCCTTAAAACGGTCTACTCTTAAGGATCTTACTTTAAAGACCGTTTTCCTGGTTGCGATTACCTCGGCTCGGAGAGTCTCGGAATTACAGGCTTTGTCTTGTCGGGAGCCATTCCTGCGGATTTCAGATACGGGAGTTTCCCTGCGGACGGTTCCGTCTTTTTTGCCAAAAGTGGTGTCACCGTTTCATTTGAACCAGTCTATTGAGCTTCCCGCTTTCGCAGGTGCTGAATATTCGGACCCGCAATGGAAAGAATTGCGGAAGTTGGATGTGCGGAGGGTTCTCCTCCGTTATCTAGAAGTCACTAACCCTTTCCGGGTGTCGGATCATCTCTTTGTTCTATTCTCGGGCCCAAAGAAAGGGGGCCCGGCTTCCAGGACGACAATCGCACGGTGGCTTAAAGAGGCCATCGGCTCAGCGTACGTGTTACGAGGGAAGCCTATCCCGAACGGTCTCAGGGCTCATTCGACAAGAGCTCATGCTGCGTCTTGGGCGGAATCTTCTCAGGTTTCGCCTCAAGAGATTTGTAGGGCAGCTACCTGGAAGTCCTTACATACCTTCATTAGACACTATCGGTTGGATGTTCAGGCTGCGAATTCTGGGGGTTTTGGAGAGAGGGTACTCCGAGCGGGACTCTCTGCTTCCCACCCTCGGTAATTTAGCTCTGGTACATCCCAGGTGTCCTGGACTGATCCTGGTACGTACAGGGAAAGGAAAATTAGTTTCTTACCTGATAATTTTCGTTCCTGTAGTACCAAGGATCAGTCCAGGATCCCGCCCGTACTGTTCTGAAGAAACGGAGAGTCCACTCATTTCTTTGTTAACTATTCCGGTTATTGCTTCGTTCCCTCGTTTTGGGGTTCTGTTCCGGTTGGGGGTCCTTGAATGGCTCCCTGTTAAGGTTAGTTATTTAGTTTGGTTGTTCTATTTTTTGTCTACTTTGACATTACGTATGACTGAGGGGCTGTGACTGGCACAGGAGCATATGTAGCTCCGCCCACAAGTTTTAATCTGTCTCCATCTACTGGTGCGGGGTCACAACCCAGGTGTCCTGGACTGATCCTTGGTACTACAGGAACGAAAATTATCAGGTAAGAAACTAATTTTCCTTTATTACTTGGATTTATATCTTGCCTTTTCAAATATGATTCACTCAAAGCTGGTTACAACATATTAGAAATTTAGTTTACAAACAGGTCATTTCTAGCTTCTTGCCCAATAATCAACTAATCGGTACCCCATCTGAAAACATATTTTTTACTTTTAATAACTCATGGAAAGGGCACGTCAAGAATGGTGGACTGAGACAGCCTCACCACATGTCCACAGATGCCTTGATTGGGCCCGCTGATGTGGTTCACTGAAAGAAAAATGATTAAAGCCAACAGTTGTGGAGAAAACAAACTTCTTCTAATAAAATGCTCCAAAATAATATAAGATATATACCTTGGAGAGAGCGAGGCAGCATTGTATACAAAGCACCGATATAACACTCTCAAGAAGTGATAGTGATAGCAATTCTACATCTGCTTTGATCACCCCTAAACTAGGTTACATAATTGCCAAACTTTCTGATTGGTTTTCTATTAGAAATGAATAATCTGAATGGACACATGGTAATTTGCTCCTGGCTTCCATGTCAATTATCCTCACCTCGTATCTAAATGATGTAAATTGTTATCTATAGCTTGCAATTAGATAGAATGTCAACTGGCCTTGTCTTTGTTCAAAAATGTTGTATAACCTTTTAGCTCAGCATCTTTTCTAACTTGTAGCATCAGTTTGTCTAGAAGAACAAGTACAAGGCTGAAGCTATAATGTTGTTTAGTAAAAGCTGCCTATGATCAAAAATCAAAAACTTAGCAGAACAAGAATGACAACTTCATGTGTGACATGTCCAAAAGAGTTTCACTGCCTCTTCACCGCTTTCATGTCTCCTTTCCTTTTAATGATGCGGCCGTTGCCACTCCAACTAACCTCTGGCCCACTTCACCCTCACAGCGGGTGTGTTGGTCTAGAAGCCCAACCAGCATGGTCTCCATCTGCCAACCTGCCAGTGGGAACATGGTGCTCCTGCTTCAGCAGGCTGGCACCACCGAAAATCCGTAGGACCAACCTCTCTTCCACCAGCATGGTTGAATAGTGGACAGGCAGACTGTACAGGTGCTGCGGGACCTACTGAAACAGCCTTATATATAGTATATGATTCCATTTTTCTAATTGGTGATCTGCTTATTGGCAGGCACTACTGAGATAACTGCCCTAGCCATTACAGTAAATACCTTCAGTTTTGGCTCTAGACTTCTATCTTCCAGGACAGGCAATAATTTGATGCAGTAGATCCATTTGTTGCCAAGGACTTTTTTTTTTCCAAATTATGACCTCGCAGTCTTTGCGTTTCCTGCTAATCAGTGACCTATAAAGTAAAAGCTGCAGGACATCACTTGCCGGGTAATGCCCTTCTCTCTGCAGACCATTCATTACTCGAGTACATGCAGAACACTGGCTGCAACTCAATTAGGTTGCAAGAGTTAACATTAGTAAAAGATTATAGTTTCAACAGTTCATCTTTTCTCTTCTTGCTTTTGCTCTGCAAAAAAATTCCTGTTCCTGAATGGACTTCCTTTCTGAATTCCTCCAGTCCATGATTCTAATAATAAAATTAATGCATCGTTTGTGCATAATTTTTTTAAGAGTCGGGGGATCCAGATCTTGGGCCTTTGTACCTTCTGACCTACCCTCCAGAGTACAGAAGAAATATTCAGGAGGCTAATCCCAGGTTCTGAATCCCTCTCCCCAATTTCTTTGCAGGTTGTGAATATCACTGGGAACCAGGATATCTGCTACTATAACTTCCTCTGTGCTCACCCCTTGGGCGTGCTAAGGTGAGTCGCTCAACGCGCGTCCTTTTCACCCAAATTCCAGTAGGCACCCGCTCAAGGCACATTTCTTTTTCTATTTCGGGTTGGTTCACTCTTTTTTCCACAGAAAACTATACCCAGCACACAGGGCTGGAGACGGTGGGGGCAGCTGTGGCTCTTTTTTTTTTTTTTTCCCCCATTTTTTTGTTAGGTGATTCCAGCCTTATGCATAAGGTGCTGATATGATTTGAGCATCTGACATGGAAGAAAACGTAGAGAGCTCTGACTGGAGGATAACTCTGCTGTGATCTTCCATCTCTCCCCCCCCCAAGCCAGAGCTGGATGCGCCTCCAGGCGGCTTCCTCACAAGCGCTGCTCGGCCCATCACTCCCGCCCCCTTAAAGGCACAGGGGGCTTGCGGGCCGGCAGTATTCAGGACGCTGCCCTGTCCCTAAGAGTGCTCCAGCCTGGCCCCCAGCCACATGCCAGGGTTTAGAAGGCGGGGATGCCTCACACACGTTTATGCCATTAATCAGTTAGTGCTAAGAGAGGAAGCTTGAGCGTGAAGGACAAATACGTGTTCTCATGTTTCTAAGGGTACCGTATACATCGCGTGTATGTGTATAAGGACTAGGGTAGTTCCCCCACCACTGTAAGAATCATTCGTTTTGATCTTAGTCATTGGATGATGGAATTGTCTGTTTATGTCTGCGTGTGGGAATGTGTTACTCAACGAAGTCTCTTCCTGCCCTCAGCGCTTTCAACAACGTCCTCAGTAACTTGGGCCATGTGATGCTGGGGTTTCTCTTTCTGTTGATCGTGTTGCGCCGTGACCTTCTCCACCGACGCTCGCTGGAAAACAAAGACCTCTACACCATGGTATGACAAGACACCCCCCCCCCCCCCCCATTCTAAGTACGTCCCTGTGACCAGTGCCATCGGGCCGCCCCGCTGAGGTCTGCGTTGGGAGGCTGGGCCTCAAGCGAAGGAAAGGAGTGATTTGTGCTCTCATTGCATTATACTGAGGAGGTGCTGTGGTTTAAGAGGCAGGGGGTGTGAGGGCTGGGAGTCGGTTGCGGGGTTTACCACACCTACTGTTCCAAGGGCTGTGCAGTAAGGAGAAGAGGGGGCAGCTACGAGCTCAAGCTGTGCCTGGTCTGGGACCTGCAATCCCACAGTGCAGGGGAGAGAGACGCCAGCTCGACTCTTGGAAGGCGAGGGAACTTGGGTTGTCTGACGCCAGACGTCAAAATAGAGCTCAGGATTCAAGTGAGCGTCTGCCGGCCTCTGTTTTGGGAGAAAAGGGGTCGGAGACCTTTTGGGTAAGACAATGCTTTAGTTGTGAATACTGATAATACAGTGGGAAGGAAGGGGCTCCATATGACTTCCTGAGGTTCTCACGCGTCCCGACTTCGTTGAACATGCACACATTTTTAAAGCGTGTCATCCCTGTCTGGGACCACCACTTAAATACCCCGTCACTCCCTGCAGCAGGTTTAAATTCAGAACTGTCGTATCTTGGCAACAGAGGACAAGTGGGCCTTGCAGCTTCCTGGTGCATCGATGTCAGATCGTAAGGCCGTGTCAGCAAGAATGTTCTGCCCTTCTACACATATTCAGGAGGTGGCGGTTTAGTAAAAGTTATATCACTCAATAAGAGATGCTTGGCAGTCTGTTTCAGTAAACTTTGAGAACTAAATTCCCTTCAGGATAAGGCAGGCCCTAAGCTGGGCTGCAGGATGATAATTATAGAACTTGGGACTGGCGAGGCCACCACCACCTCGCTGCCCTGCCCACTAGAGAACTCAGAAAATGGGAGACTCCAAGCAAATCTCAAAACCAAAGTGCCCAGATCCCCGAAAAACTCTGTGGGACTCCCAATGGGAGGATATGGAGTAAGAAAGGACTCTCAGCAAGAAATAATTTTAACGCCATTAACTTACCCTGGCCAAGATGAGAATAATGCCTGCCCCCTTGCCTTCAATCTTAAGCTGTTTTACCAAAGGGGTAAAATTAAAACTGCAGACCCCCACGTGGGTGGATTGTGACAAAGAAGTTATGTGCTCGCTCATTGTCGTTGATAATGCACAAGTGGCAGGGGGCAACTCTGCCAGCCCCACCCCCCCATGCAAAGGCACATATTGGGAAGGCAGCATCCATATAGCCTTAAATCTCTGCCCGTGACGGAGCAAACTCGGGACCAGCTCAGTCTGTTCCCTCTGGGGGTCATTTTGTGACATCGCGTTTAAATGAATGTGGTAAATACACATGCGAGTTACACCAAGGTTCCAAGTGGACTTGTGTGCCTAGGTGGGCTGTGAGAATTACCCCACCAGATTTACCCGCACGCTCTTACATCTGCTGTTTGGTGCCTGTAAAATTTTGGGGAATATTTGCATGCCCGTGTTTGAACTTTCAGCGCAAAGCCCTCCCCAAGTGAACTTCTGCTCCAAGACGAAATACGTGCGCAAGTTTCCCTGCATGTTCGAGTGGCCGTTTCTGTGCGCGACAGGCCGTGTCACCCATCTGGTGGCCTTTTGTTGTCATTCACAACAGAATTGCACTGCACGTTACCAAAGCGAATCCCATTGAGCTGGCTGGGACTCCTTTTCGGCTCAGTGAAGGGATTTCTAGATTGTAGCACGGTGTGAGGGCCGGCGCTGGTTCTGAAGGCAGACACTATTCCTTCTTCGGCAGGAGTACGGCATCCCCAAGCATTTTGGACTCTTCTACACCATGGGCATTGCCTTGACGATGGAAGGTGTTCTGAGTGCCTGTTACCATGTCTGCCCCAACTATTCCAACTTCCAATTTGGTGAGTGAGAAATTCAAAACCGGTCAAAGCTGTCGGGGGGGGGGGGGGGGGGGGGGAACGGGATGGAGAGGAGTTGGGTCAGCTGGATGTTTTATGTAGGAACCTCTGGCAGGAATGAGTGACGGGTGCACGCATGGACTGATTGGAGCTGCCGGTATGTAGCGGTGGGGGAAGGTCTTGATTAGGACAGGACGGTGAACAAAAGTAGTGTGGACCCCTGGGAGAGCAGGGAGGAATTAAAGAAGCCTACAGTTACAGAACCCAGCAATTCTTGGCTCCTCCATGAAAGCTAGATTAGCTGTGTAATGATCTTTTGATAGTTTAGTTTCCATTAACAATGTTATATACTGTATACACACAGATGTGCATCATACCCAAGTAATATGGCGCCTGGTTGTGCGATGTAAGAAGGTGAAGCCTGCCCTTATTGCACTGCTAGTACACCTGGAGCAGAAAACCTTTATATAAAAGCAGGGGCTAAACCCTAAACCTCCAGCTGTGGTGCCTGCAAGACTCTGTTGCTCTAATGTTTGTTTTTTTAACTAGAATGCCCTTCTCTCAAAATTGGACCAACAGTTGGGATAAAACTAGGCTAAAGTCCATCGCGTTGGTGTCCTTACTTACCCAGTGCTGTCTGGGGTGCATCTTTAACGCAATATGATGTTTTGGACGGGATGTTCTGCTTTGGTTTGGGGAATGTGCACTTGTTACGGGGGAGGAGCTGATGGGGGGGGGTCTCTTATCCCACTCTGCCCTCAGACACCTCCTTCATGTACATGATCGCCGGGCTCTGCATGCTGAAGCTGTATCAAACTCGCCACCCAGACATCAACGCCAGCGCCTATGCGGCGTACGCCTCCTTCGCCGCAGTGATCTTCCTGGCCGTCCTAGGAGTGGTAAGTTGCCTTCTGGCCCTTTTTGCCTTCAAGGGTGATTGCATGGCAAAAAAAAAAAAGAGAGATGGCAAGTCACAGTGCAGGCTACAAGAAACCATTGCATTGAATGAAATGAAATTTTAAAGAGGCATTTCATGCTTGTGAACTTTTTTTTTTTTCCCCCTTTGAACATTGGGATGCTCCAGCTATTTGGGAACCAACGGTTGCTTCATGAAAATGTTTAAAACTTTAAATGAAAGGTGTTAAACAGGGCTTCCCAAACCTGTCCTGGGGATCCCACAGCCAGTCAGATTTCAGGATATCCACAAATGTATCTCAATCATATTCCTTGTGGATATCCTGAAAACCCAACTTGCTGTGGGGTCCCCAGTACAGGTTTAGGAAGCCCTGGTGTAAAATGTAGTTTTAAAATTGTTTCGCACCCGCTACGGCTTCAGATAGTGCAGATAGCTGCTGTATATGTAATGTGCCTGTGTGTAGATATATCTAAACTCTTTAAATTCAGCAGTTTCCTCCTCTTTGTTTGGGCTTCCAGGGCTAAGATTTAGCTCCATGAGCCTTCATTTGCACTTACTCAGAAATGGTTTTTCTCTCCTGTTTTATATCCTTTCCTAATTTACTTAGTCTGGTTGTTCTGGTGTCTGTCCTTGGCCTCGGACTATTCACTAGGACAGGGGTAGTAAACGCCAGTCCTGGAGAGCCGCCAACAGGCCAGGTTTTCAGGATCTCCACAATGAATTATGCTTGAGATAGATCTGCATACAATGGAGGTAATGCATGCAGATCTATCTCATGCATATTCATTGTGGACATCTGAAAACCTGGCCTGTTGGCGGCTCTTGAGGACCAGAGTTGGTTATCCCTGCACTAGGGCTCGTTCTGGAACCCTGTAATCATCGGCCCTAACTCCAGTCACCAGATGTCTCCATTGTGCGATGACCAGAACTCCTCTCCTCCACCCAGGGACTGTGAATGCTGCCTCCGCAGCATTTCCAGCTTTTGTCAACCTTGATTATTGCTAAGAGAGGCGATTTAACAAATCCATAATAAAAATAAACATAAACCTGAGCCAGGAATCAAAGCCATGACCCTTTGCCAGGCTGGCCCCTTTTCCCTGTGATTAGGGGCTGGACGTGTATCGAGAAAGCCCTTGGCCTCTTATTTATTAGATTTAATTTCCATCTTTCAGCATTTCAAAGCAGATTACATTCAGGTACTGTAGATATTTCCCTGACCCCAGAGTGCACCCAGTCTAAGTTTTTTATACCTGAGGCAATGGAGGGTGAAGTGACTTGCCCCAGGTCACAGGGAGTGGCAGTGGGATTTGGACCCTGGCTTCCCTGGTTTGTAGACTACTGCCCTAACCATTAGGCTACTCCTCTACTTCCTGGTGGCGTTGCCTGTCCGAGACCTGCAGGCTTCTGCTGCTGCTTCCAGTAACTTAGCGGCAGCTAGGTCGTACTATGCATTCATTAGAGCAGGGGTCAGGAACCTTTTTGGCTGAGAGAGCCATAAACGCCACATATTTTAAAATGTAATTCCATGAGAGCCATACAATATGTTTAAAACTAAATACAAGTAAATGTGTGCATTTTATGTAAGATCACACTTTTAAAGTACAATAAGTCTCTGAAAATATTACACCAGGCCTTAAGACACCAATACATCTCCTATTAGGAAAACGGACCAAGTCAGGCTGCTATAGAGTCCTACACAGAAACTACACGCCAGCAGAAAACCTCACCTGAATCACGTGCTGTCCCTCACCTAACATAGAATAAAGAGACCAAAACGCATAACAAGAAGCATGCAGACAAAAACTGAATTGGAAACTGCAACAAGCCAGAGTCTCTGTATGCAGTGTAACAAAGGAAAAAAGAAACATCACACATCCTTATAAAACAAATCAAGAAATATAAAATCATCAGCAGTAAAACTGTACTAACAAAAAGAACATATTTCGAAACAGCTGATGAGTGGAATATCCAATAATTAAAAACTCATATAAAACATTTCCAGATACCAACAAAATATTTCAAAATAGCAGACACAAAGATCCAGTAATGAAAAATAATAAGGATACAAAAATTTTTTTGCTCTGCATACCTGGGAACGTTTGATATCCAGGTGTCCTGAGATTGTTCTGAATTAGCAGGAGGTGGGGTGGTTTGCTTGGAACTTTCTCCTCTCTCAGTCACATACCAGCGCTCTCTCTCACACTGGCTCTCAATGACACACCTATACACACATGCTCTCAGTCACTCACATATACAAATGTTTTTTCTCTCTCACTCCTGCATACCTGGGAACGTTTGATATCCAGGTGTCCTGAGATTGTTCTGAATTAGCAGGAGGTGGGGTGGTTTGCTTGGAACTTTCTCCTCTCTCAGTCACATACCAGCGCTCTCTCTCACACTGGCTCTCAATGACACACCTATACACACATGCTCTCAGTCACTCACATATACAAATGTTTTTTCTCTCTCACTTATATAGGCTCTTAATTACACATTTACACACATGCTGTCTATCTTTTCACGCTTACACACACACAGGCTTTCAATCACATAAATACATGCTGTCTTTTTCTCTCACACACAGACTCTCATTCACATGCTTACAAACATGTCCTCTCTTTCTCTCATTTACACACAGGCTCTCAATCACATACTCACATGCTCCCTCACCTAAATCAGCTCTCAATCACACACAGACACACATGGTCTCTCTCTCTCATTTAAACACAGGCTCTCAATCACATACTCACATGCTCCATCACCTAAACCAGCTGTCAATCAGACACAGACACACATGATCTCTCTCTTACTTATACACACAGGCTCTTAATCATACATACACATGATCTCTCTCACACACAAAGGATCTCAATCATACACACATACTCTTTCAAACAAACAGGTTTTCAATTACAAACTTACACATACAGGGTCCCAATGGTAAACTTACATTCATGCTCTCTCTCTCACAGGCAGGATCTCAATCACAGACATACTCTCTTTCACATATACAGGCTCTCAATCATTCACATACATGCAATCTCTCACTCACACACACAGGATCTCAAACACACATGCTTGCTCGCTCATTCACTCTCTCTCTCCCCCCCCCCCCCCCCGGGAACTCGCGGCAGCAGCAGCCACCTCCCAACGCTAACCTCCTTCATTTTCAGCCCTCGCGGAGGCGAAGGCGGAGTCCCATCGGCCGCGGTTGAAGATTTTCATTTTCCTCCGAGCCGCGCTGCAGTCTTCTTCCCGCGCAGGCACCCGATGCTCTCCACTTCCTCTTCCGGGCCGCGGGAAGAAGAGAGCACCGGCGTGCTCTCTTCTTCCCGCGGCCCGGAAGAGGAAGTGGAGAGCATCGGGTGCCTGCGCGGGAAGACCCGCGCAGGCACCCGATGACTCCAGCGCTGGCACCCGGCTGACACCCGATGACTCCCGCGCAGGCACCCGGATGACTCCAGTCGGCGTGCTCTCTTCTCCTCCCCCCCGCGGCCCGGAAGAGGAAGTGGTGAGCATCGGGTGCCTGCGCGGAAGAAGAGACCACGCTAGTGTGGTCTCTTCTTCCCGCGCAGGCACCCGATGCTCTCCACTTCCTCTTCCGGGCCGCGGGGGGGGGGAGGAGAAGAGAGCACGCCGGTGCCGCTGACTCCAGCTGTCCTGCCGCGTTCCGCCCGGGCTGACAGCATTTTAAGCCCGGGCGGCGGAGGACCGGGGAGCAGCTGGGTCAGCGGGGAACCGCGAAGTATGGCGACACGTGTCTGCGAGCCAGATGCAGCCCTCAAAAGAGCCATATCTGGCTCGCGAGCCATGGGTTCCCGACCCCTGCATTAGAGGGTCTTCTCCCCCCTCACCACACATACATTATGAAGAAAATAACTTTCAAGCTGATCATCATTTTGGATGCATATGGCTCTGTCTTAGTACGACAAACTCACCAGGAGTTTTCAGTGTATCGACATCTGATTCTGGTCATCTGAAATTCCACTAACTTGTATAAATGAGCATAAGCTTATTTTCTTTAGGCCACCTGGCATCACACCTGTAGCCTAGACTCATAGGGTAGTCTAACTTAGGGGCTACACTTGTCAGACATGTTGTCATGTTGTCCTTGGAACCAGGCCCACACTGAGGCATAAGCATCATAGGCAACTGGCTATGGGGTTGAAATTTGAATGCAGGAAATACCCGGGTCCAAGAGCCTGCCAGGGGAGGAAGAAATCTTAAACCTGGCCCTGTCTGAAAGATTTGCAGGAGTATTGGTGTCCCAGCAGATTATCTGCTCTTACCATGTGTTTATTGTATAAACATGACAAAACCCTATTGGATAGTTCAGGAAAATGACTCTATCAAGCGAGGGCCATTGGAACCACCTTTTGGCTCAGTAATAGAGCGACACGCTGTTGTGTGGGAGGTCGGGCATCGCTACCCGAGGCTGGCTTTGCGCGTATACCAGGATCCAGAGGGGAATGCGGTCTGCGGCCCCTGACCGAAAGATTGTCACCACCTTGGCTGAGTGAAGTAGAAGGAGGAGTTTAAAATGAGGAAAAGCTAGGAGCAGGGGGTATAAGGGAAACCTGGGTAGTTTCAGATTTAAAATAATGGTGCCGTAGCTCCAGTTCAGGCTGGCTCCAATTGAATTGGAAACCCGGGAGAGTAAAAGGGAAACTGCAGGTCAGTCTCCTTCCGGAAGGTGCTGACACTGACGAGCATCCACATGCATGTCAGCCACTGACAGACCATCCAGTTTTACTAGTGATTCAGCTACAAATGATCCATTTTCTGCCCTTGTGAGCTTTAACCTAGTGGCACACCAGTAGAATAACATCTGCTGCCCAGCACACGACTTAGGATATAATTACTACGTAGCACACTCCATTCAGAAGGGAGATTCTTTGCAACTAATAATATTTTCCCAGTGAGTCTTGCCTAAAAATATTTGGAGACCAGTGTATATCAAGACACCTAGCTCCTCCACCCATCACATAGACGGTATGTTTGTCACTGGAAGAAGAGAGTTGGCCAAGGCACGGAAAGTTTCTTTTAATCCCATGTGAAAAAAATTGGGAAGAAACAGGAGTTCTGCAAATTATCACTCATTAGACTTGACTGCAGTACTCACCATTTCCCCACATGGCCTCCCAGTAGCTAACTGCATGATTTCAGTTCTCCAAGCCATTTAATTATTCAGTAAGAAAGTTTGAGGCTGACCAGGTTTCTGGTTGAAAGCTTCTAGCCACCCCTTGGTTTTTGGACCTGGCATCCTCGGGGCATTGTGATATTTACAGTCCTGCATCTTTCATTGGAAACGGGCACTGCAGGGACTGAGTGCATCAGAGCAGGTTATGAGGAAGCCTGAACTGGCCTGACCCCTTTCACAAATCGGCTCACCCAGTAGCTCTGACAGGATGTATGGTTTGCGTCATCTAGACTGGTGCAGTCCAGGCGACAAGGGCATGCCTGCAATTTATAAACTGGAAGAACAGGAAAAAAAAAAACGGCATTGATAAATCTTGAGCAAATATTTACCGCAGCTGGTAACATCTGTCGAACGGTCTCCCATTCAGTTTGCTTCCACGAAATGGAACAGTGATTCTCAAAAGCATTGTTGAAGCTAAAGACAGATGGATTGGTGCCTGCGGTGTTCTTTGTTCTTAAACGGTGCAGTGTAGAATATTGATGCAGACTCATTAGTTTAATATTAGTTTAATCAGAGTACAGATTTTACAAATGTCTGCTCTGCACAGTCTTTGGCCATTGTTATATGGAGTTCTGTGGCACTGAAGTAGTTACAGCTTATAAGTGTCTGAAAGATGTTGCTGCTGTAGGAGTCTGGTTTTAGATAATCCCCCGTGTATCTAGTCTAAAGCCGTAGGCGCTAAGGTCTGGGCCTGCATCCTTCTCATTTTATTAATCATTAAGGATGAAGGAGATGACCAGAGATTGAGGTTCTCCGGTGACTCAGTAGGCGGGTGGGCCCAGATAGAAGTCTTACAGGCCGATGTAATAAAGTGCACCCAGCCGAGCGCACAGCTTAACGAGCGGTTGGATGCGCGTTTTGGACCCCCAATGCAGTAAGGGGATCAGCGTGTCCAAAACACGCATCCAAACAAAGCTGTAGCTAATAGCACTCATCACATGTAAATGCCATGTAGATGAGGCTATTAGCTATTACCCCGCAATGTAAAAAATCTCCGTGTGCCTGAGGTGCACTTTTTAACCCATAAAATTTTACGTCTGCCCTGGAGCAGGCGCGAAAGTCTTTCTGTGTATAAGGGCTCAACTTAAAAACAAAAAAACTGCCTTTCTGTGGTTCTTCCTACTTAATATTGTCTCTATACTAAGTAGGAAGAACCACAGAAAGCAGCACTATGCATAAAAAAAAAGTTTTGACATTAAAAAAAAAAAAATTTCAGGGCCCACAATTTACACCCACAGTATGCTCGCTCCAGGCCGTGGTATATTGTGCGTGCATATTGTGCCGGTAAAATAGCTGCCACGGGAATAAACAGACACTCATAAATTGAGCGCCCATTTTCCTAACCCCACGTGCAGCCACGACTCCCGAGCTCCCGATGCTGGGGATGAGCTAGGGATGTACAATTTATCCCTAGCGTACCCCTTTTTTGCGCGGCAGCTCATTTGTTTATTGCGTCGGGCGCCCAGTTTAGAGCGCTCATATTGCATGGGCCTGTTAACTGGCGAACAATTAACTGTGCTGCTATGTAAAGAGAGACACTTTTTTTTTTTTTCCCATTATTCTCTGATTGTTACTGAACTTCCTTCTTTTTCTCCTTTCTTGCTGCCCAGGTGTTTGGAAAGAACAGTACGTGGTTCTGGGCCATCTTCACAATTATCCATGTTCTGGGCTCTCTAGCTCTCAGCACCCATATTTACTACATGGGCCGCTTCAAGATAGGTAAGTGAGCAGCATGGGGGACCTGTGGATTGGCGTCTGACTCTTAACTGCCCTAAACTGAAGACTAAACTAACAGAGGGAACTGCAAGGCAGGCCTCTAAAATCTGAATCTTTTCCTGAAAGATCTTCCCCTAACTCCACCCAAGCTGTCAGCTGCCCATGGAGGGCAGAGTATATCTTTTAACATTCCTATCATTCATTTGACTCCTGTGTCAATGAAAGTCTGCTAGCGAAATATGGATGATGTGCTCTGGTTATGAGAACTGTACAAACATTTGTGCTATTGGAACTGGTCATGACTGATCAAAAAGTACAGATAGGAACTTCCCTTACCTGCCCCTTCACGCGCACACTGGTCTGCTCCCTACTCTACCCTTTGCCCTCTGCAATCATTAGGATTGCTTTCCTTTTGGTGAAGGGGATGCAAAACTATTGAAGGGGGATCACAATTTCTGTTTGTGACGTCATTTGAAGCAGAGTGCTTTTCTGCTGTGTTTTGAATAAAATGCCTTTTCCTACATCTATGAACTAAGCACGTTCTCTGTGTAGAGCTTTGTTGATCATATGCCCATGGGTGTAGGCTTCTGGCTTTGAATGTTACAGTATGTACTGTGCAACTATACAGTTTGATACTGTAAGTAGCAAGGAGGGGGATGCAGATATATCTGTGCCCTCTGAGCTCTATAAGTATCTTGCAAGAGGTCATATTCCAATTGTCTTGTGGTACGCAAGTTGGAAGGAAAAGGGATGATTTGGACCCCTCCTGCTTGTAGCTCTTTTACTCTCCTCTCACCATGTTGTCTTTCTCCTTCTCTTTTCTGCCTCACATTGCTCTCAGATGTATCCAACACAGGTAACAATTTGACAATTCTTCTGTTTCTGATGCAACACATACAAGTCAACATATGGTACATGCAGGATCCATGAGACCCCCTTCATGGCCCGAAAAGTAGTTATGCATGTTTTCTGTTGAAGTAAAAACAAAAAACTGAGTACCATAGTAACCCAGCAAAAACAAATGTTTTCAGAGAAACAAAATAATTGACTAGAGGTGGTGGCAAAATTATTTTTTTTATTAGTTTGACAAATGTTTGAAATAGCAGTAAAAGAACTGCAAATGAACCTTGACCTCAAAAGATGGCAAGGGATACCGTTCTATTAATGAAGTTGGTCACTGCACCAACCAGGGGTTGGGTGCAGAGATCCATCTTGGGTGCTAATAGTTGGGCAGTTCTAAAGTGATGCATATACAGTATTCATTATAGGAGTCAAATTCAGCTAAAAAGTGACCACCTCTTCATGACATTCTAATTTGGTGGGTCCTACCAGAGGAATCGCTTTAATGTCTGTCAGTTGGCATAAGGGCAGAAATCTGGCAAAGGTTCCTGGGCCTGGGGAAGATTTTCTGTTTATCCTCCTCCTGTGGTCCACTGTGAGATCGGGACCTGTGCCCGAGACTCTAACAGAACTCAAATTCATGCACAAAGTGAGGAAGGCGTGTGGCTGTAAGGTGCCTTCTCCCAGCTTAAGCCACCAAGAGCTGGCAGTGGAGCAGGCCAGGAGACATGGCCTCAACAGGTGCCAGAGCCTTGGCTGGGCCTCTGCCACCTGCAAAGCATTACCATACCTGGGCCCTTGTAACAGAGCAAAGTGTCCCTTATGAACTCCACCTCTTTGCATGAAAATCCAAACAGAGAATGAAGGAATATTGAGAGCGCGCCATTTTGTTTATAATTATTTGGGGCCAAGACCCGGCAAACATGAGGGGAGAGGTTTTTTGTTGTTGTTGTTGTTTTTAATTTTAAGATGAAAAATGTTCAGTCACCACCATAAAGAGAGGTAGGAGGAGAACAGAAACACTATTCATTATAGAAAGATGCCTGAGATCAGCCTTCAGAGGAACCTCTCTCATCTGGCTGTTCTCACACACCATCTAATAGAGGGCCAGTGGCAGCAGACGTGGAATCCTCATGAACATGAAGAATAGGAAGAGGAGCATGCTTGATCAAGGTTACAAACCCCTAGAACGCTGAGCTTGATTTTTACTAAGGCTTTTCTCCCATCCTGCAACTATGGGGGAGAAAAGCTGAGGGAATCGTACCTTTTTCTGCTAATGTTTTAACAAAATGTTTTGGTGTTTGCACGCCACTGGATTCCCTTTTCCTCTGTCGTTGATGCCAGATGAAGGTCAAGATCTAGCTGGTCACTGAAAGGAGCTGCCCTTCCCTCCTGCCGTCACAGTCTTTGACTGGTTATGGGCATTCCCAGTGATTTTACCATCCAGTTCCAGGCATTGGGTGGATTAGTGCAGGTGCAGAGAAAAGGAGGAATGATAGTGGTAGGGCTGGCAGTTGTACCATGATTTGGTCTCATTTCCTGTTAGTCTTTGTTGCTTTCTATATAATATCCTTTTGGTTTCTAAAGGGGCCATAGTAAACTGATTGGCCTAATGGTTAGAAGAAAGAACCAGGAGTAAGAACTAGGTTTTTCTCCTCCTCTGACACTCATTGTGACTTTGGGCAGGTCACTTGGCATCATCGGTGGTGACTGTCACAGAGCGGCCATGGTTAAAGCCTAAGATGAGCAGTAGGGCTGCCTTAGACTTTTAAGATGGCTGGGGCAGCCACAGTTTTAACCCAAATGTCAACAAACATGCAGTTAAAGGGTAATGGTAGGAATAGAACTGAAAGGTCAGGTAAGTGGTGGAAAGCAACCAGGCAGTCTGCATTGGCTAATTGGTCTTCGTTACTGTTGCCATGTTTAATTTTTTTTTTTTTTTTTCAAAGCTTGAAAATTTCACACCTGATGTCTTTTGAAAGCCTGTTAGGGATTCTGCAACCCCAAATCCATTCCTAGCAATGTCTGCCTGTCTCGTTCTATGGATGAGGCACCTATCAATAAGTAGTTATGTAATACAGATGCGAGCACTGAAAGCCCATCTAGGCTGCCCCGCTTATTCCTGTTCATCTGTTAAATGATAAACAGTCAGAATCGTGCATTAACCGGTGGTGAGGATGGCAGGGAAAAACCTGAAGCCAAATCCCAATAACCCCTGCTTGCCTCCTCTTTTGGCAGACTTTGGGATTTTCCGCCGGATTGCCTTGGTGTTATATATGGACTGCATCCAGCAGTGCAGCTGGCCTATGTACATGGTAAGGTAACAAGAGAAGCCAGTCAGGATCCAAAGGTTGATGTGCTGACCGACATGCAAAGGTTGTTACGTAACGGCAGTGCTTATTTATTTATTTATTTCTAGAAAGAAAGGTGGCAGTACTCAGATGCAGGGCCATCCTTGGGAGTGGGGCAGGGAAACTCGGGGGCAACCATCTGGTGCCCCTCCAAATAGTCCAGCTGCCTGCAACTGGCTGTGCAGGGCTGCCTTTAAAGCATGATCCCATCTCCCGCAAGTAGCAGGCATAAGGCAGCAGGGCTTTTACCTTCTGTGCCTCCTCTGCCAACATGGTGGCATGGGAAAAGCACCAGCGCGGGAAGGAAGTTGAAAGAGGGAGAGGCAGTACTGGTGCTCTGCTCAGGTTTAGTTTCAGGAAACTTTAGCAACACAAGCACAAATTTTGTCATGACAAAGTAAGATATAAAGTAATTAAAAGGAGAAAAAAACCAATGAATAAGGCTAATAACAATAGTTTAAATTACAGGATATAGAATGGTTAATAATATGGGTAATTTACTAGGTTCTGGTGCTGTTCTGCATTATTCCTGGTCATGGTTTACAGGGCCAGACTGAAACAGATTGGAGCAGAGAAGAGCTGCTCTGCTCTCTTAATTCAGCCCCTCCTTGGCTGAGCGGGGGGGTGTAGACTAAGTACATTCCAGTACTGGCATAAAAAAAAGCCCTGCACAGCGGGGATGGGCTGAAGATCCACAGTCAGTTTATTAACAAAAGTCTCCACAAATTTCTGAGAACATATATTCCTTATTACATTATATTTATAATTCAAACATATCATTTTAGGAAAAATATCACAAGATTGTGTGTGTGTGGGGGGGTTTGTTTTTTTTACCATTGTTGCATAATTATTTCAGACCTCTTGAGTTCCTTAAGGATCTGCAAACCATGGTCGATCATGGAACTTGGTTCCTTTTTAAAGACCTTAACACAGGAAGTGCATGGATGTGATGTTCCATTTTTAAGCGTCTAGGATAATTTACCGCACACAGTGCCATGTATGCACGCTACCAGGTCTCAGTATAATAGAGCAAGGTTGGCCGCTGTTTCCTCAGGACCTTGCCTTTCAGGGAGACCTCGAAAGGACAACAAGACACCTCGAAATTCTAGGGTGCACTCAAGGGCCTTCCACTAGATACCAGAGAGATATTAAGGAATTTTGGATGAAAAAAGAATAAAGGGCACGTAAATGATCCAAAAGATAGCACTTAATATAAGCCATCGATGGGTGCTATTTTTGTCTTCTGGGATAGCATGGCTGGTAAATGAGTGGGAAATAAATATTCCTCTTTCTTCTCCCTCCAGGATCGAATGGTGCTGCTCATTGTTGGAAACCTGGTGAACTGGTCCTTGTAAGTAACGTCGCATCGCATACGGCGCAGTCAACTCTCCGCTGAAACCATCCAGTCTGTGCTTGCGCACGTGCGATTACTTGTATTTCCTTTACCTCTCTGTTCCAGTTCTATAGCAAAACCTAAAACAAAGATAGCTGGAAGTTTTATTTAAACCTTCCAGGTGCATTTATAGGTTGCTCAGATGTTTTCATGGGATGGCATGGAGGGAGTTTAATATCTATTTCAGGCGTTCTGAGTGACGAGCTTCCCGCTGCACCTTTTAAAGCACTAGCGTTGCATCAGATTTCTGCAGTGAATTTTCAAAATGTACTGCAAACCCTTTTTGGAACCGCAGTTGTTAAATGAACACTGGATGTCCGTGTTGTGTTCAGCTGTATTTCAGAGGTTCAACCTCTTCCCTGGGGGCGGGGTGCAGCTTTAAACCAGCCAGTTCTGGTGCAGAGTCCATGAGAGGTCTTGGTCCTGATTTTAAAAAGGGGAAAGATTTTTGCACGACCTTTCCCTTTTTCAAAGCTGCCCCGTGGACTTTTTTTTTCGGCTGTTTGCGTGGCTGAGTTTGGCGGGGAAATAGCGTGCGCACATTTGATAATGTAAGGAATACGCACTCCTTCCTCATCCTGCCCGGATAAACGCGCTTTGGAACCCCCCACAGCTACTTGTAGCGATGTTCAGGGTGCGTAGTCTGCAGCCAGCCCCTTGATGCTGGGTAAATGGCTTTTGAAAACTGCCCTTGCCATTGCCCCAGGGACCTGTAGCACCCTTCATTATCCTTCCACTATTTATGGTTCAACTTTCTATTAGCAGGAAGAAATTGTTAGACAAAGCCCACTCCCCACCCCCCAGACATTGGCTCTTATGCAAAGTTCAAATGACAGTTAAACAACAATACATCCCTTACAACCTCCCATCCTTCCACTATTTAACGAAGAACCTTTGTGCTACTATGAACACTGAAAGACATTGTTGCTGTCCGTACTCCTCCTGATTCATTTTTAGTAGCTTGCCTTTCACTCTTCTGTCCCTTTTCAGATCTGAAAGACCCTCCCATCTTCAGATAATTTTTTTCCCTTGAATTCTTGATCAAGCTCTGCCTCCCTAGGAGTGTCCAGGTGACGTGGGAAGCCGAGTCCTTCATTGTCCCTTCCTCTCCAGATCTGAACAGCCAACCCGCCACAGGGGATGGAGGATCTGAAACTGAACCCCCCCCCCCCCTGAAAAAACAGCAAAGGCAGGGCGTAGCATCTGATTTCCCAAACTCACCCAACCATTATAACCAGTGGCAAGCCATGGTAGTCCAAGGCACCCCCCTGCAGATATTAAACTGAAAGAACTGGCTCCACTTCCTCTCCTGCTCCCCGCAAGGCTGAGCCGATATAATCTTTCCGTGATTCTGGCGTCGTCCCGTGTTGCTGCAGTGTTGCTGTTGGAGCAGTGCTGGATGATGCAGGGAGCACAGCAAGACGCTGTCGCCTGGCTCAGCCTCTGGGGCTCGAGAGGGTTCTGGGTGGGGTGGGATGGGGGCAGGAGGAAACCTGGAGCCAGCTCTTTTATATTACTGTCAGGGGTGGGGGATCTTTGGGCCTGTACTTTGGGGGATGGTGGGGATGGGCCTGTTGCCTGTGAGGTGAGTGTATTTATTTGTTTGTTTGACTTAACTGGCTAGGTTCACTGTATAGCTGGTTGGATTTAAAATTATCCAGCTAAACTTATCCAGATAGTGTTAGCTAAGTGTGTTCTGTGCCACGGATAACTTTCACTCGCAGGCCTAAGGGATTTGGACCTCATTAGAAAATAATTAGTTTTTAAAGGGGAAGAAGTTTCACAGGAAAAGTAACAACCAAAACCCCTGTGGTCTTTCAGCCTCCTCTTGGTTTGCAATTGACAAATCCAAAACTGTATCTAAGAACATGCCATACTGGGTCAGACCAAGGGTCCATCAAGCCCAGCATCCTGTTTCCAACAGTGGCCAATCCAGGCCATAAGAACCTGGCAAGTACCCAAAAACTAAGTCTATTCCATGTTACCACTGCTAATGGCAGTGGCGATTCTCTAAGTGAACTTAATAGCAGGTAATGGACTTCTCCTCCAAGAACTTATCCAATCCTTTTTTAAACACAGCTATACTAACTGCACTAACCACATCCTCTGGCAACAAATTCCAGAGTTTAATTTTGCGATGAGTGAAAAAGAATTTTCTCTAATTAGTTTTAAATGTGCCCCATGCTAACTTCATGGAGTGCCCCCTAGTCTTATCCGAAAGAGTAAATAACCGATTCACATCTACCCGTTCTAGACCTCTCATGATTTTAAACACCTCTATCATATCCCCCCTCAGCCGTCTCTTCTCCAAGCTGAACAGCCCTAACCTCTTTAGTCTTTCCTCATAGGGGAGCTGTTCCATCCCCTTTATCATTTTGGTCGCCCTTCTCTGTACCTTCTCCATCGCAATTATATCTTTTTTGAGATGCGGGGACCAGAACTGTACACAGCGATACAGAGGCATTATGACATTTTCTGTTTTATTAACCATTCCCTTCCTAATAATTCCTAACATTCTGTTTGCTTTCTTTTACTGCCGCAGCAGAATAATTTATACACCTACTCTCTATCTCGACAACAGAAGAGTAAGAAAACAGGCATGCTCCAGGTGAGGCTTGAACTCACAACCTCGGCATAACTCCATGCAAGTACTGCTCTATAAGTACCACGCGCTAACCGATTGCGCCACTGGAGCACTGCAATGCACCAGCAGAAAAAGACCATATGGCCCATCCAAAGCAACTGCTCGGTTCTACAATCGCTTCACGCCCTCAGAGATCCCTTGTGTTTATCTCAAGCTCTCTTGAGTTCATACTGTCCTTGATTCTACCACTTCTACCGGGAAGCTGTTCCATGTGTCCATCCCTCTCTCTGTAAAGAAATATTTCCTTAGCTTACTCAAGTCTACCCTTTGTCACACTCATCCCATGACCCCTTGTTCCAGAGCCTCCTATGCAATGATACCATGGATGTATTTAAATGTCTCTGTTGTATCTCCCCTAGCCATCCTTTCCTCTAGAGTATATCTCTCTAGATCTTTTAAGTCTGTCCCATTGCCCATTTCAGTAGCCATTTTCTAGCTTGGCTCCGCCCAGTTTAGATCCATGTGCCACTGCAGTCTCCAGAATTGTACACAATATTTCATAGCCAAGTGTCCCCACCCCATCTCATCCAAATCAGTAGCTGCCTAACTAAAGTGCCCCAATGCTGCTGGTCCTTTGGTTTGATTGCAGCTCTGTGGAGCAGGAGACCCCAATGCCTTCTGTCTGGTGGGGCTCAGGGAAGGGGAGGGAAAAGACGGCTGCTGGCAGGACAGCATTGCTGGTGGCTTCTGCCTTGGAGGTGTCGTCCCCTCCAGCTGAGGGGTTTCAAGAGGGGGGAAGACCCCATTTATTCTTGTTTGACCCAGCATGGCTGCTCTTCCCATCTGTTGAAGTAAGTTTTTAGCCTTTTCTTCCTATGATGAGGTGGCATGATATTTAGAAGATGGGGTATAATCACATGTGTATCTTCCTTCCTGTTTTTTTTAGTGCAATCTTTGGGCTGGTGTATCGTCCTCGAGACTTTGCATCGTATATGCTAGGCATATTTATATGCAACCTGCTGCTCTACCTGGCATTTTATATCATCATGAAGGTAAAGCCTAAACATCGTTTCCAATTAATATTATTTACTGAATTTTTTTTGTACTGTATTTTTAGTATTCGTGAAGGTTATGGGATTAAAAATGTAGCCCTCGCAATTACTGCATAAAGCAAGAAGGCGGTCGCATTTGCCAAGAGCTGACATGGAAACATGGGAAATGAAAGGAAAAAAAAGCCCAAACTGGCCCTTGGTAGAGCCACATACATTCTCATAGTCAACCCATACTAGCCTTCCCCACCCTCCACCCCTTTCATGTGAACTTTCAGCTCCTATCCTACAGCCACTCTCCATATCAGTACCAAGCAGGCCCAGAATGCAGTAAAGTACTGGCCTCTCTCATCTCCGTATCAGGCCTTGTCGTCTTCCTCTACGACACTCTTACAAGACCCAACCCTAAGTCCCTCTTCAGTGTCTCATGACCAGGATTTCTACTAATCCCCACAGCTGCCAAAACTAGTGAAGCCATTGTGCAAAGCATCCAGCTTCTCTATGCTCAGTGGTTTGTTTTAATCATAATCACACCCATGCAGGTTACCCCCGTAAAGCTTGATGCAGTCTTGCCCCTGCTGTTTGAGTCATGACTGCTGCTGCATGCAGAGTTACCCCAGTGCCTTCTTGGAAGCATAGGCTGCTAGGGTCGTAAGTGCCGCACCGTGCAGGTCACCCCAGTGCCTTCTGGGAATTCCTTTGATGCTTCTTGGATGATGGTTGTATAGCCATGACAGCAGTACCTGGCCTAGGATCCTCGCCCTCATCATGGCGATGCCTTACATAAGCACTTGGAGCCCCTAGGGTGACACAATTCAGAGCTTGAGATGGGAATTAATCTTTGGTCTCCATCTAAACAGCTCATAGCATGAATCGCTGGGCCTTAGCCTCTCCTATTTATTGTGTGACCTTTTTTTTTTATTCCTGTGATGTGGTACTCATCCTGCCTTCACAGCTGGAGCAGAGAGTAAGAACAAAGTGACTTATAAAAATGTTACCAGTTAAGCACTTTTTTTTATTTACTCTGCTGCTCATTGCTAACCCCATCTCCTCTCCCCTTCCAATTCATCTTTGCACTAAACTTTCAGAGTTGTAAAAATAAAACAAAAAAAAAGCTACAGAATATGGGGCAGAATTTCAAAGGGGGACGCGCATAAGATACGTGCGTACCCCCCCTCCCGAAAACCTGCCCCAAGCTTGCCCTGCGCATGCCGAACCTATGTTGCATAGGCTGCTGGCGTGCGCAAGTCCTGGGGCTTTGCTGGGGAAGGGTGTCGGGGGTGTGGTGCCGGCCTGGGGGCATGGCCGAGGCCTCTGCAACTGCTCCTGGACTAGGGAATGGCGCGCCGCAACCGGCCCGGGCAGTCGTAACTTTTAAAATAAAGGTGGAGGGGTGGGTTAGGGAGGGAAAGGTGGAGGGGGGGGAACAAAACAAATTCCCTCTGAGGCCGCTTCGATTTTGGAGCGGTCTCGGAGGAAATGGGCAGCGCGCGCAAAGGGGCAGATTTTATAAATCTGCGCACACGCGTACTCTTGTTCGCACACCAGGCGCGAACAAGAGTACGTGGGATTTTAATAGATACGCGCGTAGCCGCGCGTATCTATTAAAATCCGGGGTCGGCGCGCGCAAGGCTGCCCAAAATTGGCAGCCTGTGCGCGCCGAGCTGCGCAGCCTCTGCCTCCATTCCCTCCGAGGCCGCTCCGAAATCGGAGCGGCCTCGGAGGGAACTTTCCTTTGCCCTCCCCTCACCTTCCCCTACCTAACCCACCCCCCGGCCCTATCTAAACCTCCCCCCTACCTCTATCCCGAAAGTTACGCCTGCTCGAAGCAGGCGTAACTTTACGCGCGCCGGGCCGGCTGCCGCGCTCCATGTTCCGGTCCGGGGGCTGGTCCGGGGGCCGCTGTCACGCTGTCACGCCCCTGGGCCAGAACCACGCCCCCAAAACGCTGCGTCACTCCCGGCACGCCCCCCCGACATGCCCCTCCATGCAAGTCCCGGGACTTACACTCGTCCCGGGGCTTGCGCGCGCCGCCGAGCCTATGCAAAATAGGCTCGGCGTGCGCAGGGGGGGGGGTAGGTTTTCGGGGGGTACGCACGTATCCCTTTGAAAATCTACCCCATAGTGCACAAATGTTCACCCCCTTGTGCGCGCCGACCCCGGATTTTAAGATTCGTGCAGCTACGCGCATACCTATTAAAATCCAGTGCACTCTTTTTTTGCGCAGGGTTGTGCAAACAAAAGTAAGCCCGCACGCTTCTTATAAAATCTACCCCTATTCTTCCATGGCATACTCTGAAGCCATTTATAGATTTACTGCAAGTATCTGATTTTTGTGCAGCTTCGGAGTTCAGAGAAGATCCAGCCCCTGCCTCTGTTTTGTATCATCGCCACAGCTGTCGTCTGGGGCTCAGCCCTTTACTTCTTCTTCCAGAATCTGAGCAGCTGGGAGGTAACCGCTATATGTTTGTCTCTTTCAGGGTTTATTTCTTATCTTTTTGGGGGTATTTTTTAATGATGGAGAAAATAGAAATTGATGGCATGATGTATGGGGTTTGTAGATACTGTAGCACAGACAGTTCAATAATCCTGATCCTGACTTGAGTGTGTGCCTGCTGTGTCAGTATTGCATGTCAAACCCCCTCCCCCTGCCCATGATTATTGTACCTCTGCTCGTGCACCTCAGACCCAACCTCTAGCATCCTGTGCCAGACCACGCACATCTCTGCCAGTGCAAAACTCCTTGCTGTGCTACCACTGGGCGTTATCTGACAGCACCATCCACCACATTCCAGGCCGGGGACCTCACACAGCTTTCCCATTCTCCCCTCCTCCCTCGTGTGAAATAGCTGGAACGGCGGAAGAAGAATCTGCCTGCTCAGCCCATTATTAAGTATATAAAAGAACTAATGCGATGGGCAAGAGATGAGGGGAGAGTCAGGTTTCAAGGTCTCTTTGGGATCTCTCAGCTTGGCGGGTCCTCACCACAGGCAACAGATCAAAAGGAGGCCAAGTGGAGGGGGAAAAGGGTAAGCCGACTGTCGGTACAGTGTGCCCATGGAGAGGTGGAAGAGCTGTCCAGCTTTTTATTGAGGTGTGGCTTCATTACACATGAGGGAGAGAGGAGGCTGCCTAGCTTGTAGAGCAGGATGGCCTTGTCTACACACACAGGTGATGGAAAAGGATAGGAACAATGTCTTCCAAGTGATTAAGCTGTTAGGGCTGGCAGCTGAGAGCTCTCCTACTTGTAAGGAAAGGGAATGAGGCCATGCTGAGGTTCGGTAGATGACTGTGGTGGGGGCACTATGATTATTTTTGTTTTTGTGAACTGAGCAGCTAGTCCTGCTCAGTTCAGCCTTTCCTTCCGTTGACTAGAACCAGTGCTGACTCTTAACATAGGAAATTAAACCTGCGTATATGAGACCGATGGTAGTGCAAGGAAAATGATGGAATTATGAGAGGTTTAAAACTTGTGAGCAGTTCACCTAGCTGACCATGCAAAAAGAGATCTGTAAGGCAGTCCGAAGCGAGGCCTTGATGGACCTCTGTTTTCTTTTAAATCAAGGTTTGAACCTGCCTAGTTTTATCTACGGAGATTGATGCCTTAACAACTAGCACAGCTGCTCAAAAGTTTCAAACGTGTACTATTCCAAAAGTTTCCTATAGGTGCGGAGTCTAATGTTCTCTTAAGAGGGAGCCAGCAGTATGCATCAAGGATTTATGGAAGTATTCATAGTTTGCGGTATCCCAGTTCTAGAAGTTTAGGTCCAACCCAAACCAAAGACTACAAAAACTGGAGCAGTATCCTACAAGCCAGTGCCATTCACTTTCGGGACTCGAGGGCTACAAATGGGTTGGGTTTTCAGAATATCACTACTGAATATGCATGAGATAGATCTGACTGCACATACCTCCATTGTATGCAAATCTATCTCATGCATATTCAGTAGAAAGATCCTCAAAACCTGGCCTGTTTGCAGCCCTCGAGGACCAGAAGTGATTGCCCTGCTACAAGCAATCAAGCTTATATGGCTGGTAGCTGGGATATATCCTTAGCAGTGTAGACTTCAATAACTAAGCCGACTGGGTGGACTATTGGGCCTTTATGTAGACGCAGGTGTTTCTTTCAGCTTCTTTGAGCTCCCAGCTGGTGCCATGAACCTTCAGTCAAGTATCTAATGATTTATTTTGTATCCCCTCATAGCTTAGTTCAGTCATTGCCATGAGAATCCTGGGCTGGGGCCATGCAGCAGGGCTCCTGTAGCTTCCACAGCATCCCCAGTGACCTGGGCAGTCCTGAGCTGAGACTCTAACCCAGATTCCTCTTTGGCACTGAGCCTGCTCAGGCCACTTGGTGTATCTGCAGTTGCCTACCATGCATCTTCTGATGTATATCAGAGGCAACTCCTAACTCTTTGTCTCTGTCTCCTTAGGAAACCCCAGCTGAGTCTCGTGAGAAGAACCGCGAGTGCATCCTTCTGGATTTCTTTGATGATCATGACATCTGGCACTTCCTTTCAGCATCTGCCATGTTCTTCTCCTTCCTGGTGAGTGGAACCAGTTGGTAGCTACTCAAGTCTATCTTACACAGGGCAACTTTGAAGACTCAAGTACCAACAATCTCCTGCATCACTGAAGAGCACCACAGAATGTCAGAAAATGCTTTCCTTTAAAAGAAAAAAAATATCAGTTTCATGCTCATTATGTCTACTGTACATTCCAAGCTCTTGTCTCTTACAGTGTTGCAGCCCTCCCTCCTGGTACATTAAGACTGGCGGCATACTCAAAACCAGGGCTGAGTGTGACCCTCCTCCTTTCCAACCTTGGAGAGGATTCTTTGATGGGAGGGCCCAAGGCATTTAATGGAAACATTTCTAAGGAAGCACTGTACCCGTGCTTGTGGTGTTCCAAACTTTACAAAGATTTACTAAACAGTTCAAATCAGAAAGCTACAATTTATGCAGTCTCTTTCAACAGGAAAAATCCTCTAACCGGGATTGGGCGTTCACAAGGGGGTTTCTAATCGTTGCAGTTTCGCTCTCCAGGGATCCCCGCCATCCTTTGACTGGGTTGGAAGGATGCCTTTGAGGGATGCTGAGTGCTCTCACTCCCCAATATCCCTTTTGATGCCTAATCCTCTAATGCTTGAACTTGTCTCCTCTCCACTGGATTCAGATCTCCTTTTCCACATTGCTGGTTACCTCTCGCTCTTCCTGTGCAGATCTGGACTCAGATCAGGGAGCTCTTTCTACCAAAGATTGGCCTAGGATGAATGGTTTACACCCTTGGAGCAGGGATAATCTGCACTGCTGCCGGATCCCTCAGAAATGGCTCTTACAGTAAAGTATCAGAAGCACCACTCCAGGCACCTTCCTGCAGGGCCCTCTATACCCCCTATAGGAGGGTGCAGACACTGGGAACAGAAAGGCAGGCTTCCCCCTTTCTCCAGCCTACAGCGAGATGACAGCCTGGACTTCTTGGTCACTCAGCTCCAAAGCTTCTGAGCAGACTTTTCTCCAGTTTCTGTAATCAACCCCCTAGGCTGTAACTTTGTGGCCCCTCGTCGAGGGGAGTGTTAAAGCAAATGTTCAGTCCACTCACTGCTCTCCTCTGCACGCAGGAGCCTAAACCTTAGTGAAGGGACCATAATCCCCTTTACATTCAACTTTTGAATTTTTAATACTATATCTATTGCAGATCCCCAGTGCTGTTTGTACTTTGATGGCTGGACCAGCAAATTATAAGAGTGATTGATTCCATTTTTGCATAAATTGTAGAATTTTTAACCAAGGTACATGACAAAAAATAAAATAGACAACAAACTGAAGCCGGTGTTCCTTCAGTTGGAATAATTGTCAGAAAATAGTTCCTCACCCGTGAGTCTTATTATTGCTTAACCCAGCCACGAGCACCATTAATTTATTTGATCGATGAAACATCTACTTTCCGAGCACTGGTGGGTATAGCGGCCTGAGGTCCGTGAGCATTTATTTTCAGGTGGGAGCTGTGAGCCGTAAATGCCAGTGCAGGTGGCTGAGTATAGTACTTGAGTCTCAATAGAGAAATATCTGCTCTGTACATTCCCCTGCCAGCCGCATCGAGGTTGATTTTCAGCAGCTGAATATTTGCCCAGCATCACTTCTTGCCTAAGAGAACTACTTTTCTGGCTAAATAGTTAATGCCTAAGTGGTGGACGGCACATGGATGTAACTGGGGATGAGTTGAGTTGGTTGGATAAGCTATCCCGTCAGCTCCGGTCATGCCGAAGAGCAATGCTCCCTCCAAGGAGTGAATAGGTGTGTACAAACTTTTTTCGTGTGAGCCACAATTTTTTTTTTTAAAACAAACAATTTTTGAACACCAGTATTAGCATTGCATTTCTGTATATAGCACACCGAAAAATTTATGTGAGCGACCATGTAGACGCTGAGAGCAATGCTCTAAAATATATGAGCAATCGCTCACCCGCTTAGCTTAGAGGGAACTCTGCTGAAGATCTATACTAAATTTAGCCAGATAGAGAAAATTGTTGCGGGTATAAAGGCCATTGGGGTAAGGGAGCCGCTTATTTGGCGAGCAGCGTACAGCGATACGTTCCCAGGCAGACATTGCATTCCTCAGGAGAGCCACTTTTTATAGTTCCAGAGATCAAGCAAGTAAAAAAAAAAAAAAAATTAGGTCCAGGAAGATGATGATCGCAGTAATGGGGCCTGAATGCTGGAACTCTGGTGCAATAGCTATTAGACTGGAGGCCAACTATTTGGGGTTTTTTAGAAAAAAAAAAGTGAACTTGTGGCTGTTCCAATGTTTTAATTAGGGTAATCTTGTTTGTAATTGTATTGTATGTTAGTGTTGTAAACTGCCTTACTCAGCTTGCTGTTAGTGCAGTCTAAAAGTATAATTAATATATATATATATAAATGCTACATACTCGCTCACAAATTTCTGTGTGCTATGTGTGTGTGTATATATATATATATATATATATATATATATATATATAGATATAGACATACACACATGTAGAATGAATATATATATGAGAGAGATTCAGGTTAAGATAGCCAGATAGGTTTCTCCTGCTAAGCAGCTCAGCCATATAAGCAGCTGAATATGGCCCTCCTGTAGACCACATAATATTCTCCTAGTGCTTTGATCCAGCACAGAAACACATTCTGGCTTGTGGCCTGAAAATTAGCACCTGAAATGCTTGCTTGAATCCTATAATCTTGTTAAATTAAACAAAAGGAATGGGACTCGCGCCCTCCTGACTTTCCGTGGCCCTGCTAAAACAGGTTGTGCTTAACAACCAACTCTGGGTCCCCTACAGACACGGACTGGAAGAAAAACCTTAACAAATCAGGCCCTCTGTCTAGAAAGCTTCTTTCCTTTCATCTAAGCATCTAGGAAGAGTACTTTTAGCTAAGCATGTACTTATGAAAAGCTGACTAGTGACACCTAATGGCCCCTTCTTCGGTAAAAAGTGCTGTATTTGATTAAACAGAAATGAATCCCCAACCTAGTTGCAGACCATGCCTTTCACTGGATTAACTTGATATGTGTCTGACTAGCTTTCAAGAGTTAAATTCCAGGAGTTAGGTGATGGTATCACTGCTAAACAAAGGCAAAGGCTAAACGGGATGTTTCAGTAAAAAGGTCCCTAAGATCACAACAAGAGAAAAATGCTGAATTTTTCTCTAAAATGTTTTTTAGAAAGGTTGTTCTATGTTGTTTGGTATTAACAGTGCTTGACACTACCATATGCCGCCTGCAATAGCCACTGCAGTTCTTTGGTGCACTGGTTCCAAAACAGTGGCTCCTGAAAATCTTTTGGCTGGGTTGAGCAGGAGACCCACCATCTACAAACGAAGAGCAGTACAGTAAGCACTTACCTATAAAGGACAATATACATCGAACAATATGAATTCTTCCTCATTCTCTTTTGGAAGTTGTCAGAATTCAAATACCAGCCCTGTGGTACTGGGCCATGCATCCCACAGGGGGCTATTTCTGAAGCTTAACTGTTGTACACATGACATAGCTAGTTAAATGAACGGCATTATATAATTCACATTTATTACTCCAGAACTTTTTATGGCAAGAGTTGTGATTTTTTTTTTTTAATTTATTTATCATTTTCTAGGTCCTTCTCACTTTGGATGATGACCTGGATTTTGTAAGAAGAGACCAGATTCCTGTGTTTTAAGGTAGCAAGGAATGGAAGGAGAGATTGTTCTATCAAGTGGAAGGGGCCAAGGCCACAGGAATTGACAGTTGGCATCATGGAAGATTATCCATCATGTAAACATAAACCCACAGCAGAAGAAGAAAACAAGCGCAAGGAGAATTCTACAACGGAAATGAGTTTAGAGGGAGAGAAAACAAAGGCCAGCCATGACTACAGCATCCCTCTGTCCCTGATCCACCAAGCTTCTGGCATGAAACTTCAAAGGCTCGGTTCAGCATTGACCTTACCTTCCTTATCATCTTTAGAAAGCTCTGAAATGAACGAATACCACGAAGCTTTCCTTTTTGTTCAAGTGGACCAATATGGGGTAATCTTAGGAAAGTGTAAAATTGGAACGAGAGAGTGGTGCTCTTGTACAAAAGACCTTAGGTGTCAGAGCCTCTTCTGGTCTCCTGCCTGGAAGGGGTAGTGAGTTTTGAAGAAGCAATGTTCTCAGCCGCTGATGTGGGAAAGCTTAAACTCCAGATTATGAGAGGAATAAACTGGAGTGTTGCTACTGGCCTCTTGTGGGCCGAGCTCCACGTGCAGAGTTGGAGCCATAAACTGATGTCACTTCTTGGCCTTTGGCCAAGATTGACAAGTTAGCAAGGAGTTGGAAGTTGGTGATAGGCATACCATTTGTATTTATTGGGGATTATAACAGAGAAATAAAGACTGTATGGTCTCTGTCTGCCATAACATTTTTATCGAGTCTGCCCATCTGCACCAACTTCTCTGCTCTATGATCTGTCACTTGCTCAGAGCTCTCCTGCTTGTCCTCTGGTTTCTTGAATTCAGATTCTTTCCTTGTCTTCACCACCTCGACTAGAACATAAGAACATGCTGTTTCATGAATCCATTGCCCTCTTTGAAAGAAATATTTCCTTAGCTTACTCCCGCTTCTACTGCCTTATACTTATCCCCTTGTTGAAGAACCTCCTTTCTGTTGAAAGAGTCCTACCTCAGAAGTACTTAAATGTATGTCATATCTACCCCTCTACCATCTTTCTTTTAGGCTGCTGGTATTCACTCCCAGCCCTCAAGGACCACCAACAGGTCAGATTTTCAAGATATTCCTAATGAGTATGCATGATAAAATTTGCATATGAGACAGTGTACATGCAAATCTCCCTCATCCATATTAGGGATATCCTGAAACCTCACTACTTCATAGCCCTCGAGCAATGAGTGAATACCACTGCGCTAGAATATCTGTGTTTAGATCTTTAAGTCTAGCCCCCAGATGCTTTCAAAACAAAGACCATTGCCTATTTTAGTAGCCATGCTCGGGCCAGATTCCATCCAATTTTTGCAGTCATTTTGAAGGTGCTGTTGCTAAAATCATACAGTATTCGATGAGGCCTCACCAGGGACAGACAGGAGCAATATCGCCTTTTTTCCTGCTGACCATTCCACTCCATATGCATGCAAACAGCTTTCGGGCTTTTGCTGTCCCGTTTTGGCCACCTTAAGATCATCAGATACAATCACCCTCTGCTTCCACATTTGTTTCATGCTTAGAAGCATTATACCTTCTCTATTGTACTGCTCCCTAGGTTTTTGCAGTTCAAATGCATGACTTTAGCAGCTAAGATTTAACGCTAACAAAATGCAGACTAGACCATTCCTCAAGCTTTGCTAGATCCCTCCTCATGATTCCTACATCTTTCTGAATGTTGCAGATTTTGGAATCCTCTACAATAAGACAAACCTTTCCCAATAGTACTTCCACAATATTGCTTACAAAACTGTTGAAAAGGACTGAACCCTGCCGCACACTATTAACCCCTTTTTCCTCAGAGCGAACTTCATTTACCACTATCCTTTGTTGCTTCCCACTCAGCCAGTCGTGTTAGGCGACAAATAAGTGCTCCTGGTATGGACCCTATGTGGTACCATAGCAAAGGCCTTACTGAAATCCACGTACATCACATCTCGTGCTCTCCCCTGATCCAACTCTTTGATCACCCAATCAAAGAAATTGATGAGATTTGTCTGACAAGACCTACTTGTAGTAAAACCATGCTGTATCAGATCTTGTAATCCAATGGGTTCCAAAAATTGCACTATCCTATTTTAGCAGTGATTCCATTAGTTTGCTCACCACAGCCTAACTGGCTCATAGTTCCCAGCCTCCTCCTTACTTCCACTTTTAATGAATAGGAAATACATCCTTCTCCAGAACTATTCCAGACTCTAAATTGCTCCCAGGACATCTCTAAGTCCCCTTAGTACCCTCAGCTGTATTCCTTCCAGCCCCATCACTTTATCTACTTGGAGTTTAGCTAGTTTCTCGTAAACGCAGTCTTCTGAAAATCATTTGAGGTTTACCTTCTTTCAAAGCCCAAGTGTCCAATTTCTGTGGGCCTAGACCTGGCCCTTCCACGGTGAATAACGACCCGCAAGAGTGGTGAAGTAATGCTGCTTTACCCTTCTTAGCCTTTATACAGACCTGGATTTGTCAATAAGCAGGCCAGGCCTGTGCCTAAAGTGACAGAAATGGGAGGGTAGGGTGCTGAAGATTTGCTGCCTTTCAGGGGTGCAGAATCTGCTTCCTACTCCAGCTCCTCCCCTCCCAGGCAGTGGTCAGGGAACAGCAGAGGAGGGGGGAGTGAGCGTGCTGCAGGCAGAGTAAAGAGGGAGCATTTTGGGGAGATTAGGAGGGGCTGAATAGAGATGATTAGAGTGGGAAGAAAGGCTGGAGAATGAGAGGAGGACTAGCTGGGGAGTTTTCACCTCTGTGGGAGCGAGGGGAACAAAGGTAGGGGGGTAGTGTTTGTGTGAGAGAGAAGGGATTAGCTCCACGTGTATGTTGACTTGGGTGAGATGTCAGAGAGGGGATGGAGCATGGTAGAGATACCTCCCTCCTCTTCCCAACCACTCGCATTCATATCCTCCCTCTGTTGACTTTGGATTATATCCCCCAAATCTTGGACCTTCCCTTCTCCCCAGATCCTGGAACTCACTCCCCAACCCTTCCTATTACCTCCTCACTTCAAGAACCAGCCTCTTTCTTCCCTATCCCACATTACTAGCATCAGTAGCATGGGATCTTCTTAGTGTTTGGGTAATTGCCAGGTTCTTATGGCCTGGTTTGGCCCCTGTTGGAAACAGGATGCGGAGCGTGATGGACCCTTGGTCTGACCCAGCATGGCATGTTCTTATATTCTTATTCCTAATCTTCCCCTCCTCACCTCTTGTCCTCTTTCCTTCTCCCCCTCTCTTCACCCCATTCCTGATCCTCCTCCCATCTCTGACATCTCCTCCCTGTACTGATACTTGAGATCACTTTTCTTCACCCATAAAAATGAAATAAATTATAATTAATTTTACTAATATCTATACTGTAAAAAAAGTATGTAATATAAAAGATGGAAATGTTTTTGTAACTTTTTAAAATTTTTAACAGTGAATTTACCCAAAGGTGCTGAAGGAAACCAGGAGACTGGCTTAGACCACCTGCTCCCTGTTGCTCAACCTCAGTGGGGGGAGGGAGGAACAGTGCCTAGGGGTGCCAAAATAAGCCTCTATGGATTCCTCCCCTTCCCCTCTGTGTCTCACAATATCACTTTTGAATTTCCTCCCATCACTAATATATCTGTAAAAAAATCTAGTCCACCCATTCTTCCTAATTTTATTTTCTTCTATTTTCATCGTTGCAGTCCTACTTTTGCAGCTTTTCCCGATTTTGGCACCTGTCTTCCTATTTCTACGATCTCTTGTCATTCATGAATGCTTTTTTTTCCTGTACAAACCCCACATCAGGGATAACATTAGGGGGTAAGAAAACCCACCTCTTTACGCCACTGAAGTGCTCCTGTTTTTGTTCATTATAATAAACACCAATACAAGCACAGGAAAAAGAAATTAAAAACTGAGAAGAAAAGGTCCTCAAGCATAGAACAGCAGGAATAAAGGCCCATGCAAGCAGTGGCAGCGTCCTTTAAGGAGCAGCACAGCCATATAGGCAAGCCAAGTTTCAGGACCGGACATGTCACTCCTGCCCCCAGACTTTCTGTCCACATAAAAACATGGAATGTGACCGCTGAGGAGGACCCGCTTCATCTATCCCGTTTACTTCTTGTTATAATGCTGCAGACCACAGTTGCTCTGATTTACCCTTCACTTTGCAACTAAGGATCCTCAGTGCTCACCATATGCTTTCTTGAGTCTCAGGGTTGTTGCATGGCCCAACACCCCAATGGCATCTAATGTTAATGCTTGACTGTCCACCTTTGAACTTCCTAACATGACAGCTTGTTCTAGAGCTTTCTTTAGCACTGAAAACAGCCTTGGGGAGAGGGGGGGGGGGGCAATTTTCAGATTGTGTTGGGACAAAGTGCAGGGGTAACATTCTCAGATTTTCAAAGGAAAAGGTCAGTTATAAGCTCCCTTACTGAAATGAATTACTTTTAATACTATTACTGGTAAAATAATTTAAAAAAAACCCCAAAAACTGAAAAGTGGTATTGATAGATGTATCTATTTTGTACCAAGCTGAAGGAGCAGCCCTCTATCTATTCATCCACATTATACTGAGAATGAAGACGTGATGTCAATAAATCATCTGCTGGATGCAGTACAGTGGTGCTTTCAACCTTCTTGCCATCAAAATGTAGACTTTTTAAACTGTGTTCAGTAAGGCAGACTGCCTCACTGGCAAAGCAAAGTTGCTTACCTTTAACCGATGTATTCCTTAGAGAGCAGGCCAAAGCAGCCACACAAGTGGGTGGACTTTACTGCTGCAAACTGTGCTCAGAGAGATCGACAGCTCTTTCAACAAGAGCAGGGGTTCCCGGGCAGCCACCATGAGTCAACTTGGTCATTCTGCAGAGAGGTGGAACATAAGAACCTGCCATACTGGGTCAGACCATGGGTTCATCAAGCCCAGCATCCTGTTTCCAACAGTGGCCATTCGGGGCCATAAGAACCTGGCAAGTACCCAAACACTAAGTCTATTCCATGTTACCGATGCTAGTAATAGGAGTGGCTATTTTCTAAGTCAACTTAATTAATAGCAGGTAATGAACTTCTCCTGCAAGAACTTATCCAATCCTTTTTTAAACACAGCTATACTAACTGCACTAACCACATCCTCTGGCAACAAATTCCAGAGTTTAATTGTGCATTGAGAGAAAAAGAACTTTCTCCGATTAGTTTTAAATGTGCCCCATGCTAACTTCATGGAGTGCCCCCTAGTCTTTCTATTATCCAAAAGAGTAAATAACTGATTCACATCTACCCGTTCTAGACCTCTCATGATTTTAAACACCTCTATCATATCCCCCCTCAGCTGTCTCTTCTCCAAGCTGAAAAGACCTAACCTCATTAGTCTTTCCTCAGAGGGGAGCTGTTCCATCCCCTTTATCATTTTAGTAGCCCTTCTCTGTACCTTCTCCATTGCAATTATATCTTTGAGATGCAGCAACCAGAATTGTACACAGTACTCAGGGTGCGGTCTCACCGTGGAGCGATATAGAGGCATTATGACATTTTCCATTTTATTAACCATTCCCTTCCTAATAATTCCTAACATTCTATTTGCTTTTTTGACTGCCGCAGCACACTAAACCGATTTCAACGTGTTATCCACTATGACGCCTAGATCTCTTTCTTGGGTGGTAGCACCTAATATGGAACCTAACATTGTGTAATTATAGCATGGGTTATTTTTCCCTATACGCAACACCTTGCACTTATCCACATTAAATTTCATCTGCCATTTTGATGCCCAATTTTCCAGTCTCACAAGGTCTTCCTTCAATTTATCACAACCTGCTTGTGATTTAACTACTCTGAACAATTTTGTATCATCTGCAAATTTGATCACCTCACTCTTCGTATTTCCTGTCCTGTTCTCTACAACAAACATGTTACAGGTAAGCAACTTTGCTTTCACAGTGGACAAGCAGGACTAAATGCAGCCACATACAAGGGAATACTCAAGCTAAGGGCTGCATTAGAATATTGTCTGTTATAAAGGAATTGCAACCCAATGGAGGGAGAGTTGAAGTTGCAAGTTAATCTAAAGTTTTTAAAAAGTCTTCCAAGACAGTTATGCTTGACAAAGGTGTGGATAGAAGACCAGGGGATGGCCATGCAGCTTTCATGTACTAAAACAGAACAAAGTGTGCTACTGAAGTTGAAGTCATGCCTATTTGATAAATGTTCACTTTATTAGGAAGATGAATTCCAAAATTTGTGTAGCAGTAGGAAATACAGGTAGAAAGCTAGGTAAGGGGGGAGGGGAGTTTGCTTTTTAAACTGATAGGTCTTGCATAATGGGTCTTAGGAAACAAGGAGATTTTCTGTAAGGTTTGGACCTTTCCAAGTAAAATAATGGAGCTCTTCTACAGTCCAAGGTTTGAAGAGTTTGTTCAGCTTTGTTGGCATGTGGTTTAGCAAACAAGGTTGATCCATGAATTGATTCAACTTGAAACTGAGAAACTACAAAATATGTTCTCAATGCTACCCTATTGAAAATGTGAGTACAAGGTGCAATTGCTACTAAGCATAGGCTGAGGTTACTGCTATCAAAAACAGTTCTTTCCAAGAAAAATTTAAGGTCAGTCAATGCTTTTAAAATGGAGAATATATGGATTTAAAAAGTACTACACAAGCCCATTGAGAAGGGGAAGAACCTGAAGGCCAAAGATGGTAGAGGCCTTTAATGAATTACAGCACTATGGGCCAGATTTTCAAAGGGGTACACGCATACCCCCCCCCCCCCCCCCGAAAACCTGGCCCAAACCCCCTGCATGCTATGCTATGCTGCATAGGCTTCCGGCGTGTGCAAAGCCCCGGGACGCGCGTAAGTTCCGGGGGGGGGGGGGGGGCATGGTTTCAGCCCGGGGGGCGTTCCGGGAGCGTGGCCGTGGCCTCCGGACCAGCCCCCGGACCGGAACATGGAGCGTGGCAGCCGGCCTGGCGCGCGCAAAGTTACACCTGCTTTGAGCAGGCATAACTTTCGTGATAGAGGTGGGAGGGTGGGTTAGGTAGGGGGGGGGGGGGGGGAGGGAAAAGGAAAGTTCCCTCAGAGGCCGCTCCGATTTCAGAGCGGCCTCAGAGGGAATGGAGGCAGTCTGCGCGGCTCGGCGCGCACAGGCTGCTGATTTTTGGCAGCCTTGCACGCACTGACCCCAGAGTTTAATGGCTACGCCCGTATCTATTGAAATCCCGCGTCCTCTTGTTCGCGTGTGCACAGATTTATAAAATCTGCCCCTATGGGAATAGAAACTGGAAGAATGTTGGCAATACACCACAGCAACACTTAAGTGAACTCTGACAGAGTTTGCCTTTAATCCTGATTTAGAGAGAATAAAATGCTAAAGAAGTGGCGACAGAGCAATTTACAGCTCTTCCTTTTTCATCTAGTAGGCAGTTTTCTTGCTTTTAAAATTACCTCTGATCTGTACTGGGAAGGGTATCACTTGTACTTCTTTGCTTTCAATATCCATGTTGTGAGTGCTACAGAATGAAGGTTGGGGTCAAGTAGCAACCCACTATACTGAGGCAAGGGTGTTGCGAATAGTTTTGGTTGAACTCACTGAGCAACTGCTAGAGGTTGAAGCTATAGCAACCATACCCGAGGTAGCTAAAAGGGGGCTATTCAAATCCTAATCGGAGAAAAAGAATTTTCTCTGATTAGTTTTAAATGTGCTACTTGCTAACTTCATGGAATGCCCCCTAGTCCTTCTATTATTCGAAAGTGTAAATAACAGATTCACATCTACTCGTTCAAGACCTCTTATGATCTTAAAGACCTCTATCATATCCCCCCTCAGCCGTCTCTTCTCCAAGCTGAACATCTCTAACCTCTTCAGCCTTTCCTCATAGGGGAGCTATTCCATCCCCTTTATCATTTCGGTTGCCCTTCTCTGTACCCTCTCCATCGCAACTATATCTTTTTTTCAGATGCAGCAACCAGAATTGTACACAGTATTCCAGGCATGACATTTTCCGTTTTATTAACCATTCCCTTCCTAATAATTCCTAACATTGTTTGCTGTTTTGACTGCTGCAGCACACTGAGCCGACGATTTTAAAATATTATCCACTATGATGCCTAGATCTTTTTCCTGGGTGGTAGCTCCTAGTATGGAACCTAACCATGTAACTACAGCAAGGGTTATTTTTCCCTATATGCAACACCTTGCACTTGTCCACATTAAATTTCATTTGCATGCCCAATTTTCCAGTCTTGCAAGGTCCTCCTGTAATGTATCACAATCCACTTGTGATTTAACTACTCTGAATAATTTTGTATCATCTGCAAATTTGATAATCTCACTCATCATATTCCTTTCCAGATCATTTATATATATATATATATATATATATATATATATATTGAAAAGCACCGGTCCAAGTACAGATCCCTGAGGCACTCCACTGTTTACCCTTTTCCAGAGAAAATTGACCATTTAATCCTACTCTCTGTTTCCTGTCTTTTAACCCGTTTGTAATCCATGACTTTTATAGTTTTCTTAGAAGCCTCTCATGAGGGACTTTGTCAAACGCCTTTTGAAAATCCAAATACACTACATCTACTGGTTCACCTTTATCCACATGTTTATTAACCCCTTCAAAAAAATGAAGCAGATTTGTTAGGCAAGACTTCCCTTGGGTAAAGCCATGTTGACTGTGTTCCATTAAACCATGTCTTTCTATATGCTCTACAATTTTGATTTTGAGAATAGTTTCCACTATTTTTCCTGGCACTGAAGTCAGGCTCACTGGTCTATAGTGACCCGGATCGCCCCTGGAGCCTTTTTTAAATATTGGGGTTACATTGGCCACTGTCCAGTGTTGAGGTACAATGGATGATTTTAATGATAAAAATGAAATTTCTGATCTATTAGTTCCTTCAGTACCCTAGGATGCATACCATCCGGTCCAGGTGATTTGTCAATCTGGCCTACTACATCTTCCAAGTTCACAGTGATTTCATTCAGTTCATCTGACTCATCACCCCTGAAAACCATCTCCAGAACTGGTTTCTCCCCAACATCCTCATTAGTAAACAAGGAAGCAAAGAATTCATTTAGTCTTTCTGCAATGGCCTTATCTTCCCTAAGAGCCCCTTTAACCCCTCTGTCATCTAATGGTCCAACCAACTCCCTCATAGGTTTTTTGCTTCGGATATATTTTAAAAAGTTTGAGTTTTTGCCTCTATGGCCAACTTCAATTCAAATTCTCTCTTCATCTGTCTTATCAATGTTTTACACTTAACCTGACAATGCTTATGTTTTATCCTATTTTCTTCAGATGGATCCTTCCAATTTTTGAAGGATGTTTTTTTGGCTAAAATAGCCTCTTTCAACTCACCTTTTAACCAGGTCGGTAATCATTTTGCCTTCCTTCCACATTTCTTAATGTGTGGAATACATATGGACTGCACCTCTAGGATTGTATTTTTAAACTATGTCCATGCCTGTTGACCACTTTTAACCTTTGCAGCTGCACCTTTCAGTTTTTTCCTATTTTTCTCATTTTATCAAAATTTCCCTTTTGAAAGTTTAGTGTTAGAGCTGCAGATTTACTTATTGTCCCCCTTCCAGTTATTAGTTTAAATTTGATCATGTTATGATTACTGTTGCCAAGCGGCCCCATCACCATTACCTGTTTTTGCAGAGGAGAGGTATTGGTGGAAAAGCATACATTAGGCTGTTGCCACACAGCAATGAAAAAGCATCTGACACAAGCTATTAGGTGCTAGGGTTTTGTTTTTTTTTCCTTCTCTCTAGCAGTATAGAGGAAGGCTTTAGTTGAGTGGGGCTGTAAAGAAATCTATTTGCAGAACTTACAGGACCCAAAAGAGGAACTGAACTGTACTGGAGAGATCATTTGTGAGACTGCAGAATTTGCTAAGACATTGCTTTTCCTAGGAGGTAAATACATTTTGGATACTGTAGAATATACCCTATTCTAAATCATGCATGGTTCTTGGCATAGTGATGGATCCTAGTCCTTGTTAGTTTACAAAGGACATTGCTATATGATTGTCCGTTTGGACTTGAACTAGTATTCGCTTTAACCATAGCTTGAACACAATGAGAGCTTTGCAAGGGACTGTTATTTCCAGGCTACTGTACAGACTCTTATCCTGGAGAGAAAACAATGTTGATGGGAGGTACCAAGACAGAGCTTATGGCAAGCAAAGCTGTCCATCTTATGCTTGCAGTTTGTGCATAAGTTGAAGGACTTCTTCCTCAATATAAGAACAATATTAGGAGACTTGCTAAGAAAAGGACAACACAAAGTGATGGATTGGGGGGGGGGGGGGTGGAGAAGAGTGAGAAAAAAAAACACTTAAAATATGGTGAGGAGTCCAAGAGAGCAAAGACAGGAATCGAAACCTGCACAGGTTCAGGAACACTTTTAGGCCTTTCTGAGCTGAGAGAGCATACATTCTGGAGACAGCACCCACTTGTGTGGCTGAATCTAGTCCTGCTTGTCCAGGAAGAAAACATAACACCCTGAGCTAAGTACTGGCCCTTGAACTCTGGTAAAATACAGCAGCAGAGGTTGAACAGGGTTTCATGCAAAACGATTGAACAGTGAACACAAAAATGAAAAACCTTTTTCCTGTTCTTTAACACTATGAAATGCTTACACTAATTTACCATCTTAGATGGATCCTGTTCCCTTTCTTTTTAGATGAAATGAGTAGGTTGGATCTAAAGAGTGCAAGACAAATTAAGGACAGTGCGAGTAACAAGCCTTACATAACTAAAATATTTTAGTGATGCTTTGCAAAAATGAAGCTAAAATGTGTTCACTGCCATTTTGCAGGGTTGGAGCCTGTATATCACAATGCACTAAATGACATTTGCCTACTCACTGGTAAAGGCAAAGAGGTTATAACCAATACATACGTAATAGGCCAACCATCTTGCTCCAATTTTAAATATAGAAACGACAGCAGAAAAGGACCAAAATTGTCCATGCGGTCTACCCAGTAAGCTTAAGGAAGTAAATGCCACTCCGTGCAGTTATCCCCAAGCCTTATGACAACCCATGAAAACTGCAGCTAGCAACATCTTTTACTGGGTGATGAGTTTTCTTGAAAACTCAGACAGTGCTGCATGACCTGCTTTCCTTACAGACTTGGTCATCAAAGCAGTCCTGTGCTTTTTCCTTTACATCTGCTTATCAGTAGCTTAGACCATAGAAGTCAGGGCCCTCTTGATTGTTGCCTGAATCCAGTTGTACACAGGTTGCTGCTCCGCTAAGGAAGGTGAAAGTAAAAGTACACAAGTGACCCAGGTACTACTACAACTTTAAGTGCTGGTTGATCTTGCTTTGTGGGTTGCTTTATTATTAATAATAGGAATTCCTCTCTCACTTCAGAGATTTCCTACCAAGTCTTAGTTCTGGACTTATGGTTGCTGCAGAGGGCAGAGCGCCATGGAGAGAGGAGGTGCCGACACCTATTGCATGCAGATGTAAAGAGAGCAATAGAGTTTCTGCTTTAAAAAAATAAGACACCAAACTGCTGCCTCCACATTCTGCCTAATTTAAATCACACATGCTCCAATGTCCCTCTCCAACCAGTATTACCTGGTTGGGGAGGGACCATCCAGAAAAGTGCATAAATTGGATACAAAAACAGACCTAGAACATTTTCTCACTCATTGGAAAGCTTACTTTTTATTTATTTATTTTTTTAATAAAATAGGTTTATATCTTTACAAATTATTACAACCATTAAAATGTGACACTAAACAAAATTCCCAAGATTTTTTTCGCATCAGATATTTACATGGTAATTCATTGCATCTTTCAAAAGGGGAATAAAACCAGAACATGGGATCCTATTTACAAAGTCAGATAAGTCCTAACCATATTTAATATGGACTTAATTCATTGTTTAAAAAAAAAAATGCCAGCATGGCATGAAGAATGCTTAACCAGACAGTGCTGGCTTTTGTATACATATTACATTATTTAATACAAAGTAGTCACGTTAACCACAACCAATAAAGTTTGCACTCTTACTGTCCCATAGAACCACACAAATTATGACATTCTCAAATAACCACATTTTGTAGTCATTTGCACAATGCCACACGCTTTCAGAAAATTCCTCAGGGCAGTGTCCAATGATATAATATATACATAAAAAATAAAGACGTCCAGACTCTGAACAATTCTGTTTATAAATACTCATTTATCTGGCACAAGCTGAAAAAGCACTAAAAGCCTGATTTACTAGGGCTCTCCTCCCCCCCTCAATTCTGCATGTCTATAAGGAGTTTAAAAAAAACCAAACCAAAAATAATTTGTGAATCAGGCCCCAAGCGTGATCGGGCCTGGATGTACATCTTGTATGTCTCTAGGTGCAGGACAACACTCAGCAATTCCACTGCCGGGAAGCGAAGGGGGAAATTCCCATCCCGTGGCATCGCTAGGCACATGCCAGCGGGAAGTGAGAGATCAGTTCTCTCCTCCCTTAATGAATACTGTTCGTAGCACCTATTACCTTTTTAGAAAGTTACTCAACTGGCTGCAAAAGCCACAGGTACTTTTTACCTACAGACTGAAAATTATCTTAGTAAACTACCTGTACACCTGCTAATTTGTACAGCTATTTTTTCCTGGGGTAGGGGGGGGGGGGGGGGGGGACGGGACCATATAGTCTACCTAGTTCATAACAGTTTGTAGACTTCTCCAGGAACTTGTCCAAAAACTTTTTTTTTTTAAACCCAGCTACATCAACTGCCTTTATCACATCCTCCAGCAATGAGTGCCAGAACTCAATTGTGCATTGGGTGAAATAATTTTCTCCGATTTGTTTTAAAGGTGCTGCTTACTAACTTCATGGAGTGTCTCCCTAGTCTTTGTATTTTTTGAAAGAATAAATAACTGATTCACATTTACCCGCAAGTACAAACCCCTCCCCAGCTCCATCCACGAGAATGCCTCATCTGCTGGCGGTTAGTTACGTACGCGGTGGCACTATATCCACAAATTTATCTGTACACAGGGAAGGCAGTTTTCTGCAAGCCTATTGCAGTGGGTAAAACACTTGTTTATACCAATGGAAATGGCTTAGTATATTTTTACACTACTATATGATTTTTAAAACAATGGCAGGAAACAAGGGTCTGTGTGTATCATCATATAAACAGTCCATGCTTGCTGCCCTTAGCCATAGCACATTCCACACTGAAGCCACGGGGGACCAGGAGGGACGGTGAACTCAAACCCGCTCAGAAACCTGATTGGGTGAAAACAAACACAAAAAACCCCCACAAAAACCATTTATTCCAAGGGATCAACCCCATTTAAAGTTATTTAAGATGCTTTTTTCTTTTCTTTGCAGTTGGTAAGATGCAAAATATTTTGCTAAAGTTATGAAATCTGAACTAAATTCAGTGTCATGAGCAACATATTGCTGGGACTTGGGACAGGTATATGAATAAAAAAAAAAGTAATCAGTATTTCCATTAATACTACATCTGTACAACATGAGACAAGCATATGCAGTGAAAACTTACAGCGCCACCAGTTAAAATAATACATCTTTCTAAAACAGTATTCTTCCATTCAGCACACTAGAGCTACCCTGAAACCATTTCATTGGAACACCGGATAAAAGAACAGAACTTCAAATACATATAAAACTGTAAAGTAAAATAGGACACTGATTTACTAGTTTTACAATACAGCATGATTCCAAAAAGATGTGGCATAATCCTGCTTCTGAGCAGGGCATGTGGTCCAATAAGGATAAACACGTCTCTTCCCACTGTTATTTGCAAACTCTTTTTTACTATTTCAGTGATGGCAGACAAAAGGAGAAATTCAATTACAGCTCATACAAAGGATCTTTGCACACACACAGTCAAAGTACTGCTCCTTGCTGGCATAATTAGCAAAAGGAAACAGATAAGCAATTTAAAAAAAAGCACGTGGGGAACAGTTGCAAATTCTCCCATAAGGACTTCTGTTGTCTTCCACCAGTCCCAATGTTTTCATAAAAAGTTCAAAAAGCACCAAAATCTTATTTTAATGCCAATTATTAGGGCATAAAAATGCTGGAGCACAGCCAAAGTGATCTTTCTAGCAGAATAACTGAAATACTTAAACTTCATTAAATTATTTGCTATTTTGCCAAGGATTAAATCTTCATACAGGGGCAGAATCTTTTGCTACCCTGCTCACATCCACCACTGAACACATTTCATCTCGATGAGGACTATAACCCAGGGCCCAATCATCTCTGGAAGACATAAGACCAATCAGTTGGTAGAATTTCTACAGCAGCTCATATTCAAACTATACAAAATGCACAATGCTACTCTGTAGTAGAAGTTCCAGCTCTTAAATCAATCAGGCATACTGAAAAAATTAATTATGTATTTAAAAACTGATATTCGGCTCACATCACATAATTCAAGGCAGATTATTAATTGGGTGTATTGGTTATAAAGACCAACATAAAAACGATAAAATAATAAAATTCTGCCAAACAGCCAAAAACCCTAACTTCTACTCAAAATAAGAAAGGTGGCAAAAATATACTCACCTGGCAAAAAAAAAATTAACAAGCTGCTTCCAAGCCAAATACCTGCTGGAAAGTTTTCACTGCTTTCTTAAACGTGGAAGCACAATTCATGCCCTGCATATTACCAGGCAACATGCTCCACAATATATGTCCAATGACAAAAAAAACCAAACTGCAATCCCGAGCCTCATCCAGATATTTCACAAAATGATGGAATCAATAAATGGAGGGCATGAATCGAAACAAAGCTGCAGAATGGCATTAACCTATGGAGGGGTATTTTGCAATAGCTTGTGTGCCAATTTCACAATTTTATAGTTCTCACGCCATTCGATGGGTAACCAACGAAAGAACTGACCATCAGGCATGATGTGCTCTTGAATGCTTGTGCCCATCAATGTCCTGGCAGCAGAGTCCTACACCATTTGTGGCATCTTGAGTCACGCTACCCAGACCAATGAAAAGGGAATTACGATAATCTAAGTCCAAGAGCCTGTAAAACCGAACGAAAGTCCTGGGCAGCAAGCTGAGGTTTTAGTATACGCAGCATTAGACGCAGGGTGCATATCATGGATTAGGGAGTCCCATTCAGAGTAAGTTTGATACTCTTAGGGCTAGGGAACGAGCAGAACTTTTCTGGTTTCAGTGACCTTTTCAACAAGACCAGACCCACTGCCATGGCTGGTAAAAAAGAGGTATGCACATCTCTGTTAAATCAAATATCCCTTATCCCACTGCTACCTGGCATCATCTATTTGAATAAGCCTTGCAGTTTCTGAAACTTAATGAAACTCATTTTTGCAATCTGTGTACCAAGTGGTTGACATTTGGTTACAAAATGTTGTACAGTGGCAAAATTCTAGGAACTGAAGTCGTAAATTCAACAGGATGGGCCAACCTTCTTGTACTGAATTTGCTGCTACACAATTATTGTAAAACAAGTTATCACTGATCTTTATATTCTTGTTCCCTGTATGTACCCGGATCAGTCCAGGCTCCTGGGTTTTGCCTTCCCTCCAGCAGATGGAGACAGAGAAACATGAGGTGCCACCTGCAGTCCCTCAGTATTTCTCTGTCTCCAGCAGATGGTGGAGGTGCAAATCCTGCAGTCAGATTTAAAAAGAAAAAAAAGAAGAAAGTTAAAGCCTGCAATACCAGTTGCTTGCCTCCCAGGGGGTTGCTAGGTCCTGGTGGGGCCATCCCTCTTGGTTTGTGAGGCGGACGAGCAGGGGGTTGGGGACCCTTGTTTGCTCGGTCCCTGTTTACCAGACAGGGCAGAAAGCTGGAGGTTCCAGTTCCCTCGCCCTGAAGGAGGAACAGAGTCTGCTGCCACTCTTCTGTCAAGGCAAGTGCTACTTGTCTTTAATTTGTTTTTGACTTTAGCTTTAAGGTTTAAAGCTTTGTTTAAAAAAAAAAAAAAAAAAAAAAAGGGGGGGGGGGAAGAGATTAAGGCAGGGCTTCCCAAACCTGTCCTGGGGATCCCACAGCCAGTTGGGTTTTCAGGATATCCACAATGAATATGCATGGGATACATTTGCATGGACTAAGGCAAAGTGGGATTGCCATGGTTCGGCACACTTCCCAGAGTACTTCATCATAGGCGATCAGGTGGCTTTTTTTTTTTTTTTTAGTCCCTATTGCTCCAGTGGAGGTTTGTTTGTGCCGCGGCTCGGTGCCACATTTTCAATGCTGTGTGGGCCGAGCTGTGTCGTTGTGGAGATGCATGTGCGTCTCTCCCGCAAGGGCCAATGCTCCCGGTGTCTCTCTGGAGGAGAGCACACGTCAGGGAATGTGACAACTGCTTCAGCTCAGCACCGCGAGCCTGGGAGGCTCTCTGCATCGAGGCAGCCGGTGGACGACCCCTTCCCACTGAGTGCGGGAACGGAGACCATTTTGTCCACATTCTCTGCTGCCTCGCACGCTGGGGGGGGGGGGGGGGGGGGATTTCCCTCCTCCGTTATCTCCTGTTAGGGCCTCCGGGAGAGGTAAGGAGGCTGAGGGGAATCCTGCAGCACGTGAAGAAAATTCCCTAGAGGATTCTGATTCTTCCTCCTCTTCATCTGAGTTTGTCCTCTTGTTACATAAGGCCAGGAAAGCTAAAGCTGGGCAGGGAGCTTCAGTACGCTCAAGACCAGCGAAGAGGGCCTGGACCTCTAAAACAGCTGGTGGTGCAAGGGTCCAGCAGGTCCTAGGGGTCCCAGCACTATCTACTGCAGTGGATACCTCCTCAGACACTTCAGAGGAGGGGCATCTGCAGATCCAGGTTTTGCGGAACAAGATCCGGATCAGGTGCTGAACAAAAGCCCGTCTGTGGAAGGGGATGATCCCAAAGTGGTGCAGTTGCTCCACAGGGAGGAGCTAGACCCCTTGATTCCTGCGGATCTGGAAGAGCTAGGTATAAATGTCCCGTGAGAGGCATCAGGTTTGGATGAGGTGGACCCGGTCATGAATGGCCTTTGGAGTCCAAGGTCCTTTCCTTTTCACCAGTCAGTCAGCATGTTGGTGTTTAGGGAGTGGGATACTCGCCACAGGCCTGAAGGTCAGCAGAGCTATGGTTAAGTTTTATCCTTTGCCAGAGGAAAACGAACTCCTGAAGGTCCCAAAGGTGGATGCATACCTTTCGGCAGTTACCAAGATGACAACTATTCCAGTTATAAGTGCTACTGCCCTGAAGGATCTTCAGGCTTGGAAGCTGGAAGCACACCTCAAAAAGATATGAGGTGTCTGCTCTTGGGATTCGAGCGGCTGTCTGTAGTAATTTCATGTTGAGGGCTGGCTTGCAATGGGTTCAGCAGTTGCAAGCTGATAAGTCCTTGTCTGAGCCTGAGGTGGAGCAGCTGGAAGCTGTGGTGGCCTATGGTGCTGATGCGTTGTATGATCTGATCAGGACATCCTCTCCAGGACAATATAGACGACTGTTTCGGCCCGCAGGCTTCTCTGGTTGAGAAATTAGTCTGCAGATGTCTCATCCAAGTCTCAGGAGCCTTGCCTTTCAAGGGGAAGCTGCTCTTTGGTCGGGACTTGGAGGAGATAATCAAGCTTCTTGGGGAGAACAAGGTTTATTAACTGCCTGAAGATAAGCCAAAGCCGAAAGGGACTTTTCCCTCATGTTCCCGTTCCACAGGAATTGGGCGGTTTCAGCCTACCAGAGCATCAGGGAGCTTTCAGCGCCAGTCCTCGGGAAGGCAGCAGTCCTGGAACCAGTCCTTTCATGGGAGGCAGCCTAGCATAGAGGTTCCTCACAGGGCAGTGGTGGATCCAAGACTACCCAATGATGCCAGGCTGGTTGGCTCTGTTCTACGAGGAGTGGACCAGTATCACGTCAGACCAGTGGGTCTTAAGTGCGATGAAACAAGGATACGCTTTAAAATTTGCTCGGCCACTCAGAGATTTGTTCCTGGTCTCCATGTTCTTACGAGGAAAAGAAAATGGCGTTACAAGAAACCATTTGTCGCCTTCGCAGGCTGGGAGCCATTGCTCCTGTCCCCATGGAGGAGTGGGGGACAGACTTGTATTCCATTTATTTCATAGTCCCCAAGAAAGAGGGCACCTTTCATCCAATTCTCGATTTGAAAAAGGTGAACGTGGCTCTGAAGATTCCTTGTTTTCAAATGGAGACTGTGCTTGGTGACTGCCTTGGTACACAAGGGAGAGTTCCTGGCATCACTAGATTTGATCGAAGCGTACTTACAAATAGGCATCCGCCCAGGCCATCAAAGATAATCTGAGATGTGTGATTCTGGGGGAACATTTTCAATATTGCGCTCTAAACTTTGGGCTGGTGACGGCGCCCAGGACTTTCATCAAGGTGATGGTTGTGGTGGCTGCGGTCCTCCGGAAGGACGGGATCTTGGTTCACCCCTACCTGGATGATTGATTGATTTGGGTGAAGTCAGAATCTCTTTGCTGGGAGGCAGTGGATTTGGTCCTCCGATAACTACGATCCTTGGGGTGGTTAGTCACCTTTTCCCTTCCCAGACTTTGGAATTCCCGAGGGCACATTTCGATACCAGGGTGGGGAAGGTCTTCCTCAATGAACAGCGGATTTCCAAGTTACAAGCTCAAGTCCGTGGATTGTTGGAGAAGCAAGTACTCAGGGTTGGGATTACTTACAAGTTCTTGGGTCTATGGCTTCCACTTTGGAGTTGGTTCCATGGACGTTTGCTCACATGAGACTGCGACAATCTGCTTTACTATCCTGCTGGGACCCGTTGTCAGAACAGTTTCAGTTGCCTCTCCCACTTATGGAGGTTGCCAGGTCCAGCTTCTTGTTGTAGCTCCTTCCAAAGAAGTTGAGACGAGGGGTGGACCTAGATATTCTGGTCTGGACGATCATCACCACAGACACCAGTTTCTCTGGATGGGGAGAAGTATGTCAGAACCAGTCCGTCCAAGACCTGTGGTCAATGGAGGAATCTCTATAGTCCATCAATCGCCTAGAGGACTAGGGCTGTTCATTTGGCCCTACAGGCATTTCTGCTGCTGGTGAGGGGAAAGCCGGGTCAAGCATTGTCTGACAATGTGATGACAGTGGCTTATATAAATAGGGTGGCACCAAGAGTCAAGCAGGAAGCCCTGGAGCTTATCAGCTGGGCAGAACAGCGTCTGAAGCTGCTAGTGGCATCTCACATAGCTGGCTTGGACATGTGCAAGCAGATTTTCTGAGTCGTCAGCAGTTTGACCCCGGAGAGTGGGAGCTGTCAGAAGACAGCTCCCACTCTCCGGGGTGAGGCACACTGTGCATGGATCTAATGGTAACTTACCAAAATGCCAAGGCCCATGGTTCTTCAGTCAAAGGAGATAATGAAGCACGGAGGGAGTAGATGCCTTAGTTCTACTTTGGCCGAAAGACATCTTACTACTGTATGTGTTTCTGCCTTGGCCACTGGTGGCAAGGTCTTGAGATGCATAGAGGTTCATCCAGGCGATGTGATTCTCGTGGCACCAGAATGGCCGAAGTGGCCGTGGTTTGCAGACTTAACCTAGCAGTGGATGCCCTGGTGCAGCTAGCTCATCTGCCGAATCTTCTGCATCAAGGCCCCATATTTTCAGATCAGGCAGCTTGCTTTTGTCTAGCGGCTTGGCTTTGGAGAGGCAGTGTTTGAGAGACAAGTGTTACTCAGAAGGGATTATTGCCACTCTCTTGCAGTCCAGGAAGAATTCCACCTCTTTAGAGGGTATGGCTAGTGTTTGAGACCTGGTGCACGGATCAGGAAGTAGATCCTTTGCGGGCCTCAGTGGTTCATATTCTCGCTTTTCTGCAGAATGGTTTGGTAAAGGGCTTATCCTTCAATTCCCTCTGAGTTCAGGTGGCGGCCCTTGGCTATCTTCGAGGCAAGGTTCGGGGCTTTACCTTAGCTGCCCATCCGGATGTGATGAGTTTTCTCCGGGGGACCAAAACATTTGCGTCCTCCAGTTCATAAGCCTTGTCCCTCTTTGAACCTTAACGTAGTCCTTAAGAGCATGTGTGCAGCCCCATTCGAACCTCTGAGACGGGCGACAATGAAGGATCACACTTTGAAGGTGGTTTTCTTAGTGGCGATTTGTTCGGCTCGACGGATCTCGGAGCTTCAGGCATTGTCTTGTAGGGAGCCTTTTTTGAGAATTTCGGTGTTTCCTTGAGAACGGTTCCATCCTTTCTGCAGAAGGAAGTATTGTCTTTACACTTAAATCAGTAAGTGGAGCTCCCGTCCTTTCCTTTAGTGGATCCTTCGGCGCCACAAGTCGTTTGGACATCAAACATGCATTGCTGCAGTACCTGAACGTCATGTATAGTTTCCTCTTGTCAGATCATCTTTTTGTGCTTTACAGCAGTGCAAAGATGCATAAAGCATCAAGAGCCACGATTGCAAGGTGGTTAAAAGAGGCTAGTAGCTCTGTGTATATCTGTCAGGGTCATCCTATCTCACATTCTACCCTTTCCCAGGCGGCCTCCTGGGCCAAGTATCAGCAAGTTTCACTGCAAGAGATCTGCAGGGCAGCTACTTGGAAATCACTACACACTTTCGCCAGGCACTACTGTTTTAATATCCAGGCTCCGAAAGCCATGGGCTTCTGTGAAAGTGTACTTCGAGTGGGACTCTCGCAGGCCCACCCCGTCTAGGGAAGCTTGGGTTACATCGCAGGAGTCTGGACTGATCCGGGTATGTACAGGGAAAGGAAAATTGGTTCTTACCTGCTAATTTTCGTTCATGTAGTACCACAGATCAGTCCTGAGTCCCGCCCACTGGAGGAAAGGGAATTTTGGAGAGACCGCTCAAACCGTAATTTATAATTATTCTGAAGAATAGCATAGGTTTTGTTTGCCCTATACAGGGTTTTGTGTGGGCACAGTTATCTGTTCCAGTTTTCCACTTCCCACTGCTCGTTCAGGGGATATTAGTTGGTATTTGATATTTGTTTCTATTTTGGCTTGGGTATAGATCAACACTGAGGCAATGCAGGTGGCACCTCGTGGCAGTGTCAGCAAAACCCAGGAATCTAGACTGATCTGTGGCACTACAGGAATGAAAATTAGCAGGTAAGAACCAAAATTTTCCTTTATCAAGCCTGACATGTCCAAGAACAAATAATTTTTTTTTAAATGTTACAAAACAGACAAATTAGACATGATAGTTATATTTATGAGGTGTTTGGAAACCTGCCCACACAAAAACTCAGAAAGAAGGGCACAAGCATGGTCAACGCCATGCTAAATTAGAGGGCCTCCAAATGATGTCACTTACCATTAATGTCAATTCAACAAAATAAAGAGTCTGCTACAGATTAATTACTGGTTGTACCAACCTATATATTCTTATCTGCACACAATTTCCCCTGCCCCCCGAACCTGTGATACAGATGTGTGATAGATATCCATCTGGTTTTCTGGTTCTGCTGAGAACATAGGATTAGGCAACTCTGGTCCTGTGGGGTCACAAATAGGTCTGGACTTCAGGATATCCATAATGAATATGCATGAGGTATATTTGCATGCGTCTGATATTGGAGAAATTCATTGCAGAATTTCCAGTTTTCTACTACTTCTTTCATTTCTCTTTGGAACTTGTCTTGAACACTTTTAAAAATGGCCTAGTAGCAGAGGTGGTGAAGGCCATCGCTGTAGCAGATTCTGAGCATGTTGGGAAAAGATGTGACAGGCAATGGGAGAAAAAGGGTAAGAGGTGGGAGTAGGTGTTGGGTTGCATATGGGAATTTGTGTGCACATAATGAATCTTAACTGGGCAGACTAAATGGGCTATTTTGGTCTATCTGCTATCATGTATTATTGTTACTAAAGGACAGAGATGGGGTGGATCCTGTGTCTAGCTGTAGCATCACAATGCAGAATCTCTTGTTGTCTCTTATCAGGTGTATACTGTGTGCATATTTTTATATATGGATGTGTGAGTGTAAGATATGTACATATTTTACTTGAGCTCTCAATCCTTTGTTTACTACTTACTGTCATATCTTTCCTCCACCACTTCTCCCACTAGGCCATTTCAACTTTAAAGATGATGCTCAGTAAGAGTATCCAGACAAGTTCCAAAGAAAAGTGAAAATAGCAGTAACAAAAAACTTGAAATCTTGCAATGAAATTCTATGTTCTCGGCAGGACCAGAAACCAGATGTGGAAGGGGAATCAAATTAAGGTAAATGGTATAGAAACAACAGCATTATAGCTTTCCACTAAAAACCTAATTTAAGGATCATGCATATTTTTCTTCTCTACTATGCAGGCTGCCCCAGGCAAACATCCTGACATTTTCAAAAACAAACAGAAAAATATGTAAGTAAATGTTACTACCCAAATTTTAAGAGATTTTAAAGCAGACAGAGGTCAATATTCAGCCGCAGGCAGCCAGATAAAACGTATCCACCTGACTTCAACTGGTTATTCAATGGCATGGCACTACCGCTGAACATATTCTGTAACCTCAACATTAGATGGATAACGCTTATCCTGCTAACTTTACGATTGCCTTGAGGCACGGCTAAAGTTATCAAGTTAGTTAACCAGATAATGCTTAGTACTGGCGTTATACAGCTCTCTGTGCTCTTCCCTGGGATGCCCCCAACATATCCGGCTAAAATATAACTGTGTACTGCAGCAGCTATGGCAAATTTTAAAACCATGCTTTGTCCAGCTAACCGTCCCAAACTTAGCTGGCCAAAACGTATGAATAAGACCTGAGAGATTCCAAATAACAAAAATCAAACTTTGGCAATGGAGACTGAACCATAACAAAGTTGAACATCTCCATCTTCCAGTTAAGCACTACAGAACACCAGTTAGATGTATAGTCATTGTCTGACACGCAAAAAAATTGGTTTACCCCACAAATATACCCCATCCATTGGAATCTGACTACACCGCACATAGCCAATGATTGGGCACTGCTCGATAATTATCTGTACAGCATCCTGTAAACATAGCACATCATCTGAGGTCGTTATCCCTATATCAGATCACTGCACCTCATGAGGAAAACCTTGGAAAAAATGCTTAGTATATCTGGCCCATGATCAAAATATTTGTAGGCTCCAGAAGTACCAAATTTGCTGCCAATAAGTACTGATGGAGACGCTGGTGCTAGGAAGTCAGTATAGACATGCATCAACCCTCATAAAAATAAAACATCCTTCATAAGATAACAGCCCCTAGGTACCTGAAGTCAAGATTTTCACATTTTAAAGAGGACTAAAATGCCTGATAAACACCAGAAGCCACAGGCTTCCCAGGATCAAACTATCTCTTTCAATATGTTACATTGAATCTTTTTTTTTTTTTTTTAAATGTAATTCATGCACAATGGACTTGCTTTCATACAGCAGAACTACAATCATGACCTAAAATATGGCTTATATTATGGGCAGGACGATTTGAAGACTGCTTGGAGGAGTCTGAAGCTGAAGCATTTGAGATTGAAAGTAAAGGTGACATGGCTGAACCATCTGGAGGAAGAGTTGTTACTATTTCTGGAAACAAAGATGTCAAGTTAAAATTGGACAAATGGGAAGGGTTGGCCATGTGCATTGGCGGTATGTCAGGGAGGAGGGGAAAACTGGGCTGAGCAAAGCCAACTGGTCTGGGAGGAGAGAGGATTGATCCAAACCTGTTGTTTATACCTGCTGTGTTGGGCTTTTCTGTGCTTGGATTCGAAAACATTTGATTAGAAAAATAAGGAATAGAAATATCGTTTGACAAGCTAGGATGAGCCGGGGAATAGGGTGGATAGAATGAAGGCAGTGTGTTCTGAGGATCCACTGGGATTAGGGCTGGAGTGCGAGTAGGACCGGGCTGGGTAACTGGTGGAATGAATGATGGATTAGTATTTATCGCTGGATTTATACCACCCTCTGGAATGAACGGAAATCCAAAATTTTGAGACAGAGCGTGCTGATCAGGAGTAGCATTGTCATTAGATGCTTGAGGGTTGTCAGACATGAAACGGACTATGCTGGTTCTTTTTTCTGTGGCAGACTGTTGACGCCCTAGAATCATGCTACCACTGGCAGCCAGAGGAAGATGGGGAAGACTAGGGTCAAAAACATTCCCATGTCTCTGGACTCCCGATCGACGAATTTTGGAGCTTCCAGCATCTTGAAGAGGATGTCTTGAACGCTGAGTAACTGAAGAGTTTGGCTGACGGACAGAGGTCTGCCCTTGATCAGCACTGCCACGTGAAATGGATGGATGAGGGAGAGGTGGTCGGACCACTCCATGCATGTTATTGGAAACTTGTGCATTTAAGTGGTTCTTGGTACCTTGATTATCTGTCATCCTCATAGGATTAGATTTTTGCACTGAAACATGAGGGCTCGTGTTTCGACCCTGGATTTCTCCTGATGAAGAACTTGAAAAGGGGATATTTAAAGAATTGTTCCTGGAATTAATTGTACCCATAGACAAGTCACAACTTTCCCTAGTTTGACCTTCGCTGTCTCTCCGGAGATGAACACCCTCTCGTGCTGGAGGACAACTGTACTCAAGTGTAGTGGATGGACCACACTGTGTGTTTCGCTGATGATCCGATATTGATCTTTGGCTTCCACCAATCTGTTCTCCAAGATGAGGGGCAAGTAAACTCTGCATAAAGCTCTGGTGACAAGAATTTTCATTGTCTCTTGGTGGAATAACATTTGCTGTTGGAATCCCCTGGACTGGCGGATAAGGTAATCTCTTTTGCCGATCCATGGGTGGACCAATATTTTGACTAATTCGAAAAGTCTGTGGCTGCATGCTCCTGTGGGTTGCTGCGGGATTTCCTATTTCATTGTTTCTTGAAGTCTGAACTTCAAAAGTGCTTGGTGGCTGTTGATTGGAACCACTTCCCTTAAATGTCTGACAATCAGACAATCTAACATCAGAGCTAATGTTGTGGTCTATAGAGGTATGACTCTGCATGTTATGAATTGATAGTCCTTTATTCCTGGAAGTATCAAGATAGCTTCTCATATCAAGCTGGTCTGACACTCTAGGACCCTGAATTGATAACCCCATCCTCTGCTCAGAGTTGGAAGGTGTCTTTCCAATAAGAGCCTCTGCAGAATAACTAGAAACTCTGTTTCTTTCTTGCCTGTGTGGGGCACATGTCATATTCGATGGTCTTGATACAATACTTGGCTGCGACACCATTTGCTGCTCCATGCCTCTGGAAGTCATGAGCCTCTGTATCTGGTTATGCCCTGATATATGTTCTGAAGAAATCCCTGAGCCTTGTTGTCTATTTCCAACATCCTGTGGCTGTTGATGGACATCCTGACTTAGATGACTTGGCGGATGACTAGCATGATGGTTTCTGCTTGTTGCAGGGTTTTCACAGCTTTTGTCAGGCTGTGAAGCCCCAAAGTGTTGTTGCATTTGTTGTTGGATTTGCTGGTGGCGAGGATGGGGCTGACTACCCTTTTGTCTAGCCTGGTCAGTTGCATGATGCTTTTGCTGTAAAGAAAGTTGAGTAGGCTGGGTTCCTTGTATGAGGTTGCGTTTCTTCTGCATCTGTACTTCTTGTAATGCTCTCTGCTGGTGGACATTATGGGACTGTGAGTGAACTGAGCTCTCAGTATGTGAAACATGCTGCTGCTGATACAAGTGATGCAGGTCTCGTATTTGCCCAGTCTGCTGCTGTTGCTTTAAATATGGGTTGTTATTGTGGATATGGGATACAGCTTGAGCAGGAACATGCTGCTGAAGATGCTGATTACTCGTCTGACCTTGTTGTGGCTGATCTGAAATTGGAGGCTGAGAGTTACAGTGAATGTCAGCTTGCCTCAATGAAGTATTCATAAAGCTGCTACTAGATGTGAATGGATTAAGGCTATCAGCGTGCCCTTGACTATTTACTGTCACCACGGAATTTGATGAATTAGAAGCAATTTGACTCGCTAAAATTTTTGTTTGTTCACCAAGGCTATCAGGAGTCTGGCTTATTGATGACATTCCTTCAAGTCTCATAGATGGCGCTCTACACTGCTTCTGCCTCTTTGCTGTAGAAAGCAGAAGATCATCTTGGACTATACGTTTGCCAGAATCTTTGCGACTTTCATTTGCTTGCTTTAAGTGTAACTCTTGCATCTGGGGAGCTTGCATGATAGTGGCCCTAACAGTCTGAAACTTATCTTGAGAATATTCAGCCAACAAAGGTGGTCTAGAAGACTGGCTAACAAAGGAACTAGATGATATTGGGAGGTTAACTGAAGTATGTACTGCTGGTTGCTCTGATGGTAGAGATAAACCTGAACAGCTTATAAGAGGATGTGCAATGCTACCCTGATGTATTAGATTATTTATACTTAAACTTGTTACATTTGCAGAGGTTGAAATCTGTAGAGACACATTTGATGTTTCAGTTCCCACAGAACAATCTGGCTTCTCTATAGGTCTACTGGTATGTACTGTCTGTGCCAGATCCAGAGAATTAAATTTATTTGCTGTTGCTTCTATCTGTAACACACTGCTGTCCTTACATGACTGAGCTTTAAAGTGCTGGTGATGCTCTGCTGTCAAAGACAAGACTTCCGCAGTCCTCGAAGCTGCATCACTGATATCAACTTGCATGCCTACATGGCCTCTGTCTATGTTTTCCTGAGCAAAAATTGCTCTTGCTGCTATGCCTACTATGTCAGTATGTTCAGAAAATGTACAGCCACTGAAAGTATGTGAAGACGCATTAGCCACATCTTCCCTACCTGCATCCGGGAGCATGGATGCAACAGAGAAAGTGCGACTGCTACCAGAACTGGTAGACATGGGCGAGTCTGCCTGTCTGCTGCCAAGCAATGAGCTTCCGGACACTTCCTGATCAGAGATACAAGAATGTTGTGGGGTTATATTTTCACCTTCGGTGTTCATTAGAATTATTTCCTGCTTCTCAGGTAGGTTGACGCCTGTCTCTATTGATTTGGTGGAAAATGGATTGCCTTCCAGGGTCAAAGTTATACTTTTTTGAGCTGATGTTTTTTCTTTTGCAATATCAGACAGCATTCTACTGAGACCTGGACCCTCTAACAAATCTGCAGTAGTCTCCATTTCAGTTGAGGACTCTTGTGTGATGGCGCATGACTGAGAAGTGCTCACAGAGTCAGCAATGCAGGCTGTCTGGGTACTGCTCTGGGGTGCCGATGCCCCAGAAATCTGAATACCCGACATACTGGGCTCAGTAGAGGATATAGTTATAATGCTTGTAACACATGACTTACAGCATTCAGATGACACTGGGCTCTGCAACAACTCATTCTGAGCACTACACGTTGGCAAAAGCGAAGTGGAAACTTTGGGACCAGATGTGACAGATTCAAACTGTTTTGCCATTGCTGATTTGGGGACGGATGAACAGGGCACGTCTGTCTTGTTAAACTCTTCTCCAGTGCTCGACAGCCCTACATTCTCAGAATTTAGAATCTCTTTGAAAGGACTGTCAGAATTGTTCTCACCTGTTTGGGAGACCATGTTTGTTTGACATACTACAGATGTTTCTGGTATCAGAGAGGCATTTTCTAGCAGCATCTGCCCTTCAACATTAGAATGTGATTTTGAAACTTCCACCTTTGTAGAGACAAGCTTCACTTCATCTGCAGCTTTACTGGCTGAAACAGCCTCTTTGCTGGTTGTAGATCGCTTTTTAGCATTTGACTTTTTATTTGCCTTTTTCAGCTTGGCAAATGACGGTGAACCAGCAGGAGGTTTTACCAAGGAAGAGTTCACTGTATCAGAAAGACTGTGTAACCCTGTTAAGCTTTCAGTAGTTATAGAAGGCGTGGCAGTTGTAGAAACAGAAATGCAATTAGTTGAGGCAGTTGGGCCAGGTGCAGTGGTTGATGGATTAGTGGGATTGTGGAGGGCCACCTGTAAGCAGTTCTGCCCAGCCATTTGTGATATACTTTGACTGAGACTGGCTAGAGCACCAAAAGTATTGAGGGCAACATTGGTATTAGGATCTTCACTGGTGGTAGGCTGAATAATTTGCATAGGGGTTTGGTTTGAGGCTCCAGACGAGGACATTACGGGCTGCAATGCAAACAACTGCCCATTTAGAGAAATAGTTGGTGGTTGCTGCTGCTGATTGGGCATTGAAACTGAAAGAGATTGAGTAGAGCTGGAAGCTGATGAAGATGAAGGCCTTGGCAATATATGAACCAGATGCTTCCCCCCAAAAGTCTGTGGTACAGAAGCATTTTGTACAGAGCTGTTAGGACAAGCTACAGGACTGACTGCATGAAGAGGCATTCGGACAGAAGTAGGCGCCTGAGCCGAGAGGAGAGACAGAGGATTAGGATTAGCAGCTTGGATAATTACAATCTGTTGCCCTACAGCCTGGTGAGGAACTTCCGTTCTGATCACTGGGGGGCAAGGGGGAGCATTAGGAGGCTGGAGTATTATAACATTTTGATTAGCTGGAGTTGGGGCAATAGCTGATCCAACTGGCTGAGTCATATGAATGACTTGCATGGCTGAATTCATCGGAATGATGTTTCCTCTAGATTGGGTTTGATGTTGTGGCTGAGCTATTAACGGCTGCATAGGTATAGACTGACAAGAGATGAAAGTACCAGTTACTTGTTCAGTTGGCTGCCCTCCTCCAAGCAGGGAATTATTTAAGCCAACACTATTAGTTGCCTGCCTGTTATGGGTAGATGTGGAAGCAGTGCCATTTACCGGCTCATTTAACAGGGTAGGTATAATATTGGAAGGAGCATGGTTTAGTGGCTGCACGGTATTCCCTGCAAGTTGTAAAGTAGTCCACGTGGTTTGCGTGTTTCCAGTTGAAGGGATCGGTTTAAGACTTCTTACATTTTTCAAGTCAGAACTACCACAAGAAGCAGTCAGAGAAGTAGAAAATGACCAAGTGTCTAAACAGCTGGAAGAAAGCGTGCTTAATGTTGACAGAGTCTGAACCGCTGCTGTGGAAGTAGCCAGTACTCTAGGATTGTTTAAGTCTGTGCTTGTATCAGCACTGACTGGAGAGAAGCTGTTTACAATAGCCACTTCCACAGGCTGTATAAGTGCATCTGTGGCTGACCTCACAAAACTTTCTTGGAAATCTTTTCCTGACTCCTGCAAATCCAAACAAGGTAAGTTTGCATGTGGCTCTTGAGAAGTCAATATTGAAACAGCAGAAGGGAGATTTGCGTTATGCAAAACAGCTGCTTTTGGTAACTTGATGCTTTGCAGCCTGCTGTTGCTGTCAGAAACGTGTTGCTGTGGGTTGCTGGAGGGATGCTGCTGCCGACTGGCCATCCCAGTCTGGAAGCCATCCTGTGAGCCTGTGCTGGCAGAAGCAAGTAAGCTCTGCTTGCTCTCTTGAGTGGAAACCTCCAGGATGCTTTGAGCTGGAATGGTTAAAGGAAGACAGAGTGGACCTTCTTGGCTTGCATTTGAAACAGAGATGCTGGTCTGATCCAAAGTCTTGTTTTCCGCCGTGTAGACAGCAGAAAGAGTCACTGGTGTCACCAAGTTGCAGGTTCTCTGTACTGGCACAACGTTTGCCGTTTGTTTCTGTAAATTGTGACCCACATTAAAGGTTATGCTTTGTACAGAAGCACTCTGGCCATTCATTCCAAGCTGACTCCCATTTGAATAGACTATGATGTTCTTCTGAACCTTCTCGGTGGGAATAACGACAGGGACCTTTGCATTTTTCAGATTCCCTCTCCAGTGGATCGTGGGGTCATCGTATAGACAGATGTCGTTTGCTTTTAATAGTTCTATATAACGACCATTTTCCTTCTGGATCTCATAAAGCTGTTTTCGAAGCCTTTTTATCTCATCAGCTGCAAAACAAAGAGAAGCATCTTAAAAAGTGTAAGCTGTTACTGAGTTAGGCTTACACAATGGTCTGCATTGCAAAGGTTACATAATAAAAAGTATTTAGCAGACACTAAACTTCAAAGTTCCCCTTCATTGTTAAGTCACTGTGAAGACAAAATGGCATGGCTACTTCATATACTGCTCAGTTCTTTTAACGCGGAACTATCTTGTTGCCCCCACATCACTAAGCTTTAAACTACAGCATGTGAAGTGGTTCCTCCCATAAGCTCCAGCTTTAACTACTCGAGCGACCATCACTGGAGAAGAGTGAGTAAAGTCAGAAAGAAATGAAACCTACTCACAGATTCAGGAGGACCACCAGGGCAGCAGTCTCATAGCATGAGCAGGCAAACTTTTGGACCTGAGGTTATGCTGCTGAAGCAGGAAAATACAGGGCTTTCAGCTTGGTAGTTCCAGAGGTGGAGGAAACCACTGCAACACTACAGGCTAGATGGAAACTGCCCATGGGCCACATGTGGCCAGCAGGCCATAGTTTGCACTTGCCTACCTCTTTATTGGAGGTTGCTATTGATTGCACTCATCACATAAACATTATTTATATCTATATACACACGCATTTAGCCATAACCTGTAGATCAATACAAAATTGCAGTCCCTAACCCTTGTCTTTCCTAATCAATCCTTGAAATACGATATTCAAAATATTTTCCCTTTAGTAGGGTTACCTATTTTCTTAACACTAAGGGGACCTGGGAACCATTAGGGGCATTCAACCAATAACAACTTCCAGACCATAACTCCAACCCAAAAGTGCTTTTGACGCCATGCTGAACTTTGGGCCAAATGGTCTCTAGCAAGGATGCTGCAACTTCAATGCAACAATACTACAAAATAATGAACCAAGGTGTGAAAGAATAAAAAAGTATATCCCACAAGAATGATCTCACTCAGAAAATATCGTATATCTTGGAAAATATAACAAATGCACGATAAACGAGGTGTAAGCGACCTTCATATAGCACTTAACAGGCACAAAAACTTTCGAAATCCTAGTAAATGAGTGTGCTAAAGTATAATCAATCATCGGTCACTGAATGGATTCCCACTCAACAGTAATACATTTTTTTTATATATATTTTTCTTTTGCAAGTAAAAACTAAGTAAATGAACTTATCTTGTGCATGCTGGATTTAAAGATAAAGGCAGTAAATTCTGAGCACCAGGGCACATAGACCATCACAGTCTTCCTCTGCAGCCCTAAACTCCGACCCAATGCATGCACACACAAACCAAGGTCAAACACTCAGTGCTCACCTTGTTCTTTATCCCCTCCGTTCAGCAAAAGTTCATCATTTTGTCTTTTAAGTTCTGTTATATACTTCCAGGCTTGATCCAAAATCATATTTTTGCTCTAAGAAACAACATTGGAAGTGTATTAAATATCTTGAGATGAAGAAATGCAAGAGGTAGAAAACATTTATATGAAGGAAATCTAACCAAGGCAGTTGCTGCACATCGTACTGGATATTTATACCCTGGAATAGGTAGCAAGATAATAGGAATATCGACATTGCCCAGGCTTGGCTTTAGAGTTCACCTACTGTTACCAAACCATTCAGTTTCAGCGTGGTTGCATTTAAATATTATACACATTGAGTTCTTGGCTACCGGAGGGTGACAGCAGGGAAGAACTGACCTTAAGGTCAAGACTTGCAGGATTGATTGTTCCAGTTCTGTGTATGGATGGCTACCTCACCCTGCATGCAGGTGAAAGATCAAAGTTGTGAAATACAGAAATGTTTATTTTTGCCGGTTTGTGGCAGGTCATGGGGCTGCTTGTTACTGGAGTACAAGTTTCTAATAACAGCGGATCCTCCTTCTGGAAATTAGCTAATATGAAGAAGTTTACTCAGGAAATTCAGTACAATATAGTGTCAAGCTTACCTCTGTCAAAAACAGACCGTGGGACAGAACCGGCATTTTCTAATTGCTTTCAACTTGTAGGTTAACACGTAGTTGTGAATCATTTTTAATTTGAACATGTGAGTACACAATTAACATTACACATTAACACAGTCAAGCTCACTTAGTAGCCCATTGAAGAACAAGTCAATTAGATTAGTTGGTTCAGTCATTTTCAGTGTCTGTTGTGAAATTGCATGGTCAATATGCAGCTTGCAAGTAGTATGGTTGAGGCCCTAAGCTGTTTCCAGTAAAATAATATATCTTGCCCATTTAACATATATAGTAGATGGCAGATAAACAAACAAATTAGCCCATCCTGCTGCCAGCCATGAGGCTTGACAGTTTGTAGGATGATATGGTGATAAGGAAAGTTAGTGTATAGCACTGAATGATGGAGCCAGATTTAGTTGGGCATCAAAATAAAATCCAAGATGTTGCACTTGTTCAGAAAATTGTATATCTACTCTCAAAAGAGACAAATCAAAGCTGGCTGGCTTAGGCTTTCTTGAAATACAATATATATCTGTTTTGTCTAAATTTAAAATCAAAGCATTAGCTGACATCCAGTTACTGTGGAACTCATTAAAATCATCCAGAGGATATTCTGAAGGGAACTGTTCCCAAAATGCTTTCCCTCCTCAGCTCTAGCTGTCTTCCTGTTCTGGGAACCCGAGGTACCCAAAGGCACTAGGAGGAAGGGGTTGGAGCAGCTCCTTGGAGAGCACCTTGCCCAAAACAAAAATCCTGCAGGCCCCTAAAAAATTCCTTGGAAATAGTGGCCCAGGGTAAAGCAGAGTTGCTTACTTAACGGATATTCTCAGAGGTCAGCAGGATATTAACCCTCAAATGTGGGATGACATCATCAGATAGAGCACGGATGCGGAAAACTTATGTCAAAGTTTCTAGAATTTTGACTAGGCACACTGAGCATGCCCTATACCATGCATCCACGCGGGGTCCCTCTCCAGTCTTGTAACATAGAATTATGATTAAATAAAACATAGGAGAAGCCCTATTCCGTGAGATGCCGGGCGGGTTTCATGAGGACTAACATCCTGCTGTCCTCGGAGAACACCCATTACAGGGAAGCAACTCTGCTTTCTCAGAGGACAAGCAGGATGGTAGTCCTCACCGATGGGTGAATACCTAGCTCAGGCTGCCCCCCCAACACAAAGGGGACCAAAAAGACACCCAACCAGGTGCCAAAGGGCACACCACCACCAGTGTTGTTGGTAATAGAGAAGGAGATCTGCCTAGGGCCCATTGGTTGGGTTCTAAACCTCAAAACAGGTTCCGAAGGACAGGCTGGCCGAAACTATAGCGTCAGCCATCCCTATCCAGACAATAATGAGATATGAATGCGTGGAGAGAACGCCACATTGCAGCCTTTTAGATTTTCACGGGAACTGCTTGCAAGTGGGCCACTGAAGCTGCCATGGCTCTGACAGAATGAGCCTTGACATGACTCCCAGATGCAGTCCCACCCGGGCATAACAGGAGATGCAATCTGCTAGACAATTGGATAGTGTCTGTTTGTTCACCTTGGTGCGAATGGGGCCTGGAAAAGAACCAGGGCGATTGACTGATTAAGATGGAAGTCCATCACCACCTTAGGCAGGAACTTAAGATATGTGTATGCACTCTGTCATGATAAAAAACTCAGTGTAAGATGGATAAATCACTAAGGCCTGGAGCTTGCTGACCCTGCGTGCTGAGGTGACCCCCACCAAAAATATGACCTTCCAAGTCAGGTACTTCAAGTCATAGGTGTGCAGCAACTCAAAAGGAGCTTTCATCAGCTGAGCTAACACTGCACTGAGTTCCCAAGACACAGCAGGAGGCCTTAGGGGAGGCTTCAAGTGAAGCAGGCCCTGCATGAAACGTACAGCTATAGGTTGTACAGAGATGGGCGTACCATCTTCACACCTTGGTGGTATGCACCAATTGCACTGAGATGAACTCTAATGTAGTTGATCTTTAAGCCAGCTTCTGATAGGTTTAGAAAGTAGTCTAGCAATTTTTGGTGTGAGGCAGAAGAATAGATCTAGGGCCTTCTGCTCACGCCACATGGAAAACCTCCTGCACTTCAGCCATAGGACTTTCCAGTGGAAGTCTTTCTAGAAGCCACCAGGACTAGAGACATCCTCAGAAACATCAAGCAGTTGCAGGATTAACCTCTCAATATCCATGCTGTGAGCGACAAGGCCTGGAGGTTGGGATGCCACAGCCTGCCTCGATCTTGCATGATGAGATCTGGGGAAGTCCCCAGATTGATTGGTCTCTGGATGGGTAACTCCCATAGGAGTTGAAACTAGATCTTGGCCAATGAGGTGCTATGAGGATCAGAGTCCCCCTATCATTGCGCAGCTTCGAATCTTTGCCACTAAGGGAATCTGAAGATATGCGTACAGAAGACCCTTGCCCTAATGACGAGCAAGGGTTTTGGAGGCTGATTTGCAGGGGGATGCAAACAGATCTATATCCTGGCTCCTCCAGAGCTGATTATCCGATTCGCTACCCCTGGTCCAAGGACCACTCATGTGGTCTGAAGGCTCAACTCAGCCTGTCCTGGCCAGATACATGGCCCTGACCACCATCCAGTGGGAAAGGGTCCATGACCAGATCTGTATTGCTTCCTGACAGAGGCGGTATGATTCCAGATCTCCTTGCTTGTCGACATACCATGAGGTTTGCACAGCCAATCTCTGAAAGCCCATAGTGCATACCTGATCGCCCAAAGCTCCAGGAAGTTGATATGAGAAAAGCGTTCCTGAGCTTACCAGACGCCCTTGGTGCTGAGTCCATCTACATGAGCTCCCCACCCCAAGGTGGATGCATCCATGGTTAGGACAATTTGAGTAGTAAGACTTTGAAAAGTGATCCCCCGTTCCAGATTTGAAAATATCCGCTATCAGGACAATGAGTCCTGGAGAGATGGGGGTGACTTGGATGCAATCCTGGAGGCTCTGAGTGGCCTGGCACCACTGAAACCTCAGGGTTCTTTGGGCTCTGTGCTTGTGTAAATGTGCCAAGGGTGCAAATTGGACAGCTGTGGCTAAATGGCCCAACAGCCTCAACATGTGCAAGGCTGACACCTGCTGGCTCTATTGGATCTCTGCTGTGATGGTTGTCAAGGTGACAACCCTCTAGCGAGGCAGGAAGGCCTTGGACTGAGTTGTATCTAGCAGGGCTCCTATGAAGTCTAATTGAAGTGATGAGTTGAGATGGACCTTTGGGTAGTTGAGAACGAACCCTAGCGACTCCAACCAGCCCCCAAGATGGGCACAGAGGGTAATTTGGCGGGATACCCAATAGATTCAATTGGTACCCTTGACAGACTGGAGGGTCCATCGTCCTGTGTACGGGCAACTGTCCTAAACTCCCTATGAACCAGTCACAATCCCGTCTCTGGAGTTGACCGAGGAGCCAGCTGGGGGCTTGGGAGCTCTCTGCTGCCTAGGATGGCCGTGAGAGCCCCGATGGTGTGATCGGGAGCGGTAGTATAGGACAGTACTTCCATTGGCAAAAGAAAGAGACTTTCCTTGGCCCGTCTCTCCGGCCTCCTAGGAGAGGACAGGTCCGGAGTGCTGGTGGAGAGTTGGAAGGTTTCATGGTGGTCCTGAAGCTGAGCCACATCTCCTCTCACCCTATCTCTGAAGAGGTTCTCCTCAATACACGACATGTCAGTAAGTTGTGCCTGTACCTCCAATCTGAGTTCTGAGGCCAGCAGCCATGCCATTCTGTGGGCGCCTATGCCCACTGCAGAGACTCTTGATGCAGTCTTGAAAATATCTTAGGTCGCATGAACCATGTGTTTTCCGCTCTCCAGGCCCTTAAGCACCAGCGAAATGAGGATGTCTTGCTGCTGTTGAGATAGCTGCTCAGCCACCTCCTGCACCTGCTACCAGATGTCCCAGGAATACTGGCTCATGCAGAGCGGGTAGGCAGCAATGTGGGCAATGAGCATGGCGCCTTGAAATACCTTCCTCCCAAGAGCGTCATCACTCTATGGTCCTTCCCCGGGAGCACTGAGGAATGAGTCTAGTGGGGCAGCTGATGCTTGCCAAATCAGGCAGGCTTCTGGACGAGGTAGACCCTGTCTGCCTTCTTATTAACAGAAGGCACTGTGAAGGGGTGTACCCATATCCTCAGCAGCAACTCCTTAAGGATCTCCTGAACCGGGACGGCCACGATCTCCTTAGATGGCTCCACAAACTGGAGGATCTCAAGTATTTTGTGCCTGGCATCCTCCTTTAACTGAAAAGGGATTTATGTAAAACTTTTATATACCAACATTCATATACATATCACATCGGTTTACAATTAACAAGGGGAGTAATACCTTTAAATGAGAAAGGGAAAAATAAAGTTACATTTAACAGGGATATCAAAGGAACAAGGGGAGAGTGAGAAAATAAAGGGTCAGGGTGACCTAGTACAGGTGTTAAGGAGAGAAAACCCAAAACTAAATTACAAAAACATAGGTCTTTCGGGGGGGGGGGGGGGGAGATTTATGTATAGGCTTGTTTGAACAGCCAAGTTTTACATTTTTTTTTTTAAGCTGCTGTACAGTGTTCTTGGCGTAGATTGGGTAGCACAGAGTTCCAAATAGTTGGTCCTGCTATGGAAAGCGCCCGTTCTTTGGTGGATGTATGTTGGATGAATTTGTGAGAAGGAGTAGACCAGGATCCTTTGTACGCGGATCTAGTGGGTCTGCTGGCAGTGTGGTATTGGAGGGAGTCATTGAGCCAATGAATATTCTTATTGTGCACTGGCTCCCAATCCCATTTTAGATGGGATTGGGAGCCAGTGGAGGTCTGAGGATAGGGGTGATATGGTCTATTCTGCGTGAGTTGGTGAGGATTCTAGCCGCTGCATTCTGCAGCATTTGGAGAGGTTTGATTGAGGGAAGGCCCAAGAGCAGGGAATTGCAATAGTCGATTTTAGTAAATAAGGTGGCTTGGAGGACAGTCTGGAAGTCGTTGTGATGTAGAAGTGGTCTTAATTTCTTAAGTATCTGCAGCTTGTAGAAACAATTTTTTTTAAATTGAGATGATTGTCAAGAATGACACGTAGATCTCTGACATGTTGGGAAAAGGGGAAGGGCTGACAGGATAGAGGAGTGTCGTGGTGGGCTGGGGAAATGAAAAGGAGCTCAGTTTTTGACGTGTTTAGGATGAAGTTGAGGTTGGTGAGGAGGCAGTTATCCCAGGTCTTGAGGGCACTGGGAACGGAGTTGGTGATGAAGATAAATATCTGTACATCATCGGCGTAAATATGAGTAAGGCCAAGGTCTACGAGGAGTTGGCATAAGGGCAGAAGGTAGATATTGAAAAGGGTCGGGGAGAGGGAAGAGCCTTGGGGGACCCCTTGTGTTAAATTAATGGGTTTGGATTCATGGTTGCCAATTTTGACCTTGTAATGATGGTTGTTTAGGAAGGCTGCAAACCAGTTCAGGGCTATTCCTGAAATACAATTTCCGAAAGTCGATCAATTAGAATGTTGTGACTGACAGTGTCGAAAGCTGAGGAAATGTCTAGCATGGCAAAGATAAAAAAGATTGACCTTTATCAAGGCCTTTGAGGAGGGTACCTGTAAGGAATATTTATTTATTTATTTATTTATCTAACACTTTTCTATACCGACCTTCATGGTAGAGACCATATCAGATCGGTTTATTAAGAGGGTTTCCGTGTTGAAGAACTTCCGGAAGCCAAATTATGAAGGTTATAGAAGGACCTGTTTCTCGAGGTGATCTGTGAGCTGCAAGGTGACCACCCTTTCCATAAGTTTAGCTAGGAAAGGGAGGTTAGAGATTGGCCGGAAGTTAGCAAGGATGGATGGATCTAGGTTAGATTTCTTTAAAATGGGTTTGAGGATGGCTTGTTTCCACGCAGATGGGACAAGTTCAAGGGAGAGTGAGCAATTAATAATTTTTTGATATTGGTTTGGCTATAATGTCAAGGATGGTAAGAAGTAATTTTATAGGAATGGAGAGTTTCATTTTCTTTAGAAGTGTTAAAATCTCAGAGGCGGAGCTGGTTTCGAAGGAGTCAAGGGAGATGTTTGGACTCTTGTGAATGGTGTAGGTAAGGGGGGAAGAAGGGGGGGGGGAACTGTGAGATTGGTTATTTTGGTATGGAAAAAAGGTAGCTAGTTCATTACATTTATTTTTTGCTTCACAAAATGTGAAGGGGGGAGGAACAGAGTTTATGAGGTGTGAAACATAAGTGAAGAGGGATTTAGCATCATACTGGTAATTGTGTATTTTTTGGGCGTAGTAGTCTTTTTTTTGTTTTTAGGATGGCGGTTCTGTAGGAGTGGAGAGTATGTTTATAGGTTGCTAACAGGGTGGGGATGGGGTTCTTATGCCATTTCTTTTCTTTGGCTCTTAATTCTTGTTTAAGTGACTTAAGTTCTGCGGAGAACCAAGGTTCTTTTGTTTTAAGCTTCTACCATGCCCCTCACAAAACCTGCAAAGGACAAGTCCTCAGGCAGAGACTTCCTCTGCTCCTGTGAAAGAAAAGGGTCTGAAGGGAAACCCTTGGAGCTGGATTCCGAAACATCATCCCCCCAGGGGGTCATAATGTTCCTCATCCTCACTGAAAGCCAGAGGGAACAGTTCCTTCGGCCTTCATCCAGAGGTGTAGGCACCAGTAAAACTGGATATTGGAGAGGGGGGGGGAGGGGGTGAAGAGTCAGGTATCAGCATCTCTGCTGGCCTCAGTCTGAGGAGGAATTGGTGAAACCACCATATCAGCAGGGAGAGGCCTCAGTGCCCCAGCGGGCACCAATGCTGACCCAGGAACAGATGTCAGCTGGGTTGGTAACACACCAATGAGCACGCTGAGCTTCTCCAGAAATGGTACAAGGACAAGCGGCACCGGGTCTAGTGCCGTCATTGCCACAGGATCAAAGCCCTGCAGCCCCGGTCCACAGCTAGCTGGACTTGGCACTCCAACTGTTCCTTGAATGTTGCTGATGCCAATATGGACTGGGAGGAAGGAGGGGGGCCATATCCTCTTTGGATCCTCAAGGTGGATAGGTGAGGGGCATCAAGTCTGGTGGAGACTGTTATGTACCCCTGGCACCAATGGAGGATTGGCACTCCTTGCCGCAGGGTTGTGGGGGCATCATGGCAAAAGCCGGTGCATCCCCTTGCCCAGCACCATGCATCGACTGATACCAGTGCTGATGCTTGGCCCAGTCCTTCCACTGTGCCAAGGCTAAGGCCAACGACAAGGAACCAGATGTCCTTGGCCTGTAGGAGATTGACAATGGTCGGTCTCCAGCGCCCCTATCTGTTGACGGCACTGAAGGAACAGATGGTCCTGCCGATGTTGATGGCTTGGTGTGGCTCCTTGGTCTTCGATGCAGATGGCTCAGACTTCTTTGACCCAAAGAGCTGCGCTCCCATCTTGTTGAGTCGAAACAAATGTCCCTTCGGGATCATCTGGGTGCATAAGTGGCAATCCCAAACTCCATGCGATGTTCCTAGGCAGGAGGACACATCTCATGTGGATCTGTGATGGACACTGTCCTCTGGCATTGGGAGCATCATCAAAAACTGGACGTTGCCACGTCAGACAAAACAAAAGGGGCATTATCCAAAAACGATGGCGGTAGGTTGTCGATTGGCTGGCAGGCACAGATGCACCACCACGAGGAATCAGCCGCAAAAGATAACTTACCTGAATCACCAAAAACCTGGACTAGGAGCCACTATGGGAAGACTACAAAGAAGAACCCAGCAACAGATCAATGAAGAAAACCCCGCGAAAACACGACAAAACAAAAGCAAAAAGTTTTCCACAAGGCCAAAAAACAGCCAAAATGAGCTCACTCACACTGCGAGGCTTACAGCTCCACAGAAAAGAAGAGAAACTGGAGAGGGACCCCATGTGGACGTGTGGTAAAGGGCATGCTCAGTATGCCTAGTCAAAGTTCTAGAACATCTGACATCCACATCAGGGCTCCATCTGATGTCACCCCACAAGTGAGGACTACCATCCTGCTTGTCCTCGGAGAAAGAAGCGATATCTAATGAGGATGAAGTGTGCTGAAGAGCCCCTGAAGCAGTTGTGGACTCTGGCGCTCCTTCAGGCTCCAAACCTCCATTTTCTGGACTAAGGGAGGAGGGCCATATTTCCTTTCACTCACCCGTTGCAGTAAGATGGCTTCCAATGATAATCCCGCTGCCTAGGATCCCACAGGACCGCTCTGTTGGTCATTTGTCCTGGTTGTCCACCCCCCCCCCCCCCCCAGTGGTAAACTTGTTGTTACAAAGCTCTCCCTTTGCCTTTGAACACTCTTCAGAGTCGTGATCCCCCACCGACCCGCACCTTCTAAAGAAAGGGGGGGGGAGAGATCAAAAAATTTGAATAAAAGGTAACAGATCTTTCACACCTGCAAAACCAGACACATGTTTCTTGACAGTGACATGAGAAACAGCTGCGACTATGATTAGCTCTCTCCTCAACCGTGTGACAAACTTCTGTCCCAGAATACCTGCACCAGCCGAGCCAAGATTTTCCATCTAGGTGTTCTGTGGGCAAATGATTCACAGCAAGGTTTCACTGCCAAGTAACTCCAGTAACTGTGCCAGGACACCTGAATGCCAACTGCTATGTGTCAGAGCCAAAACCTTTCCCTCCACAGCATGACAAGGGGGGGGAGGGAAGGAATCTATGCTAAACTGTAAATCTCATACTAAGGGCAGAACAAAACTGAATCACTACTAAAGGCGATAGATGCATAAAGGAGTAGCAAGCCAACTACTCCAGTTACATAAGGCAGGAAACAAAGGGAGCTGGTATGAACAGGCTAAGAAGTGCCTTTGCTTCGCCTCATGTAAAGGAGGCACAAGAGAAGCTGTACTGTGACCAGTCGCTCATCTCAGCCCAGAGATTCCAGACCACAGAACAAGGTGTGGGAAAGGAACCCGCTAGGGATTTCTGCACGTACACACAGAGTCATTCACAGGCATAAATTCTGCACTTGCTGGCAGGGCAACACGAAGCTGCAACACCAGAAACCAAAACAAAAGCTCAGGCTAAACACAGAATTCAAGGGCGCCAAGCACTATCATGCTGGGTCCAATTAATGAGCCACTGAGCCCAGCATCCTGTACCCAGACAATGCCCAACCCGGATCACTTGGAAGAATCCCAGCGAATCGTGTCCCCGTTGCTTATTTGCAGAAGAGGCGTTCATCTCTACATCTTGCTGGCTAATAATTCTTACCTGCAACCTGTCCTCTAGAAGAAATCGCCCAAACCTTCTATAAACTAGGCTATATGATCACACCTTGACCACATCTTTCTGCAATTAATTCCGCAGATTACTTGCACATTGACTAATAGATTTAAAACTAAGAACGTTTTTTCAGTTAGTTTCATGAAGCATCCCTTAGTACCACCAATCCTCGTTAACCTGTCCCACACCACTCATGTGAAGTATGGGGCAAGGAATGCTTTTAAAGCCACTTTTTAGAGACAGCACTAAGCTGAGAAGTGATGTCCAGGCGTAACTGGACTGCTGCATTACTGTAACACCTTAGGGTTACCTCAGTCAATACTAAGGCCTCTACAGTTGATTCAAAACGCGGCTATGTGCCTAATAACCAGAACTCTACTCAGGGCACACATTACTCCTATCTTAGCTAACTTACATTGGCCTCCAATTCAGCAGAGGATTCATTTTAAGGTTTTATTTATGATTTGTAAAGCACTTAACAGATTAACACCAAAATGCTTTGATATGGTCTTAAAATATAATTACCCTATTACATTTCCCCTTCCAGAGAATTATTGAACGCACCACCTTTTGAATTATTTCTTCTGGCGGATTGTCATGAGCATAAGTTTGGAGGGGCTGGGCTGCTATCTTGGAGCACACTACCAGAAGAGATTAAAAATGAACCATTATTGGTAAGACATTTAAAAAAAAAAAAAAAAGAAAAGCCTTTTTTTTTTTTTTTAAATGGGAAAGCTGAATAAACCTTAAATGGGACCGAAACAGAGTTTGAACCTGGTTCCAACGTCAGGAGAATGAAGGAAGACCATCTCATATGAAAGTCAGTCAGGCTGAGTGCTGATCTAATTTTATATTTGTCTTTTATGGTTATTTAATATCATATCTATGTTTGTATAATTTTTGTTGATTTGTGGTTTTAAAAAGTTTTGTTTTATGAAGATGAATTATGAATGTGTATTGTACAAAAATAAATGGACATAAAGACATCTGATTTTATTTTATTCTTTTTCACAACCAGGTAAGTAGCAGTGGATTCTGGGAATCTGGAATCATTCATATTTGCCGCTCTTAGTTTAAATCCTTGACTTGTTCCAATTCACTTTATCAAGACACTCCAATTTCACCAGAACGCCATTGTGATATCGCACTGCTATATACAAAACACGGCTAAAGCAAGATCACTGGGAAGGAGCCAAGCGGGCTGCTCTTTACCTGCTTTAGCGCCGGGGAACATGGGATGAGCTCTCCTATCCGGTTTATTCCAGAGTTTATTTTCTTCTTCCGATGCCGCTCCACTGCAGAAAAGACAAAAAGCGTTCCAACAGATTGTGCTTGCTTACAAATAGGGATATGCCCTTGCTAATCCTCAGTTGCAGGTTATGTGGCTATCATACAAAAAAAACCCAAAAACAACTTTGCCTTCCAATGCCTCTGTCCCCTCCTCACTTCAAAAGGTGCTTTCATTTGGTAGAAGAATGGAAGGGGTAAGTGCAGGGGAAGCCCAATTAATAGGAGTTTGTGCAGTGCAGCAGAGTGGCATGGACAGGGCCACCCCATCACTTCGGCCCTCAAGGTCAGGCAGCCAAGCTATTCTGGCTCTCAGATCAGACGGGCCCGATAAAGACACATTGCGGGTATCGGGAATACCAGGTCTGCTTGTTGCCCCTCAAGGGCTAGTGTTGTGCTCTAATCCATATCTCTTAAAAAAAACCAAATGCTGTGCACCAGTGAGAAGTTCTTCCAAAGGACTTACTTGAAACTATTCTGATTAAACGGAGAATTCAGAACACACAGGGCAGCTCCTAAGGCTTTCTGCCAAAAATCAGAGAATATGATTAAAAATAAATAAAAAAAAAAGGAGTATGCTGGCGTGGGAGGCTGACTGCTCTCATGTGCAGCTCCTTAGTTATGTCACTGCTTGGTTTTCACTACAGGATTGCCTCACTCCCTACGATCATGAATTGAGTTTACACCTTCACCTTAAATACGGCAAGGACACGAGAAGGCATGTAGTCGCATAATCATCTCATCGCAGTTTATGTATTTTTATAAACTTAGGAAACTGTAGTCCGAGGCTTTTCTCTCTAGTGTGCTTAAAAGACCTGCTGGATAATAACGTTCTTATTGTTAATAAGAGTAATGGCTGCTTGTTTTAACTGCTGTAGGGAGTGGGTGGTGGGGGAGAGGGGTTTCATTGGAAAATGTAAACAGTGTCAGTTTTGGTACTGCTTGAATGCAGTTATTTTGTATGTTGTGCATTCTGACCTTCAATAAAAAAAAAAAAAAGAATATGCTGCAAGTCAGAATGAACTGGTTTTGGTAGCATCCATACTGACATGAAACAGGAGTGATTTGTATTCCCTGCTGTCTGGCTGTGCAGACCCCTGAAGGTAAAAGTCCTGCCTTTTTTCCACCTTGCGAAGATGTTTGGAGCCTCTTTCCCTACAGATACTCGTGTGCTGCTTGTGAAGACAAAGTTGCTGCCCACGAGTATCTGTATAGCAAAGTGGCTGCTAGAGGACCAACTAAGGAGAGCCACGTAAGACCCAGAACACAGTTAAGGAGAAAAAGGTTTCAAGTCTATTTTCTATTCTGTCTAAGTCTATTCAAGTCTAAGTTTCTATTCTGTCCAAAGGCTTCGGAGCTAAATTAAGATAGGACAGGATGGTCAAAAAGACAAGGGTGCATGCCAAATGTGGATACAAACGTAGAACCAATCAGTGCTCATGGGCTCCAAGAAGGGAGGGAAGGCATCTTGCTACTGACCCAGAATGACACCTACAAGTTAGTTACCAATGCACTTGCACCAGATCCCGAAGGAAGCCACACAGTCTGTGTCTCTTGGTTGAGAACTGTCACTGCGAGGGTCAGGCAGGGGGGGGGGGAAGGGACCTAAACAGGGGAAGCCTGTGAATGAAGGCATGTGGCACCCAAGAGGCTGCTAGTTAGAAAGCCCAGGACAAATCAGTTAATCGATAAAGATACAAGGGGGTGCCATAACTGAGATGATTCATGTGAAAATCCAAGAACACCTTTAGCAAAAACACAGGACAGTACGCAGCTGAATCTCCCTGGAGTCACTCACAGAAACGCTTCCTGGCGTGACAAGGCCTGCAATTCGAAGAAACAATGTGCAGAACAAATAGTCACAAGAAACACTATCTTCAAAATAACCACCCTCATGGAGAGGCTACGCAGTGGTCAAAAGGTGTGACCCGCCACAAAAATCCAGAACCAGATTAAGACTCCACAAGGGCACTGGTGCCCGCAAAGGAGGATGAAGATGCTTCACCCCTTTTAACAACTGGGCCACATCTGGATGGGCCAACAAGGGTCCACCAGTCACCTGACCTTAGAAACGGGCGAGAGCCACCACCTGTATCTTCATGGAATTAAGAGTCAACCCCTTAATCCATCCTGCAAAAAATCCAAAATGAGCAGAATCTTAACTGAATGAGGATGAACCCTTTGATCCTCACATCAAGTCTCAAAACACTCGTCAAACCTGAATACAGGCTAAAGAAGTGGAGAACTTTGCCACTGTGCTTTGTGCATGAATCACAGCAGTTGGGAATCTGCGCTTCAGCAACTGAGCCCTCTCTTGTCATACTGTAAGACAAAACTGAATTGAATCTTTGTGAAGAACAGAACCCTGTGGACTGGTAATCGGAGAGGAGAGCCCACCAGGAGCCTTCACAGACCTGCATACCAGGCCTCCTTGGCCAATCCTGTACCAGCAGAAGCACCATGCCCATGTGACTCTTGATTCTCCGAATCATTCTGCCCAACAAGGGCCACAGGGGAAAGACATAGAAGCTTGCCTTCTGGCCACTCCTGCACAAAGGCATCAATGCCCAAGAAGTTTACATCTCTCCAAGGCTAAAGAAACAAGGAACCTTCGCATTGTGTGAGGTCACTAGCAAGTTTAGAAACTAGAGGCCCCAGTAGTTTAGTATGAGCTGGAATGCCTCGTTTGACATAGATCTCCTGGATCCAGAATGTCTGCTGAGAAATTCTGCTCTTACATTGTCTTTTCCTGCAATGTGCGAGACTGAGATCTCCTGAAGATGTATTCCCACTTATTCCATGAGTTGGACTATTTCCTGTAACTCTTGCTGGCTCTTGATATAAGCCACTGTCATCGCATTGTCTGACAACGAATCACAAACATGCCAACCAAATTGCATGGGCTTCCAGCTAACATGCGAGAGAGAGAGAGAGCGCGAGAGGCTTCTATCCTCCAAAGCCCCTACGCTGTCAACTCCGGACAGTAAGCCCCCTACCCCTGGACACACTCATCCTGTCACGAGTACTAGCCAGACCAGTATTCGTACGGAAACGTCCTTCCTTAGATGATCCACTTGCAACCACCAGTGCAACTGGATGGTGATCTCCACCAGTAAGTAAAGCCGTATCAAGTAGTCCTGAGACTGGGGACTCCAACGAGCAGCAGTGTGCGCTGAAGAGGACGCATATGCACCCTTGCCCATGGAGCCATCATCAACCCGAGCACCTGTAGACAATACCACATTGTCTGGCGTATTGTTTCTGTCAATAGTCACACCAGTGCTATCAGTTTCTGATGCAGATCTCTGGCAAGAACACCCTGCCTTGCTTTGTGACAAAATGAACACAGAGATACTCCAGTGAATGAGATGGGTGCAGATTGCTCTTGGCCAAGTTCACCACCCAACCTAGTTCCTGTAGCAAGGAAATTACCTTGTGCGAGACCTGAAGGCTCTCTTTCATACTCTTGGCCCAAATTAGCCAATCATCCAAGTATGGGTGGACCAGAATGCCATCCTCTCTCAACACTACTGCTACCATCACCCTGACCTTGGAGAACATTCTGGGTGTGGTGGCCAAACCGAAGGGTAGTGCTTGAATCTGATAATGTCACCCCCCAAAACAGAAAAATGCAGAAACCACTGATGTTCCAGCAGGATGGGACTATTTAGGTATGCCTCTGACAAATCCAGAGACATAAGAAACTCTCCAACTGTACTGCTGTTACCACTGAGTGTAAAGTTTCCATGCAGAAACCAGTCACCCGAAATGACAGTCAACTCCTTGAGATCCAGGATGGGGCAAAAAGGAACCCTCCTTCTTGGATACAACAAAATAAATGGAATGTCGGCCTGTATTTTGACACATTGGAACTGGAACTCTAGCCTGCAGGCTGAGGAGTCTTAATAATGTACACTGCCTGCTTCTTCTGTGGAGAGCAGTAGAGAGACACCATGAAAATGTCCTGAGGACCGCTGAGAAACTCCAGGGCATAGCCATCTCTTATCACCTCTACAACCCACTGGTTTGCCGTGATCTCAACCCACCTATGATATAAAAAAAGAGAGGTGACCCCCTATCTCCTGTTCCTGGGGGTGGGTCGGCATACCTTCATTGAGAGGTTCGGGAGGGCACTGCCACTCGAGCCTGCGCCCTTCTGGGATGAAAGGTCCAAGACCTACCCAAAGGTCAAGCCCCCTGAGAAGCCACTCCTCTGTAGGGTCAAAAGCATTTGAAAACCCTAGCATGACATCTTGTGCTGAAAGAGTGTGCTGTCTGCTCCTTATCCTCTGGCAACTGAGGAACCTTGGACTCACCCCACTTTATTGGCCATTTTATCTAGATCACTCCCAAAAAAGAGTGAGCCTTTAAAATTAAGATTAGCCTTTGAAATTGTATCAGCCAACCAATTCCCCAGCCATAACTGATGCCTGGCCGCTATCACCAAAGCCACCCCTCTGGCAAAAGTGCAGACCAGGTCGCAGCCCACATCTGCCGGTTCTATCACTGCTCTAGAATTCAAACCAGATTCATCGACTTCCTGAGAGAGAAACTAACAAGAAGTGCAAGCCACCAGGGAGCAACAAGAGGCTATCTGCAAATTCATTGTCATCGTCCCAAAGGCCTGCTTAAGGATAGCCTCAATTCTGCTACCTTGCATATCCTTCAATGCTGCTCCCCTTTCTACAGGGAAAGTCATCCATTTGGAGACAGTACATACCAGTGCATCCACTTTCGGAAAGTGCACCTGCTCTCTTGCAGCCAGATCCAGGGAGTACAGCCTTCCAAGGCTCGTCCCCCTTTAAAATTAGCTTCCGGAGCACCCCATTCAAGACCAATCAATTCTTGAATAGCATCCATAATAGGGAAGAAACACAAGCTTTTTGCAAAGAAGTTAAAATGGGATTTTTCTTTGGCTCAGACATGGAATCAGCACCCAGCATCCCCAGCATCTTAAATGTCTGGAAATCAGAGCCGGCAACTCATCTCTATGAAAGAAATGCAACAGTTCTATTCAGCTCCAATCCTGGAGGAATTTCCCCATCTTACAGGGAGCAAAGATCGGCTTCATCATCCTGCCATCTGGGTCCCTATCAGTGCGACCCACGGCAGGTCTAGACGTACTTCGACACTTACCCACTTGCACCAGGGGTGCGGGGATATGCAGCCTGCGATCCTGAACTTTTAGGTTTGACGGGGCCATTAACTGCACCTAAGAAAGGACTGCAGTCTTTGAAAAAAATTCTACCCAAGAAAAGGCAGAAGGATCCATACCACAACCAGGGGGCACCAGTCCTGTGTCCTCTGAGCTACCTTCCCCTGCTGACGAATTAGTTAGGGGAACCCCAAAACAAGGTGAAACCTCTGGCAGTTCCCCCTCCTGTTCCACTCCTGCAACATGCTGGGAAGGGCCATGCTCCGCCAAATCAGTCGGAGACAATTCTCCCTGAGCCCCCAAAGCAGCGCTGTCACAAGTCAGAGGACGATGTCGAATATGGCAAGCAGCACAAAGGGTAAGGCACTTAGGCTTCTTTGCTACCGACGCCATTCCGCTATTAGTACGCACCCAAAAGCGCCCGATAACTGGGTGTCTATCTGCACTCTTTGCAAAAAGCGTCCACCATGGACACCCAAAACGTAGGCACTCAATACGCGGTTCAAGTAGGCGCCCACCTGAGCACACACTTGGGCCGCAAGCACAAACCAACCTCAGACACTTTCACGGCAGCCTTGTGCACAGAAAAGTGCGTGAATGCTGCCGCAGCCTATCACGCAGCGACTAAGAAAAATCTGAGAGCGAGACCTAGCCAAAAAGGCTGCTCAACCTGCCAGGCTGCCACAAATACCCCAGCTCCCTCAGATGCGGGAACAGACATCGGATTGGTGAGCCGAGCTTGGAGACCAGAAGGGGGATGGAATCCCTAAAATTAACTCCCCCCCCCCTTTTTTTTTTTTTATACTCTTTACCTGAGCTCAGCCCGTCCCGGCCAAGGACAAAGTTGGGCTCTGGCTGCAGGGAGTGAGGGCAGACGCCTTCCTCCACCCGCTAGCCTGTCGGTGAAAGGCAGGGGATGTTTTGGCCAATGAAATTTAACAAAAATACAACTCATAAAATCTGCATGTCAAGCCGAGAGAATGGAGTTGCCTGGCAGCTCATCACACACCTGCACTGTGATCTTACCTGCATTGTGAGTCTCCCGATTCTTCTTCCTGTCACATGAAAAAGATAAAAGGAAAAAAAAAAAAGAAAGTGAAGTGAAGGAAGAAGACAAAACGATCTCAACTTTTGCCCTCTCCTGAAGAACAGATGAAGCAGCTCAGATCTATCTGTACTGTAATGGAATGCTTAACAAACGAGGCAAAATCATCCAAGCCACCTCGTAGGCTGGCCTTACAGCTGCTGGGTAGTTTGGGTAGGCCACAGGGGCAGTGATGAACACCACAATCACATATCAAAACCATTTGCCTTCATATTTTTAGCATTATAAAAGTGGAAAGCCGTTTTAAAAAAAAAGAACAGATTTTATGTAAATTTCTGCATATGCCTAATCTGTTTGAGACCTGGGGGTGAGGATCTCCCCCTCTCCCCCACCTCAGGGCAGGAAGCCCCCCCCCCCCCCCCCCCCCCCCCGTCTCTCACCTCCTGGGGCCTTGGTGCTGGCCACACAACATGAACCGTGTGAACCTGCACAAAGGCCACTATAACAGTGGCTACTATAACATCTGCCAGGCACTTTCAGTTTTAGAAATTTTACGCTTTCTCAGCAAAAATTACACCTTCCTGGGCGTAGAACAGGAAAGGGCTTAAAGCATCCACACAGAGCAAGTTTGGTATTAATCCCCACTGTTCAGAGAAAGGCAGAGGGTCTGCTTGCTTTGTTTCACCGCTGGCCATGGTGCAGGTGTTGAAGCAGACAGTGGCACAGGAGCACTAAGCAGCATGGCTGGCGGGCAGCCTGGGGACACTCGCGAACTGAGAGCAGTGTGGGAGAGTTAGGTGGTGAACCTGGTGGGCAGCCTGAAACCTAGCAAAAAAAAAAAAAAAAAAAAAAAACACCCCCCAAAAACACCAAAGAGCGGACTAATGCAGGTTTCCAGCAGGGAGCAGCCCAGGAAACCTCATGCAACAGACAAGGTACCAGAGGGGCAAACGGGCCTCCATGGTGCATGTACAGGAGTCATAGGTCTGTCTGAGATCAGTTTATTTTCAGCTAGCACTCAGAAAATTAGTAATTATGTTTAAATTTTATCCCAAAATCAACTCAACATGCTTTGTGACCTTGAAACTTTCTAAATATCTAGTGAATGGCCTGGTAGCAGATCCTTTCCCCAGAACTTCATGATGGCCTTCAAAGGGCAACAACAAGGAAGAACCATCTTAGTTATGTTTTGGGATTTGCTGCCAGAATATTTGCATACCACCAACTATTTCAAAGGTTTAACATCTATGTTTGAACAAGCACAGGAGCCAATAGCTGTGCTGATAATGTCAACTGAATGCCAGCAGTTTTATATTTAATGCACCTTTTGCACAGTGGGTTTTGGTTCGGAGGCTGCAGTAGGTATGAGAATGATCATTCTTGGCCTCTGGATTTTCTGAAGCTCTCTCAGGGCTAGGCTGCAATTTGTAGGTAGTCTTTTTGAGTTAGTCAGTCTTACTGATGCCTTTATTATGCATGCGTGTTTTCCCTGTACGAGCTATAAATTGCCTTAATTTAAAAAAAAAAGGGTAAACTGAATTACAGAGCGCGAAGGCGATGTGCCTAAGGTCAGAGCTGAGACTCAAATGCCTGTCCTCAGAGATCTCCTGACACCTAGCTCGGAAGTCTTGACAAGAGAAAAGACAGGTTAAGGAGTCTCCAATCGCCCTGCCACCCTGTGCCGTGTTCAGCGTGCGCTTACTCACCGGTGCTGCTTCTTGTTGGCAGTCTCAATCTTTGTCATTTCCGGCATGGCTCCTAGCAAGGGTCCCTGAGCATGAGGCAGGGGCACCCAATCAGTGAAAGCCTGGTACCATCTCTTCCGACTCTACAAGACCCTTTCCAGGTTCCCTTGGTCAAGGACTTGGTATGTTTATAGGTAAAAAGACAGACACGCCAAAGTACATTATTTAGTCAAAGTATATAACCACTTTCACAGTTATTACATCTGCTTTGTATTGTTCCTCAGAGTGGCTCTGCTTGGGGCTTATTTGGTTCTCTTAACATTGACTTGCCACACCCCTTTTCTTAATAAATATTTGTAACCATTTAATACAGCCACCCTAGATTTATTGACTTGACATGGTCTAGTTGCTGAGAAAGGTTAAGCCACTCTGGAACCACATAAAACTGTGTTAAGCTTGACTGCACTCCTGGGAATCTTTGAATGATCTGACCAGTATAAATCACAACATCCACTGTGACCCACTGCAAAGAAATAACACACAAAGCTTCAAAGTTTCCATCAAGGACAGAACCAGCGCCTCAGGCCCAAGTTATAACACAGAATTCGAGAAGATACAGGATGAGCAGATATGATCCTTGGATATGAGCAAGAGAAGGTGAAGCTACTACGATACTGTAATTTGGTCCAGACTAGTTGGGCCTTTTGGTCTGCTCTGTCACATATTCAGATATGAAAAGTCTCTTCCCTCAAACAACTTCAAATCTAATCAGGTATCTGAGGCAACAGGAGAGCAAATGAAATGCACAGGTTGACAAGGAGTATCAGTGAGCGAAGCGGGATTTGAACCCTGGCTCTCAGTCAGTTGCTCTAACCACTAGACAGGGGGAGAAGGGGGTGGCTGGCAAATAACAGTTTATGAAGGAGAAATTACTACTTACCTGATCATTTCCTTTCCTTTAGTGAAGGGTAGGTCAATCCCAACGAGTGGGGTTATGCACCTCTGCCAGCAGATTGAGACGGAGCAAAAGCTGATATCACGGCTATATAGTCCTGCCTGACACCAACCCACCAGTATTCTCTGGAAAAGCCAAACTGTGGACAAACCTGATTAAACTTGACAATTATTAGCAACAGGCAACCATTCGTGTTTCTCAACCAACAGGAACACTAAGCTCAGCCAAAAGAAGGAACATCTCTAGCAAACAGAGCTAGAGAAACCACTTACCAACCAGTTATCAACCAAGAGCAGGAATCATACTCTGCATTGCTCGCCCTAAGAAGGCTAACCACAAAATCTAAATCCAGCAGCAGAGGGCAGGTCTGGGATTGACCTACCCATCAGCTAAGTAGTAATTTCTCCTTCCTTAGCTTTCATGTAGGTCAGTCCCAATGAGTGGGATGTACAAAAGCTAATCCCGAAAAAGGCAGTGGCCCAGTCAAAACTGCCCGGGCAAAAGCGTCGTCCTCCCTAGCCCTTAACATCCAAGCGGTAATGCTTGGAGAAGGTTTGCAAAGATGACCATGTCTCTGCTCAGCATATTTTAGCAGGTGACAACAAGTGAAGCTCTGCCCATGATACCGCCTGAGCTCTTGTGGAATGTGGTCTAATCTGTTTCTGTAAGGCAACTTCAGCAGCCACATAGGCTACCGTAATGACCTCTTTAACCCAGCGGGCAATCGTTGCCCACATCGCTGATGCTCCCTGCTTACCTCTACCATGGAGCACAAACAGACCATCAGACTTCCAAACAATCTTAAACATTTTCAAGTAGTGCAGTAAATGACACTTGACGTCCAAGGAATGCAAAACGCGGTACTCAGCTTCATCTCTGTCCCTATCCAAGGTAGGCAGAGAAATGGACTGATTCAAATGAAAGTCTGAAACCACTTTGGGCAAAAAAGAAGGCACAGTCCGAAGTTGAACCACACCTGGATTCACATGGAGAAAAGGTTCCCAGCAGGAAAGAGCTAGTAGCTCTGAGACCCAATGAGCCGAATAGATTGCTACAAGAAAGACTGTCTTCAAAGTAAGCAGCTGCAAGGAAAGAGTACACAGCGGTTAAAAAAAAAAAAAAGTCTGACCTACCAAGAACTTGAGGACCAAATTAAGATCCCACAAAGGCACCGGAAGCCACAAAGGGGGTGAAGATGTTTAACTTCCCATAAGAAACTGGACACGTCCAGATGGGAAGACAAAGGCCCTCCATTGACTCTTCCTCTTTAACAAGCCAGTCCCGCAACTTGCACCCTCAAGTATTAAGGGACAACCCCTTAAGCAAACTGTCCAGTAAAAATTCCAAAATCAGAGGAATATCCACCTTGAGCAGCTGAGTACCTTGCTCAGAACACCAGGCCTCAAAAAACCTCCAAACTCTAACGTTAGCCAGAGAAGTAGAAAATTTCCGGGCCCAAAGAAGAGTGGAAATTACAGAAGGCGAATAACCGCACTTAATAGCCGAGCCCTTTCAATGGACAAACCAAAAGACAAAATAGACCTGGATCCTTGTGCAGAATGGGCCCCCGACGTAACAGATCCATCCAAGATGGTAGCTGGAGAGGACTGCCCTTCAGAAGGTCTTTGGAGATTGGCATACCATGGCCTTCGAGCCCAATCCAGAGCCACTAAAAAAGAACAATGCTGGTTTGACTTGCAATCTTCTGCACCAACCTGCCTGCCTATTAAAAGCTAAAGGAGGGAACACATACAGCAGGGTGTCATATGGCCACTCCTGAATGAGAGCATCTATGTCCATTGCTTTTGGGTCCCACCTGAGACTAAAGAAGCGTGGAACTTTCGCTTTATTGAAATTCGCCAACAGGACTAGATCCGGTAGGCCCCAGCGGTCCACCAGGAGCTGAAAGGCCTCGTCCGCCAGTTCCCATTCTCCTGGGTCCATGCTTTTCCTGCTGAGGAAATCTGCTCTGATATTGTCCTTTCCAGCAATGTGAGAGGTGGATATGATTAGGCGATGCTACTCCGCCCATACCATGAGCACATCTATCTCCTCCAACACCTGTCAACTCGGGTTCCATCCTGAACATAAGAACATAAGAAATTGCCATGCTGGGTCAGACCAAGGGTCCATCAAGCCCAGCATCCTGTTTCCAACAGAGGCCAAAACCAGGCCACAAGAACCTGGCAATTACCCAAACACTAAGAAGATCCCATGCTACTGATGCAATTAATAGCAGTGGCTATTCCCTAAGTAAAATTGATTAATAGCCATTAATGGACTTCTCCTCCAAGAACTTATCCAAACCTTTTTTGAACCCAGCTACACTAACTACATCCTCTGGCAACAAATTCCAGAGCTTTATTGTGCGTTGAGTGAAAAAGAATTTTCTCCGATTAGTCTTCAATGTGCTACTTGCTAACTTCATGGAATGCCCCCAAGTCCTCCTATTATTCGAAAGTGAAAATAACAGAGTCACATCTACTCGTTCAAGATCTCTCATGATCTTAAAGACCTCTATCATATCCCCCCTCAGCTGTCTCTTCTCCAAGCTGAACAGCCCTAATCTCTTCAGCCTATCCTCATAGGGAAGCTGTTCTATCCCCTTTATTATTTTGGTTGCCCTTCTCTGTACCTTCTCCATCGCAACTATATCTTTTTTTGAGATACGGCGACCAGAATTGTACACAGTATTCAAGGTGTGGTCTCACCATGGAGCGATATAGAGGCATTATGACATTTTCCGTTCTATTAACCATTCCCTTCCTAATAATTCCTAACATTCTATTTGCTTTTTTGACTGCTGCAGCACACTGAGCTGACAATTTTAGAGTATTATCCACTATGATACCTAGATCTTTTTCCTGGGTGGTAGCTCCTAATATGGAACCTAACATCGTGTAACTACAGCAACAGTTATTTTTCCCTATATGCAACACCTTGCACTTGTCCACATTAAATTTCATCTGCCATTTGGATGCCCAATCTTCCAGTCTTGCAAGGTCCTCCTGCAATGTATCACAGTCTGCTTGTGATTTAACTACTCTAAATAATTTTGTATCATCTGCAAATTTGATAACCTCACTCGTCGTATTCCTTTCCAGATCATTTATATATATATTGAAAAGCACCAGTCCAAGTACAGATCCCTGAGGCACTCCACTCTTTATCCTTTTCCACTGAGAAAATTGACCATTTAATCCTACTCTCTGTTTCCTGTCTTTTAACCAGCTTGTAATCCTGATTACTGATGTTGCATTCTGACCAAAATAGGATCCTTCTGCGTCCTCAAGAAGTCAGGCCCAGCCACTCTGAAGGCCTTCAGGGTGTGAGATATCAGACCTGGTAACTCATCTCTCTGAAAGAAATGTAGAAGAGTTCTGTATGGTTCCAAATCTAGGGGAATATCCCCTTCCTCACTCAGGAGAGCCCCCATCGTCATCACTGGCATCATCCTGATCCACCTGCATTCGAGCTCTGTCAGACCGCACTGTGTTACAGTGCTTGACTGTGGTGATAGGCGGAGGAGCACTCAGAGTGCCTGGATCTACCTTAGTAGGAACTGCCACTTCAGCAGACTGGCCCTGTAGAAATGTCTGCAATCCCTGGAAGAATTCTACCCAGGAAAAGGAGGCCAGGTCCATTCCAGGCCCGAACCAGACATCCTGTGAGCCAGTGTCCTGAGGACTTGATCTGTGGACCAATCAGGGGAGGAGACATCTCTGCAGTGTCTCCCTTGGTCCCACTGCCCTCAGACTGAGGAGATGGACCACTGTCAGCAAAATCAGAAGGCGGCAAATCTCCCCGAGCATCCAGGCAGTACTGAGACAGGATTAAAGAAAGCTCCAACTAAATGGCTCTGATGTGGCAGGCAACACAGAGAGATAGGCACTTCGGGTTCTTCGCCACGAGAACCATGCTGTAAGCACACAGCCCGATGAAGGCTTGTGTCTAGCTTTCCTGCACGTACAAGCGCGCCTAATATGGATTAACAAAAAACGTGCGTCCAAGGCCACGTGCCTAGGCCACTCATCCTACTGGACGCCCAGAGCAGATGCCTAAACTCGGTGTACAAGCTGTACGTCCAGAAGGAAGAACGCCTAAATTGCATGGACAGATGAGAATGGGCTCACACGTGGACATGAAAGTGCGCACCGACGGTTGCAGCAAAAAAAAAAGCATGTGAAAGTATCTCGCAGCCTACCGCGTGCCAAAGTCCTGGGAGCAGGGCTTAGCCGAACGGCTGCTCAACCTGCCATGCCTGCATTCTCTCACCTCACAGAACTCCCCAGAGATACGAGCAGGACAGCCAAACACCAAGGAACCCAACCCCACTCCTGCTGTTGCTTTTTTTTTTTTTTTTTAAGTTAAAAACTTTTCCCCGAGCTCAGCCCTCCCTGGCTGTGGGGGAAGAGGGCTAAAGCCTTCACACTGTGCCTCTCTCGGCCTGCAACCACTAATCAGAATTTTAGGTCCACGTCAGTCAAGGTTTCCAGACTGAAGGCACTCTACTGAGAGAGGGACTGCACAGTATCACCTCAGGAGGCACTCGGTGCTACATAGATGTCTCCTTTCCAACTTCTTTCTTTTCCTCTTTTTTTTTTACTCAAAGGAAGGGAAGTGCATGTCCACCATCTGCTGGAGACAGAGAATACAGGTGGGCTGATGTCAGGGTGATACTATAAGGTCACGGCCTCAGCTTTTGCTCTGTCTCCATCTGCTGGCAGAGGTGCATAACCCACTTATTGGGACTGACCTAGCCGAATGCTAAGGAACTTGTTTTATCGTATCTCACTATGATGAATAATCAAATATGGCTAAAAGAAAACTATATTAAAACTTTGAATGCAGGTGCCAGGACTTCTTACTTGTAAAGCTCGGTGCACTAAGAACAAGTCTTCGCCACCTACCAGAGTCTGGCTGCTTTTACATTCCACAGCTCCTTATGAATGCAATCCAAGTAAAATACAGACAGCCAGCCCAAAAATGATATTTATGGAACTAGACTGGGATGTATGATGTTTACTGTATAGCACTTTAACATCTATGCTGCAAGTATGCAGAAGTATAGGAAAAAAAAATAAAATAAAATAGAACTTACAAAAAGTGTGGGAGCACAGGCAACAAGAGTCACATCCTCACCCCCTTGGCATCAGCCCGCTGGCTCCACATCCTTATTTAAAGTCATTTTCTTCTATTGCTGCATCTCAGAGAAAGCTGGTGTTCAACTTTTCACTGTATAGAAGAGAAAACACACAGATTAATTTCTGGCACAACCTTTCCTGTTGCTTTGGGCTTCCAGCTCAAATCAGAACCAGCCCCAGTAGGGCTGGTTCTGACTGAGCCTTCATTCATAACTACAGAGCGGCAGGGTGGGGGAGCATTCCCCCCCCCCCCCCATTTTAATATCATCCCTCCCAACTTCGCCTGGCCATTGCAGCCATGGATTTTGGCCAGGGGCCACAAACTGTAGCCAAGCTAACCCAGATCCTAAGCCCGGCTACTAGGTATTGCTGTTGAGTAATGGCTAAGCCATTACAGCCCTCCATCCCCAAGGGCTGTGTAAGCTACCTCTGGAGAATTCCTGGCTGCTCCAGCAAGCAGAGACCTGGCCTGGGAATCAAATCCCATATCTTCACATTAGCAGTACACAATGCCACCGCTAAGCCACTAGGCCAACTCTAGAAAGATACAAATTTTTAAAAGGATACGCAAGACAGAAAGCTGGGTCAAGAGACTAAAAAACTCCCATGATGCACTGCAGTTGGTGGATGCACATGAAAGCATGGAAAATGCTCACTAGCTGCTTCTGTATAGCAACTAAAACCAGAAAGAAAAAGCTTGGAAATGGAAGACTGTAGCTGCCTGCTGAGGAAGGAAATACATTGCAAAGCTGGGAAATATGTTATAGTGCAAAAAAGAAAAAAATTCTCTTCAATGTTGCTACATGAAGGCTTGCCTCTGCCTCCCCTGAAACAATGTTCTGCATGTGCAATGATCTTCTATTTACACTGGATATCCCACCTTTACAATTCCAAAGAACTGCCCATAGTGGTTTACAATACATGTCACAGGGGCTGTCCTGGACACAGAGAGAAGCGCTGAGCATACATGAGCGAGATACAGTAGTAAAAAAAAAAAAAAAATCTGGTCAATGCTAGGAAGAACATAAAATAAAGAGCACAAACCTTTCCAGGTGCTTTAGAAACACAAGATCTGCCATATCGAGTCAGGCCAATGACCCATCGAGCCCAGCATCCTGTCTCCAACAGAAGCCAAGCCAGGTCACAAAGAACAGTTCCATTCCTTGTTTCTCACGCCCCGGGATAAGCAGAGGCTCTCTCAAACCCACCTGGCTAAGAAAGGTTTGCGGGTTTTTCCTTTGGGAACTATTTCAAACACCGCCATGCTAGATGCCTTGACCATGCTCTCCAGTACTTTCTATGATTTCTTTTAAATCTGCTGCCTACTAGTTTCATGACGTGACCGTTAGCCTTCGTTAAATCTGAAAGAGTATAACACCATTCCCTATTTAGCTGTTGCACCCCACTCATGATCTCTGAAGAGCACTACCTCGTTTATCCCTTTTATCAGGTTTGGTGCTCTTCTCTCTCTTTATTTGAGATGGGGCGACCAGAAACGCACACAGTTCTCAGGATGGGGGGGGGGGGGGGGGTCGCGCCATTAGTCTATAATGAGGCGTTATGATATTCTCCATTTCCTTCCAGATCATGCCCGACGTTTTATTTGTCGTCGCACACGCTGAGCTGAAGATTTCAAGCACGGAACGCATCGCGTTACCTGTAGTTCGGATTTTTCCTCCCCTATCTGCAGCATCACTTTCCAGTGAAATTTCCAGCTGCCAAACCAGTTGCCCAGTCCCCCGGCCTCACAAGGTTCCTCAATTCCAACAACTTTGAATAATTTTCTATCATCTGTGAATTTCTCCCTTTTTCAGATCATTCCAGAATGTGTTAAGCAGCACTGGCCCCAGGACAGATATCCCTGTGGTACTGTACTATTAACCTTTCTCCACTGGGAAAACTGACCATTTAGTTCTAACTCTGATTTCTGCCCTAATCAGCTGCCAAGTCATAACAGGCCACTGCCTCTTACCCCATGTGGGTTTTTTGTTTTTAATTTCCTGAGAGTCTTTAAAAAGTGCTTTTTTGAAAATCCAGATACGCTCTAAAAATCGACTGGCTCACGCCTATCCAAATATTCAACACTTTCAAAAGAAAAATCCAGAAGAATGCTAAGGCAGCTCACCACTTGCTTCTTTGGGCTTCCATCTCTATCAAAACTGATCTCTACTAGGGCTATAGCGTTACAGGGGTCCCCCACCTCCATCTCGTTATGATAAGCATAACAAGAGAGCGAGAGCCACATTTTACATCAAAAAAGTGCTGCATGTGGCTCCCCAGCCACAGGCAGGCTGGGCTCTAGGGAATCAAACTCAAATCCTCTTCTAGTGAGCTGGCCCAAACTATGAATCTTAGATGTTATCAATGGGCACATTACTGGCTCTGTATGTGCCAAGTGACAGCAGAAACTGTGTTTGCAAGCTTCTAATGTCCTGCTTTCTAAATTTCCCCAATTCAGTGATGAGTGCTTAAAAAAAAATAAAAATATATATATATACATACACACACACACACACACACCTACAGTTGCTTTAAAAAAGCATTTAAACTTGCAATATTTTATCAGCAGTACTTAACTTGCCATACATAGGAACTCATTTCTAAAGGAAACCAAGTTTAAAAGTGCTACGCTCAAGTCAAAAGAACATAAGAAGTTGCCAGACTGGGTCAGACCGAGGGTCCACCAAGCCCTGCATTCTATTTTGAGCAGTGGCCAATTCAGGATATAAGTACCTGGCAAGTACTCAAACAATAAATAGATTCTATGCTACTAATGCCAGTAATAGCAGTGGTAATTCCCTAAGTCAACTTGATTAATTGCAGTTTATGGACTTCTCCTCCAGGAACTTATCCAAACCTTATTTAAACCAACATACACTAACTGCTCTAACCACATCCTCCAGCAATGAATTCCAGAGCTTCATTGTGCGTTGAGTGAAAAAGAATTTTCTCTGATTTGTTTTAAATGTACTAGTTGTTAACTTCAGAGTACTCCCTTGTCTTCCTTTTATCTGAAAGAATAAATAACCAATTATGATTTTATAGACTTCTATCATATCCCCCTCAGCCGTCTCTTCTCTAAGCTAAACAGCCCTAATCTCTTTAGCCTTTCTTCATAGGAGAGCAGTTCCACCCCCTTTATCATTTTGGTCACTCTTCTCTGTACTTTCTCTGGTGTAGCTATAAAACTTTGAGATGCAGTGACCAGAACTGCACACAGTATTCAAGGTGTGGTCTAACCACTGAGCGGTACAGAGGCATTATAACATCCTCTGTTTTATTTGCCATTCCCTTCCTAATAACTCCTAAAATTGTTTGCTTTTTTGACTGCTACAGCACAGCAAGCCAATGATTTCAATGTAATATCAACTATGATGCCCAGATCTTTTTCCTGGGTGGTAGCTCCTAATATGGAACCTAACATTGTGTAACTATAGCATGGGTTATTTTTCCCTATATGCAACACCTTGCACTTGTCCACATTATATTTCATCTGCCATATGGCCGCCCAATTTTCCAGTCTCGCAAGGTCCTCCTGCAATTTATCACAATCAGCATTTGATTTAACTACTCTGAATAATTTTGTCAAAAATCTAATAATCTTCCCTTGACATTTTGGTATTGTTGGATTATTCAGTGAGGTTTAAAAAAAATTGTCAAAAACATTAGCAGACAAGGCCCTAACATGCTGTAAATGTATTGCTCTTTAACCTCAAGCTATCATAGATCTAGAGGTTCAACATAAGCTGCTCAAGAAGATTTTAACATAAAGGAAAATTAGTTTCTTACCTTATAATTTTCGTTCCTGTAGTACCACGGATCAGTCCAGACTCCTGGGTTTTGCCTCCCCTCCAGCAGATGGAGACAGAAGGTTTTTCAAAACAACCCTGCCATATATACTAAGGTGCCACCCAGTGTCCCTCAGTCTTACGTAATGTCAAAGCAGAATGGACTAAAAAAACCTATTCAACCGTTAACTAACCTAAAGTTCAGAATCAACCCGCAGGTAGGAACACAACCCTCAGAACCAAAGGAACCAACAAGAATGAATGGTAAATAACCTGACCAGAATATATCATACGAGCGGACTCTCCGTTACTTAAGAGTACACAGGTATAGGGCGGGATTCTGGACTGATCCGTGGTACTACAGGAACGAAAATTATCAGGTAAGAAACAATTTTCCTTTCCCTGTACGTACCAGGATCAGTCCTGGGATGTACCAAGCTCGATGAATTGATTCAAATGAAACAATGACACCACCTTCAGAAGAAAGGAAGGGACCATACGCAAGGACACCCCTGAATCAGAAAAATCGCAAAAAAGGTTCCCTGCACAATAATGCCTGTAATTCGGACACCCAGCGTGCTGAGGAAATTGCCACCAAAAATACCACTTTCAGCGTTGATCCTTTAGCGTCGCTCGCTTGATAGGCTCAAAGGGTGCCGCACACAAAGACAAAAGCACAAGATTGAGGTTCCAGGAAGGACACGGATGACGGAGCGGTGGGCCTAAGTGCTTCGCTCCCCTCAGGAAACGCGTCACATCTGGATGTAATGCCAACACCACTCCCTGAACCTTGCCTCGGAGACAACCAAGCGCCACAACCTGCACCCGTAGGGAACTACAGGACACCAGCAGACTCTTGGCAAGGTTGACCACCCAGCCGAGGGAGCGCAAGAGCTGTAAAATCCTGACACTGAGCCTCGGACTTTGCACGAATCAGCCAATCGTCCAGGTAGGGATGCACCAGTAGATCTTCTCTTCAGAGTTGCACCACAACCACCACCATCACCCTTGGTGAACGTCCTGGGGGCGGTGGCGAGGCTGAACGGCAACGCTCGGAACTGGTAGTGTCTGCCCAGAATGCAGAATCTGAGGAATCTTTGATGATACGACTGAACGCCAATATGGAGATACGCTTCCGTGAGATCCAGAAACGCTAGAAAGTCCCCCTGACCGACCGAAGCGTCTCCATCCAGTAACGCGGTACCCGAAGACATCGGTTGACCTTTTTGAGATCTAAGATTGGTCGGAAAGTTCCTTCCTTTTTTGGAACTATGAAGTAAATGGAGTAGCATCCCTTGCACCTTTCCGCTGATGGGACCGGCGTTATAGCTCCCAAATCCAGAAGGCGCTGGAGTGTTCCTCAGACCACTTCCTGTTTCTCCCGGCACGCACAGGGAGAGATCAGGAACTGGTCCCGAGGGAGCCGTATAAAATCTAAAGCATAGCCTTGACTTATCACGGTGAGGACCCACTGGTCTGACGTTAACTTGGTCCATGCCTCGAAAAAGAGCGACAGTCTGGCTCCCACACTTGGTGGATGATGGATACAGAGGGATGGACTGGCCATATTTCATTGCGAGGCCTTAGTCCCCGCCGTCGACGGGGGTTACCAGATCTGCCAAAGCGTCTGCCATGAAAGGACTGATTCCACGACTGTTGTCTGTTGGAACCGGAGCGAAAAAGAGGACCCCGACAACCGCATCGCCCTGGGTTTCCGACTACCACAGAACAGAGACTGAGCTGAAAACGATCCCAGGGAACAGGGCCTATCCTCCAGAAGCTTATGAACCTTGTTCTCGCCCAGGGATTGTATCATGTCCTCCAATTCCTTACCGAACAACAACTTTCCTTTAAAAGGAAAGGAACAGAGGTGGGACTTGGATGAAGAATCAGCAGCCCAATTTCGTAGCCAGAGAAGTCTGCGCGCAGAAACAGACACCATGGATCTGGCAAACGTGCGAAGCAAGTCATAAAGAGCATCCACGCTACACGCAATGCCCACCTCCAGCCAATTCGCCTGGCTGGCCTCTCCCTCTGAGAGGTTAGAATTGGCTTGGAGTTGCTGGGCCCAGCGAAGAACCACACGCAGTGCAAAATTACTGCACATCGCCGCCTGGACCCCTAAGGCGGACACCTCGAACACCTTCTTGAGCTGTAACTCCAACTTTCTGTCCTGCAAGTCCTTGAGGGCCGTCGCTCCAGTAACCGGGATCGTGGATTTCTTGGTGACTGCCAACACTGCTGCATCCACCTTCGGAATTCGTAGTAGCTCCAAAGCCTCCTCTGGTAGAGGATATAGCTTATCCATTGCCTTGATGACTTAACCCCAAATCTGGAGTGTCCCACTCACGAAACAGAAGGTCCATAGCCGAGAAGTGGAAAGGAAGAGACACTGCCAGACCCCTGAGACCCAGCAACACCCAATCCATCACCCCCAACCGTGACTCCAGCGGCGGAGCCTCCAGGCATAATTCCCCCAGGATGGCCGGGATAAGGGGATGCAACTCCTCTTTCTTGAAGAGATGAACCACCTTCGGATCATCTCCTACCAACACTGGAAATCCCCGGTTTAAATTGGGCTGGGGGTCAGGGTCCCCCTCTGACCCCCCCCCCCCCGGGGGCTGAGATTGGGGATCTGGAGTCCCAGGCAGTGAAGAGTCCATGTCCGTCTCAGCCTGCCCCGTACGCAAAGTCCGTTTACATCGAGGTGTCTCAGCATCCCCCTTGGAACCAGAGCGCTGGTGGGGCCTTTTATGTGAGGATGGGGATAAAAACCTTTCCACAGCCTGCTTTCTCCCAGTCTTTCTGGCCTTAAAGGCCTTATGAATGAGTAAAACAAATTCAGAAGAGAAGGAGGAATCTGATGAGGACCCTGTAGCCCCCTCAGGGCTGTCCTCAGCTAAAGGAGAAGCTGGCTCCACAGGCGTGCCCCCCCACCCCCCTCGAAGGAAAACGCTGCGGAGGGGGGTAAACTCTCCTTCCCCATCGCGCTCCGAGCGACTGCCTGCAGGGAGCCTAAGATAGCTGCCGTTCCTGCGCTGATCGGGAGCGGTGCAAGTGACTCGACCCGGACCTCGTGGATGGCTGCCGAGGCCGAAGCCAACACCCCCCCCTCCCCGGCGGCAAAATGGAAGGTCCCTCGCCGCCCTGAGCACAAGAAGTGCACAGGCCCTCCCGAGAGATGACCGCAGGAGGAGCCGTATGCACGGCAGGAAGAACCCCGAGACCTAATTAGGGCTGGGGATACCATGGAGCTCAAACGCGGGAAGAAAAAACGTGGTGAACAAAAATTAAAAAAATTAAAGCGAAACGCCGGCGAAGTCTGAAGGAGCAGAGGGGAGAGGGGGGAGTATCAGAGTCGGCGCAGCAAGGAGAAAAGCAGTTCAAACTTTTTTTTTTTGTACAGCCAAACCTACGTGCTGTCCTTGGTTCTGGACAGTCCCTGCTCCTGCCGCTGTAGCTGAAGTGAGAAAGCCGGGCTCCCCAGAATCACTTCAGGGCTGCTAATGCCCTTTACCAGAGCCCTCGACCCTGTTGAGCAGCTGCCTCGACCAGGGAGGATGGTCCCCTCAGGACCTGCCAACCCCCTGGGAGACTGACAGGCATTCCACTAGCCTGTGGAGCACTCCCTTTATTTTTTTTTTTTTGTAAAAACAATAAAGGCACCAAAGCCCCTAACTAATTCTAAACTCCCTTAAAAAAAAAATAAAATAAAAGGAATTCTCATAAATTAAAGATCAGAAGAGACTGTGGGTTTTGCAGCCCTGCCATCTGCTGGAGACAGAGTAAGACCGAGGGACTGTGGGTGGCACCTTAGTATATATGTAGGACCCAGAAAACAAATCGGAAGCCGATCAATTATGCTGGAAAGCAGGACGAACAAAGGTGATCGGTGTGAATTAGGATTCTTTATTGGTGTTGGTCCGACTCTGGCCGAGTTTCGCTCGCATAGGAGCTGCCTCAGGGGCTACTGTACCAATGGTTGCTTGTATTATTTCACTTAAATGATATGAGAACTTCACACCATAACAACTGGAATAATGGAAAGTTGATCCAACATAGAACAAACGATTTGTTCTTTAAAGTGTAGCGGTGTCTTTGAAAAAAGGCACACCTAGTGCAGTGTATATCTCACTCATGTATTTAAAATGTAGAAAGGCTATTAAATCTTGATTATTTAGTCAGGATTGACTGAGATTTTGCCAACCAGAGCAGGATGGAGTTCCCTGTTGCATTAAGCTAGCTGTAATGTAGACTAGCTATTTTGGCTTAATGATTTTGCTGGTGGCGTTTTACTGTTTTAATTAACATTTGATCATTTGTATGCTTTTTTTTTATTTTTATTATTATACTGTGAACTGCAGGATAATTTTATTTTACAAGCAGTATATTAAATTTAAATACATAAAATAATGAAATGTTTACCGAAATATATACAGACAGGAAAAAAAAAAAAAAAAAAAGACAAAACTCAGTGGGTTAAAACGTCCCCAAATTGTGATCCAACCTATTCAGGACTGACAGCCCAATTCTAAATAGAAGGTGCTGTTACTGGTAGACATGGCTCGCTCACGCCACCCTCTCTCAGCTACTGTCCCCTTTGACTTTACATTTCTGCACCCTGGCTGATTCTAGCAAATATCATACTGCTCCCTGAAGATGAACCAGGAGGTGAAATATCCAAGGTAATCTTGCAAGCTTAAAGGAGAATTAACTATTTATTTAAAAATCATTTGTTAATCACCTAACTGATCAAATCTTCATAAGCGATTTACAACATATATGAAACATAAATCATATTAATACAAACCTAGTAAATTAATGATATAAAAATTTACTACACAAGGTTTTACTCCCATTCTGCCTTCCTAGTCCAACCATTGCAGTTTTGGTCCTTGGCCAGAGGTCACAGAACACAGCTCAGAACTCTGCCCAAATACAACCTACATGAGATGGTCCTGAAAGTTCACATACATCATATTCGCATAATTCTTATATTAGTCCAAAAAAGATGTCACAACCTGTAAATGAATCTAGCTTCCTGTAGGACCAAAATGGCTACTAGATCGACAGCTGAATTCTATCCCCTTCTTGCTTGTAGCAGAAAGATTATGGATTTCATTCAAATTCAGAAAAGAGGTTTTGTCTGCTAGAACTCAATGACAAGTTGTTTTCTGCCAAAATGGAACATATTGGATAGTCTTTGAAAGTGAAAATAATCTTCAGACCTACATCTGTCAACCTCTTGTACCACAAGACTGCTAGGTCAGTAACAGATTTTCTAAGTTTGGTTTGAACTGTTCATATTATTTAACTATTACCGATTATTGTAAGTCTGTATTTTTGAAAGACAAGATGTTTCAAATGTTCATTTGCTGCATAAGTAGCTTAACATTTGTAACATGAAAAGCCAATAAAGTGTTCAAACAAAACTTTTAGTTGGGAAATGCATTAACTTGTAACAAAAAGATTTGATAATTTGAGTGTGGGCAAATACTTACCACCAACTCCCAAATAGGTATGGTTTCAAGAAAAAAAATGGTTACCTGATTCTAAAATCAAGGTTAATATACTGTATACTTAAGTACTGTGTACAATTCTGGTCGCTGCATCTCAAAAAAGATGCAGTTACACTGGAGAAGGTACAGAGAAGGGAGACTAAAATGATAAAGGGGATGGAACAGCTCCCCTTTGAGGAAAGGCTGAAGAGGTTAGGGCTGTTCAGCTTGGAGAAGACACGGCTGGGGGGGATATGATAGAGGTCTAGAACAGGTAAATGTGAATCGGTTATTTACTCTTTCGGATAATAGAAGGACTAGGGGGCACTTCATGAAGTTAGCAAGTAGCACATTTAAAACTAATCAGAGAAAATTCTCTCTCACTCAACACACAATTAAGCTCTGGAATTTGTTGCCAGAGGATGTGGTTAGTGCAGTTAGTGTAGCTGGGTTTAAAAAAGGTTTGGATAAGTGCTTGGAGAAGACGGCCATTAACTGCTATTAATCAAATTGACTTAGGGAATAGCCACTGCTATTACTGGCATCAGTAGCATGGGATCTACTTAGTGTTTGGGTAATTGCCAGGTTCTTGTGGCCTGGTTTGTCCACTGTTGGAAACAGGATGCTGGACTTGATGGACCCTTCGCCTGACCCATATGGAAATTTCTTATGTTATGTTCTTAATCACTGCATGCATTCTGGAAAAAAACAAAACAAAACACCCAAACAAAAACCAGCAATCTGTCCAGGCTCTCAGGAAACAGATCTAGGAACCAATGAGATTTTTCTTTTTTAAAACTCCTACTGGCAGGCTCTGCAAATAGGCAGGCAAACAAGCTAACTCAGTTGACCCTAAGCACTCAGCTGCCATGTGAACCAGCTTCCCTAAAGTATCAGCTACAGAGCCTGTAAAGTCATCTCCAACTGTATGGCATAGGTTTAACAGACTGCACTGTTGGACAAGTGATATTTGTAAACTACTTGTGTTACTAGAATTAATCTGTCTCATAACATTACTGGCGAACAAACACATGCACAGTATACACAACAAGCTCACATGTAAAAGCAAGCTATACTTTATGTGCATTAAAACAGTTAAATGTGTTCTATATTTGATTTAGGGGTTGGTGAAGATGCTTTCAACACCTTGTGAATGTAATCACCTTTCTTCCAAGAAGTGAGTCAACACCTAGAACTCCTACAGAATATCAAGCTATGATGACGCAAGGCTGCCTCTGCTCCAGGTTATCAGACTCCCATGACAGAATTGCAAACACACCAGCCATGAGTGGAGGAAACAAAAGCAGATGCTAAAACTGAACTTTTTAACAATCTGCTTCCAAGTGCTAGTCAAGCAAAATAGAACGCACAGTGAGGAGAGGAACATTTTAATGGGTCCTTCTTTCTTTATAAAAGGCATTTTACTTGCTGCCTATTGGTGTCAAAAGTGAAAAAAAAACCCCAAAAAACACAAAAACACTTTACAGACCCCACACCAAAATAATGTACATAAGAGCACTTGGATATGTTAACATTCCAGGTCTTAGCATGTCCATTGCAAATAGATTTACATATATTCTTCCTGTTGTGAATATTACAAAGTGGGAGAAGGCCGGGTGGGGGAGATTTCTGGCACACCAAAATGCATTATTCCAGGATTAAAATTGAACAATACAATAGTCCACAAAACTTAGTATCAGTGGCTCAAACTAGCAGCTTTCTTCCTAGCCATTACAAGGGGACTTGTGACACTCTCAGACTGTTTTGATTGCAACTGTCAAACAGACATTAAAATGTATTGAACAAAATACCAGTCAAACATGGCATAAGCAGCATACATAATGACTGGCAACTGGATACAATATTTATTAGTACAGTTTACTCAGAAGGAAAAGGGCTTCATTATTGAAGAGATATGGGGAGTCCTCATTGATCATGGAGAGCAAGAAGCCAAGCTTTATTAAACACTAAACTATACCACTATATTTGCTTTACTCATGCATTATGCTAAAAAACTGATGGTAGGTAAGAACCTTAAAAATGCTTTCTGCAATAAATCACTCACCTGACAGCAGCAATGCTAATTATTGTTCTTTAAAATACTTAGATTCAGCTATTCATACAAAGTCATAAGAACATAAGAAATTGCCATACTGGATCAGACAGTGTCCATCAAGCCCAGCATCCTGTTTCCAACAGTGGGCAATCCAAGTTACAAGAACCTGGCAAGTGCCCAAACATTAAACAGATCCCATGCTACTAATGCCAATAATATTAGTGGCTATTCCCTAAGTCAACTTGATTAATAGCAGTATATAAACTTCTCCTCCAGGAACTTATTCAAACCTTTTTTAAACCCAGGTACACTAACCACATCCTCTGGCAATGAATTCCAGAGCTTAATTGTGCATTGAGTGAAATTTTTTTCTCAGATTTGTTTTAAAATGTGTTACTTGCTAAATTCATGGAGTGCCCCCTAGCCCTTCTATTATCTGAAAGAGTAAATTACTGATTCACATTTGACAGTTTGAGTCTTTCCATGATTTTATAGCCCTCTACCATATCCCTCCTCACACCAATGTCAGTCAGTCAATTACATTAGTTATAGCCTGCCTAAATCTTAAATTTCTATAATCTGCTTGAGACCAAACCTGGCAAAAAGCAGAATATTAAATACTTGTAAATAAAATATTTGTGTCTGCTTTCGTTCATCAAGGAATACTAGTGTTCAAAGTTGCTCAAACCTCCTCCTCGGCCAATCTGAATGCAAATAAATGATCAAAATTATTTACATACACACACGTATATATAAATATAACTAAAAAACAGGACACTGCTGGGTTGATCCTTCTAAGAACTCCACGCATACACCACACTGATCACAACATCTGAAATGTGAACATCTGAAAAGTAAACTTTGGGAAAAGATATGCCCATCGCTCTCTATATAAATATTCCTAATTAGTGTGTAGATACACACACACACACACTGTAATTATAATAAATGGCGCACTTTTTATTTCAAAAGGTTGCAAAACTATTTTGAACAGGGCAATCTAGAAGAAAGAGCTCAGATTAGGAGCCAAGGAGCCAGCAAGAGAATTTAAAAACAGGCAGATCCCTAGCTGGAAGATCGAGTTAGCGTAGCAGCTGTCAATAACAAGGGCCGGCCCCGACAAGCAACAACGGAAATCCCGGACTCCGTTCCCAGACCGGCAAAAGCTAGAGCGGGAAGTCGGATTCCGCAAGGGGGGGGGGTAAGAATCCACGGTCCCTGCCAGGAATAAAGGAGAAATGAGGAACAACGCCCCCTCGTAGTTGCGAGCAAAAGCTCAGGGTACTGGAGCCAAAAAAACCAAAGGAAAGGAAAGAAATCTGCCGGGCCTAAGATATAAAAGAAAAAAAGGGGGAGAGCCGGGTGCTTTGCTCACCAGCATCGGCGCCAGCACGATAATCCGCTGGTGGACTACAGACAACACGACCTCTGCAGCCGACGAAGTTAGTGCCGCGGAACCCCTCCGGTTTAGGGAAGAACAGCAGAGGAGCCAAAGCTCGAATCCCAACCCCAGCGCTTCCCAACTTCAGCACTTGTTCTCCCACGCCCCTCCTCTAACACAACCAACCTCGCTACCTGCGAGGAGACGCGAGTGATACACAAAAAAGGGCCAATCTGCGTTTGCGGTGCAGAGAACCGAGCCAATAGACATGCGAGAGGCGGGCAAATAGTCGGCGGGGTGGAGCTAGTGGGCGCCCGTCCACTCTCTGCACTCGAAGGGGTAGGGCTGGCCGGAGCAAGGGCCCGAAAGCGGCGACGTGTTTTGGGCGAAGCGAACGCTGATTGGTAAAGGGACGAGCCAATGAAGAAGCAAAGGCTAGGTATGTAATTCTTAAAGGGCTGTGCACCCTATATAGTGCAGAGGAAGAGGTAGTATTGCTAAAATGAGTTATTTCACGCTCAAGTGGGCTACTTTCCCCCCCCCCCCCGTTGCGCAGAAAAAATATTTTTGTGCAGATTGGGTTAGGCGCCTGGACATCCGCGTACGTGTAGCTCTCTAGATTACGATCGCCGGTTCTCTTTGCCTCTAGCAGACCAGGCAGCAGTCGCAGAGTAATGACGCAGCAGCCGCCGCCGCCAATCAAAGATGACAGAAACAGCAGCGCAGCCGTAGAACTCGGAAAGAGAAAAGTGCATGCTGCTCCATAAAGGGAGAGCTCTTCCCACGTACTGCGTCTCTCTTTTTATCTGTAGCGTGATGAGCACAGCTTTGAGAAAGCAGAGTTGTTTTCTTTCACCCCAATTGCTGCTGAAATCCTCTTATCTCGACTCTGAACTGGAAAATAATAACCCACTCACCCCCATATCTTCCCTCGTCGCTCTGCTGATGCTCCCTAACCCAGCTGCTGCCTGGGAACAGGAGACAGGTAAGAGACGAGATTAAAGGAAGCTTTTTTTTTTTTTTTGCCTCATGGAGGATAAAATAAACAGAGGAAGGTGGCAGCAGGAAAAGGGTAAGGAGCCAAGAGGAGAGTTAGGCAGCCAATGGAGTTGGATGGCACGAGAGGAGCAGGGCGAGCAGCTCGCTTTTGCCCTGCAATATGCTGGCATCAACCCCTGCTCTAATTCATTCAGGTTCGTCTTAGGCCTCTTTAAAAAAAAAAAAACCACAACCCCAGCCCAGTTCTCCCCACCACTCTAAACTTTAAAAACAGAAGTATCGATTGTTTTTCTGGCATTGTTTTCCCATGCATTACTATGCAAACCAGCTCCCCCTTTAGGGGGCTTTATAGCAGAATTATTTTGCTTTATGCACTCCTGCTTATTTTTTTTATATTTTTTCTATTATACTGCCTCTTCTTTGATAGCATTTATAATGGTATTGTAAAAATTCCTTTATAAATTTTAAAACTTAACAACCCCCTCCCACCCTGACCACAAGGGGAGGTACACAACTTTTTCTTCTCTTCTATCTACACACATTCTCTAATATACATTAATTTGCTCACTCCCTCTCTCTAATTTTAATAAAATTAGATAGACTACCCATCTCAACAAATCTCTCTTCCTCAAACATACACTACAGAATGGGCTCCTAATTGGGTGCTGCCCCTCCTCCTCCCCCTTCTGCTGCAGCATTCCCACAACAATGAGAAGTCTGCTCCACCTAGTGCGTAGGTCCTGCAAGAACAATATGTAAGCTATGGGGCAGCACAGGAGACACCAGCAATACTGAATAGCCTGACTTTACCTCAGCTATCCTTTGCTTACCTTCCCTGCTACTCTTAACCTTGCTAATTGTTGTGCAGAACAGCTTAGAAACTGGAACAAAAAAATACTGTCAAGGTCTCATGCTCATGGATTATAGTTTGGCACTCAACATTATCTGCTCCAGCTGCCACAGCCCAGCACCCTCATGCTCTTTTTATGCTAGCCCTCCACTATAATGGTACTGAATACTACCTGTAGGCCCCACACGAGCCTGATGCCAACGCTGCGGTCAACTGCATCTACACCCTTTCTTCCTCCCCCAGTTGTGCAAGCCTATGCAATTGCCCAGTATACCCAGCCAATAGCACTGGAATGTAGAGGGGAATAGGGAGTGAGGGGAGGCGACTTTTGGGCACAGTGTGCAAGAGGAAATTAGGGGCTGCAGCACGATTCACAATTTAAGTTTTCAAAGTTAGGAATAGTTATAAGTGGATTAAGAGTAATGCCAAAATGGGTTGTAATGTTTATTATACTAAAGTTTTATAAATGCACCTATTGCCATACTGTAAATATACTACAAGGCTGAGTTTTAAATACATCAGAAATATAATTATTGAAAATAAGAGTAGCTTTGTATAAGGACCAGAACATTGGGTTACTTTTTGGCTTGGGACTTCCCTTTCCCCAAGGTCCTTAGGGTTAGGTTTGGGCTACAAACCCCATTTACAGTCTGGCAACAAGAGAAAGTTAACCTACTACACCCACTATCCACTTCACCTGTCTAGGGCTTAAAACACGGTGGATAGTTCAAGAAACACCAAAATGGCCCCTTATTTAAAAACACTTCATCAATCAAACAAAGGTATATCAATGAATCAGAATCAATCACAGAAAGTAAATATTAGACTGTCATTACCAACAAGCTCAGTCTCGTACACTGCAAACCACATTGACCAAGCAGCAGCGTATAGCAAATGTATGAGCCAAGCTGATAGTAAATGCTATCCAGTCAAAAAAAAAAAAAGACATGCTCACTCAATAAATAACAGGAAGGTTTCTAAGGTACTAATCGTGTCCAAACCAAGGACCAGTCTATTTCTTTATTTAAATAAACCATTGGGTTCAACTATATTACAATAATGAATCGATCTTTGTTCACAATGGAGCAATTGTAAATCAAAATTACCTCCCTGTAATCATGGCACCAGTGTTGCAAGACAGCAAAAGTGAAATCTTCAAAGATTAGATTCTGGGAAATACAATGCTGTACTTGTGGTGCTTCAAAAGCATCCACATACACTTGCACTGCTGTGTTCGATCATTCCCAAAGTACAGTAGATGGGACACCAACAGATGATCAAGTGGTGAATGTCCACAATAGAAAATTACCAGATTTCAAAATAGGCACACTCAGAAAATGATTGACTACAAACTAAGCATTGCCCACATGGAAAGTGACCAATTGGAGCCAAAACTGTTTAGCAATACATTTTCTCTATATTTCAAATGTCCAACTCAATCTCTAATGTTGGGACTGTGGCAAAATGCGAACATTGGACCAGATTTAAAAAGTTTTATGAAGTTTCAAAATATGCCAATATTTCTTCTCTGCTGGATTTTGAAAACTTCTTTAGACTAAGGGAGGTTACATATTACTTCTGTATCAGTATCACGCCTGGATGGTTGAAGAAGATTACGATTTGCCCAATGAGCTCTTATAAGCTTTTTTTCAGAAGATATTTAGGATGTCCTTTTTCAAAATTGTATATCATCTCCCAAGCTCTTATTTTATATTCATGTACACTAGAACACAATCAGCACCGATGAAGAAACTGTCCATCTGGTAAACTTTCACAGTGATGTCAGGGTGGCAACTAGAAAACCATAGAACCACCCATTTGTTGGCTTCTTATGGATGGTGAATTCAAACTCACTTTTCACAGAAATAAAAAAATATCCAGAAAAGGTAAACCCAAGATTAATATCACAGCTATCCAGCCACAATAAGAAAGCTGAGAATGCTTCTTGATTACCCTCCCCGATAATCAATGTCATCTATAAACTGTCAAAGTGTAATATGAGGACTAAGTTATTTAAAGGCAACCAAATCTGTTCAAAATGGCCCATACGGTATATAGATTTTCTACATCGGGGGCCATAGTGGCCCACATTGCAACACCTTTCTTCTGATAAAGTTTCCCATCAAACATGAAAAAATTCTTTCAAAGCCTCCACCACAAGCTCACAAACTGAAAGGTCCCTCAGGCACTTTCATATAGTTCCTCTCTAATGATGGACAATGCTTCATCTTGGGGAAATTAATATACAAGGATACAACATCAATAATAGCTATGCTCAGTTTGTCAAAAGAAAGGGATAAACCTTCTAGGTAGTGATTACATCTGCAGTTTCTTACAAAAGATGGCAATTGTAGAATTAAAGGAGCCAAAAATTTATCAATAAATAGAGGCACAGGTCGAGGAGACTGGATGGCCAGAGGAGGTTCATCAAGCTTTTGTGTAATTTTAGTAACAAATAAATTACTGGCACTACTCGATGATAAACCTTGAGAAAGCAACACTCCTTGGATGTAATCCAAGAACATTGATGGGCATTTTCTTGAATCTCATCGATTGTTTCACTGAATGTGTAGGATCTTCTGTTAAAGGTGACTAGAAAGAACTATCAGACAACTGGCAAAGAATCTGTAGTCAACTTTGTTAATCACAACAATTGCTCCACCTTTGTCTGCCTACAACTTCAATTAACTAATTACTAACTAACTCATCCAGAGCACTACGTTCATCCTGTGACAAATTATGTACAATTCTCCGAGATATGGCAGGTAATAACTCTGTCTTGTAGAACTAGATCCCTAAAAGTTACCAACACTAGGTCAACAGGTCCTGGTGGACACCATGTTGATCTTAAATTGACAATGGAACAATCAGCTTGTGAACCTGTAGTACATGAAAAAATGCAAACACAAAAGTCATAAAATGAAGAGAAATGCCTCTGCTTGGAAACTATCAAACCTGTTAGTAGGGACAAATGACAATCCTTTGTCAAGAACGCTGACCTGAGCTGATGTCAGATGTTGAGAGGACAAGTTTATCACTGTTTGTTGGAATTGTTGTTGAGACCTGGTGAGCGGGTGCTCTTTCTGGAATTGTTGGCACTCTGAGGCAAATCGGTTGCTGCAGACTCCAATAGAAGTTATTCTAAAAAAAAAAAATGCACATGGCTATCCGTGAAGGCCTTTAAAAAAAAAAAAAAGCACCTGCTTGTTGGTATCCTATTGGTATTATCAAGTTCATCACGAGAGGAACTTGAAGATTCCAAAGTGTGTGATTTACTAGGATGGTGGCAATTTAGATTCATCCAAAAACAGATAAAACCATGTTGGTAATTTTTCTCTCTCAAAAATTTTGTATATTTGGTTTGTTTCCGTTCATCCATAAAGGCTATCATAGATGTCCTGAAACTCATTCGATGGCTGTTCATAGATGTCCGTTACCACAGAGGTTTAAATATTATATTATCAACTTCAGCCTTGATAAGATTTGCCACGGATTCCTTTTCTGGACGAAACTAGAATTTTCAGCATACAACAATGGTTCCTCATTCAACCATAATCCATGAGGGATATTGTGTGCTCAACAGTACGCCAACACATGAAGACTGGTTCTGAATAAATGTTTATTTAACCATATAGCTTGGGTCCAACAGTCTGTTCCCGACTGTAAGCAGTGAAATTGGTGCAGAGGAGGAACCTGTAAAACTTCTTGCAGATGTGTGGGGATAACTAAACATTATCCCATTATAGTAGCCATTGTGTTCCAGCAATGCTCACCACAATTGGTTATCTCTACTAAACAAAAAGAGCAACACCTCAACTATACAGAATACAAAAGGAGGTGGAAAAATTGAAAATCAAACTGTGTAACACTTTTTTTTTATGCTTTAGACTGATAGTTTGAAGCCCATTGCAGACAGGAAACTGGATTAAAAGCTTAACACCTATTACCATTCTTCTTTTAATCTAGCTCTTTGGTTGTTTAGCATAAAAAAATATACATTTTGATTTTCAATTTTTTCACCTCTCTTTTGTATTCTATATAATTGAGGTGTTTTCATTTAATAGAGGTATCTAATTGTTTTGTATTTGTCTTTTCATAGGTAGAGCTGTTGCTGTTTGAATGCTGGTTTGGGATGGAAGATTTACTATATTGTAATTAGAATTCAGTTTACTTGTAACTGAGGACCAAGCCCATACCCCCTATATATAATAGACCTGATTCAAAGTGTCTTACTTGTAGTGTTTTCTGGCTGGCACCACAGCAGTGCATGTAAATGTTATGATATTTTTACCTAAAAATGTAACTTAAATGACATTTTCATGGAAAACCTTTTATAAATGCATAATTTATTTAATTGAGGGTGGGATACAGGCAGACAAGTTTGCAAGATTCACCTAGGGTGCCTAATACCTTGCACTGACTCAAGAGTCCACTAGCCAGATCTCCAAGAGGAAAATGCTGGAAGGGTGGGAGGCAGGTGCTAGGATTCATGGGAGTGTGGCAGCATAGCCACTATCTGCTGAAGTTCTAGGAACCCTGATCCCTGCCTTCCCCTTTCCCAGCATTTCAAATCACTGAAAAGGCCAAGGATCTCCTATCCAGAAAAATTCCAATGTAGGATCTTCCCCCTCCCCAATCCTGTAGCCCTGTTAGTTCTATGGCCTATGCCATGGCGGGAGGTGCCCTGGCACCTCAAGCCACCTCTGCTTGTTATATATTTTCTGTACAACCTTTTTTCTTTTGAGGGGAGAGACGGGTAGAAGGGAGAAAAATGCTCAGCAGGGTGTTTAATTATATAGCACTCTCTCTCTATCTACAGTAGGGTTTGCTCTATATGTTAAGAACTGCTACATCTGAAAAGTATCCAAGTCTTTAATATAGTTACAAAATGATGGATTGAAGCCTTGTAATATTGACAGCTGTAGAATGTAGACTATACTAATGGACAGAGATCAACATTTTTTTTTAAGTACTAAAACTATTTACTTAAGCTGCCATCTCTGTACGAGACAACATGTTTCCTTATCATAGATGGTATTTTACGTAGATAGCAGAAGTTGCTTACCTGTAACAGGTGTTCTCACAGGACGTTAGTCCTCACATATGGGTGACATCACAGGATGGAGCCCAATCACAGAAAACTTTTGTCAAAGTTTCTAGAACTTTGACTGGCACCTACTGGGCATGCCCAGGATGGCACTAACCCTGCAACCAGCAGCTGTCCCCCTTCAGTCTTGTTTAACAGCTACAGGCAGTGCCGAAAAATAAAATAAGACAACGTAACGAACCCAACACTGCAGGGTGGCGGGCGGGTTTCATGAGGACTAACATCCTGCTGTCCTGTGAGAACACCTGTTACAGGTAAGCAACGTCTGCTTTCAAACAGGACAAGCAGGATGGTAAGTCCTCACATACGGGTGCGTACTGAGCTGAGGATGTCCGAGAAATGCACCAAATGTACCCAAGATGTGCAATAGGCACAAGGACTGGGGTGGAATTTGGTAGAGAGCATCCTGAACCCTAACGGGCAGGCGGAAGGGTGTTAGTACATCAAGTTGCAAATAGGTTGCGCAAGACAGACTGGCCAAAGATGGAATCTAGTCTTCCAGCCTTGTCTAAACAATAATGGGCTGTAAAGGTATGGAGAGAACTCCAGGTAGCAGCCCTACAAATATCAGGAAGCGGCACAGAGCGTAGGTGCGCTACTGAAGTTGCCATGGCCCTGACAGAGTGTGCTCTAACACGGTCTTGAAGAGGAATGCCTGATTGCTGATAGCAAAAGGATATGCAGTCAGCTAACCAGGAGGAGAGAGTCTGCTTACCCACAGGTTTACCCAATTTGATGGAATTGAAAGAAACAAACAACTGAGTGCTCTTTCTGTGGGCAGCTGTACGGTTTAGATAGAATGCTAGAGCACGTTTACAGTCAAGGGTATGCAGAGCCCGTTCTCCTGGATTTGAATGGGGCCTGGGAAAGAAGGTGGGTAGTATGATGGATTGATATGAAACTCCGATACTACCTTAGGCAAAAATTTAGGGTGAGTGCGGAGTACTACCCTATCATGCAGAAGTTTAGTATAAGGCGGATAGGTGAGTAAGGCCTGTAACTCACTAACTCTGCGAGCGGATGTGATCGCCAAAAGAAAAATCACTTTCCAAGTGAGATAGTGGAGATCACAGGATTGGAGAGGCTCGAATGGTGGTTTCATGAGCAGACCCAAAATCAGGTTGAGGTCCCAAGAAGGGGCCGGAGGGCGCAGTGGAGGTTTAAGGTGGAGCAAGCCCTTCAGAAAACAGGTTACAAGGGGTTGTACTGAAATGGGAACATCCAACACCTTTATGGAAGGCAGCTACCGCACTGACATGCATCCTGATGGAAGAAGTTTTTAGACCTGCTTCTGACAAGTGCCAGAGATAGTCTAGAAACTTCATGGTGGAACAAGTGAAAGGATCAAGGGACAGTGAGAAACACCATGACTTAAACCTATTCCCTTTGTAATAAGATTTTCTCATGGAAGACTTTCGTGAATCAATCAGGACACGGGAAACGGGTTCCGAAAGGTTGAGAGGCTGAAGAATTAACCTGTCAACATCCAGGCAGTCAGGGACAAGGCCTGAAGATTGGGGTGGCATAGACACCCGTTGTTTTCAGTAATCAGAAGCGGGTCCTTCCCCAATGGAATGTGTCTGCGAGTGGAGAGATCCTGAAGAAGTGGAAACCACACTTGGCGAGGCCAGTGAGGGGCTATCAGGATCATACTTCCCTTGTCCTGACGTAACTTCATGAGAGTCTGAGAGAAGTGGAGGGAATGCATATAGGAGACCGGTTGCCCATGAGAGGGAGAAGGCATCTCTTGGTAGCAAGTGTTGGCTGCGAGTGAGAGCGCAAAAGTTCTCTACTTTGCGGTTTTGAGGTGACGCAAAGAGGTCTATGTGAGGGTAACCCCAACGTTGGAATATTGAGTCCGCTACTGAGGGGTTGAGGGACTACTTGTGCGGCTGAAAGGTGCGACTCAGCTTGTCTGCCAACATATTGTCCACTCCCGGCAAGTAGGTGGCCTTGAGGTACATAGAGTGGGAAAGGGTCTCCGCCCATATCTGTGCAGCTTCTTGACACAGGAGGTAGGAGCCCGTACCTCCTTGTTTGTTGATGTACCGCATGGCCACTTGGTTGTCTGTCTGAATCAGGATGACCTGGTTGGAAAGGCGATCCTGAAACACCCTGAGAGCATATCTGATTGCTCATAGCTCCAGGAAATTTATTTGGTGTTTGGCTTCCTCTGGAGACCAGGTACCTTGAGTCTGCAAATTGGCAACATGTGCTCCCCAGCCAAGGTTGGAGGCATCAGTTGTAAGGGTTATTTGAGGATCTGGAACGGAAGGCCTTGGAGGAGATTGGACTGATTCTTCCACCAAGCCAGAGATAAGCAAAGTAGGTTGGTGATGTGGATAATGGCTGACAGTGGTTGAGATGATTGTATCCACTGTGACCTTAGAGTCCACTGCATTACACTCATGGCGAGACAAGCCATTGGAGTGACATGTACCAAGGACGCCATGGGTCCTAGCAACACGAGGATGTGACGTGCAGTTGAGCGTTTGAGACTGCAGTTGATGGGCGAGAGAAATGAGTGAGAGCTTGGTTGAGGAAGAAATGCTTTTGCTTTGAAGGTGTCCAAGGTCTGCTTCTATGAACGACAGCGTTTGTGATAGGACTAAGTTGGACTTTGGGTAATTGCATACCCTGATCTCTCTAGGGTTTCTCAAGGTGAGACGAGGGACGTCAGAGCAGCTTGCTGTGTGGGAGCCCTGATCAGCCAATCGTCGAGGTAGGGGTAGACATGGACACCTTGAGTTCTGAGGAATGCTGCAACTACTATGAGGCACTTGGAGAAGACTTGTGGTGCAGATGCTAGGCCGAATGGTAGCTCTTGGTATTGATAGTGCTTTGGGCCTACCAGGAATCGCAGAAATTTGCGATGAGACGGAGTTATTGTGATGTGTATGTAAGGGTCCTGGAGGTCTAGAGAGCAGAGCCAGTCTTCCCTTTGCAGAAGGGGAAGGAGGGAACCCAAGGTTAACATCTTGAACTTTTCTCTTTGAAGGTACTTGTTTAAGGCATGAAGGTCTAGTATTGGGCGAACACCACCTAACTTTTTTTGGGATTAGAAAGTACCGGGAATAGAAGCCGAGGCCCTATTGGGAGTAGGGCACTGGTTAGATTGCTCTGGATCGAAGGAGGAGGGAGACCTTCTGATCCAGGAGTGGTGAGTGATCAGATGTTCCCCACGTCAGCCGAGGTGGGGAGTCCGGCAGAATGGCGAGAAAGTTGAGATGATAACCTTGAGTGATTATGGTAAGAACCCACTGGTCTGAGGTGATTGTGTGCCAGATGTTGCTGAAGTGGCACAATCGACCTCCCACTGGTAGATGCAGTAGTGGAGGCTGAATGCTGCTTTCTAGGAAAGAGTCAAAAACCAGATGCTGGGCCTGGCTGAGGGGTTGTCTGGTTTTTGCCTGCGAGGTTGCCTGGACTGGCCTTTCTGGTAAGGCTTAGTAGAGCTGCCTTTGGACTGTGGAGAATAAGATTTCCTTTAGTGGTAGAAAGACGTTTTGGTATCCTTTCTGAATGTTTGCTTATCAGGATATTCAGAAGGCAACAAGGAGAGTTGGCGAAGAGTCTCATGGTGATCTTTGAGCTGTGCCACTGCTTGTTGTATCTGTTCACCAAAAAGATTGTCACCAGTGCAAGGCAAGTCAGATAGTCTGCCCTGGACCTTAGGTCGTAGGTCCGAAGACTTTAGCCAGGTCCACCTTCTTGCAGAAATAAAAATATCATATGCTGATCTTATTTCATGTTTGCCCGCTTCTAATCCTTTTCGAGTCAGGACATGTAATTGCTCTTGAGACTGCCAAGGCAGGAACTCAGCAAAGTCCTGTATTTCTTTAAAGAGGACCCTGTTGTACTGGGTCATATAGAGTTGGTAAGAGGCATTGCAGGATATAAGCATTGACCCCTGAAAGACGATGCCATAGGTCGGCATCCAGGAACTTTTGTTCCTTCCCTGGAGGGAAAGAAGAGTGAGGGTTGGAGTGTCGGGCTTTCTTTTGGGCTGACTCAACCACCACTGAATGGTGATCCAATTGGGTTTTTTGGAAACCTGGAGTTGACTGGACTAGGTATGTGGTGTCCGCCTTTCGGTTAACTGGTGCCACCAAACCAGGATGCTCCCAATTCCTCTTCAGAAGATCCAAGAGGATATCATGGATAGGGATAGAGGTGATTTCTTTACGAGCATCCAGAAATTGCATTTGTTCCATCATCTTGTTCTGTCTGAAGTTGAAGTGGAACCAATTCAGAGATTTCCTTTACAAAATTAATGAAGGACAAGTCCTCTGGAGGAGAACGCTTCCTGCTTTCAGTAGGAGAGGGTGGTGATGGTAAGTCATCAGTCCATGTGTCATAGGGTTCATCACCAGTACCCCTAGGATCCTTAGAGGGACGGAATGATGTTATTCCTGAAGGTCCTGGTTGAGGCACCAAAGGCATCGATGGGGGCACAGAGGGCATCGATGGTAGCAAAGAAGCTATTGGTGACATCGATGGCTGAGGCATCGGTAGGACTCCTGATGGAGGAAGTAACTAGGTTTCTCCTTCTGTCGATGAAAGAGGAATTGGGGAGGAGGGCACCGGGGCCATCGTGACCCCGGATCCATCTGAGGAAAAGCAGCGAGCAGCGCTTCCATCCTCGTTTAGTAACTGTGCCAGTGCTATGGGAAAGGGATTGGTAGCCGGTTCAGGAATCGGCTGCAGAGGAATCTTGAAGCCTTGCATCACTCTGCCGATGGCCTCTTGAATCATGTGATCCAACTCCTCTCAGAAATCTGGAGTATGGAGCCCCGATGCCGGAGGAGGTGGAGGCATAGCCGGAGGGACCACCGTTGGAGGTGGAATCACGGCTCCTAACACAGGTCCTGGTGAAGGTTGCCTCGGTGACCTGGAGCCAGATAGGGACGGTGCCTTTTCTGGACGGGCTTTCTTCGGCAGCGGCTCACAGTGGTGACGTCGAGGATTTACCTGCATCAATGCTTTTCTCGACGATCTCCTCTGTCCTTGTGCTGAGGAACAGAGGGCGTCGATGGCCGTGGAGTCGTCTATGCCAGTCTGACACCGGTCGGTGCACGATACTGGCGCGACTTAGACAGTGCCGGCTTGGGTGATGTGGAGGCTATGGACGGGGTCTGAGCTTGTGACCGAAAGAGAAATTCCATCTTCTGCATTCTAGCCTTGCGACCTTTTGGTATCATAAGGGCACATTTGGTGCAAGAAAGGACATCATAAGAACATAAGAAAATGCCATACTGGGTCAGACCAAGGGTCCATCAAGCCCAGCATCCTGTTTCCAACAGTGGCCAATCCAGGCCATAAGAATCTGGCAAGTCCCCAAAAACTAAGTCTATTCCATGTTACCATTGCTAATGGCAGTGGCTATTCTCTAAGTGAACTTAATAGCAGGTAATGGACTTCTCCTCCAAGAACTCATCCAATCCTTTTTTAAATGCCGCTATACTAACTGCACTAACCACATCCTCTGGCAACAAATTCCAGAGTTTAATTGTGCGTTGAGTAAAAAAGAACTTTCTCCGATTAGTTTTAAATGTGCCCCATGCTAACTTCATGGAGTGCCCCCTCATTTACACTCATTTAATAATTAATCTTGTTTAAAAAACTGTTACTGAACCTTATGGCACCTATGTAAAATGAAAGATTATAATTGCATTACTTTTATGTGCCTTTATGTAAACCGTTGTGACGGTACCCACCTTAATGATGGTATAGAAAAAGATTTAAATAAATACTATCCGAAAGAGTAAATAACCGATTCACATCTACCCGTTCTAGACCTCTCAATTTTAAACATCTCTATCATATTCCCCCTCAGCCGTCTCTTCTCCAAGCTGAAAAGTCCTAACCTCTTTAGTCTTTCCTCATAGGGGAGCTGTTCCATTCCCCTTATTATTTTGGTAGCCCTTCTCTGTACCTTCTCCATCGCAATTATATCTTTTTTGAGATGCGGCGACCAGAATTGTACACAGTATTCAAGGTGCGGTCTCACCATGGAGCGATACAGAGGCATTACGACATTTTCCGTTTTATTCACCATTCCCTTTCTAATAATTCCCAACATTCTGTTTGCTGTTTTGACTGCCGCAGCACACTGAACAGACGATTTCAATGTGTTATCCACTATGACGCCTAGATCTCTTTCTTGGGTTGTAGCACCTAATATGGAACCCAACATTGTGTAATTATAGCATGGGTTATTTTTCCCTATATGTATCACCTTGCACTTATCCACATTAAATTTCATTTGCCATTTGGATGCCCAATTTTCCAGTCTCACAAGGTCTTCCTGCAATTTATCACAATCTGCTTGTGATTTAACTACTCTGAACAATTTTGTGTCATCTGCAAATTTGATTATCTCACTTGTCGTATTTCTTTCCAGATCATTTATAAATATATTGAAAAGTAAGGGTCCCAATACAGATCCCTGAGGCACTCCACTGTCCACTCCCTTCCACTGAGAAAATTGTCTATTTAATCCTACTCTCTGTTTTCTGTCTTTTAGCCAGTTTGCAATCCACGAAAGGACATCGCCACCTATCCCATGACTTTTTACTTTTCCTAGAAGCCTCTCATGAGGAACTTTGTCAAACACCTTCTGAAAATCCAAGTATACTACATGTACCGGTTCACTTTTATCCACTTGTTTATTAACTCCTTCAAAAAAGTGAAGCAGATTTGTAAGGTAAGACTTGCCCTGGGTAAAGCCATTCTGTCTTTGTTCCATTAAACCATGTCTTTCTATATGTTCTGTGATTTTGATGTTTAGAACACTTTCCACTATTTTTCCTGGCACTGAAGTCAGGCTAACCGGTCTGTAGTTTCCCGGATCGCCCCTGGAGCCCTTTTTAAATATTGGGGTTACATTTGCTATCCTCCAGTCTTCAGGTACAATGGATGATTTTAATGATAGGTTACAAATTTTTACTAATAGGTCTGAAATTTCATTTTTTAGTTCCTTCAGAACTCTGGGGTGTATACCATCCGGTCCAGGTGATTTACTACTCTTCAGTTTGTCAATCAGGCCTACCACATCTTCTAGGTTCACTGTGATTTGGTTCAGTCCATCTGAATCATTACCCATGAAAACCTTCTCCATTACGGGTACCTCCCCAACATCCTTTTCAGTGAACACCAAAGCAAAGAAATCATTTAATCTTTCTGCGATGGCCTTATCTTCTCTAAGTGCCCCTTTAACCCCTCGATCATCTAACGGTCCAACTGACTCCCTCACAGGCTTCTTGCTTCGGATATATTTTAAAAAGTTTTTACTGTGAGTTTTTGCCTCTACAGCCAACTTCTTTTCAAATTCTCTCTTAGCCTGTCTTATCAATGTCTTAATTTTAACTTGCCAACGTTTATGCTTTATCCTATTTTCTTCTGTTGGATCCTCCTTCAAATTTTTGAATGAAGATCTTTTGGCTAAAATAGCTTCTTTCACCTCCCCTTTTAACCATGCCGGTAATAGTTTTGCCTTCTTTCCACCTTTCTTAATGTGTGGAATACATCTGGACTGTGCTTCTAGAATGGTATTTTTTAAACAATGACCACGCCTCTTGGACATTTTTTACTTTTGTAGCTGCTCCTTTCAGTTTTTTTTCTAACAATTTTTCTCATTTTATCAAAGTTTCCCTTATGAAAGTTTAGCACTAGAGCCTTGGATTTGCACACTGTTCCTCTTCCAGTCATTAAATCAAATTTGATCATATTATGATCACTATTGCCAAGCGGCCCCACCACCGTTACCCTCTCTCACCAAGTCCTGTGCTCCACTGAGAATTAGATCTAAAATTGCTCCCTCTCTCGTCGGTTCCTGAACCAGTTGCTCCATAAAGCTATCATTTATTCCATCCAGGAACGTTTTCTCTCTAGCGTGTCCCGATGATACATTTACCCAGTCTATATTGGGGTAATTGAAGTCTCCCATTATTACTGCACTACCAATTTGGTTAGCTTCCCTAATTTCTCTTAGCATTTCACTGTCCGTCTCACCTTGACCAGGTGAATGGTAGTATACCCCTATCACTATAGTCTTCCCCGACACACAAGGGATTTCTACCCATAAAGATTCAATTTTGTATTTAGTCTTATGCAGGATGTTTATCCTGTTGGACTCTATGCCATCCTGGACATAAAACGCCACACCTCCTCCCGGGTGCTCCTCTCTGTCATTGAGATATAATTTGTACCCCATTATAGCACTGTCCCATTGGTTATCCTCTTTCCTCCATGTCTCTGAGATGCCAATTAAGTCTGTCATCATTCACTGCTATACATTCTAATTCTCCCATCTTACTTCTTAGACTTCTGGCATTAGCATACAAACATTTCAAAGTTTGTTTTTTGTTTGTATTTTAATTCTGCTTTTTAATTGATAGGGATAAGTTAGAATTTTTTTTAGCTCAGGTGAGTTTTCAGTTACAGGCACTTGGACTATTTTTATAATTATTGGAACCTCACTGTCGGGATGCCCTAATTCTAATGTATCATTAGTATCCTTTGAAGATACCTCTCTCCGAACCATGCTCGCTCCCTAGCCACATTACACAGACCTTGTGAGGGTCAGTAATGGACATTATTAGAGTGCAGTCGGGGCATCGACGGAAACCCGGCGCCATGGCCTCTGAAAAAAATTTAGCCATGGTGCGGTCGACAACCAGTAGGCCGTGAGGGCCGAACTAGACGGGAATCGACCGGAATCGGGTAAAAATTTACCAGACCAACGTGAACGCAAATATTGAATAGGGGGACCCCTATGGGGTATTAAATTATGAAGTAATTCCGTGAGGAAAATTCCTGTCAGGAATCTGTGTAGAGCTCCTTAACCCACGTGGCTACTGCTGCACGGAAAAAAGAAGACTGAAGGGGGACCCCTGCTGGTTGCAGGGTTAGTGCCATCCTGGGCATGCCCAGTAGGTGCCAAAGTTCTAGAAACTTTGACAAAAGTGTTCCGAGATTGGGCTCCATCCTGCTTGTCCTGTGAGAAAGTAGGATAAATTAGCTATTACAGGTAGCTGATAAAATGTGGAAGCTCTGATCAGACTTATTACTCCAAACTTGTGCATACTCTAAAAGCATGTGCAGGAGTTCCTGCACCACAGTTACCTGAGTCTTCTCAGTCTGTAACAGAATGTTGCTGTGTAGTTAACTCTCCAGGGAGATGGGTGGATTTGCATGGCTAATTCATCCTCCTATCTATGGAAAACACCATTTATGGTAAGCAAACGTTTTTCCAGCAGTAAGCAGACTGAGTTAGCCACTACAGGCGAAGTCACCAAGTTGAGGATTGCAGCAGAGTAATTAGATAGTAAGTAACCTAGACTCCACCATGAAGCATGGACTACAGCAGCAATAGGTTTTGCAAAACTGCTTGTCCAATCTGCCAGTTCTTGATGGGTTATTGATACAGTAATGGGACGTGAAGTTGTGGACAGAGGACCGCTTTGCAACTGTCTTCAATGGGCACCTCTCAGAGCTGGGTAATAGAGGAAGCCATGGCTCGCACTTTATGAGCTTTGACAGATCCTGTATGTTGAAGACCAAGATATAAATATGATGAATCCACTTAGATAAAATTTGCGTTGCAGCTGCTACTCCAAGGCAGTTAAGGTCACTTAAGATAGAGCTGATCCAATTTATGATAAGACAGAGTATGTAATAAGCAAGGCTCATTTGTAGCCTAGAGTATGAAGGGCTTTCTCCCAGCCATATGTATGGGGCCTTGGGAAGAATGTAGGAAGTACAATGCATTGATTTATATGGAAAGCTGAGACTACTTTCAGTAGATACTTTGAATGAGTTGAGGACTACCTAGGTGTGATAGAATTGTTGAGAGGGGGGATAGTGTTCAACAGCTTGAAGTTTACTAATCCTTCCTGCCCAGGTGATAGCAAGAGGGAAAAATACTTTCCACATCAAGAACATAAACTGAACAGTTTCTAGAGGCTTGAAAGGAGAGACCTACCTAAGTCCCGGGGTAGGGGGGGGAGATGTGTTCTGATTCAGAGGTTGATGTATCAGATTCCTTTCATGAAACGGGATACAGGTGGATATGTAGAAATGGGCTTGTTCTCCACAAAGTTCTGGATGCTGCAATTGCACTCACATGAAGTCTTATTGAGGAACTGGGGAGACCTGAATGAGACAGATGAAGCAAGTATTTCAATAATTGCAGAGGGTCACAAGAAAAAGGATTAGAAGCTTTCTGCCTGCATCAGATGTCAAATGTTTTCCATTTGAAGGCATCCATTTTTCCTAGTTCAAAGCTTTCTTAATGATAATAGCTATCCTTGATCTTTGGTGGTAACTGAAGTTTCACAATCACTGTGTGCTCAACGTCCCTACTGTGAGGTTGAGAAGTGTGAAATTGGGTTAAAAGAGTGTTTCATAGTCTTGAATTAGGAGAGCAGGGTCTGATCCCAATGGTATGGAAAGACTGCTGCAAAGTGTGATGAGATATACTTGCCTGGGCCATGCCGGTGCTATTAGGATCAGGTGGCTCAGTCCCAAAGAAGCTTCAGCATTGTTTTGGAAATGAGGCTTAGGTCCCAAATCGAGAAGAAAAGCATCTTGTATGAGTCTCAGGTTGCTTGGAAGACTAAAACAATTGACACTTCACTCTGCAGAGATGATCCTGCTAGGATGTTTGAGATAAGTGACTTGTAGAGTTGCATGGTTCTGCGCTGTCCAGTTCCAGATCTTTAGGGCTTGTCAGTAGCAAAAACCATAATCCTGTTCCAACCAGTTTGTTGACATAAGTTGTTGCCATACGGGGTCAGACCAACGGTTCATCAAGCCCAGTATCCTGTTTGCAACAGTGGCCAATCCAAGTCACAAGTACCTGGCTCTCTATGAAGAACCCTGCATGAGTATTTATCATGGTTAATGCATCCTGTCTACACAGAGCACCATTTACAGTAAGCAAACAATTTCTCTGTTGGTGGCATTCCACTTCTGTATCCTAAAAAGGCTGTGGAAATGTAGTTTGGTTTGATAAAGGTAAATAGTTTCAAGCTTTTTGGAGACAATCATGAATATATTCTAACATATAGAACTGCATTCTATGTATAGTGCAGCCTGGAACATCTTATCCTGACTTTTTTAGTAGTTTGATTTTTACCTTGTGCAGAATTGGAGTTAAGTGTGTGTCTCTGCCTTTTTCATAGCAGACTCCATCACTGACTGGTATAGAAGGTGGACTGCCTCAAACCAGGATAGTGTTAGACTTGAAATCTGAGGTCTAAGTTTCTAGATATCCAAGACCACGAGATGGGCACGTCCCATAACTTCATGAGCAACACCTTTAGAATGTCATTAATCAGTAAGGTGGCCAGTTCAGCTGGTAGGTCTAGGATCTTGCGTAGACCAAGAATTTCTGTTTGTGTGTCTGTCCTTATGGAGCTGAAAGCCAGGGTTCTTGCAAATGCCTCCTTTAAATGTTGTATTCTAAGTATTTATCATCACCTCCTTTGCCAAGAGTCTAAGTAATTTACAGTGTAACATATCATCATACTTAAAACAATACAAACATAACCCTGCTAACAAAACAAACACTTAGGGCCAGTTTAAAAACAATTAACAGCAGTAAAAGAAATAAAATATAAAATTAGAGTAAGCAGCTATAAAAGAGAAAAAAAAAAGTAGGTGAGGTCCTCTGGAGGAGAAGAGTGTTGTGGAGGGTCTGATGGTAGCCCACTAGATTCAGCTTCTGCTCTTAGGGGCTCTGGTTCACTGAGCCAGGACACCAGAAAGAAAGAAGGGGGGGGGGGGGGGGGGGGGGGGGGGGTAAAGCAAGTGTTGTTTACCTGTAACAGGTGTTCTCACAGGACAGCAGGATGTTAGTCCTCACATATGGGTGACATCACAGGATGGAGCCCAATCATGGAAAACTTGTCAAAGTTTCCAGAACTTTGACTGGCCCCTACTGGGCATGCCCAGTATGGCACTAACCTTGCAGCAGGCAGGGGGTCCCCCTTCAGTCTTATTTGATAGCTACAGGCAGTGCCGAAAAAATAAAACAGAATGACATGAACCCAACACCGCGGGGCGGCGGGCAGGTTTCATGAGGACTAACATCCTGCTGTCCTGTGAGAATACCTGTTACAGGTAAGCAACACTTGCTTTCTCACAGGACAAGCAGGATGGTAGTCCTCATATATGGGTGAGTACCGAGCTGAGGATGTCCGAACATGCACCAAATGTACCCAACGGCGTGCAACAGGCACAACAACTGGGGTGGAATTTGGTAGAGGGCATCCTGAACCCCACCGGGCAGGCGGAAGGGTGTTGGTACGTCACCTTGCAAATAGGTTACGCAGGACAGATTGGCCGAAGATGGAATCCTGTCTTCCGGCTTTGTCCAAGCAATAGTGGGCTGTAAAGGTATGGAGAGAACTCCAAGTGGCAGCCCTGCAAATGTCAGGAAGCGGCACCAATCGTAGGTGCGCTATTGAAGTCGCCATGGCCCTCACAGAGTGTGCTTTAACACGGTCTTGAAAAGGAATGCCTGCTTGCTGGTAGCAAAAGGATATGCAGTCCGCCAACCAGGAGGAGAGAGTCTGCTTACTCACAGGTTGCCCTAATTTGTTGGGATGGAAAGAGATGAAGTGATAGCTAAAAGGAAAATCACTTTCCATGTGAGATATTTTAGGTCACAGAAGTGAAGAGGCTCATCAAATGGAGTTTATTCGTCTCTTTCCATCCCAACAAATTAGGGCAACCTGTGAGTACACTTGCCCACAGTGCCCACACTTGCCCACAGTGCTCTTCCTGTGGGCAAGTGTACGGTCTAGATAGAAAGCTAGAGCCTGTTTACAGTCAAGGGTATGCAGGGCCTGGGAAAGAAGGTAGGTAGTATGATGGATTGATTAATGTGAAATGCCGAAACTACCTTAGGTAAAAACTTAGGGTGAGTGCGGAGTACTGCCCGGTCCTGCAGGAGTTTAGTGTAAGGCGGATAGGTAACTAGGGCCTGTAACTCACTAACCCTGCGAGCTGAAGTGATAGCTAAAAGGAAAATCACTTTCCATGTGAGATATTTTAGGTCACAGAAGTGAAGAGGCTCATCAAATGGAGTTTTCATGAGCCGACCGAGAACCAGATTAAGGTCCCAAGAAGGAGCTGGAGGACGTAAAGGTAGCTTGATATGGAGCAAGCCCTTTAAAAATCGTGTTACGAGGGGTTGTACTGATATAGGGACATCCCCGACACCTTTATGGAAGGCAGCTACCGCACTGACATGCATTCTGATGGAAGAGGTTTTTAGACCTGACTGACAAATGCCAGAGATAGTCCAAAAACCTTGGGATTGGACAGGAAAAGGGATCAAGGGACTGCGAAGTGCACCATGATGTGTATCTTTTCCATTCATAGGAATAAGATTTTCTTGTGGAAGGCTTCCGTGAAGCAATCAGGACACAAGAAACCGAATCTGAAAGGTTAAGTGGTTGAAGGATTAACCTTTCAACATCCATGCCGTCAGGGACAAGGCCTGAAGATTGGGATGGCGTAGGCATCCGTCATTTCGAGTGATCAGATGCGGGTCCGTTCCCAAGGGAATGTGCCTGCGGATGGAGAGATCCTGGAGTACAGGAAGCCACACTTGGCATGGCCAGTGAGGTGCTATCAGATCATGGTTCCCTTGTCCTGACATAGCTTCATGAGAGTCTTCAAAAGAAGAGGAAGTGGAGGGAATGCATAGAAGAGGCCGGTTGCCCACGAGAGGGAGAATGCATCTCTGGGCTGAGAGTGCTCGCCCCGAATGAATGAGCAGTAATTGTCCACTTTGTGGTTCTGAGGGGACGCAAAGAGGTCTGTCTGGGGGTATCCCCATTGGTGAAAGATTGAGGTCGCTACCGAGGGGTTGAGAGACCACTCGTGTGGCTGGAAGACGCGACTCAGTTTGTCTGCAAAGACATTGTCCACTCCCGGCAAGTAGGTGGCCCTGAGGTACATCGAGTGGGAGAGCGCTTCCGCCCAAATCTGCGCAGCTTCCTGACATAGGAGGAAGGAGCCTGTGCCTCCCTGCTTGTTGATGTACCACATGGCCACCTGGTTGTCCGTCTGAATCAGGATGACGTGATTTGATAGGCGTTCCCGAAAAGCTCTGAGAGCATATCGCATTGCTCGAAGTTCTAGGAAGTTTATTTGATGTTTGGCTTCCTCTGGAGACCAAGATCCTTGTGTCTGTAGATTGTCCACGTGGGCTCCCCACCCGAGGTTGGAAGCGTAGGTGGTGAGAATGAGTTGAGGATCAGGCACTTGAAAAGGCAGTCCTTGGAGGAGATTGGTCTGATCTTTCCACCAGGCGAGAGACAGACGGAGTGAGTTGGTGATGTGGACAATGGTTGACAGAGGCTGAACAGCTTGAATCCATTGTGACCTCAAGAGTCCAATGCATGAGTCTCATGGCCAGGCAGGCCATTGGTGTAACATGGACGGATGACGCCATGTGTCCTAGCAGGACGAGGAATTGGCGAGCTGTTGCTGTATGTTGAGACTGCAACTGGTGAGCGAGGGCCACGAGTGTTAGCGCTCATTGTCGAGGTAGAAAGGCTTTTGCCTGTAAAGTGTCCAAGTCTGCCCCAATGAACGACAAGTTTGAGATGGGATTAAATAGGATTTCCCGTAATTGACAAGAAATCCTAGAGAAATTAGAATGTGTAGGGTGAAATTGAGGGACAACCGAGCGGCTTGCTGAGTTGGAGCCCTGATTAACCAGTCGTCCAGATAGGGGTAGACGTGTACACCTTCTTTCCTGAGGAAAGCTGCTACAACTACGAGGCATTTGGTGAAGACTCATGGTGCAGACGCTAGGCCGAAGGGAAGCACTCGATATTGACAGTGCTTTGGGCCTAATAAAAACCTGAGGTACTTGCGATGAGTTGGAGTGATCGCAATGTGTGTATGCGTCCTGGAAGTCCAGAGAGCAGAGCCAGTCTCCTCTTTGAAGAAAAGGTAGAAGTGAGCCCAAGGTTGCCATCTTGAACTTTTCCCGCTGGAGGTACTTGTTGAGAGCACGTAGGTCCAGAATTGGACGAAGCCCCCCGGATTTTTTGGGGATCAAAAAGTACCGGGAATAGAACCCTAGGCCTTGCTGTGAGAGTGGGACGGGTTCTATTGCTCTTAACTGGAGAAGAAGGGAAACCTCCTGCTCCAGAAGGATAGAGTGGTCGGATACTCTCCACGCCTGCAGAGGTGGTGAGTCCGGTGGAAGAGTAAGAAAGTTTAGGTGGTAACCCTGAGCAATGATTGCTAGCACCCATTGGTCGGTTGTGATTGATTGCCAAATGTTGTGAAAGTGGCACAATCGACCTCCCACTGGTATGCTTGGCAGAGGAGTCAGACTGCTGCTCTCCAAGTTAAAGTTAAAAACCGGAAGCAGGCCCCGGCTGGGGAGCTGCTTGTGGCTTTTGCTTTCGGGCCTGGCGAGGCTGAGGCTTTTGATAAGGTCTCGTAGTTCGGGACCTTGCTGGTGGAGAATAGTACTTCCTTGGATGGAAGAATGACTTCTTAGAGTCCTTCCTGAAGGGCTGTCTTAAGGGGAAGTCGGAAGGTATCGATGAGAGCTGTTTAAGGGTCTCATGATGGTCCGTTAATTCAGCCACTATTTGCTGGATCTGCTCACCGAACAGATTGTCTCCTACACATGGGTAGGTCAGATAGCCCGTCTTGTACGTCTGGGCGAAGGTCAGAAGACTTGAGCCAGGCCCATCGTCTTGCCGAAATAGCAGCTGCAGACACTCGAAGATATCGTAAGCTGTTCTTATCTCATGCTTTCCTGCCTCAAACCCCTTGTTGACAAGGATTTGAAGCTAGTCTTGGAATTGTTCAGGCAGGGTTTCAGAGAAGTCCTGTATCTGTTTGAAGATGACCCTATTGTATTGGGTCATATACAGCTGGTAAGCAGCAATTCTGGAGATGAGCATGGCCCCTTGGAACACTCGACCAATATTATCTAGGAACTTGTGTTCCTTAACAGGCGGGGTAGATGAGTGAGGCTTCGTCCTTTTTGCTTTCTTTTGAGCCGATTCTACCACAACTGAGTGGTGGTCGAGCTGAGAGTTTTGAAAGCCAGGGGCTGACTGCACCAAATAGGTAGTGTCAGCTTTTCTATGGACTGGGGCAATGGATCCAGGGTTTTCCCAGTTCTTTTTGAGGAGGTCAAGAAGAACTTGATGAATGGGAATGAAGTGATCACTTTAGGGGCATCCAGGAATTGGAGCAACTCCATCATCTGGTGCCTATCATCCTGCTCAGTCTGAAGCTGAAAAGGGACCAACTCAGACATTTCCTTCACAAAATTAATGAAAGAAAGGTCCTCTGGAAGAGAACGCTTTCTACTTTCAGTAGGAGAGGGGGAGGTGAAGGTAAGTCATTGGTATCTGTGGAAGTATCATCACCCCAGGTGTCTCAAGGATCAGCAGACTGACCTGTAGGACGAGAAGGGGGTTGGATACCCGAAGGCCCTGGCTGAGGCTCCGAGAAAATTGAAGGAATCGCCGGGGGCACCGTGGACAGCCTGGAGGGCATTGGTGCCGGTATCGAAGGCATTGATGGCGCCGATGTGCGTATCGCCCCCGATGAATTAATTGGTGGCGAGGGACCAATTGGCATTGATGGCTGAGGCAGTACTCCTGGAAGGAGGAATGCGGAACGGTGTTTCTCCTCCCGATGAAGCTGTCAACGGGGAGCGCACCGGAGCCATCGGAGACCCGGGAATCACCGGTGGAAGGATGGTCATGAGCACCTCCATCCGGGATAGCAGCGGTGCCAGAGCTGCTGTCATCGGGTCGGTGACCGGTTACACTCTCGGTGCTGGTGTCTGTGCCGGAGGAACCTGGAGCCGTTGCATCGCCTTGTTGATGGCCTCCTTGCCCAGCCGGTCCAGTTCTTCCCGGAGACCTGGAGCAAGTAGCTCCGGCTCCGTAACGGAAGAGGGAGGCGGAGGCATAGTCGGAGGGACCACCTTTACAGGCAGAATCGCGACTCCCAAACCCAGATCGGGTGAGTGTGGCCTCGATGTCCCGGTCGCAGGAATGGTCTGTGCCATTCCTGGATGGGGCTTCTTCGATGGTGGCTCGGACGGTGGCTCGGTCGATTTCGCTCCCTCAACGATCCGAGACTTTCGATGCCGATGTTTTTCCCTACGATCCCCTCGATCTTGAGGGGGAGAAACGGGAGTCGATGGCCGTGAAGACGTCGATGCTGGTGCGACTGACGGTACCGGTTCCGATGACGTCGATGCGATGGACGGCGTCGGGGTGTGAGCACGGGAGAGGAGTCCCATCTTCTCCATTCTGGCTTTGCGACCTTTTGGTGTCACGAGTGCACATTTGGTGCAAGTCAGGACATCATGCTCACGGCCTAAACACATTACACAGACCCCATGAGGGTCTGTAATAGACATGGTATGAGTGCAGTCTGGGCACCGACGAAACCCTGACGCCATGGCCATCGAAAAAAGTCGAGCCACGGTACGGTCGACGGCCAGTAGGCCACGAGGGCCAAATTCGACGGTAATCGATGAAAGACGGTCAAAAAACTTACCAGAGTACCGCGGCCTGAGAAAGTTAGAGGAGGGACCCCTGTGGGTCAATTTAAGTCTAATTAACTCAGTGAGGAAAATTCTTGTCAGGAATCTCTTCAGAGCTCCTAAACCATGAGGCTACTGCTGAATGGAAAAAAAGAAGACTGAAGGGGAACCCCTGCTGGCTGCAGGGTTAGTGCCATGCTGGGCATGCCCAGTAGGGGCCAGTCAAAGTTCTGGAAACTTTGACAGAAGTTTTCCATGATTGGGCTCCATCCTGTGATGTCACCCATATGTGAGGACTACCATCCTGCTTGTCCTGTGAGAATAGCTTTTCCTCTACCTGCAGTTAGAGATGAGGGGCCTACCTTGTAAGCTCCAAGTGAGTGGAGGCTGCTGCAAAAAACATTTATGAGGTATCTCTGAGATAGGAATGTTTTCATCACTGGAATCCCAACAATGGGTTTGGGACAAGGGGCTCAGGACCTGCCAATGCAATGGTAGAGAAGAGCAAGCCAAACTTTAAAGTTGACAGGGCCTCTGGCCCCAGACTTAGCTGGTCTGCAGGTGCAAAATACCTAATTAAAGCAAGACCAGGTGCTCATGTGTCTGCCATATGTAAAAATGGGCCAGCCAACACCAATTTTACACAACTACATTATAGGGAAAGAGCATGCAAGGATCACTACTGCCCTATTTAGGCATTTTGAACCCATGGACAAGGTAAGCTGGGCCAGAGTAAGCTGCTCTAGGTAAACTTTAGATCTTCATACTCCACTCTCCCCACAAAATTAAAAATTATGCATATAGAAGAGATTTTACATGGAAAGAGACCAGAGTACAGTCTGTTCTGCTGCTAACTAGAAAATCCTAAAAAAAAGAGACAGACATTTGGAACATACAGAGTAGATCTATTGTAAAATGTGGTGGTTAGGGGCTTGGCCCTCAAAACCATGAATAAACTAAATTTGAATTATAATATAGTAAACATCCCATATAAAATACAGCATCAACCATGTATATGAAAAAGCAACACTGCAAATATTACACTAGGTCCTAAATTACTCCCCCTCCTATTAGGAAAGCAGAACAAGCTAGCTGATATAGATCCCTACATAAACTATATGCTGGCAGAATACCTCACAGCGGTCACATATGCAGAATACAGATAAGACCATCACCATCATAGAATAGAGGCCATACTGTATAGATTCATGCAGCAACAAAAAAAAAAAAAAAGATTGCTGTAGATTAGTGGGAGGAGACACTCATATCTCTCTCTGCACACAGGCACTCTCCCACACGCATACCAGGCCTACTTCTACTTTCTTGGACTACCTGCAGAGTGGATGCTGCTGGTGGTGCAGCTAGGGCCCTTCATTCTTTTACTATAGAGAGGATGGACCCTGCAGCTGTCTGTCTCAGGCTGGTAATTAAGGGCTCCGCCGGTCACGCCACTGTGCTATTTTCTTCCAGTACCCCCCCTCCCCCCCACGTGTGCAACCCTGTGCAATTACTGTTCTGTATTAGCAGTCAACTCAGGGACGCCACACACCATCACCACCGGGCTCCCTGAAATAACTAATAGTGATGAGAAAGACAGAAAGACAAAAAAAGGTGAAAGTATCCATCTGGAACTGAGAGGGGAGACCCGCCCCCTCTGATGTCACTGAGGACTGTGACGGACATTAAACGGCGCCAGAGCAGCAGGCGTCGCGTGCCATGCGTCTCAAGCCAAAAGAGCGCGACAAAGGGGCACTCCCCTTTGTGCATCCCATAGTGTTAGCCATTCCCCATGTTCTTTTATATCCCTTGTTAACAATCCCCATATTTAAATGTTTAATGTATTTGACAAAGGTAACACATGAGTTCCTGCAAATTGTTTAAATGTAAACCGATGTGATATGTAAAATCGAACACCGGTATATAAAAATAAATAAATAAATCAGTCAGCTAGCTGCAAGCAATGTGAAATCCTACAAGAGAGGGACATTCTACAATTCTGGAGAAGTCTAGTGTTAGCATTTTTTAAGACAAAAACTGGCTGTATGTGTGCTAAAGCTGCAGAAGTACCGGGTATTGGAAAGCATGAAAAAACACCCAAGGTTAAGCCTATAGGCACCATATAAATATAGGTTTTTTTAGACCACTTTACAGTAAGGAATGCAGCACAGCCCAAGAAAAGGCTTACAACGTACTAGGGAAGGATGAGAGGATTTAAGCAGGGATTTTAATCTAGACAAGGAAGCAAGTTCACATACTCTAAACAGGGTTCTCCATATAGACAGCATGTGTCATGACTAATACGTTGTTGCCTTACTGGGTCAGACCAAAGGTTCATCAAGCCCAGTATCTTGTTTGTAACAGTGGCCAATCCAAGTCACAAGTACCTGCCTGTCTATGGAGAACCCTGCATGAGTATTTATCATGGCTAATTCATCCTGTCTATGTAGAAAGGAAAATGTTGAGATTACTTACCTGATAATCTCCTTTTCCTTAGTGTAGACAGATGGACTCAGAACGAATGGGTATAGTATCCGCGTGCTAGCAGTTGGAGACGGATCTGACGTCAGCACAGGTGTATATATACCCCCACAGTAAGCGTAGCAACTTAGTAATCTTCCTTGCAAAAGCTGTTATGGATGTATGTACTGACGCTCAGTGAAAAGTGAATCAGGATTCCCCTGACCGATTGATAGTAGCTGGAGACCGCCAGCATTCCCAACCGGAAGGCGTTGACACCTGGTAGAGTGTACGCTCTTATGGAAACAGATGACATGGCTTACCTTCAATCGGTGAAACCCATGTACACAGGCAGCTGGGCGGAATGCTGAGTCCATCTGTCTACACTAAGGAAAAGGAGATTATCAGGTAAGTAATCTCAACATTTCCTGGCATGTAGCCAGATGGACTCAGAACGAATGGGATGTACAAAAGCTTTACTCCCAGCCTGGGCGGGAGGCTGCCTGAGGACCATGTAGTACCGCCCTCGCAAATGCTGAGTCCTCCCTAGCCTGGACATCCAGACAGTAGAACCTGGAGAAGGTATGGAGGGAGGACCATGTCGCCGCTTTACAGATTTCTGCAGGCGACAGCATCCTCGATTCCGCCCAGGATGCCGCTTGTGCTCTGGTAGAATGAGCCTTGACCTGTAGAGGCAGAGACTTCCCGGCCTCCACATAAGCTGCTCTGATAACTTCTTTAATCCAGCGGGCGATGGTGGGCCGAGAGGCCGCTTCCCCTTGTTGTTTCCCGCCGTACAGGACGAACAGATGGTCTGTCTTTCGTACTTCTTGTGTCATGTCCAGATATCTGGGCAGCAGTCTGCCTATGTCGAGATAGCGTAGCAAACGCCCTTCTTCAGATTTCTTCAAACCCGCCGTGGTAGGCAAGGATATAGTTTGGTTAAGGTGAAATTGTGAGACCACTTTAGGTAAAAAGGAGGGAACCATGCGAAGATGGATAGCCTCAGGAGTGATTCTCAGAAAGGGATCCCGGCAGGACAGTGCTTGTAGCTCTGAGACGTGGCGTGCCGAACACACCGCCAATAGGAACACCATCTTCAAGGTTAGAGAACGAAGAGACAGGCCCCGAAGGGGTCTGAAGGTGGATCCCGTGAGGAAATCCAAAACAAGGTTGAGGTTCCACAAAGGCACTGGCCACTTCAGTGGCGGACGAATGTGCTTGACTCCTTTCAGGAAGCGAGAAACATCTGGGTGTTTGGCAATGGTCTTGCCATCCCTCCTGGGACCATAGCAAGACAGCGCAGCCACCTGAACCTTGATGGAGCTGAGGGAGAGACCCTTCTGAAGTCCATCTTGCAGGAAATCCAACACAATAGGGATCGTGGTCGCATGTGGATTGGTGCCATGAGTGTCGCACCATGCCTCGAATACTCTCTAGATCCTTACGTAGGTGAGAGAAATGGAAAACTTGCGAGCTCGGAGGAGTGTATCTATCACGGGCTCCAAGTAACCTCTTTTCTTCAGTCTAGCCCTCTCAATGGCCAGACCGTAAGAGAGAATTGAGCTGGATCCTCGAGGAGGATGGGACCTTGACGTAAAAGGTCCCGGAGAGGAGGCAGGGGAAGAGGCTCCCCTGCCAGTAGTCTTCTCATGTCCGCGTACCAGGGTCTTCTTGGCCAGTCTGGTGCCACTAGAAGAACTAGGCCCCGGTGTTTCTGAATCTTGTGGATGATGGCGCCCAGCAGAGGCCACGGAGGAAAGGCGTATAGCAGAGTCCCTGGAGGCCATGGCTGAACCAGGGCATCGATTCCGTGTGAGAACGGGTCGCGCTTGCGGCTGAAGTATCTGGGTACTTGAGCATTGGACTTGTCCGCCAGTAAATCCATGTCCGGAATCCCCCAGTGATCTACAATCATCTGGAAGGCTGTGGGTGACAGCTGCCACTCTCCCGGATTTAGCCTCTCTCTGCTGAGGAAGTCTGCCATGGTGTTGTCCTTCCCGGCAATGTGGACGGCGGAGATGTCCTGAAGATTCGCCTCTGCCCAAGACATCAGTGGGGTGATCTCCAGAGATACTTGTCGGCTTCTGGTTCCGCCCTGACGGTTGATGTATGCCACCGTGGTTGCGTTGTCGGACATCACTCTGACTGCTCTGTTCTTCAGTCTGTGAGCAAATCGAAGGCATGCCAATCGGACTGCCCGAGCCTCTAGACGGTTGATATTCCACGCTGACTCTTCTCTGTTCCACCGCCCTTGTGCGGTAAGTCCCTCGCAGTGTGCACCCCAGCCGCTCAGGCTGGCATCTGTGGTGAGCAGAGTTCCACGTGGGGGAGGACATCTTCGACACCCTGCTCATGTGGTTGGATTGCAACCACCACCGTAACTGGGTCCTTACTCTGGCAGGCAGAGGTAGGTGCGTGGAATAGTTCCGTAGACGGGGGCTCCAGCGAGAGAGCAGGGAGTGTTGTAGAGGTCTCATATGGGCCCTTGCCCAAGGTACCACTTCCAGGGTGGATGCCATGAGACAGAGAACCTGCAGATAATCCCAAGCTATGGGCCGACTGGTTCCCATCAAGTACTGGATATGCGTCTGGAGTTTTAACCTTCTTTTGGTAGTGAGACTGACTGCTTCTGCCTGGGTGTCTAACTGTACTCCCAGGTATTCCAAGGACTGGGAAGGCTGAAGGCAACTCTTGCTGAGGTTGATCACAGAGCCCAAGCTTTCCAGGAGGGCGATTACTCTGTCGGTTGTCCGATGGCTCTCCTCTCGAGATTTCGCCCTGATCAGCCAGTCGTCTAGGTAGGGATGGACCAGAATTCCTTCCCGCCTGAGGGCCGCTGCTACCATGACAACCACCTTGGTGAAGGTCCGCGGTGATGTGGCCAATCCGAAGGGCAGAGCCCGGAATTGGAAGTGGCGACCCAGAACCTTGAAGCGTAGGTAGCGCTGATGATCCGGATGGATCGGGATATGCAGGTAGGCTTCAGACAAGTCCAATGCTGTGAGGAATTCTCCTGGCTGTACTGCGGTCTTGACGGAGCGCAGAGTTTCCATGCGAAACCTCGGGACCCGTAAGTATCGATTGACTGACTTGAGGTCCAGTACGGGCCGAAAGGTGCCTCCTTTCTTGGGTACCATGAAATAAATGGAATAATGTCCAGAATTCACTTCCCAGGCAGGTACTGGGATGATAGCGTTCAAGGACAGGAGCCTCGCCAGGGTAGCTTCCAATGCTGCCTTCTTGTGTATGGGACATGAGGATTCCACAAACTTGTCCGGAGGGAGATGATGAATGTCCAGATAATATCCCTCTCGGATGATGGCGAGGACCCACTGGTCCGACGTGATCTCGACCCATCTGGGGTAGAAAAGGGTTAACCTGCCCCTATGGCTCCGTCCCCCAGATGAATCAGCGGATTCTCATTGGGAGGCGCGGCCGGGACCTGAGCCCGGGCCTGCTCCCCTCTTGCGCTGCTTGGTCTGAAAAGACTGATTCCTGGCCTGAGGACACGGCGCCTGGTAGCGACTCCTGTAAGGAATGAAGCGCTGTGAACTCCTGTCCCTGGAGGGCCTTGGAAAGGCGCGCTGGCTCCTTCTGAACCGATCCTCCAGCAGTCTAGGCACTGGAGAGGCGCCCCATGTACTGGCCAGTTTATCCAAATAGGAAAGAGCCCTTAAAGGGCAATCTGGTGAGGCGTGTCTTTGAAGGCGCATCAGCTGACCATTTCCGGATCCAGAGCTGCCTCCTGGCGGCTACGGAGGATGAGATCCCCTTGGCTGTTGTCCGGACTAGGTCTTATGCAGCATCCATGAGGAATGAGAGAGCTGACTCCATGTCAGCTGCTGGAGCTTTGTTCCTGACCTGTGACAAACAGGCATGCGTCACCACTGTGCAGCAGGTTGCGATCCGCAAAGATAGAGCTGCCACCTGAAAGGTCTGTTTCAGAATGGCGTCCAGTCGCCGGTCATGAGGCTCCTTGAGGGCCATCCCCCCTTCAACTGGAATGGTAGTGCGCTTGACCACAGCACTAATCAAGGCGTCCACCTGAGGGCACGCCAGCAGATCCTGGATAGCCGGTGCCAATGGGTACATGCCCATCAGGGCCCGGCCCCCTTTAAAGGAAGACGTTGGTGCCGCCCATTCTAAATCTATCAGTAGTTGTGCTGCTTGCAAGAATGGAAAATGGCGGCCTGTAGGACGAAGACCTTCCAGCAGGGGGTTCTGCGCAGAGGGTACCGTAGCGCTGGGACCTGTAATATCTAACTCTGCCAGACACTGAGACACCAGGTCGGAGAGATCCTCCTTAGGGAAGAACCGCCTCATGGTTCTATATGGCTCAATCCCTGGGGGAAGTTCCCCCTCGTCCGGGAGTTCGGACTCGTCCGATGAAACCTCCTGGTCTGAGTGATCTGGACTGTCCAGCGGCGGGAGGTCCCGCTCACGATAAGGGCGTGAGGGTCCAGGAACAGGATCTGTAGGAGCCGCCACCGCAGCGGCAGCTGCAGCAGCCGCCGCAGCCACTGCAGGAACAACAGGAACCGCAGGGCCTGGACGGGAAGCCATTTGCATCTGTACAAAGGCATGAATCCCCTTAAAGAGATCCACCCAGGAAATTGAAGCAGCCTCTAATCGCCGGGGTACAAGATCCCCCGGGATTCCCGATTGGTCGAGACTGCCCGCTAAATTCAGGGTAGCCCCTGGGGAACTGTCAGCAAATCGTGGCTGAGACTGGTCCTGGCCCGAGGGTCCCACGGCCTCCTCACATTGGGCACATAGGGAGTCTGGCTCTTCACTGTGCGTGGCTCGAAGCTGGCATGCGGAGCAGAGGCCAAGGGCCTTAATACCGGAGGCAGGCGGCGCCCCCGCTGAAGACGCTGAGGCGTTCTGTTCCATTGAAAAGTATGCGCTGAATGAAAAGCGGCCACAATATACGCTTAAGAGAACAGGCGCACAATAATAATATGCGGCAGCAATATGCGCTTAGTATAACAGGCGCTTAATAATATGCTGCAGCAATATGCGCTCAATACAACAGGCGCTTAATATGCGGCAGCAATATGCGCTTAATACAACAGGCGCTCAATACTAATAAGCGGCAGCTATATACGCTGAATACAACAGTCGCTTAACAATAATAACAATATGCGGCAGCTATATACGCATAATAGAACAGGCGCTGAAGAATAATATGCGGCAGCAATATAGCCAACAAGCGCGCAGCCCTATGCGGCTAACAATATACGCTCAATGATATGCAATATGCTCTCAGCAATAGGCGGTCAGGGATACACGCTCAATTGTATGCAATATGCTCTCAGCACTATGCGGTTAGCAATACACGCTCAATGGCATTCAATAGGCTCTCAGCAATAAACGGTTAGCAATACACGCTCAATGTGGAATATAATATGCGCTTAGTCATAGAGCTGCGCCTATTATGGGTGCTCAATACCTGAACAAGGCCCACAAAATGGCGCCCTCCACGGCGTGCCACACCGCCGATCCTCTGTTCCTCGGAGACCCGAAATAAGAGATGTACGCCTTACCTGATCTTCGGCGCTTCCCGGCTGGAACCCGGGCGGTCTCCGGCTGCGGGCGGGGGGGGGGGGGGAGGGCAAATACCTTCACCACCGCGTTTGAGGATATGCACCCGCTGCCTCCTCCACGCCGGGACCGAGGCGCCTCGTATGCCTCACCCGAACCTCGCCCGGGGGCTACGTCCCTGCCGCGATTCAGCCACCGGACCGAGGACTTAAACCTCCGGGGGATCACGGAAATCACCCCGGGAAACTCTACTGGGGGAGGGACCTTAGGGTATCACCGCAGGAGTGCGGGGCTCGATGTTGTAGTTGAAAGAAAGTAGAATGTAGAAAATAGAAAGTAGATTTGGAAAACACGCTCAGCGAGCGTGCAGGCTCTCCAAACTGCTTTGGAGACGGAAATTACTAAGTTGCTACGTTTCCTGTGGGGGTATATATACACCCGTGCTGACGTCAGATCCGTCTCCAACTGCTAGCACGCGGATACTATACCCATTCGTTCTGAGTCCATCTGGCTACACACCAGGAAATTAGTTTCTTACCTGATAATTTTTGTTCCTGTAGTACCATGGATCAGTCCAGGACACCTGGGTTGCGACTCCGCACCAGTAGATGGAGACAGAGCAAGATCTGTCAGACTCAGCCATATATGGCAACGTGCCTCACACAGCCCCTCAGTCTTACATAATGTCAAAGTAGAAAAGGACAAGCAAAACTAACTAGATAACCTATCCTCAACAGGGAGCAATTCAAAACCCCCAACTGGAACAGAACTCCCCAACCGAAGGAACGAAACAAGTAACCAGATTAGGTAAACAAATAACGAGTGGACTCTCCGTTACTTCAGATCAGCAAACATGGGCGGGATCCTGGACTGATCCGTGGTACTACAGGAACGAAAATTATCAGGTAAGAAACTAATTTTCTTTTCCCTGTACGTACCAGGATCAGTCCAGGACACCTGGGATGTACCAGAGCCAACTTACCGAGGGTGGGAAGCAGAGAGTCCCGCTCGGAGTACCCTCTCTCCAAAACTCCCGGAATCAGCTGCCTGAACATCCAGCTGGTAATGTCTAGTAAAAGTATGCAACGACTTCCAAGTAGCCGCCCTGTAAATCTCTTGAGGCGACACCTGAGAAGATTCCGCCCACGAAGCAGCATGCGATCGCGTCGAGTGGGCCCTGAGACCCACAGAAACAGGCTTTCCCCGCACTACATACGCTGAGCCAATGGCCTCCTTAAGCCAACGGGCGATCGTAGTCCGGGAAGCCGCACTACCTCTCTTCGGACCAGAAAACAGAACAAAGAGGTGATCCGTCACCCTGAAAGGGTTAGTAACCTCTAGATAGCGGAGGAGGACCCTCCGCACATCTAACTTCCGTAATTCCTTCGCCTCAGACGGCTCCCCAACCAGAAAAGCGGGGAGCTCGATCGACTGATTCAAATGAAATGCAGACACCACTTTCGGCAAGAAGGAGGGGACCGTCCGTAAGGAAACCCCTGAATCTGAGATCCGCAAGAACGGTTCCCTACATGACAGCGCCTGCAACTCTGAGACTCGCCTCACCGAGGCAATCGCAACAAGGAAAACTGTCTTGAACATAAGATCCTTGAGAGTTGACCGCTTTATTGGCTCAAAAGAAGACGAGCACAAGGAGGAGAGTACCCAATTGAGATTCCAGGACGGACAAGGATGACGCAAAGGAGGACGGAGATGCTTAGCCCCCCTAAGAAAGCGCGCGATGTCTGGGTGTAGTGCCAGGGATACCCCATGCACCTTGCCCCTCAGACAACCAAGCGCCGCCACCTGGACCCGAAGGGTACTACACGAGACACCTTTGGCAAGACCAGCCTGAAGAAAAGTTAAGATATCGGAGACAGAAACCGAGATAGGATCCACATTGCGCTCCGCACACCATTCCTCAAACTACCCAGACTCGAACATAAGCCAAAGACGTAGACTGCTTCCTGGACCGCAACAACGTGGTTACCACCGCATCCGAATAACCTTTTTTCTTCAAACGCTGCCTCTCAAAAGCCATGCCACGAGACAAAAGTGATCCGCATCCTCCAAACAAACGGGGCCTTGACGCAGGAGGCCCGCGAACCCTTGAAGACGAAGGGGAGAATCCACCAATAACTGAATGAGATCCGCGAACCACGGGCACCGCAGCCACTCCAGTGCCACCATGATCACGTTGGACGGGTGCAGCTCTATGCGCCGAAGTATCTTGCCTATCATCGGCCAAGGAGGAAACACATACAGCAACGCATCGACGCCCTCGGCCCCTCTCTCTCGACGTCGGCTGTAAAATAGAGGAGCCTTTGTGTTCTGCCATGTGGCCATGAGGTCCAGGTGTGGCATCCCCCACTTTTCGCAAATGAGGCGAAAAGCGTCCTCCGCCAGTTCCCATTCTCCGGGATCCAGGTGATGACTGCTGAGGAAGTCCACCTGAACATTATCGACTCCGGCGATGTGAGACGCCACAATGTTGCTGAGATGTTGCTCTGCCCAGCACATCAAGAACTGCGCCTCCTCCGCCACCAGTGGACTTCTTGTCCCACCCTGACGATTTATGTACGACACGGTGGTAGCATTGTTAGACAACACCCGGACTGCCTTTCCCCGTACCAGTGGCAGAAAAGATTGCAGCGCCAGGCGTACTGCCCTGGTCTCCAGGCGATTGATGGACCACTGAGATTGAGCCAAGGACCACCGGCCCTGCACTGACCTGCCTAGGCAGACCGCTCCCCAACCTGAGAGGCTGGCATCCGTAGTAACCACCGTCCAGTCGGGCACTAGCAGGGACACTCCACAAGTCAGGTGGTCCGCTTCTAGCCACCAGTGAAGACTGGCCCTCGCCTGGGCTGTGAGCGGAAGCGGTAGGTGGAACTCTTCTGACACCGGCTTCCAGCGGGAAAGCAACGCTGATTGTAATGGACGTAGATGAGCAAAGGCCCAGGGGACCAAAGCTAGCGTTGATGCCATAGAACCCAGAACCATCAGATAATCGCAAACATGCGGAAGCCGAAGAGACAATAACCGTCACACCTGACTCTGAATCTTGCACATCCGCTCCCTGGAAAGAAACACCTTGCCCTGTTTTGTGTCGAACAGGGCTCCCAGGTACTCCAAAGACTGGGTGGGAACCAGATGACTTGTTGAGATTGACCAACCATCCCAGGGACTGCAAGAGATGAAGGACCCTGTCGACCGCCTGACGACACCAAATCTCGGACTTGGCCCGAATCAACCAATCGTCCAAGTTGGGGTGTACCAGGAACCCCTCTCGTTGGAGCTGAGCCGCCACCACTACCATCACCTTTGTGAACGTGCGGGGGGGCCGTGGCGAGACCGAAAGGAAGAGCCCTGAACTGATAGTGCCTGCCCAGAATGCAAAACCTGAGGAACCGTTGATAAAACGGCTGAATGCCGATATGGAGGTACGCTTCCGTGAGATCCAAGGAGGCCAGGAATTCGCCTGGACGGACAGAGGCAATCACCGACCGAATCGTCTCCATAGGGAGAGGGAAGGCCGCGGTCGATTGGCAGGCCAGGAAGGTGACAGGAACCGACCGAAAAAAAAAACAGGGCATAGTACTCACACAGCATTGAATAAACGTACGCGAAGGGAGACCTGTGCAGGGAAAAGTGTTTGTGAAGTAAAAGTTTGTGTTTCTGTGAGAAAAAAGTGTTAGAATTTCTCAGAGCCAACCGCTATGCTTACTGCAGAGCGGAAAAAAGAAGACTTAGGGAGACACCTGTGGCTCACAGGGATAATTGCAGGCTGAGCATGCTCAGTGCACTCAGTGTCAGTCAAAGCTTTGTAGAAACTTTGACAAAAGTTTTCCGTACAGGCTCCATCCTGTGATGTCACCCATATGTGAGGACTACCATCCTGCTTGTCCTTCTCTTCATATGCATGCGGTCTCAAAAAACATAGGCAACAAAATGGCACAATTCAGATGAAGAGCCAAGACTACTTTTAGCAGAAGCTTGGGGTGAATGCAGAGTAGCATTCTGTTATAGAAAAATTTCACATAGAGTAATGGCTTGAAACTCTGACTTCTACAATAGGACTAGGAACATTACTTTCCAGGAGAGGAATTTTAAGGAAGGCATCTATATAAGGTGGTTTCATGAGTTGTGCCAAATACAAACACTGAGATCCCACAGCAGAGTGGGTTGGCGAGCAGCGGTTTCGTATGCCACAGGCCTTTCATGAACTTCGACAGTAAAGGATGTATGGATAGCAGTTTGCCATCCAGTTGAACATGTTAAGCCATGATAGCACTAAGATGCCCTTTGCCTGAAGATGTACCAAAACCCAAGGTGGAGAGGGAGAATAGGTACTGAACTTTTGGTTGTGGGACACCCTTTAAAAGTATAAGCTCTTCTAATTGAAGATGTCCTGGGAGAGGTTAAAATATCCTCTCCCTCCTTGGATAATTACAGCGATAAGATTAGTGCACACTCACCATCCATGCCATCACTTTGAGATTGGGGGGGGGGGGGGGGGGGGGGGGGAGAAGGTGCAGGGGACATAGGTAGGTAAACCCCCTCTTTGGTTAGCAAATAAAATACAATAAAAAATACTGTGGTATTATAATTTTTATTTATATTGATTCATGGAAAACTGTTTTACTATGTATGTTAACCAAAATCCTCTATGAATTTGAGAATTGTGGAATATAAGATGTTAAATCAGATCAGACCCCCATGGGAGCAGCAGGCTAATCAACAATTAGACAAGGTAAGGGAACTGCACTTGTCTGAGCCACGCTGAAGCAATGGGGATCAGGCATGTTCTGTCAGTGAGTGCTTTCTGCACTGTTCCTGCCAACAGAAGTGATGGAAAAGCATCCACTCTTTCAACCCTATCATCTCTGTCCCAACTCTAGCTAAATAAATCATGGTAAGCTAAAACACTGCGAATTTAAAAAACACAAAAACATGTTAACATTCTCTCACAAAAATGTCTAGAACACATACGAGTTAGAAGCATAAAATGTACTAAAACTTGAGCAAAAAGCATTTTTAATGTGCATAAAATGATTTATGCAAAAATTGTTATGTGCACAAATTCTAAATACAGAACCTCTGCACCATGAACTCCAGATTCAGCCTCATAGGCTAACACTCGCCCCAAAAACTTTACTTCACCTCTGAGCAGAGTTACTTTTTTTTTTTTTTTTAACATTGACAATTTAAGTTAAGTGTACATACCTCTGTATTAGAGAGTAATATGTAAACCTTGATTAACATAGGATTTGGATAGAGGAGTGAATTTGTGCAGTAAACTCCTTGTTAAATTGGAAGTTAGTTATACACACAAAAATGTGTGAACAACCATATACACCCTATTATATGGGGGCCGCTGTGAACCTGGGTTCTTATTACTTAACCTGGAAGTCTGGGAGCACCAGCCTGGCGAGACTGTTGTGATATCTTCGCTTTTTAATGGAAGCTTCACATATCACCACCATCAAACATGTACGCTCCTGAAACATTATGCAGGCTCAAGGGTAGAGATGGAGCATACATTTGCAATACTTAAATCAGTATCTAGTTTTCACTATTTCCACCATGATTATTAATGAAATAGTTGCATAAAATAACTGTAGTTTATAGTTATAAATATTTTGGCGATCCTGAAACCACAGCCTTGCTAGTAGCAATTGACAACCAGAATGCCTTTCCTGTACTACCTTGATTTCACCACCTCAGATTCTAGGATGAATGATGGACATATTAGCATTGCAATTAATAAGTCAACTCATGAATGCATCTTCCGTAAATGACAAAAAAATAAAGCAATCAGACTATTTCAAAATTACTTGTTATGCAAAGTGAAGGATCATTATAACCACCTGTGCGTGTAATGCTAAACTTATGCTTATACCCTAACGGGTTACAACATATCAGTCTTGAAACATGTGTGCTTTTAAACTTGCACAGAAATAGATGCTTTGCAAAGTAACATCAAGTGCTGCTTTGTTTCAGAGTTCTGCATCTGGGTCTAAGTATGATATCTGCTCTTGTCTTCAGATGCCCTTTGAGTGAGCATGCTAAAGCAGTTTGAATAGGGAAGTACCTTGATGTCCGGATTATATATTTTTTTAATCGTATGAAAGTGAAAAATACACAAATTTAAACACAACTGCACATTTGTCACTTGGAAAGATGATGGTGTGATCCACCTTAACTTGTATAAGCATAAGTTTGGCATTACATGCATAGGTGGAATGATAGTCCAAAGTTGCATAACAAACAATTTTGAAATAGTTTGTGAATGCTTTGATTTTGGAGATAATAGCACCACACACTGAAGGTCATGAAGATTAGGTCCTGCAGTATGGAATCTTTCAGAATCTAGAAAGCTATATGCCCTACAACTAAGTTTTTTCCCCTGGCTTTTTTGCAGCTGTTGCTCACTGCTCTTTATGAGAACATCAGATATAGAAACAGTGAAAGATCAGAATATTACAGAGAATAGTAAAGGCACTTGTTATAGTAAAGACAGGTAGATTGTTAGCCCAACATGAGTGAAAACTAAAAAAAAAAGTGATGGGGTTAGGCAAAGGAAGACCAGCTCCTAGAATACTAATACGTTTGACAACCCATCCTATTACCTTCCGTATAAGCTCATCTTGTCCTATTCTTCAAAAGATCCACAACTCATCTTGATCAGTAAAGCTGGTTTTATATATAGATTATAATTTATGGTTGCTTAAATAAGGATGAGCCAAAGTATGTTTATAGCTTTTGCGTCCCCTACTTCTTTTAGATGTTCATTAGGAACAGTGATGTGCCTGAAGATTTTTTAATTTTTTTTAATTTTTACAAAACAAATCTATCCAGAAAAGAATTCCAACTGCTGTAGTGTCCATAAGAATTGATCTTATACAAAATCACACAAGCACTTGGGCAGAGGTTTCTGGATAGGCTGCTCAGAATTCACATTTTTCGCTTGTTTGCCTAGTAAGTGAATGTTCAAAAGGCAGACAGTGCTGTGATGCAGATTTCAAGTCTTGTGCCTAGGTCGGTTGGGTATGGCATGGATGATACATGAGAACTACATACAATTTAGGAATGGCGCCTTGTATAGCCACCAGAAAACAATCCATGATAGTGAATAGCTGAATTTTAAGTTGGTCAAGATGAAAGTGCCCAAGTTAGTATGAGCCTCCTCTGGTGAGCATGAATTGTTGAATTATAGCTCTAAACATGCCCAAAATATTGTGAGGGGGGTAGGAAGACATTTCTTCCAAAGTTAGAGACCACCATGCACAGAGATCTTGCTTTAATTAATGCTGCTTTGAGGAAAGGAGAGAGCCTATACCATAAAAAAAAATTTAAATGCACTAGCTATTTTTTTCATTTAGGATTTAGCACTATATACCCAAAGCTGAGTGGATGGGTGTGTATAGTGTGTATATACTGCAGATTAGTAGATTTACATCTGTAATATGAGCAAAGTTTCTTAAACTCAGAACCCTTTTTGAAAAAAAGTAAAGGGTGAGAAACCTGCTATTATTGCTAAATTACCAAAAGGTTATTCAACTTGTCAAAACTGCTTCTGTAGAAACAACTTATTTTTCTCTAGGCTGAAATCTATATTCCTTGTAGATTTCTGTGCAGAGTTACAGAAATTCACTAATTGGGATGGTCTTGAGAATCAGATCTGGAAAAATGGTAATAAAAAATAGAACTGATGAAATTAGGAAGGCCTATTTTGTCCACCATATGAGATATGCTCACTTTAGATATCTGGTAAAACCAGCTAAAGTTCTATGCAAATGAAGAAAGGGTCTTCATTTGGAAACAAGTCTCCAACTCACATAAGATGGAAGTCTCAGAGGCAAGCTGCCAAAATGAGAAGTTATATACAAAACAGGAGAAGCAAAACAGTACCCACAAAGTAAAATTTGAAAAAAAAAGTGATGTATATACAAGCACATAAAGTGATACAAACCAGAAAAAGATATTTTAAGAAATAAAAATATATCAAATACATAAAAACAAAGAGGCACATATGAGAATAAAATCTAAACCATAAATAGACAGTTCATAATTTCATGGTACTGATTTTATGTATGTATATATTTTCTATTATAGGCACTACTGAAAGGACTTTGGTCTATAAATCATATGTTTGTCTCCCTGAAGTAGGCAACAAGCCGAAAATGGTCATGTTGGGTCTAATATGTATTTTAGAAGTCAATTGTTTGTCCTTTTGTATATGTTAACCTATCAATAAAAATCTGACATTTAATATACTTTTTTGGGTGCCTTTGTTTGATAGATTTATATATGTTTCTTAAATATTTTTTGTGATTTGTAGCACTGTGTGCTCCAAGTTTGCTTGTAAATACATGCCACTCCTAAAAATGAAAAAAAAAACAAAAAACTGTCAATCATTTACACACCACTACTGACATAGCTCAAATAGTGCACATTTTATTCTGAACTATATTTCTAAGTTTTGTCTTAACAATCTGAGAAAAAACAACAAAACAAAACATGCTCTCACTGCACAATAAACTGTGATCTACATATAAATGTATTAGCTTATTTGCAAAGGAATACCCAATCCTGGCAAAGACAAGTTTCAGAATTTCTAAATGCAGCTGTAAATTAGATATACAGTGCAGATCAGCATGTCAAATTCCTGTCTGAATTACAAAGTCAAATTATAGCTACTTTCAGCAGAGCTGGATTTAGGCACAGGCAACACAGGCAAGTGCTTAAGGTGCCAAAATTCTGATGGCACAGACTCCTGCAGCTTTTTGATTTCCTGGGACAAAACCGCACACCTTCGAGCCCTCTGTCCATGGGTGCCATATACTTAAATCCAGCCCTGACTTTCAGTTCAAGGCAGTTCCTCGCTGTGCAATCAAGAGATAATAGCAAAGACGTAAGAAACCACTCTATCTATGCATAGTTGCCAATGCTGGAGAACATTAAGGGAAAAAATGGGAAACAAGTTTGTTTTACTCTCAGTACATAATCACAATCCTTCACCAAACAAAGAAATTTTAACAAAAAAATCACTTTGAAATTAAAAAAAAAAGTCACAGCAAAAAAAAAAAAAATAAGATGTGAAAAACACTTCAATTTTTCATTGCATTTATCACCAGCAGCTGAAGTATCCCTTTCCCCTACAGACAGACATACTGTGGAAGGTTTGGGTGGATGGGAACATTGTATCTTAAACCCCCAGGTGCTTTTCAATCAATTAGGAGTCTTAACTATCCACAGAGTGATTTGGGAGTCACCTGCATTTGTGTGTTACAATGAAGGGAAGAAATAGGAGTTGCATAGATTTTGCTTGCTACTGCATCCTCAAGAACAAATTCTAGTCTATGTACACATATACATAGCACCACTACAGAATATCTGAGGGACAAAAAGTAATCTGAATATAAACCACCCTATGTATTTTCATTTAAAAAAAAGTCAAATGTTCTTACTATTGGCATTGTCATTTCAAGGCATAGCCTCTACAGAAAATAAATGTCCAGAAAATATAACTGATAGTCCTTGCTATATCTTCTACTTAATACTGCACTGCAAGATTACGTATACAGATCTGTGAGTATTAGAACAATGTGCGATTCAGATCAAGCAGACATCATGGAAAATGGTTTAGTGCACTGAGATGTCAAAAATAATCAGAGACCAACACCATAAAGCATCAACACGGGTGTTTTACATCACAACTGCAACCACTGCAGAGGAGCATTTTAACATTTTATATTATTTACTTTTTAAGTGAGAGTCTTCATGTTAATGGGATGTATCATAACTGCCTACAACTGTAGATGTCCTATGTCAAAAGCACTGAATAGAAAATAAAGGCCAACTTTTTGTCAGTCAAGCTGGTAGGATGCGGCCAATTTCTTTAGACAAAATTAAAAACTCCCTCGAGACTCCAAAAACTCAAGAAACCGTTTTCCTGCTAAGCTTATTGGAAAGTATCATGCCACATAAGTAGATGTCACCCATCAAGAAAATCACAAGATACAAGATTACTCACTATGCATCCAATCCCCATTACTGTCCACTGAGTCTCTCACTGCTCAGATGCCTCAAGGTTTCCAACACAGCATGTTACATGAAAGAACAAAAAAGAAAAAGTATCCTAGTCTTATGTAAAACTCTGAACAATTGGAGACTAGGGGGGTTGGTTTAAATGAGATCACCATGCACAGAAATTCAGCATTGGATCTTGCTATCCAACTGGTAGCACCCTCTAATTTTGTTCAGTATAGATACCATCAAAACCCAGCATGGTGTCTCACTTCACAGTAAAGCAATAGTATAGTTTTATTTTGCTGGTTTTGAGAAATAAGCATGCAGCAGAGACAAAGGATAAATGTCATTTCAAGGACTTTTCACTGAAAAAAGATCCCTTGTCAGAATGGTGGCCTTGAAAGGCATATGAAATCATTAAAATAGAAAAACAAACCTTTTTGTTCCAAAATCCTCAAGAGGTACCACACAGACAATAAGAAATGCCTCCAGCTAAACATGTAACACTACAATACAGGCACCTAGTTTAAATTCCCTATGTAAACAATGGTACAATCCCAGGGCCATATTCAAAGAATATAGCCGTCATGAGACAGCCTTTCCTGTGCAATTTTTATAGGTGTCTGCAGTTTTTACCAATGAAGCCAGATTTGCAAAAAATAATTCACTACCTTGCAAGCCTGCGTGTTTTATCACAGCAGATAAATCCTCTCTAGGAATGCCATAGCAAACCGGAAGTACCAAGAAGCCCTGTGTCCCCATTTTAATTTTACTGCAGTAGTTTCAATGGGTACTCAGAACTTTTCATACCACTCTTCTTCCCAGAATAAGAAAGATTCTGGCTTTATGTTGAGATCCAGTTTGTTCAAAAAACACATTTCCCACAATACAGGAGTGCGTTTACAGCAGCATTAGGAAAAATTGTGCATAATTCAAGATGGCACTTTAAATCATTAAAATTCTCTCAATTTGATTTCACATCTCATTTGAATGAAGCATTACTTATGATTGAAGGTTTTGATAACTCCTCTTACTAAGACACTTCCACCATAATAATTATGTAAGACAGGATATTGCTGTGCTAACCCTTAATTCCATGGATAATTTACTGATTCATGAAGAGTGGAAATACAGCAAACAGCAAGTTGTTGTTTTTTTCTGGGCAGAGGTTAACACAATACACTTTTTATTCATGAAGGGAAAATGACAGTATAAGACAAAATAGATCTAGAAATAAGGCCAACAGGAAAACAGATTGAGCAACACAGGACCATACTGCTACTTTATATTTCTCTTTTTTCGCTCCAGAAAAAGTTGAGAAAATAAGTTAGGAAAGAACAGATCCAATTCTCAGTTAACCTTTGCAAAAAGATGTACCATTTCTACCCTATTTCAACTCAACAAAGCTAATTTTACACAAAACTATAGTACATTCCTTGATACTGCCTCCACTGAGGGAAGCATTTTAAGTTTTATTTTATTTCCCTCAGTTTACTGCTCAGTTCTAGGCAACCCAAAAGCTCTCCAGAAAGATTATCTAATTATCCAATACTGAAGCATCACTGACTGAATAATTTTATAAGAAGGCACACATCTGCTAATTTATTGATGTCTGCTTACATGCAATGAAAGTTTAAAGCATGTAACTTATGAGCAGATGTATCAAAAGTGTTTCCCCCATTTTGTAACTATTGGGGGAAACACTTTTGATACATAGTTTATAGATGTTTTTACATATGAAACTGTAAGTGTGTGTGTATATATATATATATATATACACATACACACACACACACACACATCAACTAAACAAAAAAGAAAGTGAACACTAATGTAAAACCATTTTCAGGTTTCCTTGTGTGTTCCCCATGAAGAAGGCAGGCTCAGGCATTCATTTGTATTGACTTTAGGACAAATAGTGTTTCAGTGTTCCACTGGCATATTCATGTCGCTTCCTCCTGATGAAGCCCGCATATAGCAAAACAAGGGACCTTCGTCAAGGAGAGGATTACAGAGTTCATGCTGGCTTTCTAGTACTAGCTGAATTTACAGCAGAAAGAAGCAATTTATTTAAAGGACATTAAGGAGACAAGAGTGTCCACATTAGTAATTGCCAATGCATTCATCTCTAACAGTGGATTATAACCATTCCATGGCATTCAATTTATCTATATATAAATATGCTTCATTAATGGCTTGAAGATTTGTGTCATTTAGCTTTTTCTATAAGTTTTTGAGATATAGATTAAGCATAATTAGATATTTTTTCTATATGTATGTAAATATTTTTCTTCTGGACTCTTGAAAAACAGTTTCACATTAGTGTTCACTTTTTGGTTTAGCTGATATTTTACACACACTTTAGGATCTCTTTTCTGCCTTCTTTATTATATATATAATATATACACATACACACACACATACACAAAAACTCTACAAGAGCGCACACCAAATTGGGGGTCAATAGAAACCTATACCATTTCCTCTGGCTGCTTTGCTTTGGGCTATACAGTTCTTAAATATAAGATTTTTCCCTGTAAAGGCTATTAGTGATAGCTCCCTCAGTCATGAATCAATCCCCCTAATCACTTCTCCCTTGTTTTGCATGAAAAGCTGCATCACACACCTGTTCCTGGAAGACAAAACTGTTTGCAAAGTAAATATGCAGTATAGTGAGAGGAAACTAAGCAGGAGCACAGACAGCACACCCTCCCTTCTCTAGAAGCATTTCACCATCCATGTTGAGTTTAGTACAGGACAAAGTTCAATCTGTTAAACTATATTTATGGGGTCACTAGTCTGATCATTTGACACTGGGTCATGGGCACTGTAAACAAATTAACATTTTTCAATTCAATGTAGTGGGTTAAAACAAAAGATGACTGCCTTCACATGATACTACTTCACCAAGCCATACACTACTAAAACAAACACAAAACTACATCCTCCAGCTTTCTTGGTACAGAGTAAGTTTTGCTTTACATTAATAATGGAGGAAAGGTAGGGGTGGTGAAGTATTTAGTTACAATAACTAATTTGTTTCTTTAAGTAAAGGATCAGCAACTAATTAGAAAGCACTTATAAGAGTCCCTTGTTAAATTATTTTATGAGAAGAATGAGTAATTGGTTGATTGATGAGCCCCATGATAAGATAGTAGCACATCACAGTACAGAATTAAGACAGGTTACCTTTGAAAAAATGTAAATAAGTGATCAGATTATTTTTAAAATGGTAAAAGTAGTAAAGACCACTTCTTGGCAATTATTCCAACAACTTTTGACTGTACACATGTACCCTATTTTCCTACAAATACAGTTAAATGACAAAAGGAGCATTTCAGGTTTTGGGTTTTTTATTTTAAAAAAATCTTTCAAAAATAGGGGCTAGTAATAAGACCCTGGGGTTTTAAAATAGCAATACTAGCAAAAGAGAAGTTTAAAAATTCAAATTATAATCTTTATTTTGATTTTTATTTCTTCTGAGGAAAAAATGAGCTTTTGAAAGCTCTCCCCGACCCCAGCCACTCTCAAAATGGCCTTATCTAAAATCTAGATGCTGCTGTGCTGATTGAGAGTCCCATGCAGGTGTCACAACAAAACACAAAAACAAACAGTATGGATGGCTGGAAATAATTTCAGGGAAAGAGAATTTTAAATAAAGCAGGTGTGGCCATAATAAGGTGCACACTTTTTATTCCAAAAGTGTAAAAATACAAGAAAGAAAATGTAAGGATAAGAAATAAAGAATATTTATGAAGAACCAATGCAAGTTGATATTCTAAAACAATCTAGGCAGTACAGCTGCAAAGCAGAGTTGCTTATCTGTAACATGTGTTCTCTGAGGACAGTAAGATGTTAGTCCTCACATGGGTGACATCATCAGATGGAGCCCCAACACAGAAAACTTGTGTCAAAGTTTCTATTTGGCACACTGAGCATGCCCAGCATGGCCAATACCACACATCCATGCAGGGTCCCTCTCCAGTCTTAACAGAATTATATATATAAATGAAAAATCAAGAGAAACCCAACTCTGCAAAGTGGCGGGTGGGTTTTGTGAGGACTAATATCCTGTTGTCTTCGGAGAGCACCTGTTACAGGTAAGCATCTCTGCTTTCTGAGGACAAGCAGGATGGTAGTCCTCACATGGGTGCATCCCTAGCTACAGGCTGTTCCCCCAACACAAAAGGGGACCAACAGACACCCAAACCAGGTGCCAACGGGCACAACAACAGTGCTGTTGGTAACAGAGGGGGAAACAGCCTGAACCCAAACAGCAGGCCCTAGGTGGAGAGAGTTGGGTTCTACACCTCAAAAAGGACAGACTGGCTGAACTTGAACCTGTCGTGTCAGCCCTCCCTATCCAGACAATAGTGAGATGTGAATGTGTGGAGAGAGCTCTACATTGCAGCTTTGCAGATCTCCATGGGAACTATTTGCACATGGGCCACAGACACTACCATAGCTCTGACAGAATAAGCCTTGACATGACACCCAAGATGCAATCCCGCTTGAGCATAACAGAAGGGGATGCAATATGCTAGCCAACTGGATAGTGTCTGTTTAGCAACAGCAATGCTGAATCTATTTCTATCAAAAGAAATAAAGAATTGGGTAGACTGTATGGGCTTCTGATGCTCCAGATAGAAGGCTAAGCTTCGCTTGCAGTCCTTGTTCACCTTCGTGTAAATAGAGCCTGGGAAATAATTTTGGCAGGACAATAAAGAGGTTAAGATGGAAGTCTGTCACAATCTTAGGCAAGAACTTAGGGTGCATACTCAAGACCACCTTGTCATGATAAAACTTAGTGTAAGGTAGATAAGTCACTAAGGCCTGGAGCTCACTGAACCTGTGCTAAGATGACCACCACCAAAAATATGACCTTCCAAGGACAGGTACTTCAGGTCACAGAAGCACAGTGGCTCAAAAGGAGCTTTTGTCAGCTGAGCTAACAACACTTTTAGGTCCCAAGACACAGCAGGAGGCCTTAGGTGAGGTTTCGACTGAAGCAGGCCCTGCATGAAGCATAACTATAGGCTGTACAGAGATGGGGCATACCATCTATACCATGGTGATAAGCACCAATTGTACTGAGATGAACTAAAGGAGGTGTTTCTTAAGCCAACCTCCGAAAGGTGTAATAGGCAAGAGAATAGATCTAGGGTCTTCTGCTCACATCACATGGAAAACCTCCTCCACTTCAGTCCATAGGACTTCCTAGTGGAAGGCTTTCTAGAAGCCACCAGGACCAGACATCCTCAGAGGGATTGAGTGGTTGCAGAATTAACCTCAACATCTAAGCTGTGAGCGACAGGGCCTGGAGGCTGAGATGCTGCAACCTGCCTCGATCCTGCGCAATGAAATCTGGGAAGTCCCCAGACTGATTTATCTCTGGATGGACAGCTCCCATAAGAGTGGAAACCAGACCTGTCTTGGCCAATAAGGGCTATGAGTATCATAGTCCCTTTGTCCTCATGAAGCTTCAAGAGAGAGTCTTCACCACCAAGGGAATTGGAGAATATGCATACAGAAAATGCTTGCCCCAATGATGGGGCAGGGTGTTAGTCTGGTTTGCAATCTGACCTGGACAAGGAGCTGAATCAAGGAACCTTCCTATTCCAGGGGGCACTTAACAGATCTACTTCTGGGCTTCCCCAAAGGTGGAATATCTGATCCGCTACCCCTAGTCCAGGGACCACTTGTGGGGTATGAATGCGACTCAGCTGTCTGCCACCACATTCTCTGTCCTAGCAAGGTAAATGGCCTTGAGCACCATCCCATGAGACAGGGCCTATGACCAGATCTGGAACACTTCCTGACACACCACATGGCTACTTGGTTGTTGGTCTGGAACAGGACAACTTTGTTGGACAGCTGTCTCTGAAAGTCCATAGCACATACTGGATCGCCCTAAGCTCCAGGAAATTGATTTAACAGCTTTCCTGAGCAGACCAGAGACCCTGGGGTGCTAAGCCAGCTACATAAGCGACCCAGCCCAGGCTGTTCTCATCCATGGTTAGGTCAATTGGGGTAGAAGATTTTGAAACAATCTCCCATTCCAGATTTGAAATTACCCGACACCAAGACAATGAGTCCTGGTGACTGATGCAGTCCTGGAGACTCTGCATGGCCTGGCACCACTGCGACCTCAGGTAGAGGAAGGCCTCTGTACCCCTCCGGGTATCAATACTGTTCCGGGAAATGATGCTGGCTGTAGTACACTGATGAGCAGATTAAGCTTCTCCAGCAGTGGTTCCAGGACAGATGGTACCAGCTCTGTTGATGCCACAGGACAGATGCCCTGCAGCGCCCATTCTACCACCAGCTGGACAAGCCGCTTCAGCTCTCTCGAACACTGCCGATGCCAACACAGACTAGGAGGAAGGAGGGGTGGCCAGGTCCTCTGTAGCCACAAAACGGATAGGTGACTAGCATCAGGACAGGTGGAGACCCAGTACTGTTGAGGACTGTTCCTCACCGCAGGGGCATCGCAGCATGAGCCGGTGCATCCCCATGTCCAAGCACCATGCATTGATGGGGACCGGTGCAGATTCTTCGGCATCTCTCGATGCTCAGCCAGGTCCTTCCCTGGTGCCGAGGCGGTGACTAGGAACCCAACATCCTCGACCTGGAAGCCATAGACCGGTCGTTCTCCAGTGCCCCATACACCAACAGCGCCAATGGAACAGACATTCCCATCCTCGTTGATGGCGTGGTGTCCAGCGGTGTGGCTCCAAGGTCTTTCGATGCCGATGGCTCGGTCTTCTTTGGCCTGAAGAGCTGCTCCATCTCTTTGAGCCAAAGACTACGCCCCTTCAGGGTCATGTGTGTTCATAAATGGCAACCCCAGACATTATACGATACCCCCAGGCAAAGACATCTCTCTCATGGGGGTCTGTAATGGACATGGTCCTCTGGCATTGCCAAAAACCAAACGTGGCTATGATGGGACGAAACGAAAGGGCTGCAAAAATCAAAATAGATGATGGCAGGCATCAAAGGCTGGCATGCATCGAAGCATCGCTGCCGCTGGGGAATCAACCGCAAAAGGAAACTTACCAGAAGATTTCAAAACACTGACTAGGAACACTATGGGGAAGCACCGAGAGGGACCCAGCATTGAACACCATGAAGAAAAAACCTGCAGTAAGCGAGAAATATGAGAAAAGAAGTTTTCCAAAAGGTCAAAAAAGCCTAAGTGAGCTCACTCACACCACAATGCTTAGAACTCCGCAGAAAGAGACTGGAGAGGAACCTCATGTGGATGCATGGTATAGGGCATGCTGGGCATGCTCACTGTGCCAAGTTTAGAAACTTTGACAAGTTTTTCGTGTTGGGGCTCCATTTGATGTCACCCATATGTAAGGACTACCATCTTGCTTGTCTTCAGAGAATAACACTTCTCTGTTCCTATCTTAGGAAAGTTTAACCATTCTGATATTAAAGTTATAGTAACTGATTTTTTTTCTGTGGATTACTCTTCAAAAACATTGCACTCTTCTGGGGAAGAGAACCACACAGCCTAAGCTTCCTTTTTCTCCAAAAGGCCACAGTACCAGTTAGAATCAACAAGCCTCTCTCGGCAGATGAAATAAATAGCTTGAGACTTGCCAAGACACTGGAATTGGTATTAAACCAGCAAAGGGTACAGGAGGAAGAACACAGGTAACCATAAAACATGAAACTAGAGCCAATATTCATTTTAAGGTGTTAAAAAAAAATATTCAAACCCTAAGATGGCACTAAGATGCTGAACAGTGGCATGAAAGGCAATGCATCTCAGGGACATCTGGATAGCCAAAAATCCCCAAATTACTGCTCTGTGAAAAGGTCTAAATATTGCTTTAAAAAAAACAAACCAAAAAAAAACCCTAGATTTTGTTTAAGCTCTGCCCTTCAAAGTCAAAACAGCAAAAATAATCACTGTAGAAATGAAACCTGAAAAATTAACACATGTATTATGAAATTAGCTTTCAGGTTTACTTAGCCCTCTTCCTCCCTTCCCAAAAATGTAAAAAAAGAAAAAAAGCAGACCAGAGACCACTCACCTCCACCCCTTAAACAAATCAGAACCATATATCTGAAAATCCAACTAATAAAGTACATGATTTATTTTATGGTTCTTGGAAGTAATATTTTGCTGAGGTGCAGGAGGGGAGGAAGAGTAGCAGAAATCAAAAGTATATGTTAAAGAAGGGGAGAGAAATTTCAACCAGCCTCTTTCCTTATTTGGCGACAAGCAAGTGCAAGAAAGTGTTCACTGATATTTTATTTTTAATTCTCGGTCTTTTGCACATCTATATTCTGGCCAAGTGAAGGACATTTGAGATTTTTCTGCAGCACATGTGCATCTGCTGGCTCTATCCTCTTGTAATAGTTCTTCTTCGTCTCAATGATCTCAAAGCCAAACTTCCTGTAGAAGTCGATTGCTGATTCATTGCTGATCTGAACATGCCTGAGATTGAATAGAATTTAGTTAAGCAGGAACTGAATTAGATCAGAGTTGAACAGAACAATGTAATATGACACTGTAAAATATAAACACAATGGAAAACAATCCAAAAGAGTAAACAGATTTTTATTGTAAAAAGGAGGGGTTGCTTTTCAGTGCCCCCTATCAAACTACAGTGCAAAGAAACCATTCCCAAATTTTCCATTCAGCACCCACTGAAGCTATAAAGAGAATATAGGATCCATCACAAACACACTCCAAATACAGCTTTCTTTATAACCTTAACCCTGTAGTCATATGAAGCTACAGCTCCAAATTTCTAACTTGAATTCTCTGCCTTTGAGTTAATATAAATTACAAGGAGTGCCTGGGCCAAATTAAACCCTTACAATACCACCTGAAAATTTGTTAAAGCCTGAATGCACTAAAAGTAGTGCTAAGGGAGTTGTATAGGAAAATTAGTTCTTACCTGTTAATTTTCGTTCCTGTAGTACCACGGATCAGTCCAGACAGTGGGTTGAGCCTCCTTTCCAGCAGGTGGAGACAGACTAAAACTTGCAGGATGCCCTATATCAGGACAAGCCTATCCTCTAACCCTTCAGTATAACGTATGTCAAAGCATAAAACAATAAACCCAAGAATAGGATCAAGCAAGTAACCAAAAAGCTCAACGGAGCAACCATAGATTAATGTAGAAGCATGGTATACCTATACGCTCTTGCATAAACTTGGTATAAAATAACCACCAAGGCTTCCGGTGTAAATGCTCAGTAATCTTGCACCAAGGAAAATATGAAAATCTGCAGACTTGCAAGAAAACAAGCTTCGAGAGGACAGAAGACAGACAGGGAAGGGCGTCTGGACTGATCTGTGGTACTACAGGAATGAAAATTAACAGGTAAGAACTAATTTTTCTTTCCTGTACGTACCCGGATCAGTCCAGACAGTGGGATGTACCAAAGCTTCCCTAAACTGGGTGGGACCGAGACAGTCCCGCTCGAAGCACTTGCCACCCAAAGGAACTGAACACCGGAGCGTGTACATCCAGACAGTAGTGCCGAGCAAAAGTGTGCAGACACGTCAAGTGGCGGCCCTGCAAATCTCCTGCGGGGAGATTGACTCTCCACCCACAAAGTAGCCTGAGAACGCAGAGAATGGGCCTTCAGACCCTCAGGAAGTGGACGACCTTGACAAAGATATGCCGAGGAAATGGCTTCCTTCAACCACCGCGCAATCGTGGTCTTAGAAGCCTGCTTACCGCGGTTGGGACCACTCCAAAGGAAGAAGAGATGGTCCGATACCCGGAAGTCACTGGTGACCTGGAGATAGCGAAGCAAGACTCGTTTCACATCTAGCCGACGAAGGTCACCATCCGCCGTACCCGCAATCTCCTCCGGAGAGAACCCTGGGAGTTCGACCGACTGGTTGACATGAAAAGCGGAGACAACCTTAGGCAAGAAGGAAGGAACCGTCCTGAGAGAAACCCCGGAATCGGAGAAACGCAAGAAGGGCTCCCGACAGGACAGCGCCTGAAGCTCGGAAATACGGCGAGCAGAGGAAATAGAGACCAGAAAGACAGTCTTTAGAATAAGATCCTTGAGTGTAGCGTGGCGAGAGGCTCGAAGGGAGCCGCACAGAGAGCACAAAGGACCAGGTTGAGACTCCACGACGGACACGTGGCCCGAGAGGGGGGGGGCGGAGGTGTCTAACGCCCCTCAGGAAACTAATCACGTCAGGGTGAGCTGCTAAGGCATGACCGTCCACCCGATCCAGGAGAGAGCCGAGCGCCAAGACTTGAACGCGTAGAGAACTGAAGGAGAGGCCCTTAGAGAGACCCTTCTGAAGAAAAGAAAGAATCAAAGGAATCGAGGCAGAGCGCGCAGGGACACCCGCCTCCGTACACGCGGACTCAAAAACTTTCCAAATGCGCACATAGGCCAGAGAAGTCGACTGCTTCCGGGCTCGCAGCAGGGTGGAGATGACCTCCACCTCAGGTGACGCCGTTCAAAAGCCAGGCCGCAAGACAGAAGCGATCGGCCTGGTCGAAAAATACAGGCCCCTGCCAGAGGAGACGAGGAAGATGACAGAGGCGCAGGGGCCCGTCCACCGCTAGATTGATGAGATCTGCGAACCACAGCCTTCGCGGCCACTCGGGAGCAATGAGAATCACCGGTCCCCGGTGAAGCTCGATTCTCCTGAGAACTTTCCCCACCAGTGGCCACGTGGGAAACACGTACAGAAGGACGTCCGCTGGCCAAGGTAGAGCCAGAGCATCCACGCCCTCTGCGCTATGCTCCCTCCAGCGGCTGAAGAACCGATTGGCCTTGGCATTGTGCAGAGTCGCCATGAGGTCCAGATGAGGAGGACCCCACATGTCCACTATCAGAGCCGTGGCCGCGTCCAAGAGCTCCCACTCTCCCGGATCGAGCGACTGCCGGCTGAGGAAGTCGGCTTGAAACATTGCCTTTTCCGGCGATGTGAGAAGCCACAAGGCACTGTAGGTGACGCTCCGCCCAAGCGAGGAGACAGCTGGCTTCTAAGCTACCAGGGGACTGCGAGTGCCCCCTTGGCGATTGATGTAGGCGACTGTGGTGGAGTTGTCGGACAGGACTCATACCGCCTTGCCGCGGATCAGGGGAAGGAACTCCTGAAGGGCCAGGCGGACCGCCAAAGTTTCCAGTCGATTGATGTGCCAGCGCGACTGAGTCTGGGACCATGTCCCCTGGGTGGACTGAGAAAAGCAGACCGCACCCCAGCCCAACAGGCTGGCGTCCGTGGTTACTATCGTCCACTGTGGAGCTTGAAGAGGCATCCCTTGCAGGAGATGAGGAAGAGACAGCCACCACTGTAATTCGTCAGTAGTAGACTCCAAGAACGGAAGGACTAAGTGGAACTGCTCCGACACTGGTTGCCAACGAGACAGAAAAGCTTTCTGTAACGGACGCATATGAGCAAAGGCCCAGGGGACCAGATCAATGGTAGAAGCCATGGAGCCCAGGACTTGGAGATAATCCCAGGCCGTCGGGGAAGATAGCGCAATCAGATTCTGGACCTGATCGATCAGCTTGAGGGCTCGCGTCCGAGGTAAGAATACCTTGCCTACTCGGGTGTCGAAGTGTGCTCCCAGAAATTACAACTCCTGGGAGGGCTGAAGCTTGCTCTTGGAAAAGTTCACTATCCACCCGAGAGAGGCAAGGAGCTCCAAGACGCGATCCACCGCCCGCCGGCAAGAGGTCTCCAACTTGGCCCTGATGAGCCAATCGTCCAGATAGGGATGGACGAGAATCCCCTCCCGGCGCAAGGCCGCTGCCACTACTACCATGACCTTCGTGAAGGTGCGAGGAGCGGTCGAGAGGCCGAAAGGGAGAGCTCGAAACTGGAAGTCCTGGTTGAGAATGTGGAATCGGAGATACTTCTGGTAGTCGCGGTGGATGGGAATATGAAAATATGCTTCTGCGAGATCGAGGGAAGCAAGGAACTCTCCGGGACGGACCGCCGCAATGACTGCCCGTAGGGTTTCCATGCGGAAGTGGGGGATCTTGAGGGCCCGATTGACTCTCTTGAGGTCCAGGATTGGGCGGAAGGACCCGTCCTTTTTTGGCATGGTGACGTAAACAGAATACTGGCCGGCGCCAATTTCCCTTTTTGGGACTGGGACCACCGGCCCCAGATCCAGAAGCTTGGAGAGAGTCTGGACCACCGCATCCCTCTTGGCCTGGCCGCAAGGGGAGAACAGAAAGAGATCTGGAAGTTCCCTGACGAGGTCGAAAGCGTACCCGTCTCTGATAATGTCGAGGACCCACTGATCCGACGTGATTTTGACCCATTCCTCGAAAAACAGGGAGAGGCGTCCGCCGAGGTAAGGGACCGAGGAATGGGTCGGCTGAACTTCATTGCGTGGCAGGTTTAGCGGTGGTACGCACGGGCTGGCCCTCGCGAAAAGGCCGCCTGCCACGAAAGGACTGCGACCAGGACTGCGCACAAGAAGACCCCCTCGCAGCACCGCCCCGCCCACGAGAAGCGGAGCGACGCTGACACCTGAAGCGAAAGCGAGAGGCCGCGAAGGACCGAGAAGACTTAGGGCGGTCCTCTGGAAGCTTATGGACCTTGTTGTCAGCCAAGGAGTCCATAAGCTTGTCGAGATCCTCGCCAAAGAGCATCTTACCTTTGAAGGGAACCGTGCCCAGCCGGGTCTTAGAGGACTGATCAGCTGACCAGTGGCGTAGCCAAAGGAGCCTCTGAGCAGCCACTGCCAAAACCATCGCCTTCGCCTGTACACGGACCAAATCGTAGAGGGCGTCTGACACGTAAGCGATTACTGCCTCCAGATGTTCGGCTTGTTCTGTCTCACCTGGCAGAAGCTCCCAGGTGCAGAGTAACTGTTGGACCCACTGGAGGCCCGACGCATCATGAGACTGCTATAGCAAGACGCCCGAACCCAGAGGGCCAGGACGTCAAAGATGCGCTTCAAGTGAGCCTCCAGCTTACAATCTTGTGAATCCTTCAAGGCCGTGGTACCTTCCACCAGAATCGTGGTGTGCTTGGCCACTGCAGAAACATAAGAATCCACCAATGGATATCGCAACAGCTCCAAGCCCTCTTCCGGGAGGGGATAGAGCTTATCCATCGCACGCCCCACCCGGAGCACACCCTCAGGAGCCTCCCATTCCTGCAGGATAAGGAGCTGAAGCATGGGGTACAAGGGAAAGGCCGAGGCCGGAGCCCTCCCAAAACCGGGTTCATATCCTTAGGGAGTGAGGCCATGAGATTATCCACGGAGGGACTTTCCAGGCCCAGCTCCTCCAAAACAAAAGGGAGGAGGGGCTCTAACTCCTCCTTAGGAAAAAGACGAAGGGCTCTGGGGTCATCCCCCTCTAAGGGGGGGCATCCGCCAAATCAGAGGAAGCAGCGGGGTCCGAGGACCTGGGAGACACCGGGGGGGGGGGCACCCCCGGAACCACCCGCACTGGTCCCTGAGGCTCCGTGGCTGGTCCAGTGGTCAACGGCGCTGAATGAGGGATTTTTTTTTGGGGGGGGGGGCTTTCATCCAGCTCATGCAGGCTAGCTAGATAAGATTTGTGCATGAGGACGACGAAATCCGCGGAAAAAAGGACCCTGGATTTGCCGGGGGGGGGGGGGGGGGGCGAGGGAAGGTCAGGACCCCCCTCCTGGGGACCCGCGGGGGCCAAATCGGGGGTTAAATCAAAAACATCCGGCCCCCCAGCCCCAGGGAGCACTGAAATCGGCCCAGATGAAAAATCCAAGATGGCGGCCGTTCCCGGGGTTCTGCCGGGAGGAGTGGAGCCCCGGGCTAAATTTGCTTGTCCTGCCGAGGAGGGACCTTCCCCACCCGGCAGGCAAGCAGTGCAGAGGCCCTGATGCGAAAAACGTAAGAGGACAGCCCACAAGAAAGACAGGCTGTCAGCCAGGACATAGCTAAACCTCGGCTGAAGAAAAAAAAAGTTGAAAAAAAGCTCGATTGACAGCCTGCACAGCAGGAGAGAGCAGGCGGGAAACCTGCTGCCTTCTGCTTCTCTGACGGCCAGTTCTAGCCCTATACTGACCAGAAAAAAATAAAAAAGCTGGTCAACTGCTGCAAATAAGTTAGAGGTAGGTGAGTACCTGCAACTTATTGAAAGTTTAACACCTTTTAACTTTTTTTTTTTTTACTAAGCGCAGCAGCGGGTTCAAAACCCTCTCAGCCTCCAGAGGAGGAACGAGGCCCAGAGAGCGTCGGTCCCCACACCTGGAAGCGTCCACGGACTCAGGACTATGCAGGGAACCCCCTCCTGCAAAAGGGGACAAGCCCCCCTGAGCCGGGCAAGAGCTGGGAGACTGAAGTCTCCCACACAAAAAACAGAAAAGCACTAAAGAAGGCAGAAATTTCCTTCAGAGATCCTTTTTTTTTTTTTTTTAAAAACAAGAACCAAAAGAAGTACTTGCTTGAGCCTAAAGAGAAAGAAGAGGCTGACTAGCCTACAGCAGAGAACCAAAGGGGAGATGCTGCATCTGCTGGAGGCAGACGAATACTGAAGGGTTAGAGGATAGGCTCTGTCCTGATATAGGGCATCCTGCAAGTTTTAGTCTGTCTCCACCTGCTGGAAAGGAGGCTCAACCCACTGTCTGGACTGATCCAGGTACGTACAGGAACCCACATTGTTCCAGGACACACTAGTATCTCACACGTATGTGGAGGCCTCTGCTGAGCGATTCCAAAGACATGCCTTGGGGATGGCACTCTCCAGTCCTTCAGGCTAGCGAGGGTCTCCTGAGCTGCCTAGGCATGCCATTTGTGAGGCAAGGATAGATGACAGCACAAGATGAAAAAGGTCCCACTTCCCTTCCTCTCAAATCGCATCCCTCCAGCCGCCTACGGAGCGCCCAGCCAGCCCACTGCAATGCACCGCCTGCCTACCGCTGCCTTTCACCGCTCCTGGACCTCGCTGCCAGCCCGACACTGACCTCTGCCGCCCAGGAGAACCACCACTGACCCGCCGCTGAGACTGCATCCGGAACTCAACCAGGCCAGGCCGCGCCTCCCTCACCGAAGGCCTGCCCCCATCGGCGATGTCACCGCAGCGACAGACGCTGCCCTCAAGTAAGGCTGCGACCTTAGGCGTCGAACGACCCTTAGTGCTGACCCTTTGAGCCGACACTCTCCCACTCCACCCTAACTCAATCTCGCCCTCCAACACCCCCTCCGTATCTCACTAGCCTACCCCATCTTCTTACTTCCTGTCCTATCTACCATTTTGTACCGCAACTATTGACTCTGTAAACAATACTGATTATATTGTATACCTCATTAATTGAAGCTATAACTTTACTTACTACTGAATATATCTATCATTGAACCATCAATCCTTAATGACTACGCAGGGTCTCATCAAGTTCCTCCATCACACAATTCCCTGGACACAAAGAGACCAAGCTGCCTAACCCCGAACTGCCTACCCAGTGATTGAGTATGCCCTGCATCCGCGACTCACATTTTATTAATCCCTCTATCCCTAGTCACGCTCTCTAACATGCTGTCCCACACAATCCCTATCCTCAAAAACCAATTTCCCAAACACTTTAGACTCTACACCCCTCACTATCATGCCCAACACAAATTTCTACTACCCATCTTGCTAACCCTCTCACACAATTATTCAACCTCACTGCAATCACCATCTTCCTCTTCAATGCTCAATCCATTATCAAAAAAAACTCCCATACTACAAGACTTGCTAATGGTCGACAAACCAGACATATGTGCCATAACAGAGACATGGCTGAAAGAAACCTACATCGTTACACTAAACCAACTCCCAAAGCAATACTAAGACATCTTCTCCATCCTGAGACCCAAAAAGAAAGGATTCCTTCTCACCGCAAGAAAGGAACTGAAACTATCACAACAAACCATTAGCCCTATTCCTAAATTTGAAATCTGTCTTTTCAAATCCCCCCCCCCCCCCCCCAACTCCAAATTTGCCTAGTTTATTACCCCCTTTCCCCCCCAGGTCTCCTAGACTCAAATTCATCCCCACTGATTGAAGTTATAGCAAAAAATATATCCATGAATACATCAGCCATTATCCTAGGGGATTTCAATCTACATGTTGATACCATCCCCCTCCCCTCCTCATGTGAGGTTTTCCTGACTTCCCTCCAAGCAATGGGATTCAACCAAATAAAGAATCCCACACACAGAGCTGGGCACACTTTAGATCTCATATTCACAAACAATCTCAAACTCTGATATCCCCTCTTGCACCCCAATTCGCTGGTCAGATCACTCTCAAAGCAAACCTCACCATCTCAAACACACCTAACGTTGATACCAACACTAAATACTCCTCTATCCACTACAGAAAACCCTGCCCAAGCGATGACCTTATCACAACCATCACAAATGACATCAGCAAACTAGATCTGACTCAGAATCTGCCTTCACATCCTGGCACCAAATCACGAGTAATATAGCTGACAAACTATGCCCATCACACTCCAAGAAAATCAACCACTCACCTAACCCTAAGAAACCCTGGTACACCCCAGAATTAAAGACACTGAAATGCAACCTTAGAAAATTAGAAAAGAACTGGCGAAAAGACCCTTTTGGTACACAACTCGCCAAATACAAACAAGCCCTGCACACATACCGAAAAACATCCTAAAAAACAAACTGGATTTCCACGCACAACGCATACATGAATTCCACTTTAACCCCAAAGCATTATTCGAATATGTAGCCAACCTAACCAAAGCCTCCCCCTCACCTATCCCTGAGGAAGAAGCTGCAAACAAATGCCAGGACTTAGCCCAATTCTTCCATGATAAAATAACAAAAATCATGACAATTCCACACAACCCCATCTTCATCATCACCTAACACACCCAAGACTCACACACTAGCAACACAAGCAACCATGAACTCCTTTGAGGACACCACCCCCTCTGAAATTGAATCATGTCTAAGAAAAATGAAGCCATCCTCACACCCATACAACACAATACCCACTAAACTCCTCCTCACTATCCCCAGCACCATATCCCATCCATTAGCCCAAATTATAAATAGATTTCTCACCCAGGGTCAAGTCCCCTTGTCTTTAAAGCAAGCAGTGATCAAACCCATTCTTAAAAAACCCCACTCTAAACCCAAATGAACCTACAAACTACCGCCCAGTCTCCAACCTACCTTTCATATCAAAAGTTATGGAAAAAATAGTCAACCTCCAGCTTACGGAATACCTAGAAACAAACATATCCTATCCAATTCACAATATGGTTTCCGTAAATTCTTCAACACTGAAACCCTCCTATCACTATCCAACTCAAAGGACTAGATAAAGGCCACTCATTCATACTCGCACTTCCAGATATATCAGTGGCCTTCGACACCATTAATCATAACGTACTACTCTATCGGCTATCTGAAATCGGTATCACAGGAACCCCCCCTCCGCTGGTTCACCTCCTACCTAAAAAACAGACAATACAAAGTCAAGATCCAAGTCTTTCAATCTACTACAAGGAATCCCCCAAGGCTCCTCTCTTTCCTCAACCCTGTTCAATATTTACCTCCTGCCCCTCTGCAACCTCCTCTCAGACCTCGGCCTCAAAATACTACATATACGCAGACGACGTCATCCCAATCACAGACTTACTGCCTAAAGCCATCAAATCACGGGAAGCCTCTCTTGCAGCCATCAGCAACTTCCTCTCAAGTCTCAACCTCGCACTCAACACTGCAAAAACAGAACCCTTAATAAAAACTCCTCCACACAACCATCTCATCTCTAATCAACACAACACTCCTCTAAATTCAACTCTTACACCTCAACCTCCCCTAAATTCAATTCTTACATCTCAACACGCAAGAAATTTAGGAATCATCATAGATGATCAACTAAACCACAAAAAAATTCATTAACACCACCCTCAAGGGATGCTACTTCAAGCTGCAAACCCTAAAAAAACCTGAAACCACGATTACATTTCAATGATTTCTGGACAATACTTCAGTCCACAATATTCACAAAAATAGACTACTGCAACTCGCTACTCCTTGGCCTTCCAAAAAACACCATCTCCCCCCTCCAATTGCTGCAGAACGCAGTTGCACACATCCTCACCAACACTCGTAGGAACGAACACATAACCCCAATCCTCAAAGAACTACACTGGTTACCTATCCAACAGCGCATACAGTACAAAACCCTCACAATAATACACAAATCCCTACACACAGATATAAACTGGCCCCAGAGTACCTTCTCATTCTGCAACACAAACAGACCCACCTGTTCACGCTACCAAGCAACCTTAAACATTCCCTCACCCAGACTCACCCATTACAATGCCACCAGGGAACGCGTCCTATCCATTGCCGGCCCCACACTGAAATTCTATGCCCGCTGACATACGCTAAGAACACTGCCTGAACAAATTTAAACAAAAACTTGGCTCTTCACACAAGCATACTCATGATCTCAAGGACACCACACTGCAGCCTATTACACTACCCTGCATCCTATAACACCCCACTCCCTGCCCTCTCAATAACCTATGCCCCCTTCACATACCTTAACACCTCACCACAAAGAAGCTCTCCTCACGAAAAATACTAAACTCCACCTTACCCTAGCTTATCCTACTGAAAACTGTCCAGTCCACACTCCCAATGATATTATGACATTATCTATACCAGTCACGTTAGATATATAAGTACATTATTATTATTATATTATTTAGCAACCTTCATTGGTCAAATTATAAACCTGCTACTGCTGCATGAAGCTAATATATTCTGCTTAGCTGTTTTTGTTAAACCGTTAAACTGTTACTATAGTTACTCTGTAAAAAGCTGTTATATGGGTTACACTGTAAAGCTATGTTGCTGACTCCATGTTGACTGTAAACAGATATGGATGTCCAACGACAAATATCGGTATAGAAAAACCTTAAATAAATAAATGAAACCGCAGGGCAATCCTGTCTTTAACTGACTTTTATAAATGTTGCTGGACCTCATGATCTCAAAATTATTCTGGCTTGGAAACCATAAGAAAATTATTCCTTACCTGCTAATTTTCGTTCCTGTAGTACCATGGATCATTCCAGACTGTGGGTTATGTTCCCTGTCCAGCAGATGGAGTTAGAACCAAAAATTCCCAGGGGAGGACCTATATAGCCACGCCTCCCTTGCCTCAATCCTCAGTAACTGGACTAGCAAAGCCAAGACGAGAAGAGACAGAACCAGAGGAATCAATCTCAAAAATAGAGAGAAAAAATAACAGCTGTGACAGCAACTATCTTGTACTCAAAAAACTGTAACTGAGAACTTGCAAACAGCACTGTGTTCAAAGACACAGCTCGCAATAACTAGAGATACAGAGTGAAAATATTGTGAAGACAGGAAAGCAGGGATGGCCCACAAAGAACCCCCAAAACCAGGGAGGGGTCTGGAATGATCCATGGTACTACAGGAACGAAAATTAGCAGGTAAGGAATAATTTTCTTTTCCCTGTACGTACCAGGATCATTCCAGACTGTGGGATGTACCAAAGCTTCCCCATCATGGGTGGGTCGCGGACAGCCCTGCCCGTATGACCCTTTCTCCAAGCTGACCGTGAGACGGTGCGCGAATGTCTAGACGATAATGTCTTGCGAAAGTGTGGAGAGACTTCCATGTGGCCGCCCTACAGATTTCCTGAGAAGAAACTGCAGAACTTTCCGCCCACGACGTCGCTTGAGCGCAGAGAGAATGCGCCTTAACAGCTAAAGGTGGAGACTTACCCACTCCAATGTATGCGGCTATAATCGCTTTCAGCCAGCGAGCGATTGTTTGGATGCCATGCAACCCTTCCTGGGTCCCGACCAAAGGACAAACAAATGATCGGAGAGTCGAAATTCATTAGTAACCTCCAAATAATGTATCAAAGAACGTCGGACATCCAACCGACGTAGGTCAGAAGAATCAGAGGATAAAAATGACGGAAGCTCTATCGATTGGTTGAGATGGAAAGTTGAAACCACCTTCGGCAGAAAAGATGGAACTGTCCGCAGGGATACTCCCCCTGGCGTGAAACAAAGGTATGGCTCCCTACATGATAGAGCTTGTAGTTCAGAGATCCGACGTGCTGAGCTGATCGCCACCAGGAAGATGGTCTTAAGGGTGACATCCTTGAGTGTGGCCGAAGTCAGAGGGTCAAAAGGCGGTGCACATAGAGCCCGGAGTACCAAATTGAGATTCCAAGAAGGACAAGGTGGTCTAATTGAAGGCTTCAAGTGTTTTACCCCCTTTAGAAAACGTAGGATATCTGGATGTGAGGCCAGAAGCTCCCTGTCATTACTACGTAGGACGGCTCCCAACGCCGCCACCTGCACACGAAGAGAATTATAGGCAAGGCCCAAATCCAGACCAGCCTGTAGGAAGGAAAGCACGTGTCACAGAGGCCTGCGTTGGTAGAATCGATTTTGACTCGCACCATTCCTCAAAAACCTTCCATACTCTGGCATAAGTAATCGACGTGGATGTCTTCCTAGCTTTCAGGAGCGTGGAGATGACAGATTCTGGATATCCGCGCCGTCTCAATTGACGCCTCTCAAAAGCCAAGCCGCAAAACAGAAGCGATCTGCCTCCTTGAAAAATATTGGTCCTTGGCGAAGAAGACGTGGCAGATGACTGAGCCGAAGAGGGCCGTCTACTGCCAGATTGAGAAGATCTGCAAACCATGGTCAATGAGGCCACTCTGGTGCAACTAGGATCACCGGACCTTGATGCGTCTCTATCCGTCAGATAACCTTGCCCACTAGAGGCCACGGAGGAAAGACATACAGGAGACACTGTCGAGGCCAGGGAAGAACCAGCGCGTTGACTCCTTCCGCGCCGCGCTCTCGCCTGAGGCTGAAGAACCAGGCGGCCTTTGCATTTGTCGCGGTTGCCATTAAATCCACATGGGGTCTCCCCCAACGCTGTACTATCCTTCGCATTGCGTCCTCCGAGAGTTCCCACTCTCCGGGATCCAGGTGTTGTCGACTGAGAAAATCTGCCTGAACGTTGTCCACGCCCGCTATGTGCGAAGCCGCTAGCCGCTGTAAGTGTAGCTCCGCCCATGTCATCAACTCGGTCTCCAACGAGACTAGATGGCTTCTGGTGCCCCCCTGGCGATTGATGTACGCCACTGTGGTTGCATTGTCCGAAAGAATCCAAACTGCTCGACTGCGTACCAGTGGGTAGAACCCCTGCAGCGCTAGACGGACTGCTCTGGTCTCCAGCCGATTGATGGGCTAAGTGGACTGTTCCATCGTCCATCGGCCTTGGAGAGACCTGTCCTGACAGACCGCCCCCGAGCCGGTGAGACTGGCATCCGTGGTGACGACCACCCAAACCGGGTTCTGTAGAGACACTCCCTGAGCTAATTGTTGAGGGTCCAGCCACCACTGTAAGCTGAGCAAGACAACATCCGGGATGGGCAGTACTGCTTGAAAATCTCTCGACACTGGGTTCCATCGCGAAAGCAGAGATCTCTGGAGAGGCCTGAGATGAGCGAAGGCCCACGGAACCAAATCGATTGTTGAGGCCATGGTTCCCAGTACCTGGAGATAATCCCACGAACCGTGTTACCTGAGCACGCAGAGCCCGAGCTCTGTCCGGGTGCAGAAATACCTTGGCTCGGCTGGTGTCGAAGTGTGCTCCCAGAAAATCCAGTGATTGTGAAGGTATCAGTTTGCTCTTTGAGAAATTGACGATCCATCCCAGAGACTGAAGAAGCTGTACTACCCTGTCTACAGCACGGTAACCCTGCTTCCTCGACTTCGCCCGAATGAGCCAGTCGTCTAGATAGGGATGTACAAGGATACCCTGCTTGCGGAGCGCCGCCGCCACCACTACCATGATCTTGGTGAAGACACGCGGAGCCGTCGCTAGACCAAAAGGGAGAGCACGAAACTGAAAATGCTGTCCCAAAATCTTGAAGCGTAAGAAGCGGTGATGGATCGGGATGTGAAGGTATGCCTCTAAGGTCCAAAGAGGCCAAGAATTCACCCGGATGCACGGCTGCTAACACTGAACGGAGCGTTTCCATACGAAAACGAGAAACTCAGAGACACTTGTTGACCCGTCTTGAGATCTAGGATAGGTCGAAAAGTGCCCTCTTTCTTGGGAACCACAAAGTAGATTGAATAATGACCTTTTCCCAGTTCGGAGGCCGCTACCGGTACTATCACCCCCAGCTGTAGCAGTTGATCGAGAGTCTGTCAGACTGCTAATTGTTTGAGACGGGAACCGCAAGGAGAAAACAGAAAACGATCTCGGGGTTCGTGTACAAAATCTAATACGTAGCCTTGTCTTAAGATGTCCAGCACCCATTGATCCGACGTAATTTGGGCCCACTCCTTGTAAAAGAGAGTAAGGCGACCCCCCAGGTGGGGGATCCCCTCTTGGGTCCTTCTGGCATCATTGTGAAGCCTTCGAGGAAGGACCTGCCCCTTGAGTATCCTTACCGTGGCGGCGCCCTCGAAAGGACCGGTTCCAGGTGTGTGATTGTGTAGAAGGAGCCCGAGGTGTCTGCTGTCTAGTAGGACGCGACCTCCGTTGATTCCGGTACCTATTTCTGGAGGAATAAAATGATCTAGAAGAACGTGGACGATCTTCTGGTAGCTTGTGCACCGCATTCTCATTAAGAGATTTGATGATCTGATCCAAATCTTCCCCAAATAGGCACCTACCTTTGAAAGGAAGGGAACTCAGGCGCGTCTTAGACGAAGCATCTGCCGCCCAGTTGCGTAGCCACAAAAGACGACGAGCGGCACCGCCGCCACCATGGAATGAGCGAGGACCCTTAACAGATCATAAAAAGCATCAGCTCCATAGGCAACCACCGCTTCAAGTCTATCAGCCTGAATAGTCTCTGCCTGTGGCAAAGATTGGGAAGTGAGAAGCTGTTGTACCCAACGCAGAGCTGCTCGCTGTGCTAGGGAACTGCAGATAGCAGCCCTCATCCCCAACGCTGAGACTTCGAAGATACGCTTGAGGTAAACCTCGAGCTTGCGATCCTGGACATCCTTCAACGCCGTCCCGCCCGTGACCGGGATGGTAGTATGTTTCGTGACCGCGGATACCGCTGAATCAACAGCAGGAACCTTAAGAATCTCCAAGAAATCAGTGGGGAGAGGGTATAACTTTTCCATGGCTCGACCGACTCTAAGATTGGCCTCAGGAGTATCCCACTCCCTTGAAATCAATTGCAAGATGTTGTGATGCGTGGGAAAAGCTTTCGCTAGAGGTCGTAAGCCCGCTAGGAGAGTATCCCCTTTCTTAATCTTCGGATCCTGAGCCACAGGATCCGGAGGAGGGTCAATGTCCATTTCCTGGAGGATGTGGGGGATGAGATCATCCAATTCCGCTGCTTGAAAAATACGGAGGACCCTCGGGTCGTCACCTTCTACCTGGGCCGCCAGGGAGGGATCATCCGCATCTGGATCTTGCCATGGATCCCCCGACGGTTGTTGCAGCGGTATAGGAATCACGGGGGGGGGGGGGGGGGCTGAGTGGACCCCGCACCCCCTGTGGGCAAAGAAGCCCTCCCTAAGGGAGGGTCTGCCGTCAAAGCTGTGTCAAGCAGGCCAGTTTGGGGGGAGGGGGACCCCAAATTCCAAGATTCGGATCCCTGCTCTGTAAAAATGCCTTGTGCATTAAAACAATGAATTCTGGCGAAAAAGCGGGAAGTGCTGATGAGGGGCCCCCCGAGACGTCGTCCCCTTGCCTGCCCTGGTCTGTTGCGCTCCGAAACTCCATACTGTTAGAGGAAACCTGGAGAGGAGCGTCGACGTCCTCCTCAGAGAGAGCTGCCTCCGAGTCAGCTGAGAAAATGGCCGCCGTTCCCGCACTGAGGGGAAACAGGGCATGCCGCTTCCTGCCAGCGCGGTCAGACTCTCCTCCAAGCTGCCTACCAGGTAAGCCATACTCCCCCTCAGGAAAAGCTGAAGAAAATCCCTCTGAGGTCTGCTGAAGCCCGTGCCGAGCTCCGGAGCCGTTCGGCGATTTTTGCATCGCGGCGGGAGGGAGGGGCGGCTGCGGCGCGCGGCAACAACTGAAGCGGCGAATTAATAAACCTCTTCGGCCTCCGGACCCCTCGCCATCCCCAAGAGACCATCGGGGAAAAACGCCGTCCCGACGGTGAGCAGCTCCGGGGAATGGGTCGTCGCAGAGCTGCAGGGCGGGAACTCCAATCACTCCCTGAAAGGGAGGAGGGGAAAAGGAAAACTCCGGGGCTAGGGGGAGCGGTCGGCACTATAGACTTTCATCCCTCATAAATTCCTGTTCCTACCAACGACTGTAAATGAAATAAAAATAACACTTACCTCACTCTAGCCAGGCAAGGAAGAGGAAAAAAACAAAGAGATAGGAAGAGAGAAATAAAGTGACAGGCAAAAAACACAGCCTGTCAGCAAGTTCCTGACTGGAAAACAGTGTCTCTCTTTGAACGGAGTGGTCCTGTCAGAACACTACAGAACCTATCCCTTAGAAGAAAAACCTTTATCTAATATTATTTAATTGATTCCTCAAAGAGAAAATAAAACTAGAAAAGTGCTGGGGACCACCGTGTCCCCTGCTCAATCTGCTGGAGTTAGAACTATACTGAGGATTGAGGCGAGGGAGGCGTGGCTATATAGGTCCTCCCCTGGGAATTTTTGGTTCTAACTCCATCTGCTGGACAGGGAACATAACCCACAGTCTGGAATGATCCTGGTACGTACAGGGAATGTTCAGAATTTTTGGAACATTTTAGCAAACAGACTTGAAAACTCAAAGGCAATTTGATTTGAATTGTCTGCCCATCCAGCAGGTTAAGGGCAAAGAATATTTTGGAAAAATGTTAGAAATTATGCTCAACACAGCAAATAAGTCACTTATTTTTATTCTTTTTACCAAAACTGCACTTGCAACAGTCACTCAGAGCATGCACAAATTTGTGAGGGTTCTGGGAAAAAAAACTAATTTCAAGAAATCCAAAAATCATCCTAAAACCTTGATGGGAATGTGCAGGTGTGGGCTTAGCTACATGGTGGTGCATCTATAGTTACATATGGAGTTAGATTACAGAGCTATAAAAGGCATTATTAAAGTCACCCAACCAGATAGGGTTAAATTCCAACATGTCTGTCAACTATTGTCTTTTACAGAATGGGCAGTTTAGTTATCTCAATACCAGTGAACAAGCCCAGATATTGTGCACTTTACTACCTCCCAGTAAGGAGAATGGTGGATTGTGTATGCGCATGCCAAAATAAGTCAGCCTTGGCAAGCTGCTTTATCGACCTGGCATGCAGTAAAAAGTTGATAAAAGATTTTTTGGCAACTGCCATCTCATTAAGCTTACAATGCCTCCAATAATCCATGTACTGATCTCAAATATTTTCCCCAGCTACCTAAGCATCTGCTCTAAGCCTCCGACCACAGTAAAGTCTGTACAATACTGTGCAATATGCCCCAGCTTCAGGGAGGACTGAATTGGCTTATACTTCTCAAAAGATCTTGATACATTGATATTCCCAAAGCAGCAAGCATTCCCCTCTTTCTTCACCTTTTCTGATATTTTAGCCCTAAAAACTAATGAAATAAAATAAGGAAAAAACACTTTAAACTCACAGATAGATGTTGTCAAAAGTACCATCTTTTTCACAGATGTTTAAGACATGATTCAACATTTTTGTTCCTAACAAAAGTAAAGAAACAGTTAGCACCAGAAAAAAACACATTCGACAAATGTTTTCAGTGGATATAAGCTAGAAGAAAATCACATTTATCACCTCTAAACGAGCAATATGAGAAATACAAGAATTCTCATTCTATCTTTAAAAAAGAAAATACACTATCCTCAAAGTACAGAATTAACTTGCAAATGGGCTTTTCAGTCTTACTGATTTATTATGGATTCTCGCAGCCTACAGGATCTCCTGAGAAGCACACAAACTTCACAAAGATATCAAAAAAATATATTTTATAGGCAAGTTCACTGTTTTATAAATAGAGAAGGGAATCTAAATCTTTATGGAGAAATTTAGCAATTTATAAAAAGAGTACATTCCATAATGTAGTTCATCCCTGATTTTTATAAATAGGATTGTTTAGCTGAGAGCAGTTACTGGACAAAATGGAAAACCATGCATTTTGGGCTCATGGACTTGCAGACTGACTCAGAGCAAGAGGGCAAGGAACCTAGGTGATCATCTTTCTTGCCCACCCCTGTGATAGCCCTGGATCAGCCCCCATTTTAAGTTTTACTGCACTTCAGCATTGAATTCTGTGATTTCATGCTATCACCAGGATTTGCTACTGCTCACAAAACTTACCATAACTGTTTTCCAACAGTTAAAGTAGTCTCTGATTCCAAATCACCTAAAGGTAATATTAGTTAGCCAAAGAAGTTTAACAGTTAACCAAGTCTACCTGTTTTCCATTTGCTTAGCTTTAGAAAGCTGCTATATTGTTCAGCATGTTCTTTTCATGCTGTACTTTTTTCAGGGCAATACTTCCAAATCTGTTTTGTGCGTACCATGACAAGAATGAACTTCACTTGTAAGCAAGTATGATCTCAATCTCTCAAACTTACTGCTAATGCTCTTAATACTCAACAAAGATCAGCTTCTTGGAATTCAGAGTGCGATATGCACAGGCAACATATCAAGGCACACCTGAACATTTATTTTATTTATTTTTTTAAATCAAGCCAGAGGCACATAATAGGGATTTTTTTTCATCTGTGTCTTTTTTTTTATTATCTCAGATTATGTATTTTAATATGTAATTATCTTTGGTTTCTTCATACATAGTACAGAATAGTCATTTGGTAATGACACTTCCATTAGCATAGTCATTTCTGCTTAACCATAATGTCTAGTTTTCAAGCATTTAGCTGTTTGTTAGCTGGAATCTCTAATCTATTTCTGCCGCTATGCATCTTCTGCTTGCTTTTTCACCACCAGTGGCGGACAGTCTAGCTTAACATATAGATGTTTGCTCTAACATTAGCTCTACAACACTTCCTGCACCCATTTTTGCAAATTTCCTGAAAATGTGCATGCTTTTCTGCAGACTTATAGGACAGTTAGAGTCTAAAGCATACCTCAGAAGCAGCACCAAAAAGCAGCTGGTGCTATAGGAGTACTCTGGTGAAAGCAGTGTTGCTTATCTGTAACATGTATTCTCCCAAGGACAGCAGGATGTTAGCCCTCACACATGGGCATCATCATCAGATGGAGCCCGATGCAGGAAACTTTGACTGAAATGCTGAAAACCCTAACTGGGGACACTACAGGGAGGCACAAGAGAGACCTAGCAATGGACCGAAGGAAAGGAAAGGATTGCGAAAAAACATGAAATTCAGTTTTCCAAATGGCAAAAAGCCAAGTTTTTAGAGCTTAAACAGCGAGGCTCACAGCTCTGCGGAAGGAAAAATAAAGACTGAAGAGGGACCCTGTGTGGACGCATGGTATAGTGCTGCTGGGCATGCTTGGTGTGCCTAGTCTGACCTAAATTTTCTACATCGGGCTCCATCTAATGATGTCACCCATGCCTGAGGACCAACATCCTGCTTGTCCTCTGAGAAATTCTCAGGGCTGAAACCCTGCTTCATCTCACCACTGCATAGATAGTCCAATAAGGTTGGTAGGGGTCTAAAGATCTCTAAATATCTTGACCAGCCCTGGCTAAGATCAGTACCATCAGAGGATAATAAAAGGAAATTATCAGGTAAGTAGTAATTTCTTAATCTAGTGGTTGGATTTAGGACCCATGATTGCAGGGTTCTTGAAGGAGCTCTGATGGTTGGCCCCTGGTTAAGCACTGTTGCTGTGATGGCTGGACTAGGTGAGTTTGGAAAGGGCAAACATTTATTGGGTAGTTGGGCACCAGATCCCAGCCCAGTTTTGATTGTGCTGGAAGGTCAAAGAAGCAAGAAGAAACTCAGGCTCCTCCCCTCTTAGGACAGACAAATGAATTCAGAACCAGTGGGTTATGCACCTTTACCAGCAGATGGAGACAGAGCAAACTGAGGTCACAGTATAATTAGTAGTGCAATGACATCAGCCTGCTAGTATTCTCTTCCAAAGCAATTGTGAACAGACTAGCAAAAAACTTGATTAAAACAGACTAGCAATACTGTACTCAATAAAACACTGAGCTCAGATAAAAGATCGTATTTACACTAGTCTAGGGGCTGGATTAACATTTACCAGTAATCCCTGGAAACTCAGCCATGCAGGACCACCATAAAGCAATCAATTAGCAGCTAAGGGCAGGAAGCTGGATTCATCTGTCCTAAATAAAAGGAAATTATCAGGTAAGTAGTAAATTCTCATTTCTTAGCATCCATACAGATGAACCAGTGGGATGTACCCCATGCTACCCCCCCCCCCCCACCCCCGAACATGGCAGGAGACTATTCGCAGTCCAATCAAAACTGCATGTGCAAGGCTATATCCTCCTGGGTCTGCACATCCAGATGATAATGCCTGGAAAAGGAGTATAAGGAAGCCCATGATGCAGCTCAGCAAATGTCGATAGGAGGCAACAAATTAACTTCTGCCCATGACATAGCCTGAACCCTAGTGGAGTGAGCCCTAATCTAAGTGGGCCATGGCTTTTCAGCCGCAACATACATGACCATGACCACCACCTTAATCCAGGAGCTATTATAGCCCACGAAGCTGGGTCACCGGTTTTTCCTCCACCATGAAGGACAAACAGGCGATCCGTCTTTTGGAAAGGTTTAGAAGCCTCCAGATAACTCACGACATATCTTGACATCCAAGAGACGCAATAGGCGGTATTCCACAGCATCTTTTTCCTTATCCAAGGACGGTAAGGAAATTGATTCAAAAGAAAATGAGACCATTTTAGGCAAGAAGGAAGGAATAGCACAAAGCTGTAACACTCCTGGAGTCACCCAAAGGAACGGCTCCCAGCAAGACAAGGCTTGCAGCTCGGAATTTCAATACGCAGAACAAAACATCACCATTTTCAAGGACAGTAACTGCAAGGAAAGGCTATGCAGTGATCGAAACTTAGGACTTGCAAAGAATTCCAACACCAGGCTAAAATTCCACAAAGGAACAGGATAACTGCAAGGGACAACAGAGATGTTTCACTCCCCTCAAGAAACTGGCCACATCAGGATGAAAAGGATTCACCATTCACGTGGCCCCTAAAATAGGTAAGAGCCATTACGTGTAACTTTGAGGAATTAAGGGCCAACCCTTTATTTAACCCATCCTGCAAGAAATCCAAGATGAGTGGGATCTTAACTAAACGAGGAAGAACACCTTTATCTTTACACCAAGCTTCCAACACTCGCCAAACCCACACATAGGCTAAGGAAGTGGAAAATTTACATGCTTGGAGCAAGGTGGCAATCACCGCAGTAGAAATCCACGCTTCAAATAGCAAGCCCTAAAGGGTCATACCTGAAGACAAAACAGAGTCAGATGTTCATGAAGGACAGGCCCCTGCTGCAACAGATTCCTGTGCGGAGAAAGATGCAAAGGGGTTGCTACCAGGAGTCTTCACAGATCTGCTTATCATGGTTTTCTGGGCCAATCTGGTGCCACAAGCAACACCGTCCTGTTGTGGCCCTCTATCCTTAGAACCATTCTTCCCAACATGGGTCACGGGGGAAAGGTATAACAGCTTGCCTTCCAGCCAGACCTGCCCGAGAGCATCGATCCCTAAGGACTTAGGATCTCTCCTGCAACCAAAGAATCGAGGAACTTTGCATTGTGAAAAGCCGCCAGCAGGTCTAGAAATGGAAAGCCCCAGTGATCCACTATCAACTGTTACGCCTCGCTGACGATACCCATTGTCCTGGGTCCAGACTTTCCCTGCTGAGAAAGTCTGCTCTTACATTGTCTTTTCCTACAATGTGCGAGGCTGAGATCTCCTGCACTTCTGCTCATTCCATAAATTGGTCTATCTCCTGCAATATTTGCTGCCTTAGTTCCTCCCTGCCGATTGATGTAATCCACCGTTATTGCGTTGTCCAACATTATTCGGACTGCTCAATCCTGCAGCTGCCCTGCAAGCATGCCAGACTGCCCGGGCTTCCAACTGATTGATGTTCCAGAAGGACTCCCTGTATTCCAGCACCCTTGTGCCGTTAGTTCCTGACAGTGAGCTCCCCAATCTTGGAGGCTCGCATCTGTCGTGAGTACCAACAGTCTGCCAACGTCAGGGAGACACCCTCTCTCAGATGTTCTGTTTGCAACCACCACAGAAGGGCAGAGCCGAATTGAATAATCATGAAACTGTGGGTTCTATCGAGACAGCAGGGAACGCTGACGTGGACACATATGTGCCCTCACCCGTGGTACTACTTCCAGGGTTGCCATCAACCCGAGCACCTGTAGATAGGACCACAGTGTTGGGCGTACAATGCTCACCAAGAGATGCAACTGCACCTCAACTTTTGCTTTGTGTCAAACTGCACACCCAGATACTCAGATTGAGATGCAATCGAGCTCCTGTAACAAGGAGATCATCTTGCGGGTCACCAAACTGCTCTCTTCCAGAAACAGCACAGACAAGCGCATCCAATTTCAGGAAACACAAACACGCTCGCCACTGGATCCAGGGGGTATAGGCCTGCCAAGGTCCAACTCCCTTTAAAATTTACCTTCGGGGCAACCCATACAAGATCAATTCTTGAATGGCCTCCATAACCGGGAAAAAAACAAAAACCAAGAGACTTTACACAAAGAAACCAAAATGGAATTTTTTTTTTTTCCACCTCAGACATGGCATCTGCCCCAGGGACTCCCAGCATCTTCAACGAATGGGAAAACAGGGCCAGCAATTCATCTCTTATGTTCCTTCAACATAGTCCTAATACTGTTCTAATCCCAAAGGAATTTCACCTCCTCTAGAGGGTCAGGATATACCTCATTAGTCCCCCCGATTCCTCTCAGGGACACCTGCAGCTCAAGGAGCACCTCGGCACTTAAATGCAGCACTAGAAGAGGGAGAGGCCACCACCTGAGGAACTGAGCTGACAGATGAGGGGAGGACTGAGGACTGCGCCTGAGCAAGAATTGCAATCCTTGAGAAAATTCAACCCAAGAAGAGGTGGAAGGATCTTTGCCAAAACCAGGAGGCACTTGTGTGACACCCACTGAGCTACTGTCCCCTGCTGAGGAACCATTCCAGGGAGTTCCAAGGTCAGATTAACCTCCTGACATATCGTTAACCAGGCCATCATCAGGCTGGGAGGACCCTGGCTAAATAAAATTTAATGAAGACAAATTCCCCCATAGCCTCTAAGCAGTACTATACCGCTCCATGGTGAGACCCCACCTTGAATACTGTGTACAATTCTGGTCGCCGCATCTCAAAAAAGATATAATTGCGATGGAGAAGGTTCAGAGAAGGGCGACCAAAATGATAAGGGGAATGGAACAGCTCCCCTATGAGGAAAGACTAAAGAGGTTAGGACTTCTCAGCTTGGAGAAGAGACAGCTGAGGGGGGATATGATAGAGATGTTTAAAATCATGAGAGGTCTAGAATGGGTAGATGTGAATCGGTTATTTAGTCTTTCAGATAATAGAAAGACTAGGGGGCACTCCATGAAGTTAGCATGTGGCACATTTAAAACTAATCGGAGAAAGTTCTTTTTCACTCAATGCACAATTAAACTCTGGAATTTGCTGCCAGAGGAACTGGTTAGTTCAGTTAGTATAGCTGTGTTTAAAAAAGGATTGGATAAGTTCTTGGACAAGAAGTCCATTACCTGCTATTAATTAAGTTGAGTTAGAAAATAGCCACTGCTATTACTAACAACGGTAACATGAAATAGATTTAGTTTTTGGCCATAAGAACTAGATTTAGTTCTTATGGCCTGGATTGGCCACTGTTGGAAACAGGATGCTGGGCTTGATGGACCCTTGGTCTGACCCAGTATGGCATGTTCTTATGTAAATTAGAGGGCACTCCGGCTGAGATGCCTGAATAAGACAGGCAGCTCAGAGAGAAAGGCGCTTAGATTTCTTAGCCAACGACGCCATTAATTTGTCTGTACACTTAACAGGTGACTGACAATATGCATCCCGCTAAAAAACTTTGTGCACAAAATTTAAACATCCCAAGTTGTGCGCCAAAAAGCTAAGCACAGTCACCAAACCAAACCGCTCAACCCACCAGGTTTGGCCAGTTCCCCACACTGTCTCAGAAGTGGGAATGAATGTTGGGATGGTGCACCAAGCCCGGAGGAAGTCCATAAAGGAAAATTAGTTCTTACCTGTTAATTTTCATTCCTGTAGTACCACGGATCAGTCCAGACCGTGGGTTGAGCCTCCTATCCAGCAGACAGAAACAGACCAAAACTGAAAGGGTATCCCATATCAGGACAGAGCCTACCCTACAGCCCTTCAGTATAACCATTGTCAAAGCAGCAAAAGGCACAAGATCAAGCAAGTAAAAATATAAGTATTAAAATTGTTGATCAACCAACCCAATAGAACAATTGCATGAACTGTAACTATACGCTCTTGCATGACTACCCCTGATCATCATAAGAGATGCTTCCTGTGCCTTCAATGAGAATTCCAGATAGCCAAGCAGAGACATTCCTGTAAGAAGGAGAAATTAGACAAGAATTTGAGCGGATAGACCAAGGAAAAAAACAGGGGAGGGCGTCTGGACTGATCCGTGGTACTACAGGAACGAAAGTTAACAGGTAAGAACTAATTTTCCTTTCCCTGTACGTACCCGGATCAATCCAGACTGTGGGATGTACCAAAGCTTCCCTACAAAGGGTGAGACCGAGACAGTCCCGCTGGAAGTACCTGCCGACTGAAGGAACCAAACACTGTCGCCTGTACATCAAGGCGGAAATGCCGAGCAAAGGTATGCAGGGATTTCCACTAGCGGCCCTGCATATTTCCTGAGGAGAGACCGACTGACTCTCCGCCCAAGTAGCAGCTTGAGTACGCAAGGAATGAGCCTTGAGACCTTCCGGAACCACCCGGCCTTGGCAGATATAGGCAGAGGAAATTGCCTCCTTCACCCACCGAGCGATCGTAGTCTTAGAAGCTTGGTTACCCTAATTTGGACCACTCCATAGGACGAAGAGGTGGTCGGAAACCCAGAAGTCGTTGGTAACCTGGAGGTAACTGAGTAAGACATGCTTCACATCGAGCCGAAGATCATGCCCCATGGGGCCCGCTATATCCTCAGCGGAGAAAGCGGGAAGCTTGACCGACTGGTTGACATGAAAGGAAAAAACAACCTTCGGCAAAAAGGACGGTACAGTCTTGAGAGATGCTCCCGAATCAGAAAACCGCAGAAAAGGCTCCCGACAGGATAATGCCTGAATCTCCGACACCCGTCTGGCGGAGCAGACAGAAACCAGGAAAACAGTCTTGAGTGTCAAATCCTTGAGGGTGGCCTGATGGAGAGGTTCGAACGGAGCCGCACAGAGAGCCCGAAGGACTAAGTTAAGACTCCATGAAGGACAAGTGGCCTGGACGGGGGGCTTCAAATGTTTTGATGCCCTTGAGAAAACAACATCCAGGTGAGAAGCCACCGCATGGCTGTCGACTGTCCAAGAGGGAACCGACAGCGGAGACTTGAACACGCAACGAACCGAAGGAAAGACCCTTGGAGAGACCCTTCTGAAGGAACGATAGAAACAGACAGCGAACGGGCCGAGACACTCGATTCCGCGTAGGTATTCTAAAAAATTTTCCAAACACGGACATAAGCTAGGGAGGTAGACTGCTTATGAGCCCGAAGCAGGGTGGATATTTATTTATTTATTAGTTTTTTTTATATACATATATAAACATACAGGATCCAATAAACCTGTATGTATATATTTTATATACATTCATGATACATTCATTTAGGTTTTTTATATACCGGCAGTCATGATACAATCACATCATGATACAATCACAATCACATGGATTTCACTTCCTCCTGATAGCCCTTTTTCCGTAATCTCCGCCATTCAAAAGCCATGCCGCTAGACAGAAGTGATCTGCCTGGTCAAAAAATATGGGACCCTGCCAGAGGAGGCGGGGGAGATGGCAGAGACGAAGCGGACCGACTGTCGCCAGATCTACCAGATCCGCGAACCACGGTCTGCGGGGCCACGAGGATGACTGGCCCCCAGTGGAGCTCTACTCTTCTGAGAATCTTTCCCACTAGAGGCCATGGCGGGAACACAGAGGAGAATGTCGTGAGGCCACGGAAGTACCAAGGCATCCATGCCTTCCGAGCAATGCTCCCTCCAGCGACTGAAGAATCTGGGGGCCTTGGCGTTGTTCAAGATTGCCATCGGGTCCAGGTGAGGAGACCCCCCACTTGCGATCAGATTCATTGCACCTTCGGACAACTCCCACTCGCCGGGATAGAGGCGTTGCCGACTGAGGAAGTCAGCCTGTACATTTTCCTTGCCCACTATATGGGAGGCCGCTAGACTATTCAGATGCCACTCCGCCCAGACAAAGTTTGCTGGCCTCCAGTGCCACCAGACGATTCCGAGTGACCCCTTGACGATTGATATAGGCTACCGTGGTGGAGCTGTCAGAGAATGCGCACCACCTTGCGGCGAAGTAGTGGCAGAAAAACCTTGAGGGCCAGGCGCACCGCCAGAGCTTCCAGGCGATTGATGTGCCAGCGTGCCTGAATTGGGGACTAGCAGCCCTGCGTCATCTGGAATTGATAAGACCGCTCCCCAACCGGAGAGACTGGCATCCATCGTGACTATGACCCACTGCGGAGTTAGCAGGGGCATTCCCTTCAAGAGATGTGCCGGTGACAGCCATCATTGTAAGTCTGCGATGGTAGAGTCAGAGAGTGGTAAAATCATCTGGAACTGTTCAGACACCGGCTTCCAGCAGGACAACACCGCTTTCTGTAATGGACACATATGCACAAAAGCACAGGGGACCATGGTCCCCAGAACTTGTAGATAATCCCATGCTGTGGGCGAGCAAGAAGGTTGTCCACTTGGTCGATGAGCTTGAGCACCCGAGCGTCCGGGAGAAACACTCGTCCGACTCGAGTGTTGAAGCAAGCTCCCAGGAATTCCAAGACCTGGGAGGGCTGAAGATTGCTCTTGGGGAAGTTGATGATCCAGCAGAGTGAGGTGAGGAGAGCAAGAACCCTGTCGACTGCCAGATGGCAGAGACGCGATGACTTGGCCTGCACGAGCCAATCGTCCAGATAAGGGTGAACTAGGATTCCTTCTCGTCGGAGGGCGGCCGCCATGACCACCATGACCTTGGTAAACGTGCGAGGAGCAGTGGCGAGGCCGAAGGGCAGAGCTCGGAACTGAAAGTGCTGGTCCAGGATGTTGAAACGGAGGTACCGCTGATACTCGTGGCGAATCGGGATGTGGAGTTAAGCCTCTGTCAGGTCGAGGGAAGCCAGATATTCGCCTGGACGCACCACCGCTATCACCGCCCTTAGGGTCTCCATTCGAAAATGGGGTATCCAGAGGGCACGGTTGACCCTCTTGAGGTCCAGGATTGGACGAAAGGAATTGTCCTTTTTTGGAATGATGAAGTAAATGGAATACTGGCCGGCACCTTGCTCCTCCACTGGTACTGGCACAATTGCTCCCAGGAGCTGAAGCCTGTCAAGGGTCTGACAAACAGCGGGTCGCTTCAGCTGGCCGCAAGGTGACAAGAGGTAGAGATCCGGCCGGTCCCTGGCAAATTCTAACACATAGCCGTGTTCTATCACCTCGAGGACCCACTGATCCGACGTAATTTTGGCCCATTCCTTGCAAAACAGAGAGATGTCCACCTAAGTTTTGCACAAAGGAATGGACCGGACGGATCTCATTTGGTAACGGGCTTGGAGGCCTAATGTTGATTACCCTCTCGGAAAGCCCGGCAGCCTCGAAAGGAATGAGACCTGGAAGGGGTCCCTCTGGAGAAAGAACCTCGTACCCTATTGTTGTACCGGCGTTGTCCCCGGAAGCGGATAAGTGTCGGGGAAAAACAAAAGACTGTTTGGGATGGTCCTCTGGTAGCTTATGGACCTTGTTCTCACTCAAGGATTTAATAAGCTGTTCTAGATCCTTTCCAAAAAGCAACTTACCCTTAAAGGCAGTGTGCCCAGCACAGCCTTAGAAGAAGAGTCCGTGGCCCAATTACGCAGCCAAAGAGGCGTCTGGCTGACACCGCGGAAACCATTGCCTTGGCCTGGACACGAAGCAAGTCATAAAGGGCATCCACGCCATAAGCAATGGCTCCTTCCAGACGCTCCGCCTGCTCAGCCTCCGCCGCCAGAAGGTCCTGGGTGCTGAGTAATTGTTGGACCCACCTAAGACTTGCCCGCTGCATAAGACTGCTGCAGATCGTCGCCCGGACTCCCAAGGCTAAGACTTCAAAGATCCGCTTAAGGAAGAATTCAAGCTTGTGGTCTTGAACATCCTTCAGAGCTGTGGCGCCCACCACCGGGATCGTGGTATGCTTGGTGACCGCAGATACGGAAGAATCCACCTTGGAGTCTTCAGCATGTCCAGGCAATCTTCAGGGAGCGGAAAGAGCTTGTTCATAGCCCTGCCGACCCGGAGGCCCGTCTCAGGTGCTTCCCATTCCCGTAAAAGAAGTAACTTATGCAAGGGATGAAAGGAAATGTACGTGGAAGAGCCCGAAGTCCCGCCAGGACTGGGTCCGCGTTGGCTGGCATCGCGGCAGTCACCGTATCCTCGGGGGGGGGGGGCGCATCAATACCCAATTCCTGCAGGATGAAGGGAATGAGCAGCTCGAGCTCTTCCCGCTGAAAAAGACGGAGCACCCGGGGATCATCCCCGGAGTAACGGAAAAATCCTCATTCAGATCCTTGGGGGGGGCCCGCTGGGGGCTGTGGAGGGTCCGGGGGAAGCCGAACGCGGACTGTCCCCGGTACCTCGGGGATCCCCGTGGGAGAGTCCTCATCCTCCTGTAGGCTGGCTAGGTAGGATTTGTGCAGTAAAAGCACAATTTCTGAAGAAAATCGGGGCCGTAATGTTTTTCCCGAAGGGGGGGGGGGCCCAGACCATCCCCATGAGAACGTACCGGGCTGAAATCGGGGGGGTAGAAGTTGAGAATCAACGCTATCTTCTGCCTGGAGCTCTGAACTGGCATCACTACTGATATCCAAGATGGCCACCATTCCCGCGGTTTGCCGGGTCAGGAACGGCCTGGTCATGCGTCGGGGAGCATGTTCCCGAGCTCAATTTTTCGACGCTGCCGAGGAGGGGTTCTCCCCACCCGGCAAGCAGCCGGAGCATAAATTATCACAGGAGAGCCAGGTAGCCGGCTCTCCACAGGCCAGGCAGACATTAGAATGCGGCATAGAGGCAGTGAAGCTGGAGCCGCGAGTAAACAAAGATCAGCTAAGAAATCCCCCGGGTAGGAGTGCAGGCGAACGAACCCTGTACTCTCCCGCTCCTGAGGCATAGCCCTTAGAATAGGCTCCTGCCTGCAGATGTTAATACTGAGCACCAGTTAAAAATACTTTTTTTTTTTTTTGTATTCAGGGGAATGACACCTCCCTGACAAATGCCTGAGGAATAAACATCCCAGGTAAGCCAGGAGCCGAAGGGGGAGTGATTGGCACCACCAGTATCGCCCCTCAGAATTAAGGACACCAGGAAGGGAGCCTAGGCTAACCAAGTCAAGGGGCAAGCCCCCCTAGGCTCCCCAAGAGCGAGGGTGACAGCAGTGTCACCCTAACACAGACAAAATCAAAGGTGAGACAAGTCTTTTTTTTTTTTTAACAGATAATTTAGAGAAGTACTTGCTTGAGCTTGCCCTATGAAAGATAAAGGGATATCCAACAGGAAAAGGGCAAGCTAACAGGGAACCGCAGGGTGAGCTGTCTGACATCTGCTGGAGACAGACAAATACTGAAGGGCTGCAGGGCAGGCTCTGTCCTGATATGGGATACCCTTTCAGTTTTGGTCTGTCTCCATCTGCTGGACAGGAGGCTCAACCCATGATCTGGACTGATCCAGGTACATACAGGGAACTAGCTCTTCCACTGTCTGTCTTTTTTTTTTAAATTTACCTGATAATCAGCCTTTAGGGGAGAGGACATATACCAGCACAGCTGCGCTTGGCTTCCTCCAGCTAAGTCCACACCAGCCTACAACTAGCTACTGGACCAAGGCACTCATTTGAGGGATCACAGAAATCACCTCAGGAGGGACCATTAGGTATCACCGCAGGAGAATGGGGCAATCCAAATCTCCAATTAATTCTCCTCTAAATCTGAAGCAATCCCCAGTAGGGAAATGCACATCCATCATCTGCTGGAGATGGAGAATATTGGCAGGCTGATGTCAGTGCAGGAATATATATATATATATTGTGACATGTTTACTCTGTCTTCATCTGCTGGTTCTGGATTCATCTGTCTGGAAGCTAAGAAAGCTTCCACTGTATGGCAACTGGACTGTGCTTCTGTGGGATCTCCAACCTCTGCTAACCCAGGGAACAGAAGGCCTTAGCTAGGAATTGAACCTAGGAACTCTGCATTGGGTCAACAGCTATAATTTTATGTATGTATCTGGGCCCTCATGGTTTCCAGTAGGTCATTAAAGTGCTTAAAATGTTTGACAATGGCTAACAAAATATTCTGACCTAAATACGTCCAAAGATACATAATTACAATGTGCATGCCATTATTGTTTTTATAATCTAATGAGTCAGATTTGCTCAAGGTCATAACATTAGTAGGGGCTTACAATTTCTGTTTCCAGTAATCAGATCTACGATCCAACCATTAAGCCACAATTCCAGCTTGAGTAAATCAAACTGTAGAGTTCTCTCTTCCCCACCTTCAAATAAGAAAAGCTTTTTTTTTTTTTTTTACAAAAGGATAAAGTTTCAGACCAAAAAAAAAATTCCAAAAACTTTAGATATGCAATACATTAACATGTTAGCAAAAGAAGATGGCAGTAGAAGAGAAGAAGCAGAACCCCTCACCTATTCCAAGCCTGCGGTACGGCGCCAGGCATCCCAATGTCATGATGTAGAGTCTCTTTTGATTCTGGGAGTGATCAACCCTACAGCACACTGCACCCACTGCAATGTCATTGAAATAGGCTTGGGGGGTGGGGGGGGAGAGAAATAAGACAGGCAAAGTAAGCTCTAAATCTCTGCAGTTTATTAACAAAAGATGGACATTTTAAACACTTTGGAGAATCAAGTGAGTACTGAAACTTGAACAGCTCATTTATTGCCAGTATTTACTTTGGAATATTAGCAGTAAGTTCACAGCTTGCAGAATGTAGCTAAAAAAAAAAATAAAACAAGTACTTCTTAACAGAGGACAGAGCAGATAGTATCTAAGGCACTAATTCAGTTTATATGCTGTGCTGTAAAGATGCTGTAAGTGCACACTACCAATAACAGATGTATGGGAAAGATGCTAAATTACAAACAAGATGTCAAGTTTTTTTTTTTTTCTTCTAATGATGACACTTGAGGAACGCACATTACCAGTCTCCGAGATGTAAAATCTGGCTGTCAATTATATCGCCTGATCTAGCGGTTTCCAAAGGGGAGAAGAAATGCTGCTGTTTTTTGTGCCACTACAGTCTGGCAAACTGAAGCACAAGGAAATAAAAATGAATTGCCAAAGCTCCAGAATCAGGAAAGCAAGGCTTTAGGTCTAGTGATTTTCCTGTGCCTATGAAAAAGCTCTGTAACTTGACATTTTCAATTTATTCATGAAGGCAGCCATGCACGCTTACCCTCCTTACTGCCCTTTGCTTACTAGGCATAAAATTCTTTTTTTTTTTTTTTTTTTTAGTATACACCCACTAAAATACTAACTATTACTAATTTATCTACAGTTAGAAAGTTGTAGTATTCACAAGAATGAAAAGTAAAGTAAAATACTGTCATGAATGCCAGAGGATGTGGTTAAGGCAGTTAGTGTAGCTGGGTTTAAAAAAGGTTTGGATAAGTTCCTGGAGGAGTAGTCCACAAATTGATATCAAGCTGACTTAGGCAATAGCAATTACTTATCACTAGCTTACTAGCATTAATAGCCTGGAATTTAATTGTTTGGGTACTTGTAGCCTGGAATTGGCCACTGTTGGAAAGAGGATGCTGGGCTTGATGGACCCTTGATCTGACCCGGTATGGCAACTTTCTTAATGTGACACTGTGCCATTGACTATTACTAAATATTGTATTCTCCATGTCCTGCATCTATACACCCAAGAGCAGGTCTACCACATTAAATAAACTGATATGAAGGCAACTGCCTTTTTACTGGTATTTTTCCCCACAGAAAACAATACAAAGGTGGTTTAACATAATAATTATATATGTCTTCCTAAAATTCTGCAATTTGTTTAAGATACAGGCTTAGGCCTATAAAAACAACCTTGATTAATATACTTAACATTCACAGAGAAACCTTAGTTCTGCAAAATCCTTAAGATAAAACAACTGCACCTCTGGAGGATATTCAGCCAAAATGGCAATTTTTTCTTCTAGCTGCTAAAAAGATATTAGCATCTACTTATTATGGCAGGAATAGCCAACTGCATAAACAGGTCAAATTTTCAGGATATCCATAATGAAAATGCATGAGATAAATCTGCATACAATGCAAGCAGTGCATGAAAATCTCGCTTGCATATTCTTTGTAGATATCCTGACAACCTGGCATATTTGTGGCTCTTGAGGACCAGAGTTGGCTACCTCTGCAATATGGTGGTTGTCACATGGAGGATTTCTATCCTTAATATTTTTGCTCACTTGGGTGTTGGTCAGAAATCCTAAATGGGCTAGCCCTTGAATCCAGTGCTAATGCCATAGCTCTTGAGCATTTCCAATTATATGTAACATTTATTTTATTATTTTATTTTTTATATACCGACATTCGATCTGAGATATCACATCGGTTTACATTCAGGTACTGAGGCAATGGAGGGTAAAGTGACTTGCCCAAGGTCACAAGGAGCGACAGCGGAACTCGAACCCTGGTCTCCTGGTTTGTAGCCCACTGCTCTAACCACTAGGCTATTCCTCCTCCCAAACATGCTCAATTGATAAATTCATGCAGATTTTTTGATGTCTATAGAGTATTACTATAATGAATGATGAAACTCAGTGGGATAAAATGCTGCACTTTTCCTAGCAAGATGCATGTAATACAAGTCTGTACAAAAAATAATTCAAGACTAAAAAGGTACCAAGTTTTGCTAGCTCCCCAACTTCCAACACGTCCTTGTAGAACTTGTCATTGTAGCTGACTGGAAAGATGACTTGGTTTAACCTCTTCAGCTGTTTTATGTTGTGAGGTGTCACGTCTCCCAGCTCAATCCGGCTACTGGAACAAAGCAAAATGTGCTTAATACCCTTATAGCTCAAGATAAAAGTCATTTCAGTCATTGCTTGAAATTTTGCTTAAATAGTTCTGAATCCAGTCTGATCCAGGATCTGAAAACAACTCCCATAATGTTTTGGCATGAGTTATGTTCTGTGGCCCCAAGTTGAGAATTGTTATTGTTACTGTCACAGTTTAGCTACATGGTGTAAAAAGGATTGGGGGTGGAGGGTGTTTTCAGAAGAGCCAGGGATGTTAAAGAAAAAACCTCCAAGATTACCACAGTGGATTCAAATTAAGATCCTTCCTATATAGAAGTAAAGCTAATGTAAATAGTGTTCTCTGTAGACAGGAGGATGAATTAGCCATGCATGGTATGTGGTGTGACAGACAGCACTGAACAGATCCTTCTCTCTAAACTCAGAGTTTTTGCTCTGAGCATGTGTGGGAATTCCCACATGGGCATTGCCTTGTGAGCCCCCCTCAGTCAAAATCAGAGTTAAATCTAGCTAAGTAGTTGACACTCCAGGGAAGCAGATGAGCATTAAGCATGGATAATTCATCCTGCTGTCTACAGAGAACACAGTTTACAGTAAGAAAATTTCTCTCCATCAACAAGTAGGACTGAAATAGCCATGACATGTGGGGAGTTCCAAGCTGAGGATTGCAGTGGAGCATTTACTGAATAAGCAACTCGGACCTCACTATGGAGAGTAGACTACTGAGTGAACAGGCTATGCAAAAAGCTGCTCATCCAAAATTTACTCACTCTGAAAAATTGTCCAGACAATAATAGAACATGAAATTGTGCACAAATTTGCAAATGTCTTTAGCCATAGCTCTCACTTGATGAGCCTTGATTGTTTATGCCTTAGCAGGCATCCAGATTAAACTATGTGCAATACACAGTCTGCTAGCCAATTGGACAATGCTTGTTTGTAAATGGTATGCCCAGATGGTTAGGATCATAAGAGAAATAAGAACTGTGAGGCTTTTACACCTTCATGTGGTCTTGGAAAGAATCCTACGTACCATCAGATGGAATCAAAGACCAAGAAAATGCGGCAGGAAAGAAAGTCCTAAATGTATTGGGTGCCACATTATTTATTTATTTATTTATTTAGGTGTTTTTATATACCGGGATACGTTGGGAACATCATCTCGGTTCACAAATAACTAAAACTGCAACAGGCTTTACAGAGAACAAATTAAACAGTGGAAGTAAATAATGTAAACCATGAACGACATTTGAACAGTTAACACGATATGCTATATAGTTAACAGATTATAATGGGAAAGATAATTTAATGTAAGCATGATTATATAGAATAGATGGCAGGGAGGAATTATACAGGGGTTGGGTTGAGGCGGTTAGGTTATGTCTGATTAAGAAAAATTTTCAAGCTCACCTTGCTATGTTAGAGCCTGTGAACTCCAGAAGGAAGTTTTTCTACATTGCAAGAATTAAGAAGAGTATTAGCAATACATTTGAGAGAATGAGCTCATTCCCAAATTACTCTGCCTTATGAATGAGGTTCATTCCTGTCAAAGTATATGCAGATCTCATTTGGAAACATTAGCCCCTGAAAGAAACTATTTACTTTGTCCAGTGAGTGGGAGGAATGAGTGAGAATTTACCAGCACATGATGGGAAAGAGGCAACAGAATTTGGAAAATGGGAGAAAAAGAATCTGACCAAAAAATCAATCAACTGACGCAAGCATAAACATTTGATTCCATATAGAAAGATTTAAATGTGAACTAACCATGGCTATTCAAAAATGCATACAACCTAACTTGAATGTGGAGATCTACAAGTAGGATAAGAGATACTATTTGATGCACAGAATGTGAGAAATTTATTTTGTTTCTGTATTTCATATCTTATACCCTTGATCTTTAATTAATATGTATTTGAACAATTTAAATGATAGATGTTAACAACTGCATATGAATACTTTCTATGTAACTTGTCATTATTTGCTGATTTATACCTATGAATGTTATTGTAAACAGTTGTGATCTTTACATGGAACGACAGTAAATAAAATGTCTAAATAAAATTAATGTAGGCAAGATGACTTGATTAATATGAAAATCCAATACAACCTTTAGCAGAAACTTTGGGTGTGTGAGGAACACTATTGTATTGTGGAAGAATTGTACATAAGGAGAGAAATGAATTAACTCCTGGAGCTTATAGACTCTTCTGGCTGATGTAATTGCCTGTCCTAAAAAATGGAACTCACTACCACCTTATTTAAGAACTCAAACTAATATAAAAACGTTCAAGAAGGATCTTAAGACTTTCCTTTTTCACAAAGTCTACATTAATGATTTAATTCAACAATCTAACTTCAATCAATACTACCAACCAGACCCATGCAAGAGAGATACTGAATTAACATCTTGCATCAGCCATTGTAGCAGCAATATGAACTTATAATTAACAACGCTAGAAGTCCATTCCAAAGATGAATAAATACCTTCCTCCTTTTCCCTTTATTTTCTTGTCCACCACCAACCTCTCCCACTGTTAATTTATGCAACTATGTTTTAATTGTATTTTCTTTGTTTGATTTCTGTAAACCATTATGATGGCTGCACCGAATAACGCTATATAAAACTGAACAAATAAATAAATAGTGACTAGGAATAAACACTTTCCGTGTGAACCAAACTAATGGTTCAAACAGTGGCTTCATCAGTTGTGCCAGAACCATGTTCAGGTCCCAAGGAACAGACAGTTTGACAACTGGAAGTTTGGCATGCCAAAAGCCTTTCATGAACTTTGATATCAATGGATGAGTGGAGATTGGTCTACCTCAATTTGAAAGCGATAGGCCTTTATGGTACTGAGACCTGAAGAGGACAGAGCAAGTACTTAAGCAGGTCTTTTGGTCTGTATGCAAATAGGTCCAAAGAAATCTGTAGACACTAATAAAACAATTTCCATTTAAATCCATAAGCTCTTCTAGTAGATGGCTTCCTGGCAGACATTATTAAATTATTCAACCTCTTTGGGTAAGGAAAAGTAGGCGATCAGCACATGTCTAGCATCCATGCTGTTATTTTGAGAAAGGGGAGTTTCAGATGTTATCGATCTGAGAGGTGCTCGACAGCTGTACTAGGTACGCAAACCAAACTTGGCTGGGCTATGCTGGAGCAATAAGGTCCTTGAGTACTTTTTGCACCATTTTGGCAATCAGTGGAATCTGTGGAAAAGCATACATTAGATCTGCACTCTAGTTGAGCAGAAAAGTGTCCCGAGTACATCTGAATTCACTGGGAAGAATGGAACAAAATGTTCCCACTTTCCTATTTTCTTCTGACCTGAAGAGGTAGATTGCCGGAAGTCCTCAGATTAAATAGTCTGTCGGTAATTGACTGCTGCAGGGACCATTCATGTAGGTGAAAATATGCTGAGGAGATCTGCTGAGTAGAAGGGGTTCCTTGCCTATGCAAGTGTGACATTTCAAGGATCAGACCATAAATGTAGAATGAAGCTGGATCTTCCATGAGGATCAATCCTTTCAACAGGCCTTGAGTGCTGAGAAACCAAAAGGAGAGAATCAACCTGTAACCATACCAAAGCCATGTACCTTGGCAGTCTCAGCCAATTCGGAGGCAACAATATGGCTAGCCTATCCAAGTCCTTCCACAAAAGTTCACTTCAGCCATGGCTTAAATCAGGGCATCGATCCCTGGATTTCTCTTCCAGTGATTTAAGACCCTGGAATCTGAGGCCTTTTCTTGCAAGTTTCCATATCTCTACAAAGAAGGCCCCATCATTCTATTATTTTCTTGATAAGCTTCTTAGCAGGGTTCCCAATCATTTATTTCAGGATTTTCTAGCACAAAGTTCAAAAGCACATCCTCAGGAGATCCAACATTTTTCAGCTGAGGAAATCAGTTATTTTCTACTGCTGAAATCTGCAGGATTTTGACCACTGCAACAGTAAACTCACCTCCTTATCCATTATTGACTTGGTTGCCCCATTGCCTGTTCACAAACTACTGCTGTGGTGCTCAGGCAGTACCTAAACTGACTTACCCTGCCCCCGCCCCTCTCCCTTTATCTGTTTCCCCTCTCCCCCCCAAATAATAGAGAGCCAAACAGGATATTGGGGAGGGGGACCAGGGGAAGAAGTCTCAAAAGGGAGACACCCATGGAGAGAGACTTGCTCCAAGTGAATAACCTCAAGCTAGTCAGCTGTACTCAGGCCCCACACAAGTGGGAAATCAGAGATCACCACCTCTGGCACAACCATGGAGCCTGGCCCAAGAATACTCTACTAAGGAAGTATTCCAGTAAAAACAAACAAAACAAAACAAAAAACCCACTGTTGCCCTAAGAGTGAGGCTAAAAAGGCAAAACCTGGAACTGAAAATTCCCAGTGCTCCAGTCCAGAGCATGCTACCTCCCATCTACTGAAGACAGAATAATGGCTTTTGCCTGTATTGCATTAACATATACTGGTGATCTTGTTACAGGAAAAAGGTGTCTCCTCCTCCATCTGTGAGTATGTGGTGTCATCCTGCCAGATCAGTCCAGATGCATGGGTAAAGGAAACAAGCTTCAGGTGATAAAATACAGTATTAATCTAATAAAAAGCTATCAACTCATGTGCTACTCTTTATTTCAATGGTTCCACGATGACATGATATTGGAGTACTTAAGTTTTAAGATGCACACTTTCTACAAAAATGGCAACAAATGGATCTCAAAGGTTGAGCTAGACATTTATTTATTTATTTATTTAACATTTTTCTATACCGACCTTCATGGTTAAATACCATATCAGGACGGTTTACATCGAACAGGGATAAAAATAATTAGGTAAAGGAAGAGACAAAGTTACATTAAACGAGGACCGTGAACTTGGAAGCTTAGGTAGCTGGAAGAAAAGAGATAAAGTTAAGTAAAGAAAAGAGAAATAACAAATTCCGGACTAGAGATAGTTCAGAATAGAATTAGTCCACATGTTAGAGTTGGTATCCATGCTGTCCAGGAATCAGATGAGGGGAGGTATAATTGTTCGTGAGTAGATAAAGTCTAATGTGTATCCCAGGGTTCTGGGAAGGCTAGGCGGAACAACCACGTTTTGAGTTTTTTTTTAAAAGTTAGCAGGCAAGGTTCCAACCTGAGTTCAGCAGGGAGGTTGTTCCAGATAGCTGGGGCTGCTGTTGAAAATGCTCGGTCCCTGGATGCAATGAGTCGCGTGGCTTTGGTTGGAGGGGCTTGTAGTGTTCCTTTGGATATTTCTCTCATTGGCCTATTAGAAGTATGGAGTTTTAATGGAATTTCAAGGTCGAGATAAAGGAGATCGTAGATGGATTTATGTATTAATGATAAAGATTTGTGAAGGACTCTGTGGTTGATTGGTAACCAGTGTAGATTTCGGAGGATGGGTGTAATATGATCACTCCGCTTGGTGCTTGTTAGGATTCTGGCAGCAGCATTTTGTATCATCTGAAGTGGCTTAATGGTTGAGCTGGGTAGACCTGTGAGGAGAGCGCTGCAGACATATTTCTCTTTCCCTTCTTATAGTATTGTACACCCTCTGATAGTATTTTAACCCATCCCTCTAACTGAGGGAGCTAAATGCCTCAGAATATATTTTTGTTGTAGCACTCCATTGCCCATGGGACACCAGTGACATCTTGTGGCCAAATGTTTACACAATATTAAGTGAATTTAATTTTTAAAATCTAAATGCCCTCAGTAAATATGAGACCATATGTATAATATAAGACTAGAAAGGACTGCAGTGCAGGGACAAGATGCTAAAATTTCAGCCTTAATTGCAAAAAAACAAGTTTTTCATCTCTAATATACAGACCATCTCTCCTCTCTCAATGAGCACCTTCTGAAAATAAATTTCAAAATCTTTTCAACCATCTGGAGTATGCTCCGGGAATTTTCCCCTCCGAGACAACCAAGGTCCTCACCCTGAACACCTCCATCATTAGGGTCATAGGTTAGTGTTCTTTCACCTCTCAGTTCCAAGGAAACGTTTATAGAGATTCCCTCAGACCCTCTATCTTAACTACCGGAGCATTCTTTACCCCCAAAAGACCTTTCATACTCCAAATTCTTGACAAGCTGGGTAAGGTGTTAGGAGTCAAAATCCATAAGGCCAAGGTCCTCCAAATCAACATTTTATGACTTGAGCCTGGGCATTGTGTCTTTTTTTTTTTTGTAGCGCTGAAAAGTGCTGAAGGACTGCTGAAGTAGCAAGAGAACTGTAAAGTTTAAGAAGAAAAACTAAAATATCAAACAGATTAGAAAAGAAGAGCATATCTGTGCAGAAGCTTAGACAAAAAAGACTGAGGAAATCACATGGCAACTCCCACGCATGTTCAGTAGAGAAAAAGCTCTGAGCTAGGAGAGAAGAATCTGTTTTGTGCTGTCAGATGACATCACCCACATGTCCTGTCTTATTCAGCCCTGCTTGTTAATTGAGAACAATCTGTAAGGGAATCACAGAATGCCTCATATTATAAATAGGGTAGCCCTCTGTTTCTACACTCCCAGGAGTAATATACCAAAACCTGAAACAGATAACATGGTAATTCTGGACTCTAGTTTTACTTAAAGCTACTGCTATTCTAAATTTAGTTCAGCAGCATCTTCAACTTTAACATTTTACAAAAGGGATCAGGCTACAATCAATCAGTCAACACTGGTGAATTCTAGAAACCATGACAGTTATGAAAAAGGTTTGGGGTTTTTTTTTAACACTAGAAACTCTCCCCCTGTTTTGGCAAGTTACAGTTGAAAATGGAATTAAATATTTTATTGCCACCAAATAAACTTGAGTACAGTCCCAGTGTGTTAATGATTTGCGAACTCTACATAAATGCCATAAATATGAATCAGGCGAAAAACTTTCTGGAAGCAGTGTTCACAGCTTCTCTCACTCTAAGCAGCTAGTCTCAGCCACTCAGCACAATGGTGACACCTAACTAACAGATCGATACTGTAACGTGCGGTTGAAGATTTCCCGTCTAACGTGCTGTGAGCGCACAATTCGGATGCATAAGGCGATCCAGCGATACAGTCTCCAGTTTCACGCGTCCTTAGCGCTTCTTAAAACAGACGCATAACCCTTTCTGCACCCAGCATGTATATGATATGTAAATGAACGAATTAGCTGTATAATGAAGGAATTAGCTATTCCCCTCCGATACTGTGACGCACGCTCAGATTATCTCCTTTGTAACCCGCTATTTTGCCGCGTCCTTAACCTGTTAGTTTACCGCTACCCTCTACTTGGTGTTAGTGTGGTGTTCGAAAATTAAAACGGGGGTAAAACCAAAGGGAGTAAAGTGTAAAAAACCATGGACGACCTCCATATTAACATTGCAGCGTAAGTTGTTTATATATATGTATAAATACCTGTCACTTTCCGAATCCCCCAGGCGTGCGGTCGAGGCGGTGGCGGCCGTGGGAGCCGGCGGGCGGGTGGGCGCGCGTTGGATCCAGGCGGCCGTGGGAGCCGGCGGGCGGGTGGGCGCGCGTTGGATCCAGGCCGCGGCCGGGTGGGCGTGCATTCATCCAGGCAGAGGGAGCCGGCAGCGAAAGCGGCCTCCGGAGGCCGCTTTCGCCGCCGGTTCCCTCTGCCTGGATGAATGCACGGCCCCCGCCGGCAGTGAATGAATGCCCATGCGATTTTGGCGCTCAAGGCGTGACGTCACGCCATGTGACTGCCTTGAGCGCCGAAATCGCACGGGCATTCCTTCACTGCCGACGGGGGCCGTGCATTCATCCAGGCCGCTTTCGCCGCCGGCTCCCTCTGCCTGGATGAATGCACGCCCACCTGGCCGCGGCCTGGATCGAACACGCACCCACCCGCCCGCCGGCTCCCACCTCCGCCTGGATCCAACGCGCGCCCACCCGCCCGCTCCCACCACCGCCTCGATGACCGCACGCCTGGGGGATTCGGAAAGTGACAGGTGTATATATATATATATATATATATATATATATATATATATATATATATATATATATATATATATATATATATATATATATATATATAAACAACTTACGCTGCAATGTTAATATGGAGGTCGTCCATGGTTTTTTACACTTTACTCCCTTTGGTTTTACCCCCATTTTTTTACACTTTATTCCCGTTTTAATTTTCGCCCTGCTTCGGGAGGGGGGGGGAACCATCCACTTCCTGGTGCCTGTCATTTCAAATGTCATTTGAAATGACAGGCACCAGCGCACCCAGGATACTGTATAGGCGCTGTATTAGCGCCTTATACAGTAAAATGGGTTGCGCGGGCCTAACGCTTCGCAGCCGCGGCATGCATTTGCATGCAATTTGAAGAGAGTATCGAGCGGTATGTGAAGAGAACTGTGCGTGCGGGGAACGAGGGTGCGCCCGGCACTGCCGCACTGTTTCTACCGCGGCCTTAGAGTATCGATCTGTGTGACTCCAGATACACACGACAGGCACCAGGAAGTGGATGGTTCCCCCCACCTCCCGAAGCAAGGCGCAGGGCGAAAATTAAAACAGGAATAAAGTGTAAAAAATGGGAGTAAAACCAAAGGGAGTAAAGTGTAAAAAACCATGGACGACCTCCATATTAACATTGCAGCGTAAGTTGTTTATATATATGTATAAATACCTGTCACTTTCCTGTCACTTTCCGAATCCCCCAGGCGTGTGGTCATCGAGGCGGCGGCGGTGGGAGCCGGCGGCATGTGGGTGTGCATTCATCCAGGCAGAGGGAGCCGGCGGCGAAAGCGGCCTCCAGAGGCCTCCAACGCGCGCCCACCCGCCCGCCGGCTCCCACCGCCACCGCCTCGATGACCGCACGCCTGGGGGATTCGGAAAGTGACAGGTATTTATACATATATATATATATATATATATATATATATATATATATATATATATATATATATATAAAAACAACTTACGCTGCAATGTTAATATGGAGGTCGTCCATGGTTTTTTTTACACTTTACTCCCTTTGGTTTTACCCCCATTTTTTACACTTTATTCCCGTTTTAATTTTCGAACACCACACTAACACCAAGTAGAGGGTAGTGGTAAACTAACAGGTTAAGGACGCGGCAAAATAGCGGGTTACAAAGGAGATAATCTGAGCGCCGCGCGAATACCTAATAGGGCCATCAACATGAATAAGGGGTAAGGGAAAACGCGCGTCCAATGGCAGGTTAACAGTGCGTGCCGGAGCGCACTGTACTGTATAGGCCCGTTAGATTGCAAGCTTTTTGGGGGCAGGCATTTTGTACGTTATCTAATTTGCTGTAAAATGCCCTGGTATGGAACACTATATAAACACCAAAATAAAAATACATGTTAAAATTGTGTAATAATATAGCCTTATGAAACCAGACTAAGCAGAGCAGCATTTATGCCATTTCCCACCAGCACTAAAAATATACTTATATATCAACCCACACTTATCCCTTATTGTATAAATTTTGGGCATATCTGTCTAGTGTTTCTGATTTTGGCAAATGCACCATTCTCAGTTCTGGCCCTTCAGTCCTCTGACATCCATGAGCAATCAGCTTAGAGAGAACTATGCTTGTAATCTAGATTGGCCACTGTTGGAAACAGGATGCTGGGTTTGATGACCCTTTGTCTGACCCAGTATGGCAACTTATGTTATGTATATTGCTGGTTATCCCAAAATCCAGACTTATTCAGAGTTTCCCACCAAAGACTAGAACCAAGAACCACTGAATTAGAAAGCAAAAAAAAAAAAAAAAAAAAAAATCAGATTCCTAGAAGACCAGGAACATGACTTGAGTAAGCTTTCAGCAACATCCAACACAGATGAGGGTATGAAGATCCTCAGTGGTCACCCAACTGCCACATACTGAAGAGTAGTAGCAAACTAGAGCTTACACTCACCATTTGCAACTGGATTTTTGCCACCTCGGGCAGAAGTAACATTCAATTCTAAATTTCTAAATGATCAAACAGATATTCTTAAGTGTTAAATGGATCTGAAGGTTCGCATTTTTATATTAATCATGATAAATTCCCCAATATACGCTTAGGCTCTGATATTTTTCCTGAAGGGGCAATTTCATCATTCAGGTATCAATGCAGTTAACTGGAAGGTCTCACAAAAAAAAAAAACCCTCTCTAAACAGATGCACATTACCATCAAATATTAACCAGAACTAAACACTGTCAGCTATAAATATCATTAAAACCAGTCTAAAATAGGTATACCAAAATTAAATGCATATAAGGACAATTTAAATAAAATGTTCCCATCAATTCAGTGAAAAACCTCAACTAATATAAAAGTCTTGCTTTCGCTGTAGAGGAAAATGCTAATTCATATGATCAATCAAAACATGTCTTAATCTGGAAATTAAAAGGAAATAGTTATAACAGGTTTAACTTCCTGGCTGAAACCACAGCACTATAGTATAAGAGACTCAGATTAGATTTTTCTATTGGTGTTAATGCTTCAGAGCTGGGAAAAAATTCCATGCACCAGGTTGTCCCAAAATTTAAAATGTGGGGCCCTAGTACTTGACAGAAGAGACAATGAGTCAAGTCAGGGAAAGTAAGTTGTAGTGGCCACATCTAGCAAGCCTGGGGAGTTGCAGTAGTTGCCAATAGCAGGAGGCTTACTGGAGGGATGGGAAGAGCAAAAACAAAATGTAAAAAATAAGGAAGAGAAATGAGAAAAATTAAAAAAAAAAAAGGGCAAATATAAAAAGTTAGATACTAATTTATCTAGGGCCTAAGTTTTATAAATATTATTCTAGTACGCTGGAAGGAACATGTTTAATAACAGAAAGGGGAAAAGCTTGTCACTTGTGGCTACCCTTTATGGCTATAAATGGAAGATAGAAGATGTCACCTCTCTAGCCCTCAGGGCTGACAAAGGTTTTTGTGCCTTTTGGACCTGCCATCTGGGGCTGCAGGAGGGCAATCTTAAAGAGGGCAAAAGGGATCAAAAAATGAATATAGCACACTATGAAAGTTTGTGTTTCTTGTACAGGGCTTATTCAGTAAGGGCCAGATTTAAGAAAGCATATACTTGAGTAAAACTAGCTTTTACTCGAATAAATGCATTTTACTCAAGTAAATGGCTTTTGAAAGTTGCTAGGATAGTAGTTACATCTACACACCTCATTTGAAAATTACCCCTTAAATGTTCTCTCACATATTGTGCTTACAACTTAAACCTTTAAGGAGGATATCAGATCAGTAGCACCTAAGATGGTGCTCCCTACTTGTATCAGGTATTTCATCTAGAAGAAAATAATTCCAGCTAAAATGAATATTGCTGCTTTATATATATTACATAGCAACGCACTTTAGAAATATTTCAAAGAACCGAATGGGACTACATGCACGTCTCTAGGGAACATATGTCTCAGTCTCAGATTGATTACTTGCTCATCTAGTATGCTATTTTGGAAAGTGTCTGGGGCCATGATTGGCCCTCTAGGTTTCAGACCATCCAATTATTTGATAGAGTTACACTGGAGGGGTGGAAAGCAATGGTGATTTCCAGCCTATTTGGTTCGGTACCCAGGTTTTCAGTTATATTTAGAAAAGAAGTGGGTGAATACTTCAAATATAAGATATACTTAGAGGACCATACCCTTTATCGGAAGACAGCCAAGGCAGTGCTCCAGGGGGACATAATTGCTTTTGCAAGTAAAAGACAAAAGATATAGATAATAAAATTCTGAGACTCAAGAGACAGGTATGATCGGACAGATTGCTTTTGGTTAAGCAGCAGCAGAATAAAAACAAAGTCTCATTTCTAGTGGCCCTCAACTCACCCACCCACCAGAGAGCACAGAAATCCACGTTCTATTATAAATATTGTTTCAGTATGGGAACAAGGCAGGCAATGATATAGCGTAAATTGGGAGCCAAGTACATTGCAATTATGCCAGACAAAAATAATGCATTAATAAGCTAGTGAAGGACTCGAGGTGGTGTTCTTAGACTATTTTCAGAAGTTCTATTCCAGGGAGCCAGGTAATGTGCAGGCCAGGGAGCTATTTTTTTTTCAGAACATCACTTTGCCGCAACTTATGCTTCCACAGCTGGAGGTGTTAAATGCTCCAATCAGTGTTCAGGAGATTCACCTTGGAATTCAGAATACCCTTTTCTATGAAATGCCTCGGCCAGATCGATTCCGGGGGGGGGGGGGGGGAGGGGTGTCTATAAAATGTTTCAGGGTCAGGTTAGAGAAGATAAGGCCATCGCGGAAAGATTAAAGGATTTCTTTGCTTCGGTGTTTACTGAAGAGGATGTTGGGGAGGTACCCGTAATGGAGAAGGTTTTCATGGGTAATGATTCAGATGGACTGAATCAAATCACGGTGAACCTAGAAGATGTGGTAGGCCTGATTGACAAACTGAAGAGTAGTAAATCACCTGGACCGGATGGTATACACCCCAGAGTTCTGAAGGAACTAAAAAATAAAATTTCAGACCTATTAGTAAAAATTTGTAACTTATCATTAAAATCATCCATTGTACCTGAAGACTGGAGGATAGCAAATGTAACCCCAATATTTAAAAAGGGCTCCAGGGGCGATCCGGGAAACTACAGACCGGTTAGCCTGACTTCAGTGCCAGGAAAAATAGTGGAAAGTGTTCTAAACATCAAAATCACAGAACATATAGAAAGACATGGTTTAATGGAACAAAGTCAGCATGGCTTTACCCAGGGCAAGTCTTGCCTCACAAATCTGCTTCACTTTTTTGAAGGAGTTAATAAACATGTGGATAAAGGTGAACCGGTAGATATAGTATACTTGGATTTTCAGAAGGCGTTTGACAAAGTTCCTCATGAGAGGCTTCTAGGAAAAGTAAAAAGTCATGGAATAGGTTGCAATCCACGAAAGGACATCGCCAACTGGCTAAAAGACAGGAAACAGAGAGTAGGATTGAATGGGCAATTCTCTCAGTGGAAGGGAGTGGACAGTGGAGTGCCTCAGGGATCTGTATTGGGACCCTTACTGTTCAATATATTTATAAATGATCTGGAAAGAAATATGATGAGTGAGATAATCAAATTTGCAGATGACACAAAATTGTTCAGAGTAGTTAAATCACAAGCAGATTGTGATAAATTGCAGGAAGACCTTGTGAGACTGGAAAATTGGACATCCAAATGGCAGATGAAATTTAATGTGGATAAGTGCAAGGTGATGCATATAGGGAAAAATAACCCATGCTATAATTACACAATGTTGGGTTCCATATTAGGTGCTACAACCCAAGAAAGATCTAGGTGTCATAGTGGATAACACATTGAAATCGGAGCAGTGTGCTGTGGCAGTCAAAAAAGCAAACAGAATGTTGGGAATTATTAGAAAAGGAATGATGAATAAAACGGAAAATGTCATAATGCCTCTGTATCGCTCCATGGTGAGACCGCACCTTGAATACTGTGTACAATTCTGGTCGCCGCATCTCAAAAAAGATATAATTGCGATGGAGAAGGTACAGAGAAGGGCTACCAAAATGATAAGGGGAATGGAACAACTCCCCTATGAGGAAAGACTAAAGAGGTTAGGACTTTTCAGCTTGGAGAAGAGACGACTGAGGGGGGATATGATAGAGGTGTTTAAAATCATGAGAGGTCTAGAACGGGTAGATGTGAATCGGTTATTTACTCTTTCGGATAGTAGAAAGACTAGGGGGCACTCCATGAAGTTAGCATGGGGCACATTTAAAACTAATCGGAGAAAGTTCTTTTTTACTCAACGCACAATTAAACTCTGGAATTTGTTGCCAGAGAATGTGGTTCGTGCAGTTAGTATAGCTGTGTTTAAAAAAGGATTGGATAAGTTCTTGGAGGAGAAGTCCATTACCTGCTATTAGGTTCACTTAGAGAATAGCCACTGCCATTAGCAATGGTTACATGGAATAGACTTAGTTTTTGGGTACTTGCCAGGTTCTTATGGCCTGGATTGGCCACTGTTGGAAACAGGATGCTGGGCTTGATGGACCCTTGGTCTGACCCAGTATGGCATTTTCTTATGTTCTTATGTTCTCTTGCCACTACAAACCTTGTTTACCATTCTCATTGCGGCCCAGTCCTTTCCGTATAAGACCAATAAAGCTTTGATTACTCTCTTGCCTAAGAAAGGGAAAACCCACTTCAGCTGGAATTCTATCAGCGCATATCTCTGCTAAACTTTGACCTTAAGCTTGTGGCAAAGATATCTGCTGATCACTTGGATCTTTTTATTCCAGATCTAACAGTAGATCAAGTGGGACTCGTTAGAGGGAGGCACTCTGTTTTAAATGTTAAAGGTCTTGGCCTCTATGTTGTGGAAGAAAAGGAGAATTTGTCCTTGATGCAGAGAAAGCTTTTGATCACGTCATGGGACTATTTATTTTACACCCTAGAGAAATTTGGCCTCTTTGGCATGTGCTTGCAAGTAGTCTGCCTATTATTTTCTAACCCCCTCAGCACAGATTCTGCTAAACAGTAATCTCACTAGTGAAGTTTTATTGCAGAGCGGGATGTGTCAAAAGTGTCCTCTTTCTCCATTATTTATTTTGTCCCTGGAACCTTTACTGTTCAATACAAATATTACAGGCATACAGATGGACTAAAAGGAGTTCAAATAGTGGCCTTTGCAGACGATCTGCAACCCTTATGCATCTTTGGCTGTATTGATGGAATAATTTTTGTGCTTTTGGACCTTCTCTGGCTTTAAGCTTAATTTTCGTAAGTCCAAAACTATGGTCTCACACTTCTGTTAAAGCCTTATGGGGTGCAATCTTCCCTTTTCATTGAGCTGAGTCTCCTTTAAATATCTTGATATAGAACTACCTACGGATCTTACTAAAATTTAAATACTCTCCCCCTATTAAATATGAAGAACAAATTTCTGGCCTGGAACAGTTTACCACTTAGTTACTGATAGAGTGAATTTATTTAAAGTTATCTTATATTCACAATGGTTGTAAGTCCTGCAGACGCTCCCCCTATTAATGCAAAAGAGGGGTATTAAACTGGGCTAAACCAAATTCTCCCATTTTCTTTTAGCAGGGGAAGCGGACTAGGATCCATATTAGTAAGATGTTGGATGGTTGGAGAGATGGAGGCCTGGTTATTCCTAATATGGAGAAATATATGGTGTGTCTGCTATGGCACGTTAAAAAATGGATCTTGGATACCTCACATTTTATGCTTCTGGAGTTTGAAAAGAATCTTAGAGCCCTGGTTCAACCTATGTTCTTTATGCCAGAGTGAGGCAGCTGCCACCAGCGATTTGTCGACTAGCTTTGCTTTGAACCCCAAGCATTTATACGTTTATCTTCAGTTGCGGTATTATGTCTCTATGTTGACAAAGGCTAGCTTGATTGAAGAATTTCAGACTAAGTTGACGGGTTCTTTCAGATGGAGGAGTGAGAAACTGGGGATATCACGATTACATAAATCTCTCATTGGCCTGGAGAAAGGTATGGCCTGTGAATCCCTTTTAAGTAAATGGCAGAATGAGCTATCAACTACTGAAACATAAGAACATGCCATACTGGGTCAGACCAAGGGTCCATCAAGCCCAGCATCCTGTTTCCAACAGTGGCCAATCCAGGTCATAAGAACCTGGCAAGTACCCAAAAACTAAGTCTATTCCATGTTTCCATTGCTAATGGCAGTGGCTATTCTCTAAGTGAACTTAATAGCAGGTAATGGACTTCAATATTCAATATTGTTGCTCTCTAAATATTTTGCCAAGATACCATAGCTGGCAGGAGAGGTGAGTCTTAGAGAGTTACAACAAATTTCAAGAAGAGCCTACCTGGTCCCAACCTGACTTTGTAATCTTGACTTCCTATAATCGGAGTTGCGTACTAAACGTCATCAAGATAGGGAAATGCTGGGGCATTATTTTTGACTCTGCCGGCCGTAAAATCTTTCTCGGGTAAGATTTGGAAATATTTAATATCTTTATTAGGTCTGCCATTGGTATTCTTTTTGATGTAGATGCTTCATTTAAAGTACAGGGGGAAGGGTTTAACCTTTTTCTTAGGAAAGCTTGTTTGTTAGGGAAAATAATTTTGCAGGTGTGGTTTGAACAGATGCCACCCTCTTTTTGGTCTTAGAGAAATAAGTTGAATGGATTGATGCAACAGAAAATCAGAAAATGGTTTGATCTTTTAAATGTGAAAGTTTATAGGGGTATGGGAGCCGTATTTGCAGCAGCTCTCCCCCATACACACACATACAAATATCAGGAAAGGTGTGGTGAGGGAGTGAGGGGTATTGTCAGGATTCTTTGGTTTTTAATACCATGTGTCTAGTGCTTACCTGGGGAGATTGTTTTGGGATGGTGGGAGTAGTATGAGTTAAAGCAATTGTTCTTACAAGCTTTGCCTTTTCTGTTATTAGATCTGCCTGATATGCACAAGAGACCACTGTGTATCAGGCATTCGTCTATGTCTATTCTCTTCATAATTTATCTTATTTTAAATTAAACTTTGGGAAGGGCAAGGGAAAAATTGTAAAGTGTACTATTTGTTCATTGTAACTTTTATATTTTGCTTGATGTACATAAGGAGTATCAGGCATTTGTTTGCTTGCTTCTTTCAATAAACAGTCTAAATATAAAAAAAATATTTTAAAGAATAAAAGTCCCATTTACTTCTTGCTCAGAACCAGCATGATTATTTAGAGACCAAGATCCTGCATAGTACAAACTACTCAGGTGGAAAAAAATTCTAGCGTGCACTAATACCATAAGAGTATATATATGTATTTAAAAAGTCGATTGCTCTAAACTTATACAACTAGGCAACACCAGCAAATAGTCAATTTTAGTGTTAAGCATTTTGAAATGATTTAAATGATTATTAGGTGTTGACCACTTCTCACAGATTGTTCGACTTGCTTTTAGAGACAAGGGAAGTTCTCACAAACAGAGGACAGCAAGTTTAGTCCCACTCCTCAAAAGTGAATGAGGCAAATAATTAGCGCACCATCAATCTAATGTCAATAGTATTCAAACTTATGAAAACTACGGTATATAGGAGAAGGATGATGCAGTACCTTGAAACATGTAGAAAGGGATGGAAAAATTTGTAAAAGAACTTGAACAGCCATAGCATAGATATATATTTAAGGAGCCAAGGAAAAATTCTTCCTTTTAATTTAATTTAATTTTGTGGCTTTTTTTGCTCATTTATTTTTTTGGACTTCTTGCTACTTTTTTGCTATTTCTGGTTTGGTCTATATTTCTGATTTTTTTCCATGTTTACTCCTTTTATCTATTTTTTTGCTATATTTTTTGCCTTGGATTCCCATTTTTGGTTTTGATTTTATTATTTTTCTCCCCTCCTTAATCTCTCCTTTCTGTGGCAGGAGCAGCCTCGAGCCATAGCAGTTTCCCCTCGACCCAGGCAGCAACTGTTCCTTGGGGTCCAGATTGTTGCAAGCAGCAATATCAGCAGCAGCTGATGCTCTCTTCCAGCCCAGGCTTGATGCAGGCAGTGGCTATTCTCTTCTAAACCAGCAGCCAGTTAATCGCTAACTTTTCCAATAAGACTCACTGCAAGCACTGGCAGCTGTCTTCCTACCAGATGTTCTCTTCTACTTTGGGCCCTCAGTGGCTACTCACTTCCATGATCTGCAGCAGTTTCTCCTAAATCAGGTGCCAGGCACAAATTTTTAGGAAAGTAGCATCCAGGAGTTTTCTACCCCTGCATGTGACAGGGTCACTAGGAGAAGCTCCTATCAAATAAAACAGTTACTTAATAAGGTGACAAAAATGGTGGCTTTTGACACTGTTCCACACAGAAGCCAGATAAACTAACTAGCATGGAAATATAAAAATTTTGTTAAAGGTGGGAGAAACAGCAACAGACCTCAACATATGGGGATGAAGACAGTGCCAAGATCAGTTCTTTTCAATATTTTTACAGGTGGTCTTGAAGAGAAAATGTCCATTCTAGCAGATACAAAATGATATGGTAAACACCAGAAGGGCCAGAAAAAAAGAATGAAAACTTAATAAAAATCTGGAAGAATGGTCAAGGGCTTGGCAGCCGTGCTTCAATGCAAAACTGTAAAAAGTAATTTATCTGGAGCATCATTCCATTAACCACTTATCAATTAGGACAAGAACTAGCAATTAAACAAGACAGATCTAGGAATAATTATATCCACTGATTAGAAGGTTACCTTTAGTGTAGTAAAATTGGGAAAGCCAATAGTATGCTTGGGTGCATAAGTATCACCAGCAAGGAAAAACAAGTAACACTGTCCTTGTATAGCTCAATAGTGAAACCATATAACTTGAGCACTATTAGTTCTAGAAGCTGTACCTTTGCAATGATATTGAGAGGGGCTCCCAAAATAGGTCTATGACATTTACATTGTAGGCTCCCAAGCTGGACCTACATCAAACTACACACAAAGACTTAAAATACTAAAAAATGTATTTGCTGGAAGAAAGGAGATGAAGAACAAACATTAAAATATTTAGAGTTCAACTAAAGTACAAGGTGGTGCCATTTTCCATAAAAAATTCAAGAAGGGGTCATGATATGAAGTTGTAGCAGGAGGCCAAGAAATATTTATTTAGAGTGGTAGATGCCTGGAATAGCCTAACAGCAGTGGTGGGGCAGATAAAGAGAGACTTCATAAAAGAAATGTGGTGCCTGGGTGTTGCTTTAGGTATGGAAACATGCTTGTCTACCTGGCCAGCCAGAATCGCAAAGACAACAAAAACACTAACTGGTAAGGAGCAATTTCCTGCAGGCAATCAAGCTGGGAGATCCTTAAAGCAAGATGGGAGGAGGCAAATCAGGCAACTGGGTGGGCAAGTTGGTGTCTGCCAACATCTATCTACATTACCATGTGCTACATTCCCATTCTATCTCTATACAAAAAAATCTAGTAGAATCAGGCCCTAGGGAACAGGTGTGAAGTTATAGGACAGGGATTAATATCACCACCCTAGAACGCCAGCACTCTGATCATGTTCAAAATTTTTGGACTGGCTATGCTAATTTCAAGCATAGACCCCCTTTTGCCCCAAAGCATTCCAACATTCTTTAAGCAGTAGTTGCATTTATTTTTGGCATTTTGCTAGCACACACTGCTCAATCCTAACATTCAGCATTTACATAGATTGAATATACACACACATATATATATACACAACCTATATGAAAATAAATGCTAAGTGTCAATAAACACTTCAGTACATAACACCTGACACTTTTACTGCAACTATACCATAAATGACATCTGCCCTTAATCATGATTGACCCTGCAAAGCAGGTTTGTTATATCATGCAGTTATATTATGTGGTTAATTTTCATTAATTATTCTTACTAAGAAAGGGGTGCAAATTCCTCTCTCTCCAGGAAAAAAAATTACTATGCGAAAAAAAAGCAGGTAGTGACTTCTGTGGATAAGTAACAGCTAATATTTTTATATAAAAGTGTTAACCATACTGATCTTACTAAACTCCAATACAGGGAGCACAATGAGATACAGTTCACAGTTAAACACAGTCAGAACCACGTTTAGCTCCATTTCCTGGCGTACAGAAAAGCTGACACCCACGGATCCCTGGTACAGGAGACACTGTTTCTCTCATTACACGCGGAACAAAATTAAGAACGGGCCTTCAACTCCCCACCAGTCCCTAAACCAGTCAAAAAAAGAGAAAATGTCTGAACGCCCAATGTCACCTAAAAATAAAACTGAGGTTGTGTTAAAAATAAGTGCTTGCCCCTCTTCTGTTAACCCCTTCAAATAGGGCAGAAAGTTAAATAAAAGAAAACCAGTGCCTTAAGGGCCTCCTCGTTCAAACTCCTTTCCTTATATTCAACAGTTGAAAGTACAGATAACTAACTCCCCCTCTCTTACCGCAAACACACACAATACACTTTAACAAAAAGGGAGCATTTCAAAAGATAACCAGCCTCAACTCTATCCCCATCCGAGACCTCCTTCACCTAGAAAGTTTGCGCTTGGCCCAGTAGAACAAATGTCAAAGTCACCTTCTTCCCTTCCACAAAAACACATTTTATTTAAACGGAACCGAATTGTTCTGTGAAGTCTTCACAGGGGCGGGAAGTAAAGCCCCCCACACGGTAGGGCAGGGCCGCAAGTTTTCGGGAGCAGAGGTCCTGTCCCCGTCCGCCTCCCCGGGGACCTCAACAAGGGTGGGGGATTAAATGTGAACTATCCCCCTCCCTAGCTCGTTGTAAGAAGGAGGCAGCAAAACTTAGAACTCACCCTTTCATTTTGTGCGCCGGAGCTCGGCTCCTTCCCTCCCTCCGCCGAACAGAGTCAGACCCGAAGAGGAGGCGTCGTTGACTGTAGCGGTGGTAGCGGGGTCGGCGTCTGCTCTGCTCAGGGGGAGGAACGAGTCGATCGGCGGCCGGCGAAGCTATCACCGCCGGTATCGGGGGAGGGGTGACGGGTAGGCTACCTCCCCGCCACTCTCCTCCACATGTGGCAGCGGCGGCGGCGAGCGCTGGAAGTTGGTGCTCCTCCCTCCTCCCCGCGGCTCGCGCGCGCCCCCCTAATCGCCTTACTTCCCGGGCTCGAGCTCTCTTTCTCGCACGCTCGCTCAGTTACGTCCTCGCTTGCTTAGCGCACGCGCTCAACCTCTTCCTTTCCCCCGCCTCTCTCTCGCGCGCGTCCTTTCACTTTTTTCGGCACTCTCCACCTTCCCGCCTGTGGCTCGCGCGCTCCTCATTTTCCGGCGAGCATCTTTAACCCTTGACCTCTAGTTCGGTAAAATGAAATAAATATGTAAAAGTAATTGATGGTATCTATTTTTTCCATGGACAGGAAAGTAGCTCGCGTTTCTGAATAACCTATAATCGGATACTGTTTTAGAGTCATATGAAAATTAATGTTCTGAGAATTCTAGTAACCTTTGACCTTTATCATCTGATTTTTTGAACTGTTTTCACGGTGGACGTTTTTATAGTTTGAACTGAGAGTATTCATTTGTATTATTTAAAATAGAGAAAACAGATGTACGACGGTGGTAAGTCACGTGATGTTAGCAAGTTTATTTTCCTTATTAACAGTTTTATGCTGGAATTGTACAGTAAGGCTCTGGCATTACAACAAAACTTATTATAAAAAATATAACCATTCGTCTCCAGAAGGTCACAATTCTAGGGAAAACTCAAAATTATTTTTTGTTTCTGCAAGATAAATCAAATTGGCGGGAGGGCAGGGAGAACGTTTGACAGGAACGACAATGACGTCACATCCCATCGACGTCATTCCTGAGCCCTTTAAATTATAACCAACAAAAAACATATTCGCTTTGAAAGCAGTAGAAGGATTGAATATTAGGAACTACTTATAGAGAGAAATTATTTTTTTAATATTTAATTTTGAAGTGGAAGTGTGGCGCGCGGAGGAGGCGGCACCTGCAATGTCAGCTGACTGCAGGGCGGGCGGAGGAAGCGGAGTCTGACATCTGGAGTATAGGACGGCGAGCTGTGCCGGTAAGTGCTGATTTCTCCGTGCTTCCGTTTGGTGAGGGTGAGTCTTGCTGGCTCGCTCTCTCTTTTTTTTTTTTTTGTTTCCGCTTTTTAGGAGAAGGCCAGGGCATTTATAGTTTGTTGGGAAGCCTCTTGCTGGGGGGGGGGGGGGGATTCTGCGAAGGGCCGGTGCTTGGCGTGTACGGGCTGCGTCGTGGTTGTTGGTCCGGTATAAGAAACACCTAAAGATGGTGTGCTCGAGCTTTTCATCCTCATCTAGCTTCCTCCTTCATATGTTACATGTTTTGTTTTAATACTTGGAAGAAGGAACCGTGGTATTGCGTGCTCACTTATAACATAATCTTCAAAATCTGTAAGCCCTCATTTTTTTTTCCTTCTGAAAAATGGGTCTTAGGACATCATTAGTTAAATCATTAGCTGTTTCTTAAGCTTTGTCCTGTTTATGTATAATTTGTGAGTATCCTTGTGCAATTTTGTTAAGAGCACAAACTTCATAATTTATCTTTTACTCTAGTGGCTAACATAATTCGGCCCTGGATTGCCACAAAAGGTCTATTTTTCAGGGGCATCTCCTATGAATATGCATGAAATATATTTGCAGTGCTTATTCAGTGTGAATATCTGGAAAAACAGACCTGTTTGTAGAACTCCAGGACTGGAGTTGCCTAGCCCTGGGCTAACAAAAGGATGAATTGAGATAATTTTTACCTTTGGCAAACCTCATCTTTGCTGCTCTGATTTATGATCACAGTGACTTATAAATCAGAGGTTAAGTCTATATGGAAGCACAATATTATTGTGAGAATAGTTTGCCTTAGGTCTAAAGATCTACTATCTATATGTGCAAGAGGAAAGACTGAAATGGGTGTTCATAATGCTTTTTTCAGTGGTTACTCTAAGTAAGATCTGTTAATAAGTGTTCCTCTTTGTTCATTTTCTTTATTGTCTGTGTTCTAATTTTATTGGCTAAATCTAATTATTAGTTAGTAGTATTAAATCTTGGGCTTTGTTCAGAACAATAGATTTTTTTTTTATGGAAAGTCTTTTATGAATCAGCCTTGTCTCTTTTATTAGAGAAGTAGCACCCCTATTGTGCATTTCTATAAAGAAATTTAGTTTTCCTGATTTATGTACATTACAGTAAGTAATATTGGTTATTATTGTTTTATCAGTGTCTAATCCAATTTAATTATAAGAAATTCTAAAGCACTGAATGGAAAAATGAATTATAGGCAGGAGAAGAAAATGAATATATTGCTGATTATGAAACATGCATCTTTTCAAAAAAAGGCTATTTCTTAACACATAAGACCCATATTTATTGTATAATATTATAGGTAAGTATGCTATATAGTTTAGTTTCTTGTCAGCATTGAGACTGTGTTTATAAACTGGTGCATATAAATGGATTGTTTTGATTGACTAAGCATTGCTGTAACATTTCTCTTACTACACTAGTAGTTGAATTTTGTCATATCAAAATAATCAGCGGGGCACTTTTTAAGTTGACAGACTAGTTGTTGCATCTTTTAGTTATGCTACAGGATTAGTAGAATTGGTGGAAGACAGCCAGTAAGCCCCCCCTTTTTATTTATTTATTTAAATAATTTTTACAGAATTTATTATAAATGTAATACATATATTAGGAGCGTTGCTTCTTAATGTGACATATGGTCCATATGTCACATTAAAAAATTATTTATTGAGTTATATCCTTTTTCCTCTTTTCTCTGACCTCCCACCCCCATACAGCAGAATCAGGTGGCTCTGAGAACTCTTGCTGACCTAAAGAACTGGAGAGGTATTAACTCTGAGATGCATCATTAGCACCACTCTATAGATGGAAGAGTTTACTATGGTCATGGCAGTTGTCTTCTTCCGTCTCTAGGCATGATTGTACCACCTCTGTGGCATGCTTGCAGTTTAGTTTTAGGCATTCTTTGGTTTACACTTTGTATATTATGTGTCCTCAAACTTTGACTAGCGGGGAAGAGGGAGGCTCACTGAACATTTGAAATTGCTGAGAGGTCCTGGGTGGGAAAAGAGGGGGGTCCCCCTTCAAATTCAGCAAGAGCAGTAAGAGAACCCACTTGGTATTTTGAAATGCTGGGGAAGAGGGGAGGGCTTCCAGGGGTGTAACACATAGACTGTCAGTAATAATAATTCAGTATTTCTTGGAAAATAGCAACTCTGCCCCACGTCCTGGAGAATCTTCCCTAGCTCCCTTCCCCAGCATCTGCCCCACCTCAGAAGAGGGACTGCAGGATGGGAATAGCAGGAGCCTAGGCTGCTTAGAATAAGTCACTGGATTGGGGAGAGTTGTAAACTCCCACCACAGTGCACAGGCAGCCCTTATCCCACTGGCAAAACCTTTGGGTTATGGCCCAGTCCTCATCCTGCACCAGGTTTCTCTTTCCAGCTGGTGAGCATTGGCTGTAGCAGGAGCAACGAGAGTGCATTCTGCCTCTGCCACCCGCTCTGAATCTCACTATTTATTTAAAAGAAAGCATTTGTCCAAAGCTGATTACAATAGTAAAATAATACATAACATTAAAACATAAAACACATTAAAACATAAAACACAAACATTAAATATAGAGTAACACATATAATCCACCACATCGAACCTCCTTCACCTCAACTCTTTCTGTTACCGGTAACCCTCACCCACAGCTACTCTGCAAAGGATTCCCTAAATAATTCAGCTTTAAGTAATTTACAAAATCTCACCAAATTCTTCTCCTACCTAAGCTGAAGTAGCAGCCTATTCCAGTATAATGGTCAAGCCATCCATAAAGTTCTTCTCCTTGTATGTTGCAATCTATAGCTTTTAACTGAAGGCATAGCAAAAAGCCCTTGATCTTGTGATCTCAGCATTTGGGTAGACTCGTACAACACTGATAGCTGATGTCATAATTGGACCCTTCCTCCTGCAATGCTTTAAACACCATCATTATGATTTAATCTTAACCCTAAATTCTAGGAAATCTGTGCAACCTTTCAAGACAGGAATATATGATTTTTTTTTAATTCTTTATCATTTTCACCTTTTACAAAAAATCAAAATTTTGCAAAATTAGAGAAATACTGATAAAGATGGAATGTTTGCAGATAACATATCTAAAAAAATGATAAACATTTACAAGCATTGTAGTTACAATTCCACCAATCTTAATATTATAAATCAATATACAGTGTGACCAGAATTCTAGGATCCGAAATCCTAAGAGAGACAATAAGGAAAAACTAATTAAGAAAGGAAAAATAAACTGCATCTAACAACCACTATCATTAATTACTGGGTGTAGATGTAAGGGGGACGTTTAAGATAAGAAAATCACTTAATTGTTGAGGAGTGAAAAATATGTTAACCTCAGCTCCTTTCTTTAATACACATTTGCATGGAAACTTTAAATTAAAAGTGTATCGATCCTTCTTATTAATGCTAGAAATTAACCTGGCTGCTGCATTCTGTAACAATTGGAGATCTTGTAAAGTGATTTTTTGGGGAGATCAACATAAACAAGCGCTACAATAATCATCTGTTTACATGAACTGTCTTATGATGATCACATTTTTTGATTATTTTTGCCAAAGCATGGCAAATTTGATATTGGCCAGAAATTCCTCTCCCTATTAATCTTGTGCATTGTGAGATCAGCAAGGAGAACAAGTGCTGGCCATGAGTTGCGAACACCTTTGTAATCATCATTCAGGTAGTAATCATCAGAACGGGTGGCAGCAACAGAACATGCTCCTGTTGCTCTTCTTGCAGCCACCAGAGGTCACCTGTCGCTGTTGCTGCAGGTTGGCTAAAATTCATATATATAGGGTGGCCTATGGAAAAGTAGCCTGCCTCCAATGCACTGGCATTGGAAGCGGGCTACTTTTCCATGGGCCACCCTGTAGTTTCAGGACCCCTGGTGTAACATATGCACCAGGTTGTGTCCATCCATGTTTTTCAATTATCCATGTATTGAGCACATAATGGTTCCACAGTATACATACTGGGACTCAGAAGGTGAGTCTTTTGGCTCGGAGGGAGCAGCCACATCTTTGGTCTACTTGAGGTCTTGGGATGCAACTCAGTGTAGTTCATTTGCCAGGCCGAAGACTGCTAGAAATCTCAACCCCTTCCCTCTGATTGATGGAGGAGGAAAGCAATAGTTCATCAGGCAATGGCCTCCACTTCTAACCTATGCCTAACTGGTGCTTTTAACCACACAGCAGAACTGTATCTTATGCAGAGGAGGAGGATGTGGGCTGACTCGATGCACCACTATGCACCTTGTGTCAGCTCAGTCAACTGCAGTGGAATTGAGGGAGGAGTAGAGGAATGAGAAGGTGGATAACCAAAATCACTTTTAATCACCTGTTTTGTCATAAATTTATGTTCAAAATGAAGTACAAATACTTAACATCATCATAAATACAAGATAAATAAATATACAGAACCATCATAACACTATAAGCAGGGGCTGGAGATGAGAGAGGAATTAGTAGAGGGGGGAAGATGAGGGAACTGAGTAGATGGGAGGGGTATTAGCTTGGGAGTGAGAAGGGACTGCAAGATGAGAGGGCACTTGAGTGAGGTGGAAATGAGAACAGGTTTCAGCTGGGGGATAGGTTAGGCAGGGCTGAGGTGAGAGAGGCAGTCAGCTAGGGAGTGTGACTGTGTATGTGAGAGGGGATTGTGCATGGAGAGGAGTTGTGGGAGAGGGCATGTAAAGAATGCCTTTGGAAATTTAGTGTACTCTGTGGAATACAATTTTCTAATTTTGTTATTTTCCTGTACTTTAGCTCTGTGTAATAATAGTAATTTTGCTTTGTCTACCCTTTGGAAATGGACATGCAGGTGAGATAGTCAAATATGTGTTTCCATACTGTCTACTCTGACAGTGACATTTATATTAAAGAAATAAAATTACTGTTATTGCCAGATATGTAAATAGATGGATACAATTCTATTATATCAATATTTAAAGAAAGGCACAAATGAATTGAAGAACTAAAGCCAAAAGAATGTGCTCTCTGGGTTCTGTACTAAATTGTTTAAAAAGTTTGAGTCATCTTATGAGTTTAGGCCAGTAACAGCTACTTGAATGTGCAGCTAGATCTTATTTGCTTTGAAGCTGGGGAATCTGTTTGTGCTTCTGAGCTAAGAGACTAATAGCCCTATCTAGTAGTGGTTGTAGTGTGAGGGGTCTTGTGTAAGATTCCTCACACAGCTCAGCTGTTTCTTTGAAATCTCAATCTGCTTCATGCAAATGGTTCCAGTTCTTGACTTTGGCGCAGAGTTTACCACACATCTGATGGTTCTATGATGTGGACAAAGTTTACCAAGCACCAGGTTGCTAAACATCACTTTGATTTTTCTTGGACCACCAAAAGCAAAATTTGTGCTCCTAAATTTGCAGATGAAGAATTTGATGGCTCCCTATTAGGCCTGAGCTTTCTAGACTCTGTAATAGTTTTAACTTTTCCTTCAAGAACCACATCACAACTAAAATCAGACGGCTATCACAGACTCCTAACCCTACAATCATTTAAAACCTTTCCTCTACCCCAACGACTTCAGAACAGTCCTTCAACTACTCATCTTCTCCACCTGGACTACTGTAACTCCCTGCTATTCAAATTACCTCTCAACACCATCCGACCACTCCAAATCCTCCAAAAACGCAGCTACAAGAATACTCACTGGATCTAAAAAACATGATCACATTACTCCTACACTTATATCACTACACTGCTCCCAATAAAATTTAGGATAGAATACAAAATACTATCTATACTATACAAAATAATATACGAAAACAAACAACTAGCTAGTAACATCCATAAAATACACTCTCCAAACAGAACCTCAGATCAGCTAATAAAGGTCTATTAAAGATTCCACCTGCTCGTTCCAAAAACTCACCTCAACTCAAAAAGAGAGCAATTTCACAGGAAGGCCCTAAACTCTGGAACACCCTCCCCAATCGAACTCAGAACACAACAAAACTTAAAAAACCTTCAAAAAAGATCTAAAAACGTGGATGTTTACCAAGCCTACCAACTCACCCAAATGACTCTCAAACACCAATTCCCTCCTACGGATCTATGCAACAGGTGGAACCATGCAAGAAAGTTATATAACACATAACCGAAACCTGTATAGCTTGACATACGAACTACATTATAAAGACCGACATATCTGTTAACAATCACAGAAGCCTTTGGAAACTCTGTTAAAACATCGAAACTTTGTAAAACCGTTGTGATGGCGAAACCGAAGCGACGGTATATAAAAATTCGATAAGATAAGATAAATAACTCTAAATCCTTCTGTGTTCACACTATTTGGCTACTGTAGCACAAAGAATAACCAGTTTGTACCCAGTGTGTCTTTGGATGGAACCTGGAATATAATTTGAGCACACATGGCATTCTAAATACTCTCATTAATAAACACAGCCTGAGATTATGATGATTGTAGATTTCTACAAACACATGCAAGAAGATAAAAACTTAGTGACCAGACAGTCTAAGAAGTATAGTTGATAGTTGGGCAAATTAATATTTCTGTGAGCTACAGTGTAAAATAGCTGTAATTTGAATATTGAGCCAAGCAGAGCTATATGGCAGAGGCATGAGAACAAACAGGGGGATACAGGATTTAATAATGTTGAGATACATAGGGGCATCTTCATGCTTAGGAACTGAGTCTAACTCATTGGTCTTTTCTGCCACCATCTACTATATGCTTTATTAAACACAGAGTTTCTGGGCTGGCGCACTTCTTAGCAGATGCAGTTAATTGCTTCGCCTTTGCCAACACAGACTCAACCACAATGGAGTTGTGGGAAGTTGAGTGGAGTCAAAAATAGCAGAATTTCTCATCCTGTATTTCAAGTCTTTTTTGAGATACAGCTGTGGTGGAAAGGGGGTTTCCCACATTTTGTGTAGGACCCCGTCTAAAACCGAATGAGGGGTAAGGCTGTCTGTTCTGGTGGCATCTCGAATATCTTGAGAATTCTTAACATCTCGGCTCTGGGATCAGGAATTTTTCCTGTCTCCATCTGCAGGAGATTTCCCAACTTTTCAATACATTTAGCATATGAGAGGTCTTTTGGTGGTGAGTACGGCTCTGGCAAGTCCTCCGGTGATCAGAAGGCATGCCCGTGGAGGAATTTGGGGAGGATGAGATGATTTGTGAATCCGAGCTGCGTGGGAGAGCTGGAGATGGTAGTGGAAGGTTGGCTGGAGCAGTAGGCCTAGGAGCAGGTGATGTAGGTGGCAAGTGTGGTTGAAGAGGCATCAGATGTGATATTCAGTGCTGCCAGCCCACCCTTTAATTTAGTGAGTGGGCACTGTGGACATTAGTATTCTACCTGTGAGGTTAGAGAAAACAGCAGCTGCTACCATGGTGGCTTCTGTTTACTAGATTTGTGCTGAAGGCACACCTTGGAGGAAGCACCTCTCCAGCTGACAAGGGTATGCCATCTGCAGTAGGAAAGGCAGGGGGGGAGAATTAAGACCGAGGAGGAAAAACACTTTTTTTTTTTTTTAAGGTTTTATTTAAAACAACTGAATTTTTAAATGAAAACTTACTATAATTTTAAGTAAAATAAAAAATCTACTTAAAAATAACTGGGGGGTATTTTTTTTTTTCAATTTATCTTTTCTTTTCAATAGCAGGGTGAATTAGCCATGCTGTTTGGAAGCGTGCACGTGACTGGGAGTAGGCGGAGTTTTCCTCAGTGAGTCACAGAGCTTTGACTCTGTGCAAGCTGCACGGTGGTCTTCCTGCTTCTCCTTAGTCTCCTTTTTTTCCGTGAGCCGTTTAGCATACGGGGTTTTTTCCTCTTACTACTGTTTTTTCAATTTTTCGATTTTTTTTTTTTTTTTTTGAGAATTTTGTCATCACTGATGGACGTAACTACTGCTACATTTGTTTTGGGGCCGGACCACGACCAAGCCTCATGCAGAGACTGTGATCGTATGTCCCCCAGTGCCAGCGTGCTGAAAAAATGGCGCTGCTGAGAACGGGCTCATACGCCCCAATGACTTCGATGCATTCTTCGCCGAGACCGGCTAAGAAAGGATAAAAGACGTCTATGAGGAGGGCCTCGGCCCAAGTGACCCTCACCGCATCGATCCAGGCACCAGGCCCAGGTTTGATAAACCCATGGAGCCTCAAAAATGAGCCAGGACGCCGGCTGCGGTGCCTCAGGACAAGGAGCCACAGGTATGTCGATAGGGCCACAGGACCCTGTTCCCGGTCGACCCCGCTCCCCGGCGTCGAAAGTGTCGACGCACTTGGCGCAACCGCACGACGCACCTTTGACGCAACCAACTCCTTTGCACACGGAGCATTCAGAGCGCACGGCACACAAAAAACACTCTGTGCATTTGACGTACTCCACGTGTCCGGCGCATACCTCGACGCATGCAATGCATGCTTAGACGCTACTGACGCAACTAGGCCAAGAACATCATCCACCACTTCCCAAGAAGTCACACAAGGTCAAACACACTTGTAGAGCCCCATCTACTCACTCTGGGCGCTCTACAACACCTAAACGTCCATGGGAAGTTTCAGATGTAGATGTTGGGATGCATCAGTCAGTAGAGGCTCCTTTTCGGATTTGTCCTCTGTATCTCGCAGCAAAAGATTATCTCCTCAGCTGCAAATACCCCTTTATAAAAGACACAGACCATCTCCTTTTATTCCACCAAGTCCTCAACTCAGACGAACTACTCCACAAGATATTTTGTTGGTGGCACTACCTGTGAGACCTTCCTCAACGCCGGGACAATTACCCCCACAGCCAGGAACCCTAGCACCCAAAGCCATGACGCAGATTTCGCAGGCATTAAGCTCGTTTTTTGAGGATCTTGAGTCTGCAAAGTCCAATCCACCGGTGGAGTCTCCTTACCACTTGCCACTTACATCACCTGCTCCTAGGCCTACTGCTCCAGCCAACCTTCCACTGCCATCTCCAGCTCTCCCATGCAGCCTGGATTCACAAATCATCTCATCCTGCCCAAATTCCTCCACGGGCATGCCTTCTGATCCCACCGGAGGACTTGCCAGAGCCGTACTCACCACCAAAAGACCTCTCATATGCTAAATGTATTGAAAAGGTGGGAAATCTCCTGCAGATGGAGACAGGAAAAATTCCTGATCCCAGAGCAGAGATGTTAGGAATTCTCAAGATATTCGAGATGCCACCAGAACAGACAGCCTTATCCCCTCATTCAGTTTTAGACAGGATCCTACACAAGATGTGGGAAACCCCCTTTTCCACCACAGTCACATCTTGAAATACAGGATGAGAAATTCTGCTATTTATGACTCCATTCAACTTCCCCACAACTCCAATGTGGTTGAGTCTGTGTTGGCAAAGGGGAAGCGCTCCAAGCTCCATGCAAACGCACCTCAGAGAAGGGATCACAAATACATGGATGATTTTGGCCGTAGAGTATACCATTCAGCAATGTTATTCACTAAAATACAGCATCATCAGATTATACGAGACAATATCTATATGAGTGTCTCCAAAAATTGCGCCCAGTTTGTCTGGCCGAGGATACACCTTACCGCAAGTGTTCCTTGACATAGGAGGTCTCCACCACTTACTTCGGTCAGTCTACGAAGCGTTTGAATCATCTACAAGATCTTCCTTAGCTGCCAAGCGCCTTGCTTGGTTGAGGGCCAGCGCGATTCGTAAGAATGTTCATGACAAATTGGCCGATATTTCTTGCATGGGGGATAACTTGTTTGGTGAAACGGTGTCCCATCTAACAGAACAATGTACGGTGGTACTCTCTCTCTCTCACCACCCCCTCTGACACTCACACAGACCCTCGAAGATTCTATCTGCTCCTATCTGAGAAGGTCCTATCCAAGGGGCATCTTCTAGACCGTTCAACACCATATCGAACCCAGCACTATGGTCAACCAAGACCTTCATCGCAACCACATCAGTCAAGAGGTAGGCCATGCCAACAGCAACAACCAAAATAGGGGGGCTGCTGCTTCGCAAAAGCAATTGCCTGCTTTTTTGAGTTCCATCGAGCCACCCCCACCGCCATCATAGGAGGGCATCTGCGCTACTTTTACAGCAACTGGGAGGGCCATCATCTCAGATCGATGGGTACTCAACATAATCAAGAAAGGTTATCACCTGAAACTTCTTGACTCTTTGTCCCTCCCCCATATACCTCCTCTTCAAAGTACATTGTCCCAATTACCATCCCTCAACAACAGAAATTACAAACCTACAAGCTTCAGAGATCTGTTCAAACAGTCCCTCTTCAACAACAGAACAGGGATTCTATCCCAATACTTTCTCATCCCAAAGAAGTTGGGGGGGGGGGGGGGGGCTTTGCCCATCCTAGTTTTACGAAACCTCAACAAACATATCCAGAAGGAAAAGTTCAAGATGACCTCTCTCAAGAACATCTTATTATTTATTTATTTTTAATTTTTCTATACCGAAGTTCCTGTACAAGTACAAATCACACCGGTTACAATATAACTAAAAAATTCGCTAAGGAGCGTTACATAGAACAGTGAAGAGAATTGAATATGGAATGTGTTATAACTTGAACATATAGTACATGTAACTTATCAAAGCGTATAATTTAACATATCGTAACAGTTTTTAACCAGAACTAACGTATTATAACTCAACATATCGTGATACAGGTATCTTAGGAGAGCGTTTAGGACAAATAACTGAGACAAAATAACCAGTCCCGTTATGTCGTAACATAACATGGCAAATTAGAGGAACATGTGGGAAGGATGAATTAGAAACATAATATAAGCGAAAAGACTGAATGTTTCGACTGACTGGGGTGTCAGAGGTGGGAATTAAGAGATTGAAATGACTAGAAATAAGAGTCTGTGATGGCAGGGACTCTAGAGTTTGGTAGGACAGAATTAAGGGTCAGGGAAGGCTAGGCTGAATAGCCATGTTTTAAGTCTTTTTTTGAAAGAAGATGGGCAATGCTCTTGCCTGAAGTCCGGAGGTAATGCATTCCATTGATGAGGACCTGCTGTCGAAATGGCCCTCTTTCTAAAGGATGATTTAGCTTGTGTGGCAAACAAGGTGTCTTTGTAGGCGCTTCTAATAGAGGTAATTCTAATCTTACCTCTATTGCAGCCCAACGATTGGCTATGCTCCATAGAAACATAGAAATGACGGCAGAAGAAGACCAAAAGGCCCATCCAGTCTGCCCAGCAAGCTTTCACACCTTTTTTTTTTCTCATACTTATCTGTTACTCTTGGCCCTTAGTAACCTTTTGGTTCTATTTTCCTTTCACCCCTGCCATTAATGTAGAGAACAGTGTTGGAACTGCATCAAAGTGAAATATCTAGCTTAATTTAGTTAGGGATAGTAACCGCCGCAATAAGTAAGCTACACCCATGCTTATTTGTTTACTCAGACTATGTACTTCAGTCCTTGTTGGTGGTTGTCTGTATATAGATCCACTTTTCTTCATTCCCCCTGTCATTGAAGCAGAGAGCAATGCTGGATATGCCATTGAAGGTCCATCGACCTGAAGGATGCGTACTCCCATATACCCATGCACCCCTCTTTGTGGCGCTACCTTTGTTTTTCAAATTCTGAACACGCCCTATCAATACAAGGTTCTACCTTTTGGCCTGTCCTCAGCCCCAAGAGTATTCACGAAATGTTTAGCAGTGTGGTGGCTCAGCTCAGATAGCTGTCGATTCTAATATTTCCTTATCTGGATGACTGGTTGCTAGTGGCATCAGATCAGAATACGCTACGAGCACACATAGTGCGCACAATCAATTGGTCTCCAAACACGGGTTTCTAATAAATAACGAGAAATCACATATACGACCTACACAGATCCTACATTTCATAGGAGTTCTCATCAATACAGTGGAAGAGAGAGCCTACCTTCCACAAGACAGGATGCAAACTCTCCTCCTGCCTAGCACAGACATTATGTAGCCAATCTCATGCATCGGCATGCCATATTCTTCAGCTGTTGGGTCATACGGTGGCAGCTATCCATGTAGGTTCCCCACACGAGACTACACATGTGCTGATTACAATAGGGCCTAAAAACTCAATGGTCACAGTTCCTGCAGCCCCTCACCTCCAGAGTTCAACTCACCAAACAGATGAAAACAGACGTTCAATATTTATTTATTCAACTTTATATACCGACTTTTCAAATACATTTCAAGGCGGTTTACATTAGATTGAGTTGCAGTAGCGACACTCAAAATACATATATAGGAAACGTATCCTTGCACATCTTACATCATCAAAATTAAATTAAAACTAAAAACCATATTAAGTACAATCATAAATAAACCCCACCATTTCTTCCCCATTCCTCATACAGTGGCTCTCTCCCACCAACCTATCTTCAGGAGCTCTTTTCTGGATGCCCCCTCATCACTAACGCTCATGATGGATGCCTCCAGAAGAGGTTGGGGAGCCCATCTCGCCGATCTCAAAACTCAGGGATTTTGGTCTCCCCAAAATCCACGTACTAGATCAGTCTCCTGGAATTACGTGCAATCTGGAGGGCACGTCAGACCTTCTCTTCTCAGGTCCGAGGAAAACGCCTCATGGTGTACACCGACAACCAAGTCACCATGTTTACATAAACAAAGAAGGAGGGTCTGGTTCATGGACACTATGTCGAGAAGCACTTCGAATACTCCATTGGACGACAGCAGCTGGGATATCCCTCCATGCTACTTACCTACCAGGTCTAGAAAACGTAATGGCAGATCGCCTAAGCAGGGTTTTTCATCCGCACGAATGGACTTTAAATCACGAAGTCGCCCTCAACATATTCCAACAGTGGGGCTTCCCAACAATCGACCTCTTCGCCACGGAGAGCAATCACCAAGCACAGGTATTTTGCTCCATCTACCCCAGCAATCTTCTGTATGCCCCAGATGCCTTCCTCATTCCATGGACGAGGGGCTTACTATACGCCTACCCTCCCATTCCGCTAATATCAAGGACAATTCAGAAATGTATTCAAGACATAGTGGACATGATCCTCATAGCTCCAGCATGGCTGAGACAACCATGATATGTGTATCTCATGCGACTTTCAATACGCCCACTGATTCCGCTGGAAAACTATCCACAACTGTTAACACAGGAAGGAGGCTCCCTCCTTCATCCAATGCATCAGTCCCTCCATCTGTCAGCATGGAGATTGAAAGGCAAATATTTAAACCACCTCGGCCTACCTTCGCAGGTAGAAGATATCCTTTTTGCGTCCAGGAAACCTTCAAGCAGACGTAACTATGCTGGCAAATGGCATCGCTATGAGACGTGGTGTAAGCCACGAAACCTAGATCCGTTCCTCCTGTGCTGCCATCCAACTGCTGGAGTATCGTCACACTCTTTACCAAGCGGGTCTGGCTACCACGTCAGTTCGGGTACATATCAGCGCTATTGCAGCTTTCCCTCACTCGCATAATGGCCTTCCCATTTCTAACCATCCTTTGATCTCCAGATTTATGAGAGGCATGCTCCGCCGGTGACAAAGCCACCTGCACCATGGGATCTGAAAATTGTCTTGGAGCAGCTAATGATGCCTCCCTTTGAACCCTTAGACACAAGCCACATTAAATACCTATCATGGAAAACAGTATTCCTGCTGACCATTACATCAGCTAGGAGAGTAAGTGAATTACAAGCCTTAGTTCGCTACTCTCCTTACTTGGAATTTTACCACGACAGAGTTACCCTTCATCCTCATCCCACCTTCCTTCCCAAGGTGGTCTCTGCTTTTCATCTCAATCAAACCATCACACTGCCCATCTTCATGCCAAAGCCTCATCACAATGAACGAGAAAAACTTCTCCACTCGCTGGACTGTAAACGGGCTCTGGCTTACTATAAACAGAGAACTCAATCTCCCTCCAGACCTTCTCAGCTCTTTCTTTCCTTTAATCCAAATGACCCTGGTCAACCAGTCTCTGAGAGAACCATCGCCAGCTGGTTATCACAATGCATTCAGTTCTGTTATAACAAACGATCAATCAAACTTGACAAGAAGCCTCAGATGCACCAAATACGCGCCACCGCAGCATCAGTTGCCCACTTGAATGGTGTTCCATTACTGGATATATGCAAAGCGGCAACTTGGTCCTCCATCCATACCTTTATGTCACTCTATTGTGTACAACAGCAAGTGACCTCTGCAGCGCTGGTCACAATAGTCTTGTCAACCCTTCAAAACTGATGAGACTGTCGACTATTCTTAATGGTTGGTGTCCTGACCTTCAAAGATACTACATGGACACAACCCAGGAGCTTGGGACTCCCATACAGCATGGCTAATTCAGCCCTGCTATCAACGGGGGAAAAAGCAGTCTGCTTACCGTAACGATGTTTCCGTAGATAGCAGGATGAATTAGCCATGTGATCCCTCCCTCCTCCCTAGACAGACCACAACATACACTTAATTATTGCCTCTCACTTGGCTACAAAGAGACTGAGGAGAAGTAGAGAATTGTGCGTGAAGACGACCACGCAGCCGAACAGAGTCAAAGCTCTGTGACTTACTGAGGAAAACTTCGCCTACTCTGGTCACGTGCACGCTCCCAAACAGCATGACTAATTCATCCTGCTATCTACAGAATCAGCGTTTACGGTAAGCAAGGTCATGTACCAGACCAACTCAAGCTTGCAATGCTTAAGCCTCTCCTAAAAAAAAAAAAAAAAAAAAAAACCAACCTTCCACCCTCAGACCCAGCCAACTTCCGCCCCATAGCTTACCTGCCTATGATCGCCAAACTCATGGAGAAGATAGTAAACAGACAACTATCTGAATACCTCGAAGAAAATGACATCCTCACCCCAACTCAATTCGGATTCTGGAAGGCCCTGAACACCGAATCATTACTAGTCTCTCTCTCGGACACCATCCTCCTAAACCTGGAAAAAGGTCAACCATTCCTACTCGCACTTCTGGATCTATCTGCAGTGTTCGATACCGTGAACCACACGACCCTACTACAGCGACTAGCAGACATCGGCATCACAGGATCTGCGTTCAACTGGTTCAAATCCTTCCTTGAAAACAGGTTTTACAAGGTAAGGATCAACAACAAAGAATCATACCCAATCAGATCTAATATGGGAGTACCCCAAGGATCATCTCTGTCACCCACCCTATTCAATATTTACCTCCTCCCACTCTGCCATCTACTCACCAACCTCAAGCTAACGCACTTCCTATACGCGGATGACATACAGATCCTCATCCCTCATCCCCATCTCTGAATCACTCCACAAAACATGGTCCTATTGGAATAGCTGCCTTATAACAATCAACAACCTTACTCACCCAGCTCAACCTTGTCCTTAACAACAAACAAAACCAAAATCCTCCTAATAGTTCCAGACAACTGTATTCCGCTCAACCCCCCAATTTCTTCCCAACTCTCCACAACATCTGTTGACCACACACCGCATGTAAGAGACCTTGGAGTGCTGCTCGACAATAAACTCAACCTAAACAAATTCGTAAACAACACCACCAAGGAATGCTTTTTCAAATTGCAAGTATTAAAAAAAAAAAACTTAAACCACTCCTGCACCTCCGAGATTTCCGCCTGGTACTATAATCTATCATCCTCCCGAAACTGGATTACTGCAGCTTACTCCTTTTGGGCCTACCCACTAACACAATCAAACCACTTCAGATGGTCCAGAACGCGACGGCCAGGATCCTCACAAACACCAACAAAAGGGAACACATCACCCCTATCCTTCAGAACCTTCACCGGCTGCCAATCAAATTCAGGATACTCTTTAAAGCCCTCATGATGATCCACAAGGATTTATACAACATCTCCCCCCTCAACCTAACCTTCCAACTTCAGCCGCACACTTCCAATAGACCCATCAGAAGAGCGTACAAGGACATGCTATACACCCAGCCGGCCAAAACCTCACTAAGGAAACGCGCCCTCTCCACAGCTGGTCCTCCACTTTGGAACTCTCTCCCACCGGACCTCCGCCAAGAACCCTGCCCTTTGGTATTCAAAAAGAAGATAAAAACATGGCTATTCAGCTAAGCGTTCCCTGAGAGCTAAGATCCGATGATTGGCGTTTCATAGACGATGCTCCACTTATGCCACTGTATATATGTTTTGAATTGTACTAATTGTTAGCTAATCATGTTTTTAATTGCATTTCCACTTGTTCACTGTAAGTTCACTTCAACCTTGTTCCAATGTATCCGCCCCTGAGGCGACAGTTCTGTTCTCTGTAAACCGGTGCGATATGTATTCTATACAGGAACATCGGTATATAAAAATTAAAAATAAATAAACAAATACTCCTGTGACTGGATATGAAGCTTTTCTGGCTCCCTGGTAGGAGTCAGCAGAAGAGGCAGGGATTGAGTATCTGGAACTCGAACTGCAAATACAGCAGAAATTCACAGCTTTGTTCTGTCCACTCTTCCACCATGTGCCCTTGGGCATTCTTTTCCAGTTGACTGAGCTTTGGTTAGTAAGTTTGAAATACTGTTTTGGAAATGATGGTAGAATGTCACAAATTGTAATATTCTACTCTTGGATTTCTGTATTTTACCCAATAACAAAGGTAAAGAATTGAGAGCTACTCTTGAAACTGCAGCAAGGGGCATCCAAGGTCCTATGGGCTGTCTGTGACAGCTAGGCCTGGTCATGCTATTTAGGTGATGGGCTCAGTGAAGGGGGGTAGATGACTGCTTCTACAGTAGCAGATCCTTTTGGTGAATGAGCGGTCTTGAAGGAGGATGCTCCTCTAGCTTTCAGGCTGTCGAGGGCCATCTGGGGAAAGAGGTTGGGGAGCAGTAACAGAGAATACAGGAGAGTAAAAAAGATATAGGCCAAAAAAAAGTAAGAGATCTTTCTTGATGGTATAGATTCACATTAGAACACCAGTGCTACAGCAGAATACCATTGAGCTGTTGCTTTTTAGTACACCTGAGAATCTAGTTTTGCACTTAATAATCTTAATTTATACTGTGCACTTTATTATTCATCATTGATGCTGGGGATTTCTTTTGTAATAAACTCTTAATATGGCTGGGGTTTGGTTTTTTTTTGTTTGTTTTTTTTACCTGTTGTAGATGAAGCATGGTGTAAAAGACCACCAGTGGCATGGAGAGAAGTTGTTATACATTTTAATAAACCTAATATCTGGTTTCATTTTCAGTATATCGCCTCTTGAGAAAAGCTTCTATTTAATGCAGCGTGCAGATTTTTGCCTTGCTGGCTTTGTCAAGGTGACCTGATCTGTGCTGCTTAGGCATATATGAAACTACAGCTTTTGACATTTTGGCCGGCTTACCAGTGGGACTTTTTTTTTTTTTTTTTTTTTTTAAGACCTTGAGAGTTGGGGGGTTTTTTTTTTTTCCCAGTGGTTTGAGCCTGAGATTGTAGAATTTGCAATGTCACAATGCAGCTGCCTTTTTTTTTTTTTTTTCTTCCTTTGCTGGCCTCCTGTCTGAGTATCCAGGCAGTGACATTGGGACTGTGGAGAATGCAGGGCCCCCGAACAGCAGGCAGTGGAAATTGCTCAATTCTGCAGCTGTCGAAAACAGACTTTTTGGAGCAGAGCACCTTGGTAATTTGTTGGCACCACTTGTTATAAGTTTCCCCCAGTGTAAAGAAAGTAAAAAGAAGTACAATTCCAGCATTCATATTTCTCATACCTGTTATTCATCACTTGTGTTCATGGTCAGCTGGGGCTTTCCTTTCCTTTTTTATTTATTTAATAATTCTTATGACCCACAATTCTAACAATATTCATTCATTGTAGAAAACAACATACAATCATAAAAACACATACACATAAACATCAATTAGAAACTTGTCTAAAAAGAACTTCTTTAATTAGTTTATGGAAGCGTAAGTAGTCAGACTTGCTGCAATTTTCAGCTGGTAGCGCATTCCATATATCAGGAACCCCAATAGGAAAAGCCTTTGTTTCTTGTAAACATAAAGAATATTGCTTCATAAATAGACCAATCAAACCAATTGGGAAGATGATCTCAAAGAACGAACTGCAGCATATCGAGTGACCTTACACTCAATAAGATTCAGCTTAAATTGCTTTTATGGACTTTTCTTCCAGGAACTTGTCCAAATCTTTTTAAACCCAGCTACACTAACAACTTTTAACCGCATCCTCTGGCAACGAATTCCAGAATTTAATTATGTATTGAGAAAAAAATATATTTACTTCTGTTTGTCTTAAATGTATCACCTAGTAACTCCATTGTGTGTCCTTTAGTCTTTGTACTTTTTAAAAAAGTAAACAAACCGATTAGCGTTTACCCATTTCACGCCACTTATTTATAGACCTGTTTCTTCTCTAAATTGAAGAGCCCTAACCCCTTTAACCTTTCTTCATAGGGAAATAGTTCTATCCCCCTTATCATTTTGGTCACCCTTCTCTGTGCCTTTTCTAAATCCACTATATCTTTTTTGCGATGTGATGCAATGCCCAGAATTGTGCACAGTACTCAAGTGCATTCACACTATGGAGCAATACAGAGGCATTTTCTGTTGATAAGCAGGCTTATTTAACCATGCTGTCTGGGTGACGTCATCCAGCCATCACAGGACGGAGATGTTTGTCTAGGCTTGCAAAGCTTTGGATATTGCACCTGTGTGGCTCTTCCCAGGTATGCTTTGCAGAATACCTCAATTATATTTTTTCCATACCTCACAGCAGTGCGGACATGTCTCTCTTACTTTTTTGTTTCCTCACCAAATTTTACTTCACTTTTGTGAACCCCAAAAAGCACTTTTAAGTGCTGAAGAATCTTGAAAACACCAGGCTTCAAATATTACCAGTGTGGCAAGATCAGGTCTGTAATTGATGGCCATAACTACTGTTATCTTTGCCTCGGTCCTGAACATAATGAAGCCAATTGCAGGGAATGCGGCTGCATGTCCCCCCAGGCTCAGCATCAGAGGGCAGCAAAGATCCAAAAATTGAGAGAAGAGTCGGCAATGGGCAACTATGCCCCTGTGCCCTTGGCCATTCAACTCACTCTTCCCTGGGGCCAAAAACACAACATCCAGACTCGGTAAGGAGACACTCTTTTATGGGCGCTTCCAAAAAAGGGTAGCCAGATTGGCAAGATTCCCACAGTGTTTCCACTGAAAAGGATTGCGTTGGGGAAGGGAACTGCGACGGAAACATCCCAGAGTGGTCGAAGCACAAAGCGTTGGATCACGCGATGCAGTATAAAGCATTAGCAATGTACCCTAAAGCATCCACGAAAACAACGCAGATCGCTCGGTGCAGGGTAAAGCATTGTCAACACACCCAAGACAGATGCAACCAAAGGAGTCGGAACACTCGATGCAGCATAAAGTGTAGGAAAAGAAAGTCAGAGGGTGCGACGCAACAGAAGGTGTCAGGACAATCTTACAACGCATCTACGTTGATGGTGCATCAGAAACCATTGATGCTCCAAGCAGCTCCCACAGGGACCTTCGATGCATGCATCAAAATTGCTCCATGACCACAGAGATCTACCTTCAGAAAGACACTCCTCAGCTTACTGCCATTGACAGCCTGCATCTCTCTGATCTGGAGGAAGAGGAGAGGTCTTTAATATGCATGGGATCACCTGCCTCTTCTGTGTCTTCTAAATCAGAGCAAGAGGTCCATTCTGGTCTTTCCACCAGGGCACACAAATGGCACTGCTCCCCTCTTTGGGTTTTGTTTTTTTTTTGTTTTTTTTTTTACAGGAGTTTCTTCATAAAAAGCCCAGACCTCCAATTCAGGAGGCATTATCTACCAAATCCTGATGAAACTCTGATATTCTAAGAGCAGCACTGCCTCCACCTAGAAGTTTCAGTGGACAATGCTCTTGTAGCTTCTCAGGGGATGAGTGGGAACAAGTGAAAAAAAATGCCCTATGTCCCATACCTCCTTGGCTGCTCAAGCTATGGATCAAATTTCATCCATATTGAAGAATTTCTTTGCAGATCTTCCTGGAATTTGTTGCCAGAGGATGTGGTAGTGCAGTTAGTATAGCTGTGTTTAAAAAAGGATTGGATAAGTTCTTGGAGGAGAAGTCCATTACCTGCTATTAATTAAGTTGACTTAGAAAATAGCCACTGCTATTACTAGCAACGGTAACATGGAATAGACTTAGTTTTTTTTGGGTACTTGCCAGGTTCCTATGGCCTGGATTGGCCACTGTTTGAAACAGGATGCTGGACTTGATGGACCCTTGGTCTGACCCAGTATGGCATGTTCTTACTGAGCAGCATCCACAGCCTCACTGGCTGCCTAATGCCATCTGAAAGGGGTCATTCTTCATTCAGGGAATATTTCGCCATCCCTAGAAGAGGAGGGGGCTCAACCGTTCCCTCCAGAAATACATTTTTCCCTGTAACATGAAGATCAACTTCAGGATTCACCTCCTACTTCGCCGGGAAGCTCCACAAGAATTCCCTCGACTCGCCTGAAGAGCACCCAGAGCCCTCCTTCCCGCCGGAGGACCTGACTTATTCTAAGTTTGTTGAGAAGGTGGGCACGCTTCTGAAAATAGAAACCTGCAAGATTCCCAATCCTAGAACTGAAACTGCCCTACCATCTCACTTGCTGTTGGACTCTGTTATGGATAAGGTGTGGGAGTCCCCTTGCACTAGGACCATAGTTTCCAGAAAGTTGGATCTCAAATTTAGAATGCAGAAGTTGGCTCATTATGGCATGGTTCAGATCCTTCATGCCTCTGTAGTTGTCGAATCCACTATGCAAAAATTTAAAAAAAAAAAAAAAAATCTAGACTACACTTAAATACACTGCCGGGACAAGATAACAAGATTCTGGATGATCTTGAGTGCAAAGTGTTCCAGGGATCCATGTTAAACACTTGAATCCAGCAACCCCAATTTTACATAACTCGGTATCTTTATGAATGTCTGCAAGCTTTAAAACCATTCTTACAGATGGGTGATTATTATTATTTTATTATTATTTTTTATTATTTTTTTTTTTATATACCGACATTCATCTCAATTGAGATATCACACCGGTTTACATTCAGGTACTGTAGGTATTTCTCTATCCCCAGAGGGCTTACATCATCGCATGCCCCAGCCCTTAGTCAACCTAGAAGAGGGTCTTTGGCATTTGCTCAGAACTCTTTAGGAAGCCTTCAATACTTCCTCTCAAATCTCGGCAGCTTCATTTGTAGCAAGAACAATCGCATGGTTATTTTCTAGTGCCATTCATGAAAATGTTCATGACAAACTGGCTAACTTGCCTTGCAAGGGGGACAGCCTCTTTGGTAAGAAATTGAAGGAAATGGTCTCACAAATACATAGAAACATAGAAACATAGAAATGACGGCAGAAGAAGACCAACCGGTCCATCCAGTCTGCCCAGCAAGCTTCACACATTTGTTCTCATACTTAACTGTTTCTCTTGGCTCTTAGTAACCTTATGTTCTAATTCCCTTTTCACCCCCACCATTAATGTAGAGAGCAGTGCTGGAGCTGCTTCCAAGTGAAATATTAAGTTTGATTAGTTGGGTAAGCGGCAGCATAGCTCTCTGCCATGAAGCAGAGGGCAATGCTGGAAATGTGTGAAGTATCAGTTTTTCTTTTCCCCTGTCATTGAAGCAAGGAGTCATGCCGGACATGCACCGAAAGTGAAGAATGCCTTGAAAGTCACATTAACTATCATCAAATATTGAAAGCCTAATAATTGGTAATACCTATAAGCCCATGAACCCATCCCTGTTTTTTTTTCTTTTTTTTTCTTTTCTTTTTTTAATTGGGAGATGGATGCCCTTCATCCTTCTACTCTGTGAAGGTGGACACCTACCACCGGCCACTGGCATCCCGCTCCGTTAATGCCTCTGTGGCTACTGCCGCTCCATGCAGTGTTTTACTACCTGCTCTTATATGCGTCCTCTAGAACTGATGGATCCCATCCCTGGGTTTTTTTATTATTTATTTAATTGGGAGATGACAGCCCTCCATCCTTCCGCTCCGTGAAGGTGGACACCTACCACTGGCCACTGGCATCCCGCTCCGTGAATGCCTCTGTGGCTACTGCCGCTCTGTGCAGTATTTTACTACCTGCTCTTTATATGGACACCTACCACTGGCCACTGGCATCCCGCTCCGTGAATGCCTCTGTGGCTACTGCCGCTCCGTGCAGTATTTTACTACCTGCTCTTTATATGTGTCCTCTAGACCTGATGGATCCCATCCCTGTTTTGTTTTTTGTTTTTTGTTTTTATTTAATTGGGAGATGACAGCCCTACATCCTTCCGCTCCATGAAGGTGGACACCTACCACTGGCCACTGGCATCCCGCTCCGTGAATGCCTCTGTGGCTACTGCCGCTCCGTGCAGTATTTTACTACCTGCTCTTTATATGCGTCCTCTGGACCTGATGGATCCACAATATTTATCCCATGCCCCTTTGAAGTGCTTCACAGTTTTGGACTTCACCACTTCCTCCGGAAGGGCATTCCAGGCATCCACCACTCTCTCCGTGAAGAAATTCTTCCTGACATTGGTTCTTAGTCTTCCTCCTTGGAGCCTCAGCTCGTGACCTCTGGTTCTGCTGATTTTTTTCTGTTGGAAAAGGTTTGTCATTGTCTTTGGATCGTTAAAGTTTTTCAAGTATCTGAAAGTTTGAATCATATCACCCCCTGCTCCTCCTTTCCTCCAGGGTGTACATATTTAGATTCTTCAATCTCTCCTCGTATGTCAACCGATGAAGACCCTCCACCTTCCTGGTCGCCCTTCTCTGTACCGCCTCCAACTTGTCCTTGTCTCTTTGTAGATACGGTCTCCAGAACTGAACACAGTACTCCAGGTGAGGCCTCACCAAGGACCTGTACAAGGGGATTATCACTTCCCTTTCTTACTCGATATTCCTCTCTCTATGCATCCCAGCATTCTTCTGGCTTTTGCAATCGCCTTGTCGCATTGTTTCGCCGACTTCATATCATTAGACACTATCACCCCAAGGTCTCTCTCCTGCTCCGTGCACATCAGCCTTTCCCCCCCATCGAATACAGTTCATTCGGATTTCCACTCCCAAATGCATGACTTTGCACTTCTTGGCATTGAATTTCAGCTGCCATATCTTCGACCACTCTTCCAGCTTCCTTAAATCCCGTCTCATTCTCTCCACTCCTTCCGGCGTGTCCACTCTGTTGCAGATCTTAGTGTCGTCCGCAAAAAGACAAACCTTACCTTCTATCCCGTCCGCAATGTCGCTCACAAAGATATTGAACAGGACCGGTCCCAACACCGATCCTTGCGGTACACCACTTAAAACCGCTCTCTCTTCAGAGAAAGTTCCATTTACCATCACGCATTGTCTTCTGTCCGCAACCAGTTTGCAATCCAGGTCACCACTTCGGCACTCACTCCCAAGCTTTTTGTTTTATTCACCAGTCTCCTGTGCGGAACCGTATCAAAAGCTTTGCTGAAATCCAAGTAGATGACATCTAGCGCTCTTCCTTGATCCAATTCCTTGGTTACCCAGTCGAAAAGTCAATCAGATTTGTCTGACAGGATCTTCCCCTGGTGAATCCATGCTGCCTCTGGTCCATCAATTCTCCGGACTGTAGATATTTCACTATTCTCTCTTTCAACAGTGACTCCATTACTTTTCCCACCACCGAAGTGAGGCTAACCGGTCTGTAGTTACCAGCCTCTTCTCTGTTCCCACTCTTGTGAAGCGGGACCACCACCGCTCTTCTCCAATCACTCCTCGGCACCACTCCCGTTTCTAGGGATCTATTGAACAGGTCACACAGCGGACCCGCCAGCACATCTCTGAGCTCCCTCAGAATCCTTGGATGAATCCCATCAGGCCCCATGGCTTTGTCCACTTTCAGATTCTTTAGGCTCTTCCCATACATTTTCTACTGTAAAATGATTTTCATCTATTCACTACCCTCCAGCTTCTTGTGGTAGAAATGGTCCTTATCAGGGTCTTCTTTAGTGAATACAGAGCTGAAGTATTCATTTAATATTTCTGCCATTTCTTCGTCTCTCTCCACACATTGATCATTTCCACCTTTCAATTTCACTATACCACTATGGACTTTTCTCTTTTCGCTGATGTATCTGAAAAATGTTTTGTCACCATTTTTTATCTCCTCATTCCAAATAAAAGAACAGAATGTGGTGGTCCAGTCTCTGACATCTTCAGGGTATCCACAATCTTCCAATAAGGAATACTTTTTTCCCATATAAGAAACTGTTCTATCAAAGGAGACCCCTACCGTTCATACCAAACTTACAGAGCTCCTACATATCAACCGCTGAGGCCTCAGTCTCAACCACTTCAGCAAAGAGGGCAAAGACCACAAAAACCCCACAATAACCACCACCCCAAAACCACAACAGGGTTTTTCAGCGATACTCGGCTACAGCCATTACATGTTGGGGGCAGACTAACCTTTTTCTCCTAGGCATGGTCCATGATCACATCAAACAGTGGGCTCTCAAGATCAAATCTCAGGGTTATCGATTGGATTTTGAGTATCTTCCCCTAATGCCTTACCAAGTGGGGCCCGCAAGGGTCCCTTCCCAGATTCCCTTGTTGAAGCAGGAAGTGCAGATCCTTCTCTGGCAAAAAAGCCATTGGCAAACTGCTGCATTCTCCCAATTACTCCCAATATTTCCTCATTCCAAAAAAGTTGGGAGGTCTTCAGCCCTCCTTTGATTGTCACCACCCGTGGGAGTAATATTAGGGATAGATTAGTACATGCACACTTACAAGAATGATGAACTGATATATCGGAGCTTGTCACTTCAAATGTGGACAATGCCAGTATTGTAAGAGCACAATTGAGGGTATATTTTGGGTAGATCCTGTTACAGGATATAGAATAAAAAGGAAATTTCACACAGAGTGCAGCTACATACATGTGCATGAGTTAATATGTCCATGTCCAAAAGTTTATGTAGGACGGACTACCCTATGTCAGCAAAATTAAATTAACAGGAGGCATTTTGAATTTTTACTTTGAAAACAGTCTCCTAGCGGTTTGAATGAAGCTCTTGATTTTACAACGCTATTGTGAATGGATTGCCCGTGGATGCAAGCTTAATCGTCCCCTAACAATTGGTTGTTTCAGTTTACTATGCCCGTGATTGGCTAGTTCGATGACTACGAATCTAAACCCATCTATCTCCAAAGAGGCGTACCCCAAGGATCCTCTCTTTCCTCGACCCTCTTCAACATATACCTTCTTCCCCTCTGCCAACTCCTCTCTAACCTTGACCTTACCCACTATCTCTATGCGGATGACATACAGATACTCATCCCCATCACAGATTCCCTAGCCATCACACTTAAAAGATGGGAAAACGCACTTGCATCGATAAACAGCCTCCTCACCAGCCTTAACCTAGCCCTCAATGCCTCCAAAACAGAGCTCCTCTTAATTTCACCAACTCACCACAACATTAGTACCCCCCCCCCCACCCCCCCAAAATCACTCCTCACAGTATGCGCGAGACCTAGGTGTCACAATCGATAATCGCCTCAACCTCCAAAAATTCATCAGCTCAACTATGAAAGATTGTTATTTTAAACTTAACACCTTAAAAAAGCTCAGCTCTCTACTCCACCTTTGCGACTTCCGGACAATACTGTAAGCTACTATTCTTTCCAAAATAGACTATTGTATTTCACTCCTACTTGGTCTACCCAAAGCCTATATTAAACCCCTACAACTCCTTCAAAACGCAACAGCCAGAATACTTACCAATACATGCAAATTTGACCACATCACCCCCATTCTCAAAGACCTGCATTGGTTCCCCATCCACCATCGTATAATATACAAAGCACTTACCATCGTACATAAAACACTACACAACCAGAACATATACCCTGAATGAAAGACCGTATATACTTCCACACATCGAATAGACCCACCAGGTCATCATATAAAGGTACCCTCCACACCCCCTCTCCAAAACAACTGCACCTCCTCTCCACCAAAGACCATGCCACCCGAACTCAGACTTGAGCAATGCGTGCAGAAATTAAAAAAACAAACCCCCCCCCCCCCCTCAAAACATGGCTATTCAAGAAAGCCTACCCTTAAACCTTTCGCATCCCATCCTGCGTATCCCTTTCCCCTCTCGACCATCACCAGCTAATACCCCCTGCCCACCCTTTCTCCTGCCCACCTACCTCAGCTATGTTGAACAAAACTACCGAATGCCCTTTTCACCCAAACAGACACCGCAGATATTCGCTACGTAAAACACTTTATTTAATTATTTAATTATTTATTTATTTATTTAAATTCTTTTAATATACCGATGCTCAAGACCAAGTCTTATCATACCGGTTTACAATATTACTAGAGGGAAAAACCAATTAACAACGATATACAAGGCAAAGTTACAAAAAACAGGGAGCATAAACATGGGCGTTAGAAGAGAAGAAGAAGATCAGACGAGTACAATTGGAGAGCCATGTAACAAAATAGTCAGCGAACAATTGATTACATATAGAGTATCTGAATTTTTTGACGGGAAGAATTGTCCTAGGCAGTTTCTAGCACAAAATTCTGTGGGTGACTGATCAGAGGAGGTAAAACGGGGGGGGGGGGGCAGGGACACTAACACATTACTTGTAAATAGTTTTCATATGTTATATTCTCTGTTTTAATTTAGAATGTCTTATTTATGCCTCTCTGCTTTGCCATTATGCATATTTGTTCATCATCTCCCAGTTCTCTCTGCCTTGTTTATTGTAACTGCCTTCAACACTTAGTCTCCCCCTTGTTTGATGTAAACCAGCATGATGTCCCTGACAAATGTCAGTAAAGAAAAGCCTTAAATAATAGTAATAATAATAGTTTGTATTTACCTGCACAGTATATATACCTGTTGATTTAAGACAATATGGCATCCATGGAACAAATGAAGTAAAGCCGATGATGTAGTTTGGGTATCGACTGAATGAAGATTAACATCCCCTGAGGAAAGACTGTTTTGTATCTGAAACATGGCCTCGTTGGGAGGGCAGTAAGCTTTTTTTTCATGTTAAATATTTCTCTTTGAATTATGGAGTTTTCATAGAGTGGATTACAATTATAACTCTCTCATGGTAGATGTTTGCAAAAACTCATGTACCAATTTTTTTAATTATATGTACATTTTTTAAGTGCTTATAAAAAAATATTTAATGTCAGATGTTGTACATGCTAAAGCATATTAATGTTTTTGGATGGAGGTCTGATGGTTGATGATTAAAAAATTAAAATTATTACCGGGTGCTAATGTTTGAAGATATGAAACATGCCACCTCGTCTGAGACTTTAACTTTTTCATTGTTTGAGTAGCATTTTTTTCAATTTAAAATTCCTTCAAAAAAATAATCACTGAGGCATTTAGATTTGGAAAGTGTTGGAGATTGTATTTGGTATTGATATTGTAACACCTTTTCAGTGGAAATTACTGTGTTTGTGGTATATGAATGTCTATCGGCTTTCCCCCTTTATCTTGTTTAAAAGCCACGCTATCTCATTTTTAAAGGTTAGTGCAAGCAACCTGGTTGGTTAAGGTGGAGCCCATCCTTTTGGAAAAGTCCCCCCCCCCCCTTCCCCAAAATGAAGTCCAGTTCCTAACAAATCTAAAACCTTCTCCCTTACACCATTCTCTCATCCATGCATTAAAACTTTGGAGCTCTTCCTGCTTCTGGGGTCCTGCAACTGATACTATAACTGATTTTAATGATAATTTACAGATTTCTAATAGAAGGTCTGCAGTTTCAGTTTGCAGTTCTTTCAGCACTCTGGGATATTTACCATCTGATTAGGTGATTTGCTGCTCTTTAGTTTGTCAGTTTGTCCTGTTACATCTTTAAGGTTCATTGAGATGTGTTTCAGTTCCTCTGAATCATCACTTTTGAATGTCACTTCTGGCATGGGTATTTGCCTTACATTTTCCTCATTAAAGACACAAGCAAAGAATACGTTTAATCCGTCTGCTATGGCCTTGTCCTCCCTTAGTGCCTCTTTCACACCTCAATCACACACACTTTACAGGAAACCTGCCTTTTTTTTTTTTTTTTTTAAACTCCCGATACATTTGCATAGCTTTAGTTTACTGCATCAGGAATTTTAAAAAATTTAATTTGAGTGTTAGAACCATGCACTGAAATCAAGCTCATTGTGTTTTAACATTCATTTTCCTGCATTGACCTGTAGGTATTTTGAAATGATTAGTTCGTGGATGTCAGCCAATGGTTTTAGTTTTAAATTTACAGTAAACTACGATTTTTGTGATTGGGCAGGAAATTACAACCAGAGGATGTTTTATCTTCTGGGAAATTGGTTTAATCAATTATGAATGAAGTATGAAATCTTGTATTTTATTATATTTTAGGTTAACATTGAAGCCACAGAGTTGCAAAATTAACGTTTATGAGTTTTGTCTGCTTAGGTATTTTAATCCCATTGTCTAGTTTTAATTACGATAGGTGCCCCAAATATAATGAATTACAATAATCTAAGGTTCTTTAATGCAGATCTTCAACTGGTTCAGAATGCAGTGGCTAAACTGATTACTGGATCTAATATTTTTGGTAAGATCTTCCCCTAAATTAAAGGAACTTTATTGGTTGCCTGCCCAACAGCAGGTTTTATGCAATACACTTTGAAGATTTTCATTGTCTGGCCAAGCTATTCAAAATTATGAGCTAGATTGCTCTGTATGCTCATCTGCAAATAATTTGTTATACTTTTTTCTTTTTGTGAGGTTAATCTACAAGAAACACGATCAAGGGCATTTTCTGTAACCATTTCTGTGGAATACCTTACCAGAGAAGCTGTGTGATGAAGTAGATTATTTAATAATCTAGAAACAAGATAAAAATGCTTTCTAAACAAGCTTTTGATTGAGTGCTTTTATCTTAATGCAGCAATTTTGAATACCTGTACCAGTTAAGAATATTTTGTGTGGTGTTTTGTTTTCGCTTTGTGTGTTCATTATGAGTGTTTTATGGTTGTATCATCATTGGTTATGTATTTGGATTTTGCCGAATATAAACATGCTATATAAATAATTGTCCTATTGGGTGTTGCAGTGTGATGGCTTAAATTTTTTTTTTTGTTTTTTTTTCCAGTTTTGTTTGCTATATTAAAATCTTTTTTAAAAGACTTGAAAAATAAACTGAAAAATATTTGGCATATAATATGGAATAATAGATTTTTCAAGTAAGAAAGATGAGGCATACAAGCATGACACAGCCAGGCCCATCAAAAGCTGCTTTCCATCTCAAGTGGAAATGTCTTATTACTCAGTGAAGAATCTTCAGTTTTTCCTAATTGGGGAAAGACAATTCATTTGTCACAAGCTGAGAACATCTTATTTTAATCCTTCCCCATTTCCCTGTATATTGGGTTGGTGCTTCTCAAACACTGCAGGCTATCCTAATTTTCATATCTTATACCAGGCTTCAGATCTAAAGACAGTAGCAGAGATCAAAGTATCTACAAATGTCTGTCCTGCTCCCAACAAATATGTCACTTTCTTACTCATAGAGCCCACAACTCTCCTGCATTAACGCACATGCCTACATTAGGCTTAAATGTTGAAAAATGTGTGGGGTTTTTTTTTTGTTTTTTGTTGTTTTTTTTAACTCCAATGGATCTTTTCCAGAAGGATCTGTCAGCAAAGCATGTATGAGATGCAGAGGACTGCGATAGCACAAAGAAGGCAGGGATAGGAAAATTTTATAGAAAAATTCTTAGACAATGGAAGAGGGAGGGAGAGATATTTTATTATTTTTAAATTCTTTTTATGGCTCCAACCTTTCCTATTTGCACCAGCAACTGTTCTTCCTTCTGGGCCCAACACAGGGGCTTCCAAAACTCCCCCAGTCTAAGGCTGCCGTTGCTCTTTCTGGCCCCTGGACCTACAATGCTTCTCCCTGCCCTATTGACTGCTATTCTTTTCGGCCCCAGCCCACCACTGGTCCTCCTGTCCTGGGGCTGTCCTTGCATCTTCCCTCCTCCCTCCCTGGCTCTGGCTCCTCTGCCTGGCAGTACATGCTAAATTTTAGTGCTCTGGGTTTTTTTCCAGTCCTGCAAGAAGGTATAATATCAAATTCAGATACTCTTAATATTTTAGGTTCGAAACAGTGTGGCTTGATCTGTTTGCTGCTTCCCACAAAAAAATCAACTCAGGAATTAACTATACTTGAATTTTTACAGTACTGCTAATATGCTGGATAAGTATTTTTTTTTTCTGTATAATGTGCTCAAAAAAGTAATCTAAGTAACATTCTAATGAACCTCTAGTGTAGGACTTTCCATACTTTTATCCAGTGTGTCCCCATTTTAGCCCTTGAAAATTCACATGACCCTAGTGGACCATCAAAACAATTTAGATGGGGTGTGTTTCCCCTCTAACAATCACTCCGCTCTAATCTTCCCAGCATTCCACTTGGTCCTCTCTCTCTCAACCTCCATTCCTTCCAGAGGACCTCTCTTAATTTCCTCCCCTCCTCTCTCAACCTCTGCCATTCCAGCTGATACCTTCTTACATCCCCCAGTTCCTCTCACCTCCTTCAGCCCATTTTGCATTCTCTAGCTGATCTTTTTCCTTTATTTGGATTTTATATACTACTTGAAAAACCCCAACTGATCCTCTCCCACTCGTTCCATCCCCTCCTCACTCTCATCTTCATTCATTCTCTCACTCCTTTTCTCTCACAACCCACCCCAGCTCCTTTTTTACATCCCCCAGTCAATCCTCTTTCATTACACCAGATCCCTCGCCAGCTGATTCAACCCACTCCTTCTTATTCCTCTAACAAACAGCCCCTTCTCTAAACATCCCACTAACTAGAGTCAGTGGGTCCCCGAGCAAAAGGTGGATGGCAATTGGTAGGGGCAACATTTGTCTCTTGGGTAGATCCGGTGGTGGATGAGGAGAGAGTAGCCATAGCAACCTCCATCAGCCAGTGTGCACTCAGTCCTCCCCTCTCCTTATGGCTGGTCCTAAGCCTGATGGTGATCTGCAAACTGCAACAGCATTAGTAATGAGTCAGCATGGGGCCTGTGAGCCAGGGCAAGGTCACATGCTCTGCAGTGGTCTTGATCCCACCTCTTACAAGGCTTCCTGATCTATGAGGGCAGAACCACCCTAGGGCTTATGAGTGCATGCTGACTTCCACTATTAATGCTGCTGGTGCCTTTTAACCCCAGCTGAAGGTTTTCTGACTTCATTTGGGATCCTGGCCCACAGTTTGAGAAGCTTTGCTCTAGTGACAAGTCATTCTAAATATTTTATTTATTTATTTCTTTTATATACCGACGTTCGATCGAGATATGGGACTAGGTTGCAAATGTTTAATTGCTCTGTTATTTCTCTCATAATTGCTTAGTTTACTATTTTTTGTTTGCTTGTTTGTTTTTTATTAATTTTACTAGTATGCTAGTTAAAATAAATTATTGCAGGCTCTGTCACTGCCCTTAGTACATGGACTCTGAGGTACAGGTTGTTTTCTCCATATTGATGTCAATTTTTGTCAAACAATCTCAGCTGGTTAAAGATGTCTGCTGTGAAAAGTGCATAGTATGGGCTTTGTACTCTGCTTTCACATTACTATGATGCTCTTCTCCTACAAACAACAGATAAGGGCCAATTTGACCCATCTAGTCTTCCCAGCTGTCGTCTTCATTGGTTGTCTATCACTTTGGCTAGATGGGCATATAAGTTCCCATCCATAAATCAACACCAGATTCCCCCCCCCCCCCCCAAGTCTTTTACTTAACCTCTGACCCCTGTTAATATCAGTGTCTTCTATATCTGGCCAAGCATGTTTAAATTATGTTACAGTGCTAGCTTCCACTATCTCTGCTGGTAAGCTGTTCCAAGCCTTGTCATTTTCTTCTTTTTTTTTTTTTGTTTTTGTTTTTTTCGCATTCCATATTTGATCAGACATCTAGGCCCCTTCCTATGGTTTAACACCTTGTTACCTCTTAGACAACCACCTCATTCCTCCTTGAACCTCTGCCTTTCCTTGTATACTCCTCCTGTGTATGCTTTTCTTTTGAGTTTTCTTTTGGTTTTTTTTAATGCTTATTGTAGACTGTCACTGGAATTAAATTATAAATTTGATGAAATCCACCTTGAGACTAGATTGCCAAAGGCAAAATATCAAATGTGTATAATAAATAATCCAAACAGCCATGAAAACTAGTGAAGCTGTTGTCTGAAACACCCAGCCATCCCATGCTTATTGATGTTAGGGTTATAATCATGGCCACACTATGCTGGTTACCTCAGCCTTCTTTGAAGCCTGATGCAGATGTACCACCACTCTATACCCACTGGGTTGTAACTAAATATATAAAAGAAAAATGTATATAAATTTTCCCAATACAGTGAATAGAGATGGACATAGAGAGAAGCTACCCACAGGCAGCAGTTTTTGCACACTGACATTTTGTCACCACAGTGATACTGTAAGTGGAATTGGGGATGTGAACATAGATAGCTATTGCCTAAGTCCTGTGCAGCTAATCTAACTCCAGGCCACTCTGAGATATGTAGTCCAGTCCTGGTTAGCCAATGTCATTCTACTGTCTGGATCATGTTTTATAGAATATAATGAGATGGGAATTTAAGAACCCCCCCCCCCCCCCCCAGAACTATATGGAAATCTTGTGGCATGGTGTTCTGGTGTTCTGCAAGAAAAAATAGGAAAGCCGTCACTGCTGTGTCATCAGGTGACAGAATTAGCTGATCTGAAAGGAAATCTATTTTATGTTTGAATAGACTTTAGAAACATAGAAATATGATGGCAGAAAAAGACCATATAGCCAATCTAATCTGCCTATCCATCCAATTTATCTAGCCCTTACAATTGCTATCACTCCCTCAGAGATCCCCTATATTTATCCCATGCTTTTTTGAATTCCGATACCATTTTTGTCTCCACCAACTCTACTGGGAGGTTGTTCCATGCATCCACTACTGTCTGTAAAGAATTTCCTTCTGAGTCTACCTCCTTTCACCCTCATCCCATGACCCCTCATTTGCAAGCCTCCTTTCTGTGCATGGAAAACTTTGAGTAAGACAGAGTTGAGGCTTGTTCATTTAATCTGCATGGTAAATTCAAGGATGTATGGGATAAATGCAGGGGATCTCTGAGGGAGTGATGGGAATTGCAAGGAATACATAAATTGGACAAATGGGCAGACTGAATTGACTGTGTGGTCTTTTTCTGCTGTCATGTTTTCATGTTTCTATGGGCCTTAATTGACAGCTATCTGGGATTTCCCCCCCCCCCCCCCTAATTTTATATATCCACCTCTTAACTCAGCCCAGCCATCATATTGACAGTCTTCAGCCAGAGGCCACAATCCTGCTGGAACCTGGCTAAAGTGGACCCAACATCTAGTGACTTGGTTTCATCACTGAGCAGTTAAGAATCCTCCCCAGGACTTGTGAATGCTGCCTCTGTAGCATCCTCAGCCCCAGCCAGCCTGGAAAGTAGAAGCTAGTCCCAGGAATCAGGCACAGGCCCTTCACATGGCAGTGCACATCACTGCCACTGAACCACAAGGCTAGCCCTGTAAAAATTTATGTTAAGAATCTAGGATATTTGTCATAGAGCTCTCAAATACAGCATCCCACTGGACTGGGCATGGATAGCAGTCTAGGTGCCCCAGACTGATGATGAATTGAAATTTAATCAAGGCAATTGTTCAGGTCCAGGTTACACATTTATCCTGTAAATATTTACTTTGTGTATGTGTGAAAAACAGTTTTGTGACACTTGAGCACTGGTGTTGCCTACACTGGTAGTACATTGAAGAGTGAACTGTTGTTCCAAGAGGTCTCTCCTCCATAGTGCATCCAAAAATAGTTAGCTAGAAATTCTAGCTTAATTTTAAAGTATTAAATTAGCAAACTTAATGCATTTTCATTTTTTGCCATTATTGTATTCTCTGAAACATCAGCTGGCATTGTATTTGCAGTGGTAATTTTTGTAAAAAAAAAAAAAAAAAAAAAAAAAAAGGAATGGACCTTAAGGATTCCTGTACTTTGCTGGGCACCTCTTGTATTTTTCTCATTTTCCTCACTTCTCCTCTCTGGTAGCACAAGATAAGCATTTTCTCCTTACTCCGGTTTGGCTTTAGTTCAGTTTATTTACTTGATCAATTGCCTATTAAACACATCAAAGTGATTTACAAACAATAATACATAGTAACATATATCATACAATATACATAAATTTAAAAAATTTATATTCCACCTTTTGTGACATTCAGGTACTATAAGTGTTCCCTATCCCCATAACATCTGTAATTTAAAGCAAGGGATCATCAAAGAAATAAAAAAAAAATAATGCAGTCTAGATACACTTTAGGGCGGCATTCAGTCAGTGCCAAATGCCTGGTTTTAGAGCTAGGCTTTAACTCCCTTCCTGAATCTTAGATAGCTATTCTCTTGACAGAGTTCCAATGGCAAAATGTTTCACAGAGAAGGAGCCAGGTAATAAAAGATGTATGACACGTTCATTCAGCCTAATTGCTGATGGACTGGCAGATCCAGCTAAGAGGAGCAGAGTGTTTGAATGGGTTTATAAGGAGACAACAAATCTGCCAGATGCTTTAGACAGCCCCTACATAACACCTAAAAACCATAGGAAAGATCTTAAATATTACTCTAGACACAATAAGTGTAGTACTCTAGCCAGTAAAGAGGTTGTGGGCATATTTCATTGCCCCAAAAAGTAATCTACATGCAGTACTTTGAAGCAACTGGAGGATTTTGAGGGATACTGCTTTAATAATTTGATATAGCGCACGTTTGAGATTAGTGTGTGGACTTACATTTCAAGGTTTCCCCCCCTGCCGAAAGGACATAATTGGCAAACATAGCATGTGTAGAAAAATAAGTTATGGACAACAGTTGAAATTTGATGTTCTATAGTAAGCTTGGAAACTACTTTGATCTTTAAGATTGATACTCACTCCAAAATAGATGGGGGAATTGTGATAGAGTAATTTCTCCTTTTTTGAGGATTCACTTTCAGCTTATGTTTGGCCAACCAGGAAAAGACAGCCTTTAATTAGGAATTTAAATTGCTTAAATCATCTCTTTGTAATGAGTTTCTTCTTTTTTGCGGATAACATTCAACTAATGACTTACCTTGACTAATTCCAAGATTTTAAGTTAGTCATTAAGGGCGTTGGGTAGAGGTTGAAGAACATAAGAGCAAGAACCAGTCCTTGGAGGACTGTATGTAATAGCAATCTGTTTTGGGGTTTTTTCTTTTGAGAGGTTGGAGCCTCAGTTTACTCAGTAAGTACAGTCAAGTCAGTCAAAAAAAAAAAAAAAAGTTAAACCAATATAAAATTTACCGTCTGATCATAGTGCCTATCATCGGTTGGACTAGTCTTAAATGGTTGATTGAACTGAATTTTGCTCTCATATCTAAGAAGATAATGAGGGCATCTTTACCCCCATCAGCTTTAACATGGATTTCATATGTGATTGCAAGCAAAGCTGATTTTGAGCAGAAAGACAACATTTTCGATTGCTTTAGAGACAAGTGGTAATTTGGAAGCAGTTCTGTAATTAATATTTGCAGGGTCCAAACTGTTTCTTTCGCAAAGAGCGAACCCTTGCGTGTTTTTTTTTTTTGTGTTTTTTTAAACAAAGATGGAACTAGGCCTAGCCCCAGGTTGATATTAATCATAGTGGAAAAGATATGGGCCCAGACCAAGTCTTGGTTCTTGATCAGTTTAGATGACAAAGGATCCAGTGGGGAAGTGCAAGAGCCAATGGTTTGAAACAGTACGAGTTGAGTGAGTACCAGTACATCAACTTGAAGCTGTATAAAACTCTTCCATAAAATTATTTAGTGCTGCAGACTAGCTGTTTTTTTCCCCCCTTGAAGGACAGGGTGGGGGTGGAGCTGTCTTCCCTGTAAAAAAGAGAAACTCTCCACTCCCAAAAAGGAAAAGATTCTTCAATGTCTCTTTTTTTTTTTTTTTTTTCCCCCACCTAGAGAAGAGACTTTTCCAAGGCATCCACAGCAACCCTACAGAAAGAAAGGAGAGCACCACAGCTTCTCCAAACTCATCTCTCCACACGCTGGCCTCTATGGGGTCACTATTAAACCCAGGACTCTAAACCACAATGGCACATCCCATTGGGAAATGCTTAAATAGTAGGATCTATCTGCTACTCTCACAAATACTCATATGTCCTTTCTACAAGAGATATATCTCCAATGGGTTCTTACTGACAAAAATGCTTAGTACATCTGGCACAAAAATCTATATTAAAGTGGTGTGTGTGTGTATATTATTATTTTTATTTTTTTTTTGCTTATGATGAAAATATTTAGATTTAGTTATATTTAGATTTTCAAATAACTTGATAATTGTCAGGTATTCCATCTGCTTGGTGGGGGCAAGACAAGATCAAATGTACATGTTTATATCCAGTTGTATCCAGTTGACAGTTGACAATTCATAAAAAGAAAAACATATATACAATTTAAAAAAAGGGATGCTCTACATGCTGAAAGAGTAAAGCCATGTCTGAGGTTTCTAAAACGTAATAAGTATGTAAGAATATAAGATATATATCATGCTCGGTCAGACCATCCAGCCCAGGATCCACTTTCTGATAGTGACCAGTCAAAAGTACCTGGCAGATCCCAAAGTTAGATGCAATCCTTGTTGCTTATTCCAGAGATAAGCAGTGGCTTTCCCAAGTCAACCAGGCTAATTGTTTATGGACTTTTTGTCCAGAAATATTTCTAATTCCCTTTTAATCCCAGCTATGCTAGATGCCTTGATCATATCTTCCAGCTACAAATTCCACTGCTTGATTGTGCATTGAGTGACAAAATATTTTCTCTGATTTAGCTTAAAAACTAGTTTCATGGAGTGTCCCTTAGTCTTAGGGTAAGTAAACCATCCCCTATTGACTTGTTCATCTCACTCATGACATAATTAACCTTTATCATATTCTCTCTTTTACCTCTTCTCCAAGCTGAAGAGCCCTAACTTGTTTAGCATTTCTTCAAAAGGGAGCTGTTCCATCCCCTTTATCATTTTTGTTGCCCTTCTCTGTACCTTTTCTACTTCCACCTTTTTTTTTTTTTTTAGATGAGGGTGACTCGAAGTGTACACAAATCTCAAGGTGTGGTCATACAATGGATCAATACAAAGGTGGCATCATACTGTCTCTGATTTTATTCTCCATTCTTTTCTAAATCATTCTTAACGTTCTATTTGCTTTTTTTAACCACTGCCACACACACAGCTGAGGATTTCAATGTATTGTCCACAAAGACTCAAAGATCATTTTCCTAGGTGGTGATTCCTAATAAGGAACCCAGCATTGTGCACATATAGTTAAGATTATTTTTCCTTATGTGGATCACTTTGCACTTTTCAACATTAAACTTCATCTGCCATTTAGATGCACGGTCCCACAATCTCGCTAGGTCCTCCTGCAAATCTTCACAGTTTGATTGTGTTTAGTAACTTTGAAGAATTTTGTTTCATCTGCAGGTTTGATCATCTTGCTTGTTGCTTCCTTTTTCCAGATCATTTGTGAAGATGTTAAACTGCACAGGTACCAGTGCAGATCCCTGGGGCATGATGCTGTTTACCTTTCTGCATGAGGAATATTGATCATTTAGTCCTACTCTTTTTCCTAGCTTCTAATTGGTTACTACCTCCTGTGACTGTCCCATTACTTTTTAATTTCCTAAGATATCTCCCATGAGAGGCTTTCTCAAATACCTTCAGAAAGTGACATTAAAAAAAATGGTTTCACTGGCTGACTGTAAAGAAAGATTGTTTTCTGTTGTTGTTTTGAATACATTCAAGTTCTGCAAGAGGTACTATGGGTGGATAAGTTCAGTTTCAGAGGGCTGGAGGTATCCCAGTGCTGTGAAGAAAACATTTTCTTTTTATAAAAGGTTTGCTTAGGTAAAGAAGACTTGAAATCCCTGAATGAATTTAGTTTCAGAAGTCTTTTAGAATTACATCTACAGTGCTTGGATTGACCACTGTGGTAATAGGATACTGGTCTTAATAGACCCTTGGCCTGACCCAGTTTGGCAAATTCTTATGTTCTTACACCAATTATCTATAAATTCTTCTTTTTTTTTTTTTTTCATTTTTATTTGACTGCATTGTAGTTTGTTATTGGAAAGGGAAGTCTTGCTTGCCTGTCTTACTAGAAAGCTGTTTTAGCAATGACTGGGTAGATTCTCTTCCTAGTCGTTAGTGCCCCTCTACCACATCCTGTGGCAGCACAGCAGAATCTGCTTGGAACCACCCACTAAAAGAGAGCAAAAGGAGAGAGCTGCTGGTTTCCTTCTAGAGCTCCAAACCAAATGATTCCTGGCTCTGCCAGAATGCAAGACTGAACTGTGGCTCGGTCACTTCCATGACTGTGGCACAAGTTCTCTCTTGGCTCTGAAATATGCCTCTAGTGAAACATTCTCCTTTTCCTTTCAGATGTGTTCACTCTCTTCTGCTGCCTTGTTTATGGTCTGCTAGTGGTATCACAATATATTGGCCAGTTCATCCTTGGCTCATTTTTATTCTGTCCTGCTTGAAACATCTTTTGGTCAGATGTATTGAGCTTCCCCCCCCTTCCCCCCAAATAAACACACAATGCCAAGCGAGGGTCCTAAAATACTGGAATAGATTTCAAGAAAAGACTAGGCAGGGGCTGCAAATTCATCAAGGAACAGGGGTTACCGAAACTTGTGTGTCTTGCTGATTGAATGTAGATTCATCAAAACTTTTTTTTTCCTTGTAAAAATTGTTACAAGTTTGTTTTTTTTTTGTTTGGTTTTTTTTCCAATGAAAATGTTTAGTGAGGATAACCAATGCAAAGCAGGGGCAGCTTTTACAGTGGATCAAAACTTACTGGTGATGCAGACTTCTTTCTCCCTCTGCAGATGATAAAATGAAATCACGCTCTGGACTGCTAGTTTGAGCTGCCAAGGATTTGATAAGGGATCTTTAATTGTGCGCTAGCTTGTGTTGATGTGTTAGAAGACTTGTTGCAGTAACTAGCTCTGCTACAAGGATTTAGTCTTCTAATTACCTTACTCACCATGGAGAGCTGTGTCTGAAATTGGGGAAGGAAGTGGCAAAATGGAGCTCCCTGGCCTGTGTTCTAGTTCCTCCTTGATGATGGAGCAGAGACGGATGAATCATCAGGTTCAGCTGACAGAGCTGGAATTTCTCGCCTTGCTGTAACACACTCAGAAGGGGGACGAATAACGAAGAGGCATTTTTGAAGTGGTGGCTTTAGGTTTAACAAGCCTCTTCATTTTCCCCTTCCTTGGGGATGTGTTTTCTTTCTTCCCTTCCAGTAGACAAGGTAAGGGGCAGGTTGGTTCTATAAGGGCTGAATCAGTTTTCATTTCAGACCTGGGTATTGTGTTGTGTTTTTTCCAGGAACTCTTAATAAGGATGCTAGACATAGGCAGGGATAGGGTGTGGTACATTTGTGAGATAGGAGATCTCCTGAAGCTCAGGAGCCTCCAGTCTTGTTCTGTTTCTCAGGTAGGTCTCACTGTCTTTCTTTGCCTCTTTTGCCCAGCTGTAATTTGGTAGGAATAAAAAATAAATACTGATCCTTTTCTGCTATCCTGTTGAAATGGTTTTGCTGACTTGCTCCTGAGGAAGCTGCATGTGTGTTTCTAGATTATTAAATTGTAAAACCTTTGACTGAAAAATGCTGGGTAATTCCAAATTGGTTTCAGTTGTTACTTGTTAGTACTCGGGCACAAAAACCGTGTGACACCAAAGGACTGAAGTGTAGAATTTTTTTTTTTGCAGATTATTTCTAGCTCTAGTCCTTTGCACATAGATCAGGGCAATGGATGCATGGCCAACAAAACAGTTTTCTCTTGATATTTTTTTTTCTGTTTTCGAATTCTATGTCATTTGAAAGTCTTCTGAACCTTTTTCAACACACAGTGGTATAAGTAGGAGCTGGTATGACTAGAAAATATGTCCACATCGGACAGAATTATCTTTAAAATTAGTTGTCCCCCTTTTGAATATAATTTTTTATGTTTCTATTTTACATATTACAATGAATGTTTGTTTCCTTTTTGCTGACTTTATTATACAAGTTCAGCCTGTATGAAAGGTGGTATTAATTTGTAGCTGTTAGGAAAATCAAATCATCCCATCAGTTACCAACTTCCTGAAAAGACGTGAATGGAATTATAGACACATCTTGCCCAACAGTATGTCCCTACTGTACATAAAGAAAATGTGACTGGTTGGCCTGTTAACAAACCCTTTCAAATTTCATCTCTAACTTGGAGAAAATGTTGGCATCTTGGCAAACTGAATATGACCTCAGATGCCAGTGTCCAAGGCATTGAGCACATTCTGGTGGATTGCAGAGAATCAGGAAGGCTGATAATTGTGGGACTGGGCTTCTGAATATAGCAAAAAGTGTTGTCCTGTCCCTGATTTGCAAATCCTTCTGGCTACCCACTTCAGAATCTGGTGTGCTCTGTACCAGCCTCGAAATTGTTGCCATCTTGTAGAGTCCCTCTACAGGGCAGAGATTGCAGTGGGAGATAATTTGGGTTTTCGTAGCCAGTCCTTTGCAATTGCATTGCTACAGTTGTTAAGAACATAATATGCAATACTGGGTCAGACCAAGGGTCCAACAAGCCCAGCATCCTGTTTCCAACAGTGGCCAGTCCAGGCCATAAGAGCCTGGCAAGAACCCAAAAACTTAGTCTATCCCATGTTACCGTTGCTAGTAATAGCAGTGGCTATTTTCTAAGTCAGCTTAATTAATAGCAGGTAATGGACTTCTCCTGCAGTATTTACTGTTCCTGCAGTATTTACAAATGTGTAGATATTTATATTAAAGCCCCAGACAGTCTTAAAATATCACCTGTTCTGCTTCTTGGTCTTGTTGACTCCTCCTTTTCTTTTTACTTCAGTGGCAGCCTCTTGATTTGCTTTGCTTGGATTTCAGCAAACCATGGAGCAATACAGAGGCATTATGATATTCTCTGTTTTATTCTCCATTCCTTTCCTAATTATCCCTAGTATTTTATTTGCTTTCTTGGCTGCTGCTGCACATTGAGCAGAATATTTCAACATATCAACGATGATGCCGAGATACTTTTCCTGAATGGAGACTCCTAATGTGAAACCTTGCACTGTGTAGCTATAATTTGGGTTACTCTTCCATAAGTTCTTGGAGGAGAAGTCCATTAACTGCTATACTCAAGTTGACTTAGGGAATAGTCACTGTTATTATTGGCATCAGTAGCATGGGATCTACTTAATGTTTGGGTACTTGCCAGGTACTTGTAGTCTGGATTGAACACTGTTGGAAACAGGATCCTGGGATTGATGGATCCTTGGTCTGACCCAGTATGGCAATTTTTTATGTTCTTAAGGGCTATGTTTCACTTTTATGCCCAACAAATATCATTATGCTTGGCGAATAATGGTTTTCTGTTGATACCATCTTTATACTGTGCCATCTTGGCAAGGTTCGAGACAGAGCAATTTCAATAGCAGGACCAAGATTCTTAATTGATGCCTAAATTGCTAAGGACAACTGACACCAAGTCCTTTAAAAGAGCATTAAAAACCTGGCTATTTATATCAGCCTTGGCACTACTTAGCCATGTTGATATTTGCAGATTCCAAACAATGTTTGTGTTTATCGATCATATTTTTATTTATTTTCATTATTTACTATGAATGTTTTTTAACCTTGTAAAATGCCCTGATCTCCCCAAGAAGGAAGATTTATAAAAACCTGTAAATAAATAAATCTAAGAAAGCTTGGTGTTCAAAGAATTGGCACCTGGGATTCAATGCTAAGAAACAGTCACACATTTGAGGTGTACAGTCCAAAGGAGTTGTATGTGATGGGTGGGGAGTTGTAGGGTGAGAGACTGTTGTGCATGGACGGTGAGAGAGACCTCGAGGTAATAGTGATGATATGAGGGTAGCAAAGCAATGTGACTAGGGCTGTAAGGATGCTGGGTTGCATAGAGAGGCATAACCAGCTGGGAAAAAAAAAGATAATGCCCTTGTATAAGCCATTGGTGATGCCTGTTCAGTTCTAGAGGCCATCTATTGAAAAGAATAGAAAGGATAGAAGCCGTCCTTAGGCAACCAAAATGGTTGGAGGTGGTCTGCATCGAAAGACGTATGAGGACCTAAATATGTACAGTATACCTTAGAAGAAAAGAGGGACAGGGGAGATATGCATACTTTTAAATATCTGAAAGTTATAAATGATACACTTAAAACCTTTTCCAATGGAAAAGGAGCTACAGAGGTTAAGGTTTGATTCTCCAAGGAGATAGGCTTGGGAGTAATGTGAAGAAATAGATTTTCACAGAAAGAATGGTGGGTGCCTGGAATGCCCTTCCAGAAGAGGTGGAAAAGACTGGAATTGTAATAGAGTTCAAAAAGGCATGGGATAAACAGAGGATCCCTGGTGGCTAGAGGATGGAAATGAAGAGCCTTTGTAGCCTTGTAACTTTTCTGCATGGGTCACCTGCACAGAGTGGCAGTTACAGCCCTAACCTTTTACTGGGAAGATTAGATGGACCATTTTGATCTTTATATGCCGTCATTTACTGTGCTAAAGAGGGCAGTTTTGAAAAGTGTTAGGTTAATATGTGTAACTTTGGGTGTTATGTGGTTAGAGCCAACTAGCTCAGAATTGACCTACACTTCCAGTAGATGTTCTGTTTAGCATGTTTAGGTCATAGTAACGGAATAAATGACCACAAGTTCCCCCAGTGTTTCATTTCATCCTCTTGCCATTGGGGATCCTCTGTGTTTATCCCGCACTCTTTTGAATTCTGTCATCGATTTTGTCCTCAACCACCTCCTGTGGGGGAGAAGGCTATGCATATATATTAAATTTTTAGGTGTACTGTATGTGCATAGCTTCTCCTGCCTAACCCTATCTGCTTATGTAGTAAGGGCAAAGAATATACCCGTGTACACTTGAGGTTCAACAAATAGGTGCTTAGAGGCAACAGCTGTGGAGAAAACCTTTTTTTTTTTTATATTAAATGCTACAAATAATATAAGGCAGCATACCTTATGAAGAGAGGCAGAGTGTCACGCAAGACGCACAGTATTAAGCTCTCTCTCTTAAATTATTTTACTGATAACAAGATACTATATAAGATTTACACGTATATTTCCAACCCCTAAACTAGGTTACACAATTGTTTAAATTTCTATGATTGGCTTTTTACTATTAAAAAAAAAAATCTAAATGGCTGTATGGAAATTCACCCTTGCTTTGTATGCAAATGCTATCTATGGGCCTGAAGTGCCCAGTACAAACTTGGTATTTCTAGAAATAACTTCTGTACCAGAAACTTTTCATCTAATACAGCACTTCTCCCCTTCTGCTGCGTCTGCCTGTCTAGCAAAAGCAAAGCACAAAACTAAAGCAAAAATGCTATAGCATACTTGTTAGTAAAAATCTTAGGACAAGAATAATGACTTCTTGTGTGACATGTCAAAAGTGTATCACTGCCTCTTTACCGCTCTTTATCTTTATTCCTGCAAGTCAGTACCTTTAACGAGTTTTCAAAAGCAAAGGATGATTTCCCTTTGAGTATTTTGCTTCTGGACAGCTTAGTGCAAATTGCACTCAATGTGTTTTATAGTCTGTCTTTTTTTTTTTTTTGTACTTTTTTTGATGATGGCCTCTTGTATTAAAGCAATCTCGATACATTAATCTGCTGTTCATGCTATAGCCCTGCTCTCAGTGGAACCTCTGCTTGGGGATCTGATAGAAATCGGCACAGCAGTGCCCTGATTTACCTAGATTCAGAAGGGGATAAAGAGGCTCATTTTCAGATCCCCCCAGTAAGCCTGTAAATTGATTTTCAAAGAATTTCTCGTGGAGTTTCCCTTTGAAAATCCCATAACAGCTGGTACCCCAAGGGTACTTTGCAGGCACAGAATAAAGAATGCATGGGGATTTATACCTGAGGAAAAGGTTGAAGGGCTCGGAGAGTAGGGATCGGGGGAGGCATCAATGTGCATAGTTTTTGCTTTTCAAAAATCTGTGCACTGTTTTTCTTGGAAGAAGCATCTGCAGAAAACTGAAGTGCAAATCTCTGCTAGTACATTTTCCCTAGACAGTTTTTAAAAGAATAGTACGTTTACTATTCGCAGACATATCTACCTGCAGAGAGGCAGACATATCTACCTGCAGAGTTCTGGAAATTGCCCCTTTGAAGACTTTGTATTTCTCTCTCATGAGCAAACATTATGAAACTGTAAGATTCATGGACCCTTGTTTCTATGGAACAGTTGGCTCTACCTACATGGGAAGCCCCATAGGTCCTTACCGACAGCTGGTGGAACTGTGCAGGGAAGAGACGAGTCTGAAGCTTAACCTATACCAACCTTAGGTTGAGCCTTCGGGTTCTGGGGTCTGGCAGGTCTTAGGTGAGAATCTCTTAGAGAGCAATGGGGTGTAGCTCCGGAGTCAGACTATGTTCAGAGGCAGGCTGCAGGCAAGGAGGTTGGTGTTGAGGCTAGGGTCAGTGGCAGGTAACAGGCAAGAATAGTCTGTGTCCAGGCTAGGGTCAAATCCAGAAGGCAATCAGAGGGCAGATGAGGGGAGCAAGGAGAAGGACCTACATGGCAGGACAGGAAGAAGGGCCAGGGTTGGATAAAGCTGGGCTGGAATGCAGGAAGGTGCAGCAACTCAAACTACAGAAATGTAGGCGACCCACTGCTAAGGCGTCTGTTCGTTGCGCAGTTGGGATTTAAATACCCAGCCACATGATGTCATCCCTTAGTGCCGATAGCCAAGGTTCCTGCCATGGAGCCTTCAAGAGTAGGTGCTTACACCTATGGGGAATCCCAGGGAATCATGGCAGGGGAGTTCCTGCCACTGCGAAGAGGTGTGCGATGGGGGGGGGGGGGGTGTCATGGGTGAGTGTGCCGGCTTCTGGGGACATCCTGTGAGCTGGCAAACATAACAGAAACATAAGTGTTACCAGCAGGGGATTGGGGTTTTTTATTCATGGCTTAGGTCACTGGTTCTCAATATCCTAGAGGTATATGTTGCATTCTCAGATTTCCTTTATATCCTTAGGATCTTGACAAACATAATTTTGTTGACATAGAGTCAATATCCAGAGTTTGTAGCCCCCTGAAATATTGATAGAAGTGGTTCAGATGTGTCCACTTATTCAACACTTGCACTATTACAAAAATTATTTGTAATAATTTTAAATTTTTAATCCTAAGTTGTCTTCAACTCTAAGTTCTCAGCGTTATCTATAAGTTCTCATGATGTTAGACCTGTTATTTTTACCCTCTTGTTTGATATAATGTTCGATGTAATTTCCAACTTTGGTTTTATGTAAACAGACGTGATATGTACCAGTACATGAACATAGGTATATAAAAGCTCTTAAATAAATAAATAAATATGACCTCCCCCCCTGTTTTGTTTTGTTTTGTTTTTTTGCTTTTTTTGCTAGGGTCATGCTAGGTCATCAACCTGGAACCTTTTTTTTTTTTACTTTGCTTCCTTTTCCCCAATGGGAAAAAGTAAAGGGTGGAGGCCGCTGGTGACCAGACTAGTACCTTTTTTGGAAAGCTACTGCTGGATGTCAGCATGTCCCGTCCAAAGTACCACCGGAGCTGTTAATGGTAGAGGAAATTTCTGACTTCTAACAGCAGGTTATTTGAAATCCTGTGACAGTACATCTTAAGGCTTCTCCATAGTGATGTGATTCTAATGAGACCAATTTGTCACTGGAATCATATGAGACACTTCAGCTGATTGCAGATCTCCAAACATGATACTGTGTCACAACCATGCATTTACCAATGGTGGTGGGAAAAGGAACTGCAAAACATGTGAAGCAGCTTGATAAGTGAATACTTAATCTTGCCCTTGGGTGTATTTTGAAAGGTGAAGGAGCTCCATCGTTGGTCACAAAATCAAAATGTTTGTTTTTCCACTTGCCGTTGAAATTGAAGCGCTTTTTATTTTTTTACCAGGATTATATAGCTTTTGCAGAAGACTAAAGCAATTACCTTATTTAAATTGAGCTCTTAGTTATCATTGCACCATTGCACATTTCTTATCTGTGTCTCTTTTGCTTTGTAAAACCCTGATTAAAGATGTGCACAGTCTGAAAAATGTACTTACCTGTTCACCTAAATCACATTGGTTTTTTACTGCCAGCAAGAACCTGGGGGCTGGCGCAGGAAGCAGGCAGCAAAACTGGCAGACACCACCTCTGCAACCTTTAACAAGAAGAGAAGAGCAGAACCAAGTCTCAGAAAGAGGAGCAGTCGTGTGTCCCCCCACCCACCCCCCACTGACGGGAACATACAGGAAGGCAGCGGAGCCAGACCACAGGGAACAGGAGCAGAAGGAGTGCCAGGGATTTAGGCTACAGTAGCTGTCATCACTCCTGCTACTAAACCACCAGGAACTTTTCCCTTGCCTCTCCTTTCCTCCCTAGAGCAGCAGATTGGGAGCCTTGAAGAAAAGAGCAAGGGCTGCAGCGGGGGGAATAAATCCTGGAATAGTTTTTCAAACGCTCAAGATGCGTATTATTTTTCCTTAATCCTGATTTTATCAGTTTATAATATATGCTTGGCATTATTGACCATAGGAGTTCAATAAAATAGCAATTGTGGCTACCAAAGGTGTAAAAAGAGTGTATAATCTCTCTTGGTGTAAGTGATATTGGCATAGCCTTGAGTATAATATTGTAATTAGTTCAGTGATCTGGGAAACCTGCAGAAACCATTGTAAATCACCTACCCATACTTATTTTGGAGGTTGCCACGTGGCCTATTTCTGAAGACTTGCGTGTACATCGTCCTTTGTCAATCTCTTTAATATAAGTTCACCCCAATGCAAAGAAAGCTGTAACACACGCAAACACTTTTGTCACAATTTTTATAATTGTCCCCTCCCCAAACAGCATATCTGTATGTGTGTAAGTGTAAGTCCTCCTCCCTTTCCTCCTAAAGACTTTTCTGTTTGGTGTCTGATCTATACCAAGTTTAGAAAATGGGATAGGGAATATGTGGGTTCTCTCTGGGGCATTCTTTTTTTGGATCCATGTGTATATGCATACTGCAGACTTCTGTACTTCTCAAAGTAGGCTGGATTGTCTTGTTTGAATTAGCTTATTAACTAATATCCTGCTCTATTTGTTTGTCTCAGAGTTGTATTGCTGTGGTATTGTCTTGTGTCTGGTTGTACTGTAAGTACATTCAGCATAAAATAAAATGGAATTTCCAAGCTTCTGATACTGTAGTAAATCAGTGTCTGAGCTTTTCCACATTGGAGTAATCATCAAATTTATTTGAATTTTTTTTTTTTTTTGCACAGGTAAGATGGATTTCTCCAAGCTACCCAGAATCCGTGATGAAGAGAAAGAGAGCAAGTTTGGATATGTCCACGGAGTGTCAGGACCTGGTAGGTGCAGCTATCCGAGGTGAAAGTGGTGGAAATTAGAACTTTAAATTGGGGATATTTTTTTTTAATTCTTTTACCAATAAACTGAGATTAGCCACTTTTACACTGATTAACGCATGCTCTGGCCTACTTCACATTGACCTGGCAGAGGTAGAATGTGATTTTCAGAGTGCTGTGTAATTTGTCTAATCTTCACCCTGTATATTAAGGGCATTTTTTTAAAGATTACAATAGAAGCTCACTGTGTACAAATGTTTCCTGATGGCTGCCGATAACTTGATCAAAGGCCTGCAGAAGGTGTGATGGGGACATTGCGTTATATTACTTGTAATTTTTAGGATGCAAAGAGCTGAGGGTGGGGAAGAAGAACTTAACAAAGTCTTGAGATTTTATTTCATCCTGAGCAAGCTAAACTCCAAGGTCAATTACTTTCTTTATTCTCTCTAATGTGTGAACATGTTTGAAATTCTACACTGATGTGAGCACTCAGACTCTGCATTCCAATATGTACTCAAGCAGAGGTGGATTTCAAAAAGATTCTATCATGTCCATCTTTTGAGCACTTAGCACTGTTAGAGAGGAATTTTAACTTTACCAACTGAAAAATTAAAAGTCAAAATGCTTCTCGATCATGCATAGTGCAATAATTTAGTGCTATACACCCTCTAGTGGAGAAAGTAAGTTGTTTTTTTTAGATTGTTTGTTTTTTAGCATGATGTCCCTTTGGTGCATGCCAAGCAAAAGCTTCTTTCCTCTCTGGCAGCACCCTGACCCTTAACACAGCCTCTGAGGAAGTTGCCCCTTAAGCCCCCCTTTCCCAGTTACACCCAATGAGCCTGAGGGACTCCATGGGGATGAGCAGCAGCTGGGTGCCCACCCTCAGAAGGCAAGCACTACAGGGCCAGAAAAAATGACTGACTTCTATTCTCCACTTGAGGGTGTAGGGTGCTAGATTTTAATGATGTATATACCTTCAGCGGTCATTTCCAACTCACTGAGTTATAGAATTTTCTGTACATGGTTTTAACCATTCCCCGTGGCTAAAATGTTTCCTAGTGTGTAGACAGATGGACTCAGGACCAGTGAGTTTATGCTCCCCTGCCAGCAGATGGAGATGGAGCAAGCTGATGTCACAGAATATATAGCCCTGCAATGACCCCAGCCTGCCAGTATTCTCCATCTCCAGCAGATGGTGAACATGCATCTCCCTGTGGGGATTTCTTCAAGCTTTTTGGAAAGAGAAATTTGAAATTCTAAATTCAAGAAAAGAAAGCCCCGCTCTCCTGTGGCTCCTTTTGTCCCATCCTGGATCTCAAGAGGGTCAACCGTTATTTGAAGGTGACTCATTTCGCATGGAGACCTTACACTCTGTGATAATGGCGGTGTAGTCGGGGGAATTTCTGACATCCTTGAACCTGTCAGAGGCTTACCTTCATATTCCCATCCAATTGGAACTCCAATGCTTACTACGCTTTGTGGTGTTGGGGCGCCATTATCAGTTTTGGGTGCTGCCTTGTGGTCTAGCCACTGCTCCCAGAACATTTTCCAAGGTTATGGTGGTGGTAGTGGCGGCCTTGCAGAAAAGGAATCCTAGTGCATCTGTATTTGGATGACTAGCTGATTTGAGCCAAGTCTCAGGAAGAGAGCCTCCTGGTGACACAGAAGGTGATCTCCTTATTGCAGGAGCTTAGTTGGGTGGTGAACCTGACCAAGAGCAATCTTCAGCCATCCCAGTCGTTAGAGTATCTGTAGATTTGGTTCGACATGGGACAGGACAGAGTTTTCATACCAGAAGTTTGGATCCAGAAATTGATGTCTCAAGTGTGTCCGTTGATGAACACCATACGCCAGACGGTGTGGTCCTATCTACAGGTGCTTTGTTTGGTGGCTACCCTGTAAGTGCTGCCATGGGCAAGGGCCCATATGTGTCCTCTTCAGCACTCTCTGCTATCTCATTGGAACTCGCAGTCTCAGGATTATGCTGTTCGGCTCCACTTGCTGATGGGAAATCGGCTCCCAACTCCAGTAGTGGTTACAGGAGGATCATCAGAGAAAGGAAGTTGCTTTTTCCTCTCCGACCAGGTTGGTGCTCACGACAGATGCGAGTCTCCTCGATAGGGGGGGCTCACTGTCTGGAGGTAACGGCTCAAGGGTATTGGAATGCCAAAGTGTCCTGCTGGAACATTAATCGCCTGGAGGCCCGGGCGGTACGGCTGGCATGCTTGCAGTTCAGCCACAGGATCAAGCGATTCGTGTGATGTAGGACAACACAACGACAGTGGCCTATATCGATCCCCAGGGAGGAATCAAACCAGGAAACATCGCAGGAAATAGATAAGCTTATGGAATGGGCAGAAGGTCATATGCAAATGATCTGGGCCTCTCACATTGCAGGAAAAGACAACGTAAGAGCAGACTTTCTCAGCAGGGAGAGTCTGGATCCAGGAAAGTGGGTGTTGTCAGCTGAGGCATTTCAGCTGATTGTGGATCGCTTGGACCTTCTGTTCCTAGACCTGCTGGCGACTTCTCAAAATGCAAAGGTTCCTCAATTCTACAGTCACAGGAGAGATCCATGGTCCGTGGGAATGGATGCTTTCGTACAGGTCTGGCCGAAAGATAGATTGCTTTATGCCTTTCCTCCGCCATGGCCCTTGCTGGGCAGGATAATTCGCAAGATCGAAGGCCACAGGGGACTAGTACTCTTGGTGGCGTTGGACTGGCCCAGGTGTCTGTGGTATATAGATCTGTGATGACTCCTGGTAGAGGCCTCCCTTCATCTTCCACTGCACATGGACTTGTTACAGCAGGGACCGTTTCTTCACGAGGATCCGACTCAATTCTGTCTTTTATGGCTTGGCCCTTGAGCGGCTCACCTGTTAAAGCATGGTTATGCCTCTGTGGTGATTGCCACCTTACTCTGCGCTTGTAAATTTTCCACCTCCTTGGCTTATGTGTGGGTTTGGGGAGTTTTTTGAGGCCTGGTGTGAGAAAGGTGGGTTCTCCCTCGTTCTGTTAAGATCCCTTTCATTCCAGATTTTTTGCAGGATGCGTTGAATAAAGGATTGGCCCCTTAATTCCTTGAAGGTGCAGGTTACGGCTCTTGCCTGTTTCAGAGGCCTTAAAACCTGGCTATTTAAGAAGGGTTACAAAAACTAAACTCTGTCAAAGACAATACAGCAGCCAGTCACGATGATGTAAACTTAAAGCAACGGACTGAGCAGCAACCTTGCAGTCAGATGCTCTTTTCTTAAACAATTCTTTTTCCCTTTTCCCTTGTTTTTAATTTATTGCCTTGAAAACCTTCTTATTATTTGACCTATTTTAACAGAATATTAGTTTAAATTTAATTTGTATCTATTTTACCAACTTTTAAAATATCTATCTCCTATATTTTAAAGATCAATACTCCTAGTTTGTTTTCTCTCTTTACTTTATATTTTAATGAACTTATGTTAATTATTTTGCACTTGTTTTAATTAATTTTAAATAACTCTTGCAATGTATTTTGAATTTTGTATTTATTTATTGTACACCGTTTAGATTGTTTACAGATTGACGGAGTATAAAATAAATAAATAAATGGTGTCATTGTCGTCTCATCCTGATATGGCCCATTTTTTGAAGGGAGTGAAGCATCTTGGGCCTCCCTTGAGGTTACCGGTTTCATTATGGAGTCTTAACTTGGTGCTGGATTTTTTGGTGGGCCCTATGTTCCGACCACTGCATAGCCTTTCCTTATGGTTGTTGACCTTGAAGATTGTGTTCTGGTGGCGATTATGTTCAGCGCGTCAAATTTGTGAGCTGCAGGCCTTGTCTTGCCAGGAGCTGTTCCTTCAGGTAACTCCAGGGGCATTACTGCTGTATACTGTTCCATCTTTCTTGCCCGAGGTAGTCTCAGACTTTCATTTGAATCAGTCCATCTCCTTGCCATCCCTGGATAAGGTCAGGGATACAGAGAAGTATTGCCTCTTGCGCTCCTTGGATGTCAAGCGACTTGTCATATAGTATCTGGAGGTCTCTGAACCTTTTCGAAAAACAGATCTCCTGTTTGTTCTCCATGGCAGGAGTAAGTAGGGCGCTCCGTCTTCGCAGGCTACCTTAGCTCGTTGGATTTAAGGAGGTGGTCGCAGTCATGTATATGGATGCTGGAAAGCTGTTGCCTGCTCAGGTTAGGGCCTTTTCCACTAGGGCACAGGTAGTGTCATGGGCGGAGGTTAGTCTGTTGTCTCCCATCAATATCCAGGTTTTTTTCCAGGTTTTATCGTCTGGATGTGCAGGCCCGGGAGGATGCAGCCTTTGCACGTGCGGTATTAACTGGACCATGGGCAGCCTCCCACCCTGTTGGGGAGTAGCTTTGGTACATTCCACTGGTCCTAAGTCCATCTGTCTACACACTAGGACATTTAGAAATTACTTAACTGATCATTTCGTTTTCCTTAGTGTAGACAGATGGACTCAGCTATCCACCCTCGGCTGCTGCATGAGTGTGTCCATAGTCCTTCTGTGGAGCTCTGGGTCCCAAGGGATTACTGGAAAGTGTTCATCCAGTCCCTAACTTGTGGTACCTAGACTCTTACATGAGTTCAGTGTTTATAGTTGGTTGAGTACAGTTTTGGTTACCTGTTTTTAATCAAGTTTTTTGCTAGTCCGTCCACAGTTGCTTTTGAAAACAATACTGGCAGGCTGGGGTCACTGTAATGTCAGCTTGCACCATCTGCTGGCAGGGGAGCATAAACCCACTGGTCCTGAGTCCAACTGTCTACACTAAGGAAAACAAAATTATCAGGTAAGTAATTTCTCCATTACCATATTTTGGATTATTGCCCATCCTATGTATGTCAGCAGCATAGGCACTTTTATCAGCATATCTTTGGAGGTATTTCCCAGAGGAGACACGTAACATGAGTAGTTTAGCAAAACTGCATGTGTAGGTTTGCCTGAAACAAGTACCCATACAAAAAGCAGGCACAAATTTGTGCAGTTACATTTTGCAGGACAATAATGATATGAAAACTACTCCAGGGTTTGTCACAATTCAGGCAATTTGATTATTACGTCCTTAGAGATAAAAAATCCATTAAAAAAAAAAAACCAAAAACCCCTGTGGTTGTATTGTCCAATTTTGTGTTCCATATCACTATGTAATATAAATTCATAGTTTAGTGGAATTAATTGAATACAATCTTAAAAGGGTTGGATTAATTGCATTTTTTTGTACATTTGCCTTTAAATTAGCTCATTTATTTTAACTAACATCCTGCTTGTTGTGGGCACCACCTTCTTCCTTCTTTGTGCTACTTGGTGGGCTCCACCAATCCTACTGGAGTCTTTACATATCTCGGTTATACCTCTTCTGACGGGGCTCCCTTTCCCTCACCTCATTCCTACTTTTTTTTTTTTGTCTTCTGCAGTGGTCACTGCTTCCTACATGGCGGGTGCAGCTATGTATGAGCTGGTGCGAGTGGGGCACTGTGAGCTGGTTGGAGAGATTATTCGGTTAGAGGGAGACATGGCCACCATTCAGGTGTATGAAGAAACCTGTATCCTTTTTGTTGTACTGCTAAGTGTACCCTTGGACTTAATTGTCTTCTAGAGACACATCCTAAACAAACTGTGACTGTGTTATTGCTCACAAAGATGTTTTTCTTTATTTTATTGGTTCCCCCCTCTGAATTTTTAATTTTGGAATATTTTTTAGTTCCACTAAGATCTGGGCTGCCTTGCTGCTGTCTCTTTCTGCCCAGTACATCTGCCCTGGCCCTGGGACTGTTCTCTGCTCATTGCCAATATGTAGCCAATAGGCACTTGCATTTTTTTAATGCAGAGACAAAAGTAGAAATATCTGTCCAGTGCACTTTTGACCCTATTGATACTGAATCTTCAAAAATTATTTGTAAACGTTTTTCTGCTAAGGTTTTGAAATATATGGGCATGATATAATTAGCAGTATTGAATATGGAACAAAAGGATTGACTGGATGAATTAGGCAGATCAATATATATCTCCCTCAGGTCTAGTCAGAATTGAGGAAATACTGTTTCTTTAAGAAGACATAAGATGTTTTAAAATAACCATTTCTGCTTGGGGAGCAGGCTTCTAGAAACAGTATCTGCAATCTGATAAATACATTATAGCATTCTACGATGGGTTTTTTTGGGGGGTTTTTTTTTAACACCCATCTACCACAGACTTTTTTTGGCCTGCAGCAGTCTAAGGCAAGGGCGGGCAAACTATGACCCACAGGCCAAATCTATCATCCTTTTATCCAGCTCGCATATCTTCTTTAAATTTACATTACATGCGGCCTTCCACTGTGACTAATTGTCTGCCCCAGAGTCTCCCTTCACAACCGCTGAATCATGCAACGTCTGGCCTTGATTGACGTCATGCGCATGCAGGTCACAGCGTCGGCACTATTTAATGACACACTGGCGGGGTTTCCATCCCCACCAGCAAGAAGAGGACCTGCACTGTGCCCCTGGAGCGATGTGCTGGCAGTTCCCCACCACCACCCTGCAAGAAAAGGCCTTGCGGTGCCATAGAGTAATGCACTGGCGGGGTTCCCACACCCTACCAGCAAGAAGAGGACCTGCATTGTGCACCTGCAGCAACGTACTGGTGGGGTTCCCCTCCTCTGCCAGCAAGAAGAGGCCCTGCATCGCGGTAGAGTTACACGTTGGTGGGGTGCCCAACCCCTGCCAGCAAGAGGCTCTGTGTGCAATGGGCCCGAAGCTAACCTGCTGACAGGCTTCCAGCTCCCAGCTGGCAGGTCGAAGATGACTATTATCTCAACTCGAAACTGATTTTGTCCACAGGCTTCCAACACCCAACTGGCAGGACAAAGACAATGATGATCTCTATCCAATGCTGACCTGCCGGTGGGCTTCCAATAATGATCTGGGGATGGAGGGGGTGAGTCTTATAGTGGGTTGGGAAGGTAGTGAGGATGGTGAGTGACTAAGAGGGGAGGGAAGGAGAGGGTAAGTGATTGAGAGAGGAAGAAAGGGAGTGAGTGGGGTGAGGAGGAGTGAGTGGGGAGAAGGAGAGGATAAGTGACTGAGAGGGAATTGAAGGAAGGGAGTGGGGAGAGTGACTGAGGAAAAGGAGTTAGATGGGGGCATGACTGAGACAGAAAGGAGTGGGAGGGAGGGAGAGTGGGGGAGAGGAGTGGGAGGGAGGGGTGGGAGAGTGACAGAGAAGTGATTGGGAAGGAGGGGGTGAATGACAGAGGGAAGGAGATAAGAATGAGGAAAGGGAAGAGGATTGAGTGGTAGGGTGAATGGGAGGGAGGGATGAAAGATGGAAAGGAAGAAGATGAGTGGGAATGAAGGGGGTGAATGAGAATGAAGGGGATTGAGTGGGAGGATGAGTGATTGACAGAGGGGATCGAAGGGGGGTAAGTGGAAGGGCGACAGTGAATGACTGAAGGTGAGCGAGGGGGAAGGGAGGGTACTGAGAAGAGAGGATAGAATGCTTTGTGAGTGTATATGAAAAGGGGGAGAAAGTTTGTGTTCCTCCCATCTCCCCACCACTAATCCACTACAATCTCAGGGTGACTGGAAATCAAAAGTTCATAGGTATGAAGGGGGAAAAATTTTATCCTTTTTAGTTTTAATTGTTGGGTGTTTGATATGTCTGTGTGTCTTGAATATTAGATTTTTAGCAAATGTTTAATGTTTTTTATTCTTATTAATTATTATGTTTTATTCACCATCCATTTTGAAATATTTTTATTAGTGTGGTTTACTTTTCCTATCATTGATCTTATATTTCTTGATTTTTGTTTTATGGTGATATTTCTGTTTTTTCATTATTGCACTGCATATGAGTCTGGCTTTTAGTGCTTTCCAGTTCAGTTTTTTTGTCTGCACCTTTTTTTTTTTTTTTTTTTTTAGCACTGTAAAGTGCCATCATAGTTATCAAGAACAAAAGTTAAAGCAAAGAATTGAAAAAATGTGAAGTTTAGAGTTAGAGAGAAAAAAATTATCTGAAGATACTGAGTACATGTCTGTGCTTGTCCTATAATAAAAAAATGAGTGAAGAGGCTCATGAAGCAACTCCTGCACATGCTCAGTAAAGCTCAAATAAAAGAACATATTCTCACAGTTGTCATTTCTGGGCAGACCTCAGCAGCATGAATGCTATCATCCTAAAACCACTTAGCAGGCCCAGACTAAACCCATGCCCAGGTTTTAATCCATTTGAATGAACTTCGCCCCTCCATTCCCACAGGGGGCAGAATCCAAGTATTCTTGGAGGCATGGCACCAGATCACTAAGGACCTTTAGCTTGTAGGATCGTACAGTCTGGATACCGTTTGCGTTTCTTCTGACTACTGTTGCTTCCTCATTGCTTGACTCTCAATCCATATCCATCTCACTTGACACAGCTTTTCCTAGAAGTACAATCACTTCAGTAATGAGCAATAGAGCCAGTTCCTCCGACCCAGTATGGGCAAGTCTTCTACTTCCACTATTTCCTAATTCTCAAGAAATCAGGAGGGTTGAGGCCCATTCTCAGTGTGAGATATTTGAACAGACATCTGCTCCGAGAAAAATTTAAAATGAATTTTCTTCCCTACATCCAAAAGGAGGAATGCATGTGCGCTCTTAATTAGAAGAATGTAAATGCTTATATATCCATTGATCCATCCTTCCCACTGGCACTACTTTTGCTTTAATGTGGATTCTTCCACTTTCAGTACAAGGTACTTCTGTTTGGCCTTTCGGCAGCCATGAGAGTCTAAACCAAACCTCGCAGTGCTAGTGGCACACATCCATCATTAAGGAATTCCAGATTTCCCCTACTTACCTGAATGTAATCCACTTTGATGTACACTTTGAAGTGCCGAAAAGCTGAATATAAAAATCTAAATAAATAAATAAATAAAAACTTGGACTACTGACAGATCACAACAAGCTCGCAGGAAGAAGTGTTGGTTTTCCCTACAAAAAACAATTCATGTTCTGCAACTGTTGTGCTTTTTAGTCAACGTTTGAGAAGTCAAGCCTAAGAACATAAGAAATTGCCATATTGGGTCAGACCAAGGGTACATCAAGCACACCATCCTGTTTCCAACAGTGGCCAATTCAGGCTACAGGTATCTGGCAAGTGCCCAAACACTAAGTAGATCTCATGCTACTGATACCAGTAATAGCAGTGGCTATTCCCTAAGTCAACTTGATTAATACCATTCTAAAGATCAAAATCACAGAGCATATAGAAAGACATGGTTTAAGGGAACACAATCAGCATGGATTTACCTAAGGGAAATCTTGCTAAACAAATCTGCTTGTGCTGGCCCAGTATGGCAATTTCTTATGTTCTTAGACTAAGCGTGAGGTCCGCCACCTTCGCACTAGGCAGGTAAGTTACCGGGTGGTCCTCACATCCACCAGCCACCCAGCTATCTACATTTCTAATAATTGAATCACCAACTATGACAGCTGACCTAACCCTTCCCTTCTGGGCAGTAGCCCTGGGAGATTCGTCCTGAGTACGAGAGGACAACACATCACCTGGAGAGCAGGTCTTTGCTACAGGATCACTTCCTGCTATACCAGGGTGATGCTTTCCAGCCTAGTCCAACCTAGGGAATCAAATTCAGTGGGGCATGGATAGGCTTACTACAAGAGAAAAGCATTTCTGCCATCAGAACAAGCGAACTGTCTGACATCTGTCATTCACGATCTACTGATCTCTGAGTGCTCCTCAACCAGAATGATCCTTGTTTTGTTAGGTCAGGGTGGCAGTCATCCGTGTTGTTTCACTAACTTGCCTTCATAACCATTATCTACAATGGGGTCTACGTTCTCAATCTAGGGCAGATTTCCAAAGGTATGAACTGGGTGTTGAAGTGGTGGTTGAACCTCCGTGTGCTTTGGGACAAAGTTCAGCTTCATTGACTCCCCTATTGATTAACCTTAGCAACAGATGCCTCCACAAAGGGGTCGGATCCTTCCAAACCCAGGACATTTGTTCTTGCAAAGAGTCACGTTCAGATTAATCTCCTGGAACCAAGCGTGATCAGATACACTGTCAACATTTATGCATATTCTTTGGGGGATTCACATCAACGTCCAAGTAGCTGTGTTTTATGTCAACAAGCAGGGGGACACAGGATCATGGTCTCTCTGCCAGGAAGTGCTGAAAATGTGGAACTGGGCCACCAGGAATTGAGCTATTTTCCAGGAATTTCCAACATGTTGGCAGATCAACTCAGCAGAGTATTCCACTCACATGTGTGGGCTTTCAACAATCAACAGCTGACAAACTATTCAGCCTTTGGAGTCTACTGTCAGTCAACCTATTCATGTTTGGAGCAGAACAGAGAACTTGGGGAACAAGCCTCTCTTATGCTTTTCCACTGATACCATTGATCACCAGAACAGTGCAGAAGCTACTGCAAGATCACTCTTACTTTATCCTGATAGCTCCAGTGCAGCCTAGCCAGACGTGGTTTGCATGTCTAGTACTGCTGTCCAGCAATCCCCCCAAATACATCTGGGACAGACCCTATGTAAATTAACTAGGACAAAAGAATGCTTTATCTAAACCTTCCATCCCTCAGTCTAATGACTTAGAGGTGAATGTTCAGTAATCACGGATCTTTCTCTGTCTAAAGCAATCAAAGTCATGGTTTCAGCTAGGAAGCAATAAACCTAAAAAACCCTGCACTTTCAAATAGATATAACAAGTGGAGCCAACAAAATAAGCTTACCATATTCTAGAATATGCTAAACCTATCCTAAACTATCCACTGGAATCAAGATTTATGAAATAGTACATGTTAAACCTCTGGTACAAGAACCTCCAATTCCAAGGGACTTTAATGTGGTCCGTTCTCAACTTATGATGCCACCTTTTGAGCTCTTAGATATTATTTCTCTAACATTCTTGACATAGAAAGTATTGTTCTATGTCGCCGTTTCCTTAGCTAGAAGATTGTGAGAATGCTAAGCTCTTGTACACTATCCAAAATACATGCAGTTCCACAACTTGCCAGAAGTTTCTTCAAAAAGTTTGTCTTGGCTTTGCACATCAATTAATCCATCGTATTACCTACTGTCTTTCCAAAACAACAGTAAAGACAATGAGAATCGGACGATCAGAAGAAGCCCTTTATTGAAATAAAGGGCTTCTTCTGATCGTCCGATTCTCATTGTCTTTACTGTATCACAGCCAACTGGATCGGCTTCCGATTTGCTTTTTGGGTCCTTTCCAAAACAACATGCACATGAAGGAGAAAAAACTCTTTACAATTTGATTTGTAAAAGAGCCTTACCTACTATAACAAAAAAAACTCAACCATGCCATCAAGCTTTGCAGTTATTCATATCATACAACCCTTACATACTTAGCATAATAGTTGCCAAACATATATTTGTCTAACTGAATAGTGGATTGCATTCAACACTGCTATACCTTAGCAAGTTTACAGATCAAAGACTGTTAAAGTTCATCAAGTAAGAGTTGTGGATTCTTCTGTTGCTCATCTTCAAGAAATGCCTCTCTCAAAATCTGCAAAGCTGCCACCTGGTCATCAGTTTACACTTTACGTTCCATTCCTGTCTGGACAATATAGTGAAGGAGTAGCCTAGTGGTTAGAGCATTAAGCTACGAACCAGGGAGGCCAGGTTTCCCACTGACACTCCTTGTGACCTTGGGCAAGTCGCTTCACCCTCCATTGTCTCAGGTACAAAACTTAGATTGTGAGCCCTCTAGGAACAGGGAAATACCTACAGTATCTGCTTGTAATCCACTTTAAAGTGCCTGAAAGGTGGAATACAAATCTAAAAACTAAATATCAAAGAGTTTGACAGTAAGTTTGGACAGTCAGTTTTGTCTGACATGTTCTCGTAGTAGTCTATACAGTTGGGTCTGGGTTGCTTACTTAGTAATCACTGCATTGTAGCCCTCAGCTTGGGACTCTCCACATGTAATGGCTAATTCATCCTACTACCTATGGGAAACACTGTTTATGGTAGGCAAACTTGCTTTGTCATTGGCAGAGCTCTCTCAGGTACAGAATTAAGATGCCAAGGTTCATAGTGTGGAAAACATTGGCATTGCCTAGTGGGGTTACGTTTGGCAAGTGAAAGCCTACGGGGAGTAGAATTGGTTCCAGTGAAATATGGACTGATTTTTCCCAGAGCGCTCCAAGACCTTTCAAAACATAAACTTTGAAAATTGAAAGCATATTGACTGTTTTCAGTCCTCTCTCTGATCTCCTATATGTCCTCCCCTTTAAGGGAAAAAGGATGCTCTATAGGAGAGGGAGGGATGAAGAAGCATGTTAAATGTAATTTTAATTGCAGAGAATTAAAGTTTTTCATTATAAATTAACATCTGTTTTACAGCAGTAATTACTGCAAACTAGTTGCAGCTTAACCTGAGAATAAATATCTCCCACTTCATAAACACTAAGGCTAAAGTACTGGGAAGATTTATTGCCTTCTGTACTAATGATGCTGGGAGAAAGGTCATCACCCAGCTGCTGGAGTTCTATATTCCAAAGTGCTACAATAAAACGATAAATGACCAATCCAGTCTGCCCACTTAAGATTGTTCCTCTGGTGTGTATATTTTTGTTTGTTTGTTTTTTTTTCACTATTCTGGGTGGGCAGATGAGCATGCAAATTCCCATATGCAATCCCTCACCATTTTCCCACCTCTCACCACTGCCCTCCCCATCTCTCCCAAGCATGTCCAAAATCTGTAAGAGTCCTGGCCTCCACCACCTCTGCTAGTAGGCCATTTCTTTGATTCTTACAAGAGCAGAGCAGTACTTCTCCAGAGATCAGCTGACATCTAAGACATTACCCCGTGATGAGTAGAAATGACCTTCCATTTTGCATATACCTCCAGTGGTTATTAACCACCTTCCCCTACCTTGAGGCCTGTCAAAAGAGCTGGTTTTCCAAGTAAGCAAAATATTATATTGACTGACTGTTAGATGATATATGCCTCAGATATATGTGCATGTATTTGTTGTGAATATCCTGACATCCAGAATGCTTTAGGGAATCCTTGAGGACTAGGATTGAAGCATGGGTGTACCACATGTTCAGAACTGCTTCTCCCTGTCACAGAGTTTGTTTCCAGTCCTTAGTGTCACTTTGCAGCTGGTGTATCGGTTGGTGATCCTGTGCTCCGCACTGGTAAACCTCTCTCCGTGGAGCTAGGACCCGGCATAATGGGCTCCATTTTTGACGGCATCCAGCGACCTCTGAAGGATATCAGTGATTCAACCCAGAGCATCTACATCCCCAGAGGAATCAACGTGTCTGCTCTGAGCAAAGACATCAAATGGGAGTTCACTCCTTCTAAGAATCTTCGGGTTCGTTGTATGCTCTAAACCATCCAAAAGCAAAAGAGGGTCTGGCAGATAGGATTGAGGATAAAGAGTATTATTTAGAGTTTACTGTCTGGTTGTGTGGCTGTGAAGGAAGATCCAGGGCAGACACGAGAACTAGAGGTACTGCTATTGCAGCACAGTCTGAAAGTAAAGATAGAGAAACCCGCTTTAAGACTTCTATAGGGATAATACAGGAATAAGGATCTGATGTGCTTCCAAGAGTGAAGACTAGACTTTGTAAAGAGATTGCTGGACTTATTATATATGTTCCTGCTCCATCTCCTTATTTGAGGTATGTGGGCAGTTATATCCAAAAAGGGGAGAATCAGACAAATGCAACAAATTCCATCCCAAGGCTTACAAAATATTTCTCAGCTGAGAAAATTGTTTATTGCTTTGTATTTATTTCCCAGACAAGAAAAGTCAAATATTAATTCACAGCGTGATAATAATAAAAAAAAAAAAGTTGGGTACCTGTTAAGATTACTAGAGAAATGAGCACATTTTGGTTTATTTGGTGTAAAACCCTCCCTGTGGTTCAATAGTAGTGTTGGGACAGGGCTGGAGGTGCTATAAAGGCAGTGGTTCACAGCCCCTGGCAGGGAAGGGGGTCTCATGGCTCAGTGGTGTCACTTACTTGCTGGACTTAAGGTACTTGGGTCCTAGGCTCTGGAGGGAGTCATAGTCTGTGTCCCTGGCCAAAGATGGTCACTGCAATGGCTGAGCAAGGTGGTAGGGGGTGGGGGTTATAAAAAATAAGGGGGAACTACCAGGTAGTTGCTAATGAAGGTTCATGATGCCAGTTCTCAGCCCTGGTTCTGACTGAGCTGGAAACACAAAGAAGAAAGAAGAAACTGCCTGGCAAAAAAAAAAAAATGTTTACTAGACTTTCTAGTTCTAGCACTGAAATTTGACTTGCCAAAGCAGAAATATATTGAGAATTCACTAAAATATATTAAGCTTAATGTGCTTAATACCCCTTGTAGACTGACATCATTCAACTGCCCAAGTTGAGTGCATTACTGGACAGGAAAGTTTAAAATGTTCATAAGACTAACAGGTTGTTGACAACCAACACTAAGGTTGGTGGTGCTATTATGAGCTGCTTTTTTGAGTGGAATTATTGACTAGTCAGAAGCATAGTGTTAACTAAAAACCCAAGTTCAAATCCTAGCTCTGCAACTTTGAGGGCATCCTTTAAATCAGTGGTCCCCAACCCTGTCCTGGGGGCCCACCAGCCAGTCGGGTTTTCAAGATATCCTCAATGAATATGCATGAGAGAAAATTTGCATCTTATGGAGGCAGTGCATGCAAATTTTCTCTCATGCATATTCATTGTGGATATCCTGAAAACCTGACTGGCTGGTGGGCCCCCAGGACAGGGTTGGGGACCACTGCTTTAAATCACTTAACCTCCTCACTCTCAGACATGGATTTGAAACTCAGTAGAAGAGGGACTTTGAAACAAATTTGGTTTATCCTTGAAATATTGTAGAAGATGGAAGGATTGTTACATAGCAAGTTAAACATAATTAATAAGAATAGTATTTGGTTCCACATGATGTGAAAACATTGTAAAAAAGCTGTATTTTTTGCTTTTTTTTTTTTTTTTTTTTTGCCATTTCCAGGTTGGCAGTCACATCACCGGAGGAGATATTTATGGCGTAGTGCTTGAGAACTCACTTATCCGACACAAAATCATGCTGCCACCAAGGAACAGGGGCACAGTTACATTTGTGGCCCCTCCTGGCCACTACGACACATCTGTAAGTACATTACCAAAATCTTGGCATGTGTACCATTCCTTAGTACTACTGACCTATGCCCAGAACCATTCCATAGCTGTACAAGAGCCAGTTTCAGATCTTCTGTCTGAGGCTGGTGCTTGAGCCGTGAAGAACAGCTGGTTGACCTGTGCAGCAGGCAGAGAGTGGACATTCAGGAGAAGGCTTAGCTCCATAAAATGGGGAAGAAATGAGAGAGAAAAAATATCCACCTGTGCTTCATGCAGCCTTGTGAAGACCCAAGGAACTAAATCTATAGTTGAAGCCATAGAGCCCAGTACCTGGAGGTAGTCCCATGCCGTGGGGAGCAGAAGGCAACTGAAGCGCTGTACCTGAGCGAGTAGGGATTGCGCCTGGTCCTGACGAAGGAAGACTTTGCCCAGCCTGGTATTGAAGTGTGCTCCTAGAAAGTCGAGCATCTGTGAGGGAGTAAGACCGCTCTTGGCAAGGTTGACTACCCATCCAAGAGATTGGAGAAGATGCAGAACCATGTCGACCACTCGCTGTCACAGATCCTGGGACTTCGCTCAGATGAGCCAGTTGTCCAGGTAGGGGTGCACTAGGATCCCCTCCTTCCGTAGTGCCGCTGCTACGACAACCATCACCTTGGTGAATGTGCACGGTGCAGTCGCCAGATCGAAGGGCAGGGCCTGAAATTGAAAATGCTGACCGATGATCTTGAAGTGAAGGAAGCGCTGATGTTGCAGTATGGGGATGTGAAGATAGGCCTCCGTCAAGTCCAAGGAAGCTAGAAACTCCCCTTGGTGTACCACCGCTATCACGGAGCGTAAGGTTTCCATCCTGAAATGTGGAATTTTGAGGACCCTGTTGACCATCTTGAGATCGAGGATTGGATGAAAGGAGCCTTCCTTCTTGGGAACCACGAAGTAGATGGAATAATGGCCTAACCCTTGTTCCGCCAAGAGCACCGGGAGTATGGCCCGTAGGTCCAGGAGATGGTCGAGTGTCTGCTGCACTATGCATTGCTTCTTCACTGGTCTGCAAGAGGAGAAGACAAACCTGTCTCTTAGGGGTCGAGCAAAGTCTAAAGCATAGCCGTGCTGTAGAATATCCAGGACCCATTGGTCTGAGGTAATTTTGACCCACTCTTCGCAGTAGAGGGAAAGCCGTCCCCCCTATCATGGGGGTCGAAGAGTGGGCCGGCAATACTTCATTTGGAGGACTTGGAGGATGCCCCTTGGGGAGGGGTTATCCCTAGTTGGTCTTCGGCCATGAAAGGAATGAGACCAGGACTGCGACCAGGAGGAGGGCGGCCTTTGTGAAACTGGTCTTGACTGTCAAATGACGCTGACCCCGGAAATGGGTACTGGTAGAGATGAAAGACCTGGAGTTCCGAGGACGCTCTTCGGGCAATTTATGGACCTTATTCTTACCAAGGGACTTGATGAGTTGGTCCAGCTCATCTCCAAACAACAACTTTCCTTTGAAAGGTAGGGAGCCCAGCTGAGACTTGGCAGAAGGATTCGACGACCAGTTACGTAGCCAGAGCAGGAGTCTAACCGAGACTGCGGAAACCATAGATCTGGCCAGCACCAGGAATAGGTCATCCGCTCCATAAGCTATTACAGCTTTCAAGCGTTCCGCCTGCTGCGCCTCCTCTGGAGGTAGCTCTTGAGTACGGAGACCAGGGAGGAAGATTCAGAACAAATGTCAGGAAGTATTTCTTCACTGAGAGGGGGTGGATGCCTGGAATGCCCTTCTGGAGGAAGTGGTGAAGACCAGAACTGTGAAGGACTTCAAAGGGGCGTGGGATAAACACTGTGGATCCATAAAGTCTAGAGGAAGTGAATGAAAAGTGGGTGGCTCGCGGGAATGACAGCTACTACCTGGAGATAATACCCTTATTCAATAATCACACACACGGTTAATGTGACTCCAACATTGCTCTAAGCTTCAACGGCAAGAGGAAATGTGGAAAAAAGGGTTTGCATTCACAAAAAAGCGGGCAGTAGCTTGCTTGTTACGGCGGTTACTACCCCAAACCAAATAAGCCTGATACTTCACTTTCAATGCATATCCAGCATAGCTCTCTGCTTCAATGGCAGGGGGAATGAAGAAAAGTGGATCTATATATAGACAACAACCAACAAGGACTGAATAACATAGTCTGGGTAAACAAATAAGCATGGGTGTAGCTTGCTTATTGCGGCGGTTACTACCCCTAACTAATTAAGCTAGATATTTCACTTAGATGCAGTTCCAACACTGCTCTCTACATTAATGGTGGGGGATGGAAGGGAAATAGAACCAAAAGGTTAATAAGAGCCAAGAGAAACAGATAAGTATGAGAGAAAAAAAGTGCGAACCTTGCTGGACAGACTGGATGGACCGTTTGGTCTTCTTCTGCCATCATTTCTATGTTCCTATGTTTCTTTGCATAAGGGAGCTACAGACAGCCGCTCTGACGCCCAAAGCTGATATCTCAAAGACTCTCTTTAGGTACACCTCGAGATTACGGTCCTGTATGTCTCATGGAATGGCGCCCCCAGTGACCGGAATAGTTGTTCTCTTCGTGACCGCTGACACCGACGCATAAACCTTGGGGACCTTGAGAAAATCTAAGGATTCTTCAGGGAGCGATTACAGCTTATCCATCGCTCTGCCAACCCTCGAAGCGTCCGGAGTATCCCATTCCCTGGACAACAACTGAAGGATCATGGGATGAAAAATGTCATCGCTGGTGGGTGGAGGCCCACCAGGATGGGATCCCCCTTTTTAGCCGTCACACTGGACCCTGCAGCATCTTGTGGGGCCTCAATATCCAATTCGGCCAGGACATTGGGGATAAGAGGATCTAACTCATCCCTCTGAAATAGTCGCAAAACCCGGGGATCATCTCCTTCCATTTCCAGATCCGGATCAGGAAGCGGGTCCAGAATAGGGGGATGGGAAACCACCCGGACACGGGAGGACCCTTGCGAAACCCCTGGTGCTGTGTGTCCCTAAGGGACCCCTGCTCCTGTAGATCCTTGTGGGACTCCTGATCCTTGAGAGAGTGCCCTAGAGTCCCCGGTCTGATCACCTTGGCAGGGGGAGTAGCTGAGGCTGGGTCCTGCTGCTGGATTAGCCTTGCTAAATAAGCATTATGCAGTAAAAGGATAAACTCCGCAGAAAAAGGCTCAGGAGGAGCAGGGGTAGGGACTGCATGAAATTGACCTGATGGTAAATCTGCATCGGGGAGGAGAGCAGGAGTGAGAATTGGTGGTGAGGGGGAAAAACCGAAGTTTGCATCCGTATCTGGCTGCGTCGGAGCAGTCCATTCAGAAGACAAAATGGCCGCCGTTCCCGCGTTGGACGGGAACGGGGCCGTCCTCTCCGAGGGCGGGCGCGCTTAAGCACGTAAATCAGAACGTCCCGCTGGCCTTGAGGGACCCTCCCCACCGGGGAGGCACCTCGCACATCGGCCGTCCCGGAAGACCTGCAACCCGGGCTCTCCACAGGCACAACATCGCATCGGACGCGGCATGGGGGGAGAAAAACAGAGCTGGCACAGAAAATCACCCCTGGAGGCTGTCAGCAGCAGTAAGATGGAAATCTTTGCTTGCAAGGTAAACAATGACCTAAAGTTCTTAAAATAAAATGCAAACAGAGGAATGGCGCCTCTCTGTCAGTGGGTCGTTGTAGTGGGGGGGAGAGGTTGGACCACCAACGTGCACCCCTATCGGACAGCAATTAAGAGGACGCTTGTGAAAAAGAAATAACACAGAACTTACCCCAACAAGTGAACAGACATAGATAAAAAGTATGAAATCTGACACTACCAAACGTTCTGTCTGCAAGTTTCAGGATAATTGATTACTAAGTAAAATTAAGGCGATGCTCTTTCACTAATCCTCTTTGGTTTTTTTGTTTGGTTTTTTTTAAGTTGATCCATCCAAAGAAAAAGGAAAATATTATAAAATAGTACTCTATTCTCTCAAAGATTACTGGGGAACCACAGGTGCCACCTTCATCTGCTGGAGTCAGAGAAATACTGAAGGGACGCAGAGGGCGCTCCAACCTATTAGGGGCAGTCCTTACAGTTTTTGCTCTGACTCCATATGCTGGAAGGGGGACACAACCCACTGTCTGGACTGATCTGGGTACGTACAGGGAACAAACAATAACAGAATCCCATCCACTCAGACATGTATAAAAACTCTATCTGTTGTTCATCTTCATCTAATGGTGTCTTTAGACAAAGAAGAGTCCCCAGAATTCCTCCTCAGACTCTGTTGACCTTTGCCCATTCTTTGCCACCAGGGAGGATCTTCTTTAAAGGTGGTGCACTAGCTGGACGCTGTGGAATGCTCACTATTGAGATGCCTGCATTTCTCAAAATGGCCACCGCATCTTCCATCGTCTTCACTTTAGAAATAATGCTGCAAATCGTCACGGCCAGTCCAAACTGATATAACCAACGATATTTAAAGCCTTCTTTATGGAGTGCGGAGGTTATTTCCTTGAACTCCATGCGTTTTCTAATAGCGTGGTGACAGATCCGCAAATATTGATTATATTGTGTGATTCCCAGGACCAAGTAAGTTGCTTCTTTGCCTCTGCAAAATCTTGTTCTTTAATAGAATAGCAATGAAAGCAGATGACTATATCTCTAACTTTATCAGCCACTCTGGGACCCAAAAAAACAATGTGCCTGCTCCAGCTCCATCTTCGGAGGCTCATATTGTACATCCTCCACGTTATTTTGTTGCAGCAAAAAGGCACTAATTTTTTGGATCTCATCAGCACAGTTACTGTAGTCTTCCAACTCAGATATCCTTCAGAAATGCAACTTACAGTGACAAGATCTATTTTCCATGTCCTCCAGTTTCTCAGCTAGCTCCGAATTCTCAGTTTTTAGCTTAGCACAATGGGACTGCAGATTTTTAATGCTATCCACTTGGACCTTCAGTCATACGTCCTATGCATCCATCTAGTTGCCTCTTTCAGAGATCTCATCTTTCATTTCATATATCGTGAACAGGATATCTTATTGTCCTTCATACTTTTCCGGAGGTCACAAAACTATTATCTGAACTTGTCTTGAGTCAGAATCTGACTGACTTCTGTATTTTTATCATCTTTCCCGGACTCACGCGCACTGTCTGCCAGAAACATAGAAATGACGGCAGAAGAAGACCAAACGGCCCATCCAGTCTACCCAGCAAGCTTTCACACTTATTTTTTTTCTCATATTTATCTGTTACTCTTGGCCCTTATTAGTAACTTTTTGGTTCTAGTTACCTTCCACCCCCACCATTCATGTAGAGAGCAGTGCTGGAGCTGCATCTAAGTGAAGTATCAAGCTTAATTGGTTAGGAGTAGTAACCGCTGCAATAAGCAAGCTACTCCCATGCTTATTTGTTTACCCAGCCTGTGCAATTCAGTCCTTGTTGGTGGTTGTCTGAATATAAATCCTCTTTTCTTCATTCCCCCTGCCGTTGAAGCAGAGAGCTATGCTGGATATGCATTGAAAGTGAAGTATCAGTCTTATTTGGTTTTGTTGAGAACGGCCTCAAAGGCCTTGCATTCTGTTGAGAACAGCCTCAAAGGCCTTGCATTCTGTTGAGAGTATGGTGTTTTTCGTGTGCCCATGGGCCTCAGCCCGACCCAGACCTTCAGGGCCGCGCCAAGGGTTGACGGTGGCTCCGCATGGCTGAACGATCTACCCTCCGCCAGGCTGGCAAGCTCCCATGGCCAACATCCGAAGATGTTGGAAGGTGAATGGTCCTCCGACCATTCCAGGCCCTTTCGGACCTGCTGCGAGCAGCATGGAGCAGCAGGCCTGGCCTGAGGTTGAGGGCAGACGGGCCTTGACATGAAGACATGACTATGACTGATGCAACGGCATCCAGGGACGAAGACACATGGCTGATGCAACGGCATCCAGGGGCGAGACTCTTGACATCCACAAAGGCATGGACAACACAAGGCATGGACATTGGCACTGTCTCTCAGGGAGCCCTACTCAGGCCACCCGCGGGACTGAGTCGCGGACCACCCTGTCCGTTACGCGCCCTACATAGCCCTTGCTGTGTAGGACATGACGACTCAGGAGCACAGGACAACCGTCCACCAGCAGGCTAGTCCTCTCAGGAGTACTGCATCTGAGGGACCCCCGGCCTACCGGACCAGAAGGCTCGAGAGGTGAAGCGGGACCACCACCGCTCTTCTCCAATCACTTGGCACCACTCCCGTTTCTAGGGATCTATTGAACAGGTCACACAGCGGACCCGCCAGCACATCTCTGAGCTCCCTCAGTATCCTGGGATGAACCTCATCAGGCCCCATGGCTTTGTCCACTTTCAGTTTCCCCAGCTCTTCCCTTACATTCTCTCCCGGAACATATCCGTCTGACCGCCAACCGTACAGAATTTAAGAAATTGTTAAAAACTCATCTCTTCACCCATGCATACAATTTATATTAAGTTTACTACACTACATTATGATTGGTAATTTAACTGTCTATTTTATAAATTCTAATTTGTTTGTATATGATTTTATGACCTGTTTGTTAATGTGTAATACCAATTGTGTATGTGCAAATATGTAAACCGCCTAGACGGATAGTCCCCTACCCATTGTGCGGTATATAAGAATTTTAAATAAATAAATAAAATAAATACTGTAAATGGAGTTACATCTACTCCACTCCCCTCCAGTTTCTTGTTAACTAGCGACAGTCCTTCTCCAGGGTCCTCTTTAGTGAACACTGAACTGAAGTATTCATTTAATATTTCTGCCATTTTTGTCTCTTTCCACACATTGATCCTTTTCACCTTTCAGTTTCACTATACTTTTCTCCTTTCTTTGATGTATCTGAAAAATGTTTTGTCCCCTCTCTTTACCTCTTTGGCAATCCTTTCTTCCGCTTGACTTTTTGCCGCCTTAATTACTTTCTTAGTCTCCGTCAGTTCCACCAGATATTCTTCTTTGTGCTCCTCCCTTTGGGATCCTTTATATTTCTTGAACGCTGTTCTTTTAGCTTTTATTTTGTCAACCACCTCCTTTGAGAACCAGATAGGTTTTGCTTTTCTTTTGCTTTTCTTTACTTTTCTAACATTCCTCTGTTTGCATTTTATTTTAAGAACTTTAGGTCATTGTTTACCTTGCAAGCAAAGATTTCCATCTTACTGCTGCTGACAGCCTCCAGGGGTGATTTTCTGTGCCAGCTCTGTTTTTTGGTCCATTGTTGTTCCACATCTCTCTTGTTCTCCCAGCCTTCTAGTTCTTCCTCCAGGTACTTCTCCCATTTCATCAAAGTCCGTGTGTTTGAACTGCAAAATTCGGGTGTTCGTGCTTCTTCTCTGTATCCTATTTGTGATATGAAACCATACCGTTTGATGATCACTGATGCTGAGATGGACGCCCACCTGGATATCAGAGACATTATCTCCATTAGTGAGCACTAAATCGAGTATAGCTCCCTCTCTTGTGGGTTCCATTACCATTTGTTTGAACAGAGCCCCTTGCAGGGCATCCACTATCTCTCTACTATTGTTAGATTCTGCAGAAGGGATTCTCCAGTCTACATCTGGCAAATTAAAGTCTCCAACAATCACCACTTCTCCTTTCTTTCCCATCTTTTGGATGTCTTCAACCAGATCTCTGTCAAGCTCTTCCTTTTGATTTGGAGGCCTGTAAACCACTCCAATAAAAATGGATGCCCCTTCATCTTTTTTTAGGTCGGCCCATAGTGCTTCTTCTTTGCCCCATCTTCCTTGCAGCTCACATGCTTGGATATTGTTTCTGACATAGAGTCACTCCTCCCCCTTTCCTATCCTTTCTGTCCTTCCTTAACAAGTTATAGCCCGGTATTGCCGTATCCCAATCATGAGATTCCGTGAACCAAGTCTCCGTGACAGCAACAATGTCCAAGTCCACCTTCACCATTAGGGCTTGCAGATCTGGAATTTTATTGACCAAACTACAAGCTTTTGTGCTCGTAGCTTTCCTGCTTTTCTTGGACTCCTTTTGTGACTTATTTAGTTGAGTTTTGTTATCCACTTCACCCTTTTCTATTGAATTTGTATTTGGGGAGTGACATTCTAATTTCTTTCTGCCACCCCCAGCTTCTAGTTAAATTCAAATCCTATATCATAAGGCATTTAATCTCTTAGGATCCTTTTTCCTGCCACAGACAGATGTAAGCCATCTGTGACATATAGCTCTTTATTGTTTCATACACGGCCCCAGCCCCCTATAAATCCAAAACTTTGTTCCTTACACCAGGTTTGAGCTATACATTGAAGTTATTAATACGGCTTAGCCTCTTCTTCCCCTTTCCTTGAACAGGTAACACTTCTGAAAAGCGATGGTTGTTGCCATGTGACAAATCTGCTTCGCTAGAGACTGGAAATCTCTCTGTACCGCTTGGATGCAGTTTCTAGCAAGGTCGTTGGTTCCCAGATGGATGATAATATCAACTTTAGAATCTTTGCTTTCTTCTTTGATCCCTTTGACTATTTGAATAGCATTTCTGCTGGCTGATGATCCTGGGAGGCATTTAACTTTAGTGTTTCCCTTGCTAAGAGTTCCCAGATTAGTGCCTCTGACAGTCACCCAGCACAATGAACTTTTTCCTTTGGTTACTGATTCTATTATGGAATTTCTGTATTCATTGGGTTTCTTCTTTCTTTTCAGATAACACTTCAATCTTTTTCGCAAGAGCTTCTTCAATATCTAATACAGAGAAAGTGTTTTGTACTTGTGTCACTTGATACAGCGTGTGTCTCCTCATCACAGGTCTAATTCTACCGGCGCCCACTGTAATCCTGTTGTTCTTTTGAGTTCCTTAATGCCCTATCAGGCCGATACAGTACAGTGCGACACGCTAGCTTTACCTCTTATTCACTAAGGGGTAATAGCGTGTCGAAAACGTGTGTGTCCCCCCCCCCCCCCCCCCCCCCCGAAACTAATAGCGCCCACAACATGCAAATGCATGTTGATGGCCCTATTAGTTATTCCCACGCGATTCACTAAGTAAAATGCCGAGGCGGCAGTTCAGTTCTCTGTAAACCGGTGCGATATGTATCCTATACAGGAACATCGGTATATAAAAATTAAAAATAAATAAATAAGTAAAATGTGCAGCCAAGCCGCACATTTTACTTTCAGAAATTAGCGCCTATCCAAAGGTAGGCGTTAATTTCTCTCGGCGCTGGGAAAGTGTAAAGAAAAGCAGTAAAAACTGCTTTTCTGTTCACCCGCCGACTTAATATCATGGCGATATTAAGTTGGAGGTCCCAAAAGTAAAAAAAAATATAATTTAAAATAAAAAAAATTTAAAATCAGCAAGCGGCTCGCGGGTTGAAAACCGGACGCTCAATTTTGCCGGCATCCAGTTTCCGAACCCGTGGCTGTCAGCGGGTTAGAGAACAGACACCGGCAAAATTGAGCTTTGGCTGTCAAACTCGCTGACAGCCTCTGCTCCTGTCAAAAAGGAGGTGCTAGGGACGCGCTAGTGTCCCTAGTGCCTCCTTTTACCGTGGGCCTAATTAGCATATTTTTATTTACTGGATCGCGTGCACAGGACACAGGCGCTCGCCCGCTCTCCCGGGTTTCTTTCTGTATCGGCCTGTGTGTGAGTTGGGGGGTAGACCTGTGGGCTGCACAGCTATGAAGAACGGGTGTCTGTGGGTCACAGGTCTTATCCTACCTGAGCCCACTGTAAACCCCTTTTTCTTTGACTTATGGACGTGTGCACACAGCTTCCTCCATTTCTTCCAGGATCTCAGATTCCGCTGAAGTTTTCACATATGAGAATTGTTTGAAATCCTGAGCTTTTTTTTACTTCGAAGGTATCTCTGCCAGCAGGGTAACAAATTTCTGTAGTTGTTTGGTCCAAATATCAATGAATGTGGTGGATATTAGTTGGATGGAGTTGTTCGGGAGCAAGAGCTCTGGTCTTATGCTGCCATGTTAGTTTGTAATTAAAGTTGAGATTTCAGTGAGAGAGAGAGCATATTGAGGACAGTTGTCAAGAGAGATGTAAGCATCTAACCACAGCGTTAGGCGCCTAGACCTCTGGATCTGAATTTTCCCTGGCCTCAGGAGCCGAATATACTGTAGCCACACAATTTCACAGGACAGCTGTATTTATGTGAAATTAAAGTACGTGTTGCCAGGAACATGTTTGGATCAGCAGGGAATGGGGAGAACATTATGCAAATCTAATTTTAATTTTCAATTAGATGAGCAATGTTTTTGCCCCACCACCAATTGCACAGATACTTTTGTGCCCATGGACCTTTAACCAATTTTGAAAGAGAAACTACTAAAGGCACATGGCTAAAAGAGTGCCAGTACCCGCATACTGTGACACTGTGCGCTTCTTGAAATTTGCTCTCACTGTAATGTCGTCATGCTTTAACGCTGCCTTGTTATCTGACTCTGCATGGTAGGATTTTGATACAAATGTCTAACAAATCGGAATGCTTTATTGTTCTCAATCGCTTTCTTTTTTTTTTTTTTTTTTTGCAAAATCATTTTTATTGAAGAGTAAGACAGTACAACCATCAAAACATATATAGGGTGCCAGACGTCGTACAACTGATCAACATAGTAACATTAAACCACACCCAATCGCCATACAATCACTAGTTGTCAGGCGCTCTGCCCCACTCCTTTTCAAGTTCTGGTGGATCGAAACCACCAGTCAAGCTTACCAAATCAATCATACATCCCATTCACACCAGTCATCCCATACATACACTCATCCAAACCCCTTCCCCACTCCCCCGAACCCCTAGGAAGTTAGCACAGAGGACTCATAAGACATACGCTGTCAGTGAAAAGAACCCAGTAAAGCAATACCTTAAAGCACAAGAATCCCGTCGTCAATTCCCTTACCCAGCCCTTCAGACCCATGAACAAGGATTCTTGAATCAAAAACCAGCATATTATAATTACTTCCATGAAGAATGATATCCCATTGAAAGCAGATGAGTTTGGATGTCCAACGGCATTAAAGAGAAACATGTAGCCCAGCATTTTCTATATTCCTGGTCCGGCGGCCTCAAGCCCTGTAACGAGGCTAATCTCTCCAATTGCATAGATGAGGCAAGTCGATAGAACCATGCCTTTGTGGTAGGTATGATATTCGGTTGTATCCAGTCTGCCAGGACCGTTCAGCAAGCCAATAGGATGGCAGTGTGGCCAAACCTGTCCAAAGATGTCTGATAAACTGGCATTACACCTTGCAGGCCCGACAGAATAAGCTTACCACTCCTGCCAATTGTTGAATGTGTACTTTGAGCAACAACAGTCAATACTTCGTTCCCTGTATGTATCCGGATCAGTCCAGACACCTGGGTTGTGACTCCGCACCAGCAGATGGAGACAGAGCAAGACCTCTAGGGCATCCCTACATATAGTAAGGCGCCACCCACAGTCCCTCAGTCTTTCTCTGTCTCCAGCAGATGCGGCAGGTTCACCCACAGTCTCTGGGATCCTGGGTAGCGTTAGTTAGGATTGTTGTTTTGGTTTTTTAAGTTTAAGTTGTTAAGCAGTCTACGTCTTTAGCCTACGCTCGGGTCTGGGCGTTGTTTGAGAGCTGGTGTAGGGATCATGATGGGGATCCTAGGTCAGCGTCTGTATCGGATAACCTTGCTTTTCTCCAGGCTGGTCTCTCGAAAGGTCTTGCTTGCAGTACCCTTCAGGTCCAGGTGGCAGCGCTCGGTTGTCTCCGGGGTAAGGTACGAGGGGTGTCTCTAGCACTCCATCCGGATGTAGCACGTTTTCTTCGGGGTGCCAAGCACTTGCGTCCTCCGTTGAGGCAGCCTTGTCCGTCCTGGAATCTCAATTAGGTTCTTTCCGCTTTGTGCTCGGCGCCGTTTGAGCCAATCAGGCGGGCAACTCTAAAGGATCTCACTCTGAAGGCGGTTTTTCTCGTCACGATTGCGTCGGCGAGACGAGACGAGTTTCTGAGTTACAGGCTCTGTCTTGTAGGGAACCGTTCTTGCGGATCTCGGATTCTGGGGTGTCCTTACGGACAGTTCCGTCCTTTTTACCCAAGGTGGTATCGGCGTTTCATTTGAATCAGTCAGTTGAACTGCCCGCTTTTCCGGTAGAGCAGCGGGACACCTCGGAGGCGAAGGAATTACGGAAACTCGACCTCCGCAGAATTCTGCTACGGTACTTGGAGGTTACTAACCCTTTTCGGGTGTCCGACCACCTCTTTGTTCTGTGCGCTGGACCAAAGAGGGGTGGTGCGGCTTCTCGAACCACAATTGCGCGTTGGCTCAAGGAGGCCATTGCTTCGGCGTATTTGTTGAAAGGGAAACCTGTTCCAGTGGGCCTTCGGGCACACTCGACGCGGGCACACGCTACTTCGTGGGCGGAATCTTCTCACGTGTCGCCGCAGGAAATCTGTAGGGCGGCGACCTGGAAGTCGTTGCACACCTTTACTAGGCATTATCGGCTGGATGTGCAGGGCGCAGGATCGGGGGATTTTGGAGAGAGAGTACTCCGAGCGGGACTCTCTGGTTCCCACCCTCGGTAATTTGGCTCTGGTACATCCCAGGGGTCTGGACTGATCCGGGTACGTACAGGGAAAGGAAAATTAGTTTCTTACCTGATAATTTTCGTTCCTGTAGTACCACGGATCAGTCCAGGAGCCTACCCAAGTAGTGCTCGTCTGTCGGTACGGTTTGTTCTGAAGTAACGGAGAGTCTGCTCGGTGGATTCCTTGTTTTCTTGTTAATTGGTTCTCATTGATTTGCCCCTGGTTCTGGCAGTTCTGTTCCAGATGGGGGAATTTTTTGGTGTTGAATCGGCCCTGGTTAGGGCAGTCTAGTTAGATAGTTGGTCAGTTTTGGCTATGATATGGCTTTGACATTACATAAGACTGAGGGACTGTGGGTGGCGCCTTACTATATGTAGGGATGCCCTAGAGGTCTTGCTCTGTCTCCATCTGCTGGTGCGGAGTCACAACCCAGGTGTCTGGACTGATCCGTGGTACTACAGGAACGAAAATTATCAGGTAAGAAACTAATTTTCCTTTCCAAAACCCTACCAACCGTGGGCATGTGAACAGTCTGTGAATCAAAGTTCCTTTGTCTTGGGCACACTTGATACACATGGGCGAGGCAAGCTTCCCCATTTGAAAACGTCGTACGTCATCACAGATAATATGATGTAAAATTTTAAATTGTAATTCCTGAAGTGATAAATCCGGCAAACTTTTTTGCATATTTTTAAAACACGAAAGCAGGTATGATGAGGACACACCAGGCACCCCCGTCTCAGTCCAATATTGTGCCAGGTATGAAAGATGCCGAGGCGAACGATACCGCCTGCCCACTTCGCACCAACCTTTGATTGAATTGTGATTAGATGCTGCCTCAAAGACGTTTTGAGCAAACAGACATTCTCTTTGGTACTGGTCCTCTGTCCATTTGAAACCATGCAAATAATGGCACATTTGTAAATAGGCAAAAAAACTGCTTAGCTGGTAATTCGTAGTCAGTAGCCAATGATGTAAATTCTTGTATAAGTGGCGTATTCTCAGAATAAAATTGATAAGTGAACGCAAGTCCTTTTTGCAGCCAGCCATCAAAAATAGCATACTGTTCACGCCCCGGGGGAAAATCCCAGTTACCCATCAACGACATTAAAAGAGAGACGAGTCCAGTCATGCCGCCCGGAGCCATCGCCAAGCCTGGCGGCAGGAGTGAACCAAACTACGTGGGATTTGTAGAGAACGGTATACAGTATTACTAGCTTGTATAAGATATAAAGGTGACCATGGAGAAACCATACTAATGACCAGTCCATCCTCACAATAAGTATAGCGATCAAGCAGCCACTCACCTACAAATCGTAGCTGGCAGGCTACATTGAAAGACGGATATCGGGCAAACCTAGGCCTCCCTCCCCCCTAGAACAGGTCAACACCTTATAATTCAGTCTGGCTCTCTTCTTAATCGCTTTCTAACTCTTCTGAATTGTGACAATCATGAAACCACCACAAATAAGTTCATAGACTTTATCAGAGGACATATATATATATATACTGAGCTCAAAGCAACAGGGGCCCGGAAGCCAACTTACCAACATGTGTATAACCAAAGCAGGGTATTACAAGAGCGCAGGGGCAACCAAAGCCAAAAAGGGTGACACAGAATAAAACATGGCACTTTGAGAATGGGGAGCCAGCGATTTATTTTCATGGGCCAAAGGCCTCCAGAAACAGCCAGGTTTTCATTCTTTTCTGTCTGTCAATCGGAGCCTAATCCATCTATCCACCATGAAGTGAATACGATTGTGCTCGGCAGACCTTTATCCAGTAGCATTGAGCATTGCTGGCGATTGTCTGGGAGATTTCCACTGTACTAAGTCCTGGCTTTGGCTTGCTCCCTACTAGGATGTTGTACTGGAACTTGAATTTGAAGGCGTAAAGGAGAAGTTCACGATGGTCCAAGTATGGCCGGTCCGTCAGATCCGTCCTGTCACAGAGAAGCTTCCGGCCAATCATCCGCTGCTAACAGGCCAGAGAGTCCTGGATGCACTCTTTCCGTGAGTAGCTGCTGCCTCTTCTTCAAGGCTGGATGTTCTTTTTTTGTGCCTTATCTTTCACACTGGTTTCATGCAGTCTGGCCATCAGACCAGCCACCCCAGAGGTGGCTGCGTGTGCACTGCCAAATATTAAATTGTGACGTGCACATGGATCTTGTTTGACTGAAAGGAATAATGAAACTTTAAATTATTGTTGTTATAATAGTTGATATGCTAAAAGGACAGAAATGTTTCTGGTTTATTGAAAGGTTATTGACATCTATTTTTCTCCTTTCCCAAATTATGATTATAGTAAAAATGTCTCGGAAGCCTTTTGAAATGCGATCCTCTACTAGTGATTTCTTATTCAGGAGATATTTAGGGATGGAGTGAAGTTCTTATGTAAAACAAAAGCACAAAGATATAACCAGTTTGTTTGTAAATCTGTTGGCTGGAGACTGATGTAACTTTCCTGTCCTGTGCTCAGTTGTGTCCAGGGGGGTACCACTGCTATCCCAGGTGCCTTTGGCTGCGGAAAAACAGTCATATCCCAGTCCCTATCCAAATATTCAAACAGCGATGTCATCATCTATGTCGGCTGTGGAGAACGTGGTAACGAGATGTCTGAAGTTCTCCGAGACTTTCCGGAGGTAAGTGTGCGGAATGACATTTCCGTTGTAAAACCCTCCTACAAAGAGCACCTGATTTACATTCAGTCAAAAGAGCCCTTCCCCCCCCACTAGTCTGTCTTCTCCCACTATAATGCATGAAAGAAGGATCAGGCAGATGAATGATTTGACTTGACTAACTTGCTTTTTTGTTGACATCCATTTACAATTAGACTGTAACATAAAAGACAGGGAACCACAGTTTAAGTATTGTGTAAACAAATTTGTAAAATACTGGGTATTTTGCATTTACACAAATTAACGGTTTGCTCAAAAGACTCACCCAAGTTCCAACACTATCCAAAGGAAAAACTTGCACAAAAATCAGCAAGAATGAGGGAAAGCATTTATTGGTGTAATTTTAAAATTGCACAGCATTTGCCCAAGGCATAAATTTGGCACCAGGAAAACATCTTGTAGAAAGAAATGACAAAAGATACACATATAGTGGGATTTAAATCTGATCTGTAGGGGCATGTCAAGTGAAATAACTTGTGTGGTTCACCAAGTTTTCACAAGAAGAAAAATTCCACTGGAACAAAAATTTTGTTCCATTGAAGTACAGCAGAACAAAATGGATTTCTTATATTAGGCAATCCATTATAATTTTTTAATTTATTATTTTTGTACAGGGCTTTATTAAATAATTCAAGAGAAAACCAGACCACATTTTCTGGATGAAAATTCCTTGTGTACAGAAATCTGTGTGATTCCATCCCCCAGGTGTAACACTGAGCTCCTTTTGCTTTCTCACATAACCTCCACAAAAGGGCTTCTCTTTTAACTATGAAGTTAGTTTGGATTTAAAGGTGGTACCTGTATGCCAAGGTAATCCTTTTTAGTTTTGTCACAATCATATGTGCTGGATATTCATACAAGCGTCCGGGAATGCTGGATATTCATACAAGCATTCCCGGACGCCAATTGATCTAACACCTCCACGCCACCCCTAACCTCCACCTATACCATGGTTAACCATATCTTCTATCGTTTACTTGTGTGAATTATAACCTGTCCTTTCTCTTCCTTCTCCGCCAAGTTCTTATCACCCTGTTATATGTAACTGCCTTTTCCGCACCATTGTTATAGTTTATGTTTACTATGCACCCCTGTTTTATGTGAACCAGCATGATGTGACTGCTGTCTCGAATGCCGGTATATAAAAATCTGAAATAAATAAATATGTGGTCCTTTTTTTTTTTTTTTAATGATCTGCTTTAAACTTAACTTGCTGGAGCCATGCTTCCCAGTATATAGTCACATTCTGCTAGAAGTGCAGAGCTTTTGTCCTGGAGTAAACTCGAGTCTCTGCAGGTTTTGATGCCTCTTATTGGACTGAGTCCATAGGGTCCCTCTTGATATCATTTAGCAAACACATTTGTTGTTGGCTCATGTGCTAGTTTGTTTATAAAAAGGAAATCACTATGAGGTCTAAATTCAAAAGCACTTTTTCAACTAAATTCTAGCCAACTAAGGGCCTCATTTTCCAATATCGCAGTGGTAACGCATGAGGGGGCGTGCCCCATGCAAATAAGGCATTTTTCGTGCAGCGGGGAAACATCGCATCACGTGATGTTTTCGCCATTTGCGGACATGGATTCGCAAATCGCGAAAACGAGAGAGAGAGAGACTGACTCTGACTCTGACTCTGACTCTTGCTATCATGCCTATGCCCGAGACAGGTAGGGCCACCTAGTAACTTGAGGTGGGAATTAGGTATGAGCGTAGGGGGCCACTTTCACATTCAACATGAGACATACGGAAAGAACAGTGGTCTCTAGTGAAGATTTGCTGGCCGTCGGAGTGAGGAAACTCACTCCAAGAAGAGATTTGGGCAACATTCTCTCCACCTAGCTTGTTGTTGCCCAGGTAGAGTGTCCATCAAGCTAGGTGGAGAGAACATTGCCCAAATCTGTTCTTGGAGTGAGATTCCTCACTCCGGCCAGCAAATCTTCACTAGAGACCACTGTTCTTTCCGTATGTCTCATGTTGAATGTGAAAGTGGCCCCCAACCCCCTACACTCATACCTAATCCCCACCTCGAGTTACTAGGTGGCCCTCACATAGGGATACAAATACCTGTCTAGGGCATAGGCATGATAGCAAGGCTCTCTCTCTCTCTCCCTCTCTCCCTCTCTCTCTCTCTCTCTCTCTCTCTCTCTCTCTCTCTCTCTCTCTCTCTCTCTCTCTCTCTCTCTCTCTCTCCCCCCCCCCCCCCCCCCCCCCCCGGTTCGGAATTGTCGTGGACCGCGATAACCCTTTACTGACCTGTAGCGCACAAGGTAATGCAAATGAAAGTGTTGTAGCTATTAGCCGCGATAGGAGCCGCACTAACACTGCGGCTGTTTCGCGGCATACGATAACTGTTTCCCGTTTTACATATGCTCCGCCCCAACTTCGCCCCCTGAATATATAATTACGAATTTGCATTCGCAAATCACATTAACGGCTGTTAGTGCGATTTGCGAATTTATCTCCCAAGATTAACACCTTGGAAAATGACCCCCTAAGTTAGGGACTTCCGATATTCAGTATTAGCTGGCTAAATCTGCTCGGGCCAAAGACCCATCCTAAAATTAGCCAGCTAACTTTAAGATAGCTGGCTATATTTAATAGTGCAGCTGCACTACTGAATATACTTCCAGAGGTAGCTGGATAAGTTTATTCAGCTAACTTTGCTATCCAAACTGTATCTGAATATGGACCTCGATATCTTTCCCTTATTTGATCAATTTTCTTGTCCATCTTGTTCCTGCAACAAACATAACATATATACTTAAAAGCACGGGAATTATAGGTTCCAACAATAGCATCCTAAATCTCTTGTAACTTCTTTGAGAAGCAGATCCATTTGAAGGAAGTATTCTTCCTTCCTGGTGACAAGGGCAAGCTTTAAATAATTTTTGCTTAATTTTAGCTTTGTCTCTTTCACATGGTAGAGATTCTGCTGTTTTAGAAAGAGCCACAAAGGTAGAGGGAAAATAACAAGCAAGAACAGGAGTGCAGTTTCTATGCTCTTCTTTAGTTTTGACCGGATCAGTAAGGGGGCATGTGAAAGTATCTCCTGGTGCAGCAGGAAGTGACAAGATCCATGTTTTCCTTGCAGCTCACCATGGAAGTAGATGGCAAGGTTGAAAGCATCATGAAGCGCACGTCCCTGGTAGCCAACACTTCCAACATGCCTGTGGCTGCCAGAGAGGCTTCCATCTATACTGGTAAGGACCGGCGGACTATGTTGCACGAGCATACTGCACAGCTCCTGCTTACAGACTATGCACACTTGATTAAGTATTTTCATTGGTCAGTTTACTTCTTATTGTAGGGTGCTATGCTGTTTTATCTTTCTGGGTTTTTTTTCCTTCTCTTCTTTGTCTGGTGAACCACAAAAGCCATTTTCCAGACTAAATCCTTACGTAGAACCCACTCTTCCCAAAGGCCAAGCCAATTAAGCCAGTAGTGGTTATCCAACCACAGGTAATCGCCCACACTTAGGGCCCAAACACATCACTTTACTGACATACTGGAACCCCCCTGCCTCTCCCGACAGACAGAAGACCAAAGCGCTGTTCTCATGTGCTGCTCTGTCACCCAGCCACGGGTGGGATGGAAGCCCAGTCAAATCGACTGTAAGCAGCAGTCTGAATTCCCTGCCAGAAGGTGTGACATATGTGTCTCTAGGATGTGAAGCTGGCAAGATGCCTGGCCCTCAATGGTTCTTTACATCTCTTTATGCAGTATATTCATTGTTTTTGTTTGAACTGCCTCTGGTTGCCTGTCAGTGGGCTCCATTTCTGATGGCTTTCTCCACAGGAAGAGATACCACCAAAAACCAGTTTAAAATCGGGTACACTAATTTTTATTGAAGAAAAAAGCCACATGCCCTGTTTCACCATGGGTTTAAGTCTGCACACTGTTTAAGAAGCAGTGTAAGCTGCCTTATCCTCTTAGCTGTAATGTACAGGATCCGACTGTGATATTGCTGTTTCTTCCATGAGAAGCAGTTTTGTGTGCTATGAAAACCTTGTGCCTGGAATTGTACCTTTCAGTCACTGCACTGTGCTTATACCGTACTGAATCTCTAAGGTACCTCCAGTTAAAGTGGAAGATACTTAATGAGCCGCTGTAGCTGAATGGAATCATCAAATGTAGGAGAGGGTGGATTTGAGGAAGGTTCAAATTAAGCTTAAACTTGCAAATGCAAATCTTTTTCTTCAGACACTACCATGGATTGCCCGTCTAATTATATTATAAAGCTTGCTGAGGTTTTGGGTTTTTTTTTCTAATTTAACAGATAAACAAATTATTATTCTTATGGGCACAGTCCCAGTTTTCCTCTGTTAGATTTTTCAAAGTTTTGTGGAATACTTAGCAAATTCTGGTGGCAGATTTTTCCAAGTTGTGGTAATTATGTAGCAAATTTGGATAAATTTTCACATCTCACTATGCAAAAAAAGTTACTTTTGAATAGAAAATCCTTTACATTGTATATAGTTTAAATACTGCTTTAAAACAAACACTCAATTTATCATGTCCACAAATCAACTATTTTTATAAAGTAAAGACATAAAGAGGCAAACTTTTAATTGTGAAATGTCACTTTTTTTTTTTTTTGTTTTGGATTGAAATACAGTGTAGCCATTCTTTTTATACTTCTTGACAAAGTCCTTGCCCTCTTTCTGAATTATATAACTTTAATGTGCTGAAGCTGCACTTAGTATCAGTACAGTTTGTCATGCTCTTAACTGAAATCAATGCTGTCTCTGCCAGCCATGGGACATGAGCAGCTGTAGAATTCCAAAATACATCCCAGTCTTTATCAGTTGTTATATAGTTGCTCACATATGCAGGGGCGAAAATCTTTGTATAAGGATGATATTCTTCTAAAGGGATGTCCATTCTTTCCAGAAATTATATCAAAATCCTTTTTTTTTTTTTACATACATAGAAATGATGGCAGAAAAGGACCAAGTGGCCCATCCAGTCTGCCCAGCAAGCTTATGGTAGCATCTGCCATGCCATACAGGCTTTATCTTCCCTAAAAGCACCTTAAACCCTTTGGTCATCTAACGGTCCAACCGTATCCCTCACAGGTTTCTTGTTTTGGATATATTTTAAAAAGTTTGTATTATGAGTTTTTGCCTCTACGTCCAACTTCATTTCAAATTCTCTCTTAGCTTGTCTTATCAATGTTTTACACTTTACTTGATTTGCCTGCCTTCCACCTTTCTTAATGCATAGAATACATCTGGGGCTCCAGTTCAGGGGGATCCAACCTTGGGTTCTCTGTTCACCCTAGAGGGGAAAGTTTGATTGAGTGTACGTTGGCTTGGGTACACTTCAATACTGAGGGGACTGCAGGTGGCACACTTGGTTATGTAGCAGTGCCTGAAAAGTTTTTATTCTCTGCCTCCATCTGCTGGTAGGGATGCAAAACCCACTTGTCTGGACTGAATGAAAATTAGCAGGTAAGAACCAATTTTCCTTTCCTGTCTTTTGCATCTAATCCAGGAATTACCCTGTCGGAGTACTTCCGTGACATGGGTTACCACGTCAGTATGATGGCCGACTCCACCTCCAGATGGGCAGAGGCTCTGCGAGAAATTTCAGGCCGTCTGGCTGAAATGCCTGCCGGTGAGTCTCTAGGGTTGTTGAGTTCAAGGCAGTAAATCTTTTCTATAAGATTAAGGGTGAAAGGAGCTGGACTGCTGCTAAACAGGATTTCATTACATTGGCAAAAGCCTTTTGCAGGAGAGTTTTTTTTAACCAGAGCCTCCAGTTTCTTGTGAGATTTTTCAAAATTCTGCTGCAAACATGTGGCAAATTATGCAAAATTTTGCCTATATTTCCAATTTCAATTTTTTTTTACTTTATACAAATTTGTGTGTTTGACATTTCTATGCCTAGTTAATTTATTTGATTCTTTAGGCAAGGGATCTTAGTGATTGGTGCTGGGGCTGAACTTTGCGGCCCTTACCATGGCCGCAAAATCACAGGAGACTAAGGGTCCTGGTTGTAACACAGCTGTTACATTAAAATGGATAACTTTGTATCTTATTTGTAGTTAAGGGGCAATTTTCAAAAGGTCGCATGGTTGCAGACGCTGCAGGTGTATTTAATGCACGTACTTCATGCACGTTTTCAAAGGCAAATGACTCTTGTAGTTTCTGTTTGATAATTGGCAAGTGCAAAGAATTGTGTTCAGAGCACCTGTGGGTCATTTGCGCCTGCTTTTTATGTAGGAGGCAGAGAAAATCAAATGTTTCCTCCCCTCACCTAACACGCCCCACGGGACAGCCTCCTTTTCCTGCAGCTAAAAGTAATGCGCAATGGAACCATAACCACCACTTCTAACTGTATTTGAGGACAGCAAGTTTCAGCCAAGTTACATGGTTAAATACCTTTTTGAAAACTGCTCTCGTAAGTTTTGCATAGCAGGTTATAATGTTGGCACTAATGGCCTCTGTAAGCAGACGTTTCATGCAATGTCCTTGGCTTGGTCTCGGGTTCTCTGCTCTTTCCTCCAGGTCATGAATTGTCAGGAAATGGCCTCTTTCTGAAGGTGATCTGGCAAATACTCACCTAATGAACACTGGTTTTAGCTGTGAGTTTTAAGCCTGTCTGCCTCTGACAAACTAACAGCTAGAACCAGTGTTCATTAGGTGGGTATTTTCCAGGAGGCAGGGTTTGATGGATCGCATTTCAGAATTTTACAGATTCTGGGAAAACTTGTACAAATGACTACATTCACAGTTCAGTTTTGGACTCACATCGTGATTCTCTAAATCTTTATTTTTCAAATGTTTTATCCCTGCAGGAAAATACCCAGATAGGCAGTGAGGTTTATGGCTGTGATTTTAAAGTAGCCATTTTTTAAGCTGTTCCTCTACTTAAGAATGGATCTAGATTATCTGTATTCCTTAGTGGAAATGACCACCCCCTCCCCCCAGTGCTGTGATTTGTAGCCATGTTTTGTTTTTTTCTGCCTGTGTGTGAGGCCTGACCACTGAATCCATGGATCTGACTTCCCCATTTTTCTGTCTCTGTGCAGACAGTGGTTATCCTGCGTACCTCGGAGCCCGTCTGGCTTCTTTCTACGAGCGAGCCGGTCGAGTGAAGTGTCTAGGGAACCCCGAGAGGGAAGGCAGCGTCAGCATCGTAGGGGCGTAAGTGCATCCTTTTGCATTGTCTGTCCTCACCTTTTTTCTTGGGCATAATCTTAGAAAAAGTAGTTGTCTGATCTGAACAACTCTGCCCTCCTCCCCCCCGCCCCCCCCCCCCCCCCCCCCCCCCCCCCCCCCCCGGTCCTATTTTGGGCCACAAGTTTGTGTTTTTGCTGCTGTTGGCAACTCATCCTGACATAAATTGCACTTCTAATTCTACAAGCAAATATATATTGATTCTTTATATTTCTTTGTTAAACTGAATAGTCTTCTCCTTTCCTTCATTTGAAACATACAGAAAAAGAGAGAGATTATATATAATTTTTAATGGTTTTGCCTGTCTTTTCAGTGTGTCTCCCCCTGGTGGTGATTTCTCTGACCCTGTTACATCGGCCACTCTCGGTATTGTTCAGGTACGATTTTATCCTGGCACATACTTTTCAGCCTGTGAAACGTATGCAGCACTGCAGTTTGAGGCTTTTATTTGACATCAGAATTTTCATCAATGTCTCAAAGTATGCTGTGAACCTTTTTTTTAATGGATTGCTGTGCCAGCCAGCTAAAAGTGTACAAGAGGCTGTATTTGGTTTTGAACCCCAGTGGGTATGCATGCATGCATTTAGTTTCTTCCTGTCACTTCTTTAAATAGACTATTCCACAGATTCGCTGCATTCTGTTAAATACAGTAGTGATTGAACCTCTTGTCCACAAGCACGCACACATTTCAAGCTGTGCCAGTAAAAAAAAAAAAAAAAAAAGCTGAATGCCATCCTAATGCGTGGCTCGTATGTTGCAGGTGTTCTGGGGTCTGGATAAGAAGCTGGCTCAGCGGAAGCACTTCCCCTCTGTGAACTGGCTGATTAGCTACAGCAAGTACACGCGTGCCCTGGATGAATACTATGACAAGCACTTCCCTGAGTTTGTCCCACTGAGGACCAAAGCCAAGGAGATCCTGCAGGAGGAGGAGGACTTGGCTGAGATTGTGCAGCTTGTGGGAAAGGTGAAATTCACAAACAGCCCTCGAGGGCCATGGTTGGAGAGGGGAGGTGGGAGGAACAACAGAAATGGACCAAGCAGAGAGAAGTTGGTTTTTGATTACTAGTTGGGATTATGCTGCAATGATAACCAACTGTGTCAGCTCCTGTCTATACTGCTGAGACCAGAAGAAAACAGTGGGTAGACCTGATGGATGTGAACCACCCCTGCCCTCTTATCAGTCTTGTTGGGGGGTGGGGAGGTTGCCTTGGGGAAGAGTGAGCAACCCCTCAGCCTCCCCTGTCAGGTTTACTTGGAATCAGTACACAATATCCCAAACAAGGGAAATGTATGACGCAAAACGAATATTATCTCAAAAATCATTTTTTTTTTTTTTTGTATATATTACATCTGATTTAAATAATTCTTACAGAACCATTTCCCCAAAGAATACAATTTCCAAATTTAAAAACTGATCACACTATATACCACCACCCACCACATCTAATCAAAATGCACATCACACACATCTTCATGTATTCATACACATACATATAAAGTAATTTAACCCCAAACAATTCTGACAGAGATTCCATCCTTTTAAACACTATTTCTTGTAAGAGATATACACCAACCCAAATGTATACAAATAAGACTGCGCTGCAATACACAATTCTTTCACATCAAAAACATCTTTTAAAAAAAACGTAGTTTCAAAAAAATCAAATCCTTTAAGGATAATCCTTTTTCATGCTTTCCTCAAAATGCATGAGGAATGAAAAGCAAATCTCGGAGTCTTATAATTCAAAAAGGTTCCATCGACTATGTTTAAAAGACATTAAGGTCTTTCCCATTTACTTGATTTCAGTTTGCATGTCCACAAGAAATTCAATCATCCATCAAATAAAGCAGTTCTCAGTCCTTTGAAGAAACCAACATAAATTGAATTGGAACAGTAGCAAAAATTCAATTGAGATAATATCACCCAATATAATATAAGCTCATAAATTTCAACTTAATTTTCAGAAGGGTACAGCCTGGCCATCTGTCGAATGATCAAACTTTTAACCCGACATGTTTCGCCTCGGTGGCTTCTTCGGGAGCATAATTGATATAAACCAAAATCCCCTGTGATGGGTTCACTAAAAATAAAATACCACCATTAAAGGTCAATAGTATTATATATTATACATAAATTATCCCCAAGGACACCCCATCAATACTTTAAACATTTTTTAAAAATAAAACATACACTCACTTTGGTTACTGAAGACCAGTTCTCAAACACTGCTGACGCCATCATTCAAATGCACAGAGTATACAAAACATGATTTAAATACACATTATAAGACTCAAATCCACCAATGTGATGAAAAAGGAAAACATCTCATTTCCAGCCAACCAAAACTTAAAGAAACACGCCCCACTCCATTCTATTATTTAGGCCTTCAGGACTCATAGAGCCCAATTCAAATATCCATTTTTGTTCATGATGGAGGAGAAATCGATCAACATTTTCTCCATGTGAAAAAGAAACCTGTTGTATTACAAAAAAGCTCTAATCGCTAATTTGATGGCCTTGGCTTTACCAGTGAGATTTATTTATTTATTTTTTTATCGAGTTTTATATACAGTCATTCCATTTCACCATCACAACGGTTTACAAAGTATCGATTCTCAGTAATTAAACATTTGTTAAAAAGGCTTTTCCGTCAACTAGTAAAAGGACAAGAAGACTTTCTTGGGATTGTTTTAATATAGTCTGGTGTCTTCTAGTGAAGTCATTTCGGTGTAGTGTCAATAAGGGTTTTGGTAGGCTTTTGTAAACAGCCAAGTTTTTAGCTCTTTTTTGAAAGTTTTTAAATTTTGTTGCGTTCTCAGTTCTGTTGGGAGGGAGTTCCACAGTTCGGGGCTTCCTAGGGATATGGCTCTTTTCCTAGTTGTTATGAGTTTGTGACGGGTTGGTGGGATTTTTAGTAGGCCTTTGTTCGTTGATCAGAGATTTCTGTTTGGAGAGTGGAGTTTTATGTATGTGCTGAGCCAATTTTTGTTTTTACTCCATATTACTCCAACTCTTATTTCTCCACACTGGCTCCCAATAATATTTTGTATTCAACCCCTGTATATTTGGGAGCCAGTGTGGAGAAATGAGAGTTGGAGTAATATGATCAAATTTTCTTGTTCCTGTGAGTTTTCTGGTGGCTGTATTTTGTAGGATTTGTAGCAGTCGTGTGGTGGTGAGAGGTATGTTGAACAGCAGTGAGTTGCAGTAGTCTAGGTTGGAGAAGATGAGTAGTTGAAGTACTGTTCTGAAATCATTGGGTAATGTCAACAGTGCTTCCATATGGTTACACCGGATTGAACTACAGTGTTCAGCGATTCTTATCCTGCCTGCTCGAACTGTTTTCCCCACATAGATGCAGTGACAAGGACATATAATAATATATACTACCTGCGAAGAAGCACAGGTGGTCTGAGCACGCGAGTATACGTTTTTTGAAATTGCATGTACAAATGAATCTATATTTAAAGATAAATGACAAACCTTACAATGACCACAACTTTGATGCCAACCACTCCTATAGAGGGATCTCTGTATACTTTTGGATTGCTGTAAATCTCTTTTGACAAATAGTGTTTAAAAGTGTGGGATTTCCATCAGAATTGTTTGGGGTTAAATTGCTTTGTATGTATGTGTATGAATGCATGAAGAATGATTTGTGTGATGTGTATTTTGACTAGATTTGTCGAATATTGTGTTATAGTGTGATAAGTTGTTTTTAAATTTGAAAATTGTATTCTTTGGGAAAATGGTTTTGTGAATATTCTGTAACACAACACTGCAAATCCTACAGTCATAAGTCTGCGCTCAGGATGAAATTTGCTCAAGGCAAAGCGAGCTGATAATATACTGTATCCCTTCTGAAAAAGAATTAGACAATTAAAAATAAGCTACTGAAATGTATTCTTAGTACAGGCTCAGCCTAGGATTCCTCTGTTCCCTGAGTCCAGTCAGTAGATGTCACTGTTGAACTATGGCTGAGACTCCCTGCTCCCCCAGGGACTGTGAACGCAGCGTTCACAGTCCATTGCATCCCTAGCCCTGGCTAGCCTGAGGAGCAGGTGCCATGCCCAACAATCAGATCCAGGTCTTTTGCATAGAAGCATGCAGTGCAGCCACTGGGCCAGCCCAGTTTGACTTCTAAGAGATGTTCTGTGATTGTAAACTATCAGCCCAGCTGAGGATGGAGAAATCTGGAAAACCAGGAGACTCTTTGGTTTGTTTATTGGGTTTCCTTGTGTAAGAACAGCTCATGAGGGGAGGTGCTTTATTTTCCAGAGTAGTAGGGGAGTTTGGCCATTTAGTACCAGTTGCTGGTCTTTTGAATGTATTGTAAATCACGTGGCCACATAGCCAATCACATTGCTGGCACACCTCCTATTTCTAATTGCACACAGCAATGATGTAAAGCATGGGAACAGCAACTGGACTGATCCACAGGAGACCGTGAGGGAATACCCACAATGCACCTTTTTTAAATTTAAAAAAAAAACAAAAAAACTACAAAAGAACACCTAGAATTGTAAAATTGGTAGGTGCCAGGTAATAGATTAAGATGTACTGAAGCTGGTACATCTTATTGTATCAGTGTCATGCTGTCAGCAAGCATGTTCATTGTGACACTCGTACATTATGCTGGAGCCTCTGCTATATATTTTATTGGCATGATAATACCAAACACCCTATGCCTGGGATGAGAAAAGCTTCAACATTTATGTAGCATATTTTTTGTATTATGAAGCAAACAAAGAAAATGGAAACGTGACATTTAACCAGTATATAGCTTCAGTAGTTACATGCTAGTAAGTAGATATACTAAAGAGATAAAGTGATGTGGGCAGACTGCACGTCCTCTGTGCCTTACCAGGGTCGTCATAAGAGGATTCTAATAGGCAGAAAAAGACCAAATGCCCATTCAGTCTGCCACTTGTTCCTGTTCACTTTGAAAGGACATTACCCCTCATGGTAACAAAACTGGCAAGTAAATTATATGTACAGTTGCACACACTGCTGCCACTGTTTTGAGGCCATCCTAAAGCAGCCTGTAGCTAACACACAGGTCTATCCAGTACCGAGCGGTAGGAAGAGCTGCGTTAGTGCCCAGGGCACCCGCGGTTGCCGCACGCACAGTGCAGCTCACCTACTGCTCGATCCTGAACACTAATTTTATGTAAATGTAAACCGCGTCCGTGAAGCCTTAGGCCCGCGCAACCCATTTTACTGGATAGAGCGCCTATACAGTATCCTGGGTGCGCGGGCCTAACGCTTCACGCCACGCTGGTATCTGTCATTTCAAATGTCATTTGAAATGACAGATACCAGGAAGTCGGGTCCGATCGGATGCAAAAGTAAGTTGCTTCGCCGCTGTCATCTCTCTCCCCTCCTCCCGAAGCAGGGCGCGAAAAGCAGCCTTGCTCCGGGAGGAGGGGAGAGAGATGACAGCGGCGAAGCAACTTACTTTTGCATCCGATCAGACCCGACAGCGGTGAACCAAAAAAAAAAAAGCGAAAAAACCAAAAGGTAACCCTGACCCGACCCGACTTACTTTTGCAGCCGTCCGGCCACCTGTAGAAGATATCGTTGCTCCCCTGCCCCCTGCTCCCCTGCCCCTCCCCTGGAAGATGGCTGCCAGCACGGGGGAAAGCGGCCCCTGTGCATTCAATTGGCTGCTCAAGACGTGACTGTCTCTTCTTCCCTCCTCCCGGAGCAGGCTGCTTTTCGCGCCCTGCTCCGGGAGGAGGGAAGAGTGAAGCGGCGAAGCAACTTACTTTTTGCTTTTGGTTTTTTCGCTTTTTTTTGCTTCGGGAGGAGGGGAGAGGACTGGAGCTGCCCCGGAGACCGGCACCCATGATTGCGGCCGGGGCAGGTGAGCGAGGGCTGGGGGGAAAGTTTGCCACCTACCCTTACCCCTGCCTCTACCGCAGGGGTCAGGGTAGGCGGTAAGTTAGCAGGTTAAACGCGTGACAAAACGGCAGGGAAAGATAGCGATAGTCGGGGCGCGGGTTACGGGATGCTAGGGAATAGCTAATTCGCTCGTTTGCATGCAATATGCATGCCGCGTGCGGAAGGGGTTGGCCGGGGATTTTAGGACGCGGTAGGAGTAGGTTATAGTGGATTCGGGATCGCAGGAAGGGATAACGCGGCCGGAAAGTGAGTAAAACGCGGCTTAGGAGCAGGGTAAACGCGGCCGCACTTTACAGGATAGACCTGTTTCTGAATTCTTGAATGGCAAACAAGTTCCCTATACGTACAAGGATCAATCCAGAGAAGTGGGTTGTGTATCCCTACCAGCAGGTGGAGTCAGGGAAGAATTAGAACTTTGGGCACTGCTACATAACGAGAGTGCCACCTGCAGTCCCTCAGTATTTCTCTGACTCCAGGAGCTGGAAGACAGGCACCTGCAGTCTTAGTTAATTTTTCAGTTTAGTTAGATTTTTTTCTCCGGGTTTTTTCCTTCAGGATTGCTTCCTGAGGTGTTAGGCACCTTCGTGGGCCATCCCTCAGTCGAAGCCGGATGTCCTGGGGGTTGGTTACCTCAGTCTGGGTTTCGTCCAGACCAGGGGCTCCTGGTTACTCACCTCTGTGGCTGCTCCCCCAAACCTCCTCTTAGGTTTCGAGCTGAGGTAAGGAGTCTGGTTGGGACAGCCAGCCTTTCAGGCACTCCGGGGTGTTTGGCAGCCCTTCGGCCCCCTTTCCCTCTACTTCCGGGGCTCCAGGTTGCTCTGAAGGGACGGGGTAAGTGTTTTCTTCGCCGGCCAGTTTTTGGCGCGGCTCACCGCGCTCGGCAGCACAACCCGTTGCAATGGGCCTGTCGGCATTTTTTTTTCTATTTTTTCCGTTCCTCCCCTCAGCTCCTGGGCCACGTGGCTGCGCGTTTTTTTTTCCAAGGGGCCCTCTCTTTCTCTCCGCGCTCTATTAGGCGTGTGGACGCGAAGGCAGAATTTAGTTTTGTTTTTTCCCTCCCTTATCCCTCCTAGGGATGGAGAGTTCATCAGACCCTGAGCCCTTCCCCCAGGCGGGGGGGTCTTCATGCCGAGGCTCAAGGGAGGAGGGGATCCCCTCCAGTCTTAGCCCTTGTGGTGGAGGTCAGCGCTGGGGACTGGGTGAACCGGCTTCTCAGGATCCCATTCTGGCAGATAGAGACCCGGAGGGGTTTTTGCCGGAGATTGTCTTGTTAATACACCAGGCTTTCCTGGCCAGAAAGCAGGCGGGCTTCAGGAGGCAAATTAAGTCAGTGGGTCTTTCCGAGCCGCCGTTCAAGAAGGGTCAACTCGAACAGCAGGCCCGCAGGGGAAGTGATGGTCCCCAGGGGCCGTAGACCCCCTCCCCCACCCTCCAGAGTTCCAGATCCGGGTTCGGCTCAGGTTCCGGATTTGGTTCCTGATCTTGGGGACCCTGATTAAGATGCTGCAGATGATGATGATTTGCCACCCACAGAAGGGGATGATCCCAGCGAGGTCTGCCTTTTTAAGCGGGAGGAGCTACGACCCCTTATTCCTCAGATGTTGGAAGTTCTGGGGCTTAAGATCTCTCAGGAAGAATCAGATAGTGATGGGGTTAACCCGGTTCTTGACGGAATACGGGGGCCCACTTTGTCCTTTCCACTGCCTAAAAAGGTTCGCAAGCTGGTGACCCGCGAGTGGGATGCACCGGACACAGGGCTCAAGGTGGGCAGAGCTATGGCTAAGCTCTATCCTCTTTCAACAGATGTCTTGGATCTTCTGAAAATTCCGAAGGTGGATGCAGTGGTTTCGGCTGTGACAAAGACCACTATTCTGGTAGTGGGTGCTGCCACTTTAAAAGATATGCAGGATCATAAGCTGGAGATCCAGTTGAAGCGAGTCTTTGAAGTGGCTGCATTGAGTCTTTGGGCCACGATCTGCGCCAGCCTCATGCAGAGGGCATGTTTGTGCTGAGTTCAGGCCTCTAACATCACTACAGGAGCTGGCAGTGGTGCTGCCTTGGAGGGCGCTTGTTTGGAGACTGGCATTGTGTATGTAGCAGATGTGCTTTACGACTTAGTGCGAACTTCAGCGCACAGCAGGGTTTCTGTAGTGGCTGCGTGCTGACTGCTATGGCTGCGCAATTGGTCAGCGAATTTGTCTTCAAAATCTCAGCTGTGTAACCTCCCGTTTAAGGGTAAGCTCCTGTTCGGTGAGGAAATGGAGCAGTTGGTAAAGCTACTCGGAGAATCTAAGGGGCATAAGTTGCCGGAAGATAAAAGGCCCACCAGAAAGGTGTTTCCTTCGCGGCCGCGTTTTTGGGATTCACGCCGATTTCGTTCCGGCAGTTATTCCTCGCCTTCCACGTCTAAGCAGACCTCAGGACGGCAACAGTCCTTTCGAGAGGGGGTCATCGTCCCAGCCGGGATTCTGGACACCTCAGGACAGGAGGTAGTAAACCCTCCCAATGAAGCCTCGAGTCCCCATTCCGTCGTCGAAGCTGTCGGGGGCAGATTGTCCAGCTTTTACACGGAATGGGCAAGGATCACCTCAGACCGTTGGGTCCTGGAGGTGATCAGAGAAGGCTACGCTCTAGAGTTTTCACATCCCGTGCAGGAGGTGTTCGTGGAGTCCCGCGTGGCCTCGCGCAGCAAGCAGGAAGCGGTACGGGAGGCCCTGCAGCGCCTGATCCAGCTACAGGCCATTGTCCCGGTTCCGGAGGCAGAAGAGGGTCAGGGACGTTACTCTGTTTACTTTGTGGTTCCCAAAAAGGAGGGCACGTTTCGTCCCATCCTAGACCTACAGAAGGTGAACCGTTGTCTCTGAATCTCTCGTTTTCGCATGGAAACCCTGCGGACGGTACTGGCTGCTGTTCGGACGTGGGAGTTCCTTGCGTCCCTGGATCTTATGGAGGCTTATCTGCATATTCCAATATGGCTATGTCACCAGAGGTTTCTATGCTTCAAGGTCTTGGGACAACACTTCCAGTTTCAGGCCCTTCCATTTGGTCTGGCGATGGCTCCTCAAACTTTCACCAAAGTCATAGTGGTGGTAGCAGCCTTCCTTCGCAAGCAGGGGATTCTGGTCCATCCATACCTGGACGACTGGCTGATTCGCGCCAAGACCAGGGAGAACTGCGAAAGATCGGTTCGCATCGTGATGTTCACCTTGAGATCGCTTGGATGGGTCATCAGTCTTCAGAAGAGACACCTGGAACCCACCCAAGAGCTGACCTATTTGGGAGCCCGTTTCGATACCTTGCGAGGCAGAGTCTTTCTGGCGTTGGACCGGGTAGCCAGGTTGCAGAGCCAGATACAGACGCTTCTTCTCAGACAAACACCCACTGTGTGGCATCATCTGCAAGTGCTGGGATCCATGGCGCCACCTTAGTCTTGGTTCCGTGGGCGTTCGCCCACTTATGTCCGCTACAGCATGCGCTGTTGTCACGGTGGAGTCTGGTGTCGGAGCAGTTCTACCTACCCTTGTCTCTGCTTCCAGAGTCCAAAGCCTGTCTGTCATGGTGGCTTTCGCACGACAATCTGGAGAAGGGGGTGAATTTGAACCCACCGAATTGGCTGATAGTCTCCACTGATGCAAGTCTGTCAGTTTGGGGAGCTGTGTGGAACACCAGATCCGCCCAAGGGCTTTGGTCTCCAACAGAGGGCTCGTGGTCCATCAATTGTCTCGAGACAAGAGTGGTATGTCTTGCCCTTCAAGCGTTTCTACACTGGATTCAGGGACGCATGGTTTGAGTGTTCTCCGACGATGCGACGACCGTGGCCTACATCAACCAACAGGGCAGGACGAGAAGTCCTGCGGTGGTGCTCAAAGCACGTCTTCTGTTCACTTGGATGGAGCTTCATTTCGGGGGGGAATTGCCACGTCGCAGGTGTGGACAACGTGCAGGCGGATTTTCTCAGCAGACGACAACTCGACACGGGAGAGTGGGAACTGTCTCCCGAAGCATGGAACCGCATTTGTGCCAGATGGGGGGTCCCACAGTTGGATCTGATGGAAACGCGGGAGAATGTGTAGACAGAACACTTCTTTTCGACAGCTGAAGAGCAAGGCTCAGCCGGTCTCGACGCTCTGGTGTGCCCCTGGCCAACGGGGATTCTGTTGTATGCCTTTCCCTTCTGGCCTCTCATCGGTCGGCTTCTCCGTCGCATAGAACTCCACCCCGGAAGGGTGGTGCTGGTGACTCCAGAGTGGCCACACCGCCCATGGTTCGTGGATCTGATTCGCTTGACCCTAGAGGGTCCTTTGCAGCTGGCTCATCTACCGCATCTACTTCGTCAAGGTCCCATCTTTTCGGATCGGGAAGATCGCTTCTCTCTCGCGGCTTGGCTTTTGAGAGGCGACGTTTACGATTGAGTAGTTATTCTGAACAAGTTATTTCCACTTTATTGCAGACAAGACGTCAGTCCATTTCCCTGGCCTATGTGAGGGTATGGAGGCTCTTTGAGACCTGGTGTCATCAGTGCTCTTGCAATCCTTTAACGGTCGAGGTCTCTCTGGTACTGGATTTTCTGCAACAGGGGCTCAAGAAGGGTTTGGCATTCAATTCTCTTCGGGTCCAGGTAGCGGCCTTGGGAGCCTTGCGGGGACAGTTTGCCGGTGATTCGCTTGCAGCACACCCTGACATTGTTCGATTTCTCAAGGGGGTCAAACATTTACGACCTCCCACCCGTGCGGTGTGTCCAGATTGGAGTTTAAATCTTGTATTGCATGTGCTCTGTGGCGCTCCTTTCGAACCTCTACATACCGCTTCCCTGAAAGATCTAACCTTTAAGTCGGTGTTCTTGGTGGCCATTTGCTCGGTGCGTCTGATTTCTGAATTGCAGGCCCTGTCGTGCCGTGACCCTTTTTTGCAGATTCACGACGATAGGGTGACGTTACACACGGTTCCTTCCTTTGTTCCTAAGGTGGTTTCGGCCTTTCATGTTAATCAGACAGTGGAGCTTCCAGAGTTCGTGCAGGATTCCAGGGGGTCGCCTCAAGACAAGGATCTTCTTCTTTTGGATGTGTGCCGGGTCTTATTGTGTTATCTAAAGGTTACCAATGACTTCAGATGCTCTGATCATTTGTTCATTCTTTTTGGGGGTGCAAAGAAAGGGGACAAGGCATCTAAAGCGACCATTTCTCGATGGATTAAAGAGACTATTACTTCAGCATACTTGGTCCGTGGCCGCCAAGTGCCTTTTGGGTCTCCGAGCTCATTCCACCAGGGCTCAGGCTACTTCCTGGGCAGAGTGTCAGTTGCTATCACCACAGGAGATCTGCTGGGTGGCGGTGTGGTCCTCTTTGCATACACTTACTAAGCATTATCTCTTGGACGTTAAGGCCTCTGATGAGGCGTCCTTCGGTGAGAGTGTTCTACGCGTGGGTCTTTCGGTTCCTCTAGCTCCTCCGACTCCGACGAGGAGTTCTGAGAAACCTCCGCCCCCCGGGAGCGAAGGGGCCTGGCTCGAGCCAGCCCCCCCTCCCACGGACCAGGCTTCGGTACCTTCTCCGCCGGAGCCCCAATCTCAGATGCAGGGTTCCCCTGAATTCTCTTTCTGGCAAGGCGCCGGGCTTTAAAAGCTTTATGCATAAGCAAAACGAACTGGGAGTTAAAGGAGGAGTCTGAAGACCCCTCCTCATCACCCCCTTCCTCAGGGGAATCAGCACTTGGTGCCATGGGCCCTGCTGGCCTGTCCTCCCCCGCAGGCCCCCGCTGGGGGGGACAAACGCGGCGGGTCCTCCAACTCTCCGTTGGTCCGCCGGCCCGCGTTAATCTGTGCTGCCCGCGCCGAGAAAATGGCCGCCATGTAGGGTGTAGGGTGTAGGGTGGCTTGGGTACATCCCACTTCTCTGGACTGATCCTTGTACATAATAGGGAAAAGAAAATTGGTTCTTACCTGCTAATTTTCATTCCTGTAGTACCAAGGATCAGTCCAGAGGCCCACCCCTTACTTCAGTTACCAAAAGACCGTGTTGGCTACAATTTGCCTAGTTTTCATAGATCTCCTTTTTTCCAGATTACGATTGTTGGAGCAGTTTTTTTCTAACTGTTTATTTACTAATGTTTCCTTGGGTGACGTGGGGGACAGTGGTTTTTGGTCACCCCTTCGCCCGTTTGTATTGGTTGTTTGGATTGGGTACAGGTCAATACTGAGGGACTGCAGGTGGCACTCTCGTTATGTAGCAGTGCCCAAAGTTCTAATTCTTCCCTGACTCCACCTGCTGGTAGGGATACACAACCCACTTCTCTGGACTGATCCTTGGTACTATAGGAACGAAAATTAGCAGGTAAGAACCAATTTTCTTTCATTCTTTAACTTGATGATTTCCACTTGCCCCTGCTAAATTTGAGCTCTGACCCCCAATTAGTTTGTATGTGTTTGGGGCCTTCATCTCTGCTTTTAAGTTAAACCATATGAAATTTAAAACACACCAGTATAAATGGTCTATGGGCAAAAAAAAAAAAATCTTCTATTTGTTTTCTAGGCATCATTGGCAGAAACGGATAAAATTACCCTGGAGGTAGCCAAGCTGATTAAAGATGATTTCCTGCAGCAAAATGGATACACTCCTTACGACAGGTGAGGAGGGTAACAGCACCTTGTCTTTCCTGTTTTGCTCTGTTGTCTTGAGTGAGGTGGAAAGCTCATAGAATATGAAAGAGAGAGGACTTAAATTGGACATGGCATCATTGCCTCTCTCTAATTTGTTCCCTTCTGGCTGTCATCCAGTCCACTACAAGGCCTGATGGCACCAGCCAGCAAGAATATGTTGGCAGGTTTTCTAGGCTATTGAAATCTTCCTTTCTCATTGTGTGTGACCAGAAGCAGAATGTTATGTTAATTTACATTTCTATTCTGCCTTCCTTGTACCCAGTTCTAACCCAAAGTGATTTAGAAAGGAAAAAAAATAGTACAATAATAATTTTAAAAGTATATTTCCCTGTACGTACCGGGATCAGTCCAGACACCTGGGTTTTGCCCCCCCCTCTAGCAGATGGAGACAGAAGTTTACAAACAAAACTCCGCCTATATCTAGGCTGGTGCCACCTACAGTCTGGCAGTATTCTTCTGTCTCCTAGCAGGTGGAGAGGGTGCAAAACCTACAGTCTATTTAGGGCCTAAGTTTAGGTGTTTAAAAAAAAAAAAAAAAACTAGGTGAAGAGAGAAATTTTGGATCAGAGGTAGGTGTTGTGATTTAGAGGGGAAGGACCGCAGAGGCTTGCCTGCTGGTTCAAGTCCCCGCCTCCCAGGGGAAGATAGGGTCCTGAGGGGACCGTTCCCCCTGGTAGAGGCTGCCGAGGAGTGGGGGAGCCCCACGTACCGGCTTTTCAGGCCTGGGGGTGATACCGGGGGTCCCGGCTCACTCCCCCCAGCCGGCTCCGGATCCGAGGTAAAGTTTTCAAAAAAAAAAAAAGATTCTAAGTTTTTTTTTCTTGTATGTGTGTGCTGTTTGTTAGTTTTTTACTTACTCCCTCGCGGTACCTGGGGTTCGGCAATCAGAGGGGGCTTCGGGGAAAGTTTTTTCTTTTTATCTCGGGCTCTCTCCCCACTCCGCAGCGTTCGAAATGCCCAGGCAGGCTGCTTGCAGAGCCTGCGGGTCCGCGGCAGCGCGGCTGTCGCAAGACAGCCTCTGTTCAAGTTGCGTGGGCGGCGGAGAGGGAGGATCGGCGGTAGCTCCAGGAACTCGGAGGGGTAGGCAGGCGCGCGATGGGTCGTCTCCCGCGGTTTCAGCCTTCTCAGAGAGGTCATCTGCAGCGTCTCCGGGGGCGGCGGCCATTTTGACGGCGGGAACGGCGGCCATTTTCTCGGCGCGGGCAGCACAGATTAACGCGGGCCGGCAGACCAACGGAGAGTTGGAGGACCCGCCGCGTTTGTCCCCCCAGCGGGGGCCTGCGGGGGAGGACAGGCCAGCAGGGCCCATGGCACCAAGTGCTGATTCCCCTGAGGAAGGGGGTGATGAGGAGGGGTCTTCAGACTCCTCCTTTAACTCCCAGTTCGTTTTGCTTATGCATAAAGCTTTTAAAGCCCGGCGCCTTGCCAGAAAGAGAATTCAGGGGAACCCTGCATCTGAGATTGGGGCTCCGGCGGAGAAGGTACCGAAGCCTGGTCCGTGGGAGGGGGGGCTGGCTCGAGCCAGGCCCCTTCGCTCCCGGGGGGCGGAGGTTTCTCAGAACTCCTCGTCGGAGTCGGAGGAGCTAGAGGAGCCGGAGGAGGATCTGGATTTCCCATCCCAGCCCCCGAGGGGGGTTGAGGGGGATGGAGAGCCGGGGGCTAAAGGTTCTGGGGTGCCCCATGGAGCGGAGGGGGATGACCCGAAGGTGGGTCGGTTATTCCATAAGGAGGAGTTAGGACCCCTCATTCCGGAGATCCTGGGGGAGCTGGGGATTCCGCTTCCCCAGGTTGAATCTCGGCTTGGACAGACAGATCCGGTCGTCCTGGGGCTCCGGGGCCCGTCTTCAGCATTCCCGCTACACTTTTCGGCCTCGGATTTACTCTTTAAGGAGTGGGATACTCCGGATTTGGGCCTAAAAGTGGCAAAGGCCATGGGTAAGTTATATCCACTGCCGGAGGACGTTCTGGAGCTCTTGCGCCTGCCAAGGATTGATTCTGTGGTGGCGGCGGTAACAAAAAAGACCACCATCCCAGTGACGGGAGGTATGGCACTGAAGGATATTCAGGATAGGAAGTTGGAAGTTCAGCTTAAGCGCATTTTTGAGGTTTCGGCGTTGGGAATCCGTGCAGTGATTTGTAGTAATTTTTCGTTGAGAGCAGGTCTTCGCTGGGCGCAGCAGCTTTTGGCCAATGAGTCCCTGTCACCGGACGAGGTGCGGCAGGCAAGTCGGTTAGAGGCAGTCATCGCCTACAGTGCCGATGCTTTTTATGATCTGCGCACTTCCGCAAGGACCATGGTTTCCACTGTGGCGGCGCGGCGACTGCTATGGCTCCGCCATTGGGCGGCGGCTGGCACCTCCAAGGCTAGGTTGGGCTCTCTTCCTTTCAAGGGGAAGTTGCTGTTTGGCAAGGAGTTGGAGGACCTTATTGAATCCTTGGGGGAGAATAAGGTGCACCGTCTTCCGGAGGATAGACACCGTTACCGGGGGACTCCAGCATCCCGTCCTCGTTTTCGCGGTGGCCGTAGACCACGGGCGGCTCGGGGATCCAACTCTTCGTTCCGTCACAGTGCTACCCGCCAGCAATCGTATTCTCAGTCCTTTCGCGGGCGCCGTTTCGGCCGTCTGGGAGCCGGTCCAACTGCGCAGGGCGGTAAACCAGCGCAATGATGTGAGGCCGGTCCATTCCCCCGTTCCCAAAATTGGCGGAAGATTAAGCCAGTTTTACGAGGAATGGACCAAAATCACGTCGGATCAGTGGGTGCTAGAGGTGATAAGACACGGCTACGCGTTAGAGTTTTCTTACCGCCCACCTCAGTGCTTCCTGGTGTCGCCTTGCGGGTTTTCAGAAAAGTGTCAGGCGGTAAGAGCGACCTTGGCTCGGCTGCGCGAGCTAGGGGCCGTAGCGCCGGTCCCTCCTGACGAGCTCCGGCAGGGCCGTTATTCCATTTATTTCGTAGTACCCAAGAAGGAGGGAACGTTTCGTCCCATTCTCGATCTGAAGAGTGTCAACAAGTGTCTAAGGGTACCGCGTTTTCGGATGGAAACCTTACGGTCCGTAATCGCGTCAGTGAGGAAGGGGGAGTTTTTGGCTTCTCTGGATCTCACGGAGGCGTACCTTCACATCGGTATTCGGCAGGAGCACCAACAGTTTCTCCGGTTTGCGGTAATGGGGCAGCATTACCAGTTTCAGGCGTTACCCTTTGGACTGGCAACGGCTCCGCGCACGTTCACCAAGATTATGGTGGTGGTGGCGGCGAGACTCCGCGAGGAGGGGCTGTTGGTGCATCCATACTTGGACGATTGGCTGATTCGGGCCAAGTCGAGAGAACTTTGTCATCTGGCGGTCCAGCGAGTTCTGCACCTGTTGCACTCGCTGGGTTGGGTGGTCAATGTAGCCAAGAGCCATCTGGTGCCGTCTCAATCTCTGGAATATTTGGGAGCTTTGTTCGACACGTGTCAAGGCACGGTGTCACTCACGCAGGATCGTATCCTAAAGTTGCAAGCTCAGGTCCAAAGGTTGTTACGCAAACCAACAGCGGTAGTATGGGATTATTTACAGGTCTTGGGCTCTATGAACTCCACCTTGGAGTTAGTTCCATGGGCGTTCGCTCATATGCGTCCCTTGCAGTCAGCGTTGATCTCCCGCTGGCGTCCCGTCTCGGAGGAATTTTTCCTCAGCTTGCCATTGACCCAGGACGCCAGAGACAGCTTGCCGTAGTGGCTCTGCCCGGACAACTTGAGTCGAGGGGTTTCGTTGGAAACTCCATCGTGGACAGTGGTTACCACGGACGCCAGCCTGCTCGGTTGGGGAGCGGTCTGTCTCGGGCAGGCAGTTCAGGGAACATGGTCGGCTCGGGAGGCGTCGTGGTCCATCAATCGGTTGGAAACTCGAGCGGTGCGACTGGCTCTGAGGTTCCTCCCACTTCTACGCGGTCGGTCGGTCCGGATTCTGTCAGACAATGCGACCACGGTAGCTTACATCAATCGGCAGGGGGGAACCAGGAGTCAGCCGGTGGCGGCCGAGGCTCGGTCGTTGATGATATGGGCGGAGGCCCACCTGAGCAGTATTGCGGCTTCCCACATAGCCGGGGTGGAAAACGTCCAGGCGGATTTTCTCAGTCGCCATTGGTTGGATCCCGGAGAGTGGGAGCTTGCGGGAGAAGTCTTCCGACTAATCTGCGATCGGTGGGGCACACCAGTGGTAGATCTGATGGCTACGTTCAAGAATGCGAAAGCTCCCCGGTTTTTTGCTCGCCGACGGGAGACGTCGGCGGAAGGAGTAGACGCGCTGGTGGTGCCGTGGCCGATGGATGTGTTGCTCTACGTGTTTCCTCCGTGGCCGCTCATAGGAAGGGTGCTGAGACGCATAGAGAGGCACCCGGCGGACGTGATCATTGTCGCTCCAGAATGGCCAAGGAGGCCGTGGTTCGCGGATCTACTGAATCTAGCGGTCGAGGAGCCGCTTCGTTTCCCGTTTCTTCCGGACCTCCTACATCAGGGCCCCGTTTGTTTCGACCTGGTCCATCGCTTTTGTCTAGCGGCATGGCTTTTGAGAGGCAGCGTTTGAGATCTAGGGGGTACGCCGAAGCGGTGGTATCTACACTGTTGCGTTCTCGTAAGAAGTCTACGTCCATGTCTTATGTGCGTGTGTGGAGACTTTTTGAGTCTTGGTGTTTGGAGCGCAGCGTAGTGCCTACCCGAGCGACTATCCCGGATATTCTGCTGTTTCTTCAGGACGGGTTATCCAAGGGGCTTTCCTGTAGTTCCTTGAGGGTTCAAGTAGCGGCGTTAGGTTCCTTCCGAGGTCGGGTGCATGGTGCTTCAGTGGCGGCGCATCTGGATGTAGTGCGTTTTCTTCGGGGGGGCGAAGCATTTGCGCCCTTCGTTTCGACAGCCGTGCCCATCTTGGAATTTGAATGTTGTCCTTAAGGCGTTGTGTACGGCACCTTTTGAGCCTCTTCGCCAGGTCACCCTTAAGGATTTAACTCTGAAGGTGGTATTCTTGGTGGCCATGGTTTCGGCACGGCGGATTTCTGAGCTTCAGGCTCTGTCGTGTCGGGAGCCTTTTTTGCGGATTTCGGATTCGGGAATTTCGTTGCGAACGGTACCGTCGTTTTTACCCAAGGTGGTCTCCTCGTTTCATGTGAATCAGACGGTAGAGTTGCCATCTTTTGGGCAGGTGCTGTCTTTGGACCCTATGGCTAAGGATCTTAGTAAGTTAGATGTGCGGCGCGTACTGTTACATTATTTGGAAGTCACTAATGCCTTCAGGGAATCCGACCACCTATTCGTTCTCTATGGTGGTTCAAGGCGGGGTAAGGCGGCCTCCAAGACTACGATTGCTCGGTGGTTGAAAGAAACCATTCGATCGGCATACCTGTTGCATGGGAGGTCGTTGCCTGTGGGGCTGAAAGCCCACTCTACTCGAGCCCAGTCTGCTTCCTGGGCGGAATGCCACCATATTCCTACAGAGGAGATCTGTAGGGCGGCCACCTGGAAATCGATCCAGACTTTTGCCCGGCACTATCGTTTGGATGTGAAAGCGCCAGGGTCGACGGGGTTTGGAGAAGGGGTGCTTAGAGCAGGCCTCTCCGGCTCCCACCCTATGTAAGGTAAGCTCTGGTACATCCCAGGAGTCTGGACTGATCCCGATACGTACAGGGAAAAGAAAATTAGGTCCTTAGCTTTTGCTAATTTTCGTTCCTGTAGTACCGAGGATCAGTCCAGAGTCCCGCCCAGTGTTGCGATTTTCTGCTGGGAGAGGATGTGTGGTCTGTGTGTGTGTTAGCTAAATCAGGAAGAGTTCTTGTTGGTTACCTCGAGTTCGGTACCCAGTTGGGTGGAGTTATGCTTCGTTTTGCATGGTTTTGAGGTAGTTTTTAACCGTTCTATGGTTTATATGTTGCGGGTTATCCTGCTGCTTTGACATTAAGTAATGCTGCCAGACTGTAGGTGGCACCAGCCTAGATATAGGCGGAGTTTTGTTTGTAAACTTCTGTCTCCATCTGCTAGAGGGGGGGCAAAACCCAGGAGTCTGGACTGATCCTCGGTACTACAGGAACGAAAATTAGCAAAAGGTAAGGACCTAATTTTCTTTTCCTGAACATGCCCGGATCAGTCCAGACCAGTGGCTTGTGCATTCCTACCAGCAGATGGAGACAGAGAACAAAAACTCTGGGCACTGCTACATAACTGAGAGTGCCACCTGCAGTCCCTCAGTATTTCTCTGACTCCAGCAGATGGTAGAGATACAAACCTGCAGTCTGTTAGTTAAAAAAAAAAAAAAATTAGGGAAAGTTTTTTATTTCTTTTCCCCAGATTAGGCTAGTTAGTAGTTAGCTGTACAGCTTCCTGAGGTGTTAGGCACCTTCGTGGGCTATCCCTCCGTTGAAACCGGGCGAGTGGTGGGTTGGACACACTTGCCTGAGTCTCGCCTGCAACAGTCCAGTGGCTTCGACTGCCAGGGGCTCCTGGTTTCCTCGACCACTGAGGAGGCTCCCTTCACTCCTTTCCTCAGGCTCCAAGAGTAGCTGTTTAAAGTTTTCTTGAAGGAAAAAAAAAAGGTTTAAAAAAAAAAAGTGTGCGTCTGAAGCAGATCCTCAAAAAGTGTGTGTCTGAAGCGGATCCTCTCTAAGGTAGGCGGTGTGGTCTGCGGACGGGCCATGCCGTTTCGTCGGCAGGCCAGTTGGAGTTGGAAGCTAGATCCTGCGGGTCTCGATGACGGCCCGGGACTCCGGGTAGGTCGGCGGGGGGGAGGCCTTCGCACACGTGCTAGGCCGCGTTTCTTCACACCGGCAGTTTTCGCGCCTGTAGGGAGTTTGCTATTTTTAGCTCCTGCAACCGCACGAAGGTTTCCCGACTTGATTTTTTCTTATTTGCTGACGACTGTGTGGCTACTCGGTCCGGATTTGGCACCCCGACCCAAAATGAGGACCTGCCGTGCGTGTGGCATGCCAGGGCAGGCCCTAGACGCTAGTTCCCTCTGTTCTGCCTGTTCCATAGGGCAGGAGGGAACTTCCTCGGGGGAGACATCAGGTAGACAAAGGGCTCTGTTCCTCTGGGCCACGGTCCTCAGCGGGGGAGGGTGGCTCGCGGCGGGTGTCGCGGGAGGTGGACACCCCTCCCATTCTATCCCCGGTGGAGCAGGTTTCCACCTTTGTGGATGACCCTGGGCTACCGGACCCTTCAACTGAGGGGGAAGCCGACTCAGGGGAGTTCTGTCCTGAGTTTGTGCTGCTGCTGCATGAGGCGTTCCTGGCTAGGAAACAGGTGATCCTGAAGAGAGCAGCATGGCCGGACGTTTTGGCAGAGCTTCCACCTAACCAGGTATTTTCGGGGCCCCCAGACCTCCAACAACCTTCAGGGGCTCGACAGGGGGCCCGAGTTGAGGATAGGTTGCCGGTCCCGCTTGGGGATCCCACAGGCTCCGGAGTAGATCAGGATCCGGGACTCACCCATGATATAGGTGATGGGAACCAGAACGACCCGGACCCAGACGAGCTCCCACCCTTGGAGGGTGATGATCCCAGCGTGGTGCGCTTATTTAAGCGGGAGGAGCTCCTGCCTCATTCCCCAGATCTTGGAGGTCTTGGGGATCAAGGTTTCGCAGGAAGAGTCTGACAGCGAAGGAATTAACCTGGTCCTGGATGTGATTCAGGGACCAACAACTTCCTTCCTGTTACCTAAGAAGGTCCACAAGCTGGTGACCAGAGAGTGGGACTCCCCAGATGCTGGTTTGAAAGTGGGTAGAGCCATGGCGAAACTTTATCCCCTGTCGCAAGATGTTTTGGATCTTCTTAAGGTACCGAAGTTGGATGCGGCGGTGTCTGCTTTGACTAAGAAGACCACCATTCCTGTGGCCGGGCTGCTGTGCTGAAGGACATACAGGACTGCAAGCTGGAGATCCAGCTTAAGTGAGTCTTCAAGGTCTCCACACTGAGTCTCAGGGCGGCGATTTGTGCCAGCCTCATGCAGAGAGCCTGCCTTTGTTGGGTCCAGGAGGCGTCTGCGGCTCCGAGTGCCGATGGCGGGGGGGGGGGGGGGGGACACGACACCTCTGTGTTTTAGTATGGTGTCCGCTGTCACGGCTTGTAGACTCCTCTGGTTGCAGAATTGGTCAGCAGATTTGTCTTCCAAGTCTCAACTCTGTAACCTACCCTTTAAGGGCAAGCTTCTCTTCGGGGAGGATCTGGACCAATTGCTAAAATTACTGGGGGGAGTCCAAAGGCAACCGACTTCCGGAGGACAGGAAACCTTCTTCTGGGAAAGTTTTTCCCCCTCAAGCTCATTTTCGGGATTCTCACAGATTTCGCACTAGTAGGTCTTCAGCTCCTTCGGGGCCCAGGCCGGTCTCGGGGCATCAGCAGTCCTTTCGTGGAGATCGGTGCCCAGGCAGAGAGTCCACGGGCCAGGGTGCTGGACGTGGAAAACCCTCCCAATGAAGCCAGGGGCACCCATTCCATCGTAGAAGCTGTCTGAGGCAGATTGTCGAGCTTTTATGCAGAGTGGGAAAGGATTACCTCGGACGATGGGTCTTGGAAGTGGTCTGGGATAGTTACGCTCTCGAGTTTTCGCACCCGCTGCGGGAGGCCTTTGTGGAGTCTCGCTTTGCTTTGCGGGCCAAACGCGAGGCAGTACGGGGGACCCTACAACGGCTTCTTGATCTCCGGGCCATTGTTCCAGTCCCCCTTGCGGAACAGGGCAAAGGACGGTATTCGGTGTACTTTGTGGTTCCCAAGAAAGAGGGCACCTTTCGTCCCATTCTGGATTTGTAGAATGTGAACCGGTGTGTGTGAGTCCCCATTTTTGCATGGAGACCTTGAGAACTGTGGTGGCCGCTGTGCACAAAGGGGAGTTTCTTGCATCCTTAGACCTCACCGAGGCGTATCTCCACATCCTGATTCACCAGGAACATCAGCGGTTCCTCTGATTCAAGGTGTTGGGTCAATATTTCCAGTTTCAAGCTCTTCCTTTCAGCCTGGCGACGGCTCCACGTACCTTCACCAAGGTCATGATTGTCGTGGCGACGTTCCTGCGCAAGGAGGGCATCCTAGTTCACCCGTATCTAGACGACTGGCTATTCGAGCGAAGTCACAGGAGGACTGTGTAAGATCGGTCCAGAGGGTGATACTCACCTTGCAGTCGCTCGGCTGGGTCATAAATGTCCAGAAAAGTCACTTGGAGCCCACGCAGTCGCTGGTTTACTTGGGAGTGCTCTTCAATACCTTCAAGGCAAGGTTTCTCTAGCATCGGACTGTGTAACAAAGTTGGAAGATCAGGTCAAGGCCCTCCTTCAGAGGAAGGTTTCGATGGTTTGGCATCACTTACAAGTCCTGGGATCCATGGCCTCCACCTTGGATTTGGTCCCGTGGGCGTTCGCTTATTTGCGTCCGTTGCAGCGTGCGCTGTTATCGAGGTGGAGCCCAGTGTCGGAACAGTTCCATGTACCATTGACTCTACTTCCAGAGTCAGTCTGTCATGGAGGCTTTTACACAGCAACCTGGAACAGGGAGTGGATTTGGATCCACCGAATTGGGTGGTTATCTCCACAGATGCCAGTCTGTCAGGCTGGGGAGCAGTTTGCCTAAACAAATCCGCTCAAGGTCTTTTGTCCCCAACAGAAAGATCTTGGTCCATCAACCGCCTTGAGACGAGGGCTGTTCGACTGGCCTTGCGAGCGTTTCTGCCCCTTGTCGAGAACAGAATGGTTCGAGTATTCTCAGACAATGCAACGACGGTAGCTTACATCAACTCGCAAGGGTGGGACACGGAGTCTCGCGATGGCGCTGGAAGCAAGGCTTTTGTTCGCTTGAGCAGAGCGCCATCTCAAAGGAATTGCCATGTCGCAGGAGTGGAAAATGTTCAGGCGGACTTCCTCAGCAGGCAATAGCTCGATCTGGGGAAGTGGGAGTTAGCTCCCGAAGCTTGTAACCTCATTTGCACCAGGTGGGGGCGTGCCTCAGTTGGATCTGATGGCAACTTGGGCCAATGCAAAGACGGAACGCTTTTCAGTCATTGTCAAGAGGTGGGCTCGGTAGGGTTAGACGCCCTAGTGTGTCCATGGCCCATGGGCATTCTTCTCTATGGCCCCCCCCCCAACTCCTCATCGGTCGGCTTCTCTGACACATAGAGTGACATCCAGGCAGCATAGTGCTGGTGGCTCCGGAGTGGCCATGTCTTCCATGATTCGCAGACCTGGTGCGAATAGCGCTGGAAGGTCCCCTGCAGTTGGCTCATCTCCCGCATCTACTCTGTCAGGGGTCCATATTTTCGGATCAGGAGGATCACTTCTCTCTCGCGGCTTGGCTTTTGAGAGGCAACGATTGCGATAGAGAGGATATTCAGAGCGGGTCATTTGCACTCTTCTTAGGCGCATCGACAGTCTACTTCTACGGCCTATGTTAGGGTCTGGAAGTTGTTTGAGACATGGTGCTGCCAGTGCTCCTTGGATCCTCTGTCAACGGAGATTCTCCAGGTGTTGGATTTCCTTCAACAGGAGTTGGCTAAGGATTTGGCTTTCAACTCCCATCCGGTCCAGGTTGCAGCCTTAGGTGCCTTAAGGGGCAGGTTTCACGGTCGGTCGCTGGCAGTGCACCCAGATATTTCACGGTTCCTCAAGGGAGTCAAACATTTACGTCCTCCCGTACGCTCATTATGTCTGGATTGGAGTTTGAACCTGGTGCTTCGTGTGCTTTGCGGAGCCCCCTTTGAGCCTTTAGGCAGGGCTCCAATTAAGGATTTGACTTTGAAGACAGTTTTCCTGGTAGCCATTTATTCTGCAGGATGGATTTTAGAGTTTCAGGCTTTGTCGTGTCGGGATCCCTTCCTTAGGATTTACAATGATAGAGTTTCGCTGTGCACAGTTCCTTCTTTCATTCCCAAGGTGGTGTCTGCCTTTCGTGTCAATCGGGCAGTGGATCTGCCAGGATTTCCAGTGGTCCAGGGATTCCCAGTGGTCCAGGGATTGTTCTCTTGTATATATAGTGGACTCCTTATTTACATTGTACACTTGTATATAATTATCCTCCTCTATCTCTTTTATTTCTTACAATCCCAGTTCATTAGCCCTTGTTAATTGTAACTGCTTCTCTTCTCCACGTTTATTTATGTTTTTGGTTATATTTTTGCACCCCTGTTTTCTGTAAACCGACATGATGGGAACGAGTTCTTGAATGCCGGTATAAAAAAACCTTAAATAAATAAATAAATTCCCCTCAGGAGAAGGAGCTTTATCTTTTGGATGTGCATTGCGCTATCTGGAGGTTACCAATGACTTCGGTGGTCAGACCATCTATTTGTCTTGTTCGGGGTTCCTAAGAAGGGTGACAAGACTTCCAAGGCGACGATTTCGTGCTGGATTAAGGAGGCTATCTCTTTGGCCTATGTTGCCCGAGGGCATCACATCCCCGTGGGTCTGAGAGTTCATTCCACTAGGGCCCAGGCTACCTCCTAGGGTGAGGGTCCGCATCTGTCACCACAAGAAATCTGCAGAGCGGCGGTTTTGTCCTCTCTTCACGCTTTCACCAAGCATTATCATTTGGATGTTAGGGCGCACGATGAATCGTCCTTCGGTGAGAGTGTTCTGCATGCGGGTCTTTCGGGTTCTCACCCAGTATAGGGAAGCTTGGGTACATCCCACTGGTCAGAACTGATCTGGGTATGTTCAGGAAAGGAAAATTGGTTCTTACCTGCTAATTTTCGTTCCTGTAATACCACAGATCAGTCCAGAGGCCCACCCCCATTTCCAAAAGACTACCTTGAGAGGTGATATTTTCCTGAAGAAACAATTTTGTTCTATTGCAGATACTCTTGAAGGAGCAGGTTCCGAGGTGGTCTAGTGGTTTTTTTGTTTTCTCTGTTACGGGCGAGGGGTTGGCTGTTGCATTTTGGGCTCCAACCCCCTTCTCTCTTTAATAAGGTTAGTTGTTTGGGCTTGGGTACAGGCCAATACTGAGGGACTGCAGGTGGCACTCTCGGTTATGTAGCAGTGCCCAGAAGTTTTTATTCTCTGACTCCATCTGCTGGTAGGAATGCACAACCCACTGGTCTGGACTGATCTGTGGTATTACAGGAATGAAAATTAGCAATGTGAGAACCAATTTTCCTATAATTAATGTAATATATCAGCAAAATAAAACAGTAAGAACATAAGAAATTGCCATGCTGGGTCAGACCAAGGGTCCATCAAGCCCAGCATCCTGTTTCCAACAGAGGCCAAAACAGGCCACAAGAACCTGGCAATTATCCAAATACTAAGAAAATCCCATGCTACTGATGAAATTAATAGCAGTTGCTATTCCCTAAGGGGCGGATTTTCAGAGCCCTGCTCGCGTAAATCCGCCCAAAACCGGGCGGATTTACGCGAGCAGGGCCCTGCGCGCCGGGAAGCCTATTTTACATAGGCCTCCCGGCGCGCGCAGAGCCCCGGGACTCGCGTAAGTCCCGGGGTTCTCGGAGGGGGGCGTGTCGGGGGCGGGCCCGGTCGTCGCGGCGTTCCGGGGGCGTGTCGGCAGCGTTTTGGGGGCGGGTACGGGGGCGTGGCTACGGCCCGGGGGCGTGGCCGCGCCCTCCGTACCCGCCCCCAGGTCGCGGCCCGGCGCGCAGCAGGCCCGCTGGCGGGCGGGGATTTACGTCTTCCTCCGGGAGGCGTAAATCCCCCGACAAAGGTAAGGGGGGGGGTGTAGACAGGGCCGGGTGGGTGGGTTAGGTAGGGGAAGGGAGGGTAAGGTGAGGGGAGGGCAAAGGAAAGTTCCCTCCGAGGCCGCTCCGATTTCGGAGCGGCCTTGGAGGGAACGGGGGGAGGCAGCGCGGCTCGGCGCGCGCAGGCTATACAAAATCGATAGCCTTGCGCGCGCCGATCCAGGATTTTAGTGGATACGCGCGGCTCCGCACGTATCTACTAAAATCCAGCGTACTTTTGCTTGAGTCTGATGCGCAAGCAAAAGTAGGCTGATCGCGCTTCTTTTAAAATCTATCCCTTAGTAAACTTGATTAATAGCCGTTAATGGACTTCTCCAAGAACTTATCCAAACCTTTTTTGAACCCAGCTACACTAACTGCACTAACCACACCCTCTGGCAACAAATTCCAGAGCTTTATTGTGTGTTGAGTGAAAAAGAATTTTCTCTGATTACTCTTAAATGTGCTACTTGCTAACTTCATGGAATGCCCCCTAATCCTTCTATTATTCGAAAGTGTAAATAACCGAGTCGCAGCTACTCGTTCAAGACCTCTCATGATCTTAAAGACCTCTATCATATCCCCCCTCAGCCGTCTTTTCTCCAAGCTGAACAGCCCTAACCTCTTCAGCCTTTCCTCATAGGGGAGCTGTTCCATCCCCTTTATCATTTTGGTTGCCCTTCTCTGTACCTTCTCCATCGCAACTATATCTTTTTTGAGATGTGGCGACCAGAATTGTACACAGTATTCAAGGTGTGGTCTCACCATGGAGCGATATAGAGGCATTATGACATTTTCCATTTTATTAACCATTCCCTTCCTAATAATTCCTAACATTCTGTTTGCTTTTTTGACTGCTGCAGCACACTGAGCCGACGATTTTAAAGTACTATCCACTATGATGCCTAGATCTTTTTCCTGGGTGGTAGCTCCTAATACGGAACCTAACATCGTGTAACTACAGCAAGGATTATTTTTCCCTATATGCAACACCTTGCACTTGTCCACATTAAATTTCATCTGCCATTTGGATGCCCAATCTTCCAGTCTTGCAAGGTCCTCCTGTAATGTATCACAGTATGCTCGTGATTTAGCTACTCTGAATAATTTTGTATCATCCACAAATTTGATAACCTCACTCGTCTTATTCCTTTCCAGATCATTTATATATATATTGAAAAGCACCGGTCCAAGTCCAGTAAATTCCTTGGTGCATCAAACTAGAAGCAACTGAAACCAAGCCTATTCTCTATAGGAAGGTTAAGCCTTAAACCAGCTAACAAAATATCCATTTGATATTGGAATAGCTCATCCATAGAAAAATGATGGCAAAAAAAGATCATAAGACCCATCCAGTCTGCTTTTCCATCCAATTAATTTAGTGTTATAATTCCCATCACTTCCTTAGAGATCCCCTGTATTTATCCCATTCCTTCTTGAATTCAGATACTGTTTTTGTCTCCACCATATTCCACTGGGAGCCTGTTCCATGCATCCATCACCCTCTTTAAAGAAATATTTCCTAAGATTACTCCTGAGTCTACCCCCTTTCCAACTTATCTCATGATGCCTTGTTCTAGAGCCTCCTTTCCATTGAAAAAAGGTTCACCTCCTGTGCATGGAAACCTTTGAGATATTTAAATGTCTCTAGCATATCTCTTCTATCTCACCTTTCCTCTAGGGTATACATGTTTAGTGTTTAAGTCTGTCCCCATATGTTTTAGAATAAAGACCACTGATCATTTTAGTAGCCACCCTCTGGACCAACTCCATCTTGTTTATATCCTTTTGAAGGTGCGGTCTCAACCATATTCCATCTTTGGCCACCCAGCATGTATTGCCCCAAGAATAGTACTTGGTTCCTTCTTCCTCCCAATAGAGGCAGTGAACTTTACACCCCATATCATTTGTCAGGCTAAGATCTGCTATTTGTTAACTTTTAGTCCTGCTACTGCTTTATGGTGGAACACAGTGTTTTATATTACCAAAGGTGAGGTGTAAGGATCTTATGTCTGGAACCACATCTGGACCTCCAAATCATCTTTTCCCACAAGAAAGCATGTAGACATATATTTATCAGACCAGCATAGAACCAGGCACCCAAGATCTACATGCAAAATATAATATTTAATAATAACTTTACACAGAATGACAATGTTTTGGCCCTCTAAAAAGGACCTTTAACAAGGCAGCAAATCTCCGGCAAAGGCCCAAATTTATACATAAAGAAATATATATAATATATTCCATGTAGCTCTTGGGGTTCATATTTCTTGGTTGATTAGGTAATTTTGGTAGCTTATGTGCCGGTATAGCTGTGTACCTATTTTTGTGAATTTTTAATTCTATTTTATTTTTTTGTATTGACCCATAATACACTTTTCCCTGTACGTACCAGGATCAATCCAGACACCTGGGTTGTGACTCCGCACCAGCAGATGGAGACAGAGCAAAACTTGTCGGGCACCCCTACATATAGTAAGGCGCCACCCACAGCTCGTCAGTCTTACTCTGTCTCCAGCAGATGGGGCAGGTCCACCCACAGTCTCTGGTGATCCTGGTTAGTGGTTAGCTAGTCAGGGGAGTTTAAAAAAAAAAAAAAAAAAAAAATCACTCCTTTAGGAGAGAGGTGTTTATTTTAGGTGAGAGTGGTTTATTTTAGTGTTCAGCTAGGGGTCCTGGAAGCCTCCCAGGGGGGTCGCGAGGTTCTGAGGGGACCACCCCCCCCCTGGTTGAGGCCGCTGCTGGGGTTGAGGACCCGGCCTATCTGGCAGCAGCGTCGGGGGTGACACCGGGGAGCCCGGTTCACTCACCCCCGCTGGAAAAGTAGGATCAGGACCAGGGCCAGCGGCAGGTTGTAAAAAAAAAAACTGTGTTAGTTTTATTTTCTTGTGCGGCGGCCCGTCCTCACTCGGAGTTCGTCGGGGGGGAGGGCGCCGTGGTTCTTGTGTGTTCGCCGCTTATTTTCGCCGTTTTTTGTTTAAAATTTTCACTTGTTTTTCTCCCGGCCGCGGGCGATAGCAGGCAGGAGCATGCCGCGAGGGGCCTCTTGCCGCGCGTGCGGCTCGGCGCGCTCGCGAGTCTCGCGATCGGGCATCTGTTTTCATTGTGTTTCGGGCGGTGAGGGACCGTCCGAGGGCGGTCGGGGGGCCCGACCCCGGCTGCCGCGATCGCCGCCGCGCGATTCAGCGGCCGCAGGTGACAGTGCTGATCCGTTCCCGCTGAGCGCGGGAACGGCGGCCATCTTGGCATCGGTCCGCGATGCCGCGAGGAAAGCTGCGGGAGAGGCCATTTGGCCTCCCGCGCTTTCTCCACAGCAGCGAGCCCCCGGGGGGGGCCAGATTCGCCGGACTGTCAGAGCCAGGAGGAGGCTCCACGGATTCCGAGGCCTCCTTTTCTTCACGTTTTGCAGGCTTGCTGCATTAAATCTTAATGTATAGGAAGTCTGGGGTGAAGAGGAGAAGACATGGGAGCTCTGACAGACCGTTGGAGCCACGGAAGAAGCGGGCGGGGGAGGGCCCTCGGAGGCCCGCGGACCCGCCCAGAGAGCGCCGGCCGCTGCGGGGGTTCCCTCAGGGCACCGATTCTGATTCGACCTCAGCAGCGGAGCAGGAACCGGACGGGGAGGCCCCGGAGCTCCCGTCGGTGAAGAGGTGGCGCATCCGGGGAACGCCTAAGGAGCGCCAACTGTGGAAGGGGTCGATCCGAAAGTGGTTCGCTTGTTTAGGAAAGAGGAGCTGGCGCCACTGATCCCGGCTATCCCGCAGGAAGTAGGAGTGGATGCCCCGCCGGTGGGCTCTAAACCAGATGCCAAAATGGATCCGGTGCTGTTGGACCTCACTGGACTGGCGGTGGTTTTTCCATTCCACTTCTCGGCGACCGACATCCTGTTCCGGGAATGGGATACCCCGGACTTGAGCCTGAAGGTGAGTAAAGCTATGGACAAGCTCTACCCGTTGCCAGAGGACGCGCTGGAACTCCTTCGATTTCCCAGGGTGGATGCAGCGGTATCTGCTGTGACAAAACGATCCACAATTCCGGTCACGGGGGCCACGGCCCTTCGAGACATACAGGATAGGAAGCTGGAGGTACGGCTTACGAAGGTGTTTGAGGCGTCGGCCCTGGGAGTCCACGCGGCTATTTGCAGTAACTTTGCGTTGAGAGCGGTTTTGCGCGGGGCTCAGGTGCTTCAGGCCAAGGCTGGCCTATCTGGAGAAGAGTCAGTGCAGGCGGATCACCTAGAGGCGGTGATCGCGTATAGTGCAGATGCAATGCATGACCTTCTGCGGACGTCGGCCAGGGCCATGGTCTCGGCGGTGTCAGCGCGCCGTCTTCGCAGGCTCAGAAATTGGGCAGCGGATGGGTCCTCGAAGGCACCTGGACTCCCTTCCATTCAAAGGGAAGTTGCTGTTTGGTAAGGAATTGGACGACTTGATGCAGTCGCTCGGTGACAACGGGGTTTTCAAGCTGCCTGGGGACAGGCGCCGAAATCGGGCCAAGAAAGTCACGACCGCAGAGATCGTCGGGGCCCTCGTACCGGGCCGGCTCGGGATCCTTGAGGCCTCCGACATGGTCTCAGTCCTTTCGTAGGAGAAAGTTTGGGAGGCGAGACGGTCCCTCGGCGGGGTCGGGTCCAAAGCCTCCCAAATGAGATACGGACGGTCCATTCCCTACAGCCGGCGCCATTAGCCTTGGCAGTTTCAAACGTAGGGACCAGGCCGGAGCGTTTTTACGGGGAATGGACCAGAATAATTACGGACCAATGGGTCCTCAACGTGATAAGACGCGGCTACGCTTTAGATTGGCACGTATCCCTGTGGACAAGCTTTTTGATCTCGCCTTGCAAGGGGCGCAGCAAACAGGCGGCAGTCCAGGATACCCTGTATCTGCTAGGAGGCCTAGGCGCGATAGTGCCCGTAACACAGGGGCAACACCGTCGAGGACGGTACTCCATCTACTTCATCGTGCCAAAGAAGGTGGGTACTTTTAGACCCATACTCGACCTGAAAGGGGTCAACAAGTGTCTTCGCGTTCCACGCTTCAAAATGGAGACGATTCGGTCGGTGGTCGCAGCGGTGCGCCCGGGCGAATTCCTGGCGTCATTAGGTCTCACGGAGGCTTACCTTCATATCGGCATTCAGCCGGCTCATCAGCGGTTTCTGCGCTTCTGTATCCTGAGCAAGCACTATCAGTTCACGGCGCTCCCCTTCGGTCTCGCCACCGCTCCGCGGACGCTTACAAAGGTCATGGTGGTGGTCGCTGCCGCGCTCCGAAGGGAAGGCTTACTGGTACATCTCTACCTAGACAATTAGCTCATCCGAGAAGTCCAATGCCGCCAGACGGTCTACAGGGTCCTGCAACTCTTGCGCTCACTCGGATGGGTGATCGATCTTGCCAAGAGCCGCCTGGTTCCCACCCAGACGCTGCATTACCTAGGAGCACTGTTCGACACGAAGCAGGGCAGGGTATGTCTGTCCCAGGAGCGGGTGTACATGCTTCAGGGTCAGGTGCGCCGGTTATTGGCCCTGCGGTGTCCTCAGGTCTGCGATTATCTGATGGTGTTGGGGTCCATGGCGTCCACGCTGGCGATAGTGCCCTGGGCCATCGGCGGTTTTTGCAGTCAGCATTGCTCTCCCGGTGGCGTCCGGTGTCTGAAGACTTTCACCGGCCACTCCCACTCATGGAATAGGTGAGATCCAGTCTACCATGGTGGCTCAACTCCGACAATCTGACGCGTGGGGTATCCCTGCTCATGCCGGCCTGGACGGTAGTCACAACAGATGCCAGCTTATCCGGCGGGGGGTGGCTGTTTGCCTGGACCGCTCGGTGCAAGGACAGTGGTCCAAAGCTCAATCACAGTGGTCCATCCGTTGCTTGGAGACCAGAGCGGTTTGATTGGCCCTGCAGGCCTTCCTCCCATTGGTTCGAGGGACGGCAGTCAGAGGGTTGTCGGACAACGCAACCACGGTGGCGTATATCAATCGCCAGGGAGGAACACGGAGCCGGGCGGTCGCGGAACAGGCGAGTCATCTGATGGTCTGGGCGGAAAGACATCTCATCGAGATTGCGGCATCCCATATCGCCGGAGTCGACAATGTCCAAGCGGATTACCTCAGCCGCCATCGCTTGGACACGGGGGAATGGGAGCTGCCGGAGATGGCTTACAACTTGGTCTGCAAGAGGTGGGGAACACCACACATAGATCTGATGGCCACCGCTCAGAACGCCAGGGCCCCGAGATTCTTCAGTCGAAGAAGAGTAAGGGGAGCCGAGGGGGTGGATGCCCTGGTGCTCCCTTGGCCCACAGACGTGCTGCTGTACGTGTTTCCTCCTTGGCCACTGATCGGCAAGGTCCTCAGTAGAATAGAGATGCATCCCGCGGAGGTGATCATGGTGGCACCCGAGTGGCCGCGGCGCCCTTGGTTCGCGGATCTCCTGCAGTTGGCAAGAGGGCCTCCCCTCAGACTGCGAGGGGCGGCGGCCCTTCTGCGGCAACGGCCCGTTTGTTTGGAGGACGCGGATCAATTCTGTCTCGCGGCCTGGTTTTTGAGAGGAAACGCTTCGGTGTGGGCGATCTTTGAGGATTGGTGTAAACCCAGGAAGGTAGATCCCATACTGCCAGCGGGGCCGGATGTCCTCGCTTTCCTCCAGACGGGTCTTACAAAAGGTCTGTCTAGCAGTACTCTCAAGGTCAAGGTGGCGGCGCTTGGTTGTCTCAGGGGTAAGGTACACGGCATATCCTTGGCACATCATCCGGATGTGGCACTTTTCCTTCGGGGGGCTAAGCTTTGCGGCCTCCTCTACGTCATCTTGTCCGTCCTGGAATCTCAATTGGGTTCCTTCGGCGCTGTGTACATCACCTTTTTTTGAGCCCATCAAGCGTTCGACGCTAAAGGATCTCACTTTTAAGGCGGTATTTCTCGTGGCTATTGCATCGGCGAGACGAGTTTCAGCATTGCAGGCTTTATCCTGTCGGGAGCCATTCCTCCGCTTTTCTGATTCGGGGGTCTCCTTAAGGACGGTTCCCTCCTTCCTCCCAAAGGTGGTGTCAGCTTTCTTTTGAACCAGTCGGTTGAGCTGCCCGCTTTTCCGGAGGGGGAGCGTTCTGCTCCTAACGCCAAATGGTTGAAGAAGCTAGATGTTCGCAGACTTCTGTTCCGTTATCTGGAAGTGACGAATCCTTTTCGAGTTTCGGACCATCTTTTGTTCTATGGTCAGGTCCACAGCGCGGAGGGGCAGCTTCGCGGGCCACGATTGTTCATTGGCTGAAGGAAGCCATCGCTTCAGCGTACATACTGAAAGGGAAGGCTGTTCCGGTGGGTCTTCGGGTTCATTCCATACGCGCTCAGGCCGCTTCCGGGGCGGAATCTTCACATGTGTCGCTGCAAGAATTTTGCAGAGCGGCGACCTGGAGGTCTTGGCATACTTTTGCTAGACACTACCGGTTGGATGTCCGGGGCATGGATTCTGGGGGTTTCGGAGAGAGAGAGTGCTGCGAGCGGGACTCTCTGGTTCCCACCCTCAGTAAACGTCAGCTCTGGTACATCCCAGGTGTCTGGACTGATCCTGGTACGTACAGGGAAAGGAAAATTAGTTTCTTACCTGATAATTTTCGTTCCTGTAGTACCAAGGATCAGTCCAGGCTCCCGCCCTCGTAATCTGTAAGTGTATTGTTTGTTGCCGAGAGTCCGCTCGGTTGGGCTGGTTTTTGTTATTATCTGTTGGTTGGACCTCTGGTTTGGGGAGTTCTGATCCAGCTGGGGGTTCTTTGAGTCGGCCCGGGAGTTTTCGGGCGGTATAGTTAGTTAGTGGAGTTTTTCCATTTTTGCTTTGACATTACGTAAGACTGACGAGCTGTGGGTGGCGCCTTACTATATGTAGGGGTGCCCGACAAGTTTTGCTCTGTCTCCATCTGCTGGTGCGGAGTCACAACCCAGGTGTCTGGACTGATCCTTGGTACTACAGGAACGAAAATTATCAGGTAAGAAACTAATTTTCCTTTTTCTCACAGGACAAGCAGGATGGTAGTCCTCACATATGGGTGACATCACAGGATGGAGCCCAATCACGGAACACTTTTGTCAAAGTTTCTAGAACTTTGACTGGCACCTACTGGGCATGCCCATCATGGCACTAAATCTGCAGTCAGCAGGAGTCTCCCTTTAGTCTTCTTTTTTCCGCGCAGCAGTAGCCACGTGGGTTAAGGAGCTCTTAGAGATTCCTAACAGGAATATTCCTCACGGAATTACTACAAACTTTCATACCCCACAGGGGTCCCCCTCTTGAATGTTTGCTTCCGCGGTACTCCGGTAAGTTTTTTTTACCCGATTCTGGTCCATTCCCGACGAGTTTGCCCCTCGCGGCCTACTGGTTCGGTAGCACCAGTCAACCAGAAAGCAGATACCACATACTTGGTCCAGTCAGCTCCAGGGTTCCAAAAACCTCAATTGGATCACCAATCTGTGGTGGTGGAATCTGCCCAAAAGAGGGCACGACACTCAAAGCCCCATTCTTCCTTCCCTCCAGGCAAGGAGCAGAAATTCCTGGATGCCATTGGTCGGCATGTCTTCCAGGGATCAATGCTTTTCTCACAGGACAAGCAGGATGGTTGTCCTCACAAATGGGTGACATCGAGGATGGAGCCCACCACGGAAAACTTCTGTCAAAGTTTAAACAGAACTTTGACTGGCCCCTACTGGGCATGCCCAGCAAGGCACTGACCCTGCAGCCAGCAGGGGTCTCCCTTCAGTCTTCTTTTTCCGCGCAGCAGTTGCCACGCGGTGAAAGGAGCTCTCTAACCACGTTCCTGACAGGAATTTGGAAGTTAATTTCCTAAGAAAATTTGCCCCTCAGGGGTCTCCCTTCGACAAATTTTTAGTCATCTTACGGAACCCGGTAAGTTTTTTGCCTTTTTCCATCGACTACCGTCGATTTTGGCCCTTGAGGCCTGTTGGCACTTACCGATCCCCAGCCTAAATTTTGGCTTCAGGCCATGGCAACGGGGTTCCGCCGTTGTCCGGATTGTACCCGGACTATGTCCATCACAGACCCCCACAGGGTTTGTGTAATGTGTTTGGGTAGTGAGCATGATGTCCTGACTTGCACCAAATGTACCTTAATGACACCCAAGGGTCGCAAAGCCAGGATGGAGAAGATGGGGCTCCTCTTCCATGCACCCACCCCAACGCCATCGATAGCATCGACGTCATCGGAACCGGCACCGTCGAAGTTGTACCATCATCGTCAACCCTCCGGTGACCGTCCGCCATCGATCGCTTCTCGGCCGTCGACTCCCGTCCCTTCCCCGGATGGGCGAGGGGATCGGAAGGAAAAGCACCGCCATCGACGGCACAAGTCTCGGCCTGTCGAGGATCCACAGCCATCGACCTCTGCTCAAGCCGAGCCACCGACAAAGAAGCCGCGAACAGACCGGACACCCTCCACGTCTCGTTCGCCGGCATCGAGGAAACCCTCACCCTCCCGGGGTGCGGGGGCCGTGATCCCACCGGTTACGGTGGTCCCTCCGGCCCTGCCTCAGCCTCCCTCTCCCGTCGAGCCGGGTATGGTTACCCCTGGTCTCCGGGCAGAACTGGACCGGCTGGTCCAGGAGGCCATCGAGAAAGCGATGAAGAAATTGCAACCTCCATCGGCACCATCTCCGGCACCGGTTCCAGTGCCGCCACAGACACCGGCACCGGCTTCGCCACCGAGGAGGGAACCGACCACCGAGCCGTTGATACAAGCGCTAGCACCGCTACTGAGCCGCATGGAGGCGCTCATGACGGCCCTTCCATCGGTGATTCCAGTACCATCGACAACACCACCGTCTCCGACTGGATTTTCATCGGCAGGAGAAACACCGTTCCGGATTCCCCCTTCCGGGGTGGTTCCATCGGTGCCTTCTGGTATATCTCCACCGATATATCCTTCGGTTTCATCCATTCCACGCCAGGCACCGATTCCATCGGCAGCACCGAAGCCATCGATGCCATTTCTGGTTCCACCTACGGCACCGATTCCACCTCGGTTTCCATCGATGCCTTCAGAGCCTCAGCCAGGTCCATCAGGGCTACAAACCCCACTTGATCCCTACGATACCTGGGGTGATGATGATGATACATCTTCTGACACAGATTTGCCTTCGCCACCATCTCCTACAGAGAGTAGAAAAAGATCTCCTCCTGAGGATCTATCTTTCATTAATTTTGTGAAAGAGATGTCAGAAGTTGTACCTTTTCAACTACAATCTGAAGCTGATGACAGACACCAGATGATGGAACTCCTTCAATTTCTGGATGCTCCAAAAATCATCGCTTCCATCCCTATACACCAGGTGTTTTTGGATCTGCTCAAGAAAAACTGGGAATCTCCCTCATCAGTGTCCCCAGTTAACAAAAAAGCTGACTCCACCTACCTTGTCCAGTCAGCACCAGGTTTCCAAAAACCTCAACTGGATCATCGCTCTGTTGTGGTTGAGTCCGCGCAGAAGAAGGCCAAGCGTCTTAAGCCACACTCTTCTACCCCACCTACCAGGGACAAGAAGTTCCTAGATAGTGTTGGACGGAAAGTCTATCATGGAGCTATGTTGATTTCACGCATAGCTTCATATCAACTTTACATGACTCAGTACAACAGAGCCATCCTTAAGCAGATGCAAGACTATGCTGACACGTTGCCAGACCAATACCAACCGCAGCTTCAAGCCCTTCTTCACAAGGGATTTGAGGCAGGGAAGCACGAGATTAGGACTGCCTACGACATATTCGATGCTTCCACAAAAGTTTCAGCCACAGCCATCTCAGCCAGACGTTGGGCTTGGTTAAAATCATCCAACCTTCGCCCAGAGGTTCAGGATCGTCTTGCTGATTTACCCTGCTTAGGCGATAATTTGTTTGGAGAGCAAATTCAGCAGATTGTGGCGGAGTTGAAAGACCACCATGAGACGTTGAAACAACTCTCATCTGTCCCACCTGAGCTGACCTCCAAGCAACCGCAAAAGAAAGACTCTAAGAAGTCATTCTTTCGACCACGCCGTTATTACCCTCCATCGGCCAGGCCTCGTCCAGCTCGATCCTCTACTAGGCCTCAGCCGCGTCAGCCTAGGAAACAAAGGCCTACTGTAGCCCCTCCTCCTGGGCCTGCGGCTGGCCTTTGACTCCCCTGTAGGGAACACATGCCAAACCCCTCTTCCGGACATCCCTGTAGGAGGTCGACTGTACCATTTTCTACAACCTTGGTTGCAGATCACCTCAGATCAGTGGGTGCTAACAATTATCGCACAGGGTTACCACCTCAACTTCATAACTCTTCCGGCAGACTCCCCACCTCTTCAAGCGTGGAGTCTATCCACCCATTTGGCTCAATTACAACAGGAAGTATCCCTTCTTCTGCAATCAAATGCTATAGAACCCGTTCCTCCCTCTCAACGAGGCAAGGGATTCTATTCCAGATACTTCCTAATACCAAAGAAATCAGGGGGACTACGTCCCATTTTGGACCTTCGAGCCCTCAACAAATACCTTCAAAAAGAGAAGTTCAAAATGGTAACCCTAGGCGCGCTGCTCCCTCTGCTACAAAGAGGGGATTGGCTGTGCTCTCTCGACCTCAAGGACGCTTATACCCACATTGCGATCACACAATCCCATCGCAAATATCTGCGGTTTCTAGTAGGCCACGACCATTATCAATACCGTGTCCTCCCTTTCGGTCTAGCTTCTGCCCCACGAGTCTTTACCAAATGTCTCGTAGTGGTAGCAGCATTCCTAAGGAAGGAAGGTGTCCACGTCTACCCATACCTGGACGATTGGCTAATCAGGGCCTCCACCCAACAGATAGCTCAATCCTCCCTAAAATTGACAATTCAAACACTCCTTTCCTTAGGGTTTCTCGTCAATTACGAGAAATCTTGCTTAGTCCCGTCTCAAACCTTATCTTTCATTGGGGCAGACTTGGACACCTTACAGGCAAAGGCTTACCTTCCTCTTCAGAGGGTCCACACCCTAATGTCCCTGGCTCGCCAGCTCCAGTCTCAGAACACTGCCACGGCTCGCCAGTTCCTCATTCTCCTAGGGCACATGGCATCCTCGGTTCAAGTCACTCCCATGACCCGACTAGCCATGAGAGTAACACAATGGACTCTACGACACCAATGGATTCAAGCTTTTCAGCCTCTGTCCTCCATAGTCAGTCACACAAGCGCTGCGCCTATCCTTAACCTGGTGGACGACTCAGGTCAACCTCCTTCAGGGCTTACCCTTTCTTCCCCGGATCCGCAAGTAATCCTAACCACCGACGCTTCTCACATCGGTTGGGGAGCCCATGTGGACGACTTTCAAACCCAAGGGTTATGGTCCAAAGAGGAAGCCGAACACCAGATCAATTTCCTGGAACTTCGAGCAATCCGCTATGCGCTCCGCACTTTCAAAGATCATCTCTTTCATCAGATAATCTTAATCCAGACGGACAACCAAGTGGCCATGTGGTACATAAACAAGCAGGGAGGCACAGGCTCCTTCCTTCTGTGTCAGGAAGCTGCGCAGATCTGGGCGGAAGCCCTCTCCCACTCCATGTACCTCAGGGCCACTTACCTGCCGGGAGTAGACAATGTATTGGCAGACCAGCTGAGCCGTGTCTTCCAACCACACGAGTGGTCACTCAATCCTCTGGTAGCGACCTCTCTGTTTCACAAGTGGGGTTCTCCCCGCATAGACCTCTTTGCGTCCCCTCAGAACCACAAAGTGGACGATTACTGCTCTCTCATTCGGAGCCAGCACTCTCGGCCGAGGGATGCATTCTCCCTCAAGTGGACAACCGGTCTGCTCTATGCATTCCCTCCACTCCCTCTTGTGTCAAAGACTCTCGTGAAGCTACGCCAGGACGGAGGAACCATGATCCTGATAGCACCTTACTGGCCACGCCAAGTTTGGTTTCCAATACTCCAGGATCTCTCCATCCGCAGGCACATTCCTCTGGGAAAGGACCCGCATCTGCTCACTCAAAACGACGGATGCCTCCTCCATCCCAACCTCCAAGCCTTGTCCCTGACGGCATGGATGTTGAAAGGTTAGTCCTTCAGCCTTTCAACCTTTCAGATTCCGTTTCTCGAGTCCTGATAGCTTCACGAAAGCCTTCCACAAGAAAGTCTTACTCATACAAATGGAAAAGGTACACATCATGGTGCACTTCTCAGTCCCTTGATCCCCTTTCCTGTCCAATCTCCAAATTCTTGGACTATTTATGGCATCTCTCTGAATCAGGTCTTAAAACCTCTTCTATCAGAATGCATGTCAGTGCGGTAGCCGCCTTCCATAAGGGTATTGGGGGTAATCCTATTTCAGTGCAACCCTTAGTAACACGCTTTCTTAAGGGCTTACTCCATCTAAAGCCGCCCTTGCGTCCTCCGGCCCCATCCTGGGACCTTAACCTGGTTCTTGGTCGTCTTATGAAACCTCCTTTCGAACCTCTGCACTCCTGTGACTTTAAATATCTCACTTGGAAAGTGTTATTCCTTTTGGCTATTACTTCAGCTCGCAGGGTTAGTGAATTACAGGCCCTAGTTACCTATCCGCCTTACACTAAGCTCCTGCAGGACCGGGCGGTACTCCGCACTCACCCTAAATTTTTACCTAAGGTAGTTTCTGAGTTTTATATCAATCAATCCATCATACTACCTATCTTTTTTCCCAGGCCCCACTCCAACTCTGGAGAGCAGACCCTGCATACCCTAGACTGTAAACGAGCTCTGGCTTTTTACCTAGACCGTACAGTTTCCCATAGGAAGAGCACTCAATTATTCGTCTCTTTCCATCCTAATAAGTTGGGACAACCTGTGGGTAAGCAGGCTCTTTCTTCCTGGTTGGCGGACTGCATTTCTTTTTGCTATGAGCAAGCTGGCATTCCTTTTCAAGACCGTGTTAAAGCACACTCTGTGAGGGCCATGGCGACGTCAGTGGCACACCTTCGATCGGTGCCGCTTCCTGACATCTGCAAAGCTGCAACCTGGAGTTCTCTCCATACCTTTGCAGCCCATTATTGTTTGGACAAGGCTGGAAGACAGGACTCCATCTTCGGCCAGTCTGTCTTGCGTAACCTTTTTCCAACCTGATGTACCAACACCCTTCCACCTACCCGGTTGGGTGCGGATGCCCTTTCCCAAATTTCTCCTCACTTATTGTGCCTGCTGCACACTGTTGGATACATTTGGTGCAAGTCGGGACATCCTCAGCTCGGTACTCACCCATTTGTGAGGACAACCATCCTGCTTGTCCTGTGAGAAAGCAAATGTTGCTTACCTGATGTAACAGGTGTTCTCACAGGACAGCAGGATGTTAGTCCTCACGAAACCCGCCCGCCTCCCCGCGGTGTTGGGTTCGTTTTATTTTTACTTTCTAGGCACTGCCTGTAGCTTTGAAAATCAGACTGAAGGGAGACCCCTGCTGGCTGCAGGGTCAGTGCCTTGCTGGGCATGCCCAGTAGGGGCCAGTCAAAGTTCTGTTTAAACTTTGACAGAAGTTTTCCGTGGTGGGCTCCATCCTCGATGTCACCCATTTGTGAGGACTAACATCCTGCTGTCCTGTGAGAACACCTGTTACATCAGGTAAGCAACATTTGCTATCTCTTGGATCGCATCTTACCAGCTTTATATGACCCAGTACAACAGGGTCCTATTCAAGCAAATACAGGACTTTGCGGAGTCTCTCCCTCAGCAATTCCAGGAACAGCTGCAAGCCCTAGTTCACAAAGGTTTTGAAGCGGGGAAACATGAAATAGGGTCCTCTTATGACATTTTCGACACCACTTCCAGGGTTTCTGCAGCTGCTATTTCTGCAAAAAGATGGGCCTGGCAAGCCTTCGGACTTGCACCCTGAAGTCCAGGACAGATTGTCTGATCTGCCTTGCATCGGAGACAATCTGTTTGATGAACAGATCCAGCAAACGGTGGCACAACTCAAGGAGCATCATGAGACCCTTCGCCAACTCTCTCTGATGCCTTTTGAATATTCGACCAAACAACCATTTAGGAAGGACTCCAAAAAGTTGTTCTATCATCCAAAGAAGTCCTATCCACAACCATCTAGAGCTCGCTCTACAAGGCCTTTCCAAAAGGCCTAGTCCAGACAACCTCGTAAGCAAAAACGACAAGCAGCTCCTCAGCCGGGCCCTGCTTCCGGTTTTTGACTCCTGCATAGAGAACAGCAGCCAGCTTCCACTGCTGCATGTACCAGTGGGAGGTCGATTGTGTCATTTCAACAACATATGGCTCACAATCACCTCGGACCAGTGGGTCCTAGCCATAATCTCTCAAGGGTATCACCTGAACTTTCTCTCCATCCCACTGGATTCCCCACCTCGGCTGACATGGGGAACATCAAACCACTCACTACTCCTGGATCAGGAAGTCTCCCTCCTCCTTCGATCCAGAGTAATCGAACCAGTGCCTTATTCCCAACAGGGACTCGGGTTCTATTCCCGGTACTTTCTAATCCCCAAAATGTCGGGTGGCATTCATCCACTTCTGGGCCTGTGGGCCTTCAACAAGTACCTCCAACGAGAAAAGTTCAAGATGGTAACCTTTGGTTCCCTCCTGCCCCTTCTGCAAAGAGAAGACTGGCTCTGCTCTCTAAACCTCCAGGATGCTTACACACATATCGCAATAACTCCATCTCATCACAAATTTCTGCGATTCCTGGTAGGCCCACAGCACTATCAATACCAAGTGCTTCCATTCGGCCTGGCATCTGCTCCACGAGTCTTCACCAAGTGCCTTGTAGTAGTAGCAGCATTCCTCAGGACTCAAGGTGTCCACGTCTACCCCTATCTCGACGATTGGTTGATCAGGGCTCCCACTCAGCAAGCTGCTCTGTCGCCCCTGTCTTACTTGACACACTCTGATTTCGCTAGGATTTCTCGTCAACTACACAAAATCCTGCTTAGTCCCATCTCAAACTTTATCATTCATAGAGGCAGACTTGGACACCTTGCAAGCAAAGGCATTTCTGCCTCTACAACGAGCTCTCGCTCTCATTTCTCTCGCACACCAGCTACAATCTCAACATCATTCAACTGCATGCCATTTCCTCATTCTGCTAGGACACATGGCGTCCTCGGTACATGTTACCCCAACGGGCTCTAGTATTCTATCTAGACCGTACAGCTGCCCACAGGAAAAGCACTCAATTGTTTGTTGCTTTCTATTCCATCAGATTGGGTCAATCTGTGGGTAAGCAGACTCTCTCCTCCTGGTTAGCGGACTGCATATCCTTTTGCTATCAGCAAGCAGGCATTCCACTTCAAGACCGTGTTAAAGCGCACTCTGTCAGGGCCATGGCGACTTCAGTAGCACACTATGCTCTGTTCTGCTTCCTGACATTTGCAGGGCTGCCACCTGGAGTTCTCTCCATACCTTTACAGCCCATTATTGCTTAGACAAGATTCCATCTTCGACCAGTCTGTCTTGCGCAACCTTTTTGCAACCTGACATACCAACACCCTTCCGCCTGCCCGTTAGGGTTCAGGATGCCCTTTACCAAATTTCACCCCAGTCCTTGTGCCTATTGCACATCTTGGGTACATTTGGTGCATTTCTCGGACATCCTCAGCTCGGTATTCACCCATATGTGAGGACTTACCATCCTGCTTGTCCTGTGAGAAAGCAGAAGTTGTTTACCTGTAACAGGTGTTCTCACAGGACCGCAGGATGTTAGTCCTCACGAAACCCGCCCTCCATCCCACGGTGTTGGGTTCGTTACTTTTTCTTATTTTATTTTTTGGCACTTCCTGTAGCTTTAAACAAGATTGAAGGGGGACCCCTGCTGACTGCAGTGTTAGTGCCATGCTGGGCATGCCCAGTAGGTGCCAGTCAAAGTTCTAGAAACTTTGACAAAAGTGTTCCGTGATTGGGCTCCATTCTGTGATGTCACCCATATGTGAGGACTAACATCCTGCTATCCTGTGAGAACACCTGTTACAGGTAAGCAACGTCTGCTTTTTGAGGGGGAGGAATCAAAACATTCATTAGGACCTTAATTCATTAGCAGTGGACAAATACTGTGCTGGTAAGAGACATCCATCCACTAACTGTACCATTTTAGTGTGTGCTTTGACTGGGCCTCTCAGCAAGCACCCTTGTTGTAGTTCTAAAGGACACCCCCATGATTCTCTTTGAGGCCACAGAATGACTCAGTAAAATGTAATTTTTCTTGTTTGTTTTAGGTTCTGCCCTTTCTACAAGACTGTGGGTATTCTATCCAACATGATATCTTTTTATGACATGGCCCGTCGTGCTGTCGAGACCACTGCCCAAAGTGACAATAAGATCACATGGGCCATCATACGAGAGCAGATGGGCGAGATTCTGTACAGACTATCCTCTATGAAGTTCAAAGTACGTATACAACAATGAACAAAAGAACAGGCAGGCTGGCCCCTATATCTCTGAACACCAAGCAGGCAGGGTATTATCTCTCTGTCAGGGCTGGTACAAGCTTATTTGGTGCCCTAGGTGAACCTTTGGTTATTCACATACCCCCTTCCTAACTTATCTATTGACAGAAGCTCCAGCCCAGCACTCCCTCATATCCACTACAGTGACTCCAGGACTGCACTCTCTCTTTGGCCGTATTAGCTCTGGTACAGCACCCCTCTGGACCTCACAGTGCTAGTATTTTGCGGCTCCAAAATCTTATCGTTCTAGGTGACAGTCTAGTTTGCCTAATGGAAACACTGGCTCTGCTGTCAGTATGGTACTGAAGATTTCTGGGCTGGAAAAGAAGCAGGGTTCCCCATCTCTAGGTGTCCTGGGACAAGGGAACTCTTTGCAGGGACGACAAATCAAACTGCAGTTCGGCCTGGTGCTGCATATTTCCATGTAGGGTCCCTGGTTCGATCCCCCAAGTCTGGTCTTCTGCTCTCTGAGTTGATATGGGATGCTGCGGAAACAATGTTCACAGCCTCCTGGGAGAAGGGAGTTGTGGTAATTGTTTAAGGGTACCATTAAACACCCCAAAATTAGAGGAATCTTGCACTTAAATAATCCAAAATCCAAATCACAACTATTTTCTCCTCATGGGAAATTGTATCAGAAAAATAGTGTGCTCTTACAGTCGTCTGGCTCTTGCCCACAAAGGGCTGCAGCCAGTTTCATGTATATGGCACTCACAGTTACCTCGTTTACTCTTTCCCATCTATTTTATTTACTACTAAATTTTCTTTAAAATTATTTCACCTCCCATTCGTGTTACCCTAATTTTAAAATCACATCCAACACTTCTCCTACAATATTTCTTCACCGGAGAATTGAATACATAATAAAATAGCAGTGGGAGCCGATTTGATATGACACCTGTCATGAAGGTCGGTATATAAAAGAATTAAATAAATATATATATAAATAATAGAAGATATTGCAAAACTGCAAGTATAGAAGTGCAAGTGATTAATAAAAGAGCAAAGGAAGCACAATTAGAATATGGATGTGAAGAAATATTGTAACACGTGAAGGAGAAGTGTTGGGTGTGATTTTAAAATTAGGGTAACACGAATGGGAGGTGAAATAATTTTAAAGAAAATTTAGTGGCAAATAAAATAGATGGGAAAGAGTAAACGAGGTAACTGTGAGTGCCATATACACGAAACTGGTTGCAGCCCTTTGTGGGCAAGAGCCAGACGACTGTAAGAGCACACTATTTTTCTGATACAATTTCCCATGAGGAGAAAACAGTTGTGATTTGGATTATTTAAGTGCAAGATTCCTCTAATTTTGGGGTGTTTAATGGTAGTTTTACGTGGAGAGGATTTATAAGCCTGACAATAACAGTAGTTGTGAGTTCATTACGAATTGTTTAAGGGTGACACCTAGTGATGAGATTCAGGACCCAGGATTGCAGGATCTTGGAAGGAGTCCTGGTGTATAGTCCCTGTCCCGGGACAGTCGCTACAATGACCAGATTTGATACATTGCGGGGGAGGGAACAGATATAAAATAGGAGGAAAAAATCCTCAGGTAAGGATGAAGTTTTATGCCAGATTTCAGCCCTGGTTCCAATTGAGCTGGAAGGAGCAGGAGGAAACTGCTAGATTAAAAAAGAAAGAGAGAAATCCCATTGTTTGCTCAGGGTAAGCAGAAGCAAAATTTCCCCATGCAGCATTCCTGAGTAGGTAAGGAAGTGAATTTTAAAAGTCACAGAAAATACAAGATAAGTATCCATAATTAGATTAAACTAGACATGATACCACCATGTCTGCACCGGTTGCTATATTGTGAATGGAATTGCTTTTCCTACATTGAAAACCACCCCTTGTAGTCTTCAGTTTGTTTTTTTTCTAAATTTCAGGACCCAGTGAAAGAAGGAGAGGCTAAGATCAAGGCAGATTACAGCCAGCTCTTTGAGGACATGCAAAACGCCTTCCGCAGCCTGGAAGATTAGAACATCTCTCGCTCACCTCTCGATGTATCATCTCAGACTGCCTAGGTTCCCACTGTGCTGCGTCCATACAGGAGTACTCATGTATTTATTATACAGTAACTCAGTCATGTCCCCTTCCCCACTCAGTAGGTCTTAGAAGAAAGAGGGAACCTACTGTTCCTGTGCATTCCAGTGTTTGAGAGCATCACTGTATCTGTTTATCATGAAGTGGTGAGTGTAATTAGTTGTGTGTATGTGTGCGAGGCGCAACAATGAGAAGCCTATGCTGGCAAAACAGGACCCACTAAGAGTTTGTCCCACCAAACAATGCCACGTACATTGGAAGCTGGGATGGTTTTTTGTTTGGTTTTTTTTTGTTAACTTTGCAGTCAGTGGCATATGGCAATCATAGGTGGGATAAATTGGTTCCAGTGATATTATTTGAAAACTGTGTCCAAGATAACTTGCCACTTGTATTTAAAGGTTTGATACTGAGCCCACCCACCCCCGTCTTTTGCTGTCTAGAATGGGTTTTGTATGTGTAAGTTACTTGGGATGGAGAATGATGGTATTTCTGCATAATTGCACAAAAGCAGTACTGTTTTTGTTTTGTTTTTGTTTTTTAATAAAAAGGACCTTTTAAGACTAGTTTCCAGGATTTTGCAGGTTACTATATGCTAAGGGGTAGATGTTGTAAGGATCTAAGCACCTAAGTGAAGGAGTTAGTCACTTTGATCTGAATAAATGAAATTTTAGCTTCTGCTCAGAACCTAAAGGTAGGTACTGAAAAGTGAGTTGAGCCAAATCAGAGGAAGAAAGTTATGAACTTAACTCTGATTTCCAGTGCTTGGCACCTAAAGTTAGGAGAATCAATAGCAGATCTAAACTTAGTCCAATTTAAGAAGCTAAAATTTCATCTAATTTCAGATGCCTAGGTCAGGTGCTTGGTGTCCTTTGAATGTCCGCCTCCACGCATTTTCCCTATAGACACAAATTGGGAGAGAATATGTAGCACCTGGGCTCCTTAGCACATTCTGCATGTGCTTCTCATTTGAAGAAAATTAATGTGTGGATGGGAGACAACTTGCTGTGTGAACTTTTTCCCTTTCAGGTGCATTCCCGTTCATTACCTTATACCATGGTACCTCGTGATGTAGAATTTAATGCTTAGACGATCACTGATTTTATTTCTTTAAAGAGGATATATTAAACTTTTACATCTCATGTTTTGAGGATGATGCAGTCCAATATTTATTGTGCTGTGGGTTGGCCTGTTGCGATATGGCCAGTCTCGGCAGCTTCAGAAATGTTTTGATTTTGTCATTTTATTTTCAGTGTTGAAGTTCTGATATTCACTGTATCCTTCCTACTCCTCATCCATGCATGTGGAGGAGGTTAAAAGAACAGACGAAAAGATGTATTTCCTTGTTTACTTTCATTTCCTGGGCATAGTGTGAAATTGTCCTAAGCCCATGAAAGAATAAAAAGTGGCTTTAAAATAGTGATATATTTCTCCATCTGTGATGATTAATGCCAAAGTTACTGTTTGCTTCATTTGTAAAGATCGTTCATGCCTGAGGCCTCTGGAAGCATTTTCAGGTCTTCAGAATCCTCATTGAACAAAAATCTATTTGAGACAACTTGAAATGAGATTATAGGAACACACGTGAGACAAAGTCAATATAGTCACTCCAAAAATGCCCTCCACTCCACCTCTGACATAGCCCCTAGAGATTATTCACCTCCACACTTATGCAGCTTCCACAAGCCTCTATCCTAACCAGTCCAGCTTGCCTCAGGTTTTATGCAAAGCTCCCCTCATCTTCTATGATAACAGATTTTTTTAAAATAGATTTTATTTTCCTTTCACAGAAAATCAGGGGAAGTGGGCCATGCAGATTTTCTGTCCTTTTATTCTTTTATTTATTTATTTATTTTAAAGCTTGTATACCGCAAATCAAAATTTCTAAGCAGTCTAACAAAAAAAAATTCATAAAATAACGACAGACATAAACAATACACAAGTACAATAACTATTGTGCCAATATCCATCTAACTGCCTTCAGGTTTATAGTTTACACTCCTGATTTTGTGCAGTAACCTGCTCCCTGCTGGCTACACATCATCAGGAAAGGCTTGAGAGAACAAAAAGACCTTTAATAACTTCTTGAATTTTAGCATAGAAGATTCTTCCTTCAAACTACCTGGAAGAGAATTCCATAGGCAGGACCCTGAACATAAAAAAAAAAAAGAGAAGCCTCTCTCGAGATTCGTCTAAGCAAATAATTCTAGGTGAAGGGACATTCAGAAGGACTTGACTAGCAGATCTTAGGGTTCATGATGGACAATACAATTTTAGGGCCACACTGAAGCTAGGGGGTGTGATACCATTTAACCCTTTAAGGACTAACATGAGAATTTTAAAGGAAATTCTCCTTTTAATGGGAGGCAAATGGAGGCCCTTCAGAACAAGTGAGATATGCTCATGAATCATTGTCCCAGTTATTACCCTAGCAGCTGAGTTCTGGACAAGCTGTAATGCCCCCAAGGAGTTTTGTGGGAGACCAAGATACAACGTGTTGCAATAATAGAGATATATTAAAGCAAAAGAATGAATTACAGTTCTTAAGTATGGCTCATTTAGGAATGGTCGTAGACTACAGAGCAGATGGTTTAAAAAATGCCCCTTTTTACAACTTTCAAAATTTATGGCTTTAGTAATAAGGAAGTATGCATAACGAAACCAAGATTTCTTGCCTCGCCCACTATTGGAATTTCAAAACCATCCAAAATCAAGGATTTAGGCATCTTTGAGTCAGGATATCTAGCCAGATATTAAATTTTGGTCTAGGGCATATTTAAAAGGAGTCTATTTTTCAACAACCAATCCTTGAGGGAATTCGGACAATAAGAAATCTTTTTTAGGGCACAATCAAATGATTCTGAAGTTGGCACAAAAAATTGGATATCAGCATATAGACTGTAACCAACATCAAGTTGTGAGAAAAGTCAACAAATTGGGGCAATGTAAACATTAAAGAGCATAGCTGAAAGGGCTGACCCTTGAGGTACCCCTGTAGCAAGATCAAATTCCTTGGACCAATGTCCAGATATATACTGATTGAGAACGATCACTCAAAAAAGAAGAAAACTATTTTAACACTGGTTTCTATCCCTGTGTTTGACAGGCGATTGATCAGAATGGAATGATCGATGGTGTCAAATGCTGCGGTCAAATCCAAGAAAACAAAGAAACCTGTGCCACAGTTGAATCCAAGTCTAAAAATATCAGAGGGACAACAAAAGTATCTCAGTATTATAATTAGATCGAATACCATACTGGTGATCGTCTAATACATGGTGAGCATCCAAAAATTCCTGAAGTTGATTCAATACCACTTTATCGAGTAATTTGCCAAGAAAGGGAAGATTACTTATAGGACGATAACTATTTAAATTGTTAGGGTTGGAAATAGACTTTTTTAACACAGGCTTAACCACTGCTGATTTCAATACTTTAACTGGACTTCCTTCCGGTAAAGGGCAATTAATCAACTCTCGCAAAAAACATGATGATTCATTCTTAAGACACTTAAATGAAACATTTGAGCATTTGAACAAAGGACAGAAATTAGGTTTCAATTTGCTCATTAATTCAGAAAATTCATTTGATCCTACTGTGGAAAAGGTACCCAGAGAGTATTTGACTCCCCCCATCTCTGAAAAGACATCTTGAGAAAAAGATGAGGTTATCTTTTTGATCTTGTCATTGAAAAAAAGACCAAACTCTTGGGCGCTTAGATTATTTTGACAGTCTGAGGAGGAGGACTTAAATGTTAAAGCTTTGACTATGATAAAGTTCTCGTGGATGATTTTGGGGCACTGTATTTGATTTGTGAAAAATTGATGTTTCAGCCAATATGACTCATTCCTATAATTACTCAATTCGTTCAAATAAGCAGAACAATCAATTTCGGACTTAGTTTTTCTCCAGCGGCGTTCGATAGTTCTAAGCCATCTTTTTTTTTTTTTTTTTTTTATCATTTCTTTTCCAAATCACGGAGCTCTACAAAGCCTCTGGGAGACAGATTCTGTCAAAAGGGCAATCTGATCTAAAACTTCATTCAGCGAATTGGAAACTGCATCTTCAATGTTGTCAAATGATTTTTCTATCAATGTAGACATCCAGATTTCTTTTAAGGTATCTACTTCAAAACTATTTCTTTTGCAAGTAGCTTGGTTTAGTTTATTTTTAACTATAGGCCATTTAATTAATCTAGCATAAATTTCAATTAAAAAAATGCTCTGACCAAGGGGACAGATTCACATTTTGCCCTAAATGAATTAAAATGAGCAGATAAAGTTCTAAAGAAAACTAAGTCCAAGGTATGGCTGTGAGCATGGGTGGGTTGATTAGTAAATTGAGACCAACCCAACACATTCATTTGTCTCAAGAATGATTTCACAACTATGAGAGAGAGGCACAGCATCAACATGAAGTTTAAAATCACCTAAAACTATAAATCTCTAATATCAGTATTGCTGAAGAAGGAACTTGGGTAAGTAAATTACACACAAACTCCAAGAAGAGTTGAGTAAAACTAAAGCCTCTAATTCTGGCATGGAATCAGAATCTAAAACCTTCAGCCCATATTCTGATTTAACTATTACTAATATACCACCAACTCTTTTATATGATCTAGGACAGTGGTTCTCAACCATTTTTCTGTCAGGGCACACCTGCCAGATAATGCTGACAGGTGGGACATACTGAACAGTTGACCATCACGGGGCTAAATGTAAACATATATTCTGCATCCACAGGAACCCATTCCCCGCCCCTCCCCCCTTCCCGGTCCCCAAACAATGGATGCAGAGCAGAACTAGGATATTTCAAATATAACTCACTATATATAAAAGATATTCTGATTCAGTTGTTATCTCAGTAACAGAAACACAAGCTCCCTTTCTACCAAGCACATTTAAAACTAATCGGAGAAAGTTTTTTCACTCAATGCACAATTAAACTCTGGAATTTGTTGCCAGAGGATGTGGTTAGTGCAGTTAGTGTAGCTGTGTTTAAAAAAAGGATTGGATAAGTTCTTAGAGGAGAAGTCCATTACCTACTATTAATTAAGTTGACTTAGAAAATAGCCACTGCTATTACTAGCAACAGTAGCATGGAATAGACTTTAGTTTTTGGGTACTTGCCAGGTTCTAATGGCCTGGATTGGCCACTGTTGGAAACAGGATGCTGGGCTTGATGGACCCTTGATCTGATCCAGTATGGCATGTTCTTATGTTCTTCTTACGTTCTTATTACAAAATCAAAACCTAAACAAAAAAACACTCAGCATGTGTGTAGCAAACCTTCTATACCACTGCAACATTAATTCTAAGAACTCAAACAGCAATAGCCCTTCCTATGAAAAGGCAGCAGTGTAGCACCAATGCATGTCCTTTTGAGAATGAGAAAACACAAAGAAGATTGATACAAATCCCTACCTACTAGTAAAATACCTCACCTCAGTCATACATACAGATCAGACGTTCACCAAATACAGAATAAAAGATCACAAGTTATAAATGTGGAGACAAAAACTGGAATGGAAACCTCAAAAAGCCACTCTGCATGCAGTGCAAACCTGGATGGCTAGAAACAGAAATACAAATCCTCCTACATTAAGCAAAGATAGAAGAAATGCACAGTCACAAAACTGACATATTACAGTTCTGGCATACTGTCATTCCCCTTCCATGCTCCATCATCCTTCACCTTTCCCAACAATTACTCCCTTTCAATCATCTGCTCACACTCATATCCCTGCCCAGCATTCCTGACCCCCCCCCCCCCCCCATCCTCTTCCCTGTGCTCCCTTTCTCCTGATCGACTCGCCCTACCCCCTTCACCCCACCTCCCTGCCTGCCAGCTACCCCAACCCCATTTCCCCCTCCTTCCTGCTCAGCAGCCTCCACACTCCCTCTCCGTTCCACTTCTATCTGCCCAGCATCCCCAGCCTTCCTTCCCCCACCCTCCACAGGGTGAAGAGATCAGCAGCAGCATCACTCCCAGAGTCAGCAGGGGCTGGGCCAGAAAGAAGAGAAGTGAGTCGCCTCCCATCAGGCCCAATATAAGAGAAGTCATAAAACTCCCAGCTGGGCTGATAAGGAGCAGCAGCCTTCTGCTGGCCCTGCGACACACCTGTTGAGAACCCCTGAGCTAGAACATGAGAAGACTTATATTCCATTCAGATGGAATATGAAAAAAGAATCAGGACTGAGCTCCCAAAAGTCCCATTTTTGTCACTTTTCTTGGGACTTTTAAAGAGACCGTAGTGCTTTCGCTGCAGCATGTACCCCAATATTGGACTGGGAGGACCAGCTGGATTAGGTGGGGGAGAATAATTGTGGAACACTGGTCCTGCTCCCTCTTGTCACCATGGCCCTTTCTCAAACAATGAGCAGCAGCACCTGACACCAGTGATCTTGAAAGTGTGCTGTGCCACCGCAAGGGCAGCACATCAAAGCTAATCAGATGGACCTGGTATGTGTTTGCCCATTGAAAACTGCTGAAGTACCTCCTGTGTTGATTTGTCACAACCACAAGCAGCTTATATAAAAGGGAAAGAAATTAGCTTGTGCTTTCCTTTCCACTTGGAGGATCTGCAGTGGCATCGAGTACATAGGAAAATTAGTTTCTTACCTGATAATTTTCGTTCCTGTAGTACCAAGGATCAGTCCAGGACACCTGGGTTGTGACTCCGCACCAGTAGATGGAGACAGACTAAAACTTGTGGGCGGAGCATATATGCCCCTGTGCCAGTCACAGCCCCTCAGTCATACGTAATGTCAAAGTAGACAAAAGCCAAAAAGGCAACCATAACTAACCATACAAACTTGGTAGGGAAACGAAAGAAATCCAACACCCCTACCGAAACTAGACTCCCAAACCGGGAGAGCAACTCAAGAAGGGTCAGCGTAGACTCCCAAACCGGGAGAGCAACTCAAGAAGGGTCAGCGTAGTGAAAGAAACAATAAAGAGCGGACTCTCCATTACTATAGCGCAGCACTGTGGGCGGGATCCTGGACTGATCCTTGGTACTACAGGAACGAAAATTATCAGGTAAGAAACTAATTTTCCTTTCCCTGTACGTACCAGGATCAGTCCAGGACACCTGGGATGTACCAGAGCCAACTTACCGAGGGTGGGAAGCAGAGAGTCCCGCTCGGAGTACCCTCTCTCCAAAACCCCCAGCTTCAGTAGCCTGAACATCCAACCGGTAATGTTTAAAGAAGGTATGCAACGACTTCCAGGTAGCCGCCCTGCAAATCTCTTGAGGCGACACCTGAGAAGATTCCGCCCAAGACGCAGCGTGAGACCGCGTCGAATGAGCCCGAAGACCCACTGGCGGCGATTTTCCACGCAGAAGATACGCAGAACCAATGGCTTCCTTGAGCCAACGGGCAATTGTCGTGCGGGACACCGCAGCACCTTTCTTTGGACCCGAAGTCAACACAAACAGATGATCCGTCACCCGATACGGATTAGTAACCTCTAGATAGCGAAGAAGGGACCTCCGCACATCTAGTTTTCCCAAGTCTTTCGTTTTCGGGTCCGAAGACTCCCCAAACATGAAAGCGGGAAGTTCAATCGACTGATTCAAATGGAACGACGACACGACCTTAGGAAGGAAGGAGGGAACCGTCCGCAAGGAAACCCCCGAATCGGAGATGCGCAAGAAGGGCTCCCTACAGAACAACGCCTGTAATTCTGAAACACGACTGGCTGATGCAATCGCCACCAGGAATACGGTCTTCAACGTGAGATCCTTGAGCGTATAACGTTTCAGGGGCTCAAACGGCGCTGAGCATAAGGCTGAGAGTACCCAGTTGAGGTTCCAAGACGGGCAAGGGGCCGCAACGGAGGACGGAGGTGCTTAGCCCCCCTAAGAAAGCGGGAGATATCTGGGTGGAGAGCCAGAGAGACTCCCCGGACCTCACCTCGCAAGCACCCAAGCGCCGCCACTTGGACCCGAAGGGAATTGCACGCTAAACCTTTGGCGAGCCCCGCCTGGAGAAACGCCAAAATATCAGAAATAGAAGCGGAAGTGGGATTCAGACCCCGCTCCACGCACCATTCCTCAAACACTACCCAGACCCGAACATAAGCCAGGGAAGTAGACTGTTTTCGGGATCTCAGCAACGTAGTAACGACCGCATCCGAGTAGCCTTTTCTTTTCAACCGGTACCTCTCAAAGCCATGCCGCGAGACAGAAGTGATCCGCATCCTCCAAACAGACGGGGCCCTGCCGAAGAAAGCCCCGCGAACCCCTGAAGGCGAAGGGGGGCGGCCACCGACAACTGGACTAAGTCCGCAAACCAGGGACGGCGCGGCCACTCCGGCGCCACCATGATCACGTTGGACGGGTGCAAGTCTATGCGCCGCAGAATCTTGCCGATCATGGGCCACGGTGGGAACACATACAGAAGCACATCCGCCGGCCAGGGAAGCACCAACGCGTCGACTCCCTCTGCGCCCCTTTCGCGACGTCGACTGTAAAATCTCGGAGCCTTTGCGCTGTGCCACGTGGCCATCAGATCCATGTGGGGCGTTCCCCAAGTCTTGCAGATGAAGAGAAATGCCTCTTCCGCCAGCTCCCACTCTCCGGGATCCAGACGGTGACGGCTGAGAAAATCCGCCTGGACGTTGTCGACTCCTGCAATGTGGGACGCAGCGAGATGGCTGAGATGCCGCTCTGCCCAGAGCATCAAGAGCCACGCCTCCTCCGCCACTAGAGGACTTCTTGCCCCGCCCTGGCGATTGATGTAAGCCACGGTGGTAGCGTTGTCCGACAATACCCGGACCGCCTGTCCGCGTACTAGGGGTAGAAAAGCATGCAGCGCCAGACGGACCGTTCTGGTCTCCAGCCGGTTGATAGACCACTGGGTCTGCGACTCTGACCACAGACCCTGAACCGACTTCCCTTGGCACACTGCCCCCCAGCCGGAAAGACTGGCATCCGTGGTCACCACCGTCCAGTCGGGCACCAGAATGGACACTCCACAGGAGAGATGCTTGGAATCCCGCCACCAGCTCAGGCTGGCTCGCGCCTGACCCTCGAGAGGGAGAGGTAGATAAAAATCCTTGGAAACCGGTTTCCAGCGGGAAAGCAATGAGGACTGCAGCGGTCGTAGATGAGCGAACGCCCAAGGGGCTAACGCCAGAGTGGATGCCATAGACCCCAGAACCGTCAGGTAATCGCAGACTCGTGGCCGGTGTAGCGACAGAAGACGTAGCACCTGAGACTGCAGATTGCATATCCGTTCCTGAGAGAGAATCACCTTGCCTCGCTTCGTGTCGAAAAGGGCTCCAAGATACTCCAAGGACTGAGAAGGTTCGAGATGACTCTGTTGTAGTTGACCACCCAGCCCAGGGACTGCAAGAGCTGTAACCCCCTGGTCACCGCCTGCCGACACAGACTCTGAGACTTCGCTCGGATTAGCCAATCGTCGAGGTAAGGGTGAACCAGCAGGCCTTCCCGCCGCAACTGCGCCGCCACGACCACCATCACTTTCGTGAATGTCCGAGGCGCTGTCGCTAGGCCGAACGGGAGCACCCGGAACTGGAAGTGCCTGCGCAGAATGCAAAACCGCAGGAACCGCTGAAAAGCTAGATGGATGCCTACATGAAGGTATGCTTCTGTGAGGTCTAGGGACGCCAGGAATTCGCCGGGGCGCACTGACGCGATCACGGAACGAATGGTTTCCATCTTGAAATGAGGAACCCGAAGGCATCTGATGACTCCCTTCAGATCCAGAATGGGGCGGAAAGAGCCGTCTTTCTTGGTCTAACTCGTAGCCGTGTCTTATCACGTCGAGGACCCACTGATCCGACGTCATGCTGGCCCATTCCTCGAGAAAGAAGGAGAGACGCTCCCTCACGTTTGGGACAACGTGCCGAGGCCACGAGGAGGGATGGGCCGGCCGGACTTCATTGTGAAGGCTTGGCCCCCGCACCCGACGGAGCCCCTCCTTGCCGGCCAAAACGCTTGCCCCGAAAGGACTGCTGCCACTGAGCGTTCCGCGAGGAGGACGACCTATATGAGGATCCAGAGGATCTTTGCGGTCTGGACTTCCTGGGCCCCCGGAACCGGGCTCTGCCTGAGAAGGAAGATCGCAGACGGGCCCTATCCTCCGGCAGCTTAAACGCTCGATTCTCACCCAGGGAAACCAACAAATCATCTAACTCCTTGCCAAATAGCAATTTCCCTTTAAATGGCAATGCCCCGAGGTGAGCCTTGGAAGAGCCATCCGCTGCCCAGTTGCGCAGCCAAAGAAGACGACGCGCCGACACCGCTGCCACCATGGAGTGAGCTGAGGTGCGCTACAGATCATGGAGCGCATCGGCCCCATAGGCAATGGCTGCCTCCAACCTGTCTGCTTGAGAAGCTTCCTCTGCAGAGAGACCTGCATTCGCCTGAAGGACTTGAGCCCAGCGCAGACTAGCCCGCATAGCAAAATTCGTGCACATGGCGGCCCGCACTCCTAGGACAGAGACCTCGAAAATCTTTTTGAGTTGAACCTCCAACTTCCGGTCTTGAATATCCCGGAGGGCTGTCGCTCCCGTGACCGGGATGTTAGACTTCTTCGTGACAGCGGACACCGCCGAATCCACTTTTGGGAGCCGGAGGAGCTCCAGCGCGTCCTCCGGCAAAGGGTAAGGCTTGTCCATGGCCTTGCTGACCTTCAAATCCAACTCCGGAGTATCCCATTCCTTGAAGAGGATATCCGTGGACGAAAAAATGAAAAGGAAAAGCAACCGCCGGCCCTGTGAGCCCGAGCAGGACAGGATCCATATTTGCCTCCTGGCGGACCACCACCGGAGGGGCATCAATCCGCAGCTCCTGGAGAATGGCCGGGATAAGCGGCGACAGCTCCTCCCTAAGGAACAAACGCACCACCTTGGGGTCATCCCCATCGACGGCCTGTGCTCTTTTCCCCGTAGCGAGCTGCGCGGAGCCATCTGATGCTGCCTTCCCGGCTCCCGGCAGGGGTTCCTCAGAGGCCTCCGTGTCCGCCTCGGCGGATTCTTCGGACTCCGAGCCCTGCGGCACCCCTCGCGGAAGCCGCTTGCTCCGGCCCGCGGCCTGGGCGACCTTCGCCGTCCTCCTGGCCGGCTTTTTCTTCGGCGGGGACCGGTGGACCCGAGCGCGCGAGGCGTCCCCCCGACTGCGCTTGCTTCGCCTATATCGGAGCACCTTGCGCAGCAAAGCGCTAAATCCTCTGAGAGCTCGCCCGAATCCGAAGAATCGATTTCCGAAGTCCCCTGGGACCGGGGCCCCTCCGAGGGGGCCTCCCCCGCCGCACCCCACTGCGGGGAGAGCTCAGGGGGCAAAACCGAGGCCTCCACCGTTTCGCGTGAGACTACCCGGCCGGTGGACAAAATGGCCGCCACTCCCGCGGAAACCGGGAAAGAACCAGGAGGCCTGTCAGGGGCCCCTCCCCCCTGCGACGGCGATCGTGCCACCCGGGAACGGGTCCCCCGAGGTGCCCCCGATGATCCCTCGTCTCCCGGGACGCAGGCCGAGCAAAGGCCGTCCCGGGAGAGATGCGCGCGCGCCGAGCCGCAGGCCCTGCACTGCGAGCCGCGCGGCATCGAGAAAATCGCGGGAAAACAAAGGACGCGCCGAAAAACACTGAGGGGCGCTGAAGAAAAAGAAAAAAATCACCGCGGCGAAATCGGCGACCTCCCCCCTGCCGACGACGCCCCCCCCCCCCCCCCCCCCCCGAGCGGGACGGGACGGAGCGCAACGCCAGGCAACGGAGAGCCGACAGAAACAAAAGTCAAACACTTTTTTTTTTTTTTTTTTTTTTTACAGAAAACGCTGTCCCTGGTACTGAAAAAGCCCTCTGTCCTGCAGGGGTGAGTGAACCGGGCTCCCCGGTGTCACCCCTGACGCTGCTACTAGTCCAGCCGGGTCCTCAACCCTAGCAGCGGCCTCCACCTGGGGAGGGTAGTCCTCTCAGGACCTCTCAACTCCCCAGGGAGGCAGGGCAACCGGGACTAAAATTAACCAAATTAAACAAAAAACCCAATTTACAGAAAAAAACCAAATAGGCCTAATAGAAAATAAAACCCAAAAAGCGAACCTGACTAACAACCAGAATCAGGCCCGACAGGGCTGTGACCGGACCTGCACCACCTACTGGAGACAGAGTAAGACTGAGGGGCTGTGACTGGCACAGGGGCATATATGCTCCGCCCACAAGTTTTAGTCTGTCTCCATCTACTGGTGCGGAGTCACAACCCAGGTGTCCTGGACTGATCCTGGTACGTACAGGGAACCTCTTTTCTATGCATATTGCATGAGTTGTCGATCCAGCATCAGCAACTTTCACCTCTGGGTAGATTAGAGGAGGGGCCTGAGTAGCTAAAGGCTGCCCAGAGTTATTAACCTCCAGCTCTGGGAGCAGACTGAGCTCCTTGGAAGTCTAGAGCCCATATCTCACAAAGAGATGGTGAACTGGAGAGTCTAAATGGTGAAAAACTAGGCTATTATGCATACTAGAGATCTTTCCACAACAAACACAATTAATTATTATTTAGAGATAGCAGACAGTGCATGGTTGCAGGTTAAATGCCCTATTTATTAAGTATTTTTCCCATAGATACAAAATGAGAGAATCTTTCATAAAAAGGCCTTTAAGTGACTTAGATGAATGCAGTACGTGGTGGAGGTGGGATTAGAATCTGGGTCTTCTGGTTTAACAATGCTGTACTAGAACTGCTGGACTGTACTGCAACCGTGGCATGTTTGGTGAAGCTAAAATGCACTGTAGACATTCAGAGGCATAATTCTGAATGGTTTTATATGGGTGCACCCTATATGAGACACAACAAATAGTAAGCAGCATATGGGAATTTGACAAGAACTTTGAAGAAAGGGTGAAATAAAATAGAGCATGAAACCATTAGAGAGAAATCAGTAAGATTTGTGCAGTATGCCCAGAGTACTCAAACTAATGATTGGTTGGATCATGATATCAGACTGCCTGTGTCCATAAACCATTATTAAGGTGGACTTGGGGCATGGAGTCTATCAACCTTTTGGGATCCTGCCAGGTACTTGGCCACTGTTGGAAACAGGATACTGGGCTAGTTGGACCTTTAATCTGACACAGTATGGTAAATCTTAAGTGTACAAAACAAAAAAGGTTTATGAAACCGCATCAGCAAGCCTGACAACGAGCAATGCCCAAAGGCAGAGCCGTCTGGACTTCTAATCATTTGCAGTTTTGATTGAGCATGTACATTAGCTTTGATGTATTTTTATCTGTGAGTTTTTTTTAAATATATAGAAAAGATAAGTCCATCTGTACCCATGTAACCAACTATATAATAGCCCCGACAGCGGCCGGTGTTTCACAACATATGAGTATCTATCACATCTGCCTGAATCCACAGGAACACTCACTTGTGTGCTTCCATTTTCAATAATGATGTACAAAATGAAACATTTTTCACAACTGGCATATTCTTTAATTGTATAAAGAATTTCAAAAGACACCCAGATTCGCATTTTCTCAGGGAGCCAATTTAAAGGACCAATTGGTTCATTCAGATTCATCAAAGTTACATCGGCCCCCTGATAATGGGATCCCATGACCCTTGTGGCGCCTGTACTGTTTGTTCAGTGATGATTTGTAGCTGGGCTTTAAATTTTTCCAGGCTCAATTTTATGTTCCTTCTGAGAAATATTACAGATTGTCGCTCCATAGGAGTAATCTATATCATTCAGTGCCCTTATAATTTATGGTATATTGGCAAAACTAAACTGGCTCTTAAAACCTGTCTCTTCGAGCACCACTCATGCATAAGCACTGGTCGTTTAACAGCACCCTTAACTGTCCATTGTATTGAAAATTCGCACACTTTTGATGATTTAAAAGTTTGTGTCTTACAACAATTCCGTCAAAATTGGCGGGGAGGAGATTTTGACACCCGATTGCTTCAAGCAGAACAATGTTGGATACATCGACTGGGCCTGTTACCCCTGGTGGCCTTAGTGTTTTTCTTTAAATGGCGATTGTTTCCCTAACTACATGATGCTTAGACGTCCATATGTCATTACACTGAAAACCGAGAGATATTTAAATCTGACAATTAGTTTATGGTGTTCTCTGTCCTGCACATTCTAATTCATTTGAGACTTCACTGTACATAAGAAAAGGTTGGCTTCACTGTCGATATTGAAGTTAAGTATATTTTTATAGATTTCTGAATGCAACAATCTGGTTACCCTTCTCATGTTTATTTTCAGAAATGTTCTTGCTACAGCTACTCCTGAAGAAGCAACTCCTATGTTGCGAAACACTGGCCGCTGTCAGGGCTATTATATAGTTGGTTACACGGGAACAGACGGACTTATCTTTTCTATATATTTAAAAAAAACTCACAGATAAAAATACATCGAAGCTAATGTACATGCTCAATCACAACTGTAAATGATTAGAAGTCCGGATGGCTCTGCCTTTGGCATTGCTCATTGTCAGGCTTGCTGATGTGGTTTTGTAAAAAGAATTTCTTTACAATTTAAAAGTTTTTCTGATGGCATTAGCAGTTGTTATCTGGTATACAATATCCTTTTTTTGTTTTGTTGTCAAATATACAGGATCGTGTTTGGCTCTTTGTTAGGTGGTTAATTCTTATGTGTAATAGTGCTGACATTGAGTAAAAGCTTTGCGTAAAAGCCAAAGCAAGAGAAGTGGAGGCAAAAACATTTCAAAGCATCAAGATGGGGACAAAGCATAAGGAGCACTGGTGTTAAAACCCCAAAACATAGAAGCAGAGCACGGCAGCATCACTTTCCCAAGACATCCAATGCTGAGCATCAACATCCCACACACTGAGTAAGGGGTAAGGCAGCAAGCACAGTAGCATCGAAGCATAGCATGAGGGGTAACGCAGAAAGAAGAGTGGCATCCAAACCCTAAGGCATGAACTATAGAGTGAGGCAGAGAGCACAGTGGCATGAAGACTGTAAGAGGTACAAGTGCATAAATCATCAGATCAGCTTGGTAATGGTCGTCTTGATTGTCATTAACTTTGTGGTGTTTAGTTCAATCAAAGTGCACTGTAGGCATTCAGAGGAGTGATTTTGAATGGCTTTATTTAGGTGCACCCATATACTGGACAAGACCAATAGTAAGTACTATAAGGGAATTTGAAAAGAATTTTGAAGGAAGAGTCAGAGGTTATGAAACCATGAGAGGTAAAGGGGTAAGCTCTGTGCAGTAAGCATGGAGTGTAGAATGAAGCACAAAGTAGGCTAATCAACAACGCATGGCACAGTGAAGAGTAAGGCAAGAAGAAGAGTGGCATTAAAATCCCAAGGCACAGAGTGAGCCAGCAAGCAGTGGCACAACAACACAGTAAGGATCATTGGTTCTGCTGTTGGGGCTAGAGTTAATGGCAGATAAGGAGGTGAAAGGCCAGTGACATCTCTCATGCTCTTGACTACCTGACATTCCTGGGGAGTGCTATTGGCCCCAACAGTACCATTTACATTGTCTATGGCTCTCCTGTCTGCTTGTGGTTGCTTACCAGATATCATGCTAGTCACTATAACTAGGTTCTTCAAACCTAGAGGAGAGGAGGAGCAGGGGTGATATCGGATACAGGCCTTCAGATACTTAAAAAAGGTTTTAATGATCCATGGTCGTAAAAGGAAAATTGGTTCTTACCTGCTAATTTTTGTTCCTGTAGTACCAAGGATCAGTCCAGCCTGCTGGGTTGTGTCTCCCTTCCAGCATATGGAGTCAGAGAAAAGGCTGAAAGGCACCCCCTCTTAGTCCGGGGTGCCACCTGCGATCCTTCAGTATAATCAATATCAAAGCAGAATGAAGAAATTTAACAACCAACGACTAGACCAAAAAAACTCATTTGAACAATAAACCTTGAAAAACTATGGAGTGTTGATTTGAACATTCTTTTGTTGAACAGTTTCGATATCTTTATATTCTTTGAAACATCCTGCAGAAAAGTAATCAAAAACAGAGCGTACTCTCCAGAACAGAATACCCCAGGCAGGCGTCTGGACTGATCCTTGGTACTACAGGAACGAAAATTAGCAGTTAAGAACCAATTTTCCTTTCCCTGTACATACCAGGATCAGTCCAGACTGCTGGGATATACCCAAGCTGCCCTAAATCGGGTGGGACCCGGAAAGTCCCGCTCGAAGCACACTGCTGCCAAAAGAATTGACATCAGGGGCTCGGATGTCCAAACGGTAATGCTTAGCAAAAGTGTGTAAAGACTTCCAAGTAGCTGCCCGGCAAATCTCCTGCGGGGAAACACACTGGCTTTCTGCCCAAGATGCCGCTTGTGATCTGATCGAATGAGCTTTCAGACAATCCAGCACCGGCCGTCCTTGGCATAGGTAAGGCGAAGTTATAGCTTCCTTCAACCAATGGGCAATGCTAGCCTTGGATGCCTGACGTCCTTTCTTAGGACCGCTCCATAAGACAAAAAGATGGTCCGACAAACAAATATCATTAGTCACCTCCAAAGACCGAAGGAGGACCCGTCTGATATCCAATTTCTGCAAATTGTGAGCCTGAGGGGACTTCCGATCCAAATCTGGGAAAGCTGGCAACTCCACTGACTGATTCAAACGAAAAGCAGACATGACCTTCGGCAGAAAGGAGGGTAATGTTCTAAGCGAAATCCACAAGAACGGTTCTCTGCATGATAATGCTTGAAGCTCAGATATCCGCCTGGCCGAACAGATAGCTACGAGGAAAACAGTCTTGAGCATTAAATCCTTTAATGTGGTCCACTTGAGAGGTTCAAACGGAGGACCGCGCGATCCCTGGAAAACCAGATTCAGACTCCAAGAATGACAGACTGGACGAACCGGAGGATTCAGATGCTTGGCATTCCTCAAACATTGTGCCACATCCAGATGGGTCGCAAGGGATGTACCATCAACCTTCCCCCTTAAAGGACCCAGAGCCGCTACTTGCGCCCGAAGAGAGCTGTATACCAAACCTTTCCTCAGCCCCTCTTGTAAGAAGGCCAGAATTTGCCCCATAGTGGCTCGCCACGGCGAAACTCTCAACCCGCTACACCATGAATCGAAAACCTTCCAGACCCGAACATAAGTGAGCGAAGTGGAAGTTTGCGCACCCATAGGAGGGTGGAAATAACTAAATCTGGGTAACCCTTCTTCCTCAACTGTCTCCTTTCATAAGCCAAGCCGCTAGACAGAAGCGAGCTGCCTGATTGAAAAATACTGGACCCTGCCGAAGTAGATTCGGAAGATGACTGAGATGCAAAGAACTGTCCACTGCCAAGTTGATCAGGTCTGCGAACCACGGTCTCTGTGGCTACTCTGGGGCCACAAGGATGACCGACCCCGGATGGGTCTCTATTCTTCTTAAGACTTTGCCCACTAACGGTCAAGGGGGGAAAATGTAGAGCAGGACGTTATAGGGCCATGGAAGGACCAGGGCATCTACTCCTTCTGCCCCATGCTCCCATCTGCGACTGAAGAAACGAGCCGCCTTAGCATTTCGCAGAGCTGCCATCAGATCCAGATGGGGCACACCCCACCGATGAGTCAGGAGGTGCATTGCTTCCTCGGACAGCTCCCACTCTCCGGGGTCTAATTTGGCGACTGAGAAAATCCACCTGCACGTTGTCCACGCCGGCTATGTGAGATGCCGCCAACTGAGTCAGATTGCGTTCCGCCCAGACCATCAGCTCGTCCGCTTCCCCGACTGACTTCTTGTGCCCCCTTGACGATTGATACATGCCACAGTCGTCGCATTGTTGGACAGAATTCGTACCGACTGATGCTGGACGAGTGGGAGAAATGTGCGCAGTGCAAGGCGTACCCCTCTCGTTTCCAAACGATTTATGGACCACTTTGCCTCCTGACATGTCCACTGACCTTGTGCCGACCGTGATTGGCAAACTGCTCCCCAACCGGAGAGACTGGCATCCGTCGTCACAATTACCCATTGGGGGTTCTCCAGGTCTACCCCGCGTAGAAAATGTTCAGGAACTAACCACCATTCTAGGCTGGAGCTGGCGGGGTCCATGAGCGGCAAGGGTAATTGGAACTCCTCCGACTTGGGATCTCAGTGGGAAAGCAATGCCCTCTGCAAAGGTCTCATGTGAGCAAAAGGCCCAGGGGACCAATTCCAGAGTAGACGCCATAGAGCCAAGAACTTGCAAGTAGTCCCACACTTTGGGCATCGATAGGTCCAACAGCTGCTGGATCTGAGTCGTCAGCTTGTCTATCTGCTCCTGCTAGAGAAAAACCTTGCTGATAGCTGTGTCGAACCGGGCTCCTAGGAAGTCCAACACTTGGGATGGGATCAAGTGGCTCTTGGAGAAGTTGACGACCCAGCCGAGACTGCAGATGCTGCAAGACCGAACGAACCGCCAACTTGCAAAGTTCTTCTGTCTTCACACGAATAAGCCAGTCATCAAAATAGGGATGAACCAAGATCCCTTCTCTCCTGAGGGCCGCTGCCACTACTACCATCACCTTGGTGAAAACGCGGGGAGCCGTTGCTAACCCGAATGGAAGCGCTTGGAACTGGTAATGCTCGCCCCTGATCATGAACCGCAGAAACCTCTGATGATGCTCCTAGATCCCTATGTGAAGGTAAGCCTCCGTCAGATCCAATGAGACAAAAATTCTCCTTTGTGGACGGCCGCAATGACTGACCTCAAAGTCTCCATGCGAAAATGAGGTACCCGAAGTACCTTGTTCACTTTCTTCAGGTCTAAGATTGGGCGGAAGGAGCCCTCCTTCTTTGGAACCACGAAATATATGGAGTATCTGCCTGGCCGGTGTTCGGACGGTGGAACTGGAACAATGGCTCCCAGGGCTTTCAACCAAGACAAGGTTTTGTCCACCACCAGCTGCTTTGCTCGAGATCCGCAAGGGGTCACCAGAAAAAGGTCTCTTAGTGGACGAGCAAAATCTAAAGCATAGCCGTGTTCTATGATGTCTAGATCCCACTGATCCGAAGTGATCTTGACCCATTCCTCATGAAACAGAGAGACAACCTCCTATCTCCGGAATGGAGGAGTGGGCCGGTGCACCTTCATTGGGTAGACTTGTTGCCGGAGAAGCCATGGGAGGCTCCGTCACGAGCTGGCCGCTGACTGCAAAAGGAATGAGCCCAAGCCTGGGACCTCGCCAACAGCTGCTGAGGAGCAAAGGACAGGTTTCTGCCTGGACGAAACCGGCGCTGCCCCCGAAAACGACCCCGAAAAGAACTGAAGGTCCTAGAGGATCTAGGCTTGTCCTCCGGCAGCTTATACACTTTTTTGTCCGATAAGGACTTAATAAGCTGTTCGAGATCATCGCCAAACAGAAGTTTGCCTTTGAACGGGAAGGAACCCAACTGAGACTTGGAAGAGACATCAGCGGACCAATTTTGGAGCCAAAGAAGCCTCCTGGCCAACACTGCCATAGACATCGTGCGCGGTGAGGTACGGAGGAGATCATACAAGGCGTCCCCAGTATAAGCCACTGCTGCCTCCATACGCTCTGCCTGTTCCGCCTCCGCCGGTGGAAGTTACTGAGCCTTACCCATCTAAGGGTCACTCTCTGCATGAGAATACTGCAGACAGCAGCTCGAACGCCTAGCGCTGATACCTCAAAAATCAATTTAAGAAGAACCTCCAGCTTCCTATCCTGAAGATCCTTAAGTGCCGCCACCCCTGTTACTGGGATTGTTGTACGCTTGGCGATTGCTGAAACGGCTGTGTCCACCTTAGGGATCTTAAGAAGATCCGACTCCTCCGGAAGCAGATAAAGCTTTTCCATAGCCCTACTGACCCGCAGACTGGCTTCTGGCGCATCCCATTCTCGGGTCATAAGCTGTAAGAGCATCGGATGTAAAGGAAAGATTCTAGAGGGAGCCTGAAGACCCGACAGCACAGGATCCCCCGAGGAAGGCTCAGCTACCAGCTGCGGAGCTGGAATATCCAGTTCCGACAGTACATGGGGGGGATCAAAGGGTCCAGCTCTTCCCTGCGAAACAAGCGGAGCACTCGCGGATGATCCCCTTCCAGCAGAGCAGTCAGTATCTGTCAGTACTCCAAGTCCTCATTTTCTCCAAACTCGACTATTGTAACTCCATTCTCCTTAGGCTCCCAACCTCCACCCTCAAGCCCCTCCAACTACTGCAAAATGCGGCAGCCAGATCCCTCACAAACAGCAAACGCTCCACACACATCACCCCCATACTAAAAGACCTCCACTGGCTCCCTATAACCCACAGCATTCAAATCAAAACCCTTACCCTCATGCACAAATCAATCAACAATGAAAAGGCAGACTGGCTAAAGGACACCCTTCACCCATACACCTCCCAAAGAAACCTGCGATCCAAAAACACCGGACTACTTACCATCCCCTCCAATAAACAGGCCCACCTCACCTCAACACGAGAACGCGCAATCTCAATAGCAGGCCCCGCATTGTGGAACAAACTACCATCAAATCTCAGACCGGAACCCTCAACACAGAACGTCAAGAAATCACTAAAAACCTGGCTATTCCAAAAAGCCTATCCAGCCAACAGTTAACTCCACGACCTCAGATACAACCCCAAACAACCAGAACTCCAACCCAACACTACACATAATCCACAAAAAAAATACATAATCCCCCAATCAAAAATCCAATCTGTTACAATAACTTTAGCTGTGATAATGTTAAGATAATATGATGCTGTTGTTTTACAATGTTATAATGTAAAAGATAATATGACCTGTTATCCCACTATCCCACACGTTATCATGTAAACCGATGTGATACTAGTTTTTGAATGTCTGTATATAAAAAAAAATAAAAATAAATTTGTCAATGTCATCGGTGGTGTCCATGGCGGGAGGATCCTGTGCTGCGAGATCCGAGGGGTCAGCGAGCAGTGTCACCCCCACATCCTGGGCTATAGCAACCGCTCGGACCCTAGGGGTGTCTGGACCCTCAGCAGGCTATGGGACCTTCGCTGGAGGAGGTTCCTGCAAATTTAAATCAGCTTCCACTTCCATATAGGCTTTGTGTAACAAAAGCACAAATTGGGAGGAAAAAGGGTGCTGTCGCTTTAAGATGCCTCCCCGGGGGAAGACTCTGGCGGGGAGGAGAATCAGGAATTGAATCCGGAGGCCTCACAGGACTCAAACTGGGTGGAGAAAGCTGTGGTGGTAAATCCCCTCCCCCCACGCTGTGCACTGTCTCAGAGCCTGGAGGAGCCAAAATGGCCGCCTTTCCCGCGCTGATCGGGAACGGGGCAAGCTGAAGTCTGGAAACCTGCAGAGCCCTGCCTGCACCTCGCGACCGCGTGTTAAGCGCTCCTCTGCCCTCTGTAGGCAGTTCTGACAGACCCTCTTCCCCCGGGAATGCATCAAGAGCAGAGGCCGTCGAGGGAAAGCCGCGCTGCTAGCTCCCCGCAGGCTGAGCACCGCGATCCATGCGGCATTTGACAGTGAGCCGCGCTGAGTAAGTAACTGGATAGTTAAAAATATCCCCTCCAGAGACCCGGGGTGCCTCTCTTTTTTTTTTTTTTAAATGCTCTTAATCAACTAGGGGAAGCGAAAAAACGACCCTGGGTCCGAGCTAATCAACATCAGAGAAATATTCACATCTCTGGGCTGTTAGGGGGAGGGACCGGCCCACCGGTAAATCCCCCTACTCACCGGGTTGAAAGAAAAGACTCCGGACAATTAGGCTCTCGGGGCAAAGAACCCCAGCCTTGCCTACTACCAAGGGTTCTGAACCCCTGGGAGGACTTGCACTCCTGAAGAACTTTTACTCTTCCTTTTACTTTATTTATTTATTTTTTAACTAGTTGATCTAGCCTAAAGTCACCAAAGATTCTCTTTCCTATTCTTATTTGTTATAGATATTATACATATATATATTTTTTAAAGGATCAGGACCGCAGGTTCTGCCACCTTCATCTACTGGAGTCAGAGAAATACTGAAGGATCGCAGGTGGCACACTGAACTAAGAGGGGGTGCCTTTCAGCTTTCTCTCTGACTCCATCTGCTGGAAGGGAGACACAACCAAGCGGTCTGGACTGATCCTGGTACGTACAGGGAACAAACCTTTTCCATTGGAAACAATTTAGTAGAACCAGGGGTCACGATTTGAAACCCCAGGGAGGAAGACTCAGCACCAATGTCAGGAAATATTTCTTCACTGAGAAGGGTGGTGGATGCCTGGAATGCCCTTCCGGAGGAAGTGGTGAAGACTAAAACTGTGAAGGATTTCAAAGGGGCATGTTATTGTTAAACCATTTCCCGAACACTCCATAGTTAGTGTCAAACAGAAAATTCAGGAGTATGTGAACATAACAATTCATGAAACTTCCAAACCTTTTACAACCTCAGATAACATGTATTTCCCTATAGCGTTGTGGCTAAACACCACGGGTCTTGCTGCTGGGGCAAAAAGCCTGCCTTTTCAAGTGTGACCTGATCCTTTGGCCATCCATTCCTCCGCTTTGAGGTGGGATTCAAAGGAGAAAATTTTCCCTTCACTCCAGATCTTTAACGTGGCTGGATATTGCAGTGCAAAGCGCGTATTCTGGTTGTACAAATCCTGACACGTTTTGGAGAACAGCTTTCTCTTCGCTGCCACTGCTGCAGAGTAGTCTTGAAAAATTATGATCTTTTTCCCTTGATATTGAACTGCTTTAAGCTTCCTGTAAGCAGACAAGATTGCAGCTCTCTGGCCCCAGTCAAGAAATCTGGCAATTACCAGCCGTGGTCTCCTCTCCGAATCCCTCCTTGCCCCCAGTCTGTGCGCTCTTTCAATTTTTAGCTTACCCTCCAAGTCTGTAAGCTTTAGTTCCTGTGGTAGCCAGCCTTCCAATGTACTGCTCAGGTCACCCTCTAAAATCGACTCTGGGAATCCCATAAACTTTAAATTGTTCCTTCTTGACCTATTTTCTAGGTCTTCTAGTTTTTCTTCTGCTGCTTTTATTGCTGTTTCCAACGCGGTTACTTTTGCTGCCATCGCCATGTTATCTTCCTCGACTGAAATTCCTCGACTGAAATTCTGCCTTCTGCTATTTCAATCCTATGTCCGATGTCCCCCAGCGTTTCCTTCAGGGCTGTCAAATTTTCATTAATCCCTTCAAATTTGTGGTCCAAAGCTGCTACCACCGCTGCTGTTAGCTTTTCGATCCCCCTGTCTTCGCCCGCCATTGTTTCCACGGAGCTGCCGCCGTCCGCCATTTTGTCTTCTGCTCCGACTGCCTTAAGCTTATCTTTTTTAGGCACTTTTGAGGCCATTGTTGCATCTGTGGCCCTCGATTTCACTCAAACTCGTTGACCCTGCACCTCTCCTTCCTTTATTTAGCTTTTCGGCTGTTTGGGGATCGCTTTCACGGCGGTGTTTTTCCATTTTTGGGGGTCGGCTCCCGGAGCTCAGGCGAACGCGACTCACCCGGCTCACCGCATCACGTGACCTGCTCTCAAAGGGGCATGGGATAAACACTGTGGATCCCTAAAAGCTAGAAGATGGGAATAAATAAAAAAGCTAAACCGGCATGGAGCGGCAGTTACTACTTTGGGAAGTTTCCTGGGCAGACTAAATGGACCATTTTGTTACTATATATACTATGTTCCTCAGCTACTAGACTTTCAATATTTCCTTCCTCTAATTCTTCAACTCCCTCACACGATTCATCTGAATCAGTATGTTTTTCAAAGATCTGCTGCAGACACTGGTCAGAACAAAGCAGGGAGTGCTGTGCTGGCTTTATCTGATTGTCTGGTAACTGAACCCTCTGCTGCTACCATCTTCCACTGCCGCCTTCATCCCCTGCCTCATCCCAACAGCGAAGATGGGGGCAGCTGGCTGCTGTTTCAGCTTGTCACCCAACCCTGCATCTCTAGTTTGTTTTCCCTCTTAAAAACTAGACCTTTAGATTCTAAGCGCCTAAACTAAAATAAACTAAATGATCCTATGACTCTCATCACCACTGCTATTTATGCTGGGGACATTGCCATGTTTGCCTCTTGATGCCAATGATATGATATAAATTTATTAGGACAGATCTCTAGTGGGTAAGGGCTTTTAATATTCCAATGTACACCCTAGTGTGTACAAGCATAGACAGCAGACCAGGCAGTCACTTTTCTTACAAACAGAACACTGTGAACTGTTAATGCTTGCTGACTGTGCACGATGTCAAATATAATGCAAGATTCACACACACACTGTCACTGACTCTTTTACACAGAAAAAACAAGCTCTGCCTCCCTGTGATAGTCACTGGACACTGTACATGATGCAAAAGAAAGTCCATTTCTGTCTTATCTTTCCTGCAGACACTGACCTAGCTGTCTGCTGACGTGCTAGACTGATCCTGATGATATACATCATAAGCCTTTGACAGGCATGCTAGAGTTTTCTTCTGCTACTGCCAGTCCAAACCACAGCTAGGACACAGTGATAATGACTGTAACAGTACATCTTGCTTTCTCCTCTAAATCTAGAGCTTTTATTTTTTTTTTTTTAGAGGGATAGATTTCAAAGCCATTTATACACACACAGGACCTGGTTTTATGCATGTAAATAACTGTGCTAAAATAGCTTGAGGCTCTGTGCATGTAAAAGAACACACACAATCCTATTACATGTGCACTTCTGTGAGAACTGCAGAGAGGCATTCGGTGTCGTGGTGAGGGAGGGGTGTTGGAATTTACACTAAAAAAATCTATGTGAGCCTGCCAAAGAGGAAGGATAACTCTTCATTGAGTAATCTGCGCCACTACTGGACCAGGTATCTGAGGATTTTCAAAGTGAACTTAAATGCATTAAGATTGCTTTGAAAATCGTCAGTAAATGTACAAGCAGATTTTACCATTGCTGCGGAGAGTTATAAATTACTCTCCCTAAGCTTCTCTTTAACTCTGAACTTGGAAGCAAAGAGCTTCACTGCCGTGTCTCTCTCAGATCCTATAGAAAAAAAACAACTGGCTGTTCATTATTTCATTTTCACCTAAAAAAAAAAAAAAAAGACGATGAAGTGATGACATGCAGCTGTGATAAACTGGATTAAAAAGTGCTGAAATAAGATTGCTCTTGTTCCTTCCTTGTACTGTCCTCAACCGCCCATGCTCTGTCTGACTTGAAGTTAAAAAAAAATACATCCTTTTCCTTCTCCCACAGACCTTGATGGCATCAAACCAACTGAACTGAAAAAAGATTTTCTTTTTTTTTTCATGTGTCTTCTTTTGGTTTGGTTGCAGTGAACTGAACTGATAATCACCTTATTCGTTGCATTTTCCATTTGGATTCAAACTAATGCACATTCCTATTGAATGGGATTACTGGAGCCTCCGTTGTAAGGGCTTAGTTCCTGGTTTCAGGTAGGCAAGAAATTGTTTTCATGGACACTCTCCACCTCCAGCCGCTGAGGTGTGACAAGTCATCGCCTTCTGTCTGCAGAATGTAAGAAGTCGTGACACCCCCAAACACTGTTCAGCAAGAAACTCGTCAGCCTTCAGGTCCTGCTCCGAACGCTGTGACCATGCAGCAGAGGCTTAGGCTGTGCAGAAAAAAAGACAGGGGAAAGAAGTCAAATACAGTACTGGAACAGAATTTCATTTATTTCTAGTTGCCTTTCAGCTGCAGAATAGCCAGAGCGTTTTTTGTTTTTTTTTAATTAATGACACCTAATTTACAGCCAGGTTCAAATGGTGCTAAGAAGCTAGACCTTAGTACCCTTGCAGTTTGTAATATATCGTATTAGGCTAAGGTAAGATTAGCCAAAACTGAGACAAACACAGAAAAAGATGAGGATGGCAGATAAGAACCAGGAGGCCCATCTGGTCTGCCCAATTTTGTGCAGGCCATCGACCTCCATTTTACACACCTACAGAGATTATGCTGTCAGAATAGGACCTGTTACTCTGCTCAGGTTACCTCCTGTTGCAATACTTGAGACCCCATTTGATCTTCGGCTTTCCTTCACTTTTTGGTAATTAGGGATTCTCTGTGCTTGAGCCATTCAGGGCAAAAGTAAAAACGCAACAACCCAGAAGATGTCTCTCTCCCTGTGGGATAAAGCTGGTATGTCCCCAGCATAATTTTACCTGCATCATCATTAGGGTGCTTTGTTTTCAATTTTTATTTGATTTTATTCAGGAATGTATCAGAGTTTATTACAAAAACAAGAGGAGTCATTGGAAAAAAATGACTTTTCATTTTTCCAGGTAAATATCATTGTATTTTATATTGTGTTGTAACCACTTAGCACAGTTTTTCTGATATAGACGGTTTAAAAAAAAAGGGTCGATGTAATAAGGTGCTTTGAAGCTGCTGCGGGTTTGTATGTGCATTTTCCTGCGGAAAGCCCTGTACGGAGATGTGATATGGGGAAAAAAGCGGGTACAAATGCGCATACAGACCTGCGGTTTTTCCTGCGTGAATGCATGCTAACGGCAGGCAAAGGAGGCGATTAGCTAATCATAGGCAATGCAGGGAGCTGCGCTAATGCTACTACGGGTTTTATAATGCCATGGTCCGGGCACGAGAAGTGTCAGCGCTGACTCGGGGGGGGGGGGGGCCGGCCCCTACGTCGGCGGCCGAGCGTCCTGAAAACCACCATGCTGAGTGCCTATCTCGGTGTCCAAGTGGCCAGCTTAGCTAGGTGCTTTTCTGGGCGTCGGAACGGCCAGCTTAGCTAGGTGCTTCCCTAGGCACTTTTCTCAATGTCTAAGCAGCCAGATTTGCAACCAGCTGAGCACCTATCTCAGTGCCCGAGTGGCCAGATACACGGCCAGAAGTGCGCCTGAGCAGCAAGATTAGCTAGGCACCTTTTTGGGCACCTGATTGTATAGATTTTTCTGCCACGAACAGAAGAGCACACGATAAGCGCCTAGCTGAGCCCCTATCTCAGCTTCAGAGTGCCAGCTTGGCAAAGTGTTTTCACGGCGTCCAAGGTTAAGCGCTTCCCTGGGCGGACAGAAACACGGCCAAAAGAGCGGCAAGACTGTTGTGAATTGGCATCCATGAAAATATTTGCCCTGTTTTCTGCAGCACAGTTTTGCTGCGGGTCTTATTACATCGGCCCCAAGGTGACCCTGGGTAAGTAATTTTACCTTCCATTGCCTCAGATACACACTTACATTGTAAGTCCTCTGGGAATAGGGAAATGAAAGCTCTCGGTGGGGGCGGGGTGCTGTACCTGAATGTAATTCGCCTTGAGCTACCAATGAAAAGGTCTGAGCTAAAATAGAATCAATAAACAAACATCTTAATTGGAAGCCACAAGGGACCTACCTTAGCAGGGAAGAAGAAACTTTATTTTGCTTCAGCTTTTTAATAACTTATTGGTCACATCTATAGTAATAAATTTTAGGGACTCTGTATGACTGGGTGAGTGATTCTTTGTTTCTTAGGCTTATATTTGGTCTGCTGTGGGAAGGGAGATTGTTCAAATCACTTGTGAGAATGAGACACAAGAATGAGTAGTTGGTTTCCTTTGTAGAAGTTATTATTGTGCAGCTTGGTACTATCCAATAATACTTCTGAAATCACTTATTTTAGAAAGGTTGTAGTGCAGCTGCTAGCAGGCTCGCAGAGTCCAAGTGGCTGCTGGCCACAGTCATGATGGGCTCAGCTTCTTGAGTCATGCGTCATTGTTTTATCAGTGAAGGGGGACGTAGGAAACTGACATAACTGAAAAGTGGAGCAAGTGCAGCTGTGACAGACACTCACTTACTTGTATGCTGTGCCCATGCACACATCATTTAAAAAAAGCCACCTACAAAGTTTTACCGAAGTGCTACTGGGGAGCCTCCCAGCTGTAAAATATATAACAACTTCTAAAATAGCTATCAAGTGATAATTTTCTACAAAGAGCTAAAACCACAGATGCATTTTCTTATTATATTCTTGTTGTATCAGATGGTGTAATGTGAGAAGTCGTGCATAAAAAATCTTACCAAACTAATAGGGTCATTCATCAAAATGTGTTAGGGCTTTAATGCATACGTTGTCGTCATAATGCATGCAATAATCGTACTATCGCATGGCACAAATGCAAATTTTTGGAAGGGGAGGGGCTTGGGCGGGATTAATTAAAATGAGGGGAAATATCACACGGTTTTAACACTGGAAATAACTACGCCTTTTTTCCTGGCATTAAGCTGTGCGATAGGCCTAAAACGGCCGCAAAGCAATTTGCAATAAATTTTGCAAACTGCAATTCAGCCATTTCTGGGCATGGGGGGGGGGGGAGAGAGAGCCTCTGGGGAGGCCTTCACAGATTTCAACTATTTATATGACTATAGGGAGTTAGCTAATAGCGCGAGGTAAGGTGCTGGTGGTGGTTTGGGGTTTAGGGGCCAGTTTTACATGCAGAGCGAGATGTACGAACTGCACAGTACACCTCAGTGAAGATCTGACATCATTTGGAGTGAGGAAAGTCTCATAAAGATGAGATTTCTACAATGTTATCTTCCCCTAGCTTGATGGTATCCTGTTATAGAGTCCATCAAGACAAAAGGAAGGTCTTGGGTTTGATTAGCTTATGCTGATGTCCTAATTTCCAAGGAATTTCAAATTATAAGAAAAACAATTTTATGTGCCAAATATGTTTTAAGTAGGATATCTCCAAATTAATGTAATAAATTAGGAATATCTGAAGCCCATCACGCAGTATATTTTGTTAAATTTTTTGCTTTCTGGTTTTGTGAGAGATAGAGGTACTTTTGTATGTGTTTTGTATACTGATTATATGATGATGTGTCTTCATTTTATCCTCTGCCTTGGATATAATATTATTTTAACCTGTGTCTGACTGATTGTTTTAACAAAATATCAAATATATTTATTACAAGTTTTTCCTAAAAATGTTTTGAATTGTAGTGCACCTCATTTTTATTTATATCTTGATTTATTTGTTTTTGTCTAGCCAGATCATAACATGTCTTGCCATACTGGGTCAGACCAAGGGTCCTTTAAGCTCAGTATCTTGTTTCCAACAGTGGCCAAGCCAGGTCACAAGCACCTGGCAGAATCCCAAGGGGTAGATAGATTCCAAGCTTCTTATCCCAAGAATAAGCAGTGGATTTCTGCACCTTAATAGTTTATGGACTCCAAGCAACTATGGTAAATGAGGCAATGGTAAAAGGAAAAAGTGAGGGAAGCAGTGAATTGCCTTGCAGTAAATCACATATCATACCTTTGTGTGTACCAGACCTGCTTTCCACTATTCAGCAAATTCAGAAAGCAGGGATTTGCATCATCACCGGTGCATGGCAGTGAACAAACAATTGTGTACATCTCTGGGCTCTGTCTGTGACCTGGGACCAGCATATTTATAACTCACCACCTCCCTGTTGCAAGTACTCATGATAGCTGAGATAAAAAATAGTGCTCCTAAGTGGGAGTCTAGGTATATGTTTGTGCATGCATATGGCAGAAACCGATTTTGTGTCGATATTAGAAATCGAACATTTCACCTGGGTATCAAGTTGGACCCCTAAATGGTGAGCGTCATTAGGTGGATGGAAGCAGGTCGTTTTGCCACACATATGGGTCTATTGAGGTCTTTTAAGAGTGTTTAACCTTTTTTTTTTTTTTACGGATCTTTTCCTTAATTTTTTTTTTTAATTTCCCTTGAGACAGACATTTAATATATATTTAAAAAAAAATGCATCTGTACTGTTGTAAATTTTTTGTCCCAAACGTATGATTGCTTGTGATTCTTTTCCACATGTTCACTTTATAAAAAGAAAAATGAAGAGCGGATGGTTACTTGATAGCCCATTACTTGCAGGTTCTGACGAGACAGCATCTAATGATGACCCCTGATATCTAGCAGCTATGTTTTATTGAGTGTTTGATATAATATATACGCTTTGGGGCTAGTATTCAGTGGCTGCAGAGAGAGACAGGAATATTTATCTGGTTATTCAGTCACATCTAACTGGTTTAATGTGCAAATAAACAGAAACATAGAAAGATGACAGCAGAAAAAGACCGTAAGGCCTACCTGGTCTGCCTATCCATACCAACTATTCATTTTTACCATCCCTACCACTCCCTCAGAGATTTCCTGTGTTTATCCCAAGCTTTCTTGAATTCAGATTTAGTCTGTTAGCACTAAAGATTGTGCTAATCAGGTAAATAAAAAAATCTTGGGCACTCCCTGACCTGGCCCCTTTTTTTTCTGATTAAATATGTGCGAAAAGCGACTTTGACCACATACACTGCAGCAGGACAGTGAGGCGGGGATGGAAGATTTTTAACCTACTAAATTTATGTGGATAAAAACTGATTTATCAACATAAAATCTTTAGCCTATTGATCCTTTTGCATCCTGTTTTTCTTTTTTTTTATTATCTAGTTGACAGCAGTCTTTGATACTATTAGTTGCTTATGTTTTAGATATTTAATGTAGTGAAAATGAATTCTGGGTGTCCAATCACAAAGACCCTTCTGAAAAACAACTTTTTTTTGACTACATAAACTTAGGGACGATAGCTTTCAAGGAACTCTGCACAACCCCCTCTATCCAGTGCATATCTGGCCCACGAAGATTATGATGTGAGATCCTGGAAGAGTTTTAAAGTTTCATGTATATCATTTTATTGCGGCAACTCCTGTATTTCAGAACAAACAACTTTAAACACAGTACCCCCAACACGGTCCGTGTTTTGCCACCCGGCTGCTTCGGGGGGGAATTACTTTTAACAAAGATCTTAATCAGTTTGACAGCATGTATGACAGCAGCGCCCTGTCTGAAATACAGGAGTTGCCGCAATAAAATGATATACATGAAACTTTAAAACTCTTCCAGGATCTCACATTGTTTCTTGCACTTGTGTTGATGTATACATAGTTAAGTGCAAGCTTTTCTCCAGTACTTTGTTGGATTTACTCCACGAAGATTATGAAACATGATTGTCCACAATGCACAAATATCAGCAATGCGTTGGAAGCATGTACTTTTCCTACCTATTTTATAAACATACGTGCATATATTTTACGTGGGAAAAAAATATAAATTGTTCTCGTAAAACCCTGTGCAGAACTAGGTATATTTTAAAATATGCATGGGTACTTGAAATCAGCAAAGTTGCTGATATCCCCACCAGTTCACCCAGTCCATCTCCAGTTCATCGAGACCCTCCTAGCCCTTCATCCTGATCAACCCCCAGTTCACCCAGACCTCCCACCCAACAACAGCAGACAACAGACTATTCTGATAACTGGGTTAGAGAATTAGCAGGCGTAAAATTGTGCGAATGTTTCCTAATGTATTAGTGTAAATCACTTATAAACTAGCAACTTATGGGCATAACTCTTGGCCCCGCTCTGGAATACCCTTAGACTGCCCCTTTTTTGCGCAGATAAATGTGCACGCAAAACCAAAAATGCATACATGCTTTTGATGTTTTATAAAATATGTACACGAGTACAAATTACTTATGCAGGCACATGCTGATTTTATGCATGCAACTCCTTTGAAAATGACAGTCTTAATTTGTGTCTCTAAGTCCTTTAGTAGCTTCTATCCAGTCCATCTCAATATCTATGTTCCTATTTAAGTCATCTCACTAACATGCAAGCTTCTGAAAATTTAGCTCTGTAATATCTCCTGATAGTAAAACACTTGCTGCTGGAGAACTTCAGCTGAGTTTGACTGCTTTCCATTTCTTCAGTGGTTGCTTTCCATCTCTTGGGTAGAACCTTAATTCAACTTCAATGATGGTTCAGCAACTTATTAGAATTCACATAGTAAGAAATTCTACCTCATATATCTTATCTCTCTTTCATGAAACCTCCTGAGAAGCCTGCACATTGGAGAGTGTAATTATAGAGCTGCTGCTTCATACCTTGCTGTTTTAGACATGGAAGGTGCTTCCGGAACCGAGGTGTTAGAATTATGATAAGGCAGATCAAGACTCCAAGAACAGCTGCCACCACGCCAACCACTGTCAATGTTCCAAGGGCTTCCTCTGCATCAACAAAGAGGCACGGAGTTATAAGGTGTGCCATGGAAGGTCAAGTACTGTACAGCAAAGCGCACAGGGAAAACTATTTTTTTTTTTTAGCTTATTCTTTATTGAACTTTTTCCAGCATTCAATACATAGCAAATTAGCTAAGTACAGCAAATTGCAGATTAGGAATCCAATAAGACACAACTGCAGGCAACCCTCCGCCCACATGCATAAAAGTTATTAACTGTATTTAACATTTGGTTGCACATGCCATGGTTACAAGCAGAGAAAAAGGGGGGGGGGGGGGGGGGGTATTCAAACAGACGTGGTGCCCATAAACATTAGCGTAGCCAAACTTAATCCAGTTTGTAATACAGTCTGTAACCACCCCATACACATTCAGATTTGAACCTCTCTCCCTTATATAAATATGTAAGCAACTCAATATCAGCAACTTGACGACATTGTTCCCTAATGTTCCAAACTGGGGTTGCGCTTCCAAAAAGAGGCAATTGTGAATTTAGCTGCCAATAAGAAGTGAGAGATCAGAGCTCTTTTTGGTTTAGGAATTATCGAATCTTCCTAGCGCATCAGCAGCCCGAGCTTGGGGCTGTCGGAAATCTCTTGGGTAACATCCCCCCAGAACTGATGAACTCCTGGACGATACCACCACATGTGAATATATGCTCCCTGCTTGTTACAGCCTCTCCAACAGCGAGGGGCAGCGTCTGGGAAGCTTTGTAAAGTAAAATGGAGTTTGAGGGAAAACTATTTTGAAGTTAGGACTGCTGCAAGTAGGTATAAGCACAGACTGAGATGGCAGATAAGGACCATAAAGCCCATCTACTCTGCCCGATTTTCACACTAGAGGACTCTTATTTTGAGCCAGGGAAGTGGATAATAAGAAATGTAAAATAAAATAAAATTTTCTTCCTTTTGTAATACCCTTGACTACTCAGGACTCTGATCTTCTGCGCTTATCCCTGGCTTTCTTGAATTCTGTTCCCGTTGTTGCTCCACCACCTCCACTGAGAAGATGCTCCTTGCATCCACCTACCTTTTCTTGTTCTTTAACTTTCTTTCCACTGAAAAATGTTGCCTTCTTGTATGTTACTGATACCTTTGAGGCAGGGTTTCAATAATCCCTCCAGGACTTACTTGCCAAGGATGACATGCGTTCCCTGTGACCCCGCTGCTGTCTCCCAAGTCCTGAGCAAGGCGGATGATGCATCCTTCGGCCATGCTGTTTTCACTTAGCAGCAAAGGGTGGTGGTGTTCTCTGTGACTGGTTGTCCCTACTCCTTCTGCTCGTCAGAGGCCAGGGGAATGTGCCCCTGCCAGCTCAGCTGCTGCAGGGAGTTCTTTGGCTTTACTCCACCAGCTCACTGGCATTCCAAATGAACTTGCCGTGGGGGGGCGAGTGGCCGGGTGCATTTTCAAAAGCTTGCCATTCAGGTATCTGAATGTCTCTATCATGTCCCCTCCGTCTCTCCTCTCCTCTCGGGTTATACATATTAAATGTTATTTTGATTCTTAAGTCTCATCTCATATGCTTTTGGTGCAGGTCCTGCACCATTATGGGAGCTTTTTTTTCCCCGAGACAACGTTACTCTGTTGAAATCCTGGAGATACGGTCTCCAGAATTAGACACAACACACCCGATGAGGCCTCGCCAAAAATTTGAGGACTCGCCTATGACTTGTATAAGTTATTGGTGAGACCTCATCTGAACTATGGGACCTTTGTTTTCAATTTTTATTTTATTTTCCATAGGAATTTATCAGTGCTTATTTTAACAAATAAAAATAGAAGAAAAATCAGTACAAAAAAAAAAAAAAGAGGAGAAATGTTCTTGCCTGCTATTTTCCTTTCCATTAGTGCTGCTGTACCAATCCAGTCCCTGACAAGTGCGTTATTTCCCCCTACCAGAAGATGGAGGTAGACAACACTATTTCTTACTCTGACAACGCTGTCACTACTTAGGGGTGGGGTGCTAAGCAGCAGGAATCCAGTAACCTTCTGGCAAAGCTTCGCAGCAGACCCTATCGATAAAAAAAAAGTGAACTACATGCAAACCAGAAATTGAGAAGAAGTTCCCCTCTAACCTAGGCTAGAAAACAAAAAGGGAATTCAATAGAACAATTAAGGCCGAATAGCCTAAGAACAGATTAACAGTGTCCCAAATTAGGACGAGATTCTGAGATGAGGCAGTCTCACCTTCTGGGTGGGTCCTGGACTGGTGCAGCAGGACCAATGGAAAGGAAAATTAGCAGGCAAGAACATTTCTCGTTCTATCTCATTCTGCTGCACCAGTCCAGGCCCTAACGAGTGGGAAGTACGAAAGCTCCACCACCACAGGCAGGCCATAGTGACAGCTGCTTGGAGAGCCCCAGAATCCAGCCATCAAAAAGGCTCTGGGGCTCTCATCTGTCTGTGAACACTCACCAAAAGGTCCTTTTTCAGCTACAACCTAGAGTACGCCTCAGGCCTCGCACCGACGGGAGCCGTGGATGTGCCTGTCCATCCTCCCAGCTGCACTTTTCCCCCGACTGTCACAGAAACAAACCGCTCGGCTCCAGCACCCTCAGAGCGCCAAAATGGCTGGAGGACTCCTCTCTCCCCTCCAACCACGAGTTTTCTGCAGTGGACTCACTCAAAGTCGGCTGTCTTCTCAGGGTCTCACTGCAGCCCTCTCCTACGCTCCGTTCTGTTCTGTTTTTTTTTTTAAACTCTAAAGGAGAGGACCGAGCTGTGTGGGGGACAGCAGGCAGACTTCCTCTCAGGAAGAAAAATATCCTCCCCCCCTTTTTTTTTTTTTAAATTCCTTTTCAATTAGCTGCTCCCCCAGCCACACTCAACTAAAGCCCCCTGCTAGGATCAGGAGTGGCTTCTTGGGCTCACACTGCTGGCTGCACCCTGTGACCTGGCCCAGGGTCTGATCCCAGATCAGACATGCTGCTGCACCACCCAGTCCTACCATCTGCTGGAGGCAGAAAATACTGGATTCCCGCTGCTTATCACCACTCCTAAGTAGTGGCAGTGATGTCACGGTGCTGTCTGTCTCCATCTGCTGGTAGTGGGGGGAAATAACTCATTTGTCAAGGACTGGACTGGTGCAGCAGGATGAGATGAAATGAGTCATTTTATTCCACTGATCTTTATTTTGTCATGACAAACACTGATAAATTCCCAGGCAAAATAACATAAAAACTGAAAATGAAGGTCCCCTATAGATCAGGGGTGGCCAACTCCGGTCCTCGAGAGCCACAAACAGGTCAGGTTTTCAGGATATCCACAATGAATATGCATGAGAGATTTGCATACAATGGGGGGAGTGCATGCACATCTACCTCCTGCACATTCATTGTGGATATCCTGAAAACCTGGCCTTTTTGTGGCTCTCGAGGACTGGAGTTGGTTATCCCTGCTTTAGATAATACCAGATATACCTTTATCAACAAAAAAACATTCTCTAGACATTCTGCAGCAGGCTATTGTCAGGAAAGTGTCTGTCACATAATGGATATATTATAATGTCTTTATAATATTGTTATTATGTTTTACTAGTAGTAAACGCCTGTCCATAGACAGGGAAATACTGCGGTGTAGGAAATGCATTAATGAGACGTGTGGTAGTAGAATCAGACACCCATCCCCTCTTTCCCTTATCCCCCCCCCCCTTTGATTCCCTCACTCTCTTTCACTTCCTCCCCCACCCGATCCCCTCACTCATCCTGATTCTCTCCTCACACCCACAAACCCCTCACTTATCCTGGATCCCCCTCCCTCCCATGAACTCTGGTTCCCCCACAAACCCCTTAATCACCCTGGTTTACTCCCCCTCCCAAACCCTGTACTCATCCTGGTTCACTACACCCCCCCCCTCCACAAACCCCTCATTCACTGTTCCCTGTCCCCTTACCCTCCCGTATTCATGGCCCTTGTCCACCATCACCTCATTCTTCCTTGTTTACTTCCCTTCACTATCTCCTCACTGCCCCTTGTCCATTCCCCCCACCTGATCCCCTCACTCTCCCTGGTTAACATCCCTTCCCCCCAAACTCCTTATTCTCCCTTGTTCATGCCTCCTCCCCGCGATTCTCTCACTCACCTCCAGTCATTTCCCCCCATGATCCCAGACACTCACCATCCCCATGACCCCCTCCCTCCTCCTTCCATCTCTCCCCAGCTCACGCTCATTGGCTCCCGTGCTGATACCATCTCCCACCCTCCCCACCTCACGCACTCTCATTTACTCCCTCCTACACCATGATCCCCTCACTCGCCCTCCACTGGAAAAAAGTGGTGGACCGTGGTCTTGCAGAGACTCGAGCCACGAGGCCCACAGTGGGGCATTCAGGTCCTGGCAGCAGAGGAAGGGGACGTAGCCCGAGGCTCTGCAAAGCTGTGGTCCACCACCTTTTTCCAGCCATGAACGGTGAGGGCATCGGGATGCAGTGGCGGTTGATCAGGCATGGGAGTGGGTGCTGCAAGCAATGCGCCATCCCACTGCCTCCGATGAAGCTTCTCTGCTAGGGGTGAGGGGGGTCAGCAGAAGAGGGGTGCACTGTGCCATGTCCCATTGTCAACGTGTCTCCTTCGGGGCAGGCTCAAGTTCTGTACAGGGAGAGGGGGGCGGAGCTTACTTAGCATATCAACGAGGCAGATGCAGGGCAACTTTGCTCTTTATTACAGTAGATGTATGCCACCAGCTTTTTAAATGTGATGATGTGGGCAGTCCTAATAAAAAACACAGAGATGCCAGAGCACAAAGCAGCTCTCTGTACGTTCCTTCTGGCTGTAGGTGCCACAACGGTAGAAGGACATGAGAAAATATGGAAAGAAATTGAATAAGTGCAGCAAATATTACCTTGTTCTTTCCTGATCCTGAGACTCACACCATCCCCTGTCACCACCGCCCCACTGGGGAGCATCACCTGGCAGAAATAAATGCCATGATCGCTGACAGTCACATTGATGATGGTCAAAGAAGCACACCCTATGGATAAGTTCCCGCTGATGGACACTCGGGCATTGTTGGCCACAAGAGTGACATTATTCTCCAGGATGTCCACATGCTGCTTGTCGTCCTTTCTATACCACTTCACCGGCAGCTCATTCAGAGAGGGGTCCTGTGGACTGAGAAACTGGCAACCCAGCACGACTGTTTCACCCTCCTTGGCTTTCTCATGGTTTGGTTCCTGAACCACAAAAGCCTGCCAGGTTGTCGGCGTTGATGGCACTGTTGCCAAAGCCTTTGTGCCAGTGGTGTTTGAGGCGATGGTGATATTTTTTGTTGCATCCTCAGCACTTACACAGGCAGCTGGGGAGGAGAAGAAAGTACAAGGTTATAAAATTATCATACTCTGGTAAGAGATCCAAAACTAAAGATAACAACAATCAAATTTAAGTTGATTAAATTGCTAGAAAACTCTCATTGAATCTGTCAGTTACTTTGGAATAAAGATTCCACCTCCTCAGATTTCTCTGTAATCCAAACTGTCAATAAGACTATAAAATGCTTCACTTTGGTGTCAACATAGTTCACTGCAGCTTACTTTAATGTACCTTCTGAAAGCCTCTATGATTTATGAAGTGATTTTTTTTTTTAACTGGGGTTTACACAAGCACGTGTATAATTTGAAATGCAGATGCCAGGACTGCATGCCCACAAACTAAACTCTAATCCCAGACTAAAAACAAAGAGTTTGGTGTGGAAACCATTCATTAAAACATGATCCCTTGCGCTTGTATTTACATATAAGACTGACCTTATTTCTGACGAGATTTATTCAATTTTGAGTCTGTGTCAGTGATCCTCAATCCCACCCTCTCTGCCCCTCACTTATCTATTTATTAATGTATTACAAATCTTGTATTCTGCAACTTCCTAAGTTTCTTGCCCTACCAGCCAGTTTATAATAACAAGTGATGCACAAATGATACTGATTCACGAAACCTCTAAACAGTTCCTGCCTGTCAGTGAAGCATTCAGGTCTTACTACCCGTAACAAGGGGAGAACACAAATGAAGAGAAAGGCAGGAAACAGAAGGCAGGCAAAGGATCCAGGAGCAAGGACAAACAGGAACCAGGCTGGACCCACGGGCGAGGAATCAGGAATGGGCAGGAATGCTGAGACACTAGCAATGCTGACCGCAGGAGGCCTGTTGCGAAGGCATCTGAGGGGGGCACAGCTGGAGCTTAAATCCCCCCCAGTGGTGATATCATGTAACGGCGCTGCAGCAAGGCAGTAGAGGAGGACCGGAAGGCTCATCTGCATACTGCTCCCAGCATCCCCCGGGAGAGGAGTCCAGAAGTCACCACAAGCGATCCAGGGATTGACGTCCACAGCCCCAGCTTCCAGAGGCCCCGCACCCTTTGCAGTAGAGGACCACCAGCAGGCTCATCTGCATACTGCTCCCAGCATCCCCCGGGAGAGGAGTCCAGAAGTAACCTGGCAATTACCCAAACACCAAGAAGATCCCATGCTACTGATGCAATTAATAGCAGTAGCTATTCCCTAAGTAAACTTGATTAATAGCCGTTAACGGCTATTAATCAAGCTATTAATCAGTTATTGTGGCCTAGTTTGGCCTCTGTTGGAAACAGGATGCTGGGCTTGATGGACCCTTGGTCTGACCCAGCATGCCAATATCTTATGTTCTAATGTTCTTAATGTTTCCCGCCATGGAACCCAGAAGAAGAGTCTGCGCGCCTAGGGGGCCATGCTGCATTAGCGTCGGGGGCACCTGGTGAAAGAGACTAGCTGTTGGCGTTGGGAGTGCCTGGTGAGTGAGGCTGACTGTGGCAGCTACACTGCGGACGGCCCAGAATTACAGTTACTACCCTTAAATTTAAAAAAAACAAACTTGCTGGGCAGATTGGATGGACTTTTGGGATCTTTTTCTGCCAATATTTACTATGTTATGATGGGTCTGTTTGCCAAAACTAGGACCACATTCCACTGGAAAACATCGTTTTTGGCTTTAGCTGAAGGCCACTTTGCTACCGTAACATCTCGTTTTCCATGGTTACTGTGGAGACTTGCCCCTGTAGGGTTTCTACTAGCTCTGCAGGACTTAGGCCTTCCATATCAATGCTGAAGATAGAATGTTTCCCAGTGAACTGTCAGGTACCCTAGCCACACCAGTCGTCATGGATAGGAGTTTCGTTGTTGCAAGGAGAGGAGGCACATTATGCTGGTGCTGGAGCTGGCACTTAGGGTCCAAAGCTGGAGCTAGGACTGGAGGTGGTACTTAGAGCAAAAGCTGAAGCTTGAAGCAGAAACTGGAGCTAGAACTGGAACTGAAGCTGGAAGCACCATTAGGAGGAAAGCTTTGCTGCTGTAGGACTTATGAGGAGAGGCTGAAAGTCCTAAGTATGTATACACTGGAGGAGGGGAGGTGTAAGAGAGATATGATACTGATCTTCAGATACCTGAAAGGTTTTAATGATGCACAATCAACAACAAACCTTTTCCGTTGGAAAGAAATCAGTAGAACTAGAGGTCACATAATGAAACTCCAGGGAGGACAACTCAGAACCAGTGTCAGGAAATATTTCTTCCCGGAAAGGGTGGTGGATGCCTGGAATGCCCTTCTGAAGGAGGTGGTGGAGACCAAAACAGTGAAAGATTTCAAAGGGGCATGGGATAAACAATGTGGATCCCTAAAGGCTAAAGGATGGGAATGAGGAAAAAAAGAGTGCATGGGGGTAACTTGCTGGTGTGGCAGTTACTACCTTTAAACAATAAGCCTTCATACGGTTGATGTAACTCCATCATTGCTCTCTGCTTCAATGGCAAGGGGAAAAGAGGAATTAGATTCAGACAGCAACCAACAAAGACATTGAATTTTATGGTCTAGGACAGTGATGGCCAACCTTTTGAGCTCAGTGTGTCAAAATTCATTAAAAAACCGAGCATAACTCGGGTGGTGTGTCACTTCTAGAAAAATCCATAATTGTGATATTTGTAGCTCTAATTAATAACAAGTTATAATTTTAATATATGTACTGTATTTATTAATAAAGCAAAAACAAATAATTCTTTACCTTGCCTGCTTAGTGACTTTTTTGTTGCTGAATTTCGTCGGCTAAATCTTCAATTAAAACACTCTCTCCCCCTCCACCCCCCACCCCCCTCCCACACAAACTCTTACTCCCCTGGATTTTCTCATTCACACTCATGCTCTCACACTCACTGGCTCCCTCACATACACACAAACACACACACCCAGACAGGCTCCCATTCATTTTCACACCACTCCCGCTCCATCCTCCAGGCAGGCACCAATTCAATCTCACACACACAGACCCCCAGGCAGGCACCAATTCATTCTCACACACACAGACCCCCAGGCAGGCACCTATGCATTCACACACATACACCCCCAGGCAGAGTCCCATTCATACACATGCACACACTAAAGGCAGACCCCCCTCTCTTTTGCCAGCAACCTCGGAACCTCTCTCATTCCTCTGCTGCCACTGTCACTGCTGCCACATGACTATTGGGGATGTTACTATTCTTGCACATTCCCAAAGATTACATGTGCCAATCACTAAAAATATATATATTCTTTTTAACCTTTGCTGTCTGATCTTAGTTTTCTAATTGATTGGTCACAGGCTTTTTTTTTTTTTCCCACCTTCCCTTTCTTATTTTTTCCACCTTCCCTTTCTTATTTTTTTTTTTTGCCAATTCCTTTTATATTGTCTTTTTTTCTGTTTCTTTTCTCTCCATCTTCTTCCCTCAAACATACAGTCAGGTTCTCATTCTCACATGCATTTCTCTCTCTCACACACACACAGGCTCTCACTGGCACATGCTGTCTGACTCACACACACAGGCTCTCTCTCACTCCCACATGCTGTCTTGCTCAAGCACATGCAGTCTCTGCAAACATTCAGGTCCTCACTCTCACACACAATCTCTCAACTCATGTCATACACGCGCGCACACACACACACACACAGACCCTCAGCCTCTCTCTCACCTCTGGACCTCCTCTTCGCGGGTCGCGCAGGATGGGCTCTGCAGCGGCCCTGCTACCGGGCTTCTTCCTCTTCTCGGGCCGCTGCGATTTGAGATTCACGGCGGCCCGTAAGTGCAAGCGATGCTCCTCTTCTGCACGCACTGATGCTTCACCTCCTTCCTGCCCACGCGGCTCCGGCAACGTTTACTTCCGGGGCTGCACAGGCAGGAAGGAGGAGGAGCATCAGCGCGTTCAACACGATCTTTTTCTTTGGGCTGTGGTGAAGTGAGCCTCACCACGGCCCTGCCTATCTGCCTGTCGCTGCGCCGCATGCGCCTCCCTGCACCCTGGGGCATTGGGGGGGGGGCTGGAGGGATACTAAAAAACTAAAAAACTAATTTTAAAGGGTTGGCGCAGCCGAAAAAAAAAAAAAGGCTCGGCATAGCCGATAAAAAAAAAATAAAAATCGATAGTCCCGAAACGCTACGCGTGTCAGCAAAAACGGCTCGGCGTGTCACCTCTGACACGCGTGTCATAGGTTAGCCATCACTGGTCTAGGAAAACAAATAAACATGGGGGTAACTTGATGATGCATCTGTTACTACCCTTATCTAATAAGCTTGCCACTTTTGATGTAACTCCAACATTGCTCTCTGCTTCAATGGCAAGAGGTAACGGGGAATTGGACTCAAACAGCAACCAAGAGCCCTGACTTTGGTGGTCTGGGAAACTGATAAGCATGGGGGTAACCTGCATGGCACGGCAGATGCTACCATAAGCTTGCTGGGCAGACTGGATGGACCGTTTGGTCCTTTTCTGCCGTCATTTCTATGTTACTTTTACTTTTTAGAAAAGTTTATTCCAGGGAACTTATAACATGACATGACAGATTTCACTTCATTAGAGAGCTTTGGTAGCCTTCTGTTTCCTGGGAACATATTCCTAGTTCCCAGCAAATGCTTTTTAACTTGGCTTTGGCCAGTCTGGTTAACCAGGGAGCATAGTTGCCAAATTCCATTCTTGGACTCCTAAGGCCCTTGGTCCTGCTTGCTTCCAGCTTGCCAGTTAGCTTTGAAACCAGGACTCCAGCCCTTTCTTTCTTAGCGGTTGCAAGTCCACCGGTCCTTTCCCCTGACAAGACTGTAGGAAGGGTTTTTTTTTTTAAGTAATTCTAAAATCTACTGTTTCCCACTGGAACCTTGCACCAGGATACAAAGAGGAAATTGCCGTCTTCCAATTTCACAGCTGAAACATTCCCCTGGTCTCACGAAAGCGATTTTGTGAGCCAGTCCTGGTTTTGGATTTACATCCCAAGGCATAGTAGTATTTGTAATCCCTAGTGAAACTGAGCACTTAAATTTAGTCACTCAGTGAAGAGGGGCATTCGTCCCCTGAGATGTAGTTGCTTAAGTGTAGTTAGGTGCCTAGACCACTTTGAATATTGGCTCCTTAATGTTCCGAGTCTATCCTCTCATCAATTAGGCATCATCGAGTCCTGTTGTAAGGCAAGGCAAACCCCTGGGCACCTGACACTTACAATGAGTTATAAGGACAGCGCTAGTTAATCAGTGCGTTATAAATCAAAGGTATACTGTTACAGACGGAGCTGTAAACTTGTCTAAGCATCATGTAATCCCGAGCTGAGCATGCTGCTCATGCGTCTCTGCTTACTTAGCCTGATCTGCAAACCATCTGCACTGCTGACAGGGCAGAGGCTGCACAAGCCTCAGGGCTCTGCATCACATTCAGTGCTACACAAGTCTGTGCACTTAAAAAGCGACGGTCCGTGATTACTTGCTCTTGTGTTTGACAGCTCTGGAGCTGTCTCTTTTTATAGTTTCCCACTTCTATCCTACTAGGAAACATTTTATTTTGGGGGATTTGGCTTTTATTTATTTATTTATTTATTTATTATTGTTGTTGATCCTTTACTTTTTTGCGTCAGTGCTGTCTTTGGTTTGGTGTTCATTTATGGCAGGACACAGGATCACCAGTTTACTCATCCAACAATAATGCAGCCCAGTTTTGCCAGATCATTCTGACGACAACAGTCACCCAGGCTGCAGTGTTCAGGAGCTCTGAACAAGATTAACTGATCCTTCGCATGCTCGCAGGGGCTCTGTGGCACCCTATGCTCCTCCTCCCCACTGCCTTCCCAAACTCTGAAAAATATGGACAATAAGTTCCAGAGAACAATGACCTACATTTTCTGCACAGTAACGGTTATCTATCTATCGATGGGATTAATCCTGCTTTGGCAATAGTCATAACATCAGCGTGACGCCAAAGGTGTTGGGTGTACAGGTTCTCAGTCCAGGGTATTGGGGGAGAGGGTGGCAAGCAGGACAAGGGTTTGGGGGATCCCAGCACCAGAAGGAGCCCCTTGGCAAAGCCGAGTGACATGACTGAGGCCGAGCTGCAGGGCAACAAACCCACTCTTTAGTTTCTGCCCTGAGCCCCAGTAATGCCTGACACTGACTCTGCCCCATTCACAGCCAAAAGGCCTCGAGGGTGCTGTGCTCAGCTCCCAGCCTAGACCCAGCCCTTGGATCTCGGCTAAAAGACCAAAAAAAAAAAAAAAAATGGAACAATACTGATCCCTGCAAGGGAACAGCAGAGAGGAACAGCAGCCCTAGCCCTGGGCCTATATTTAGCAGGCGTCCAGCAAGAGATTCCAAGTACAAACATAGCATCAGGCATCCACGTGGACCGTGCAGCAGCTGTGCGCACCCCAAGCCGAGACACAAGAGGATTATACTCTAGTTAAAATGCCAAACCGGGCTGGAGGTAACCAGATACCACTTCAAAACACAACACAGGATTTAAGGTCATTCTTTTCCTCGCCGTCATTTCCTTGAATGGTGCCCAATGCATTTTCACCCCCAGCCCTGCTAAATGCAAAACTAAATCCATAACCGCTTTGGACAGCTGCTCTTCTCCCTACCCGAATGTCTCCACATCTTTGCTCCGTTCCACAAATAAATCCAAGTTTAAATGCACCAGGGGCGAAAACCCCTTCTCAGGACGCCGGTAACTGCTTATAAGTTGCTCCAGCAGTTGGCTTATAATAATACAATAATTTTGTATTTATATTCTGCCTTTTGTGACACTTTGAAGCAGACTGCATTCAGTTATTGTGGGGTATTTCCCTCTACCTGGAGGACTTATATGAATGCCAGTAGAAATGGAAACCAAGAACAAGTAAATGTGGGCATCCGTGACCTCAGTTCACCAGTCCATCACTGGGTTACAAGACACAATAACTACGCAGGCCGGCCCAGCGGCTCAGAGGTCTGCTCTATGGGATCGGCCAAGGCCTGGAGATGCTGCGGAGGCAGCATTCGCAGCCACTGCTGGGGGGGGGGGGGGGAGGGCGAAGGGTCATGGGTCATTCTGCAACGGTGACACCTACCCACCGAATCTAGGACCCTCGATTGCACAGCTCCTGGCCTCAGAGCCATTGTCCCAATGACCGGGTTAGGAAAAGTGGGCGGGCGAGTTTGTAGTTGCAGATGAAAGCTCATGGCACCAGCACCTCAACATGGGTTCCGAATGAGCCTGGATGAAAAGAAGAAATTCCCCATATGACAACAAACCCCCAAAACAAATAGCAATAAGATTAGATTCTAGAGGCGAGACGGGATCCTGTTATCCTATAAATTAGCAATAAGTAAAAGCTGTACTGTAGGCTAACTATTCTGAAGTTATACTGCACAGCCAGTAATTCAAGCAGATGCTTTCTTATGTGGCCGTGTGGCTAACGTGACCCTTATGCTACTTATAGTACTTCCCTGCTTCTGGCACCTTGAGGGCAGGGACTGTATTGTACCCCTGCAGTGCTGTTTTAAGTTAATTAAAGAGGAACATCCAGCCCCAAAATGAATTGCTGCTAGTTGTCTAGTGGCTGGCGAATATATTTTAAACCCACATAGACTGTGATCTAGTTTGCCTTGCAAGAGGGATTTTGCTGCTGCTGGGGTATTCTCATTTTACGCTGAGTGAGTCCATGATCACCTCTGTTAAGTGAGAGGGCCCTGCCTGCCAACATCACCACTCTGCTGTTTGTTAGCACAACCATGGATGCTTCCAGCAGCAACGAGAAGCCCTTTTCAATATTTCAGGGTAAGATGGCTCACTCGATACGCAGCTGCCAAAAAGGGTTCGATCAGGCATTAGCTGGGGGGGGAGGGGTTTACGGCCGGTAAAGACACATGCTGATGGCGATGTTCAAAGCCGTTTGCCTGGATTCGCTTGTCTACCCTCCTAAGAGCAGCTAAAGAGGGGTTCACGGTGCATGCATTCCTAGTCGCATTAAGAGTGGGGGGCTTCGTGTTTAGCTTGGGGGAGTAAAGTTCACAAAACGGCATTTCCAGTTCTGCATTGGGCTTGTTTTCTCCCCAGTTCCTCTGCTCACAGGTACACAGTCTGCAGGGTACCCGAGCAAGCAGATCTGCAAAGAAACCTATGTACATAGGTTCTCTTTTAAAACTGGCCACCAGGTCCGCCGGTTCTTTGCTGAATTGCCCCCTTTCTGACTTTTTTCCTCAGAAACGCTCACAGATATCTCTAGAAGGCAAATCACACGACTCGCTAAAAGCCAGAAAATTTGCTAAAAGTCTTTTCCTGCTATGACCAGGGTAGACACATGATAAGAGTCTCATCCTTAGGGTGCAAAAAAAAGAGGGAGCAGAATACCAGAAAGCCCATTAGGAATGCAAATGGTGCCCAGGACCCGGGTGGATGATAGCAGAGGAAAGTTGCCCCACTGCACAACCTTGGTTGTTTTTCCCCAGGGGAGGTCCTGATCCCTACTTATAAAGTAAGCTGCTAGTTACAGTTTTTCTACCAGCTAGATGTTTGGATCCTGCTGACTGACCGGGATCTACGACAGTTTAAGTAAATCAGTGCCGTAGGAGGTTTACATTCCAACATTTGCAAACCAAGCCACAAATGAACTCAGCACCCAGGAGAACTGGAGTGCCCGTTTGCACGTACAGCGCACGCAATCCTGCAGGCTGGTTTCAGAGAGCTCAGAGACTGGCAAAGGATATCTGTAAGACATATGTGTCTGTCCGTAATGGGCAGCACATTACACCTGAAAGCAACACTAAAATTAGAGCTTTGTTAAGGGCGGCTTTCTGGTTTGCATCTGCAGAGAAAAAACAAATCATTCAGCAGTCCGGTCTCTTATTACTGGTGAGCTTCGCTGCTGAAAAGCAAACACTTATCCATCTGGAAAAGAAAATCCCATTATCAAATCAATTATCAAAAGCCTTGAATTTTCTCTTACGCACAAAGCACGATTCCTACAGATCCTTCCGAACCTTCAGGGAGGTTACACTAGAACTACTTTTCGTCCCAAGCCAAGAAAACCAAAAGTGGCTTAGAAGAACCACACTAGAGTACAATATCTGACTGCCGGCTTACCTAGCAGCAGAGAATACCACAGCAGCGGCATCGCAGGGCCGTAAAACTTCAAAGCAGGCCGCTTCATGCTAGTCCAGGGAGGATATTCCCCCTTCCCGCTGAACTGGACCCGATTGAAGAGGGTCTCGCTGCAACATGGGAGCTCTCTCATTCTGAGGGGGGGGAGCTCCGCACCTGCTGAGGTTTACAGTTTCGAGGCCATGGCGCTGCGCTCGTTATCTGGATGCTCGCCACAGAATAACTGGCGTAGGAGAGAGGACCCAGCTGCCAGAGAAGACTCCTGACAACTCTTTTGTTTTAAGATTCCAATGGAGATCTTGTTTCAAAGAGACTGCCACTAGGTTTTCTTCCTTTATTTAAAGATTTAGGGCCTTATTAAAAAAAAAAAAAAAAAAAATTAAATAAAAAAGATTTTCTGCAGGCACAGAATGAGGAAAAGTCCATTTGGAATAAGGCCCTTGTTCTTTTCTTTAACAAGTTGCCATGTAGAACAGGAAAATACTTCTTATTAAAAAAAATAGAATTCAAACACTAGGAGAACTGTAAAAAGGGATGGAGATGACGGTGCTTTACTAAGTGGGGCAAAATTTAGGGGCAGATTTAAAACCAGGAGAAAAAAAATGCCTACAGGATAACTTGGACACATTTGAAACTGTAGTATCTCTTTTGTCCAGGGATTTCAGTTCCCTGCAACTTTTGGAAGGGAAAAAAAGTCCAGAGGAAAAAAATTCAACAACCCAGTGCAAGGAAAAATGTTGTACAGAAAACATTACTCTTTGGCCCAGTTCTGAAATTTGGCATTTTGGGGCAAACATCCCGCAGTGCTTTTTGCAGAAGTTTTTGCCTGTGTAATTTTTGTTTTCAGGTGGTTTTCGTTTTCTTCCTGAAGCTGCAGGAAATTAAATCCCAGGGCAAAAGATGCGCGCTTTCAACACGGTGCAAACTCATATGCAGAATGTTTCCATCCTTTTTAGGCTTATTTTGCCCTGAGTTTGCCTGAAACTTAAATCCGGTCATTAAAATTACGGCTGCAGACTGTACCTCCCGGAGATCTTGAAGGGACTTGAGAGTCCAATCCTTGTACGACAGGTTTACCTACATACATTAGGGGTCTTGCCCTGCAAACTTTCGTCCAGAGACCTTGATTTCTTTTTCCTTTTCCTTCCTCCACTGTCTCTTTTCTACTTCTCGCACAAAATGCTTCACCTCGCCGCCGCTGCTGAGTTGCAAGTTGCTGTGCCACAGGTTTTAGTCCAACTGTAGGACCCAATAAATGCTTTCTCCATTTACGTCTGTGCATGCCGCTATTTAAGCTTCCCTTTATAAGTTATTAAAAGACCCTAGCCCAGGAGCAGGCAATTCTGTGTCCTGCACACAGGTCTGGTTTTCAGGATATCCACAAGGAATAGGCATGAGATAGATCTGCATGCACTGCCTCCGCTGCATGCAAATGTATCTTGTGGATATCCTGAAAAACGTGACCTGTGCATGGCTCTTGAGGAACAGTGTTTCCTAGCCCTGCCCTAGCCATTGCACATACTCAGGGTACAGATGGAGGTTTTGCCACCCTCAAGTACTGCTGGTGCCACTGCCTTCCCGCCCCGGAGAGTTAAGGTAAACAGGGAGCAGAAAGTCTAAGGTACAGCCCCCTCTCCCCAGTTTCCTGCGACAAGTCAGGGGTAGATTCCGTGGCAAATATTAGTCAATGCTGAAGTACAGTGGCAAACATTACCATCTTTTGCATTACATTGTAAAATTAGTTTTCCAACCTTACTTTGTCAGTATAATTTATTTTGTTTTTTACTGGGTGAGGAAAAGAGAGCTCAAGTATCAGTGCAGGGAGGAGATCTCAGGGATGGCGACAAGAGAAAAAGAGGATGAGAGGGCAGGAATGGGAAAAGGAGAGGGAGATGGGGAAAACTGAGGCAGAGGAAGAAAGATAACGGGGAATATAGGGGAGAAGGAGGGAGGGGCAGAAAGGAAGGGAGATTCCAGGAAACAGGGTCAGAATCCGAGATCAGGAGAGGGATGGTCCAAATTGCGATTGGGGGGGAAGGGAAGAGTGGAAGTGCCTGGAGCTTGCCCTGCTCCTGCTTACTCCCCCCCCCCCCAAATCTGGCATACGCACAATCATCCATACACCAGGCATCTCTCGCACAAACACTGCCCACCCCATTTTATTCCCAGCCCCTTCTAATTTCCTCCCAAAAATTATCTCTCTTTGCTTCCCAAACCCTTCCTTACCCCCCCCCCCCCAGTCGATGCCTTTCTCATCCTGCAATGATTTCTTTCATCCTCTCCTCTCCCCCACCTCCTCCATGCCCCTCATCCTCACCTCAGGACAAGGAGGGCAGGGGCTGGATTAGCGAGCAGAAAGCCAGTGCTTCCCACTGACATACAAAGACCCTAAGGAGACCCCCTTAAGATTTGTGGGCTGAATACCCAGCCTGCTTTGATCCCAGCAGGAGCTGAGTAAATGTAAGATGTACTTCCATTTTAAACAGATTTGCATTTTGTATTTTTTAAGATAACTGAACTATGAAGGTACATGAAAGATGCACGAATGGATGGTAGCCAGGACTGAGGCCTCAAGGATTGGCATTACCACTCACTCGGCTTAGATCAGCCCCTTTTTATGTCACTTACCGTCTTTCCGATATTTGCACCCATCTTTTTCTGTGTTGGAAAGGGCAAAGATTAATAATAATAATAATAATAATAATAATAAAAAAAACCCCAGATGCTGCTGGCATTCAGCTGATTTAACATAATAACAGAGTTAGGGATCTCCATTTTCAGTTTTTATTTTATTTTCCCTGGGAATACCAATGTTATAACAAAACAAAAACCAGGAGAAAAATGACCTTTCCAATGTTTTTTCAATAACAAAGTCATTTTTCCACTGATTTTTTTTCCTTTGCTTATAACACTGAAATTTCCAGGAACGATAAAATAAAAACTGAAAACGAAGGGCAGAGAATATCATCTGATAATTAATGATCCTTACCCTACATTTTATAGAAACTTTTGCAAAGACGTTTGGGAAATTCTGCTCCCGTGCAGCTCCTTAGCTCTCCTGGGAGCAGCTAGCTTGCAATGATTCCCACAAATCATGCCACATGCTGCTATGGAACAAGTTTATTTTTACCAACATGCTATATATGTTTCACTGCATAGGTCAATTCCTAGCAGGCTCTGTAGTGTCTTCGGTGAGATGGGTGCTCTTGCAGGGCCGGTGCTAGGCTTTTTGCTGCCCTGTGCGAGCAATTACTGCCCCCCCCCCACCCCCCAATTCATTCAGTCTCTGTCCCGGCCCATCAGATAAAGCCCAGCTCCCTCCTGCAATCTATATTTAAAAAAACTGACACGCCCCCACCCCCTTACCTTCGTCATATATGTAGAACACAGACAGACCCTCACCAAATACAGAATGAAGAGATCAGAAAGTATAAACAGAAACTTGCTGAGAAGAAATGAACTGGAACCCATAACAAGCCAGTCTCTACATGCAGAGCAACAATGGAAAAAACAGGAACATTATTACCATTCTTCATAAAAACAATAAATAATAAAATCAGGAAATATAAAATATCAATCATAATAGTAAAATCATATTCATAAAAAGAATAAATATTTCAAACCAGTTAATGAATAAGAGTATCCAAAATTTCCAAAACACCAATAAAATATTTCAAAACATCTGATGAATAAAAAAATCCAATAATTAAAAAATGTTCTATTTCCCCCCTCCCAAAAAAGTAAATATTTCAAAAGAGCAGAAACATCACATTACACCCAATAATTAAAACTAATAAGGATTTAAAAATCTGCTCAGTCACCCTGGGATCATCGTGGCTTGGGGGAGGTAGGGGCTGGACAATTTTTATCTTCCCTCTCACCACATGCACAATAACACATTCTTTCTCTCACACATTCTATCTCTCATATACATGGGCTCCTTCTCCCTCACAGATATATTATGTATATGTGTTTGGGTGTGCCTGTCAGAGTCTATATGAAACACATAGGCTATGACAGGTACACAGATACACAAGCTCTTACAGACACATAGGCTTTCACACCCACATATGCTCAGACAGACACATAGGATGTCACAGACAGACACATATACACATATGTGCTCATACAGACACAAAGGCTGTCACAGACACACACACACTTAGACTCATACACAGACACACATATGTGCTCACACAGATACACAAACACAGGCTCTCATACAGACACAAACACATAGCTCTCATACAGACACACATGCTGGCTCTCATTCACACACACATACAAGCTCATTCATATACATACAGCGCCTCCTACTGTCATCGAGCCGTGGTGGGATGACCTCCACCATGGCCCAATGGCCTTCCTGCTTGGGGGGAAGCGGAAGTTATGGACGGGCACACAAAAACACAGGTCTCCTTCAGCTGCCGGCAGCCTCTCTTCTTCTTCAGCCAGCGGGTTGAGCTCCGCCGCCAGCCTCTCTCCTTCTTCAGCTGCTGGCAGGCTGCGGCTTCTCTTCTTCCTTGCCGCTGGTGCCACAGACACACACACATGCTCTCTCTCACATTGACACACACACACACACACATAAATGCTCTCTCTCACATTGACACACACATGCTCTCACAGATAAGCTCCAACACCTAGACACACACATGTGCACTCTCACTCACTTCCTGCCCCCTCCCCGCCAGAAGCACAGCGGCTGCCTCCTCCTTCAACCCCCTTGGCAGCTGGGACTCTTCCTCTTTATTGAGGCCTCGGGGGCTGCTGCTGCTCTGCTTCCTGCGCCAGAGTTGGCCGCTGTTGCTGCCGCTCCTCCTCCTATGCTCAAACGCCGCACGGGCAGAGCTGATGCTGTTGATGCCTGCGATGGCCCAGCGGGGCATGCGGCCACTCTTTCTGCTGCTTCTTCCCGCACACTCGGACCCAGCACTTCCGGCCGGGCGGGTGAAAAGGAGGAGTGGCCATGCCGTCACCGCCTCTCTAAGCGGCTGCCTACTGCTTCCACTGGCCCCAGATCTGTCGGCAGCGAGGAAGGAGAGGCCACTGGCGGCTGAAGTAGAGAGGCCACCAGCAGAGCTCATCCTGCTGGCGGTCTCTTTCTTCCTTTAGCCGTCGACGGGTTGAACTCCGCCGGTGGCCTGGTGGCCTCTCCTGTTGCCGCTGGCCTGCCTCCCCTCGGGTGTACCGCTATGTGTGCATGCATGGTATGCACACCCGGCCGCACTGGGCCTTTGCTCTTGGGATTACACAGAGCGATTAAAGGGAAGCTATTTAAATAATAAAAAGAAACAAGGAGTACCTCCTATAAAGTGAAATTTGCAAATTATATGAGATTGGGTAGCTACTACTTACCTTTTAAGCATTGCTCATTATAGAGAAAGTGGCGTGCTCTTTTCATGAAGACTGCAATATTGCTTGCTTTCAGCACCCGTGAAATATCATAGCAAGTCAGACATGCTAATGACTTACTGGCTGCACTGTGTCATCATTACAAGGAACTTAAATGCTTGTCCATCAACGCCAATAAAAGGAAGATCTGTGAACCAACTAGGACTTCCGAGCAGTGGAACGCTGTGCTGACTGAAGGGAGCTGGGGGTGGTCAGGGCTGCCAGGTGCTAGTGCTGAAGACGTAAGCCTTCAAGGAGGCCTCCATTCCAGCTCCCGGACAGCAAAGTGTAACTAACAGTAAGTGGTAGTGTAGAGGCAGAAGGGTTCACAAACTATTGAATAGAGACACAGTAATAACAGCAGCAAAAGACCAAATGGTCCAGCCAGTCTGCTGGCAAGCTTCTTAAGGTAGTATCTGCCAAGCCATACAGGTTACCCCCAGGTTTCCCTTAAGGGCAGTAACTGTTGCTCCATGCTGTTATCCCCATAAAACTTGCTACTAGCAACATTTTTTACTGGGTGATGAGCTTCCTTGAAAACTCAGGGCTGCTTGACAAGCTTTGCTTATGGACTTGGCTGTAGAAGTCGTCCTGTGCTTTTTCCCCTTATGCCTGTGCATCAGTGCCCCACACTGTAGAAGCCGTCCTGTGCTTTTTCCCCTTATGCCTGTGTATCAGTGCCCCTCACTGTAGAAGCCGTCCTGTGCTTTTTCCCCTTATGCCTGTGCATCAGTGCCCCACACTGTAGAAGTCAGGACCCTCTTGGTTGTTGTCTGAATCCAATTCCCCTTTTCTCCCTGCCTTCAAAATGGGGAGCAAGGTTTCAGTTGCATTAAAAGCATTCAGGCTCATTGGTTAAGGGTAGTCATTTCCATGCCTTCTGCTAAGGGTAATAACTGCCGCACCAGCAAGTTACCCCCATGCACGCTTTCTTCATTTCCTTTAGGACTTGGCCATAGAAGCCGTCCTGTGCCTTTTCCCTTATGTCTGTGCATCAGCATCCCATAGACAGTGATGTTCTAGCAGTTTCCTAATTGGGGACTCTTGTTTGCTCTGCTTCATACAATGTGACACTGATTTTATAAAAAATGAGGGACACTAGAGAGATATTGCCCACCAGAGCTGTAACTAAGCAATTTAGCTCCTAAGGCCAAGTGAAAATCTGTGCCGTCCTCTTTACACAACATATGACACCTTGAGTTGGGAGACTCTGTTCAATGTTTGTACAGTGATGCCTATGGCCAGTGCAAGGGTATTAGAGGCCCTAGGAAAACGTTACAGCCTTGCAGCCCCCACCTCACACACAATTAAAAACTATGCATTTATAATACAGATTTTACATGAAAGAGAACATTCAAAGCAAGTCTTCTGAGGTAAAAGTATCACAATATGTATATTATATTTACATGCACCGCTGAGGTGCCAACCAGAAAACCCTGTAAAAAAGCAAGAGGCGCTTGGAACCCCTGTGGTATTAGGCCTACTGTAATGCATCTTGAGCATGGGCATGACCCTCACAGCCATGAGGAAAAAGAATTTCTTTATAAAAACAGCACGAACTGCCAGCACTCAAACAGCAACAACTCTACCTATGAAAGTTAGTACACAAATATTACACCAGGCCTAAAATAGTAATACAACCCCTATTAAGAAAACAGAACAAGCCAAGCTGCCATATATCCCTACACAGAAATTACACACTAATGGAATAACTCACTTCAGTCACACATGCAAAACACTGATAGATCCTCAAATACAGAATAGAGACCATACAGTATAAATAGAAATGTACAGACAAAAACTGAACTGGAAACTTTAACAAGCCAAATTCTGTATGCACTGCAACAAGGTAAAAAAACATTACCATTCTCCATAAAACAAAATTAGTAAAACCATACCAATAAAAAGAATAATTCTAAACAATGAATAGAATAATGTTGTTTATTTAGGAGAGTAGTGGGTGGATCATTGGACCGGTGGCAGATGACCACTTGCTCAGGGAAGATCCCGAGAGGGACCACCGGTCAGGCTCAGAGTATGGAGACAGACACACACTAGTTCTTTTATTAGACAGTATACTGAACCACCAGAGGTGGCAGTAGTGAGCTGGAATGCCCGGCTGGATTGTAGTCCCTCAGATACTGTAACAGCGATGCAATCCCTGGAGGCTGAGCTGTAGAGAAACTGAAATATAGTGAGTAGGCAGGGTATGCAGAGTTCATGTACCGAACCTGATGGTAACACTCACACAGTGTCTCATAGAAGCCCAGGAGCTGGAATGTATAGGCCCTCAACAAGTACCTGGTTCCAGAGAAAGCTCCGAGAGAGCGATGGTAACTCACAGATGTAGTAGGCAGCGATGACTTCCAGGCAGAAGAGAATACAGAGCAAGTCTGGGAACGAGGGTCCTCGAGGAGCGAGTACCAGTTCCAGACTGTCACCTGAAAAACAAAGGAGAGAGCAAGGCCCCCGAGGAGTGGGTACCCCTGGTAAATCCGAAGAGGCAGAGTAGCTTGGAATCCGAAGCGATTCCATTCCATTCCTTGCTAACTCGATGTGTTAGCAAATTCTAAGAACTTATATATCCGTCGCGGGTGACGTCATCTCAGGGGGACACCCCTGAGGTTCGCGCCATTGCCAGTACTTCAGTTGGAACCGCGCCGCGCGCACGCCCCTAAGCCTCCAGCAAACATGGCGGGTTGCAGCGTCTAGCCGGTCCGGGGACGCCGGAAGACTTCGGCAGAAGGACGCCGCGGCAGCCAATCTTCCCATGGGCGAAGAGGGAGGCGCCAAAGAGGTAAGGAGGGAGGCGCCAAAGAGGTAAGGAGGGCAGAGAGAGGGCTGCGGGAACCGACGGACACAACAAATAACATTCAATATTTATAAATTCATATAAAAATCTTCCAAACATTTGATTTCCAGATGCCCTGAAATTGTCATGGATTAGCAGGCAGAGTAACTGGGGTAGTTGTGCACACACACGCTCCCTCTCATAAACACACATGCTCTCTGCCACTCCCCCACATTCAAATACACATGCTCTTTCGCTCTCTCTCTCCCCCACACAGCACACGTGCTCTCCCCCACTCACAAGCACACATGCTCTCTCTGACTCTCCCACACACATGCACACATTCTCTCTCACTTTCCCACACACAAGCACCCATGCTTTCTCTCTCCCACACACAAGCACACATGCTCTCTCTCATTCTCCCACATACATGCTCTCTCTCCCACACATATGCACACATGCTCTCTCTCTCACAGACAAGCACACGTGCTCTCACTCTCCCACACATATGCTCTCACTCTCCCACACACTAGCACACATGTTCTCTCAATCTCCCACACACATGCACACATGCTTTCTCTCACTTTCCCACACACATGCTCTCTCTCTCACTCACTTCCTCCTTGACATAGCAGGCAGCAGCAATCTCCTACTTCAGCCCCCGTGGCCAAGGTAATGACTTCTGGCCATGGGGCATTGGACTACTTCCGAGAGCGCAATCTTCCTTAGTAGTGCAGCCCCACCAAAATTGTGGATGTGGTAAGCGCCGCCTTAGTAAGTGGAAAAGCAGTGCGGCCCCACCAGAATCAGCAGGTTTGGCAGTGGGGCCGCGCTGCTTTTTCACTTGATAAGGATGCACCGACCACGCCGTCAATTTCGATGGGGCAGCAATGCTTTTCTTTTGCTGAGGATCCACCGGCAGCTAGCCGCACTGTTCTTCTTGGCACCTTTTAGTAGGGGCGCCTATGGCCGTGGCCATATTGGCCATAACCACGCTATGGCTCTGTTGCCCATAATTTTCATTTTTACATGCGGATGCAATCAAATGCGCCCAGCCTGGCACACAGGTTAGCGTGCAGATGGCTGTGCGTTTTGGATGCGCTTGACTAGCACCAGATGTAATAAGGGGATTAGCGCATCCAAAACGCACGCCCAAACAACTGCATAGCTGATAGTGCTCATCACATGTAAATTCCATGTAGATGAGGCTATTAGCTATTACCCCCTGATGCAGTAAATCTCTGGGTGCCCAACGCACACTTTTTAATGTGGCAAATTTAACTCCAGCCCTGGAGCTGGTATTAAGTCATTGTGCTCGTCATTGAGCGCCCGTTTTAACACGTATCTTATTGCATTAGACCATTAAGAGTGCACAGATGCCCTTTCAGTGTTGGAAGGCTGCCAACCCTTCAGGAATTTATGATATCCAAATTCAATATAAATAAGTCAAATGTTTGGGCCGTGTATCTCAACGGCATTAATTTATATTCAACTGGGTTCATTTAAAAGCAAGATTAATATCCAGGGTTATCCATCTCAGCACATCTGTCCCTCAAATACTGAATATAGGTTACAACTGAAAAAAAAAAGTTTACTTGTTTACTTACACTTGTCCCTTGCCAGAATACCTGGCCACAGCTCAGCACCTTTCCTCTCTGTTTCATAAATAAGCCGCAGACCCATTTTAAGGAAGAACGCCTCAGATCTGTGCTGCACGTGGGTTAGTTTACAAACGTAGGGGGGGAAAGAAGTGCAGAAGGAAATACGCATGCGCACATCAGTCACTCCCCCAGCTGGGACGAATAACAGGCACAGGTCGCAGACGCGCATGCGCTCCGTTTCGTCCCGCTAAATGAGGGGCGGGGCTAGGAGGCTGGTCGGTTTCTGCGCTTGCGCGGAGACCCCGGCGGCGAGCCTCGGGTTGCCGCGGTTGAGTAGCACGTGCTGGGGGCGTGCTCGCGGAACCGCTGCCAGCTGGTGGGTTTCGGGGCGGGGCGGAGATGCCTGGGGTAGGGGACGCAGAGCAGTCGCTGTTGGAATGTAACCCCGCTGCTGAGCCCGGGCTCCAGCGTAAAAAGGTAAGACGAGGCTGGGAGAGGATGAAAGGCTGCTGTTGCTTTCTGGCAGCGGGAGTCCCCAGGAAGGCCTTACACGAGGCGGAGACCTGAACGAAGTGCATTCCTTCACATTCAGCGCCAACAAGCCATCTAATTACGTGAAATTAGTGCGCACAAGGTATAAAACTCACTAGAGTTTGAGGACTTTACTCTTCATTAAATACGGTTAATTTCATGCAGGCCTGGTAGTTGGAGTCCCACTGTTGACACCCACAACTGTACGGTGCCAACGAGTTTATAATGTTCTGCACCCAGACTTTTCCTCATTTCACAGAAACAGTGAACATGTCAGAAGATAAAGATCCTACTGCCCATCCATAACCTCTTGCTCAGCTTTATAGTCCTCAGAGAGCCTCTGTGCTTGTTCCATGCCCTTTTGAATTCCACTACTGTCTTTTTCTCCACAGGCTGTTCCATATGTCCCCATCCTTTCAGTAATTTTTTTTCTTTCTAAGATTATATCCAAGTATAGCCAGGCCCTGATTTAAACAAAGGTTTCTGCATAGGGTGCCAACTTTTGAAGGTGACAAATACCCGAACCCAAGAGGATTCTGCTCCCATGTGCTTTAAGGATGTGTACCCACACAGAAGCGGTGCTGCAATGTCACTCTGGCCACCTGCTTCCCCTTCCACGCTGCCATCTCCAGTTGTCAGTAAGGATGTTCTGCCAAAATATTTGTATTTTCTTTTTTCCCACCATTTTATGCAATTTTTTGATTGGTTTCATTTTGGTGCACACTAACCTTTAGTGCACACTAATTTCGATTTAGTGTGCACTAAAAAAATTAATATGACCTAATCTAAACAAATGCATGCTCATCCCTAATCTCCAGAGGTCTCTCCCCTTCCCCATTCTCTGGTTTAGCCTATAAATGCTGAAATATTAAACTTGGCGCTAAGCATACCCCCTTTCACTTTTTCTATGAGCCCCATTCCAGAGTCTCAGTTCCATTGAAAGAGGCCTGCCTGCTTTGCATTTATTCCTTGGAAATATTTATATTTCTCTTATCATATTTCCCATTTTCTTCCATTCCTACACAGTAATTACGGTGGTTACTACCCCAAACCAATTAGCTAGATACTTCACTTAGATGCAGCTCCAGCACTGCTATCTACGATGGCGGGGGTGGAAGGGAAATAGAACCAAAAAAAATATTTAAAGGGACAAGAGTAACAGAAAAGTATGAAAAAAAAAAGTGGGAAAGCTTGCTGGGCAGACTGGATGGATCGTTTGGTCTTCTTCTGCCGTCATTTCTATGTTTCTATGTAATAGTTGTTTACATCTTTAAATCTGGCCCCTATATGATTGATTGATTGATTTATTTAACATACAGAAATATTTATGATGAATACCATTGACTAGTATAAAACTGCCCACTGGACCGACTCTTATTCAGTTTGTATTCTTTTGAAGGTATTGTCGAGAAATATGTACAGTACTCCAAATGAAGTTTCACTATTTATTTATTTTATTTATTTATTTAGCGAGTTTTATATACTGTCATTCGGTTTCGCCCTCACAACGCTTTACAAGTTTGGAAGGATAAAACGTACACTAGAGGTGTACGTTGAGCCAATATCTTCACCTTTTTCCTACTGATTGTTCCTCTCTGTATGCACCCAAGAATCCTTCTGGCTTTTTCTGTTGCCATATTTCCTGTTTGGCCGGCTTAAGATCACTCCTAGACTCCACTGCTGTTTTATGCACAGAAGAACTTCACTCTTAATACTGTACTGCTCCCTTGGGTTTTTGCAACCCAAATGCATGATCCTGTATTTTTTTTAGCATTAAACCTTAGCTGGCAGACTCTAGACCATTCTTCAAGCTTTACTAAGATGAACTGTAATATATCATGTTGCTGTAACTTTTGGCCTGCTACCTTCAGGGTAGGGTGAAGAAACCTGCTTGTTGCTATAGCATTGATGTAAACATAGGTTACTCTTCCTGTTTTCTAAACCTTGACAGTTTCCCAGGAGCCAAACCTGGCAGAGAGAAAGAAACCACGAAATTATTGCTGCGTTCATTATCTTTGCGTCCATTTTTGTCTTTCAAGTCTAGTTTTGACATGCACGTGTGTCTTTTCCCTGTCCTATCCACACTAAATTTTCAGTAAATGTCGGGGGGGGGGGGGAGTTCAAGAGGATCCTGACAGAGGTGTTCATATGGTTATATGCGTTCTAGAAAGAAGGCTGCATTGGTTCTGTGTGGAACAACTTCTTTTACATGGTTGGAATTTTTTTTATAATTCTATTTTAATACTTTTTATGACTCCTACAGCAAGGCCTTTGACACAATTTTGTATAGGCAACATATAAACAAACTGAATGCCCTAGGTTTTGAGTGGGAGGACAGAGGGGTAGTGGTCAACGGCATTCACTCTGAGGAAAGGGGGGTGAACAAGTGGTGTGCCACAGGGATCCATCCTCATCTGTCTAACATTTTCATAAATAATATTGCAGAAGAGTTAATGGGAAAGTTTGTTTTTGTGGCTGATACTAACTATGGGAATCATGAGGAGGGATATAGTGAAAATTGAGGAAAGGTATAGTGTGGCAGCTAAGATTTAAAGCTGAAAAAATGCAGGGTTGTGCATTGGGGGCTGCAGTATACAACAGTGGTTCTCAACCTTTTTTTTTCATTTGTGACACACCTCACAGGCAATGCACCCATGCATAACACACTACACACTATGGGGCGGATTTTAAAACAATATGCGCGCCGGTACTTTTGTTCGCGCCACTGGCGCGAACAAAAGTACACCAGATTTTATAAGATACGCGCATATCTTATAAAATCCGGGGTTGGCGCGCGCAAGGGGGTGCACATTTGTGCAACCTGCGTGCGCCGAGCCCAGTGCGGCCTGCCTGTTCCCTCCGAGGCCGCTCCGATTTCGGAGCGGCCTCGGAGGGAACTTTTCTTCACCCCCCCCTTAACTTTGCGCGCATCGCCGGCAGCCCCGCTCCGTCCTCCGGTCCCGGGGGTGTGGTCCGGAGGCCTCGACCACGCCCCCGGGCCGGCGCCCCGCCCCTGAAATGCAGCAGCACGCCCCCGAAATGCTGCGTTGTTTCGGGAACGCCCTGGACACGCCCCTTCCCTCCCCGTTTCGAAAGCCCCGGGACTTATGCGCGCCGGCGGTCTATGCAAAATAGGCGTGCTGGCGCGCGAGGGCCCTGCGCACGTAAATCCTGCCGGATTTACGCACGCAGGGGTTTTAAAATCCACCCCAAAATGCTGCATCTGATCTAAAAAAAACCCCCTAATTATTATTTTACTGTTAAAAAATAGCACAAAAAAATAAAATATTCTTAGCAATTTATATTTTACAGTCTGTTACTGAAATTAGTTATTAATTTTATGTTTTCAAAAGTTTTAATCTTCGCTTCCTTCATCAGATAGAAATGTGGGACAGATGTGCTGCATGCAGTTTCTTGATACAGGTTTGAAGGATAGAAAAACTCTCTTGCATCTCATTGTCAGCATCAAAATGTTTTGATCTATATAGAGCTATATTAAAAAGGTTTCCCTTTTCAACTTATCATACAGAAAATATATATTCAAATTCTGGTATTGTCTCCGTAACAGCAACTCAAAATCTCTCCGCTGTCAGACACTTTGTGAAGTAACACAAAAACCTGCAGAAAAGATGCTTGGGGGGGTGTCTATTTTCAGCCACTATTTGGCTGAGCAGGTTAGCCGGATAAACTTGTCCGGCTGAGATATTCAGTAGCGTAGCTGAATATACTTGCCTATCTCATAGTTAGCAGATAAGTTAATCCAGCTAACTTTAGTCCAGGTGAATAGCAGATCTAATTTATCCTGCTAATCTCAGCACTTATAGGGCTAAATCATTTATTTATTTATTTATTTATTTATTTAATAAATAACTTTTATATACCGAGGTTCAGGTAACAGAGTTAGTAATCACTTTGGTTTACATTCCAACATCAAACAAACAATGACATAAGTTATGTCTTACAATGAACAGGGTGGAAAACAACTTGGATACAAATAACTTGGTAGAACAAGGTGTAACAGTAGGAGGAGCTAGACTTGTGGGGCCTAGAGCCAACTGGAGAGGGGAAGGCTGACCAGGGAGGGGTAGAGGGAAAAGTGCTACTATAGCTTTATTAAAATATGATGACGGATACTTAGAGGTTGCCCTGGGTGGGGACAGTCTGTGGGAGCTGTGGAGGCAGAGTATTGTTAAGAGAATGCTTGACAAATTAGCCAGATAAATAGCTCTGCCCCAGAATGCCCTCTTCCCACCCCTCACTTCTCCTGATAACTTTTTAGCTGAATAAAAACTTATCCGGATAAGTGCTTGCTGCTGAACGTTGCCAAATACTGAAATAGTGCCACTTCGCTTGATAAGTCTGATCTTTTCCGAATAAGTGGCGCTGAATCTTGACCTCTCAGAAGCTATATAGAAAGTTGTAAAAGATGCACATTCCAAAAGCTGACATATTCCAATCACTAAAAACAGAAAATAAAATATTTTCCCATTTTTGTTGTAGGGTCATTTTATTTTTCTAATCAGGGTGGTCTGGTCTCTCATTTCCTCTTTTTTTTTTTTTTTTTTGCTGGTCTCCTAAATCTTTTCATAGAGTGGAGAGATTGCATAATGGTTAGAGCATAGAAGGCTTATGAATAAAATGAGAAGCTTGGGAGTGAGCGCCAAGGTGGTGGTATGGATTACAAACTGGTTGACTGATAGGCAACAACGTGTAATGGTAAATGGAACTTAACTGTGAAGAGAGATCAGTGTTAAGCAGAGTGCCACAGGGATCAGTGTTGGGACTGGTTCTGTTCAATATCTTTGTGAACGTCATTGTGGAAGGAATAGAATGTAGAGTTTGTCTATTTGTGGATGATACTAAAATCTGCAATGGAGTGGACACACCTGAAGGAGTAGAGAGAATGAAAAGTGATTTAAGAAAGCTTGAAGAGTAGTCAGAGATTTGGCAGCTGGGATTCAGTGCCAAGAAGTACCGTGTTATGCATCTGGGGTGCGGCAATCCAAAGGAGCTGTATATGATGGGAGGTGAAAGACTGTTGTGCACAGACAAAGATAGGGATCTTGGGGTGATAGTGTCTGGTGATCTGAAGATGTCGAAACAGTGTGACAAGGCATTAGCTAAAGCCAGAAGAATGCTGGGCTGCATAGAAAGAGGACTAACCAGTAAGCTTTGGAATTTGTTTCCAGAGGATGTGGTTAGTGCAGTTAGTGTAGCTGGGTTTAAAAAAGATTTGGAGAAGTCCATTAACTGATATTAATTAAGCTGACTTGGGGAATGGCCTCTGCTATTACTGGCATCAGTATCATAGGATCTTATTGATGTTTGGTACTTGCCAGGTTCTTGTGGCCTGATTTGGCCTCTGTTGGAAACAGGATTCTGGGCTTGATGGACCATTGGTCTGACTCAGCATGGCAATTTCTTATGTTCTTATGTCTTTTTGGCTTTTATGCAGGGTTTTCTGATAGACAGACACCACAGCTATGCATGTAAATATAATATACATGCTGTTGTGATATTCTTATTTGAAAAGACTTTGTGTTTTTTCATGTAAAATGTTTTATTATAAATGCATAATTTGAAACTGTGTGTGGAGAGGGCAGTGGTAGAGGGAAGGCTGGACACAAAGCCGTAAGATTCATTTAGGGTGTCTAATCCCCTTGCACTGATCCTGATTAGTAAAAGAATACAAATTAAAAGTAAAAAAAAAAACAAAACAGAATGAGGAGGGAACAGCCCAGTAATTGTTTGCACAGGGCTGCAGAAAAGTTGACATTGGCCCTGCATGGCAGTGCCATGTGGTGACGCGTTGGCGGGGTTCCCATCCCTCCCTAGTGAAGAGACCTCATGTGGTGGTGCCATGTGGTGATGCACTGGTGGTTGGGGGGGACAACACTGAACACTTTGTGAAAGGAATATGATTTTAATAAATAAATTGGCTCCCGGGCGCTGGAGACCATCACTATGACTCTGGCCCCTGCCTCCCAATTCCAGAACAACCACTGCAGGGTTATGATCTGATAAAGAGGAGACCAGAATATATCTCTGAACTATTTTCAACACCAACTCCAACGAGCAGAGAAAATAGTCTATCCTGTTATACATAACATGCTGGGGAAAATAAAAGTATAATCTCTCTCAATAGCATGTGGTGTCTCCATATATCAATAAGATGAAGAATCTCCATCAAGTCTTTCATCTCTCTAAAGGTCCCCAAATTAGCTTTAGAGGATGAGGTATTATCCAAGAATGGATCCAGGCATGTATTCCAATCCCCTCTGACAAGGAGAGATTGCAACCCCCAGTCAGTCAAGTTATCTGTAAATTTGCTGAAAAATTCCCTCTGGTCTACATTAGGTCCATAAACATTTGCCAGAGTAAATGAACCTCTAGATCGGACTGTGCCCTTCCCACCTGTAAAGGGATATGTTTATGTATCAGAGTACAAACTCCCCCTACTTTGCGAGTTGTAAGAAGAGTAGTATACCTGTCCCAACCAATCTGTTTTGAACTTTTCATGTTCAACTTGAGTTAGATGCGTCTCCTGCAACAGTAGGATATCCACTTGATTTCTACGAGCAAATTGAAGAATTTTTCTTTTTGATATCCCAAGTACATTAAGTGACACATATTTAAGTCGGGAACTCATAACACTTCTTATTTCTTAAGCCCTGAATAGGAGGAATTGTGAAATGAACATGTTTGTTTGTTTGTTTATTTATTTAGCCATTTTATATACCGTCATTCCAAGTGAAGATCACAACGGTTTACATCATGACATAAATATAATAGCTAGCCAATTACATTCATATGAGTTCTTATACATTTTAACGAAAGACACGTACGTTGACTAAGGCAGTCAGGGGAAGTGAGATATACAGGGGTGAGGTAGCACTTTTAGCAGAAGGTGCAGATAAAATATAAAGGGGGGGGGGGTTGGTAATGAGGTGTATAAGATTGTAGGCATTTTGAAATAACCATGTTTTGAGGTTACATCTGAAGTTCTTTGTTTCAGTGGTCAGGCATAGAGACTCAGAGAGTTCCAAAGTGTAGGGCCTGCAGTGGAGAACCTACGGACTCTTATTTTTGTCAGATGTGTATTCTGTAGTGATAGCACAGCTAGTAATCTCTTATTTTGAGATTTAAGTGATCTCTGTGCTTGTATGGTGGATGCGCCACCCCTACTAGGCCGTTGTTGTCAGAATGGAGAGAGGAATGTATTAATGTTAAGACTTTGTAATGGATTTGGGCTTGTATCGGTAGCCAGTGCAGAGCTATCAGTGATTGTGAGATGTGATCAGATATCCTGGATCCTGTTAGATTCTCACTGTAGCATTTTGTAGTACTTGTAGTTTGTTTATGAGGCCTTTAGGTCTTCCGAGTAGAAGAGAGTTGCAGTAGTCTGTGTTTGAAAAATGGGGATTGGTAGTACCATACGGAAGCCTACATGAGTCAGCAATGGTTTCAGTCTATGTAGTAATCGCAGTTTAGCTTAGCCTGATTTGATTAATTTGTTTATGTGTTTTTCCATAGTTAGGTTCTCGTCAGTCTGTACTCCTCCCGCACTTGGTCTGAGGGTGTAATATTGAAGTTACACAGATCAAGTGTCTGCGGAGATGTTATTGGAGGATTTCTTCTTAACAAAATGATTTCAGTTTTTTTGTGCTTAGAGATACTTTGAGATTGGATAGTTCATGTTGAATAGCCTTTATTTATGATGCCAGCATCCTTACTGTATTTTCAATGGAAGTGATGTATGGTATGTAGAACTAAATGTCATCGGCATATAGGTAGAAGGCAATTCCTAGATCAGATAGTAATTTGCATAGTGGAAGCATGTAGATATTGAAGAGAGTTGTGGATAGTGCTGAACCCTGGGGGACACCAGCGTCGATCGGGAAGGTGTCGGAGATATGGTTGCCCAGTTTTACTTGGAATGTCTTTTTGATAAGAAGGAGTTGAAACACTTCATTACATCTCTATCAGTTCTGATTTTTCTCAGCTGATGGTGTAGAAGGGTTTGGTCTACATTGTCGAAGGCAGCTGAGAGATCAATTGGCACCAGGATATAAGATTCATCATTGCTGGATCCCTGTAATATGGAGTTTGTTAAGAATACGAGTAAAGTCTCAGTAGAGCGATTTTTTTTCTGAATCCAAATTGGTTTGGATGTAAAATATTGTGGTCATGTAGATAGTCTTCTAGTTGTGACAGAAAGGGCAGGTTGGATATTGGTCGATAGTTTTCCCAGTTGTCGATACAGCTAGTTTTATTTTTTAGGATAGGTTTTATCATAGTTTGTTTCGCCCTGTCTGGGACTAGACCTTCTATTAGAGATTGATTGATTAAGGATGTGATTGTTGGAGTGATAGTGCTATGTATTAGTTTTAAGGATGTAGCTGGGATGGGGTGGAGAGGCTGATTTGCAGGTTTTAAGTTAGAAATTATTTGTGTGATTTGTAATTTAGCTATTCTGTCCAAGGTGGTCCATTTAGCTGGGTCATTATTTTCTTCATGTTCTCTGGACGGTGAGTATGCAGAGAATTGTTTTTTAGTCTGGTTATTTTTTCTGACAAATGATTGGCATAGTCGATGCAGGCATTCTTAGAGAAACTGTTGTTGCTCAAGATAGAGGACGATGGGGCCTTGATTAAATGTTTAATGTCATCAAAGAGTAATTTAGAGTTAAATATCATTCCATGAATCTGTTTAGCATAGTGCTCTTTCTTTGCTTTATTGATAGAAGACCGGTATTTTCCAAGTGATTCTGAGGTCAGATTTTCTCATTGATTGTTTTGCGTGTCTTAATTCTTCATTGTACCAAGGTTTCTTATGTTTAGAGGAACGTTGGTAGGGTTGGATTGATTTTGTTTGGATTGGGTTAAGATTGTCCATTATTTCTTTAACCATGATATCCCATATGTCAAATGATTCAGAGGCATTAGGAAAGTTGAGGTTGATTAGTTTATCTTTTATAGTGTCAGCAAGTAGCTCTGGCTCTCTTTTTTCTGAAGGAGAATGTCTGGTTGATATTTGGGTTTTGAGTTGTTGTGTTGAGGATGGTTATATCAGCTTTTAGTAGTTGGTGGTCAGACCAAGGCAGAATTGTGTGAGAGGTATTTATCATGCAATTTTTGTGGTTGGCAAATAAAAGATCCAGAGTATGTCCAGCTTTGTGTTGGTTCAGTTACAAATTGTGACCATCCCATTGCTTCCATAGTTCCTAAAGTTTCACATGTGGAGGATTTGATTGTTCTGTCCACATGTATGTTAAAAGTCACCTATTATGAGAGTAGATTTGGGTGAAGGGAATGCTTTCGGAAATGCTTCGATAAGAGGTGAACAGTCTTTCTTTTTGTGGTATTTCAGGGGGACAATAGACGATACCGATGTTTTATTGTGGCGATTTAAGTATTGCATTTCATAAGGAGGATTTACCTCTAACTTGTATGGAGTAAATTTGAGCTCTTTTTTACTAATAATTAGTAATCCCCCGCCCCTGCGCTTGGGCCTGGGGAAATGAAAGGTTTCATAAATGGAGTGTTGCAACCACATACAGAAATGCATCTCAACCTTTCTGATTTCCCCAATAGGTGCATCTCTAAATACCATACCCCTAAAGTCAAACCAAGATAGCATGCCACCATAGGCACCGTACACACTGCACTTGAAACTCGTAGGCCTTTTTCTTTCCCCCCCACAACCATTCTAACAACCAAACCAAAGAAACCCCCAATAGAACTCCCCAGCCTGCTCGCCAGACCTATCGGCCAATACCCACGAGCAGGACAAACCTCAAAACCCCCTGGTAGGATTCAAATCTAGACCAGGTGGTTGGGCTCTCCTCCAACTCATGACCATTACCCCCAACTCCTTTCTTCCCATTCTGCCTCTCAATATCCCATGAAACTTCCAAATCAAACTTCTGCAGTGAATCCTCAACCAACTTCCCATAGCAACAGCCCGCAAGTCGGAGATAGGATACTGACACCTCTGTAATTTTTCCTGCCACATGCCAAACAAATGATGCATCTGATGATGTCTGCTGAACAAGTGGCAAACTATTCAATGACCCACTTGCATAACAAAAGGAAAAAAAATAGTCTCCCAGTTCACAGGGCCATTTTTCTCCCCTCGATGCTGCTCTTAGGTTCTCTCGAAAAACAGAAAAATATCTCCCTCAAATGAAGTCCTAGGCTACATTGATAATTCACAGATTGAGGCTGACCCATTGCCCATAGCAAAAGATACAATGCCAAAATCAATGAAAAGATGATTAGGCAAAGATATAAGCACCAAGTTCGAGGTCCTGAAAAAGCATAATGTTTCACAGAAAATTGCCCCGTTCTCAACTTTCTTCAAGAAGATAACCTCTGCTGTGCTTCTGTTATGCTTCCCGCCAAAACCCAGCTGTAACTTACCAGCACATGGCTGCTATGTCCAGACTTATGTCTCCGCTCCACGCTCTTGACGGAGCTGCTTGACCAATTTTTCGGCTATTTTCACAGTGTCCAGAATTGAAACTTTCCCATCGACCGCTACCTGCAATCTCGTGGGGTGTAACGTAGCGCATCGAATGTTTAGCTTCTGAAACTCTTTTTTGACATTGAGAAATTTTTGCCGCCTTTTCTGAAGCTCGGTCGAAAAATCAGGGAAAAACATAATTTTGGGCCCCTCAAAGCTTACAGTTCCAGCCTCCCTTGCGGCAGCGAGTATTCTCCTTTTACCCTCAAAACAGTGCAGCCTTATCACAGCTCTTGGATGAACTGCAAGTCCCGGTAGAGGTGCAAGTGAGTGTTGTGCTCTGTCCACTTTAATTAGACTCTTTGCAGGGGAAAGCGCCAGCGTCTCGGGCATCCATCTTGCAAAAAATGCGGCTGAATTCTGCCCCTCAGACTTTTCCTGCAGACCAATCACACGGATGTTGCATCGCCTGGACCAGTTCTCCAAATTGCGTGATGGCAATCTAGCCTGCCCTCTTTGGTGCTTAACGAGGTAACTGTCGCTTCCAGCTCGCCTACTCTCTCCTCCGCCTCTCCGATGCGTGCCGTATTCCTCTGCACGTTCTCTACCATCTGTGCTACCTATCCACAATCACACTGAGTTGAGCATCAGGTTTAGTAGAGTGAGTTTCTGTAAATTTTTTCATCAGGCTATATATATATTTATTTGCACGTATCTTCCGCACTGTTCGTTTCCTTCTCTCCCTCATTTATCCAAGGCTGAGTCCGCCATATTTTGCTGCCCGGCAGTCTCCGGCTTTTGCCCCTGTTTCGAGATCTTACCGCTTTTTTTCCACCCTCAAATATGGAATAGATGTTTTGGACACTTCTTTACCTAGCGACCTGGCGATCCCAGCAGTAAAAAGGGTAAGGTTTAATCGGGATTAAAGGAGGTCTCGGCGGGAGCCAACACACGCAGCACCTTGTCTAATCCGTGCATAACCAGAAGTGAAATTCTTTCCTTTTTTTTTTTTTTTACCTCTCACCTACCTACCAACTTTTTTTCTCGCATTTTCACTCCTCCCAGTCAACTCTCTCTGCCTCTCGCTGTTCCTCCAGCCTTCCATTCCCCCTCTGTCTTTCATCACCTCCCTAGTCTCCCATTTCCACTCTCTGTACTCATCTCGTTATCTACCTTCCTCACCATCCCCATCTCCTTTACTGTTACTCATCCTCTCCTGGCATCCAGCTCCTTTCTCTTACTGCCTCCTCAGCTCCCATGCCCCATTTTTCACCTCTTCTCCAGCCCATTTCCACACTCACCTCCCTTCAGCCCTCATTTACTTTCCTCTGCCTCTCATCTTTCCAGCCCCAGCCTCTTCTCTCTCTGCCTCTCTGGCCTCCAGCCCTTTCTTCTGTCTCGTAACCCTTTTCCCTCCTCCTTAGCTCCCCCATTTTCACCTTGTCACCCCCTTCCCAGCCCCTCCAGGTGCTTTGCAGCAGTAACACCATCTCTTCGTCCCATCCCACCGTACCTCTGACCATCTAACACACCTCAGCACAGACTGCCCACCCAATCAGTCAGCACCCCCCCAATTCCCAGTCAATCTCTCAGCCCCCATTCCTCCCCCATCCCCAAGTCCCATCTAATCTCAATCCTTCAAGCCATTTGGGGTGGGGGCGGGGGGCAAGGAATTTTCCAGCCCTGGCTCTCCTTCCCTTAATAGCAGCATTACTGCATCAGGCTCATCCTCTTGCTATCATGCCCTCCCCCCCCCCCCATGCTTGCCACATTTCTTGTTCCCTTTTCCTTACCCTTCCCCCCCCCCCCTCCCAGTCTCACCTTCTCTACACAACAGTCAGAGCCATCAGGAGGAGGAAAACAGGGGCGTGATTTGAGCCAACTCCTTTTTTTTTTTTGTATCTAATAATGGTGGTGATTGTGGCCAAGGGACAGGGAGCAGGACGCCACACTTCCGAGCCAGGCTGATGGTGGCAGATATCACGGAAGAAAAAGCAGGATGCAGAATTTCCAGCCAGGATGTGCTGCTGATGATCACTCTTGGGGGTGGGATGTCGAGACGGCATAATCGCAACATTTTCAGCTTGGACTGGCAGTGGCAGGGATTGCCAGGGTGGCAGAAAAACAGCGCTTTGGGCTCGGGCAATCTCAGTCATTGCACAGTGGCGACAGCTAGTGGCCAGACTTAGGGTTCGGGTTAGCTGGGTTCTGGAGGGGACTGCAGATTGTTACGCCTGTTGATGGACTTTGGTTTGGGATGGCTGGACTGAGTTGGGAGGGGGGGGGAATATAAAAATGGAGGAAAGAGCCCACCAGTTAGTTTTGAATGAGAGCTCATGATTGCTATAACCCAATAAGAGCTGGATCCAATTGAAACCAAAAGAGGCAGGAGAAAACCGGTGGGTAAAAAAAAAAATGAAAAATACAAGTAATAAGTATTTTTTAAAACTATTTATAAATTTTCAAACATACACAGAAAAAACAAGAGCGGGGTTAAGTACAATATATAGGTCAGAACATGTCACACTGCTAGTCAAAAATACACTGTCAATATGTCATGACTCAACAGAGAGTAGTCCTCCAGTTCGAGCGTGTAATAAGATTTTAAGACAAAATGAAAAGAGGTGTAAGAATCAGACTAGCAAAGTAAGTAATGTTTGGAAACAATCAAACTGATATAACAGGAATATTGGCAGTAGTGCAAGGGCTTGTGCTGCAAATACACATTCTGATTCCAATTAGAACCATTGTATGCAAAGATCTTTCTTACCCTGAAAATTAATTAATACCCAGGCAAATGTTTTTTTCACAGCCAAGAAATGAATTGGACACAAATGGAAGTAAATTCCCGGCAGAGGAAGGGAACCTTGGCTCGGGCGCACTGAAAGCTCCATCACCCAGTCTGAATAACTGGAGCACAGACTGGACCTTTTGGGTAAGTCTTCCAGTTTTTGTTCTGTACACATACGTAGGGCCTTATTTCCTAATAGGCCAATTTTCAAAGGGTTTAGGTGCTTAATTTTGGGAGTTAGGTGCCTAAATTGGGCCCTTTGAAAATTCACTGGGGTTGAGCGCCTACATTTAGGTGCTTAAAATGTGGGTGGGGAAAGGGGCAGGGTCAGATCAGGGAAGAAACTGATTTCCAGTGCCAGGCGCCTCCGTTCAGCAGCCAAATGTCGGTACTGCCAGAGAAGCCCTGAATGCACCAGGTACATCATTCCGAGCAGCAGAGAAAAGTCAGCCAACCCCTCAACCCCTTGCCAGCATCTCCTGGCTTTTTAAAAATGTAATACCTTGCAAGGGGAGGTTGCCAGCCGCCTGGTACCCTTCCTAACTGGGATGCTAAGCCAGAGGAGGTGATACTCTATACTCCCACCTTCTCTTCTGGGGGAGCTGGCAACCTACCCCCTCCAGGTTTTACATTTGAAAAAAAGCCAGGAGTCGGATACGGTTAAGTTGTTTCTTTCTTTTTTTTTTTTTTAAGTAGCCTGTAAGTTTTATTTTTTCCCATAGAAATAGGATGGGGGAAAGCCTTAGTAAATCAGGCCCATACTGTGTGTTTCTTGCCTCTGTTTTATCTTCATGTTCTCAGAAAGGGCTGACTATACCTGGAACAGAAAGGGCTCCAGCAGGTGAAAAGTGTTAATAAGCCCCTTGGTTGTAAGATGATATTTATTTATTTATTTATTTAAAGTTTTTTTTATACCGATTTTCCTGCATAAAATGCATATCAAACCGGTTTACAATGAAACAGAATGAGCAGGAAGTAAAATTCCTTAGTCTAATACATTTAAACGTCAATAATGAAATAATTTTAAACAAAGCAAAAAGCTAAATAACATTAATAAAAGTTAAATTATTAACATAAACATAAATATAATTATATTAGAAGGAGCACAAAGGTTAGCATGAAGGGGAGCACAAAGGGGAAAACCCCTTTGTCACGCCCGGCACACGACGCCTGGTGTAATCGCGACGTTAATCGGGTCACCGCTGGCTGGTCGTCATGACATGGGGGGGGGGGGGGGGGGGGGGGGGGGGAGTCTTCACATCGCTGATTTTCTCTTTTAACATCTCAGTTCATTTTTACTATTTTTTTGTGTCTTTTTCTCACAAGATGTAGTTTAAGATATAAGGCAGTGGTTTTCATGGATTGTCCTTGAGAGCTGCAAAAGGGTTGGGTTTTCAGGGTATCTCTAATGAACATGCATGAGGTAGGTCTGCAAGCATACTACCTGGATGCACATCTGTTTATTGCATATTCTTAGGGATATCCTGAAAACCTGATCCATTTTCAGCCGTTTAGGCTATCAGCTGATAATAAATTGAAGATCAGTTAGTTTCTTTACATTCTGATGTCAGTCTATTTTTACTCTGCTCCTTCTAAGGGAAAGATAGCTATGAAAATACGATTTTCTCAGTAATTTGAAAGTTAGTGTGTGTCCCAAACTCCTTTTCTCCCATGGCACTCTAAGCCCAAGGACATGGGAGACTAATACGGGTGAAAGCAAATAGGCTTTTCCTACTACCTCAACTCATGGAACTTCTCCATTTTCTGATTGGTAGAGTCAGTGGCGTGGAATCGGAAGGTTACAGGCTCAGATCTCACAGTCCCCTACTAGATAATGACCACGTTTTTGATGATGGAATATGGAATGGTTGGATGTGGGGCTTTGGGGTGAATTGTAATCTGGTGCAGTTTAGTGAGTGGTATGAACAAGATCCTAGCAGGGGATCAGGGAGCAGACCATCCACAAAATGCGGTTAATGTAACTTTTCATTTAATAGGTAACTTGCAGCGTAAGCGGGCTAAAAATATTTTAAATAAATACTTTTCTCATGGGGAGAGTGGGCATAGGACCTTTCATTTGCATTTTAAATTCAATTTTGCTACACCCCCCCCCCCCCCCCAAAAAAAAAACAACCTGCTTCCCAGGTTCTACAAAACTACTTATTCAGTTTTTACTCCTCACCCAAATTGGTAATGCTCAACATGCAGAATTTAGATTTGGTTCAAGACTGGCCCCAATATGATCCCCAGTTCTCATATCCCACACCACCCTCAGCCACCCTCATAGCTGGCCCTTTCAGTCACAGGAGATGTTGAACAGCAATTTCCTATTTGAGCCAGTCAAAATAAACCTAGATGATTACCCATTTTTGCATTGATTTTCTCCCATTTTTAAAAAAAATAAACATTGATAATTTACCAGGAAAAAATCATAAAAACTGAAGAGTCTTGGATGTATAGAACAACTGTTTTATCCCATTCACTCCTTGGGAAGCATTTCAGCTGATGCGCTTTGTAATCTCCCAGATGATAGTCTCACTTAACTCCTTGCTAGTTTGCTTTGGTGCAAAGCCTTTGCATTTGTGGCACTCTAAGCTACAGATAGACACAAGGTTCCGGGCCGGATGTAAGATTATGGTGCCCAATGGCAGAGAATTAGAGATGGTGGGGGGCTCAGCCCTGAAATCAGAAATCAGCGTAGAGTTCTAGTTTTAGGGCACTCAAGGCATGGGTCTATGCTGCCTATGCCTAAATCCAGCCTGACAGGGTTCACGCTTCTGTTTACACATGAAGTGCCTTGACATTCCTCATTCTGACCCAATAGAAAAGTCATCAGTGCCTGATGTTCAGATCCAGATGAGCATCTGGGCTGTGCTTTCAGCCCCTCACAGCAACAAGAGACTCCAGCTGTGACTCTCAAACATGTAGGAGCTCCTGTTTGAGAACATGTGTAAGCATGTGCGCCTTTTCTTCCTAGGCACAGCGTGGGCCTGGGAGTGTGGTAATTAATGGGCAGCATGCAGGGATTGCCAGGCCCCAGATATTACACACAGTGCCACTGTTGGGAGCAGTGACGTGCAGCAGCCAGGGTCACTAGTCAGGCTGGCTGCCCACATCACGTGCGCGTGTACGTAGAGGGAGCTGGTCCATCGGGACAGCTTCATGTGTCTCTCCACTCACTTTTTCCCTTTGGTTTAAAGTTGGCAAAAGACTGATGGGGCTTTCAGTACTTCCCTAGATCTTTTTTTTTTTTGGTCCTACGAGTCCCCTCCATGTCTGCATTGCCCACAACCTGGAAACTGGTGCACTGCACACACATTTTTGTTGGGAAATGCTGGTCTAGTGTCATCCTATTAGAAAACTCAACTTGCTGTGAAAGCTTAAAACTCAGTGGGGCACTTCTAGGTCAGTACTGAAACTAACATGCAGAGGAGTGGAAACACATGGCTGTCTTACAACCAGATTATTTTTTCTTAGACTTTTGCTAGAAGCAGACTGGACTTGCAGGTCAGGAACTAAAGTGAGGAAACAGGTCACAAACAGTAGGAGAACTAGTAAACTCGGGAACTGGTAGAACTGCAGGAAGGAACCGAAAGATTGGAACTACAAAAGTGGAGCCAAAACTTTGGAACAAAAATTCTGGAGAATCAAATATTCAGCATGTGGCAAATCCGTCAGCAAGAGGGCAAGCCAGCCATAGGGTTGCTGCTAATCATTTCTTGTTCCTCTGCAACTCTTTTTTTTTTTTTTTTTACTTAGTCCAAGCCATTCCCTGATACCTAGAAATGTGGGGGGGGGGGGGCTACCTGAAGCAGTCTTCTCAGCTGATGCCCTACACCCTTATTGCAGCTTGGTAAATGACCCCCTTAGATTGAAGCCCTCTGGGGATAAGAAAACACCTGAATGTAACCCATAATATAAATAAATAAATAAATAAATGCATTCTTGAAACTGTTCTGCTTTGGAGATTATTTGTAACCGTGTTTAATGGTTGCACGGTGAATGCCGCCTCTTGCTGTGTGTGCTTCTAAAACATTCAGCAGTAAACACGATTTCTTTCAAAAGTAAGTGCAGTTTCAGCCTTCAAGAAAATTAAAGCCAGTAGTGCAGCTGTACGGGACTTGTCACATACACTAAACGTATTGGTGGCAGCAGACGCTCAGAGGAGTGCCATAGACACAGTGAATGTGGGTGAGGTGGAGCTCTGTGACATAGAAGTCTATCTACTAACTCATGGCATTTACTGCGGGTAAGAGGCCGATTCTGCAGAATTTTGCCATGGATGCTTAATGAGCGCCAAGCTCATTAGTATGCGTAGCAAAATTTCACAACTCATTTTTTACATTCCCGGCTGTGGCAATGTATGAAACTGGCTCCCGGCTTCGTGGCCTGTATGAAGCACAACTCCCCAGTATATCAAAATATTCCCTGGTGGTCTCCTGCCAGCATCACCCCCAACCCCCTTGTGGGTCCTGAATGTTTAAAAAAGGTCCAGTAGGAAGCCTTGCCCCTTCCTGCCCTGCCTGCTTGTCCACTCAAAAGCATCAAAAGTACCCATTAGGGCTCCACCCCTCGGACCCCATAAAGCTTACCCCACTCGCTCCCGCTCTGCTGGGGCCAGGTTCACAATGGCTGTGCTTGACTTCATAAACTTCTGCCCACAGAATACTATCCCACAGATGGGGGGTAAGCTTTTGACAGCAGGGGAGGGGGAGGGTGGATTGGGCCCCTAATGAATATTTTTATGCTTTCTGGGAAGAAAGTGAGGCAGGAAGAGGGAAGGGTTTCTTATTGGATTTCTAAAAATCATTCATGGTCTGTGAGAGGGATGGTCTGATACTTGGGGGATGGTTACGTGGCCTCTTTAAATCTGCATGGCGATTCATGTGAACTGTTGCTTGCAGGGCTTGTCCTAAAAAATAAGTACTCCTTAAGGTGTAGTTATTTTATTTTACTTGTGAAAAATGGGCCTGTGAAGCCTTTTTCGTGTGCCCATTCTTTTTGCAAAATTCCCCCCTAATGAGCTGCTCTGCATGATTTTGCATCACAGCAGCTGGCTAGAGGGGAATTTAAATAAAATTTCCTGCATAGCGTGCATGTGAACGTTTGCCACTGTGAGTGCCATTTCTGCAAAATGTCTCACACATTGGATTTTTAAGAAAAAACAAACAAACAAAACACTTATGGTTTTGCACTTTTCTGTACTTTTGCACTGTTTTTCATGCGATAACCTCTTGTGAAAAAATGTTGCACTTTAGTACATTGACTCCTTATATCACTTACCCCAGGGCTTCCCAGAACTGTCCCCAAAGCCAGTGGGGGTTTCAGGATCTCTACAACAAATATGCATGAGATAAATTTGCTTACCATGGAGACTCAAAATATGCAGATTTATTTTATGCATATTCATTTAAGTGTGCTTACTTGCCTTCAATACAGTTTGCATTACCAGATGATTCCAGGTTATAGGGCAGCCAGGACCAGTCTTGTTTATGCCCCATTGCATCTATGGACTTGTAGTTTGGATTTCTCTAAGAACTACAGACGTGTACATATAATATGAGAGAAAGCAGGACTGTCTCTTATGAGTGATGCCATCTGAGAACCCAGCTTACACTGCAACTTCTTAATAATGCGAGGAGGGAATTATTAGTTGACGTGCCTCTGTTTCCTAAACATGGTAGAGTCAAACCTCTTTTTAGATGTGACTTTTCATCTATCACAATTATTTCAGCAATGTTTTTTGTGCCTCTGGAAATCACTTTTAATTCTTATTTTGATTCTGTTTTCAAATATAAATCTCTTGCACCTGTACTCTGATCACAGGTTTCCTGCTGCTGCTGCTGTTTTCTCTAACTATAAAATAGCAAGGCTGCTACTCTCCCTATTTTTGGTAACACAAATGGACTGCTCCAGGTGAGCCGCTGAGCTCTCATTAGGAAAGGTGTATGCTTGGAGCAGGCAGGTAATCAGATCTGAAGTAGGCGGGTGAAGCTGTCTGCCTTTGCCTCTCTGTGATTTGAAGACTGTAATTGTTGGGAGCAGAAGAGCTCTGGTGCTTTTCCCTGCCTTTGTTTTGTCCAGCAAAAGCTCTGAATTTGTGACAGCCGCAGGTGAGGAAAAGATACATATATATTACTTCATCATTCTGTAAATATCTCCTGGGACTTTATAAGGTTTTGGAAGATTTTGTGTTGCCTTGATGAGGAGCACATGGGGCGTGAGCCCTTGATATCGTCCGTTTAGATCCTATGACATTCTTGCTAGTACATGATTGACACAGTAAATTGAACCAGGAAATGTGGGATTTTTCAAATGTTGGTTTGTGAATCTGCTGCACAAGAACACAGAAAATGGCACCGGTCCTGACTAGCACAGTCTAGGAAGTTTGTTTTACCGTGTCCGAAATTTTGACTAAGACGGCTCTGCTTATTTAGGATTTTTCAGGAAGAAAAAATTGTCCTAACATCTCAGAATCTGTCTGACTTAACACAGTGTGCTAGTTACTTAGTTTCTTGTCTGCATTTTCCATCTCTTTCCCTTTGGCTGCCTGTCTTTACCTTGGTGCACGGGTGGACTGACCATTTGCACAAGACGGCAGTGCCCGAGGGCCCACAGCTCTCATCCCTAGCCTCGGATGAGTGTTTAGGGGCCACTTGCCCTGGTGCCCAGATCATTCTGCCCCTGCCCTGGCTAATAGATTGTTTTGTTGAGAAGCTGTGAGATTAAGCTACATTTCTCTGGCCCTTGCTAAAGTTTCTCACATTCCTGATTGCCAGGTGTAACCTTATTGTCCTATCAAAATAAGAACTCATCTTCTGAACTAACTGGTTGTAGGTTAAGGTCAGTGCCCGTAACGTTAGTCATGTGTGTTTCAGAGCGAGAAAACATAGGGCAAAATGTTGACACCCCTGCATGGCTAGAAAGTAAAGGCTTACTAGCCTGATTTAAATCACTTGTATGCATAAAGGCAGTAGCTCTAAAGGCAGTATTTTGTTTTTGTGGAAAAAACGCTCATCACTACCTGGGTTGGCAAAAAGATATCACATGATAAGGAAGTGACGTGGTCACATGGTTTCTTGTTTAAAAGGTCATTCAGCCCTGCTGGTATGACTTTGGCTTCAGTGTTGTTTATATTATGCTTTCATCCTGGAGCTGAAAAGCCAGTGCTGACTCTCCTGTTCCCTTTGATCTGAATCAAGTGGGTACCCTAGAAGAGGGTGGCACATTTGATGTCTGGCTAAAAGGATATGTTCTCAGACCTAAGGAGAGCTATAGTCCAAGACCAACTGGGTTCTTCATCAACTTCTAGGAGTCAATGTATATCAATGTTTTGAGCCGCAGCCCCTTCTATTCATGAAGAGGCTGTGGGTTAATATATACACACATAGAAATATAATATTTATGCAATCATGAAGGTTACTCACCAGGCAGCCACACTGCCAGCTAATGGCTCAAAGCCCCATTTTGTTTCCCTTCGTTGCTGAAAGGAGTAAGTTCACATATACATTCACACACAGGCTCAGAGACAGAGACCCTACACATTGGACAGTCACCCAATATCCAGACAGACACCCTAAACCTAGTCACAGACACGCCACACCCAGACAGGTACAGAGACAGATATAACACACCTAGACAGAAATCCACAGACACACCACCCCCAGACAAAAGTCAGATACACCGCAGACAAAGAAGCAGGCACAGACAACTGTACCCAGGCACGAAGACTACATCACACACATGGACATGGACCACATACGCTGAGCACACCAGACAAACCCATACGCTCCACGCTACAATCAGACACACAGGTCACACACCACAATGGTAAGTGCTGGAGATATTTTAAAAATCTTCTGTACCAGCCAGAATTATTTAGGAAATAAATAAAAATCCATCCCACCCTGGCCAATTTTTGTTTTTTTTTTTGCATTTTTGTTGGTTTCATTAATTTTTCCTATTTTTTTATTCCATTTTTCCTTTTTTCTGAGTTTGCACTTTTTTTTTTATTTTCTCATGTTTGACTTGCTTATTTTACTGTTTTACACTTTTTGCCTTTATCCTCCTTTCTCACCTCCTCTCCGTCTCTCTCCCATCCAACTTCTTGTTCTCTCTGGTCTCTTTGCCCATTCCCCTCTCCTACCTAATTTTTTTCCCCCCTAGACGGGCAACAGCTACGATCTCTCTCTCTGGGTAGGGACTTAGCAGCCACAGAAGCCCCTCCTGGGCTGAGACCTGAGGAAGGCACCTCTTCCTGGGTGGTGGCTCCTCCCACGTCCAGTTCTGCCACAGAGTAAGTGGCTCCGGCCCACCACAGCAGAGGCAGCTCCTCTCACCGGCCCACTGAAGGAAGCACGTGGCTAAGGCATGACTTACTTACACGGTCGGTGCATTCTGGCAGCCTCCTACCTGGTGAGCTTGCAGTGCCTCCATGGCACCGTATAATCATTTTTTTCTTCCTTGACTGGACCCCCTTCAGGATTGTTCAAGCCCTCCTCCCCCCGTTTGCTCACCCTTGGTGTACACATAAGAAATGGTCCACTGTAAGGGAACCTAAGATGCTATGGTCTGCCTTTTATCATATGCTTACCTGTGTCAACAGAAATAAGTGCCCGTGTGGTGCCGAGGGAATACGCTGACATTTTGTCAGGTTAGAAGCATCGCTGGAAGCTGGCCGACCTGCGACTCTGGAAATTGCTGGGCACTTCTGTGCACAGTCCCTGGTTCGATTCCTGAATCGGATCTTCTGCACCCTGTTGTCGTTTGGGGAGTTCACAGCCCTGGGGGGGGGGGGGGGGAGGAGGGAATTATTGGGGTCCTTATTAAAGGTAATACCTGGTGGGTGGATTTAGGTTCCTGGAAGGAGACCTTGTGCATGGCTTCTGGCCTCAGGGCTGTCACAGACTAGGAATAGTGGGAAGGAAGGTTTATTAAGGTGGGGGGGGGGGGGAATCCCTGTAGAGTTGTGAAATGAAGGCTTATGGTGCCAGGAGCCCAGCATGGTTCCTACCGAGCTGGCAGAGCCAAAAAGAAGAAAAACATAATTGGGGACCATAATTTTGAATAATTCAGTTACTAATTTAAAATAGACTAAATTATGATTCCTCTCTTTCAGTGTGGGTTTTAATTTCTGAGGAGGAATACATTTAAAGTGTTTGAAAGCTCCTTCTCCTCCTAAGGCACTGCCATCTTTATTTCAGTCTTAATAAATCTCTGCGCCCCTATGCAGGCATCTCACTGATTCAGGGTTTGCCAGCTGGTCAGGCTGATCCAGTCCTGGTTTTACCTCATTGTAAGGTCCGATTTCCATGAGATCAGCCGGCCTTCATCTCTGTGCATGCAGTGGGGTAAAGGAAGGGATGGAAAAGTCTGTCCAGCAGAAGTGAGGCTAGTTACATAGAAACATGATGGCAGGAAAAAAAGACCACACAGCCCATCTTGCTTACCAGTCCATAGCAACTGCTTAGTTGTACAATCCTTACCACTCCCTCAGAGATCCCCTTTGCTTGTCCCTGCTTTATAGAGCTCAGATAATGGCCTAGTCGCCATCATGGCCACTGGGAGGCTGTTCCATGCATCCACCACCCGCTCTGTAAAGAAATATTTTCCTTACATTATTGCTGAGTCCACCCCCATTCACCCTTATCCCATGAGCCTTGTTTCCCTTGAAAGAGGCTCACCTCCTGTATATTGATATCTTAGAGGTATTTAAACATCTCCCCTTTCCTGCCTTTCCTCTAGCGTATTCATTATTCATGTTTAGATCTTTAAGCTGGCAACCTTACTGATAGGTGGACATTACTGATAGGTGATGTCTGATACTGATAGGTGGACATTACTGATAGGTGATATTGCGGACGGGATAGAAGGTAAGGTTTGTCTTTTTGCGGACGACACTAAGATCTGCAACAGAGTGGACACGCCGGAAGGAGTGGAGAGAATGAGACGGGATTTAAGGAAGCTGGAAGAGTGGTCGAAGATATGGCAGCTGAAATTCAATGCCAAGAAGTGCAAAGTCATGCATTTGGGGAGTGGAAATCCGAATGAACTGTATTCGATGGGGGGGGAAAGGCTGATGTGCACGGAGCAGGAGAGAGACCTTGGGGTGATAGTGTCTAATGATATGAAGTCGGCGAAACAATGCGACAAGGCGATTGCAAAAGCCAGAAGAATGCTGGGATGCATAGAGAGAGGAATATCGAGTAAGAAAAGGGAAGTGATAATCCCCTTGTACAGGTCCTTGGTGAGGCCTCACCTGGAGTACTGTGTTCAGTTCTGGAGACCGTATCTACAAAGAGACAAGGACAAGTTGGAGGCGGTACAGAGAAGGGCGACCAGGAAGGTGGAGGGTCTTCATCGGTTGACATACGAGGAGAGATTGAAGAATCTAAATATGTACACCCTGGAGGAAAGGAGGAGCAGGGGTGATATGATTCAAACTTTCAGATACTTGAAAAACTTTAACGATCCAAAGACAATGACAAACCTTTTCCAACAGAAAAAAAATCAGCAGAACCAGAGGTCACGAGCTGAGGCTCCAAGGAGGAAGACTAAGAACCAATGTCAGGAAGAATTTCTTCACGGAGAGAGTGGTGGATGCCTGGAATGCCCTTCCGGAGGAAGTGGTGAAGTCCAAAACTGTGAAGCACTTCAAAGGGGCATGGGATAAATATTGTGGATCCATCAGGTCCAGAGGACGCATATAAAGAGCAGGTAGTAAAATACTGCACGGAGCGGCAGTAGCCACAGAGGCATTCACGGAGCGGGATGCCAGTGGCCAGTGGTAGGTGTCCACCTTCATGGAGCGGAAGGATGTAGGGCTGTCATCTCCCAATTAAATAAAAAACAAAAACAAAAAACAAAACAGGGATGGGATCCATCAGGTCTAGAGGACACATATAAAGAGCAGGTAGTAAAATACTGCACGGAGCGGCAGTAGCCACAGAGGCATTCACGGAGCGGGATGCCAGTGGCCAGTGGTAGGTGTCCATATAAAGAGCAGGTAGTAAAATACTGCACAGAGCGGCAGTAGCCACAGAGGCATTCACGGAGCGGGATGCCAGTGGCCAGTGGTAGGTGTCCACCTTCACGGAGCGGAAGGATGGAGGGCTGTCATCTCCCAATTAAATAAATAATAAAAAAACCCAGGGATGGGATCCATCAGTTCTAGAGGACGCATATAAAGAGCAGGTAGTAAAACACTGCATGGAGCGGCAGTAGCCACAGAGGCATTAACGGAGCGGGATGCCAGTGGCCGGTGGTAGGTGTCCACCTTCACAGAGTAGAAGGATGAAGGGCATCCATCTCCCAATTAAAAAAAGAAAAGAAAAAAAGAAAAAAAAACAGGGATGGGTTCATGGGCTTATAGGTATTACCAATTATTAGGCTTTTCAATATTTGATGATAGTTAATGTGACTTTCAAGGCATTCTTCACTTTCGGTGCATGTCCGGCATGACTCCTTGCTTCAATGACAGGGGAAAAGAAAAACTGATACTTCACACATTTCCAGCATTGCCCTCTGCTTCATGGCAGAGAGCTATGCTGCCGCTTACCCAACTAATCAAACTTAATATTTCACTTGGAAGCAGCTCCAGCACTGCTCTCTACATTAATGGTGGGGGTGAAAAGGGAATTAGAACATAAGGTTACTAAGAGCCAAGAGAAACAGTTAAGTATGAGAACAAATGTGTGAAGCTTGCTGGGCAGACTGGATGGACCGGTTGGTCTTCTTCTGCCGTCATTTCTATGTTTCTATGTTTCTATATATTTACAACACAAACAGCTGGGGATCTCATGAAATCACTATTTAAGCATCCAGACTTTGCAGAGTACAGTGATAGCTGTGTTTGATTTTGATGTTTATTCTGTTTGGAATAACTGGTTTCCATAATTACACATAACCTATATTTATATTGCCAGGGTCCATTAACCATGCTGATAGCATCCACTTACATATAAACAAAACATGTTATGAATAGATATGAAAGCTGAGTTTTCCTCTGTTGAAACTCAAACATCTCTGTAATGATGCCATGCTCTTAGTAGTGATATCACCTAAATGCAGGACCTGCCTCTGATCTGATTAGCATTTCTGATACTCTTTGCAACACCGATTTTTAGTTTTCCAGCTCTAAATTAATTCAGGTGTCTAGGATTTGTTCACTTTTATTGCTGTTATGGTTTCTGCATCATTTGTTTTACAGCAGCAATTTGCCACTGCTGAAATTATTCAGTGCTTTGGATAAGTAGTGCTGCTTGGTAACTGATACTGCCGTGCACCCTTTGGGAAAGTAACGATTCCTGTTTTCATTGTGTATTGTGCCTGTGTATGACTTGCAAAGAAAAGTCGCTGTAAGGCTACAGGAATGACTGACTCGGGTCCTAGTGGCACAGTGGGTGAGATTTCCTCCAAAGAAGAGTGAAACGAGAAGCTGCAGTCTAGAATTCGCATATCAAATCTAAAATAAATATTCATGTCTCTGCCTTGGCTCCTGGCTGTTCTCTGACTCATTTTGGCAAATGAGATGTGTAAAAAAAACATTGCAACACATTTATTTTCAAAATGTATATACCGCATCATCTAAAATTCTGAGTTGCTTACTATTAAACATGCATAATATAACAAAACTGCATTGCTGCTTAAAATGGTCTACTTTGGAAGCAAAAACCAATGTTTTTGTTTTGGATTGATGATTCTCCAGGACCATCGACTATGAGCTTAACCCTGTTTTATCTGGTATAATATTTGTGTTAGATGAGTTTATACACCCCCTTATCTCGTTTCGACCCTATATTCTAAAAGATGATGCAAAACATTATTTGGTACTTCAGCTTGTTGACTGTGTCTGCTGTTTGGTGTACAGCCCTGTTGGGGGATTGTGACTGAAAATCCAACATAGGAGAACTGGAGCTTGAATCTAGCAGATTGTGGGCTATCAGGGAGAGGGAGGTGGTCAAATGGATCTCACTTCTTTGGGTGACTAGAGAATGGAATTGGGGGTGGACACTACATATGGTGTACTTTGGTTTTTAACAAAAACTTCTGATTCTGTCCTACATAGGAGGCTCATAAACTGAGCAGGCTTGGGATGGGCCTGAAGGTGGTGGGATAGAAGACTGTGTGAAAGTAAAATATTTGCTCTGAAGAGAGGAAGACTTGAGCAGAGTGACTCAGGGATTGGTCCTGGGGCTGGTCCTCTTAAGTATCTTTGAATGATACTATAGAGGGATTAGTAGGATGCTGATGTAGTGGATGTGCCTGAGGGAGTAGAAGGCATAAATGTTCTAAGAGAGCTTGAAGCGTGGTCAATTGCTTGGCAGCTGCTCCAGTACCCAAAAATGCAGAGTTATGCTGTTGCACAGATCTTTTAGTGAGACCTCACCTGGAATGTTGTCTGGTTCTGGAGGCCATATCTCCAGAAAGCTATAGACAGAATGGAGGCAGTCCAGAGAAGCGCTACCAAAATGGTGAGGAGTCTGCATGACAAGAGACAGAGATTTTAACTTGCATACTTTGAGAAAAGAGGAGGGACAGGGGTGATATGCTTGTAACCTTTAAATATAGGAAAAGTATTAACCATGCACAAGAAGCAATCTTGTTTCAAGGGAAAGGAAAATCAAGGACAAAGGGGCATGATATGATGATCTGAAGGGGTAGGCTGAGGAGTAATGCTGTGGGAAATTTTTATTTTTCATGGAACGGGTGGTGGATGTGCGCTAAAATGGTAACAGAGTTTGAGGGCATAGAATACAGTGGATCCATAATTATCAAAAGTGAGGCAATCACAAATTTATCTCGAGCATATTCATTGTGGATACCCTGAAAACCTGACTTGCTAGGTGTGTCCCAAGGTCTGGGTTGAGAATCCCTGGTCTAAGGAACCTAGACAGTACAGGACAAGTGGACTTACAAACTCCAAGGGAGAAGGAGCCCAGCAAGGTCAGCATTTCAAGGTGCCTAGAAGGGATATTGAGACGGAAGCTCCCAAAGCTTGGGTGGAGGGGGAGCTTAAAGGGGTGAAATGAAGGTATAAGGGTCTGCTCCTTACTTCCTCCAGATTTTTGCCAGGGACAGTTGGGCATTAGACATTATCCAGCAGGGCTATGCCCTCAAACTGGCTGCTTCCATACCAAAGGCATGAATAGTATCACCTTGCAGGGCCCCAATAAAGAGAGAAGCCATTTGAGCAACTGTTGACCAATTACTCGCCTTAAAAGTGAAAGTCCCAGTTCCTAAATCAGAATTTGGAGAAGGATGCTATTCCATTTACTGTGTAGTATTAAAGAAGGAGGGGACATTTTGCTCAGTATTAAACTTGAAAAGGGTCAAAAGACACCTCAGAGTACCACATTTCAGGATGGAGATGCTGAAATCTGTAATGGGTGCAGTCCAAAAAGGAGAGTTCCTTACCTCCTTAGATTTAGCAGAGGAATATCCCTATTAGGAAGGTACACTAGAAGTTCCTAAGGTTTGCAGGGTGAGGGAGAAATTATCAATTAAAGGTCATGCCCTTTGGTCTAGTCATAGTACTCGTACCTTCACCAAGGTGATAATAGTGGTGGAGGTGGCATTAAGAAAAGAAGGCATTCTGGTTTACCCATATTTAGATGGCTGGCTAATCAGGACCAAGTCAAAGCAGGAGCTCAAACAGTGCACCCGAAGAGTGAAACAACTCTTGGAGTGGTTGGGCTGGATCATGAATGAAACCAAAAGCCTGATGCAGCCTTCCTAGTTCCTAGTCTATCTGGGAGTGCGTTTCAACACAGGGGTAGGGAAGCTCCAGTCTCAAGTGGGAGAGTTAATGGTGAGCAGGAGACCTGTAGTGTAGGATTAACTGCAGGTGCAAGGATCAATGACAGCTGCAATAGATCTGGGGCCTCAGGCAAGGACCCACATGCCCCTGCTACAACGTGCTTTATTGGCATGGTGGTCCCACAGAGACAAGGTTACGAGAAGAGACTCCCTGCTTTCAGGAGAGGCCAGAGTCAGCCTTTGGTGGTGACTGATCGACACCAGTCTGGTCAGAGGAGTTAAGTCTGGATCAGCCAAGATGGATTACATTACTGACTGATGTCAGCCTGATAGGTGGGGGAGCCCACTGTGAAGGACAGATGGCCCAGGGCAGGTGGACAAAGGTAGAAGCCACCTAGTCTAAAAATTGGCTGGAGTTAAGAGCAAGCAGGTGGCATAGTACACCTCTCGCTCCGTGAGAGTACATTCAGATAGTGCTATGGTGGTAGTGTATGTCAACAGGTAAGAGGACACCCAAAGCTCACAATTGGAGGAGACAAGAATCCTGATGAGCTGGGCAGACGTTCACCTCAATGGTTAGACAGCGAGACCCATAGCTGGCATGGACAGCCTGCAGGCGGATATCAAACGGTACTCTGTGCTTCCTGAGAGAGGGATTTTATTTTTGGTTTCCAGAATAAATTTAGACTTACACTGGAAAATCAAATTCTAATCCTTTTCAAGTTTGGTTTAAATCTTCAGGATATATTGGCATGAAAACCAGGAGCTTTCCACCGTAACATAACGCTTGCCATGCCTACAATTCAGTGCCATGGCCTTTCAAGAATGCTACTGCTCTTGTCATTCTCAAGAAAACTCCCTCACTTTACACCAGGGGTGTCAAACTCTAGTCGTCAAGACCACAAATTTAGTAGGGTTTTCAGGATATCCCTAATGAATATTCATGACACACATTTGCATGTACACTGCCTCAATTGTATGTAAAGAGAAGGGGTTCCCAGCATTTCAGACCAAACACAGACAGTCAAATCTACAACTCAGACAATTACTTGACGGATGACAGTTATAATTTATTACCACTTAAAACATTATAATCTAACCATTAGCGCCGCACCATGATAACACTCAAAGACTGTCTCAAAACCGATAGACAGCGATATCATACCACAACCATTGCAAATGTACCATCCTCCCTCAACGTTCCATTACAGACACGTAGTTACTTCACCGCAAATGTATGTTTAACACCTCATATTATCTCGTTCTTTAAAGGTCATAGTTTATATTGTATTGTTGTTCAAAAAGTTATACGATGTTATTTATGTTAACTGTTCTAAGCTGTAACATGTTGTTTTACCTGTAAACCGGAGTGAAGGCAGCAAGCTATACTTCGGTATATAAAAGACTTTAAATAAATGAATCAATCCTAAAAAACCTGACTGAGTTGCAACCCAAGAGAAATGGAATTTGAAATTGCTATATACCAATCCAAGTAAATATTAACTTTTCTAACGTGAAAATCTTATAAAGACAATGTATTGTATTAAAAGCTCTTTAAGAGGAGATTTCTCACTACAGTATTGCATAGTTATTTCCTCTTTTTTTAAATTGCTCTTGAAAATAAGCAAATAGAGAACAGTGGTACACTCTCTTGTTTACTAAACTGTGGAGAGGCTTTTAAAATCTTTTAAAGTCTTTTAAAATCTCCGTGTTGAGAACTGAATGTAGTCAGCATTAAGTATCCAAAATCACAAAGCTGTTTCCATTCACATTCTACATTGTCCCATCTTCCATACAGAACCCTACATCTCAATGTTTTCATATCTTGTAATTGTTTGTATTCATTTCATCTTCCACTATTCCTAGGACAAGGCACAAGGTGGATTGCAGAAAAAAAATGTTGTAGACTGTGCATAATTTGAAGAAAAAATACAATAGTATATATCAAGAAATTGAAATGGGAAGCAACTGAGATTGTGTGAGAATGTTGTAGATACTTTTAAAATAGAGTAGGTATAGTCAAGGTACATAGAGCAATGCAGTTCTGTAGGAGGGAGCCTCCTACCTACTAACAGGTCGATACTGTAATGTGCGGTTGAAGATTTCCCGTCTGAAACATAGAAATGACGGCAGAAGAAGACCAAATGGCCCATCCAGTCTGCCCAGCAAGCTTCACACATTTTTTCTCTCATACTTATCTGTTTCTCTTAGCTCTTGGTTCTATTTCCCTTCCACCCCCAGTTTTAATGTAGAGAGCAGTGATGGAGCTGCATCCAAGTGAAATATCTAGCTTGATTAGTTCGGGGTAGTAGCCGCAATAAGCAAGCTACACCCATGCTGTAACGTGTAACGGCGAAAGCGGCCTCCGGCTCCCTCTGCCTGGATGAATGCACGGCCCCCGCCGGCAGTGAATGAATGCCCATGCGATTTCGGCGCTCAAGGCCCCGTCCGGTCTCCGGTGCAGCCCCAGTCCTGTCCCCTCCTCCCGAAGCAAAAAAAAACAAACCCCGAAAAAGTAGCAAGGCTCGGGCCTGCTACGGTAGTCCCTTCTCCTCTCTTCCCGATTTCGGTGCTCAAGGCGGCCGGGTGGGCGTGCATTCATCCAGGCAGAGGGAGCCGTGGCCGTGAAGCGTTAGGCCCGCGAACCCAGGATACTGTATAGGCGCTCTATACAGTAAAATGGGTTGCGCGGGCCTAACGCTTGCCTAAGGCTTCGCAGACACGGCATGCATTTGCATGCAATTTGAAGAGATTATCGAGCGGTAGGTGAAGAGAACTGTGCGTGCGGGGAACGAGGGTGCGCCTGACACTGCCGCACTGTTTCTACCGCGGCCTTAGAGTATCAATCTGTAAGGTGGGCAAGTGAGGTGGCTAGTATCTGCTGCACTGTAGACCAGAGCTTTTTCATTTAAAGTTTGGAGTGGTCTTTAATTCTGAGAATGAGCCATTCTCTCTTCTGTTGTAACAATATTAAATAAACCTGAGGTTTTCGATATGTTTTTTCTAGCCTGGCAGCTTTCAAGTGCTCACCTCTGGGCTTCCAGCTCAGTTAGTTCCTGCCCTCCCAGGGTCTGGATGCCAGTAACTTCCATGTGCAGCATCTAGAGTGTTTTTTTCCAGCTTTTGGCCTCAGTTCGATTGTTGAACAGACAGCAATTCCCTGGAGAGCCTGGTCCGTGTGCGTTCTAGTTTTATTTCTGGGTTAGGTATCTGACCTTTTTTATAATCAAGCTGCACTGCAAGATCTTAAGAGTTGCATGTTTGTCCTTTTTTTTTTTTTTATTTATATTGTTTGCAGGATTTAGGTTTTCTCATCGAGTGATGGTTGATGTCCAGAAGTGGGTGGATCTTCGGAGTCTGTGCCATAGTCCTTTTATTAAGCTTTGGAATATCTTGTACTGTTTGTATGCTTTTTTGTCTTTTGTATCCAACAAGAAAAAGTAAGCTAGATTTAAAAATTCAATAGAGAGTATTAAAAATGTCGGTGAACAGAACCAATGAGAGCGTCAGTTTTGAGCTAGAAGCAGAGTAGATGGAAGAAGCATGCAAGAGAGAGAGAACAGGTCTGCTACCTTGTTTGCTCAGCAGGGCTAACCTGAAAATATTCTAATTTGTTTTTTCTTTAGTCTCCCCAAGTAGAGGGTCTAACACGAGGGGGGCTGGGCCAGAGAAAGGGATGTGATGGCAGCGGTACACAAGCCTGTGTTACCGAACGGACTGCCGGAAGGAAGTCCCCCACTCGGCAGAGCGCCTCTGGAGCAGTCCAAGGGCAACGAGGAAGAGCAAAAAACTAATAATAATGTAAGTAACAATTAACGTGCTTGCTTTGAAAATCGACAAGACCACGGCCTTCTTTTCTCTTTGGGGAAAGGAGGCGAACAAGCTTGCAGTTCTTTCAATGAAAATTTTAGTATGATCCGTATTAGTTCTCTGTGATCCGTGCTGGCGAATATACTTCTGGAAGATGCGGCATATAAGAGTTTTAAATAAATTAATAAATACTCCGTTGCTTATGTATTGTACAAATAAAAGGTTCCGGTTTCTCATACTTCCATTCCGCTGTGATTGGTTGAATTTATTTTTTTGTTGACTAATTTTTTCAGTCTGTCTACTGGAAACTGGATTATTTCCAACAGCTCACTTCATGTAGGATATTGAAAAGCTGGTAGAAATCCTTTGTGGGGAGGGTCCCCCTTTACTGATAGTAACAAAATAGCTGCTGTTTATTTGTATGTCGTTTTGGTTTAGCCTTTTCAGGCAGGTGTTATGTTTTCTGTAAGTAGAATCCTTCAGAATTCCTCTTTCTCTATTAAAGAACAAATGATTACTTTTCCTCAGCCAGCCCTCTGGGGATAGGGAAAAGCCTACAGTACCTGAATGTAATCTGCTTTGAAGTGCCAAAAAGTGGAATACAATTTACAAAAAAATACTGATAAACACTGATGGTGCATTTAACTTTTGGACAGAAACATAGGAATCTAGGCTACTGGTCTCATCACTGGCCCTGATGGTATTTGTTCAAGAAGCATATAGGTAGTGAGTGGAGGGATTTAAATGACCCCAGCTGAGGATTGTCGCTGTTACTATAAAACCATGGGGCCGATGCAGTAAAAGCACGTAGAAAACGGGTGCTCGCATTGAGCGCCCGTTTTTCCTAACATGCAGCCATTCACCTCTCCTGGGCATCCAATGTGATGTTAGTAAGGTGCTGTGCTATAAAGAACGTACTGGGGCAAATTGTGCGTCCCTAGCATGTCATTGGCATTAGGTGCCCAGGAGACGTGGTTTTGCGGGTTAGGAAAATGGGCAATGAATTTATGAGCATCCATTTTCCTAACCCGCACACAGCCACGGGTTAAGTAAACAGACGCTGGTAAATTGCGCGTACATTTTCCCAACCTAACCGCTGTCAAGACTTCTTTTTTCCCATGATGCTGCTTTCTGTAGTATTGCTACGATATTAAGTTGGAGGAACTATAGAGAATCAGTATTTTTTGTTTTGTTGAGGCTTGGGGCGCCAGCTCCAGGGCTGGCACTAACTTTTGCAGGTTAAAATGTGAGCGTTGGGGGTACTAGCTTTTACATGTGATGAACGCTATTAGCTACGTGCTAGTTTGGATGGGCTTTTTGGACGCGCTAATCCTTTTATTGCATTGGGAGTTATTCTAGCACGTCCAAAACGAGTGTCCAACTGCGTTTCAAGCTGTGCGCTAGGCTGAGTGCACTATGTTGCATCGGCCTGCATGAGCGGGGTGGAACAGACTAATAAAGGACCGTTCTTTACCCTTTCAAATAATACTAAAACAAGGGGACACTCCGTGAAACTAACCAGCAGATTTAAAATAAATATTAGAAAATACTTTTTCACTCCATACAGAGTCAAGCTGTGGAATCTATTGCCAGCGAAGGTAGTTAAGCTGATAAGTATATTGAGGTTTAAAAGAGGTTTGGCTGAGTTCATAATACGTTATTAGCCAGGAAGACTAGACAAAGCCATTGCTATCCCTGGAAGTGAGTAACAGGAATTAGATGTACTTTTTGGCATCTGCTGGGTACTTGTGACTCAGATGGGCCACTGTTGGAGACAAGATGCTTGGGATCAGTTGAACCATGGTCTAATCCAGCATGGCAGGTCTTATGTTCTTAGTAACATAGTAATGTTGGCAGAAAAAGACCAAATAGTTCATCTAGTCTGCCCAGCAAGTTTATGGTAGTAATTCTTACATGCTGCCTGGCCTCAATAAGTGGAGACAGAAAAAATAAGAAGTAAAATTCTGGGGAGTTGAGAATGAAAGCTCGCCGTGCTGGATCGCTACCCCCTCCCCTTACCTGTTCCTCTTTTTACAGATGAAGGTATAACATGGTATCTCTTGATGCACAGTAATCCATTTTATCCTTGGTCTTATTCTCTGACCCCAGTAGAAAGGTGACTGATTGCTAGACTTCTGTTTTCAATGATTAGAACACATTGGGGCATTGGTAGAAATGTATCTAGGGTCTGTTTTGGATGTGGTTTTTCTGCTCTTGTGGAGCACAGCACTTGGGTTTTGCTATGCCAGTCACTAACATTATCCTTATGTGATTGTTTTCTGTCTGGGGGGGCAGTAGGAGGGGTTTTGATAATTTTGATTCCTCCTATTGTTATAACACCACTTTTTTGGTGAATAGGCTATTTGGGGTATAAAGACCTATGGAGAATCCCAGTGCTTCAGTGGGTTAGAGGGTGATGAGCAAGGTTGGTGAGAGGAAGAGTGAGGAGCTGAAACAGTCCTGGGTTTCAAGAGAGAGAGCTGGTGAGCTAGAGATTTCCAAAAGATCTTGAGGCAAGGTTTTGAGGAAAAGATTTTTTTAAGACTCTTTTGGATTTTGATTGACTGGGGTCTCTGGGGAAGGGCATACCTCCAGTATTCCAAAGGGCCGGGTCAAAGATCTTTTGACCCATTAAACCAGTTAACAGATTTCATTGAAGAGAAGGATGTAGACTTTTGAGCCACTAACTCAACAGACTTGAACTTTTGATAGTTGAATTACAGTTGAAGAGTTTGACTTTTTTGAACCCTTTTTGGATATTTTGCTTGAATACTTTTTTCTAGGCCAGTTCATGCCTGAACTAGAACTACACTCTAGTTATCCAACTCTCACTGGTGAGGAGGTGCAAGAGCAAGAAGGGAAGTGAACAGAAGAAGGATGGACAGAGAAACCATTTGCGTTTTATTTTTCATTGGATGTATGCTGATTCTTATTTTTGTCATCTTGACTTAATCTTTACTGTAACTTAAAGAAGAGGATCCCTCTTTTATTTGAATACCAACTATGAACTGCTGTGTTTTCTTTGAGTGTTCCCCGTGTGGGACTTAATAGGGATGAATGGACCCTTTTGTGATTCTTGGTTTCTCTCTGTTTTGCTAATTTTGGTTTCCCTGCTGTTATTTTTCACTATCTGGTACCTTCTGGAAACATTTAATTTAATGTGTGAAGTGATTACTGAGATTGTGATCTACAGTGCCAGGGGCCCCAGAAGGGAAATCTTTCTTCCCGTCTGGACTTGAATCCAGACCTGTGGCACCCCTAGTCTAGGATAAAGCACTGAAACAGGGACTCACTACATAAAAAACGTGGCTCCCCAGTGCCAGGCATAGATGATGGTGCTCTCAATGCTTTCCTGAAACCAAGTATTCATGGGGAGAGGGAACAGAGAAAATATTTGCTGTAACATCCCCAAAGCTCAGATATTTTATTTGTTTAATACATTTATATTTTGCTAATCTACAATTCTCAATGGTTTATATAAGCACATCCACAGTTTATTTATTTATTTAAACATTTTTATATACCGGCATTCGTCATGGACATCATGTCGGTTCACAGTAAACGGGTTAAGTTTGGAAATTACATTTTAACAGGGAAGTCAAAACTGGGAGAGGGGGTAACGATAGGCAGCTAAGAAAAGATAGGGTAACCAACAAACAAGGTACCTCGCGGAGAGGAGATGAAGTAAAAAACATAGTTCCTCAATATGAGAAATTAGGGAGTAGACGTATTGTGGTCTACAATGGCACGGATTGGTGACTTTTTAATCTGGGTAAGCTTGGTTGAACAACCATGTTTTCAATTTCTTTTTGAAGTTGTTCATACAAGGCTCGAGGTGTATGTCAGGCGGTAGTGTATTCCAGTGAGTGGGGCCTGCAATCGTGAGAGCACGGTCACGTGTGGAAGAGAGATGGGGTGTTTTTAAGGAAGGCACAAGTAGGGTTTTGATTTAGGAAAAAACAACAAAGCAAAACAATATCAGCAATATAAAACAAATAAATAAAATAGAAAAATTCATAGAAGCACAAAATTAGCAACAGAATACCAATACAGAGTTCACAATAAGAAGATGCTATCTAGTATATGTCATAGAGAACAAGTGTGTTTTCAGCAATTTCCTAAAACAAAGTAAATCTGATTATACCCTAATCTCATCAGGCAATTATTCCATAGATTAGGGGTGGAAACATTTTATTTTGGAACATAGCAAATTTAATGGACTTATGAGTTGGTTTCTCCAAGAGATTTTGCAAAGCAGAGCACAATGCCCTTACAAGGAAATACTTCTAAAAAAAAAAAAATAGAAACAATACATTGTGGAGCAAGTTTATGAAGGGCTTTGAAGACTAGGCATAATGAATGTGACTAGCCGCAGGAAGCCAATGTAAAGTATCCAAAACTGGAAAAATATGCTCACAAATTGGGGTACCTATCACTAGGCGCATTACTGAATTTTGGATTAATTGTATATATATAATCAAAGACGTAAGTAACGCTAGGTAGAGAGAATTACAGTAGTCCAAAAATGAGAGAACCAAAGCTTGTGCAACAGTAAGAAAACCAGAAGAGCAAATAAATGGCTTCACAGAATGAAGCATATGCATTTTGAAAAAGGAAGTTTTGATTTAGGAAAATATGTTGCCGAAGTGTGAGAGCGGAATCCAAAGTTATATCTAGGTTCCAAGCATGTGAGGAAATTGGGTTAGTCTGACTCTTAAAGCTGAAAGATGGAGGAAAGCCAGCCACCTCGGACCTGGCAAGATTTCAAGTGTTTTGATGTTCAGGGCTAACCTGTTTAAAGAGAACCAAATATTGATTTCAGTCATACAGTCTGAGAGCTTAACAAAGGCATCTGCAGGGATAGATGTTATAGGGAAGAAGAACTGTATGTTGTCAGCATGCATACTGAATGATACACCAAGCTTTCTGAGGACAATGCAGAGAGGCAATAGATAAATGTTGAAAAACATAGAGGACAAAGATGAGCCTTGAGGTACACCAGTGAACAGATTATGTGAATCAGACATAGCATCACCTATCAAGACCGGAAAGAGCGAGAAGAAAAATACGATGAAAACTAAGAGTACAGACTAAGTAAAACCCAAAGAAGCTAAATATCCCAACAGGATAGAGTGATCCTCCATGTCAAATGCAGTGGACACATCCAAGAGCCCCAGCAGAAAATTAACATTAGAGTCAAATTCTCAGTGTTATGATGGGCCCAGAACTCAAACTGTCATGTGTCTAAGAGGTTGTGCTGCTCAACATAATCTTGAAACTGGTTTAGGACTATATTTTCCATAATCTTAGCCAAATGTGGTAATTTGGAAATAGGGCGATAATTGGACAACTCAACTGGATTTAAAGATGGTTTCTTCAAAATAGGGCAGATCACAGCTGATTTTAAAGCAAGAGGAACATTATTTATTTATTTATTTGCTTACCATCAATCTTGGCAGTTTACAGTTCATTGAATAACATAAAATGACAGCATACTCCATTCTAAATTACAATAAACTTATAACCTAATATACATAGCTTTAAATAAACAAATAACTTCAGTTTAAAAATGCTCAATCACTGTTGTTTTTTGGATATGTGATGTTAAATAGAAAGGAAGAGCAGCCGTGCAGGGCAAAGCTCTGTGATCTTTGTGAAGCTCTGTTGAGGCCGCCCTATAGTGGACGTCCCAGACAGCAAGGCTAATTCAGCCTGCTTATCGATGGGGAAAAAAATCTAATTTTTTAAAGATCTTGCTGTTGGATTCCAATCTTAACTCACTCGGCAAGTGTTCCAAAGTTTAGGGCTGGCTATTGAGATTGCTTTGTCCCTGACCTCACTTAAATGTGCGCCACGAATACCTGTAAGACCTTTGTTTGCGGATCTAAGAGTTCTATTGGGAATATAAAGATGCAAAGAGGCATTTAACCAAGTGACATTATTATTGTTTAATGAGTTATGAATGATTGATAATATTTTATATTGTGCTCTGTATTTGATGGGTAACCAATGTAGTGATTGTAGTATTGGAGAGAGATGTTCAAATTTTCTAGTACCCATTAGTAGTTTTGCAGTGGCATTTGTAATATCTGTAATGAGTGAATTGTTTGAGGTAAGCTCAGTAGTAGCTAAAAAAGGACTAATCATAGAGGGGCAGATTTTCAAAGGCTACACGCGTAACATACGTTCGTAACCAGAGAAAATCTGCCCCTGCGCGCGCCGAGCCTATTTTGCATAGGCTCGGCGGTGCGCGCAAGCCCCCGGACGCGCGTATATCCCAGGGCTTGCAAAAAGGGGCGGCTCGGGGGCGTGGCAACAGTCCGGGGGCGGGATCGAGTGCTCCGCACAGTGGCCTGTGCCGGGGCATGGCGCGCCGGCAACTGGCCGGCGCGCGCAAGTTACGCCTGCCTCAGGCAGGTGTAACTTTTGCTGCAAACGTAGGGAGGGGGATTTAGTTAGGGATAGGGGGTGGGTTAGATAGGGGGAGGGAGGGGGAAGGTGGGGGGGCAGAAAAAAAGTTCCCTCCAAGGCTGCTCCGATTTCAGAGAGGCCTTGGAGGGAACAGGGAAAGCCATTGGGGCTCCCCTCGGGCTCGGCGCGCGCAAGGTGCACATGTGTGCACTCCCTTGCGCGCATCGACCCCAGATTTTATAACATGCGCGCAGCAGCCCGTGCATGTTATAAACTCGGGCATAGATTTGTTCGCGCCGGGTTGCACGAACAAATCTACACCCACGCATAAGATTAAAAATCTGGCCCAGTATGCACAACTTTACTTAGTGCTGTCGAATAAGAAACAAAGATACATTTAAAAATTCTTCATTTTGTTAAAATTAGATTTTTTTTTCCGCATCGATAAGCAGGCTGAATTAGCCTTGCTGTCTGGGATGTCCACTATAGGGCGGCCTCAACGGAGCTTCACAAAGATCACAGCGCTTTGCCCTGCACGGCTGCTCTTCCTTTCTTGTGCGGCACTATCTTCCTCTATATTTTTTTCTGCAATGCAAGGCATACGCGGAGCTTCACAAAGGTTTCTGTCTCTGTTTTTTCATTTGTTTGACCTTTTTTTTTCCCTCAAAACAGCACTTTTAAGTGCTACCATGCCCCCTTGTCCACCAGGATTCAAATTTTGCCAGTGCGGCAAGATTATGTTGGCTATAGACAGTCGCAACTACTGTTACCTCTAACTGAGCCCGGATTATGATCATGCTAACTGCAGGCACTGCGGCCATATGTCCCCCTGGGCCCAGAGGCAGAGAGCCCAGAAGATCGCTAGAGGAGGGCTCGGATTCATATGCCCCATCGTCTGAATAACTCTCCTCCCATTTTTCTCCGGGGCCTTGCTCTGACAAGCCAGCCAAGGCTAAGAGAGCTTCTTCCTTGCAGTCCCTGGGGATGTTGAGCAAAGCAGGCCATGCATTAGAGGTGCCTGAGAGCCCTCACATTGCTGAGAAATGTTGGGAGATGCGCTGCACAGACGCAAAAGTGCTTTGGGGCCTCGAAGCAGGCGCACTCTTCGACTGATAGATCCAAATTGGCGCCATCGCCGCAAACACTGGTATATGCATCGAAACCTAATCCCTCCAACACTTGAAGCAAGGATGCATCGAGCAGGGGTGACGCATCGACGCCTCGGTGCCATTCTACTCACCCAAGAAAAGAAGCCTTAACACAGTTGATGCAGGGGAAGAGATTGACGCACCCAATGCCGCGGGATGCGCAGCCTCCGAAGCACCTGGCACCCCAGGCTGATAAGCCTCACCAGCACAAGAAACAGCTTGCAGAGGAATGGGGGGGGGCAGGTAGTCTTCTCACCGGAGGAGCTTCTAGAATTGAGGTTTTCTGATGTTGAGCCCCTCTCTGAGCACCTGTCTTCCAACTCATCGGAGTGGGTGTTCTCGGACCTTTCCTCTGTCTCCAAGCGCAAGAGGATTTCTCCGGAGTTGCAGGAGTCCCTGCGGAAATGGCACAAGCTTTTCTGTGGAGAGGAGCATGCGATGCGCTCCGTCCATGGGCTACATTCGGGCATCCTCCAGGTGGCGGTCTCCACCAAGGGCAGGAGGCGACAGATGGGGTCAGCCATGGCTACCCTGGCTTTGCAAGCAATGTCTTAGATCTCCCAGATCCTTTTGCAGTTCTTTCACACCTTGGAGAATACAGAGGCATGTCCATCTAGTTCTCCTCAGGACTGCCTCCCACGACCACATAGGGCACCATCACAATCTCCCAGGGAGTGTTCTCCAGCGAGTATCCACCTACTTCACTGTAACCGGACACTGCACCTGAGGACTTCCTTCCTTCCTTCCTCTCTGGGGTTCTCTCCAGGAATCCCATGAGACCCACCTGAGGGGCAGCCGGAACCATCCTTTCCCCCGTAAGACCTTTCTTATTCAAAATTCATGGAGAAGATTGTGGCTCAACTGGGTATTGAAACCAAAAAGGTTCCAGATCCCCGCACAGAGGTTTTGGGAATTCTCAAAATATTTGAAGTTCCAGCGGAGCCCACTGTCTCGCCATCCCATACTGTTCTAGACACCGTGATTGCAAAGACTTGGGATTCCCCATTCTTGGCCCAACCCACTTCTATGAAGACTGACCTAAAATTCAGGATGTGGCAGTCGCCATATTACAGTATGGTGCAGCTCCTCCATGCCTCTGTGGTTGTAGTGTCTGCAATGAAATGCTCCAAGAAAAATCGCCTCCATTCCAATATCCCACCGGGCAGGGATTGTAGATATCTGGATGAGTTTGGGCAGAGGGCATCCCAGGCAGGCATGCTGAATGCAAAGATACAGCAGCTCTGTGATCTTTGTGAAATTCCATCGAGGCTGCCCTCTAGTGGACGTCCTAGACAGCATGGCTAATTCATCTGCTATCTACGGAAAACACAGTTTACGGTACGCAAACTTGCTTTTACCTCAAGTCAAGTATTAGAGGAGAAACTATCCCAGCAGTTTTACAGATTAGTGTTAGTGACTGATTAGATTTACGTAATGATACATCTATCAAAGAGGTGGATCTTTTGGGTTGGGTTTTTTTTTAAAGAAAAAATAATGCAACATTACAAGACTCATAAGTCCCGGTAAGATAATTTGAGGTAGGGGCACTAGAGAGTGAATGCACAATTCTGATTAGCTCACAAGGTTGTAAGGCAGCTTCACTAATCTGGATTGAGAACCAGTCTCTCTTTGATAGATCTATAGCAACTCTGTAAGTGGAAAAAGTCTCGTGGTATGTTGAATGAGAGTCAGCACATTGCCTCTTTTGCCACTGGTATTCAGCTTTCTAAACATTACTCTTTTTTTACTCTCAACTTGGCAGTGAACCAGAGGGCATGGTGCCTCCGCTTAAAACAATATGTTTTGACTGGTGCAAAGGAATGCAAAGCATCATGCAAGGAGTTCTTCTATCTATCCAGCAAGGAATTTTACATTAGAATAAACTGGATCTGAAAGGCAAGGGATCCATTGGTTACTGAGATGGTCAGGATCAATTGGTGGATGCCATGAAACCAAAATAGGAGTGGGCTTTTTATGAAAAGGCAGATAAGGCTGTTTGATCAGGCAATTAAATAATGATCCGACCATGGCACAGCAGAGCAATCGTATATAAATGTAGTTTTGTATAAAAATAAGGTTTAAGGTTTGTCCATGCTTATGAGTTGGCCTCTGTACAAGTTGATACCAACCTAAGGCTTGCATCAATACTAGGAAGTCCTTGGTAGACTGAGGAAGGGCATTGACATGGTGGTTAAAATCACCTAAAATGATTGCGCTTTTAGGTCAACTTTGTTGTCCAATAAGCAGACAGTAAACATGGATAGTTAGCAGCCACCAAACTTGGAGGGCAGTACACTAAGAGGAGGCCCCAGTTCAAAGCAGACACAATGAAGAGTGTTTCAATAGGGATAAAATCTTGTATGGGTACCAAAGCCAACTGAAGGGAAGTTTTAGCCACAATCAGAAGGCCGCCACCTTTTTTGACCGTGCGGGATATTGAGAGAATCTCAATGTGGGATCTGAAACTGATTAAGTAAAACTGAATCGGACTGAAGGAACCAATACTCAGTGATATATAAGACTTTAGGCGATTTGTCTTAAGGAGATCCACCAATATTGAGATTTTCTTTCAAGTTGTCTGAGCATTGATTAAAAGCAGTGAGAGTCCATGCAGAAGAGTACTGAGACAAAGATTAACTCTGACAATTAACGTTAATTTTATTACAGGCCTCATACAAAATTTTAGTAAAGTTACCCCACATGGACTGTAAGGGACCATAGCAGCCTCCTTCTAAAATAACTGTGATTGGTTTAGTCACAGGAGGAACTCCTACCAACATTACTAGACTAAATAAATAGAAGCAAAAATGGAGTTGCAGAAGCAGAAAAGTGGAAAACAAAAACATTTTTAAAACCAAATTTACCCTGTATAATAGCATGGAGACAAGCCATGATGCAACACAGCATTTAAGGCATACTCTGGTGCACAAAGGACATGCTCCTTAGTTGTGCTCCTTCGTGTGTCTGACTGAGGCGCGTGGCCTGCTGGCGTCGCCGCGGGCAGTTAATAGGGGGAACTCTGTTCACAGTAAATGAACCTTTTGTCATTCTTGTGCTTGTTTTATTTATTATTCTCATACTTTTTGTCCTGATGGGTGTGATAGCATAGGACAGGCTGATGGATATGAGGTATTTTGAGTATACATGCAGGCATATGTAAAAATATTTTGTATACTGGTGCACTATGGCTTTTTTATGGCTCGATTTCTCTTTTGTGCTATATCAGATCAAGAATTTAGGAATAAAGAGGGTAATTTTCAAACAATTCACATAGAAGGCTGGTACCTCCCCCTTTTTTTTTTTTAATATCCACAGAATTTTTGGCCAGAATTTTCAAAGCAGATTTATGTGCTATAAGAATGTGTACCCACGTGGTGTACATTCAGAAAGTTAGTCTAGGTGTAACTTTGTATTTGTGGATTTATATGCATACTTTGGAAAAGCATAAGAATGAATGTAAATCCCACCCCATTTTCACCCTGCCCTCCCTGAGTGCCTGTTTAGTGTGCATGTGACAGTGAATACAAAAATCCTACTCTATGCATACTTTTGCGTGCATTCCTGTTGGGACTATTTTCAAAGAGTCTCTGACTTGCATAAAACTGGGTGTTATGTGTATAAATGCCTTTCAAAGATTACCCCCCAAATTCTTAAGGCAACTTAAGTATGAGCTGCCGGAAAGCTTCTAGAATATATAAAGGTTTGAGTTGAGCATATACACACAGTTATTCCATGTAAGAGCTGCTTGGTAGCAGCCAAAGCTGATACTTATTTGCCAGGTGACTGACTCAGAGAGCATACCTGCAATTTTCCCTTAAAAGCCCTGATAATTTATCAATTAAAGAATATTATCTACTCATTTCTCAGCAGGTTAAACAATAGTTAAGCAATGTCAAATCTGTTGCATGTTGAAAGCAGGATATTGAAGGATTAATATTTTTAAAGTTTGAAGTCTATAGTATATTGCTTGTGATTTGTTTAGCTGTTTATGGTTTAAATGTTGCTTTTATGATTTCTGGAGCTTTGTAGGAAGGGCAAGTAATTAACTGACGTAGTAGTAATTTAATACTATCATGGCTTTGGAAAGCTTCTTTAATGGAGTTGGCCCCTTTCAAAGCAAATTAAATTTTTCAATAAGTAAGGGAACAAATTTTACTATAGTAAGATTGAAGAACCATCAAGGTATGTCAATGCTGCGTTTGTGCCTGTTCTCGCCCTCGCTCCACCCTCTCTACCTTAGTGGCGACTCCCTTCGGGTCTGACGGACAGATGCTGCCGGGGCTTCTCCTCGCCGCTTCTCCCTGGAATCCCCGGGCTGGCCTGATGCTGCGGATCCGTCATGTTCCTGATGACTTAAGGGCGCGCACGCTCCAGAGTTTGTACCGGCAAGGGCGCGAACCTCAGGGACGTCCCCCCATAGTGACGTCATCCACTTTCAACTTAAAAGGTCTTTGCTTGCAACTATGAATCGAGTTAGCAAGGGGAATTCTTTCTCCGCTGCTCTGCCTCCACAAACTTACCTAAGAGTACCCGCTCCTCGGGGGCCCCGCTCTCTCTTCTTGATTTCAGATTGCTAAGAAGGGATCCGGTACTCGCTCCTCGAGGGCCTACGTCCCTGAATGCTCAGAAGACTCCTCACTACCTGGAAGCGATCGCAGGCATGAACACTGTGAGTTCTATTACAGATAGGAACCGGTACTCGCACCACGAGGGCCTATGTTCCTAATCTCCGAAGACTCCCTTCTGTCTAAGACGTTATCGCAGGTACGGAGATCGTGAGTCAATATTGCAGATAGGAACTGGTACTCGCTCCACGAGGGCCCATGTTCCTAAAACCCTCCAAAGACTCTCTTCTATCCCAGAAGCCATCTCATACACAGATATTGTGAGTTCTCATTCCAGACTGCTTATAGGAACCAGTACTCTCTTACGGCTCCTGTTCTTGAATATACTGAAGACTCTCTGTTGGAATAGAAGCCATGGAAGCAGAAATACGCAATAAGCAGCCAGATGTCCAAAATTAGAATTTATTGTGTAGAATCAAATTATGCAATAGGCCCGACTCCAGCCGAGTTTCGCCCTCTTTCAATAGGGCTGCATCAGGGGAGCATCCGAATACTCATTCAGTGTATGGCACCACTTACTCCCGGTAAAAATAGTCAAACTCACAGCAGTGCAAATCGCTGCAAACTCTTCAAAGAGCATTAAAACGCCGGCATCGGCATCGCTGCGGTCTCTTCAGAAAATCTTTTTTGAAGAGACTGCAGCGATTTGTCTCATTGAGATACTTGATACTGTACCAGCTGAAGGTATCGTTGCATACGGAGCCAGTTTTCTAAATAATCACGCCGATGCCGGCGTTTTAATGCTCTTTGAAGAGTTTGCAGCGATTTGCACTGCTGTGAGTTTGACTATTTTTACCGGGAGTAAGTGGTGCCATACACTGAATGAGTATTCGGATGCTCCCCTGATGCAGCCCTATTGAAAGAGGGCGAAACTCGGCTGGAGTCGGGCCTATTGCATAATTTGATTCTACACAATAAATTCTAATTTTGGACATCTGGCTGCTTATTGTGTATTTCTGCTTCCACGGAATAGAAGCCATTACAGATATCTACAATTGAGTGTATCATCTACCACTGATTATGTATCCAGCATACCCTGTCTACTCATTACCTATAGTCTCTCTCTACAGCTCAGCAACCCAGAGACTGCAATTCCATTATCTAAGGGACTTCAGCCCTGCCGGGCACATCAGCTCACTACTGCCACCTCTGGTGGTTCTACTTCCTGTCTAATAAAGAACTACCTGTGTTTGTCTCCATACTCCAGCCTAGCCGGTGGTCCCTCTCAGGATATCCTCCTGGGGGCGCTGTCATCTGCCATCGGCCCAGGGATTCACCAATTTACCTTAAGTGTTCATTCCTTACACTACTAGAGCGGTATTGTACAGACTGCCACTCTGTGGGAAGCCAACCCACCACAGATCATTAACTCCGCCTACGCAGTATTACAAATTGCTAGCTCCTCCCCTTAGGGGAGCAGCATTGAACAGTCAATACACTTTCTGTTAAACTAACTAATAGTTAAATAGCTGACAAGCACTTGGTTTCCCTCTCTCTTTTCATCATGCCCTGAACTATCATTTGGAAGCCACCTCAAAGTTCACGATTGATAGTCCAAGCCCAGCAGAAGAAAATAGGAAAAGTAGCAAGAGACTATACAATTTCTACAGCAACAACAGAAGAATGAACTTTGAATCTGTCTTCAAAATCAGTCGAATGTCTATACATTTGTCTGTTGATCTAACGTTATTGCAACCTACTTTAAACTTATTGTAATCCGCTTTTGAGTCCATTCCCAGTGAAAAGCAAAACAAATGCCAATAAATGTACTTCTTGGTTAATGAGTGCACACTGTACACTAATACCGTTTACCCGCTGTTGAGGTTAATTTGTGCACATATGCACTAAGATTTAGTGCATTGCCCATTAAATGTTGTTTTAGTGAGCACATTAAATTTTTATCGACATGCATGCTACGCTGCTAGAAGCTTTAGAACATAGACCTCTACAGAATGACATTTAGTAGCTACTGTAGCTGCCACAACAACTTGTACAATTGGAATCAAAATCCTGTGCAGAAAGGTGGAATATTGGATGTCAAGAATTGGTACATTTTCGGTGCTCTTTGTTTTTGTTTTTTCTACACATTTTAATGGTTCCTGTGCTCCACCATATAAAATCAGTGATTAAGGGGGAGAGTGACATACTCGCTCCAAGATCTTGAATGGCATTTCTTTAAAAAAAAATATGAATTATGTTGGTAGTTCAGAAAGAAAACACCCACGGCAAGGACAGTAAAGACAAAAACTTCTGGCAATTCATTTGTGTGTCTGGTAACATATGGAAAAATTCTTAATGTTTGACCAAGAAATTTCTTACTCTTTTTCTAGGAAAAGATAGCTTAAATATCCAGGTCCAATCAAATGCAGGCAATAGTGTTGCTAACATATAGCTTTTTCTCACAGTAAGCTCCCTGCCTCTGCTTGATGTCAGGGGTTGACTGCCAGTAAAGGGTGACCCCCAGAACAGGAGCAGCTGGCAGGTTGGAGTAGGAACTGGACAGGAAGAGAATTTTCACCTGTAGCAACCACCTCCCCCTCTGGTTGAGCCTTTGGATTCTGGAGCTAGCAGACTCTCTAAAAGGCACCCACAAGAGCAGGACAACTGCAGGGACAACACACAAAATAAGATGCCCACAAGAGACAAATGAGCAACTACAAACAAACCAGAAAAGGGAGAAGACTAACAAACACAAAACAGAAGGTCACAACTAAGGTCACAAACAAATAGGAACAAGGATGACAAGGCAAGAAACCTGTGAGGGAGTCGGTTGGACCATTAGATGACAGAGGAGATAAAGGGGCTCTTAGGGAAGATAAGGCCATTGCAGAAAGACTAAATGAATTCTTTGCCTCCATGTTTACTAATGAGGATTTTGGGGAGATAGCAGTTCCGGAAATGGTTTTCAGGGGTGATGAGTCAGACGAACTGAACGAAATCACTGTGAACCTGGAGGATGTAGTAGGCCAGATTGACAAACTAAAGAGTAGCAAATCACCTGGACCGGATGGTATGCATCCTAGGGTTCTGAAGGAACTCAAAAATGAAATTTCTGATCTATTAGTTAAAATTTGTAACCTGTCATTAAAATCATCCATTGTACCTGAAGACTGGAGGGTGGCCAATGTAACCCCAATATTTAAAAAAGGCTCTAGGGGTGATCCGGGTAACTATAGACCAATGAGCCTGACTTCAGTGCCGGGAAAAATAGTGGAAACTATTCTCAAGATCAAAATCGTAGAGCATATAGAAAGACATGATTTAATGGGACACAGTCAACATGGATTTACCCAAGGGAACTCTTGCCTAACAAATCTGCTTCATTTTTTTGAAGGGGTTAATAAACATGTGGATAAAGGTGAACCGGTAGATGTAGTGTATTTGGATTTTCAGAAGGCGTTTGACAAAGTCCCTCATGAGAGGCTTCTAGGAAAACTAAAAAGTCATGGGTAGGAGGCGATGTCCTTTCGTGGATTACAAACTGGTTAAAAGACAGGAAACAGAGAGTAGGATTAAATGGGCAATTTTCTCAGTGGAAAAGGGTAAACAGTGGAGTGCCTCAGGGATCTGTACTTGGACCGGTGCTTATATATATATATATATATATATATGATCTGGAAAGGAATACGACGAGTGAGGTTATCAAATTTGCGGATGATACAAAATTATTCAGAGTAGTTAAATCACAAGCAGACTGTGATACATTACAGGAGGATCTTGCAAGACTGGAAGATTGGGCATCCAAATGGCAGATGAAATTTAATGTGGACAAGTGCAAGGTGTTGCATATAGGGAAAAATAATCCTTGCTGTAGTTACACCATGTTAGGTTCCATATTAGGAGCTACCACCCAGGAAAAAGATCTAGGCATCATAGTGGATAATACTTTAAAATCGTCGGCTCAATGTGCTGCAGCAGTCAAAAAAGCAAACAGAATGTTAGGAATTATTAGGAAGGGAATGGTTAATAAAATGGAAAATGTCATAATGCCTCTATATCGCTCCATGGTGAGACCACACCTTGAATACTGTGTACAATTCTGGTCGCTGCATCTCAAAAAAGATATAGTTGTGATGGAGAAGGTACACAGAAGGGCAACCAAAATGATAAAGGGGATGGAACAGCTCCCCTATGAGGAAAGGCTGAATAGGTTAGTGCTGTTCAGCTTGGAGAAGAGATGGCTGAGGGGGGATATGATAGAGGTCTTTAAGATCATGAGAGGTCTTGAACGAGTAGATGTGACTCGGTTATTTACACTTTCTAATAATAGAAGGACTAGGGGGCATTCCATGAAGTTAGCAAGTAACACATTTAAGACTAATCGGAGAAAATTCTTTTTCACTCAACGCACAATAAAGCTCTGGAATTTGTTGCCAGAGGATGTGGTTAGTGCAGTTAGTGTAGCTGGGTTCAAAAAAGGTTTGGATAAGTTCTTGGAGGAGAAGTCCATTAATGGCTATTAATCAATTTTCCTTAGGGAATAGCCACTGCTATTAATTGCATCAGTAGCATGGGATCTTTTTAGTGTTTGGATAATTGCCAGGTTCTTGTGGCCTGGTTTTGGCCTCTGTTGGAAACAGGATGCTGGGCTTGATGGACCCTTGGTCTGACCCAGCATGGCAATTTCTTATGTTCTTATGAGGAAGAGAGAGACCAAATATAAGAAGAACTCAGAGGGCCAAAACTAGGAGCAAGAGGATGCCAAGTACTGTGAAGCAGGCTTAAATGGGAGTGGCCACGTGAGTCATTGCCAACATGGTTGCCAGTAGGACTTCCAAGCCATCGGAGCTTGGAGGGCTGAGGCAGCATGGAATATAGCTCACTGCACTGCAACCAGGATCCTCACAGACACATTTGGAGAGGTTGGATATGTCAGCAAACCAATGATCTGAAACATACCTCCAAAATCAACCAAGAAGTATTTAAAAAAGAGAGATAAAGGTTTTATATTGCCCTCACAGTCCCCAGACTTGAATATTATTGAAAATCTGAGGGGAGCTTGCAAACATGCAGTGCATGTAAGGAGTCCTGAGAATAAAATCCGGCCAAAACTGAACTTGCATACCTTTCATCAATTTTCAATTCATCCATGGGACCTCCTTCTCATTTAGATTTCAAGGGAATCTCAATTCCAATTCATATTCTTGCCACTAGTTTGGGTATTACAATTATTCAGACTTTTCAATGTATAACCATATTTCTACTATGACAAAAAAAATCATTTTTCAAATTACACCTATTGAAAAGACTTCGACCGTTGCTTTTTCTTCATGACTTTCGTACAGTCTTGCACTCCTTGATATTCTCGGTTTGGATTATTGCAATGCATTATATTTAGGTTTATCTGATTCTGCAATTTACCCGTTACAATTAATACAAAACTCAGCTGCCTGGATTCTCTCAGGTATTTCCCGTAGAAATCACATTACCCCAGTACTATTTTCTTTTCATTGGTTGCCTGTCAAGTATAGAATACATTATAAAGTATTGACATTCCTCCATGCCCTCATTTATAATGCCTCATCGACATAGCTTTGCACTAATCTTCACATTTACAAGCCTACTAGACTACTCAGATCTTTCTCTAAAAATCTTTTAGACATACCCACAGTTAAACTGGCCAGACTTGAATTAACTAGAAAAGGGTTTTTTCGGTAGCAGGCCCCATTTTATGGAATTCATTGCTTGATTCTCTCCGTCTCATACCTTCAGTACAACAATTTAAGAAAACGTTAAAAACGTATTTGTTACAGAAAGCTTATAACACTCTGATTAACCCTCCAACATTAATTAATATCCACTAAATTATTCTCACATCTTCATTACATTTCCCTCATTAATTACTCTATGTACTTAATAATTATGAAGGCACTATGTTTGGTACTTCTTTGTATGAATTATTATGTATTTTATTTTTGCTTTTAGTTAATTATATTTATAGTTTTAAACATAGATTATGTATGTTTTTTGTTAACCGTTTTGATTAATTTCCAAATTGTAAAAGCAGTATACAAACATTTTTAAGTAAATAAAATAAATAAATATTTCTGAGCTCAAAGAGCTCTGCAAGGAAAAGTGGAAAAAATTCCAAAATCAAGAATAGAGATGGCTACAGAAAACATTTGAAAGCTGTTATTTCTGCCAAAGGAGGTGTTGCACAAACATATGCACATGCAATATTCACTTTTTAAGTTTTGAATCTGCAAAAAACTGCAAATAGTAATTTATGCATTAAAAATTTGCCTGCCCTGGAGCCTCTCCATTCTCTCGTCTTGCCTGTTATGACTCCTCCTTGCCTGCAGAGGCCTTAAGCGAGTCTTGCCACCAGCCTTGTTAAGCTTCTCCTTGCTGCTCTTGCCATGCCTAGTTCTCAGTCCTATGCAACCCAACCTGGCCAGTACACCTTTGTCTCCATGGAAACACCTTTGGCTCTCTTACCTGGTCACTATTGTCTTGTACTTTGCCTTGTAGCCTCCAGCTTCCTGCTCCTTGCTTTATGGCCTCTGGCCTGCTCTACTGTATCCTGACTTGTGGCCTATCCAGGCCTCTTTCTGTACCTAGGGCCTTTGGGCCTATAGCCTTATGGCCTTCAGAACGCTAGTCTTGCTGCCTTCAAACTTCTATGTTTCTTGTTCTGTGTTGTCTTGTCTAATCCTTATCCAGTCCTATCCTGTCTGCTGTGACAAGTCCTGTCTTTGTTTAGTCTTGTCTTGCCCTGCCCAACTTAGTATTCTCTCCCTGCTTTGCTTCTGCCTTGCCTTACCCCAGCCCAGTTCATGCCCAGTATCCTTGACCTGTCTGCGTCAGCCTCCAGACCTTGTCCTGTGTCCAGCTCCAGTATCCAGTCTCTGTTAGCATACGTGGACCCTTGGCCCGAGGTGGAGTTGGTGCAACCTATGGGGCGAACCCTGCAGGCCCCCATAGTAGGGAGGTGAGGCCGGACAGGAAGCAGAGGCAAACGGACGCTTCACCAGGGCCAGCCCACGTTCCTGCAGGTTGAGCTCTTGGGTGCCGGGGCCAGTTGGACTTAGGTGACCTTTTTGCGTGGCTGGTCCCGAGGGCGGCCAAGGAGGTAGGGTGATGGCTGAAGACAAAATTGACTCTGGTCCGAGGTCAGGACAGGTAGCTGAAGACAAGGTTAATTCCATTCCGAGGTCTGGGCAGGTGGCTGAAGACAAGGTCAATTCCGGTCCAAAGTAGAGGAGGGAAGACAAGAAGGCTATTTGGAAGGCTAATCCACACAGGAGGCCAGATGCAAGCAGGAAGAACTTGTTTCCAAGTCGTAGGGTGACTGGGAGAACTTCCTTAAGAAGGCCGGGAGTCTTGACATCAGCTAGGGGTCAGACCTGGTTTTCCCGCTATGGCCCCTTTAAGAGGCGGAGTGTCGGGGCATGAGCGCACGCGCTAAGGGACGTCTGGGAGCATTGGAGCCGGTGGCGTCTCGGCCTCCACACAGCCATGGGAAGGCCAGAGCAGACAGGGAGCGCCGGCAGTGGCTTGCCGCAGCGGCGCAAACCCCCGAGGAGACAGTGGCAGTCGGGCCTCGGTAAGGGAAGGTGCCTGTGGCCTGTTAGTGCCGCAAGCACTAACAGTCTCCCTGCTTCAGCTTGTCTCTGACCTTAGTGCCAGCCTTGCCTGTCCAGCTTTGCCTTGTCCTGCCTCTAGCCTTGCCAGGATTCCTGATTCCTGCCTCAAGCCTTTCCAACCATGCTCCAGCCTTGCTCTAAACTGTTGAACTCTCCATGTTGTACTGCTGCCACAAAGACCTACTGGCCTTCAGAACTCAAGGGTTCAACCTGCACGGGATGGGCCTGGCTAGGCAGAAGACTGGTCCTTGTTTAGCTCAGAGTTTTGGCTTGCAGTCCTACCCCACTCCTGGGGTGGGTTACCAAAATTCCAGCAACCATGGCAAATACTTTGTAACAAAGGAACCTTGAAAGTGAAAAAATATATATTACAATGTCCACAAATTCACACTATATGCTGGAACCATTACTTTTATTAGGCTATGTGTCACAGTTTCACTCGCTATACAGTCTCCCCTTCACCAGGTTCCTCAGTGAGCCTTGCTCATTACCTTGCCAGTTACCTCCTCGCTGATTACAGCACACTTAAGCCTCAGCCCTACTTAACCCAGCTTGTCCAGTATCTCGATGCCTTTTCATTGAATCTTCTCAGATCTCTGACCTGGCCACCTGTAACTTACTATTCTACCTTGCCTTGTGGCCTACCCAGTCCTTGCCTTGCCAAGCATTGTGGCCTCCTGGACTTCTGCTTTTGCTTACCATTGTGGCCTCCAGGCCTTCTGCCTTGTTTAGTGGCCTCTGTGCCTTCTGCATAGCGGCTTCTGGGTCTCCTGCCTTGTGACCTTTCAGGACCTCTGCCTTGTGGCCTCTAGGCCTTCTGTGTTCTCTGTCCTGTCTTTGTGTAGTCCTTGTCTTGTACTGTCGCAGTACTCTGCCTTTGTCTCCAGTCCTGCACTGCTGCGATACTCTGCCCATGTTTCCAGTCCTATACTGCCAATACCAGCTTGAGCCTCCAGTACTGGTGAGTACGTGTCCAGCTCTGTCAGCTAGTATATGTTCTTGCACCCAGCTCCCAACCTGCACAGATACTCCCAGTCTAGCCATCATGTTTTGCTGGAGACAAGTCCTACCAGCCCCCAGAACCCAAGGGCTCAACCTGCGGGGGGGGGGGGAGGGGCTGGTTAGGCAGAAGGTCAGCATCAGCCCAGCAGTCCTATACTGCTCCTGCAGAGGTGCTTCCTGCTGGACCATGACACTGTAATTCTGACCTCATATCACAAATGCAGACTGCATACTATGCAGGCATGACTTATATCTGTACTGTGTGTTTCTGGTATAATCATAGGTCATTTGTCGTTTTTTTGTTGAATGCAATCAAAAGAATGTATCCTATTTTTATGAATGGAAATAAAACTATGCTTGGAACTTGGGATGGTATTAAGAAGCACAGAAGATGTTTTGAGAGATAAGTGTGCCTAATTTTATTTGCATTCATAACAAAAAGGATACAGCCTTTTTTATTGCATTCATTAAAAGACACATGACCTGTAATTATATCAGCAACGCACAATACAAATATGTCATACTTGTAGAATGTGCAGTTTGTATCTGTAATATGAGGTCAGAATAACATCCTAGTAAAGAGTATTGGTTCCAGCAAGATACAGAGAGACGTTTTGAACATTATAATGGTTAACTTAGTGCCATGTAGAGGTTGTCAGCTTCTGTTCACTTAGATTCATCGAAACATGCAATTTGACCAGTTTGCCTAAACATATGCACATATCTGTAGTGTACCTGGATTTTCAGAAGGCATTTGATGAAATTCTACATGTGACTTCTCAAGCAATTGCCAAAGTCTTGGGATAGGAGGTGATGTCCTCTTCTAAATGATCAGTTTTCCCAATGGAGCAATGTATAGTGGTAGGTCCCAGAGATCTGTACTAAAAACAGTGTTTTAACATATTCATTAATGATTTAGAAAAAGGAGCAGTGGGCAAGGTGAGCAATTCTGCAGATAACACAAAAATATTCATAAACAGGCAGAATAAGGAACCACGCATTTAAGTGGCAGATGCTATTTAATGTGGACAAGTGCAAAGTGATGCATATAGTTTTTATCTTTTCCTAATTATAAGTATGCAATGCTGGATTCCATATTAGGAGTAACCACTCGGAAAAAAGATCGTGTGTACAATACATTGAAATCCTCAACTCCGTGTGCAGCAGGAATGATTCGGAAAAGGATGGAAAATTAAAGCAAAGGATATTATAATACATCTTATCTATCCATGGTGCGACTACACATTGAGTATTGTGTGCATGTCTATTTCTCAAGATGTGTGGTAGAACTAGAGAAGGATAAAAGGGTAAATGATAAAAGGGATAGAACAGCGTTTTTAATGAAGAAAGGCTTGGAGAAGAAATGACAACTGGGAGGAGATATGATGGAGGTTTCTCAAATCATGAGTGAAGTGGAACAGATAAATGGGGGATAGTTACAGTATTCTCCCTTTCAGATCCTACAAGGACTAGGACAGTCAATGAAACTATTTTTTTTTCACTCAACACACAGCTGAGTTGTGGAATTTGTTGTCAGAGGATGTGGTCACAGCATCTAGCATAGCTGGGTTTAGAAGGGGTTTGGGAAAAGTCCCTAAACAATAACTAGGTTGATGTGGGGAAACCCACTCTTTATCCTTCGGAAAGAGCAACAAAGAACTGGATGTACTCTTTGGGACCTGCTAGGTTTTTCTAATAAAAATCTAGAAACATGATGGCAGAAAAAGACCGTATGGCCCATCTAATCTGAGCTGGATTGGCCACTGTTGGAGACAGGATACTGGGTTTGATGGATTCTTGGTGTCTTGGTATAAACCACATATTCCCTTGAGTCAAATGCTGCCCTATTGATGCTTCTGCACAAGTATTTTTCTTTATTTCTTCTCTTGCAGCCTGTATTTATGGTACTCATATTACTGGTCTTTCATATTCTATTCCCCCTGCTCCTAACCTTACCCAATATACTGAATTTGGTTATCCCCTTCTACTATGTGTTCCCTGTATACCTTTTTGGGCATTTCTTCCTGTAACACTACCTATCAGTTTATTTACCTAGAATTTGTTTACAGCCTCTCACAGATGTTCTCTGGTAGTGTGACACTTCTGTTTCCCTATAGGCCCACTTCTGCCTATGACCAGAACATGTCTCATGCTTTGCAACACTGTTATAACTTGTCCCACATTATGTATACACAACACAATGTGAGTCCTTCTGCTGACTCTTGGTTTTCCTCTTTATTTTCCTGGCTTCCTTCACTCTTCTGGTTATGTGCATTGCTTATATCCCTGTTTGCCATTTTAGTGAATATTATCCTGGGTGGTTGTTGTTTACAATAGCAGTACTCCTTGCAGAGACTCACCCAGTATAAATAGTATCATATGAGAAAAATAATACTTTCATACTAGTCTCTCTTTGTTTTTCCTATCTTTATACTTGTTACAACATTATTACTTGACTCTGAAAGATAACATATGTGGTTTTGCTATTATAGGTTTTCTCTTCTTTATAATGAAGCCATCCTTGCAGCCCAACTATAGAGCTAATGGATATCTAGTGAAACTTAGTCATACTGCTATCATTTGTTAATTAGAGAATGTGTGTCTATCTATGAGTCTCATTTACTTTAATGGGGATCTAGAGGGATCACAGTGCACACAAAAGGTTAGTTGTTAGCCTACACATTTCAGCCCATTTGTCATACTCACTTCTTACGGTTCTGACCTCCCCTCTGGTACTTGGGGGTGCCACTCTTGCCATTTGTAAGTGGCACAAGAGGGAAATGAGTGTGCAAGAGCCTGAAAACCAACATTGAGAAGGTGACTGACCCAGAATCCTTTGCTAGCTTAGCCTATGTGACCTCAAAGTGACTTGCTGAGCCTGACCTGCAAGAATTCCCAGGACACCTGGACAGGCAGTCGAAGCTGGAGCCACATTATGATGCCTAATTATAGGGTCATAAAAGGAGAAGGCAACAGAGGGAACTTCAGGCTATACAGTCACCATTGAGGCATTAATCTCAGGAGCATCTGTAAACACAACCTTAGATGTGTTAATTGCCCTGACCAGCAAGATTCTAACAGAACAAAGGACTATCTAGAGAGTGATGTTAAATGGGCCCCATCTTGGAGAAATACCCAGGGGTAGCTAGGGATGATCTTATCATGCTATTGACATGACAACCAATGTAAATTATTCTCTGGGTAGTCACGCACTAGAATTTTCTAACCTAGTACTATATTGTATGTTACCTATAAAAGAAGGATCAGTTCATATACACGATAAGATGCTGGTAGTCAGTTTGTCAGAGAAATGGCATCAGCATCTCCCAAGAATACTTACCGGTATATTAATAAATAAATAATTACACTTTCTACAAAAATCTAAGTGTTCTTGCATCCCTGGATATATAAGCATCATAAAGAATGGCATGGCGCTTAACATTGGTCTAACAGTGCACGGCACATCTAATGTTGTTAACATACCTATTACATAATTTGAATTGGGGGGGAAAAAAAAGCAAGAAGTCAGTCAGAAAAATGTTGAGATTTGTTTCCCCCCCTTGATAACACATGTGGCTGTTTAATTTTATATAGACCAAGTATTTCTATTAATATATGTTGTATATTTGGAATAATTCAATAAACCATAAAATTAAAAAACAAAGTAAAAGGTGTCCTAATATAAGAATTTTTAAAAAATGTGCTAAAATATAGGTTAAGAAACAAGTTGTAGGTGAAGCCTTTTTATTGAATCAATGTAATGCATTTATGAGTTGCTATCAAGAGCTTTACTCCAGTCTGTGCAGTGATGAAGGTCATAAAACAACATTCAAAAGCTAGTCAGAAATATAGGTGATGTCTTCTCAAGGGACCTATACAACTCTTGACCTTTAGATATGTAGAAATAAATATAGATTGACGCAGCTAACGCACCACTTTATTCAAGGTGGTGCAAAATAGATGCCATTCTTTAGATTTACATTTGAATGTTTACTTCTAAATAAGATCCAGGCAAGGTGGGAGTAGAAATAAAACATCCCAACATGCAGTGTATGGAAGAATCTCTCACAATGGCATGTGAACATCCCTTTCTAGAGATTTGATACACAACTACCACTTGCTTTTCTTCTGAATCCTCTCCCATTCATAGGTTAAACATTGTAGTAGCTTCCCAGGGGCATGGGGAATGGGAAATGTTGGTTTTTTTTTTTTCAAGCTTTTAAATTTGGGTAGCTATCTGGGTATCCCTGTAAGATGAGTATTTTTTGCTCACGTTTCCTTCCTCAGCAAACTTGGCAGCTGTCATGCCACCATGGAGTAATGAAATGGAATGGCCTCTGCCAAAGTGATCATTAATGAGGATAAACACTGCTGCTGTGTTTAGCTTTTCCATTCAACTGTTATTACAGGTCTCAAGTTCCACTTATAAACAGAGGAGTGAAGAATTTAAGAAACAATTTCGAGAGCTGCCAGATTCTGAGAGGCTCATAGTAGGTAAGAAACAAACCATCCAGTTGGGTCATCATTCTTGTAGTCTGCAGCCATGTGTAAATGTAATCAAATTACATCTCTGCTAGTTCTGAATATCATTCCCGTACCCTGACCTGGAGCAGATTAATTATCCTCTCTCTATATATATAAATAATGAGGTTCATATTCAAAGCTATTTAGATGGATAACTCACAAGTTATCCATCTAAATGGCTAGTTTTGAATATTTCCCTTGCTTATCTGGTTAGCCAGTTAAATCATTATCTGCCAAAGATTTAGCCGAATAAGAGAAAGGGGGCATTCCAGGGCTGAGTTGAATTATGCGAATACCTTATCTGGCTAATTCTGATATTTGGTGCTGAGCCCAGTGGACTTTGTGGCCCCGCCCCTCCCACTGATGTTGTCTCGGGCTGCTTTCAGAGGCCAGCCCACAGTGGGGGTGGGGCATCTTCTAGGTTCACTTTTTGGGAAACTCCGCAGGGAGTGATTACGAGGATTAGGCTGTTTATGTTCTTTGATAGGGAGGTAGTATAGGGTGGCGGAGTGTTCTCTGGCATACAGTGTTTTATGTTTCTGGCCCAAGTTACTGTTTAGTTTTACTTTATTGTAATTTAACTATGTGTGTGTGTTAAATTTATAAACAGAATTGTCCATTTGCTTAGGATTTTATTATTGTTTTGCATTATGAATTATATTTTATGATGTTGTATATTAGAATTATACTTCAGTATGTTGTAAACCACTCTGGGTAATCCTTTGGGACTAAGAAGGTGGGATACAAATATAAAGATGATATATGGCTGTTTAATAGGCAGAAAGAAACCCATCTAATTTTCAAATAAACTATGAAGGATCATTTTCTGTTGCAGATTTTACTGCTTGTATTTTATTGCACTTACTGTCTTTCTGTTTGTAGATTATGCCTGTGCTCTCCAGAAGGACATCCTGCTCCAAGGACGCCTGTACCTTTCAGAAAACTGGCTCTGTTTCCATAGTAACATCTTCAGATGGGAGACCTCTGTATGATCACTTTTTCACTCCTAAATTCAACCCTTTCTAGAAAGGGAAGCTGGGATAGGTCAATTGGAATAATCTGTGTTGGAATTTAGCATCTCTATTTTGGAAAATTAAAGTGCTGGGATAAGTCTAGTGATCTTATTCCTTGATAAAAATGGTTATTTTTTCCTTTTTATGTATATATGTGTGAGGTGGATGGAGCTCCAACATTTTTACTGATGTAGAAATAGGTAAATCTGTCTCTTCAGAAATGTAGATTGTTCTTGGAGGAGGACATTAATGTATGTGATGGAACCTATACTACATACAGTCAGTATAACAATATAGTAGAGAGGCACACCCATAGCTGTGGTCAACAAAGCTGAGTTTCTTTTGGTTAACACTGTCAAAGCCCTGCTTCAGTTAAACCGCAAAATAGACCACAAAGTGCTTGTCACAGATAGAAGTTTATTCTCCGAGTTATGCTTGTGATGGTGAAAGCATCAATGGACGTCAAGGGCAAACTACTTCTGGTAAATCCTGAAAGAAAAGAAGACTATGACTACATTAAAGCAAAACCCACTCAAGTTTTATATGTATATATATATATATTTTTTTTAAACTATTGATAGGATAGTTTTATAGTGCATGTTTGCCTGTTGCTGTTTAATTTCTTTCTATTAAAGTGCATCACAGAGAGCTGTGGGAGTCAAAAAGGTGATGCAGTGAACCTCTGCCTAGAAACAGTGCTTATTGTTGCAGATCACAGGATAAAATCTTGTTCACTAAAAGTTTTTTCCCGTTCTGTTTCTATGGGGGAAAAGCTTAGTAAATCAGGCCCTGTGTTCTCCTGTAGGACAAAGACAGTTATCTTTAATGTGTGGTCCACTCCTGAGCGAGCATGTGCTGAATCTGACCATTAATTGCCTCGCAGGATCCTTCCATTTTCTAATATAAATTTCTATACCTTTTTTTTTTGTTTGTTTTTTGAAAGCATCCATACTATAGGGATGAACATCCATGCTCTTCCTCCGGCCCCTCTCCGTAGGGTACTTTTGCCACAATGGGAGAATTGGTTCAGCTTTAGTTTTCCATGCTATTCTTATTATCTAAACGTATAAAGATTTGTTTAGCTGTTGAAATCATTTGAAATCTTTTCTCCTTTGAAGATGGCTATCACCTTAAAAGATGTAACTTCCATGACAAAGGAGAAGACTGCCCGGCTCATCCCCAACGCCATCCAGATCAGTACAGAGAATGAGAAGGTAGGGAGCACTATTTTTATTATTTCATCTCTGTGGTTTCTTTGTTTTGGGGGAATTTTCGTAACCTCAGCCACCCCTGTAGTTTTTCTTGTACAACAGGCTTGTGTTTATTCGGCTGAGGCAAGGGTTGTTCCCCCTTCGTTTTCTGCTCAGATCCTGGTAGACTTTACCCACACCGCATGCAGATAAAAGCTAAGGGGCGGAGTTTCAGAGCCCTGCTCGCCTAAATCCGCCCAAAACCGGGCGGATTTAGGCGAGCAGGGCCCTGTGCGCCGGTAAGCCTATTTTACATAGGCCTACTGGCGCGCGTAAGTCCCGGGGTTCTCCGAGGGGGGCGTGTCGGGGGCGGGCCCGGTCGTTGCGGCGTTTCGGGGGCGTGTTGGCAGCGTTTTGGGGGCGGGTACGGGGGCGTGGCTACGGCCCGGGGCGGTACGGGGGCGTGGCCGCACCCTCCGTACCCACCCCCAGGTCGCGGCCCAGCGCGCAACAGGCCCGCTGGCGCGCGGGGATTTACTTCTCCCTCCGGGAGGCGTAAATCCCCAGAGAAAGGTAAGGGGGGGGTGTAGACAGGGCCGGGCGGGTGGGTTAGATAGAGGAAGGGAGGGGAAGATGAGGGGAGGGCGTTAGAGGATTCCCTCCAAGGCCGCTCCGATTTCGGAGCGGCCTTGGAGGGAACGGGGGTAGGCAGCGCGGCTCGGCACGCGCCGGCTATACAGAATTCATAGCCTTGCGCGCGCCGATCCAGGATTTTAGTGGATACGCGCGGCTCCGCGCGTATCTACTAAAATCCCGCGTACTTTTGTTGGCGCCTGGAGCGCCAACAAAAGTACGCCAATGCGCCTTGTTTAAAAATCTACCCCTAAATGTCATTCCCTGTACGTACCCGGATTTATGCCTCCCTTCCAGCAGAGAAAAACTTGAAAGGCATCCTCACTTAACCTGGTGTGCCTCCTGCATCCCTTCAGTATTTCTCTGTCTCCAGCAGATGGAGGTGGTGCAAACCCTGCAGACTTGCCCTGTTTTTGGGGTTTAGGCTATCCCTTGAAATAACTAAGAGTAAACTAGCTATATAAAGGTTTGAATCAAGCAAGTTTAAAAAAAAAAAAAAAGTTCTTCTGCAGCAGGGAGTGTTTCCCAATCCTCCCAGGGGGTTAACATAAGAACATGCCATACTGGGTCAGACCAAAGCTCCATCAAGCCCAGCATCCTGTTTCCAACAGTGGCCAATCCAGGCCATAAGAACCTGGCAAGTACCCAAAAACTAAGTCTATACCATGCTACTTTTGCTAGTAATAGCAGTGGTTATTATCTAAGTCAATTTAATTAATAGCAGGTAATGGACTTCTTCTCCAGGAACTTATCCAATCCTTTTTTAAACACAGCTATACTAACTGCACTAACCACATCCTCTGGCAACAAATTCCAGAGTTTAATTGTGTGTTGAGTGAAAAAGAACTTTCTCCGATTAGTTTTAAATGTGTCCCATGTTAACTTCATGGAGTGCCCCTAGACTTTCTATTATCCGAAAGAGTAAAAAACCGATTCCCATCTACCTGTTCTAGACCTCTCATGATTTTAAACACCTCTATCATATCCCCCCTCAGCCGTCTCTTCTCCAAGCTGAAAAGTCCTAACCTCTTTAGTCTTTCCTCATAAGGGAGCTGTTCCATTCCCTTTATCATTTTGGTAGCCCTTCTCTGTACCTTCTCCATCGCAATTATATCTTTTTTGAGATGCGGCGACCAGAATTGTACACAGTATTCAAGGTGCGGTCTCACCATGGAGCGATACAGAGGCATTATGACATTTTCCGTTTTATTCACCATTCCCTTTCTAATAATTCCCAACATTCTGTTTGCTTTTTTGACTGCCGCAGCACACTGAACCAATGATTTCAATGTGTTATCCACTATGATGCCTAGATCTCTTTCTTGGGTTGTAGCACCTAATATAGAACCTAACATTGTGTAACTATAGCATGGGTTATTTTTCCCAATATGCATCACCTTGCACTTATCCACATTAAATTTCATCTGCCATTTGGATGCCCAATTTTCCAGCCTCACAAGGTCTTCCTGCAATTTATCACAATCTGCTTGTGATTTTAACTACTCCGAACAATTTTGTTAGATCCTGCGGGGTCATCCCCTCTGGTGGCAAGTTATTGGAGCTGGGGTTGGTAACCCCATAGGGCTCCAGCCAGGTAAGGAGCTGGGGAAGAGATTACGGTGGTCCGGTTCCTCTCTTACCTCGTGCCAATCCTCAGCGTTTGAAAAAATTCGAAATTTTTGGAAATTTTTCTTTTTTGGTGGGCTGCAATCAAGGACCCCTCCCCATTCGAATCGCCGCGCTTTTGACGAATTTTACCACATTTTTGCCGAGTTTTGGGCTGTTTTTCCCCCTCCACGATGCTGCGGCCATCTTGCATGTGGCATGGGGAGAATCAGCCGCACGGCTTTCCCGGGCCGGTATTTGCTCCCGCGGGTCTGCAGCATTTGCTAAGCCCCAAGGGGCTCAAATACGATCTGTTCCGCGGGAGCCTCGGGCTGACCCGTTTCCCCTCAGTGCAGGGACGGCAGCCATCTTAAACACCTTTGCTGAAGCACAGGCAAGGGCTATGGGAGCAGGGGAGCTTTCCCCAGCGCTGTCACCGGTCCCTGCCAGTCCTGATGATACTCTTGATCAGGACCAGGATTTTTTCCAGGAGGACCCTGATATCTCAGGGGGAGATGATGTTGAGTCTAATTCTTTTTCTTTAGATTTTGTCCTCCTTATGCATAAAGTCTTTTTGGCTTCCAGGTCTCCGCAAGATGGTGCTTTGCCAGTGAGACCTGCTCAGGGACCGTCCCCCAAGATAGCCAAGCGCACGGATGTGCCCATGTCTCTACGGGTCGCGAAGTTAAAAGGTGCTTTTAACTTCAGGAGGAACAGCCGATCCGGAGATAGCAGGCAGTGCGGCTACAGATGCGGGGGCCTCTACTTTCCCCCCCCCCCCCACCCCCGCTAGTGGGGGATTGGATGAAGAGCAGGGGAAACAGAACCCTTTGGATGGAGATGACCCTAAGGTGGTCCGTCTGTTCCAGAGAGAGGAATTAGAACCCCCTCATTCCTGCAGTTCTTTCTGAGCTTGGAGTAGAGCTCCCTCCGCATGCTCCACCGCAGGACTCAGTGGACCCAGTCCTGGCGGGTTTGTGAACGCCGACCCGGGCTTTTCCTTTCCATCCCATGCTTCAGCAGCTGATGACCAGGGAGTGGGATACTCCGGATGCTGGTTTGCGGGTTGGTCGGGCCATGGATATGATTTATCCGTTATTAGATGAATCTCTGGAGCTCCTGCAATCCTCTAAGGTAGATGCTTCAGTTTCGGCTGTTGTCAAGCGGACCACTATTCCAGTCGCAGGTTTGGCGGCTCTCAAGGATCTTCAGGACCACAAGCTGGAAGTCCTGCTTAAGCGCATCTTTGAAGTGTCGGCCCTGGGTATCTGGGCGGTGGTATGTAGCAGTTATATGCTGTGGGTGAGCCTGCTCTGGGTTCAGCAATTACTGACATCTAGAGATCTTCCTCTGGGAGAGTCAAAGCAGGCGGAACGATTGGAGGCTGCAGTGGCATATGGAGCGGATGCACTGTATGACCTGTTCCGCACTTCCTCTCGCACTATGTCGTCGGCAGTGTCGGCAAGGCGTCTTTTGTGGCTTCGAAATTGGTCAGCGGATGTTTCATCCAAGGCTCAGCTTGGGGTTATTCTGTTTAAAGGTGGCTTTTTGTTCGGTGATGATTTGGAGCAGTTGATAAAGTCCCTGGGGGAGAACAAAGTTCACAAGTTACCGGAGGACAGACCGAAACCCTCCAGAGGGTTTCCTTCCTCCCGCTCTTGTTTTCGGGATCGACGGAAGTTTCAGCAGAACAGGCAACAAGCGGCTGGGCAGCGACAACCGTTGGCCAGAAGCCAAGCCTGGATCGTGTCCTTTTGTAGCTGCAGAACCTCCCGGGAGGGTGGTTCTTCCTCCTTTCTCACCTCCAAATCTACACAATGATATGGGGCCGGTCCATTCCTCGATCCCTCAGGTTGGGGGTCGCCTGTCCCGGTTTTACGAGGCGTGGACCAAAATTTCTTCCGATCAGTGGGTGCTAAGCATAATAGAACGAGGCTACGCACTGGAATTTGCTCAACCTTGCCGAGATTTCTACTTAATATCTCCAAGCGGTCCCAAGGTCAAATGGCAGATTGTTCATCAGACTCTTGAACGTCTGCTGGCTCTCGGAGCTGTAAAACCGGTCCCTCCAGAACCTTGGAGGAAAGGGAGGTACTCCATTTACTTTGTAATCCCAAAGAAGGAGAGATCCTTCCAACCAATTTTGGACCTCAAGAAGGTAAACAAATCTCTCAAGGTGCCGCGCTTTCGCATGGAGACTCTCTGCTTTCTGTCATTGCAGCGCTACGCAAGGGCAAATTCCTGGTCTCTCTGGATCTGATGGAGGCCTACTTGCACATTCCCATTCACAAGGATCAGCAAAAGTTCTTTCGCTTTATGTTCCTGGGAATGGATTACCAATTCTGCACGCTACCATTCGGTCTTGCGACCGCCCCCCATACATTCACCAAGGTCATGGTGATGGTGGCGGTGTCCCTCCGGAGACAAGGCCTTCTCATTCATCCCTACCTGGACAATTGGCTCATCAGGGCGAAGTCGAGAGATTGCTGTGTAGAGGCCATCCACAAGGTAACCACTCTCTTGGAATCCCTCAGATGGGTAATCAATCAGGCCAAGAGCAACTTTTTCCCTTCTCAGATATTGGAATTTCTGGGAGCCCAGTTCGACACTGCTGTCGGGAAAGTTTTTCTCCCAACGGATCGAATGCACAAACTGATGGGGCAAGTTTGTCGCTTATTGGCTCTTCCACTTCCCAAGGCCTGGGACTACCTTCAAGTTCTCGGCTCAATGGCATCTACTCTGGAGGTCGTTCCCTGGGCTTTTGCTCATATGAGACTGTTACAATGAGCATTGCTTTCCCAGTGGGGTCCCAAGTCGGAGAATTTTCAACTCCCTCTGCCGCTCACCGATCACGCCAAGTCCAGTCTTGGGTGGTGGCTTTGCCCACACAAACCTGTCTTGAGGGATGGATCTGAAAGTTTCGAACTGGATAGTGGTGACCACGAATGCCAGTCTCTCTGGTTGGGGAGCTGTTTGCCAGTATCTTTCAGTACAGGGCAGCTGGTCCCCGGAGGAGTCCGGATGATTGATCAATCGCCTGGAGACCAGAGCGGTTTGCTTGGCCTTGCAACACTTTCTCCCCCAATTACGCTATCAGGCGGTTCGCGTTCTCTCCGACAATGCGACGATGGTGGCCTACATCAACCATCAAGGAGGCACCAGAAACCAAGCTGTAGCCAACTAGGCAGAGCTGCTCATGGTTTGGGTGGAACAAAATCTTGCAATGCTAGCGGCATCTCACATAGCCGGGAAGGACAACAAAAAGTGGACTTCCTAAGTCGGCGGTGCATAGATCCTGGAGAGTGGGAGCTCTCGGACCAAGCAATAGATTTCATTTCTCGCAGGTGAGGGACTCCCAACCTGGACTTGATGGCAACGAGGGACAATGCCAAGGCTCCTCGCTTCTTCAGTTGCAGAAGGGATCACGGCGCAGAGGGGATCGATGCACTAGTACTTCCCTGACTCACTTTGGTTCTCCTATATGTGTTCCCTCCTTGGCCTCTGGTGGGCATGGTGCTTCGCAGGATATAGGTCCACCCAGGGAGTGTAATCTTAGTAGCTCCCGAGTGGCCCTGATGACCACGGTTTGCGGATATAATCAATCTGGTGGTGGGCGGCCCTCTAAGGCTCGGGCATCTTCCACATCTTCTTCGTCAAGGTTCTATATATTTCAGCCAGGCAGATCGCTTTTGTCTAGCAGCCAGGCTTTTGAAAGGAGGAGATTGAGGAAGAAAGGGTACTCTGAGGAAGTTATCACTACACTGCTACAAGCCAGAAAAACATCTGCCTCTCTCTCGTATTAGGGTGTGGAGAGTTTCTGAGACGTGGTGTTGTGAGCGAGAGATTCTCCCCAGACACACTACGCTTGCTCAGATGTTAGTCTTTTTACAAAATGGTTTAGCCAAGTGTTGCATCTGTCGGTGCTAGACGGCTTCGCCCCGTTTGCCTCACCTTATTCACGGCTCCTCCCGCTTACCTAGGAAAGATGGCTACCGCCGCGTCTACAAGCCAACCTCTCCGGCGTCCCCGGAACGGCTATGGTGCATTCTCCCGCCATGCTCCTCCCAGGTACCTACTAGGGTGCGCGCGCGTGCGCCACCCACGTCTTTATTCCAACCTTGGCGCGAACCTCGGGGGGCGTTCCCCCTTGCTGATGTCACGCCATCTGGTTATATAACCTATTCTAATTTGCTAGCTCATTGAGTTAGCAAGGACTCGAATCCGTTCCTGTCTATGCTACTCTGCCGCTTCCGTGCTGCTGCAGGAAGCTCTCTCTCTGCCCTTCGGGGTAACTGCTAACCTGGGTACCTGCTCCTCGGGGGCCCTCTGCTTTATTTCAGGTGCCTTATAGGGAACAGGTACTCGCTCCTCGAGGGCCTGCTCTCCCTGCCTTGGTGCCTGCACTTCCTTCTACAACCTGGTGGAATCGCATATCTTCAGCAAATACCTACTGAGTACTCTAACTCTCAGTCTATCTCATCCACAGTACTTCCTTGCTGGGAAACCTGCTTCGGAACCTCCCAAGACCAACGGGGTGAGAAGGGCTCCCTCTGCCGAGGTCCCTGAGACTGCAACTACCAGACTGCCTCACTACTGCCACCTCTGATGGTACTGTTCAAGCTGTATAATAAAGAACTAACTGTATTTTTGCTTCTGAGTCTAGCCTAGTACTGTGGCTCCTCACGGGGCTCCTCGCCGTGGGCGTGGTCATCTGCCACAGTACCCAAGGATCCACCCAAACACCACTCAACCATAACACCAAGGGCTTGTCTTTTAACTCCCTCTGGGTACAAGTAGCGGCCCTAGGCACTCTGGTTGGTAGCTCAGTGGCGTCGCATCCAGATGTGGTGCGTTTCCTCAGAGGAGTAAGGCATTTGAGTGACTCCTGTTCGTCTGGTATGTCTGTCATGGAGACTTAATTTGGTACTTCGCGTATTGTGTGATCCGCCGTTTGAGCCTCTTAAAACGATGATGTTGAAAGATCTCACGCTGAAAATGGTCTTCTTGGTGGCTATATGCTCAGCTCGTAGAGTGTCTGAGTTACAGGCTTTCTCTTGTAGGGAATCTTTTTTGAGAATTTCTGAGTTGGGGGTTTCCCTTCAAACTGTTCCGTCTTTTTTGCCGAAGGTGGCCACATCCTTCCATTTAAGTCAGTCATTTGAGCTCTTGGCCTTTCCTAATTTATCAAATGATGTTCCACAAGCACGAGAGCTTTGTCTGCTAGATGTTCGATGTTCTTTGTTATGCTACTTGGAAGTCACAAATTCTTTCAGACTCTCAGATCATTTGTTTGTCCTTTGGAGTGGTCCCAGGAGAGGTCACAAGGCTTCTAAAATGATGATTGCCTGCTGGTTAAGAGAAGCAATTTCTTCTGCATACATTTTTAAATGGTGACCTGTTCCTGAGAGCCTGAAGGCCCATTCTATTCGCTCTCAAGTAGCTTCTTGGGCCGAATGCCAGTTGGTATCGCCTCAGGAGATTTGCAAAGCTGTTATTTGGAAGATGCTCCACACATTTGCTTGCCACTACCGCTTGGATGTTCAGGCGCCCAGAGATTTTAGCAGTGGTGTGCTGCGTGCGGGACTCGCAAGGTCCCACCCGGTTTAGGGAAGCTTTGGTACATCATATGGTCTGGACTGATCCGGGAAAAGAAAATTGGTTCTTACCTGATAATTTTCGTTCCTGTAGTACCAAGTATCAGTTCAGACGCCCACCCAAAGACTAGGAGTGGGTAGCAGGGGGATCTGTAAAGTCCGCGCGCGCATATTCAGGTTATGTTATTGCAGCATACTAAGAAAGAAAGCTACAGGTTACATGTTTATATGTTCGTTCTTACAGTTCTGTTATTGCTTGATTCATTGCTAGTATTATTCTGCTTTGCTCCTCTATATACTGAAGGGATGCAGGAGGCACACCAGGTTAAGTGAGGGTGCCTTTCAAGTTTTTCTCTGTCTCCACCTGCTGGAAGGGAGGCATAACCCATGGTCTGGACTGATCTGTGGTTCTACAGGAACGAAAATTATCAGGTAAGAACCAATTTTCTTTCACCCGATGGGCAGCGCACATGAATAGAGTGATGTTCCCTCCAAAAGTCCAGTATTGCAACAAGAAGGGAACAATGGACGGCCTTGTGATCGTTGTCTGCCATCGCCTTCTGTTTCTGTGTTGCTCTGAAGTGAATGGAAGACAGAGTATTAAAAGTAATACTTGATCCTATGTTTTTTGTAGGCTCTTTTCTCACTCTTCCTTACCCTGACCAGTCAAAGGGGTATTTATACTGTCATTCTTAAATCTCTGTTGATCAGCATCCACTATTCAATTAGGCCTGGTTGCCTGGTGACTGCTTGCCCAGGCTTAAGAACATTATTGTAGTGGAGCATTTTAACCTCCTCCCTGTTACAGGAGTAGCTCAACTTTCCTTGTTCTCCTTAACCAGAGAAATGGCATTATCCAGTCATAGTGGATGATTGTATTGTAATTGCTTGAAAGAAGGCATTTAGTACAGAAATGCTTTTTCTTGTTCATAAATTCCTGATGTGTAATTGTACGCTATGTATAATTAAGTAATATGGGATCTTATTTAATACTTTTGGAACTGAAGCACTTCCTTATTTTGCAGTCCTGAGAATGGGACTTCAACAGCTCATGATACATCCTCCAAACCTTCAGTTCAAGGTGCAAAAGTGATGAGCGGAGTTCCTTAACATTAATCTCAGTATGCTATGCAGGCAGTGCCATATTCGGGACATACAGTAGATGTAAATTATAATTTTTTTTATGTTGAGCTGCAGATTATAACAGAGTCCTTTTTGTTTCTCTGCAGTTTTTCTTTACATCGTTCGCTGCCAGGGACCGAAGCTACCTGAGTATCTTTCGCATGTGGCAGAATGTACTGCTTGACAAGGTAAGTCTCGCAGGAGACTTCCAGCCAGCAGAGCTAGCATGAACATCAGGAAGCAACTGGAGGAGAAGGGGCAGAACAAGGATACCCCCTCAGAAAAATTCTGATTTATTATTGTTCTCAGTGGTTACCCAGAACTGCTGCTGTACTTAATGAAATAGATGAACATGTGGTATCTCCGGCTCACCTTGTTGTGATGGGTAGTTTTTGTGAGCTATTTTTTGTTTTAAAATATTTGCTGCTAAACAGGACAAGCAATATGGCAGTCTTCACACATGTATGACATCTGATGGAGCCCAGCATAGAAAACATATGTCAGAGTTTGTAGAACTTTGACAGTGCCTCACCGAGCACGCTCATAAATGCTGATATGCACACGTCCATGTTGGGTACCTTCAGTCCTTTTTATTTTCTGCAGAACCCTTGAGTCATTGTTTGTGTCTCATGCTCCTGTTCTGTGGACCTTTTTTGGTATTGCCAGATTTGCAGGATCATTTGTGTCTGGGTTCTGTGGTTTTGTCCCAACCTTTTTTGTTTCGTGGCACACCTAGCACAAGGGTCACTTCGTTGTGGCACACCACCCACTTCCCCATCATCACTTTCTCTTCTCTTCCCTCTCCCCCTACCCCTTGGCATCATCACCTTTTCCCTTCCTTCTTCCCCCAGCATCATAACCATGCCTGTCCCCTGGCATCATCATCTTCTCTTCCCTATTCCCCCACCCTTCTAGCATCATCGTCATCTTCCTCACTTCCTGGTGTCATCAGTTTCCCTCTTTCTCCATCCCCTGACATCATCACTTTCTCTTTCCTCTCCTTCCATTCCCCATGCAGTCACCTTCTGCTCCCTTTCCCTTCAACCCTGGCATCACTTGCCCTCTCCCTCACCCCCTGGCATCATCACCTTCCCTCTTTCTCCATTCCTCTTCACTGACATCATCATCAAACTTCCGTTTCCACCATACCCTGGCATCACCTTCCCCCAACCTCTCTCCCTGGCATCATCACCTTCCCTCTCCTTCCATATTTCCTCCCCATCCTCTTGAATCATCATATTCCCTCCACCCTTCTCCCTCAACTCTTGGCATCATCAACTTCCCTGTCCTCCATCTCCTGGCATCATCATCCTCTCTTCACTCTTCCCCATTCACTGTGGCACAATCTTCTGTCCCTTCCCCACTCCACCCAAATCACTGAACAGCAAACGTCTGGGAGGCAATGCTTACCCAGCGCTGCTGCTTCTACCTCCTTTGCTAGCCTCCCTTTGCAATCTGAACTGCATGGGGCCAGCAGGTCTTGCAAGTCTACACAGCCTCATGCACAGGAGAGCCAGCAAAGGGGGGAAGCAGGCGCAGCTGCTGATAAGCGCTGCTCTCAGACATCCCCTGCTGGCAGGAGGGCATTTTTCAGGCCAGGAGGGAAGTAGGAAATGAGACTGCAGCCGCAGCACACCTGCACTCCAGCCATGGCACACTAGTGTGCCGCAGCACACTGGTTGGGAAACACTGCCCTAAGTAAGGGTTTTTCAGTCATTTTTCTAAGTTTCCATACTCAGTTCCATGGCAGTGCATCATTTGTACCCACTGGCCTTACAGTCACTGCTGCCATCGAGTTAGATTTTTATTTTAACTGATCATGTCTAGCAGATTCCAGCAATGCCCCCAATGCGCAAGGGCCATGTCTTTCACGGCCCCCATGATGTATCCTGTGTTTCAGGGCATTACATGATGTCCAGGGGTATCACATATTTGGGACCCTGACCCTAAAAGGACACTGGTCCCAAATGGAATTCATGGAAAAGTATTTCAGGCACTGGAAGACCGATTTATCAGCATCAACATTGAAGGATCTCAGAGCTGCACTGGTGGAGAGATTACCGGCTGATAGGGAGCCAGGAGACAGGCCTTCGTCAGTCAAAGAAGGTGTTGGGTTCTGCCTCTTTGATACCAGCATTGAGGAGATCCCATGCCAAGTATCAAGGGAAGCCGAAAAAACATTGGCATCTGCATCTGTCTCTATCGGTGCCCAATGCTGGGAGCAAGGATGGTCCGGTGCATGCTGAGAACCCCCTATAAGTGGTCCATGGCAGGAAGAGCTCATCCTCTAAGCTAGCCAGGGACTTACGTCAGCTTCTGCCATTTCAGCTGTCTGCCATCAATCCATCTCTCTGTTTTGAGGAGGACATTGTTACTTCACCTGCCTTCCAATTGATGTTGGCATTGTCCCTCTTCGAGGGGGAGTTGGATAGAAAGATCCAGCAGGATGTGGAGAAGGCTCTGCAAGCCTTGGTGCCGCGGCATTGAGTGCACTGAGGCAGGTACCAGTTATCCTTGAGCCTCTGCAGGTGCCTGTTCTGGATCCAATGCTGAAGTCCGGAAGGGGATTGGTGTCAATGACAGCTGTCCTGTTTTTCTCTAGCTCCTCGAGTAGCTGCCTAAAACATTGGTTTGATTGGCCTATAAATGTTTTAAATAAAATAGGAAGATTTTCCAGACTGTCAAAGCTTCTTGGGATCTAGGCCAAAATGGCTGGGGGGGGGGGGGTGATGACACACAGGGGTGTCGAGCATCGTGGAAGTCCTCACCACTGGTAGAAAGTGCAGCTGTGACTTTGCAGATGCTGCTGAAACATAGAAACATAGAAATGACGGCAGAAGAAGACCAAATGTCCCATCCAGTCTGCCCAGCAAGCTTCACACATTTTTTCTCTCATACTTATCTGTTTCTCTTAGCTCTTGGTTCTATTTCCCTTCCACCCCCACCTTTAATGTAGAGAGCAGTGATGGAGCTGCATCCAAGTGAAATATCTAGCTTGATTAGTTAGGGGTAGTAGCCGCCGCAATAAGCAAGCTACACCCATGCTTATTTGTTTTACCCAGACTATGTTATACAGCCCTTATTGGTTGTTTTTCTTCTCCCCTGCCGTTGAAGCAGGGAGCTATGCTGGATATGCGTGAAGTATCAGTCTTCTCCCATGCTGTTGAAGCAGAGAGCCATGCTGGATATGCATCGAAAGTGAAGTATCAGGCACATTTGGTTTGGGGTAGTAACCGCCGTAACAAGCCAGCTACTCCCCGCTTTGTGAGTGCGAACCCTCTTTTCTTCTCCCCTGCCGTTGAAGCAGAGAGCTCTGCTGGATGTGTGAAGTATCAGTTTTTCTTCTCTCCTGCCGTTGAAGCAGAGAACTATGCTGTATATGCATTGAAAGTGAAGTATCAGGCTTATTTGATTTGGGGTAGTAACCGCCGTAACAAGCCAGCTACTCCCCTCTTTGTGAGTGTGAATCCTTTTTTCCACATTTCCTCTTGCTGTTGAAGCTTAGAGCGATGTTGGAGTCACAGTAAGCATGTGTATGTTTATTTAATAAGGGTATTGTCTCCAGGCAGTAGCCATCATTCTGGCGAGTCACCCACTCTTCATTGGCGGCCTCTTGACTTTATGGATCCACAGTGTTTATCCCACGCCCCTTTGAAGTCCTTCACAGTTCTGGTCTTCACCACATCCTCCGGAAGGGCATTCCAGGCATCCACCACCCTCTCCGTGAAGAAATATTTCCTGACATTGGTTCTGAATCTTCCTCCCTGGAGCTTCAAATCGTGACCCCTTCTGCTGATTTTTTTCCTACGGAAAAGGTTTGTCGTTGTCTTTGGATCATTAACACCTTTCAGGTATCTGAAAGTCTGTATCATATCACCTCTGCTCCTCCTTTCTTCCAGGGTGTACATATTTAGATTCTTCAATCTCTCCTCGTACGTCATCCGATGAAGATCCTCCACCTTCCTGGTTGCCCTTCTCTGTACCGCCTCCATCTTGTCTTTGTCTTTTTGAAGATACGGTCTCCAGAACTGAACACAGTACTCCAGGTGAGGCCTCACCAAGGACCTGTACAAGGGAATAATCACTTCCCTTTTCTTACTCGATATTCCTCTCTCTATGCAGCCCAGCATTCTTCTGGCTTTAGCTATCGCCTTGTCACATTGTTTCGCCGACTTCAGATCATTAGACACTATCACCCCAAGGTCCCTCTCCTGCTCCGTGCACATCAGCCTTTCCCCCCCCATCGAATACAGTTCATTCGGATTTCCACTCCCCATATGCATGACTTTGCACTTCTTGGCATTGAATCTCAGCTGCCATATCTTCGACCACTCTTCCAGTTTCCTTAGATCCCGTCTCATTCTCTCCACTCCTTCCGGCGTGTCCACTCTGTTGCAGATCTTAGTGTCATCCGCAAAAAGACAAACCTTACCTTCTATCCGGTCCGCAATGTCGCTCACATAGATATTGAACAGGACCGGTCCCAACACCGATCCTTGCGGTACACCACTTAAAACCGCTGTCTCTTCAGAGAAGGTTCCATTTACCATCACACATTGTCTTCTGTCCTTCAACCAATTTGCAATCCAGGTCACCACCTCGGCACTCACTCCTAAGCTTCTCGTTTTATTCACCAGTCTCCTGTGCGGAACCGTATCAAAAGCTTTGCTGAAATCCAAGTATATGATATCGAGTGCTCTTCCTTGATCCAATTCCTTGGTTACCCAGTCAAAAAAGTCAATCAGATTTGTCTGACAGGATCTTCCTCTGGTGAATCCATGCTGCCTCTGGTCCATCAATTCTCCCGACTGTAGATAGTTCACTATTCTCTCTTTCAACAGTGATTCCATTACTTTTCCCACCACCGAAGTGAGGCTAACCGGTCTGTAGTTACCAGCCTCCTCTCTGTTCCCACTCTTGTGAAGCGGGACCACCACCGCTCTTCTCCAATCACTCGGCACCACTCCCGTTTCTAGGGATCTATTGAACAGGTCGCACAGCGGTCCCGCCAGCACATCTCTGAGCTCCCTCAGTATCCTTGGATGAATCCCATCAGGCCCCATGGCTTTGTCCACTTTCAGATTCTTTAGCTCTTCCCATACATTATCTACTGTAAATGGATTTTCCTCTGTTCTGCTTCCCTCCAGTTTCTTGTTGTGTAGAGATGGTCCTTCTCCTGAAGAGGTGTCAATGGGACTTTCCCCTAACCCCTCTCCTTCACAGCTAGAAGGAAGTCCTTCCTGAGAATCTCTCCTTATCAGGAAAATGGCTGAGGCCATTCAATTTTCTTTGCAGACTGGGGATGAAATTAGAAGTAAAATGCTGGACATCCTCCAGTTCATGGAGCCTCCCATGGAAGTTGTAGCAGTTCCAGTTCACAAAGTCCTTCAGGCAGTGCAGATGAGGATGTGGAAGAACCTCCTCTCTGGCTCCTGATGATAAGAAGGTGGATGTGATCTATCTCATCCAAAAAGCTTCTGGACTCGGAGTCAGTTGCCACACCAATCTGTGGTGGTCTATTCCAAGAAAGAAATCTAGAATTCTTGACACCCTTGGGGGAGAGGTTTTTTATTTGGGGGGGTGGCTGTGCTCAACATCTGCAAAGCATCCTGCCAGCTCTTTATGGGGCCAGTATATGTGGGATTCGCTGAAGTAAATGCAGAGAGTGGGCTGAGCCAGCTTCCTGAAAAGCAGCAAGACATCCTCCAATCACTGGAGTTAGGCGTTGGCAACTGACTCTTTTTGAGTTTTCCATACTCTTAACATCCACTCGACCTTTGCTTTTGAGATGGCATCGAGAGTTTCTGCCATAGGGAATGAAGCCCAGACTTGCCTGGCTGAGGGCCTCTGATCTCTGTGCAGTAGTGCAGGAAAGGCTTGCTGATGTGCTGTGTCAAAGAAAGAATCTCTTTGGAGACAGAGTGAAGGAAGTGGTCACACAGATCAGAGATCACTGTTCAGTGCTCCAGCAGCTCTCTACTGGCACTGAAGATCTGGCCTCCATCTCCAGAAAGTATCAAAGGATAGAGCAAAGGAGGCACTTTTTCCAGCCAAAAAGGTGCTATCTTCCACCCCCTCATACCACCATAGGCAGCAGAGGGCACCTAAGCCCCATTCAATACCTGGGACAAGGTGTTGTGACTGTATTGTGGAGAGCGTAACTAGTATCTCTGTACCTGTGCAGAAGGACAGTCTAGTCGGAAGGAGGCTACATTTTTATGTAAACCGGTTGCTCAGTTTAACTTGGGACATGTGGGTTCTCAGCAGCATCAGAAGAGGGTACAGATTAAACCTATTGGGTCTCCCACCAAATTGTCCTCCAGACCCCAGCTGGGGGTTACTTGCCACACCAGGAACTGTGTCAAAAGGAATTTGTCTCCCTCTTATTGGCCAATGCAATTTAGCCTGTTCCACCAAGGCAAAGAGGGTGGGGATTCTATACCAAGTATTTCTTAATTCCAGAGAAAATATGGGGATTCCGTCCCATCTTAGACCTCAGGGCCTTGAACAACTTCATTAAAAGAGAAAAATTCAAGGTGGTTTCCCTGAGCATCTTAATCTTTTATTCAGAAGGGAATTAGTTATACATTCTTATCTAAAGGATGCTTATACTCGCATAGAGATTTTCCCTGGTCATACGAAATATCTGAGATTCATTATGCTAGACTGTCACCTCCAGTATCACATACTTCTTTTGGGCTAACGTCTACCCCACGTGTCTTCGAAAAATACCTAGTTGTGATGGTGGCCCACTTAAGCAAATTGGGGGTGCATGAGTAACCCTATCTGGACGATTGGCTGGTCAAGAGTGCATCTCGAGTAGAACCCAAGGAGTTTATGCATATGATCATCTGGGTGCTGGAGTTACTAGGGTTACTTGTCCACAGTGAAGAGAGATAAAGAAGTTGGCAAACATCAGCATGGGACATGTTGAGGCTATAGGGCCTCATGGCATCAATGGTACATGTCATTCCCATTTATATATAGGGAGAGCCCAATGGACCTTAAGGTCCATTGGCCACAGGCCATTCAATACCTGTGAGAACACATCCATGACACATCACTGCTCAGGGATTTACCTATCCTAGTGGCGGGACAATTCCAGTTTGGCCAGAGGAATCCCTTTCCAAATTTCTCTGATCCAAATAGTCTTCATGATGAATGTATCCAATCTGGACTGGGGGAGCCTACGTACAGAGCTTATGGTCTGCTCAGGAAAAGTTCTCTAATAAATTTTCTCAAGCTCAGAGTGATCTGGTATGCTCTAAAGGCTTTCAGAGATCCAACAAAGTTATCCTTATTCCAACAAAGTTATAATGTGCCTCTCTGCTTGTTGATGTAGTACAGACTTCTGTCTCCTGTGTCAGGAGGACACAGGAGATGGCTGTGGGTGGGCCATCTTTTAGGGTATGGTTCTCAGAGCCATGTACTTGTCGATTGTGGGAAATGTCCTTGTGGACTGACTGAGGCAGTCCTTGGAACCCCACAACCAGGGAGTAGTGAATCAGATTTTCCACCATTGGGGCACACCAATTGTGGATTTGTTTGCAGCCCCTTGGAATAGGAAGGTCTGAATGTTCTACTCTAGAAAGAGGGCACGTGGCAAAAGACTTTGCTGTAGATTGCATATCCTCCAATTCCACTAATGGTGAAAACTCTGAAGCTGAAAGAAAAAGAGACCATGATTGTCATAACTATTTTTGGCTGATACAGATCTGGTTCTAAGTTCTCCAGGAAATGTCCATCAGCTGATCAGATTGGGGACTTTCCCAGATCTCATCACTCAGGATCAGGGCAGGTTGCACTATAGCAATGTCAAATCTGTGTTGCTTACCTTTTGGATGTTCGGAGGTTGACTTTGCAACCCCTTGAGTTATCTGATGATGAGTCTCTTTAGTTTTTAGCTTCAAAATCCTATGGCTTTAAGTGGAGAAGTTTTCTGTAAGCAAGACACCCTAGATCCTTTCTCCTGCTCCACATAAAAACTGCTCGATTACCTTTTACATATGTCCGAGTCTAGTCTGAAGACCAACTCCATAAGAGTTCACCTTGGTGCAATTGGTGCCTACCATCACCGTGTATAAGTAAGCCCACCTCTGTGCAGCCTGTATTTATCTGGTTTATGAAGGGCCTGCTTCATTTGAAGCCTTCTGCTGTGTCTTGGGACCTCAACATGGTTATGTCCCAGTTGATGAAATCTCCTTTTGAGTCATTGCATTCCTGTGATCTGAAGTACTTGATGTGAAAGAGTGTGGGGTTGTTTTGGTGGCAGTCACTTCGGCACTGTGGGAAGTGAGCTCCAGGCTCTAGTAACTTATCTATCTTATATCAAATTTTATCATTATAAGGTGATCTTACAAACTTATCCTAAGTTTCTGCCCATGCTGGTGTCAGAATCCCATCTTAACCAGTCACTCATCCTGCCAGCATTTTTCACAGATTAGCGCAAGCTAAACTGGGTATATATTCAAAAGAATATAGCTAGTTAAGAGGTGGTCTGGCTTAAAGCCTTCTATCCATACCAATAATTTTACTCTAAATCTTCCCAAATATATGCACCTTGTAACGTGTCTACTGTATATTTAGCCAGGTCCTTTCGAGTACTACATTATTTATTGTATCTTCTTGTTCTTTAATCCCCAGTTACTTGATCCAAGTTTATCCTCCTGTTCGATGTAATTGCACTCTGTCTTGCCTGTTTAATGTTATAATGTAAACCGAATTGATATGTAACTTTTGCTACATGAATTTCGGTATATAAAAATGTTAAATAAATAAAGAAAATGCCTAGCAGATCTGGGCGTCCAGTTCTCCAACAGCCCCCATCCTAGTGTCACAAAAATGGGGCCTGCTAGCCTGAGGCCCTCCTACCCCCAAGCCCCTCCAAACATTGATGTATGTAAAGGTTAAGGGATACAGGGTAAGGTACTATGTGCGGTGCTGTCCTCCTGCCAGCGAGGACCTTCAGTGGGCCATGGTCCTGGCTGCTCAATCCTCCAAGCCCCATGGCTTGAAGGAACTGCTGGCAGCCATGATCCCAGCACGGACTTGTTGGAATTGGCTGGGAGTGGTATGAGAGTACTGTGATCTTGGTGATGGGTTTGGGAGGGTGCCGGGTATGGTGGGAGAGTTTAAGGTTGGTGTGGAGGGGGCTGAGGAGGGACCAGAGATACGTCGCTCTCTTCACCAATCACCGGAGGGGAGGGGTCACAACCTGCTCCAAACCTCTCAACACTTACATCAATGTTATGAAGGAGTTGAGGGGCTTGGGTCAGCGGGCTCCATTTTTGTGGCACTGGAGGGGAGGTTGGGGTATCGGGCTGCCAAGCCAGCTAGGCTGGATTTTTATTTTTTGTTTTGTGTCATAATATAATATTCCAGATCATCATTTAACCTTCTGTAGTCTGAATATAGCCAGTTAAGCATTAAGTTTAGTTTATCTGGGTACGTGTACCCAGAAAATGATGAAATAGTCAATTAGGTTTCAGTTACCTGGCAGGGTTACCCAGATAAGTTTATTCAAGGATATTTCCTGATTCGCTAAGGGTTTTCCCATAGACACAAAATGGGAGAAAAGACTTAATGAATCTGGCCCTTAAGTTAGCCAAACAAGTTACCAGTTTTCTGGGTTTTTGAAAATTCGATCTTAAATGAACCACTGGAAATTTTTCTATTTTGTTTCTGGTTTACTTACTTTATTAGATGTAAATCCGCTTTCTGCATTCCTGTTACCCTGAGAAAGTACATTTGGTAAATGTCACTTGCTCCTGACACGCTGGTATAATTGTCTGATCTTTTGCTTTTTATACTCAAAGCAAAGAGAAATCTGTTTAAATGTCATAATTGTCACTGTGCAAAATTGAGTAAACTAAGAAATATGAGCTAGAAGTTAAAAAAAACAAAACAGGTTTAGGTTTTGGAATGTGGCTTACCTGGAGTAGCAGCAGTAAGCTGATTGTTTGCTGCTGGTTTCCAGCCCACTCCTTCCTTCCTCTTCAAGCCGTTGAGACTCTCTGAACACAGAAAAATATTGTGGTTGCTGGTTTTATTTAGAAGGTCAGAGAAAAGGTGCTGAGAAGGTGATTAATGGGTTCTGTTGGGAACATTTTCATTCAAGAGATTGTTGTGTGCCTCTTTGCTTAGCTTGCTGTCGGTGCTGCTCTGTTCTCACGCTTGGCAAGCTGCCAGGTTCGAAATGTTGTCCTACTTGTTTCTAAAATTATACCATGTGGGCTTCAGATGGAGCACAGTAAGTGTTAGATATTACATTTTTAATTATCAGATTACTTTTACTCATCTAAAAAGGATCCCATCACACTTTAAAGAAAACTCTCTGTCCTCTGTGCACGGAGTAATGTTTCAGAAGTTTTAAGATGGCATTCATTCCCCTCTCACCACCACCAATAGGGAAGGGAGTCTTGGCCATCACTCGACAGCAAGACCAGTGGCCTAAGAGAAGGAGCCATGGTCTGCGCTGCTGCTTTGACACAGTAGTGGCTGGGTGAAGGGTAATGAAGTTTTAAAAAAAAAAAAAAAATGGAAAGGGAGACCCCACGTACCCAGAAATAAAAGGCCCATGGTATCTCAACCTTGGAGCCCGCTTCGTAAACGGTAGCGAGCAGAGTTGGAGCAAGTTGCAGATGAGCTGGAGGAGGCTGCCTGGCTCAACGAAAAAGCCGCAGCACCCGCATTGCATCAGTTGTACTATTCCTTGTAAGTCGGTGTAAATTTTAAATATTCTTTAAGCTGCTTCCCCTACGCTTTTGAGAGCAGCTGGGCCTGAAAGAGTCTCAAATTCTATCACACAAAGTGCTGGGGTCTGGATTTGCCAGTAGGCACGCTAAGCCTTGTGCCTAGGATGGAATAAATCTGGGTGGCGGGAAAGGGGTGTAGAATTGCTGCCTCCCAGCTATGCTGAATGAATTTTAATCAGTAGGAAACAATTTTCTTCATCCTACTCCCTCGCCCTCCCCTGCCAGGCAGTGTGAGGGAAACTTGGAACAGAGCAGAGCAAGGAAAATGTTTTGCTCCCTAGTCCAGCTCCTCCGCTCCCTTCCTGCCCATTGATGTTAGGGGAACTGTGGGAGTGATAGAAGCAGAGGAGGGCCTGGGGGAGAGATGAAAGGGGGGATCATCTGCGGAGTAAGGAGGGGCTTAGAAAGCAAAGGGGGATTTCTTGTATGCAAATCTGACTGGCTAGGTGTGTCCTAAGGACTGGGTTGAGAACCATTGATTTAAACACTTTTGTTATACTTATCTACATAATCCTACATTACATACATACTGTCTCTTAGCCTCTGTTTAGTGAATTTTTGGCTTGCATGCTCTATTTATTCTCTCTGTTGTACGCAAATTTATCTCAAGTATATTCTATGTGGATATCTTGAAAACACCACTGATTGTGGGGTCACCAAGGCAGGTTTGGGAATGGCTGCTCTGTTTGCATCGTCTTCGTTTTCTAAACATGACAATGTTTTTTGGGTTTTTTTGTTCCAGGAATGATAATTTTCCTTTCTCTTTATTGCTTCCCATGGATTCAGAACACATAAGTGTTTTGTATGTTACCAGTAATCAAATGAGACACTGTGGCTGACTGAGGCATGAACAAATACATATTTGACTTCTTGCCGACATCATAGCAGGAGAATGCTCAAATTACTTACTCCACCCAATTCCAGATGTTAGTGACATCGTTAGAGTGATTTTGCTTATCAGGGAAAACATTGGTCTTATAACCTGTTCTGAATGGAAGCAGTGGCTGATGTACAAACCCGAAGAGTAGGAGATTTCCATGGTTCTCCACTAGATTGAGGTGCTTAGTTACACAAGTCCTTTTTGCTTGTTTCATTTCTGAATGATAAGATTCAGTATTATATTAAGATTACAGAATTTGTTTATAGCCTTTTTATGCTTCTGCCAAGTTCTTTCCAGAAGTTTTATTTGTCTTTTAAGGAGTCTTAGTTCCAAGTGGATTCCTGCCAGGATTAATTGGACATTGAAGGGCAGATGCAGCCTTGTAGTGCCCCATGTAAGCACTTGTGTGCCTAATGAACTCATAGCTTAATCGCCTGGAAATTGCTGAAGATTAGTTAGTAGTGAATCAAGATTAAGGTCATGATAATTCCTATAAGAAAATAAGTGCTTTGGTCTGGGACAGGACTCGATCAGGGTGCTAGCAGAAAAGGTTTCTAGCTAGTGATCAGTCCATATCAGAGAAACCATAAAGATAGACTCTTCCCTTGAGTTGGCCTGCTATAAAAACAAGGTCTAAGATGTGTCCTCCCCTCCCTCCCCAAATGGGTTGGACTATTATTCCATTGGGAAAATCCCAAGATCTGATGAATTTGAAAGAAAAATAATCTGACAACTGAATTCTCTGCATAAGTATTCAATATTTTCTTAGCGTCCAGTCAGATGAATCCAGAACAAGTGGGTTATGCACCTCTACCAGCAGATGGAGACGAAGCAGAATGACCTGGCAGCATATACCCCCCTGCAGCGACATCAGCCCTGCCAGTATTCTCCGTCTCCAGGTTGACGGTCATCTCCCTACTGGGGATGGCTTCATTTAAAAAAAAAAAGGAGAAATAAGGAAAATAAATTTGCCCCGCTCTCTTGCGGTGATACCAAATGGTCCCTCCCCCATTTGAGAATTCCTGAGGTGATTTCCGTGGTCCCTCAGATAAATGCCTTGGTCTGGTAGATTTTTTTTTCCTGCCGGCGAGGACTTAGCTGATTAAGCAGCAGAAAGGCAGTAGGTGCAGGCAGCTGAGCACGGCAGTGACGGCTCATGCCCTCTCCCACCCGCAGCCGGAGATAGTCTCTGTACTCAGCCAGGTAAGGCTGAGCTCAGGTAAGTTTTTAAGTTAAAAAAATTATATATATATATATAATACACAGAGAAGGTGAAGGAGGGTTTTTTTTTAGTGAAGGGCCTACTTCCCCCCTGTCTCTGTGCTCGGCATACCGTTCCGACTTTTGTCCCACTCCATGGGAGGTCGAGGGACATGGGCAGCCTGGTGGGTTGAACAGCCCTGCGCTGAGGCTCTTTCGCTGCATGCCACATGGTAGGCCTTAACGGCGTTTCGCATGCTTTCTTTAGGCTGCCCTGTACAGGTTTGTTGGTTCAGTGTGTGCGTCCAGGTTAAACAGGCTCGTGGGCACCCTTGTGTGCGTGTTCATCGGCCCGAGCCCAGGGACACAGCCTTTTTATAACATAGGCGTGTATATGCACACAATTTTAAATGGCCTTTGCACACCAATGCTGCTTCTACCACATAAGTGGGGGGATTTTAATAAAAGCACGCTGACACCATTACCAGTTTTCCTAGTTCGTTCCCATTTCTCCCAGGTAAGGGATAGGACTTCCAAACTCCCCTAGTTTAATAGCCTTCCTTGACCCATTAGCCCCAATTCCACTGATCTACGTAGAATTTTTTGTTTTGCAACTTACACGTCATCCATAGCAGAAGTAAATTTATGCGGCAGGGGACTCCAGCGAGCGCCAGTGCTTGTAAGTATTTACGCACACAACTCTTGGCCAGCCCCCAGCTCACTCACGCCCTGCCCCTTTTTGGGGACTTTTCATTTGTGTGCGTAACGGCAAGTAAGCCCATACTCGAGCGGCTTTGCACCCTGGCCCGACCTATTCACGCATCTCCTAATTGATGCGCACATCGGGCTTTTAAAAGTCACCTTAAACTATCCGCAGACTTGATACTTCTATGCGCAATTCTTAATTTTGTTTTCACTGCTCAATCTGTCAGTAGGAGTTTTTGAATTGCAGTAGAATATAAATCCTAGCTTCTCTGAAACAAACAGCCAAACTATTAAGGTAGAACAATTTAGCATTTCTAGGTTGTACACCATTTCTGGTCTCCAAAAGTCACAAAACTTGAGAGATGCATTCATTTTTTTTTTTTTGCCTCTGCAGTCTGTGAACATTACCATGTATGTGATGGGGCTGTGCCAGTCGCCAGTGTTGTTCCCAAGTATTTCTCTGGCAGTGGTCAGCGGGAGTTTTTTTTTGTTTGATATTTAGGATTCCTCCCTTTGCCATAGTCCCATCTTTTAGGGGGAAGGTTTGTGTGGGATTATAAGAAAGATTGCTAGTGGGTGGAAGGAGAGGAGCTCTGGAGGGTCTTTGCCTCATCCCTAGGGGGGGTCCAGTGGCTTGAAGGAATGCTCTTACATTTGAGAAAACGTTTGGAGGAAGATTGATCAATCCAGAAGACTGCATCTAAGGATGTTTTTGCCCAGGCTACCTGTTAACAGCTGCGGTGAGAAGAAATTGTGTTTCCCTGTACGTACCAGGATCAGTCCAGGACACCTGGGTTGTGACCCCGCACCAGTAGATGGAGACAGATTAAAACTTGTGGGCGGAGCTACATATGCTCCTGTGCCAGTCACAGCCCCTCAGTCTTACTCTGTCTCCAGTAGGTGGTGCAGGTGTAGTCACAGCCTCTGGGTGCCCTGAGGACTGATATTTAGTTTAGTCAGGGTTATTTTAGTTCTTTTAGTAATTTTAAGCTCAGTTTGTTTCTAAGGTAAATTTTTTTTTATTCTAATTTTGGTTAGAATTAGTTTAAAAGAAGCTGTCCGTCCTGCCTCCCAGGGGGGTGGGAAGGTTCTGAGAGGACCATCCCCCCCTGGTTGAGGCCGCTGCTGAGGGTCGAGGACCCGAACTGCCAAAGCAGCAGCGTTGGGGTGACACCGGGGAGCCCGGTTCACTCACCCCCAACAGGAGCAGGAGCCCCAGGACCCTGGACAGCGGCAGGTTTGATTTAAAAAAAAAAAAAAAAAAAAAAAAGTGTATTTTATTTTTTTCTTTGTTTGTGTCGGCTCTCCGTTTTCTTCTTCGCCGGGGGGGAAATAGGTCCTCGGTTCGGCGAGGGGAGGGGAGTTTTTTCGGCGCTTTAAATTTTAAATTTTATTTTAATTTTCCTTCGCGTTCCCGCGCGACTGTGAGGATGCCTCGGGGTACAGTTTGCCGCGCTTGTGGCTCGGCGCGCGCGCGGCTCTCCCGTGAGGGGATTTGTTCCGCCTGCATTCCGGGCGGGGAGGGACCTTCTACAAAGAGCAGGGGGGTCCGTTCCCGGTCGGTGCGGTCGCCGTCGCGCACTACCGCCGTTCCTGTCACGCCAGCTGACCCCTTCCCGCTCAGTGCGGGAGCGGCGGCCATCTTGGCTTCTGTTCATGAAGTCAGGCAGGAACCTGCAGGGGATTCTGCCGTGCCTCCCGCGTTGTCGCCTCAACAAAGGTCTTCAGGGGGGGCTTCCACCGGGGGGGCTAAGTCCCCGGATGAGGATGGTGATGATTCGGTCACCTCAGATTCGGAGTCCTCGTTTTCGGCGGATTTTGCCCTCCTGCTGCGCAAAGTTTAAAATACAAGGGCCGCAGACGCAAGGAGCTGCATAGCCACTCCAAAGGGGACACTCCAAAGAAGAAAAAATCCCGGGATGACCCTGCGACAAGAAAACGGACACCAAGAGGTGTCCCGCAGGATACAGATACCGACTCCACCTCACAAGATGAGGTGGTTCCGCCTGATGAGCCCCTGACGGGGGTCGATGGTGCGACGGGGGACAATTCTGCCCAGTCGGGGCCGGGCAAACCTTCGCAAGCCGGTGATGGGGACGACCCGAAGGTGGTACGTCTTTTCCGAAGGGACGAGCTGTCCCCGCTTATACCGGCAATCCTCAGCGAGTTAGGGGTTGAAGCCCCACCGACAGTCTCGCGCCCCGGAGCAACTATGGATCCAGTCCTGCTAGGACTCACTGGTCCAGCGGTAGCCTTCCCATTCCATTTCTCGGTGTCTGACATTTTGTTTCGGGAGTGGGATACTCCTGAACTAGGTCTGAAGGTATCTAAGGCAATGGATAAGCTCTACCCTTTGCCAGAAGACGCACTGGAACTTCTTCGGCTTCCAAAGGTGGATTCAGCGGTGTCGGCAGTAACTAAACGTTCCACGATTCCGGTCACTGGGGCCACAGCCCTTAGAGACATACAGGACAGGAAGCTTGAGGTGCAGCTCAAAAAGATCTTCGAGGTCTCAGCGTTGGGGGTCCGGGCTGCCATTTGTAGCAACTATGCCATGCGGGCTAGTTTGCGCTGGGCCCAAGTTATACAGGCGAATGCAGGTCTTTCTCCTGAAGAGGCCACGCAGGCGGATCGCCTAGAGGCTGCCATTGCTTATAGTGCGGATGCTCTCTATGACCTACTACGTACTTCAGCAAGATCCATGGTCTCTGCAGTCTCGGCGCGTCGTTTACTTTGGCTTCGCAATTGGTCGGCGGATGGATCCTCCAAGGCTCACCTTGGAGCCCTGCCCTTCAAGGGGAAGTTGTTATTCGGCAAAGAGTTGGATGATCTCATGCTTTCTCTTGGAGAGAACAGAGCTTTTAAACTCCCAGAAGACAGGTCCAGAGCCCGATCCTCCTATCCGTCCAGGTCCCGGTTTCGAGGTAACAAGAGATCTCGTCCACAGAGGTCCTCGGCTCCTTCTTATCGCTCGACTTCTTCCCGGGCCTCTTCGTGGCCACAGTCCTTTCGTGGGAAACGTTACGGCAGACAAGGAGGCACCCCGTCCGGCACGGGTCCCAAAGCCTCTCAATGAGATACAGCGGGTCCATTCCTTACGGCAGCCGCTGGCCTCCGTTCCAAACGTAGGGGCGAGGCTGACCTTGTTTTTCAAGGAATGGGCCAAAATAACTTCCGATCAGTGGGTTCTGAACATCATAAGACACGGTTACGCGTTAGATTTTGTACGGACTCCAGCAGACAAGTTCCTGATGTCGCCCTGCAAGTGCCCAAAAAAGACGACGGCAGTGCTAACCACCCTCCGGCGCCTGGAAGATTTAGGAGCAATCGTCCCCGTTCCTCCCAATCAACAAGGCACGGGTCGTTATTCCATATACTTCATTGTGCCAAAGAAGGATGGCACGGCCCGACCGATTTTGGACCTCAAAGGAGTAAACAAGTGTCTGCGTATTCCACACTTCAAGATGGAAACGATTCGGTCAGTGATTGCCTCGGTTCGTCCAGGCGAATTCATGGCCTCCTTAGACCTCACGGAGGCGTACCTCCACGTCGGAATTCATCCGTCTTTCCAGAGATTTCTCAGATTTTGCATCTTGGGCAGACACTACCAATTTCGGGCTCTTCCCTTCGGCCTCGCCACGGCTCCGCGAACATTTACAAAAGTGATGGTAGTGGTGGCGGCTCACCTTCGACGAGAGGGTTTCCTGGTGCACCCCTACTTGGACGATTGGCTGATTCGAGCCAAGTCCGAAACCTGTTGCCGTCAGGCGGTAGCCAGAGTCCTCCAGTTGTTGCAGACCTTAGGTTGGGTTGTCAATCTCAACAAGAGTCAGCTTGTTCCTACCCAGTCCTTGGAATACCTGGGAGCTCTTTTCGACACGAAGCAGGGCAAGGTTTTTCTGTCCACGGATCGTGCACGCAAGCTTCAGTGTCAAGTGCGTCGATTATTAAGTCTTCAGCTGCCGCTGGTTCGCGATTATCTGACGGTTCTGGGATCTATGGCGTCCACACTGGCGTTGGTTCCTTGGGCTTTTGCTCATCTGCGACCATTACAATTTGCGTTGCTCTCCCGTTGGAAGCCGGTATCAGAAGAGTTCCACCTACCACTTCCATTCACGACTCAGGCGCGGGAGAGTCTTCACTGGTGGCTCGATCCGGGCCATCTCTCTTGCGGAGTGTCTCTGTTGGTCCCCGACTGGACAGTGGTGACGACGGATGCCAGTCTCTCCGGTTGGGGAGCGGTCTGTCTAGACAAGTCGGTACAGGGCCGATGGTCCTCCGTCCAGTCGCAGTGGTCCATCAACCGTCTGGAAACCAGAGCGGTTCGCCTGGCTCTGCAAGCCTTCCTCCCGTTGGTCCAAGGGAAGGCGGTCCGTGTGTTGTCAGACAATGCAACAACAGTATCATACATCAATCGCCAAGGGGGGACAAGAAGTCCACTTGTGGCGGAAGAGGCAAAGCTCCTGATGAGTTGGGCAGAGCGCCATCTCAACTCCATAGCAGCGTCTCACATAGCCGGGGTCGACAATGTTCAGGCGGACTTTCTCAGTCGACACCACCTCGACCCCGGAGAATGGGAGCTGACGGAAGATGCCTTTCATCTCATTTGCGATCAGTGGGGGCTGCCCCACATGGACCTGATGGCCACGTGGCACAACGCGAAGGCTCCTCGGTTTTACAGTCGACGTCGGGAGCGAGGAGCCGAGGGCGTCGATGCGCTGGTTCTTCCTTGGCCAACCAACGTGTTGTTGTACGTATTCCCTCCGTGGCCAATGATAGGCAAGATCTTAAGGCGCATAGAGTTGCACCCGTCCAACGTGATCATGGTAGCGCCGGAGTGGCCACGGCGCCCTTGGTTTGCGGATCTCGTTCAGCTGTCGGTGGATGCTCCCCTTCGGCTACAGGGGTTTCCGGGGCTCCTTCGTCAGGGCCCCGTTTGTTTGGAGGATGCGGATCACTTCTGTCTCGCTGCATGGCTTTTGAGAGGCAACGTCTAAAGAAAAAAGGCTATTCAGATGCGGTGGTAGCCACGTTACTGCGGTCCAGAAAGCAGTCTACGTCCTTGGCTTATGTACGTGTCTGGGTAGTTTTTGAGGAGTGGTGTATCAGCCGAGGGCTAGATCCCATTTCCGCGTCCGTCTCTGATATTCTGGCTTTTCTTCAGGCCGGTCTAGCCAAAGGGCTTTCTTGTAGTACCCTTCGTGTACAGGTGGCGGCGATTGGTTGTTTGCGGGGTAAGGTTCGCGGTTCCTCTCTGGCCCTGCATCCCGATGTCTCTCGTTTTCTTCGGGGGGCTAAACATCTTCGTCCACCACTACATCATCCATGTTCCTCCTGGAATCTTAATTGGGTCCTTTCTTCTTTGTCTACGGCTCCGTTCGAACCCTTAAAACGGTCTACTCTTAAGGATCTTACTTTAAAGACCGTTTTCCTGGTTGCGATTACCTCGGCTCGGAGAGTCTCGGAATTACAGGCTTTGTCTTGTCGGGAGCCATTCCTGCGGATTTCAGATACGGGAGTTTCCCTGCGGACGGTTCCGTCTTTTTTGCCAAAAGTGGTGTCACCGTTTCATTTGAACCAGTCTATTGAGCTTCCTGCTTTCGCAGGTGCTGAATATTCCGACCCGCAATGGAAAGAATTGCGGAAGTTGGATGTGCGGAGGGTTCTCCTCCGTTATCTAGAAGTCACTAACCCTTTCCGGGTGTCGGATCATCTCTTTGTTCTATTCTCGGGCCCAAAGAAAGGAGGCCCGGCTTCCAGGACGACAATCGCACGGTGGCTTAAAGAGGCCATCGGCTCAGCGTACGTGTTACGAGGGAAGCCTATCCCGAACGGTCTCAGGGCTCATTCGACAAGAGCTCATGCTGCGTCTTGGGCGGAATCTTCTCAGGTTTCGCCTCAAGAGATTTGTAGAGCAGCTACCTGGAAGTCCTTACATACCTTCATTAGACACTATCGGTTGGATGTTCAGGCTGCGAATTCTGGGGGTTTTGGAGAGAGGGTACTCCGAGCGGGACTCTCTGCTTCCCACCCTCGGTAATTTAGCTCTGGTACATCCCAGGTGTCCTGGACTGATCCTGGTACGTACAGGGAAAGGAAAATTAGTTTCTTACCTGATAATTTTCGTTCCTGTAGTACCAAGGATCAGTCCAGGATCCCGCCTGTACTGTTCTGAAGAAACGGAGAGTCCGCTCATTTCTTTGTTAACTATTCCGGTTATTGCTTCGTTCCCTCGTTTTGGGGTTCTGTTCCGGTTGGGGGTCCTTGAATGGCTCCCTGTTAAGGTTAGTTATTTAGTTTGGTTGTTCTATTTTTTGTCTACTTTGACATTACGTATGACTGAGGGGCTGTGACTGGCACAGGAGCATATGTAGCTCCGCCCACAAGTTTTAATCTGTCTCCATCTACTGGTGCGGGGTCACAACCCAGGTGTCCTGGACTGATCCTTGGTACTACAGGAACGAAAATTATCAGGTAAGAAACTAATTTTCCTTTAGGAGGAGAATTGAGAGACTTCAGGAGACTTCTGAGAATTTGTATTTAGGATCTGTATAAGATAAATGGTTTTGTGCTTGGGAATATTTTTCCGTCTTGACTAGCTTATGCTGGAGCTGCACTCTAGCTACCCTATCCTACAAGGGGAACATAAGTTTGCAATGGATGAATGTGCAAGAGAAGGGAGGGTAGTGAGTAGATCTAAAAGGGTTAAGGAAATCATTGTTTTCATTGAACTGATATTTTTTTGTTTTTAATTTTTGTGATTTTGGCCTAGATTCTCCTATATAAGTTAAAGTAAATTGGTTATTTTGAACACCACCTTTGACTCTGGTTTTTGTTGTTTTTTCCCCCTTCATTGCCCAGTTCAGTTGGTGAATAGATGGACACTCATTTTGATTTTTTTCTTTCTACCCTTTTTTGCTAATTCTGTTTTTCTTGCTCTTATATTGCACACTGTGGGGATTATCCAGCTGGCGTGTGGGCCTTTGCCTACAGTAGTGATTGATTGTATCAGGGGCCCAGAAAGATAGCTTCCCCCACCCCCACCCCCATCCCAATACAGACTTGGACCCAGACCTGTACCCCCTCTGATGCTAATCATACAAAGAGGGGACCGACAACATGTAGAAAGAGAGGAGTTAGCTAATTGGACAAAGGTTTAGACCCACTGGACCCCTGGTCTTCCTTTAACCTAATCCATTGGCTCTAAAATGTATTTATGCCCCCCCCAGCCAGTTGTGTTTATGCACAATGAATATGCATGAGAAAAATTTGTGATAGATGTAGGTGTAACTCATACAGAATTATTGCGGATATCCTGAAAACTCAACTGGCTGAGTGTTCCCCCAAGGACAGGTTTAGGATCTAATGATCTAACCAATGATAGCTGGTTAGGTTACATGAAGATCAGACTATCATGATTCATAGACTTAAAGTATATAATACAGTCTAGTTGTGTTTGCTGAAATGGAACACATCTGGATAAACTTTAAGATATTGCTCTTTAGTGGACTAGTTTGTAAGTTCTACGTAGAAGGTGCTGTCTCTTTTATGGGTATTTGTACAGGGCTGCATACATCTAGTAGCAGTATAGAAATTATTAGTAGTATTAGGGTATTTAGCCTGCAACTCAAAGTCCCTTTTAACTATGTAGAAAGCGCAATTATCAGTTTTAATTTGAATCACTCTTTATTTCTGCTAATGGGAGGTCAAGACAAAAGAAGCTTACGTCTAGTGGGCGTAAATAAAGAGGAGGCAGCAAAACACTGTACGGAGCGGCAGTAGCCACAGAGGCATTCACGGAGCGGGATGCCAGTGGCCAGTAGTCGGAGTTCCACCTTCAGGCAGCAAAACACTGCACGGAGCGGCAGTAGCCACAGAGGCATTCACGGAGCGGGATGCCAGTGGCCAGTGGTTGGTGTTCCGCCTTCACGGAGGGCTGCCATCTCCAAAAAAAAAAAACCAAAAACAAGAAACAAACAAACAAAGCAGGGGTGGGTAAGAGTATGGGGCAGGGGTGTGGCCTGCTTGTTGCGGCGGTTGCTACCCCTGATTGAGCTGGATGTTCACTGGGATGCGGATACGGCGCTGCTCTCGGCATGGTGGAGGGGTGGAAGGGAGTTGGGGCCGGAGGGTGCTGGAAGCCAATAGTGATGGGTGGGAAAAAAAATAAATAAATGGATGAACTGCGTGGCTTGCTGGGCAGACTGGATGGGCCGTTTGGTCGTCTTCTGCCGTCATTTCTATGTTTATGTTTCTATGTTATCACGAGAACATGCAAACATGCATTTGTAAATAAGTTCACGAAGGCATGTCCTGCAAACCAGCTTTGTTTTAACTGAGCAAAGGGATGCCTCAGAAAACTTTCTGGCCTGCCTACAGTACCGAAATGTCCAAAACCCAATGAAATAAGAACTGCAAGAATGTACACAGAGATGCATGATGTACTGGACTGAATACACATATAAACTCTGTAGGAATGCTTAAAGAAATATCCAGCAAGCATAAAGATAATAAAAAAGAAAAATTAAATATAAAAAAAACAATCGAAAGTGTTCCTGAAGTGGTCTGGGGCAAATATCTGAAATTGCTGAGTAATAAACATGTGGATAAAGGTGAACCGGTAGATGTAGTGTATTTGGATTTTCAGAAGGCGTTTGACAAAGTCCCTCATGAGAGGCTTCTACGTAAACTAAAAAGTCATGGGATAGGAGGTGATGTCCTTTCGTGGATTACAAGCTGGTTAAAAGATAGGAAACAGAGAGTAGGATTAAATGATCAATTTTCTCAGTGAAAAAGTGGAGTGCCTCAGGGATCTGTACTTGGACCGGTGCTTTTCAATATATATGTAAATGATCTGGAAAGGAATACGACGAGTGAGGTTATCAAATTTGCGGATGATACAAAATTATTCAGAGTAGTTAAATCACAAGCAGATTGTGATAAATTGCAGGAGGACCTTGCAAGACTTGAAGATTGGGCATCCAAATGGCAGATGAAATTTAATGTGGACAAGTGCAAGGTGTTGCATATAGGGAAAAATAAACCGTTGCTGTAGTTACACGATGTTAGGTTCCATATTAGGAGCTACCACCCAGGAAAAAGATCTAGGCATCATAGTGGATAATACTTTAAAATCGTCAGCTCAGTGTGCTGCAGCAGTCAAAAAAGCAAATAGAATGTTAGGAATTATTAGGAAGGGAATGGTTAATAGAACAGAAAATGTCATAATGCCTCTATATCGCTCCATGATCGCCGCATCTCAAAAAAGATATAGTTGCGATGGAGAAGGTACAGAGAAGGGCAACCAAAATGATAAAGGGGATGGAACAGCTTCCCTATGAGGATAGGCTGAAGAGATTAGGGCTGTTCAGCTTGGAGAAGATACGGCTGAGGGGGGGGATATGATAGAGGTCTTAAGATCATGAGAGGTCTTGAACGAGTAGATGTGACTCGGTTATTTTCACTTTCGAATAATAGAAGGACTAGGGGGCATTCCATGAAGTTAGCAAGTAGCACATTTAAGACTAATCGGAGAAAATTCTTTTTCACTCAACGCACAATAAAGCTCTGGAATTTGTTGCCAGAGGATGTGGTTATTGCAGTTAGTGTAGCTGGGTTCAAAAAAGGTTTGGATAAGTTCTTGGAGGAGAAGTCCATTAATGGCTATTAATCAATTTTACTTAGGGAATAGTCACTGCTATTAATTGCATCAGTAGCATGGGATCTTCTTAGTGTTTGGGTAATTGCCAGGTTCTTGTGGCCTGGTTTTGGCCTCTGTTGGAAACAGGATGCTGGGCTTGATGGACCCTTGGTCTGACCCAGCATGGCAAGTTCTTATGTTCTTAAGCTAGTACAGGGTTAACTGGTCAACTTTAAGAGCCTTGCGTGCACCAAAACTGGAAGATATGCATGTGACTCGGACCCCTGCGTGCTGCGCAGATTTTAAAAGACCCATGGCCACGTACTCATCTTTTTGCTTAAAAGTAGCGAGGCATGAGCGAGGTCTGGGTGGGCCAGGTCTGTCGCATGAATCCAGCGCGTAAGTAGTTACGTTCACAAGTGCGCACCGGGGTCCCCTACCATTTAACTTTACTTCTGCTATGGATGGCGTGTAAGTCATATAACAAAAAAAAATATGCTAGTCAGCGAGGTTTTTAAGGGTCAGGGGTAATAGGGTAAAAGGGAGGCAAGTCAGCCCTGGGGTTTAGGAAGTCATTTCCTTTACTGGGGTAGAACTGGATAAAAGGCCTATTGCATCGCCGCCGTACCTACTAAAATTCCCCCTACTTACGCGCTCGAGATGGCATTCGCATGCACATGTGCACGTCAATATAAATTCGTGCGCGCATGTACACGCATATAGCTGATTTTATAATGTGCGCATATACGTGCGTATGTTATAAAATCAGTGCGTCAATGTGCGAGCACCGGCAAACGCATGCACATGTGCGCACACGCATGGGTCTTAGATTTTACGTCTGATAATATGCTGTTGTTATAACAGGGATTTTCTCCAGAGAGTATTTTAAGATGTTCACAAAATAACTTTTCAAAAGATCTACAGGAGATTGTAACTTAGTTTTAGGGAAGTTCAAAAAACGTAGATTTGCTCTTTTAGCTTGGTTCTCTTGAAACTCCATTTTGTTCACAAACATCTTCTCTGATTTTATTAAGTTTGTTTGTATCTCTTCTATTCTTTCCATTTTCCCTTCTAAGGTAGTTGTTCTTTTTTCAACCTCTATCATCGTCCCTTCTAATTCAGACGTTTTATTCATAGCTTCCTTGACAGTGACTGTTAATGTATTTATTGATTTCTGCATTACCAGCAGTATATTTTTTATTTCCTCTAACGAAGGCACTAAAACTGAGGTGGGTTTAAGAAGAGCAATATTACTCATTGCGAGTCCTACCTCCATAAGGCCTTCGCCACTCTTCTTCGGATCTTCCGGGCGTTGTTGAGCCAAGTTTTCGTGGTTCCTGGAACCCTCTTCTATCAGGTTCTCCGAGGGGAAATCATCTTCTCCTCTCTGGTCACCACATATTTCTAACGCGGATTTCCCAAACATATCCGCGGGATTCGATGGTATCATAGGTGGGTCGGGAGCTGTTGGGTAACCCGGGCTCAAAGAGGTCTCAAACGTCAGGGGGCTCGACAGCTGCTCCATGCCTGCCCCAGCGACGGTTACTTCCGGGTTCAATGGCGTTCTTGCAAAGGCTTCATCGATCTTAATTTGCCTCGCAGACTCGGGTGTAGAGGAAATATCTCTTACCCGAGCTTTCCTCTTAGTATGCGGCATGTTTAAGAAAATCTTGAGGAAAAAGTTTAAGGTTTGCTCGGTAGGGATTTTCAAGGAAATTACTTCAATGATCAGGAGCTGCGATCTGCACGTCCTCACATATCAGCGGCCATCTTGATCTTCCTAGATTTTACTTCTAAGTGAGGACAGATGATTGAGACCCCCCCCCCTTCTACACTAATGACCCCATAGAGTTTCCAGTATTATGGGAGTGGAGGGACAATTTTTATCATTCTTTGACCAGTTCTAGGGCTGGGATTCTCCTTTCTGCAGTCCCAAACACCTCCCTTTCAGTTTTTGTGCAGTGCTGGCAAGAATCTAATGTATTCTAATGTGTGAAAATATAGGTAATAGATATGAAAGTTGGGTGTAGCTAGACATCACCCTCTTTTTGTTTTGGTGATTCTAGTACACTTAGTTTAATCCTAGTTTGTTTCCAGATAAAGTTTGAAACTAATAAAGTCAGCTTAGAGAAATATGATTTTGACAAAGCAGTAGGCAGCATTGCAGCTAAGGAAAGAGTTAGTTCTGTGGAGTCATACATTCTAATGGTATGTCTATGGCCAAACTGACACACATTCTGTGACACTTACTCATCCTTAACTGCTTTTAACTTATCGATTACTATTTAAATGGAATTATAACTATGAGAGATTCCATTGTTTTCTGCATAGTGTTTTTCTATGGATATCTTCTGAAAACAGTGGGGGAAAGTTTATATACTGTTATGTGAAAGGTGACATTTCTTGGGTTCAACTTGGTGGCTTGTCAACAGGCAGTGGCAAGTTGCCAAGAGAGACAAATTTGAGGCTTGTAAACAGTCTTGTGCTTCCTGGGAATGATGCAGAGGCACAGAAAGATTGAGGTAGTAAAAGGCAAAATTTCTTTCTCAATATCATTCCCAGCTCAAGGTTTAGGCTTTCATATTTGAACATGGATTTTGTCTAAGCTACTTGCAACTCCCTCTAAATGAATTTACTGTTGAATCTTGAAGTTTTAAGGACAATTCAGAGATATTGTGTAATGTGTGGTGGCATAGTCAGCAGGAGGTGTGCCACCGTTGTCGTTCCCCCCCCCCCCCCCCCCCCCCCCCCCAAAAAAAAAAGCCAAGCGTGAGCAGTACGCAGACAGGGCAAGGCTGGCGGGTTCTAACTGGAGCAAGGACAGGGCATCTTCTGCCTGTGACAGCCACCTTCTCCTTGGGTTTAACCCATCAGGTGCTGGTGACCAGCGGACAGGAACAGGAAACACAAGACACACTAAGACAATGTAGAACCCAATCCTAGAGCCATAAAGGTCTTCACAGAAACAAGGCAGGAGAATCTGGACAGAATGCACCCACAGAAGTAGTGTGGAGAACCTCATATACGACGCAACCTAGGATTAAATAGGAAACATAGGACCATGAAAGCCAAGCTTGGTCAAAGTACAGACACAGCCTGGAATATAACCGTGTCACAACAGGAACAAGATGGCTGCCAGCAGGAAGTGGTGAACCACAGAGCTAGGAGGACTAACCACTGAGGCTCTCTTGGTTGGAGGCAAAAACTACCCAACAGAGCCTCTCAATATTGCACTGTGATTATTGCATTCATTGCAGAGAAATTTATTGGACATTCTATCATTTAAACAGGCCCATCTTTTTGAGACACAAAAGTGCTCCTTTTCGATAGAGCTCCCATGCTCTGGGACTCTGTGCCTGAAGGTTTGTGGCACACGGAGTACTTGAAGTTATTTAAAACAACTTAAAACTGTACTTTTCAAGCTGACTTATGCCTTGTAACTTAATCTTTGGCTGGCTGCATTAATTTTATTATGTTCATTTTCACACGGTTGTTGTGTATTACCTCTGAATCATGAAAGTGTGACATACTTCAAGAGATTGTTTTGTATTATTCATGAATTATGAATGCTTAGCATGTACATCACCTAGTAGCTTAGGCTTTAGGTGATTAATACATTTTAGTTAAGTAAAGGCACTGAAAAGGAGTGCAAAGGAGTATTGGGGCATTTTCTATGGAATTTAATAGGTGAGAAAAATAACACAACTGTGATTTGGAGGACTCTAGGAGGAAGAAAAATAAAGCAAATATCCCTTCCCAAAATACATTTTTCTTAATATATAGTTAAAATAATAACGTTGAAGGCATTCCCTTGAGGTCTGTCTGCAATGTTAAAACCTCTTTTTAAAAAGGTACAATTTATTTCCCGCCTGTATTTGTCTCTGGACGTTGGTTTTTGCTGTATGCAAAAGTCCCGCCTCACTCTTCAGAGGTATCAAAGGTCAAACTGTAATCTAATCCTTTTCGTAGTGAGTCAGTAGAGGACGGAGTGTAAACATTTGTGTAATACATTTGGGTATTGCTGCTGTGGAGGTGTAAAGTATGCGAGTTGGAGAAGGAAACCATTTAATTGTAGCTGGTGGCTCAGAATTAGAAATCCATGTCACCCCCTCCCAATATGCAAAGGAATGTAGTCTAAATTGATGCCCACCCTCCAGACTGAAGTGTTCTTGCACACAGTTTGCTAATACCATGTCTTCTAGAGCACTGGGTATTGTGTGTGCTGTGTGTGTATGTGTGTGTGTGTATATATATATATATAAAATCTGCATTCTACATGGAACGCACTGTGTGCACGCTCCTTTCAAGGCACTTCCTGTTCTTATGCATACTGTCGAGGGCTGTTTTTAGATCACAGGTTCTCGGAGATTGCCCAGCCAGTCGGGTTTTTGGAATATTCACAATGAGTATGCACCATCTCCACTACATGCAAATATATAGCTCTTTTGCATATCATTGTAGATTTCCTGAAAACCAGACTGGCAGAGTAGGTCCCGAGGACGATGGTTCTGGAAAGCGCAACAGTGTAGTTTTGCAGATAAAAATCGATCTGCTATAAAAATGAGCAATAAGTCAATTTGGCAGATGTTAGAGCAGCTACAGTGAAAATAGCTTCCGTGCAGATACATTCAGGCTCCTTTATCACATGGTCAGTACTGGTCCAGCAGACTCCCCATACCAGGTCCCCAGAGGAAAGCATGAACAGGAGTAAAATTTTACCAAAAAATCACTTCTGCAATTTTTTGGGGGGGGGGGAGAGGAGGGGTTTCCACTTGTGCTATTGTAATTTTAAAGCTTTCAGTGCCAGAAGAATGCAAGTTTTCAGTATGATATGATGTCTTTTGCTGTTATAGGCATGAGTAAGGGAGTCCATTGTTTCTGGCACAAAAGAAAACTCACCAGTGGTCTAGAGGCAGTTTTGTTTATTTCAGATTTTGTGTATGTAGATATGTCTAGGTATATGTGTGTGTATGCATGACGTTATTTTAAAACACATGGTGGATGATAACCGTTTCATAATTAACTTGAAGAGTGAGAGCACAACTTCTCTGCAGCTTTTTAAGAGGAAACCAAAGACTATTGATAAAGCCAAGCTCCGTGAAAGGCACCAGATACGCTCATGCCTGCCCGAAGAGGGTAGGAGAAGGCTGAGCTCACCTTGGACCGGGACCCAGCAGCGTTATCCCTTCTCATCATGTTCCTGGGTCCCGGTCAGGCTGGGGCAGAACTACTAGGATCCGCGCTATGCTTCCAGGTTTCATCAGCCGCACGTCAGGATGGGAAGCTTGGGGGGGGGGTGGGGGGGAGGGGGTGTGTGAAGGGGCACACTGCAAGCGCATGACATTACTGGGTCCGTTGTCCCCAGCAGGAAGCATCATCCAGCCGAGGAGACAGGGGCTTAGCCATGCCTTGCCCTTCCCCCCAGAGTCAGTGGCCCAATTGGACCATTCAGATTTTAGTGGGAACAGGGAGGGGGATAGAAGATCAAAGATAAAGGGCAGCCCACAATTAGGCTGACCTCTTCCTCCTGCATCCCATATGGCTGGTCACGATTTCCCACCTGCCTTCTCCGCCTTACAAGATTGAAAAGGATTCTCATGTTAGACTGGCTCCCTCATACAACCCAAGTATTCTTATATATATTACTATTTCTGTCTGAGTAATGATTTGTAGACATTCAATATACATTTCTTGGACTTATATTTGAATTAATTTCACTGAAATTAGATATTTATTGGTCTTGTAATTGTTGCAGCTTAGGGTGGGGTACCCGAGCCGGGGGGGGGGGGGGGGGGGGGGGGGGAAGAATTCCAATAGAGGAGGGAATGGAGCTACAAACAAGGAAGTAGGACACAGCCTGGGGGTGTGTCTGCTGGAGTGGGGGCCGGGGGGCCATTGTTCGCTGCAGACCAGGTTACACCTGGAAGGAGTCCCGTGAAAGCCCGTAAGGCTGGCGGCCTTTCTTTCATGGGGCGGGCTGCCTGGGGACTCCTGGCCGCTACTTCATGCTGACTGAACTTTTGTTCTCCTTGCTCATGGTGGGCCAAGCAGTACTGATGAGAAGGAGGCCTGTTCCCAGAAAAAAGTACTGGGGTAGATTTTCAAAGGGTTACGCACATAACCCCCGAAAACCTACCCCTGCACGCGCCGAGCCTATTTTGCATGGGCTCGGCGGCACGCACAAGCCCCGGGACGCCGTGTATGTCCCGGGGCTTCCAAAACTGGGCGGTCCGGGGGCGTGGGTGGGGCATGGCCAGAGGCAGGTGTAACTCGAAAAAATAAGGTGGGGGGGATTTAGGTAGGGCTGGGGGTGGGTTAGATAGGGGACGGGAGGGAAAGGTGGGGGGGACCTAAAAAAAAAAGTTCCCTCCAAGGCCGCTCCGATTTCGGCAGCGCGTGCATGTTATAAAATCGGGTGTACATTTGTGCGTGCCGGATAACGTGCACAAATGTACCCCGCGCGCGTAGGAATTAAAATCTACCCCACTATCTTGCCTCCTACTTTATACAGTATATGTTGGCTCGGGTACTAGCATGTTAGTGCTAATAAAACTGTGGCCATATTTAATCCAGCAAACTGGGGGGTTCTCCTTGAGTAAGTTTCACATTCATTGACAGCACCCTATTCCCCTCTGAGGCGGGCAGTCTGCATTGCCCTGGGTACCAGCATTAGAAATCACTGTTGGTTCTGCTGGATTTTCACAGGGAATATTGGTTTCAACCATGGATGTTTATTACCTTGTTTTTTTTTGCAGACAATGTAGTGGTTTCTTAATATGTGACACATACAATAAAAACATTTAAACATAAGCATGAGCCAGGGACTCCCTTATTGCCTGTGGCCAAAGCTTAATGCATAAACATTATTCAGGCATTTAGTAAACCAAACCAGAAAAACCCAACACAGTGGTCTAGAGCAGTTTAACCTGCTTTGAAAATGATTACCTCTGCTGCAGGAATTTACTGAAGCCACTCCTTTTCAGCTGAGGCAGTGAATGCAGAAGTGTTCTGTAAGTGTGGCACTACTTATAAACATTTAAAAGGGAAAAAATAGGAAACCCACGCGCCCCTTATTTGCAGGTTAGAAAACATTTTTGTGAGGGATGTGCATGAAAACTTGTTTCGTGCATGCCCTCCTATTGTGTCAGTTTATCTTTTCCCTGAATAGGGTAGGGCCCCACCACCCCCCGTCTGGACTTTGGGCCTCCTGCCAGCTTCCTACAAACTTCTCACATTGAGCCGGCGGCAGAACTCCCCCTCATCTGCTCCTGGCTCGACATCCAAGATATTGCTTGCAATGCACATTGACCAACATAAAGCTTGAGATACTTCACTTTCAATGCATATCCAGCATAGCTCTCTGCTTCAACGGCAGGGGAGAAAGACTGATACTTCACGCATATCCAGCATAGCTCTCTGCTTCAACAGCAGGGGGAATGAAGAAAGGTGGATCTATATACAGACAACAACCAACAAGGACTGAATTATTTAGACTGGGTGGGCAGGTGGGCATGGGTGTGGCTTGCTTATTGTGGTGGTTGCTACCCTAACTAATTGGGCTAGATATTTCACTTAGATGCAGTTCCAATACTGCTCTCTCATTAATGGTGGGGGTGGAAGGGAAATAGAACCAAAAGGTTACTAAGAGCGAAGAGTAACATAAGTATGAGAAAAAAAAAAAGTGCAAAACTTGCTGGGCAGACTGGGTGGACTGTTTGGTCTTCTTCTGCCGTCATTTCTATGTTTCTATGTTAGCTAACGTAGCATTGTGTTCTCGGAGCAGTTTTATGCTATTAGTAGCTAGTTGCCTAAGTGTTAGTCTGATAGCAAACACAATGTCACACTGGCTATCACCCCAACTCAATTCTTAACCGTGTTTCTAACAGGTGAAATTGCTATCTGTAGGAGTTGAGATGTGGGGTTTTTTTTTTTGTTTTGTTTTTTTTAATAGTCTTCCCCTGCATTGTGAGTAAAGTATGGTATCTTCAGTTTCAAGTGCTCAGACAGCTGCTTAGAAGAGCCTTCACGCCTTGAAAGTAGACGGAATAGCAAGCACATCCTGAGAGGTCAGAAGGGTCAGAGTATTTGTCTAACTGGAATTGTCTTCACCTGACGGCTTAACAAGTCAATCAAGTTTTTGGGCCTTATGCACAAAAGTTCACTTTGAAAATTTGCAGGTAAATGCACTGGCTCATGCACAAAATTATGGCTGAGGGCATAACGTATGTGAGTTAACGTGTGTGCATAGGGAAGTCTTGTCTTACCAATTTACTAGATTTTTTTTTCCAAGGTGTAAATAAATGTGGATGAAGGTGAGCCAGTTGATACAGTGTATTTTTAGATTTTCAGAAGGCATTTGACAAAGTCCCTCATGAGAAGACTCCTCAGGAAATTGGGAGAGCATGGGATAGGAGGCAGTGTCCTGTTGGTAACTGGATAAGAGACAGGAAACAGAGGGTAGAAGTAAACGGTCAGTTTTCCAAATGGAGAAAGGTCATTAGTGGAGTGCTCCAGGGGTCTGTACTGGGACCTGTGTTATTTAGCATATTCATAAATAATCTGGAGAAAAGAACAAGTGAGGTGACCAAATTTTCAGATGACTCAAAATAGTTTTGAGTCCTTAAAACAGTGGTTTGTGAACAACTGCAGAAGGACTTTGTGAGACTAGGAGGCTGGGCAACTAAATGGCAGATGCAATTTAATGTGGCATATGCAAAATAATGCACATAGGGAAAGATAGTCCCAGCTACAGGTACATGATGCTGGTTTCTGTGCTTAGGAGTCACCTCCCAAGAAAAGAACCTTTGAATCCTTGTGGACAATACCTTGAAATTTTCAGTTTTGTATCAAAAAGGCAAATAGACTGTTAGGAATTGTTTGAAAAGAAATAGAGAACAACACTGAGAATATCAATGCCTTTGTATAGATCCATGGTGCTACCTAAGTATTATGTGCAGTTCTGGCTGTCCACATCTCAAAAAGGATATAGCAGACATAGAAAATGTACATATAAGAATGACAAATATGAAGTGGATGGAAAAGCTCACTTATAAAGAGAGGCTAAACACATTGGGGCTCTTTAGCTTGGAAAAGAAACAACTGAGAGGAGATCTGATTTGAAATGTATAAAATCATGAGTGAGGTGGAACGGGTAAATAGGGAGTGGTTATTTAACCTTTCAAACAACACTAGGACTAGGGGCCCACTTAATGTAACTAACAACTGGCAGATTTAAAACAAATGATAGGAAGTCTTTTTTTTTCATTAATTGCACAGTTAAGCTATGGAATCTATTGCCAGAGGACGTGATCAAGGAAACTAACATAGAGGGGTTCAGAAGAGGAAAAGTCCATAACCAGTTATTACCAGAGTAGACTTGTGAAAGCCATCACTTGGGAATGAGATACAAGAAATAGATTTAACTATTGGGGATCTGCCAGGTACTTGTGACCCGGACTGGCCACTGTCAGAGACAGGATGCTAGGCTTGATGGACTTTGATCTGACCTAGTATTGTACTTTTCACATTCTTGTCATACTTTCTAAAACAAAAAAGTATGTGCCTAAGTCCCAACTCTGCCTCCTGGAACGCTCCTCCCTAGTGGGTGTATGTGAAAAATCAGATTACACACACAACTTTACATGCACTGAGCCTAGGGCTATTTTATAAGAGCCATTTACACAAAAAACACTGTTTCATGCATATAAATGGCTTTGAAAATTTCCTCCATCATGTATAGAGAGAGCATCTGAGTACTTTACTTTAAATGTATTGGAAAACCAGGATTGACGTGCGTGTCCCCCGAGATCTAAAGCTCTGAAGCCCAGAAATCGCCTTATTTATTATTCATCCACTTCAAATTAATGTGAAGAATAGAGAACAGGTCCCTCCCTTATATGATTGTAACTTGCCTTGAGTTTACATTTGAAAAGACAAATAATTATATCTAAAATCCAAATCAAAGATCTTGGATGCTACGAGTTATCTCTATAATCATTCCCTCAGATGATAAAGTAAGCCAATTTTATCTAAATATATAAAGAAAGATAGTGAATGTATGAGTGTGTATGTATATGAAATATGCATCAGGCATCTACTGTATTATTTGGTGATCTTGACTCAGGTAAGAAGGCGTGGAAGCCTTTTCCTTTTTATAATTAATAAAACAATTGCAACCAACAAACTGTTCTTTTTGAGTACATGCCCAATGAGTCGACAGGCCTGTTGTCTGATCCTTCACCAGACCCAGCTTAGAAGTACTTCCCCATCAGAGGACTTGACCTTTCTACAAAGAAAAACAGAAACAATCCCATTTAAATTAAAAGAAGAGGTGAACCAAAGAGAAGACTTCCTAAGTGTCTTAAAATACATACAAGCACTAAACCCATTTCTAAGAACCTTCAGGAGCTATGGTCTAAATTATGGCAGATTCTCTTCAAGCTACCAGTTGCCAGAAAACTTGACCTTAAGTAGATGGTACAACTCTTGCCAGGCCATAACAAGAGTTCAGTCACCTCATGAATCTGTGGTGGTAGTCTGCTCTAAAAAAAGCAAAAGATCTAAAACAAACTCAGGAATTCCTCCTGTCAAGGTCGTGAAATTACTGGATAATACAGGAAAGAGTCTTTCAGTCAGCAATACGACAGAGTAGGAATTCAGCCTACCAATTCCAGATGGTTCAGTACCTGTATAATATCCTTCAGATAAGATGCCTCATCTCATCTTCCTTCAGACATACGAGACCAGTTCATGCCTCATATCAATGAAACTGACCAATGTGTCAAGCATCTCATTGGATCTTACAGTGATCTTGAGACTGCTTCTAGATCATCAGCCATGGCTATAGGAGCCAGAAGACTTGCTTGGCTGAGAGCGTCAGGTCTATGAAAAGATATATATGACAAACTAGCGGACATCCCATGTGCTGGAGGTAATATAATTTATTTGGTGAGAAGGTTAAAGAAGCGGTGGACCATATCAGAGATCACTGTTCAACCCTTCAAACGCTAACTGCAACCACTCAAAAAAAAAACCTACTGTTGTGTCCGTCGCTGTCCGACGTCTCTGCACCGCCCACCTTACCTCTTGGCGACTCCCTTCGGGGTTGATGGAAGGCTAGCTGCTGCGGCGTCTCCAGGCTGCCCTCCTCCGGCGTTCCCGGACCAGCTCAACGCTGCAAGCCGCCATGTTGACGAGATGCCTCAGGGCGCGCGCGCGGCCCGACTGATGTACCAGCGTTGGCGCGAACCTCAGGAGCGTCCCCCTGAGATGACGTCACCAGCTCCAGATATTTAAGGTCTCAGTTTTGGCTAACAAGATGAGTTAGCAAGGGTTCACTTCCTCCTGGTCGCTGCGGATGGGATTCGCTCTCTGCAAACCCAGCTACTCTGCCTCCTCGGACTTCACTAGAGGTACCCGCTCTCGTCCTCTCTCTTTCTTTTCAGGTCGCAGTCCGGAACCGGTACTCGCTCCTCGAGGGCCCACGTCCCGGACTTGCTCCTGGATACCACTTCTGCTAAGAAGTCATCACTGCTTACATTTGTGAGTTTCCATCTATCTCTCAGAGCTTTCCCTGGGTCCAGATACTCGCTCCTCGAGGGCCTAATGTATACCATCTCCTGGGCTGCCTCAGGAAACTATTGTGTGAGTGTTACCATCAAGGACTTGTTCCAGAACTCTCCATATATTGCCTTCTCACTTTCTTAGTTTCTCTACAGCTCAGCCACCCTGGGATCGCTGTTCCAGAACCTGAGGGACTACAGCCCAGCCGGGCGCTTCCAGCTCACTACTGCCACCTTTGGTGGTTTACTATATTGTCTAATAAAATAACTAGTGTGTGTCTGTCTCCTACGCTAAGCCTGACCAGTGGTCCCTCTCGGGATTTCCCCCGAGGGCGTGGATCCACCCACAACTATTCTAAATAACTACAGATTGCTAAATACCAGCTTTAACAACAGAGCTATCTGACAGATTTCTAACTCCCAGCTTTCTCTACAGAGCTTTGTTAACAGGTTGACAACAGATTGCTAACTCCTCACGGAGATCACAACACCTACTCAAAATAACCTTTTCAGAAGGTAATATTACCCTTGTAGGAGATACCAGCTGTATCCCTTCCAGCGACAACATTTGCAACTTCAGTAGCAACGGCTGCAGCAGCAAAGTGGACCACATCCAGGGAACGAAATCAAGTCAGAACAGTCTTCTCAAAAATCTGTATAGAGCAAATACAGACTATTTCAAAAGAATTGTATTGGTGAAAAAAACAGTATTTCTCTGGTATATAGCAGTGACCAACAATAATCCTAGAGTTTTATTTAATATTGTTAAGTTCCTACTTAGAAATAGCAAGAATGATCATTTGGTTTATGATGATCTCCCAGACAGTGCACAGTTTGTCATTTATTTTCAAGATAAGGAGGCCTTGATTCAGGAGGGGTTGGTTGTGAGAAATTTAGAGTAAGGTGCGACTGTTGGGAATTTCGACATGGTTTCACTGAGCAGAATATGGTCTACCCTCAACAGATTCCTTTGAAAAGATTATTGGATACTTGATGACATGTCTTTATTTGAGCTGAAGTTGTTAAGTAAGATTAAAAATCTAGCTAGATAAGAATCCAACAAGCAATTAGATGGTTTAAAGGGCATTACTGATAGAGTTTTGAAGTGGTTATTGATTTTTATTAATGATCCTTTGATCTCAAGTGAAGTTGCAAATTTTTTGAAGGGGGCAGTGATAGTTTCCCTATTGAAAAATAATTTGGATCTCAGAGAATGTAAGAATATAGACTGATGTTTAATTTGTCCTTTGTGGCAAAAATATTGGAGAAGCTGGTATTCAATCAGCTGTCGAATGATTTAGAGAACAAGGAGGTATTATATGTAGCCCAAGAAGGCTTTAAAAAAGGGTGCAGCCGAGACTGTGATGATTTCTCTAACTGAGATGTTATTGCCACATCAGGACAGAAGGGTATCCACTTTTCATTCTGTTTGATCTGTCCAGTGCTTTTGATTGGTGAATCACTCTATTTTGTTACACCAGTATGAGTTTCTTGTGTTAGGGTAGTGGACCCTTGGGCTGGCTGAGACTGCTGGTGTTGCACTGTGGGGACCCACAATGGGTGTCGCCGCCGGGAGGCGGCGCTGAAGAGGTGGTCCAAAGAAGGCTTCACCACTGGAAGCCCGAGGTCCCCCCAGGAGGAGCCCGTAGGGACCCAGGCCTCTTGGACTTAGGTGTGACCCTATGCGACCAAGGATCAAGGAAGCGGCTGAAGAGATGGTCGATGGGAGCAGTTGGGCCCCGGAGGCCAGAAGAGTCTTCACCCTTGGAAGCCCGTGACAGCCCGAGCCGCTGGGACTTAGGAAAATCCTCTGGGCAAGCAAGAACTGGATACCTGTAGACGACGAGGGAGCTGAAGTCGGAGTCAATGGACGAAGCAGGGTCAGAAGTCAGAAGTCCAAAGTCAAGATAGACGGGAGTCCTGGGACAGCAACTAGCAACTCAGAAGAGCGAACCTCGTTGCAAGGCGAGGTCTAGAGGTGGCTGCAGGGTTTAAATAACCCAGCAGCGTCTGACATCATCATGGGGCTGTCCTCCATCTCCCGCGCTGGCCCCTTTAAATCTGGAGCCTCGGTGCGCGCATGCGCCTAGGGGGCGGGGCCAGCGACGGGAGGTCAACAGCGTCTGCCTCGCGGAGGGGACGCCGCAGCAGGCTGGGTTTCGGGCCGGGGAAAGGTTCCCACGGCCCGGCCTGCTCGCGAGGTGAGTGAAGGTCCCGGGGCACGGCCCGGGACCGTAACATCTTGGTATAAGTGGTCGTGTTAAAATGGCTCACCAGTTTTTTACACTATCAAGAACAGTCTTTCAGGAATCAGTGTCTCATTCATGTGAGGTGAAATTGGGAGTTCCACAATGCTTCTTTGTCTCCTCCTTTTTAATTTTGTTTCTCTCCTTTGGGAAGGCTGATTTCTTTTTTTTAATTTTATTCCTTTTATTTATACAGACTAAGTGCAGATTAGGGTACATTTAGGAAAAAAAAACCTGAGGATGTTATTTTAAGATTGAATTTGTGTTCACAAGCAGTAATGAATTGGTTTTGTAACAACAAATTAGTTAATAATGGAGCTCCTGATGATATTCCTATATTACATAACTTGGATGGAATAGAGTTGACTCCTAAAGATCAGGTGAAATCTCTCGGGGTGGTGCTAAATGCTCAGTTTACTTTGGGTAAACAAATTGCACAGGTAGCACATAAAACCTATTTTAAACTGAAGCTGGTAAAACAATTATTTGGAGATGCCAGCATTAAAAGCTGTGATTTATGCATTGATTTTATCACAGTTTGATTACTGTAATGCCATTTATTTGGGCATTCAGGAAAAGATGATTCACAGGTTACAGCTAGTTGAAAATACAACTACTTGCTAAACTTTCAAAAGGGAAACTTTGATAAAATGAGAAAAATTGTTAGAAAAAAACTGAAAGGAGCAGCTACAAAAGTAAAAAATGTCCAAGACGCTTGGTCATTGTTAAAAAATACCATTCTAGAAGCACAGTCCAGATGTATTCCATCCATTAAGAAAGGTGGAAAGAAGGCAAAGCGATTACCGGCATGGTTAAAAGGGGAGGTGAAAGAAGCTGTTTTAGCCAAAAGATCTTCATTCAAAAATTGGAAGAAGGATCCAACAGAAGAAAATAAGATAAAGCATAAACGCTGGCAAGTTAAATGTAAGACATTGATAAGACAGGCTAAGAGAGAATTTGAAAAGAAGTTGGCTGTAGAGGCAAAAACTCACAGTAAAAACTTTTAAAAATATATCCGAAGCAGAAAGCCTGTGAGGGAGTCAGTTGGACCATTAGATGATCAAGGGGTTAAAGGGGCACTTAAAGAAGATAAGGCCATCGCAGAAAGATTAAATGATTTCTTTGCTTCGGTGTTTACTGAAGAGGATGTTGGGGAGGTACCCGTAATGGAGAAGGTTTTCATGGGTAATGATTCAGATGGACTGAATCAAATCACGGTGAACCTAGAAGACGTGGTAGACCTGATTGACAAACTGAAGAGTAGTAAATCACCTGGACCGGATGGTATACACCCCAGAGTTCTGAAGGAACTAAAAAAATGAAATTTCAGACCTATTAGTAAAAATTTGTAACCTATCATTAAAATCATCCATAAGAACATAAGAAATTGCCAAGCTGGGTCAGACCAAGGGTCCATCAAGCCCAGCATCCTGTTTCCAACAGAGGCCAAAACCAGGCCACAAGAACCTGGCAATTACCCAAACACTAAGAAGATCCCATGCTACTGATGCAATTAATAGCAGTGGCTATTCCCTAAGTAAAATTGATTAATAGCCAATAATGGACTTCTCCAAGAACTTATCCAAACCTTTTTTGAACCCAGCTACACTAACTGCACTAACCACATCCTCTGGCAACAAATTCCAGAGCTTTATTGTGCTTTGAGTGAAAAAGAATTTTCTCTGATTAGTCTTAAATGTGCTACTTGCTAACTTCATGGAATGCCCCTAGTCCTTCTATTATTCGAAAGTGAAAATAACCGAGTCACATCTACTCGTTCAAGATCTCTCATGATCTTAAAGACCTCTATCATATCCATTGTACCTGAAGACTGGAGGATAGCAAATGTAACCCCAATATTTAAAAAGGGCTCCAGGGGCGATCCGGGAAACTACAGACTGGTTAGCCTGATTTCAATGCTAGGAAAAATAGTGGAAAGTGTTCTAAACATCAAAATCACAGAACATATAGAAAGACATGGTTTAATGCAACGAAGTCAGCATGGCTTTACCCAAGGCAAGTCTTGCCTCACAAATCTGCTTCACTTTTTTGAAGGAGTTAATAAACATGTGGATAAAGGTGAACCGGTAGATGTAGTGTACTTGGATTTTCAGAAGGCGTTTGACAAAGTTCCTCATGAGAGGCTTCTAGGAAAAGAAAAAAGTCATGGGATAGGTGGCGATGTCCTTTCGTGGATTGCAAACTGGCTAAAAGAAAGGAAACAGAGAGTAGGATTAAATGGACAATTTTCTCAGTGGAAGGGAGTGGACAGTGGAGTGCCTCAGGGATCTGTATTGGGACCCTTACTTTTCAACATATTTATAAATGATCTGGAAAGAAATACGACGAGCGAGATAATCAAATTTTCAGATGACACAAAATTGTTCAGAGTAGTTAAATCACAAGCAGATTGTGATAAATTGCAGGAAGACCTTGTGAGACTGGAAAATTGGGCATCCAAATGGCAGATGAAATTTAATGTGGATAAGTGCAAGGTGATGCATATAGGGAAAAATAACCCATGCTATAATTACACAATGTTGGGTTCCATATTAGGTGCTACAACCCAAGAAAGAGATCTAGGCGTCATAGTGGATAACACATTGAAATCGCCGGTTCAGTGTGCTACGGCAGTCAAAAAAGCAAACAGAATGTTGGGAATTATTAGAAAGGGAATGGTGAATAAAACGGAAAATATAATGCCTCTGTATCGCTCCATGGTGAGACCGCACCTTGAATACTGTGTACAATTCTGGTCGCCGCATCTCAAAAAAGATATAATTGCAATGGAGAAGGTACAGAGAAGGGCTACCAAAATGATAAGGGGAATGGAACAGCTCCCCTATGAGGAAAGAGTAAAGAGGTTAGGACTTTTCAGCTTGGAGAAGAGACGGCTGAGGGGGGATATGATAGAGATGTTTAAAATCATGAGAGGTCTAGAATGGGTAGATGTGAATCGGTTATTTACTCTTTCGGATAGTAGAAAGACTAGGGGGCACTCCATGAAGTTAGCATGGGGCACATTTAAAACTAATCGGAGAAAGTTCTTTTTTACTCAGCGCACAATTAAACTCTGGAATTTGTTGCCAGAGGATGTGGTTAGTGCAGTTAGTATAGCTGTGTTTAAAAAAAGATTGGATAAGTTCTTGGAGGAGAAGTCCATTACCTGCTATTAAGTTCACTTAGAGAATAGCCACTGCCATTAGCAATGGTAACATGGAATAGACTTAGTTTTTGGGTACTTGCCAGGTTCTTATGGCCTGGATTGGCCACTGTTGGAAACAGGATGCTGGGCTTGATGGACCCTTGGTCTGACCCAGTGTGGCATTTTCTTATGTTCTTATGATCTTGGGAAAATCTAGGAGAACATCTGCCAAACTCTTTTTATAACAACTTTATTGGTTACCAGTTGTTGATCAATGTAAATTTAAGATCTTTAATGGTTTTGGCTCCTCTTCATTGAAAGGTCTGGAATGGCATGAAGCTAAAAGAAATCTGCAATCTGTGGGAAATGGTATCTTCAGCTTCCTCCAGTGAAACAATTTTGCTAATCTTGTTTGTCTAACAGATCTTTTTCAACTGTAATTCCAGGTTTATGGAATAGTCTTCCATTAGAATTAAGAGAATAAGTAAACCTAGCAAAATTCCGTAAAAAGTTGAAAACCTGGTTTATGTCTGTTAATAATTGGATCTTTCTTTTTAAAGGATTTTGTGTGTGGAATTCAAGCAAATTGCAGAGTATCCTGATTCATAAATACTGCAAAATAAATCAAAATAAATACATTTTTTTATTCCTCATTCTTCGTTTTCATGCCTGGGGGAAGGGAAGGTTTCAATTTTTCACTCCTAGTGGTCACTTGTTTCCACAGATCACTGGAATCTTAAGATATTGCTGATGAGCTATTGCCTGAACATTGAAAATCTACTTCCCCCTTGTTCTGCCAGCCCCTAATTTGGCTTCCTTGGAGCAACTTCATTTTCTAAAATAGAAGCTAACCACATTGTTTGCAGCCAACATGATCAAACCAGTCCTGCTGATGGAAAAAGGCAGAGGGTTTTAAATGAGATACTTTCTTATCCCGAAAATGTCAGGAAGATTTTGCAAATAGATGCCTTCCCACATTTTTATTCTCATCAATCACATAAAGTATCTGCACTTTACTGGTACCAAATATCATTTATCATTTTTTATTTATATTTGCTTTATAATATAAATCATTTGTTTGATTTATATTATATCAATACTGTGTACTCCCTTTTGGCCTAGTGGCATCTCCGAGTTGTAACTGCCCACTCAGAAAAAACAATGTTTTAGGTTTTTAGACAACTGGCTAATATCAAGTAGATCATGGCAAGAAGCAAATCTGACCACTGTTTAAACGTTCTGTACCCTCCTCTCACTAGGATTATCGTCAGCTTCCCGAAGTCCAAATTGACTCCAACTCATCAACGGGACTTCATAGGAGCAAATGTGGACCCTCTGAAGGGAAAAGCTTTTCCTCATCAAATAATTTGCACCATAACCCACACTTGTACAATCCTTGGCCAGCCATACTTCAGCATTGGCCAGGATTTTAATGGAACCATTAGGTCATAAGAACATAAGAAAATGCCATACTGGGTCAGACCAAGGGTCCATCAAGCCCAGCATCCTGTTTCCAACAGTGGCCAATCCAGGCCATAAAAACCTGGCAAGTACCCAAAAACTAAGTCTATTCCATGTTACCATTGCTAATGGCAGTGGCTATTCTCTAAGTGAACTTAATAGCAGGTAATGGACTTCTCCTCCAAAAACTTATCCAATCCTTTTTTAAACACAGCTATACTAACTGCACTAACCACATCCCCTGGTAACAAATTCCAGAGTTTAATTGTGCGTTGAGTAAAAAAGAACTTTCTCCGATTAGTTTTAAATGTGCCCCATGCTAACTTCATGGAGTGCCCCCTAGTCTTTCTACTATCCGAAAGAGTAAATAACCGATTCACATCTACCCGTTCTAGACATCTCATGATTTTAATCACCTCTATCATATCCCCCCTCAGTTGTCTCTTCTCCAAGCTGAAACGTCCTAACCTCTTTAGGCAAGGTCATGTGGCAGCCACAGTTCATATCACACTATTTGTGAGGCTACATATGAGACAGGCTCAATGGTATTTGAAACCTCAATGGAATCAACTTGGACTTATCTTGTAAGAGCAAAGATTTTGCATAAACCTTCTGGAGCTAAGAGCGATATTCAAAGCTCTTCGAGCCATGTTGAAAGGAACAGTAGTTCAAATCCAGACATTCAGGTAGCAATGTACTACATAAACAAAGAGAAACAGAGTCCTACTGGCTTTGCAAGGAAACATGCAAGATTGGGAATAGGGTTCTCTCACAACAAGTATTTTTCAGTATCATTCACCTCCTAGGCAAGCGCAGTTTCTCAGCAGTTACTTTGAGTTGTTGCCTTATGCCTCACAGAAGGTCACTACATCTCAGCACAGGACATATCTTGTCTCACCTGTAGAAGGTTCAACAAATAGATTTTTTTGCAATCTTTTTCAACCACAAATTTCCTCTCTCCTGCTCCAAAAGACCTGCACCTGATTGCCTAGCATCAGATACCTTTTTTATTCCATGGATTCAAAGACTGATGTGTTTTTCCACCAATACCACATATCCAGAACAATCCTCAGCTAAGAAAAACCAAAGAAGAAATGTTGCCAATAGCTCCTTTTTGGCTATGACAGACATGGTTTCAGCATCTAGTTGTTACTCCACCAGTACACCAAAGGATATTCCCAAACTTTCTGTTTCAATACAGCAGAACACTGCTTCACTTTAAAACTTCAGTCTCTGTCACACACAGCATGGATATTGAAAGCAAGGTAGTGCAAACTATGCCTCTACCCTCCAGATGTCAAGGAAAAGTAGGGCATAGTTTGCGCAGCAAGAAGACTTTTTCTTCCAGACATTCTTACAACTCGAAATGGAGAAGATTTTTCATGTGTGTATATCACATAATAGCGATGGTTAATCTGTTCTATGTAAGTATATGGTCAGCCTCTCCAAGTCAGAGTTGAAGACTAATTGTTTCAGAGTGCACTTAAGGACTATAGAGGCGTACCACTAACACTTACAAGGACTTCCAATCTCTCGTCATCTGATAGTAACAAGAGTCATTAAAGGCTTTTCCAGTCTTCATCCTCTCTTAAATATCCCTCTTATTCAGTGGAATTCTAAAAAAGAGGAACAAGCCCTTCATATCTTAGACTGCAGAAGAGCTTTGCTTTTCTACTTGAAAAGATCTAAACCTTACAGAAAATCTCCTCAATTGTTTTTCTCATAATCCAGCAGCACAAGGACTGCCAGCTAAGAAACCAATGCTCTCAGCCTGGATATCAAATTATATTTAAGAACTTAAGTGCCATGATGTGTCAGAGCAAGGTCCATTAAGTCCAGCATTCTGTTTCTAATAGTGGCCAGTCCAGGTCACAGGTACCTACCCCAATAGTTAATCTGTTTCCTACTGCTATGCCAAGTAGACAACAGCTTCATGGCAAAGTAATGGCTTATCAGGTACGAGCAACTTAGACTTCCTTAGCACATCTTTGTTGTGTTTCAATTCAAGAAATCTGCAAAGCGGTCACGTAGCACTAAATCCACACCTTCATTAAACATTACTGTTTAGAGGATGATTCCCTCAGGGATGCTAACTTTGGCAAGGCACTACCTCTGAAAAAGCTATATAACTAAGGGCTGGATTTTAAAACCTACACGCGCAGGGTACATTTGTGTGCGCGCTACCCAGCGCACACAAATGTACACCCGATTTTATAACTTGCGCGCGCAGCCGCGTGCATGTTATAAAATCAGGGGTTGGTGCACCGACCCCTCGGGGAGACCAGCTGGCTTTCCCCGTTCCCCCCCCCCCACCTTCCCCTCCCTTCCCCTACCGGTCCCTCCCCCCAGCCCGATAAAAAAAAATCCCCGGTACTTTTATTTTGTAAGTTACGCCTGCCGGCCTACTGCCAACACACAGTCCCCCGGCCCAGCGGCAGTGGAGATGCCTCCGGCCACGCCCCCAGACCTCCCATTTTTTCAAGCCCCGGGACTTACACGTGTCCCGGGGCTCTCTGCGCGCTGCCAGGCCTTTTGAAAATAGGCTCGGCGCGCGTAAATACCCCCCCCCCCCCACGCGCATGAATCTTAATGGATTTACGTGTGTAGGCTTTTAAAATCTGCCCCTAAGTACTTTAGCTTTCATTCTAGCCTCTCTATTTTAACAGGTTGCAATTCCTCTTTTAGTGGACAAAAAGAAATATGATGTTGCAGCCCTCAGCATGGGAGACCCCACTTGGGTGGCCCACTTCAGTCCTGCTTGCCACAGAGAAAGCAAAATTGCTTGCCCGTAACAAGTGTTCTCCATAGAAATCAAGACAATTTAGCCACACAGTCCCAACCGCCTCCTCTTAGAGTTGAAGCTTAGCTTGTGAAATGACTGAGGAGACTAGCGCGACCGAGCATGAACACCGGCACATGCCCAGAAAGATTTCTAGGTCTTTCTGAGCTGGGAGAGAGCATGTTCTGTGTTGGCACTATCCAATCTAGACACCGGCTTGTGAGACTGAATTGTCCTGCTGTCTATGGAACACATATGTTAGAGGTAAGCAACTTTGTTTTTCCTCTTATACTAATATAATTTATCAATTGTAAATCTTAAAATGCAGTAGGTTTGCTTTCAGCTTTACTGTTTCCATGTTGATGAATTTTTCAGTGTTGCTTAAAAGCATTTATAGTGAGAGAGAATGATTTTGCTAAGTGTCACCTTTTTTTAAATCATTTTTACATGTTATATCTGCTTAGTTTTTCTCTATAGCACAGTGACTGGCACATGAAAATTTTTCCTCTGTGCAGATGATATCAATTGCTATTTTGGTAATTGGTGATGTCATACTGCATGCGCTTCATAAGCAATTCTCCTGTGCCGTAACTTTATATAGCAAAAGTGCTTTATAACTCGTAAACTGCAGAAAGCAGGAAAAGAGATCCATATTAGCCTACTAAAAACAAAAAGGAAAACATAGATAATTGTTTAGAGGTGCCTTGAATATGCTTTTTAGACTTTGTCTTTTAAGATTTTTATATTAAGTAAATATGACCAGTGATGTGCAGGAGGGAGAATCCTTTGTTAAAATTGCTAGTAAGAGCCCCCTTGGTGATGAAAAGATTGGTATTCGGAGGAACCCTCTTAAGAAGACATAAAGATGGCTTGGGAGTCAATGAGCAGACTTGCACATGACCCAGACCAAAAATGCAATAGTTTTACAAAATAATTTCCCTTAGCTTTTGCCTCTTTTTAACCCGCCTTTCAGTAAACACTTTTAAATACACTTTCCAGAAGCTTGGGTGCTGTGTCTTTAAGAAACTCACCTGCATTTTGCCTTAAGAGGGTGTGGTCTCAGAACTGTTTGGGGTGAAAGTAGATTTTGTAATGCTGCATACCAGCCTAACAACAGACTAAAGCAGGAAGTCCATACTATTCATCGTCCTCAGGGAAACCTCATTCTCTGTTCTGCCAAATAAATACAGGAGGAGAACAAAATGCTGGGAAAGCCGGATCCCTGGGGGTATGTAGCAGGAGTTTTGTCAGGGCGTAGAGAGCTTTGCTTCAGTAAATTTGGACCGGGCAGAGTTGGTGTTTCGTTTAACTAAATGTAGAGGTTGATGTACAGAGTAGTAAATATCGTATGCATTAGGTGTCGGAGAGAGTGCTGAGAAGGGGAAAGGACATGGCAGATTTTGCTTTGCTTGATAGCAAACTGAGCCTTGTATAAATAGAGCAAGAGCACTCTATTTATACAAAATATTTTGATTGTTTAAAAGTGTGAAGAGGACAGTGGCTCTTCTAAAAGAAAAAACTCAGAATTCCTGAATTTAAAGCTTTTTTTTTTTTTAACCTGTCTCTTGTAGGAAAGGAATTAGAAACGGTGGAGGCAGTTCAGATCTTTCTTTTGGCTTATAGGGCTGGTAATGGTTGTGAGGTGTAAAAATCCCCCCTGCCCCTTGCACAAGACGCTTATAGCCAGAAAAGAGCTGATTTGGCATCGAGTGGAGGACCTTTCTCTTCTTGATGGATATTAGGGAAAGCTGAACTTTTGGGTTTTTAGCCATGGAGGCCTTTCAGAGGAGAGAAGATATTTTTCTCTTGTTTTCCGAGCTGTATGGGTGTTGGAGTAATAGTATAAGCAGTCTGGCAACTGAGTCACACTACTAGTATTTGTAGATAAGGACATTCAAATGTTTATCTTCAGTTTCATTTTCAAGTCAGTACATTTAAAATAATCAGTATCACTGTTTTAAAATAATCTGCTTGTGGAAAGCTCACACATTTGTTTTGATTCATGAGGAAGTATTGGTGTGTCTTTTGTTAATTGTTCTCTTTTTTTGAGAGCTCTTCTCCATGATTTCTCTCCTCCCTGTGAGTCTCAGTAAAGGATGGTATTGCTGTGCTGATTCTTATCAGAGAATCATGGACACAAATGAATGGTGAGGTCAGATGAAGAGATTTTATTTTAAAGATGTGTGTAGTGGGCTGGCTTAATAGCGGTGCTTCATGTGGCCATGCAGAGCAACCTAGGTTCAGTTCCCGACAGGTCTTCTGCTTCCTGGGGTGGTTGGGGCTGGCGATGCCACAGAACTAGCGCTCACATCCCCTGGGGGGGGGGAGAGGCAGCAGTCAGTAATCATGCAGTGATGACACCTAATGGCTAGATTTAGTGCCTATGATTGTAGAGTTCCTGAATAGGGCCTGGTGCTTGGCCTCTGTACTGTTGTTTCAGTGATTGAAGTATAAATATAAAACCAGGTTGGGGAAAATACCCTCGTAGTTGTGAATGAAGGCTCATGGTTCCATTTTAGCTGCAAGACCAAAGAAGCAAGAGGAAACTGCCATTTAAAAAGGAACAAGTGTAACCATAAATGGTACACAGCTTTTATTTGAAAGATATGAAAATCTAAGAAAAATGATAAGGGAAGAAAGGAGTGGCATGGAACTGACAGTTTAATATTTTGAGATATCTGGGTCACCTATCCTAGTGACCCGACAGCCATTTGTGGTTTCAGGATATCCACAGTTACCATCTGGCTCCATTTCTTTTTCCAGGACAGGCAGATCTAGTTTTAGTTTTATCCCTTCGCCAGCATGGACTTGTAATTAAGTGTTCTCTATCAGTCCTTGTATGTAGTAGGTAAACTAAGACTGAATCAACCTGCACTTAAAATATGGAGGCAGTTGGCAACCCTTTCAACAATGAATATGCTTGAGATATATTTGCATATACTGGGGCTCCAATGTATACAAATTGGTCTCGAGCATATTATGGATATTCTAAAAATCCAACTTGTTATGGGGTCAACAGTACAGGTTTGGGATGCCTTGGTTGAGGTGGTGCTACTGCTTTAAAGACATAGTATATGTATTAGAATTATGTTGGTGTTTATTTTTCTTGTTTGCTGTTTGTTATTTCATTACATATTTTGATTGTTATGGCATGTTATTGATTAAGTTTTTTGTACATCACCTGGAGCAGAGGACAGACGAATAAAATATTTTAATAAAAAAATAAATGTAATCGGTATAATAGCAAAGGTCTGAAAGCAGCACTGTAAAAGGTCCTGAGGAGGATCTAGTGCAGGGATGAGCAAACTGTGGCCTACAGGCCACATCATCCAACGGTGATATTGCTTCCATAGGCCCATAAGAGGAAGTGACATCCACAGACTGGTGGACGTGATGTCACTGCTGTAGGCTGGCTGAGGATGCAAGTCATCCTTCCCGTGTGCGTTGACAGAGTGGCCCACCATTAGGACAGGTGGCCCTCTATCCAGAATGTTTGTCCAGTCCATGGTCTAGTGCCTTGGTTAAGTCATCAAGAGGTAGAAGGTGTGTTGCCCAAACGTTTACATAGCAAGCCTATCCTTTCTATTATAGCCACGTGCCTGCTGCTTGAAGAATGCGAAGTGAGTACTTGAATTGTTTAGTCTGAAAAAGTACCCAAACAAATAGCAGATACAAGTCTGTACACATACTTTTTCCAACTCATTTTTTGAAAGGGAATATTTTCCCTTTGGAATTTGGCATAAAAACAGCCCACAGACTTTATACGTCTGCTCACAGTTTCAAAGTTAATCCAGAGAGTCTGGCTTCTCATGGTTTCAGTATTTGCATATTTCAGTTTCTAATTTATAGTCTTTTATTCTGTAATAAGTAAGGGTCAGTCTGTTTTCTATGTGTTTGACAGCGGTGAGGAATTTTGCTAGCATGTAAATTCTGTGTAGGGATCTTGAGCAATCTGGTTTGTTTTGTTTTTCCAACAGGTGGTGTATTGTGTTCTATATTTGCATTCTTGGGTGTTAGTGCTCTAATGGTATGGCAGGTTTGCGATATAACTTCTGAGTGTCTGTTTTTTTGCAGACTTTCATGCTATTTCAAAAAGTGGTAGGAGACGGATTTTGAAGTCCAGTTACTGAAGGGATACCAGAATTTGAATGTTTTGTATTTTTTGTATGGTGAGTTGAAAGAGGAATTGCCAAACTAAACCAATGCACTCTTCCAGTGTATATCAAACAGTGCAACAGTGTAATCCAACGCACTGATCACTATATTTTCCCAAATTTAAAGTTTGTATTTATTTTTCTAGTTAGAGAATTCTAAAATTGGGAAAATATAGTTGGACTTCACTGTTACACAAGTTGAAAGGGGAAACATCCTAGCTCTGCTCAGTATAAACTCCAGACAAAGTAAAAAAATTCTTGAGGTTGTCGGTGAGATGGATAAGAGTCTACTGTTCAACTCTGTTTCAAAAACTGTGTGCAACATATCAGTCCCAGATTTCTTACTAATGAAGTAAACAAAGATCATTTTTAACAAAATAATACTTATAATTTTTTTTTAATTCAGCTGTGTGTGTGTAATGTGCAATGTCACACATGTGAGCATCATTTATAAGTGTGTCATTACAAAAAAGGTTGAGAATCACTGGTCTAGTGCACGGTTTTCCAGTCCTTTGTTAGGACACGGACAGTCCCACCGGACACATGGCTTCGGCAAACTGTTATGGCTAGCGTCATTCTCGAGCAAGCACTCGAGGTTTGGCATACCCAGGCTCTCAGGGTGGAAGTGAGGTGTGCCCTTGCGGTGGTGAAGACTGTCCAAGTCCCGGCCACTCCGCCGACCTACATGCCCCGGGAGACCACACTATTATGGTGGTCTCTGAACAGTCCTCCGACCGTTCCCAGCCCTTTCGGACCTGCCGCAGGGAGCAGCAGAGGCGGCAGGCCAGACGGAGGTCAGGCTGGCACAGGACTGAAGCAGATAAGGCAAGGCCTTGGAACTTGGAGCAAAGCACAGAGGAGTTCAGGACGAAGACAGGAACAAGAGGGATGAGCAGGACCCTCAGGCGCCCTACCATTCCATTGCCAATGGGTGGTCCCAATGGACGATCGCGGACTACACTGTCTCCTTCGTGCCCTAGACAGCCCAGAGGCTGGTCGCGGACCACAAGAAGAGCGGGAGAAGCTCGGGAAGTCACGCAGCACAGGATAGTGGAAACCCCTCGAGTCCTCCAGAGTTGGAACTAGGAATCAGAAGCAAGAGTCTAGGAACTCGGAACAGAAGCAGGAACTCTCGGAGGCATGGGTCCCACATTCTGGAGCATCAGGACTGGAACATCAGGAGCAAGCAGGAACATCAGGGCTGGAACATCAGGAAGTCCAAGGGAGACATAGCCTAGGGAGACTAGCGCCATTGCTGAAGCAAGGACTGAATGAAAAGGTAGTCCTTTTATAAGACAGGAAACAAGCAACTCCCTGGGAGGAGTTCAGATGAGCCACACCTGGCTGGCCCTATAACTGGAGAGAAAAGCTGCGGGCTGGCCCCTAGTGAGAAGGGCAGGGCCCAAACCAGGAAGTCCAGATGGAGACTGAAGCAGGCCTCAGGCAGGCCCCGAGGACATCGAAGGCCTTCCAGGCCATGGAGCAAAACCTGGGCAACCAGATCAGGCAAGGCCCCGGCTTCGGAGTGGCCTCCAGAGAAAGGTGAGAGCCTCCCGTAGCTCCAGCTATGGAAGGAATCGTAACACCCTCTCTTGGAGATATTCCTAACCAGTCTGGTTTTCAGGATATTCATAATGAATACGCATGATACAGAATTGCATTTTCTTAGCATTCAGACAGGATAATCCACGCCAGAAGGTTATGCACTTCTACCAGCAGATGGAGACGGAGCAAAGCTGATGTCACAGTATTATATACCCCTTCACTGACATCAGCCCGCCAGAATTCTATGTCTCCAACAGATGGTGGACGTGCATCTCCCTACTTTGGGATTTCTTAAAAAAAGAATATGAAAGGAGAAAAGAAGGAAATTAATTTGCCCCACTCTCTTGTGTTGATACCTTATGGTTCCTCCCTCAGTCGAGTTTTCCCGAGGTTATATCTGCAGATCCCTCCCTCATATGAGTGCCTTGGACTGATAGCTGTAGAGAGAGAAACAGCTAAGAGACTAATGGGTGCAGGAAACTGAGTGTGGCAGTGAAGGCCTTTGTAGCCGGAGACTGACTCTATACTCGGTCGGGATGGGCTGAGTTCAGGTAAGGAGTAAAAAAAAAAAAGAGTGAGGGTTTCCATTCCTCTTCTGGTCTCCTAGCCTTGGCGTGCTGATCTGACATGCATTACCACCTCCGAGGGAGCTTGAGGAGTCATGGCAGCTTGGTGAGTTGAGCAGCCTTTTGGCTAGACCCCGCTCTCGGGCTTTGCTTAGACGCCACATGGTAGGCTGCGGTGGCATTCGCACGCTTTTCTGCACACAAGTCTGCTGTGAAACAGTGTCTGACGTCGGTTTGTGTTTGCGCGCCTGGGTGTGCACTTAGGTGGGTACCTACCTGCACAGCATGTTGTGCACTTTTATATTTTTGACACTTATTGGACAGGGCTTGTTTTTGGGCGCCCTGTCCATGCTTGCTTATATGGGTGCGCAGCTGGGCATATAATTGTCGGACGCTTTTTGAGCATGCTGCTAGCAGGTGTTTACCTTGGTGCTGCTTGCCATATTCAGGCATCTCAGCTTAGCGTTCCCTCCTAACTTGTGTCGGCACTGCTTAGAGGCTTAGGGAGAGTTATCTCTGGCTGCTTTTACTGAGTCCGCCCTTCCCAACATGATGCAGGAATAGGACCAGAGGGGGACCTGTCAGAGGTTTCGCCTGGTTTTGGGGCTCCCCTGCCTGAATCGTCAGCAGGTGAAGACTTCTCATTGAGCACAGTACTGACACCCCCTGGTTTTGGTATGGACCGCGGTGGCGTTCTCTCACTTTTCTACGAGCAAGTCTGCTTCGAAACAGCTTGGTTGGTTGAGTAGCCGTTTGGTTAGGCCCTGCTTGCAGGTTTTGCTCAGTCACCAACGTGGTAGCCCTAAGAGTTCAGAATCGCAGACTGTGGATCCCCGCACACCTGGTGCCTCAGGTAAGCGTCGAGTATGTCTACACCTGCTACAGGTCACACTGATAGGGACCCATGTAGCACGGATGGTGAAGGCGGCTCTTACTCCCTGGAGAATGGGAAATTCCTCTGGGGTTGGAACTGCATAGAAAAATGTTGCGTTTCTTTCATAGATGAATTTCTGGCTCAGATTGCCCAGGTACTGAAGGTGCTGGGGGTGCGGGTGCTGAAGCCAAACAAGAATCCCATTTAGATTGCTTATGTGAAGCATTATGGATGATATTCAAGAATTCATTGATCTTGAATGGGGTGCCTCGGAAGCCAATTTTAAAGGGGGGGGTGAGCCTTGGTAGCGCTGTACCCCTTGGATCCAGCAGAGAGAGAGAGAGAGCGAGAGCAGTTGCGTTTCCTTTCCTGAAAGTGGATGTACTGATGTGTACTGTCACCAAGTGGACGACTATCCTTGTGGAAGGGGGAGCGGCTTGAAGGAGGCGCAGTATAGGAGAATTGAGGCTAGCCTTAAGCAGGCCTTGAGGCACTGGCAATGAATTGCATGCAGATGGCCTCTTGCTGCTCCCTGGTGGATTGTTCTTGCTTGCGCTCTCTCAGGAAGTCGATGAGTCTGGTTTTAATTTCAGGGCAGTGCCCTAGGGCCTCACTAACCTGGATGAGCCGGAACTCATCTAATCTCGGCAGCAGGGTTGAGCGTCAGCTATGGCTGATGAATTGGTGCCGAGACAATTCAAAGTCTAATCTTACGAAATGGCCTCTGGTTTGGGAGTGAGAAACAAAAATGGCCAATAAGTAGGATGAGTCCCAGGTTCCTTGGTTACCAGTGGATTGAAAGCATGCGTCACGCTCGTTCAGCGCGATACTGTTATTGTTTGTAAGGTTTTGGGTGGACCCTTGGACACTGTGGCAGCTGACCACGCCCACGGGGGGGGGGAAGACCCGTGAGGGGCCACAGGTCAGGCTCAGTTTTGGGACACACAACACAGAGTTATATCTTTTATTAGACAGAGTTGAGAAGCCACCAGAGGTGGCAGTAGTGAGTAGAGATGAAGCCCGGCTGGGCTAGGGTTCCTCAGGATACTGGAACAGCGATTCCCTCTATGGCAGTGCTGTAGTGGAGAAAACTGAGCTAGTGAGTACAGTGGAGCATACACAGAGTTCTGGTATAGAGCCTCGTTGGTAAAGTTACTCACACAGCGGTTTCTCCCGGAAGGTGACACAGAAGCTGGAATAGAGGCAGGCCCTCAAAGAGTGAGTACCTGGTTCCAGGGAACAGCTCTGAGGAAATGAAGTTGGTAACTCACTGATGATGTAGGCAGCGGTTTCTTTCAAGCAGAAGCGATAAGTTCAGGCAGCGAGTCAGGGAACATGGGCCCTCGAGGAGCGAGTACCGGTTCCTGATAGTGACCTGAAAGAAATGAGAGAGGCCCCCGAGGAGCGGATACCCCATTAGGATAAAGTCCAAAAGTTGGAGAGGCAGAGTAGCTAGGTACGGAGAGCGAATCCCATCTGTAAGGAGATCCCATTCCTTGCTAACTCGATTAGCTAACAAAAAGGGTAGGGATGCATGACGTCATCACAGGGGGACGCCCCTGAGGTTCTCGTCAAAGAGAGAATAAGAAGCAGGGCAGCGCCCAAGCTGGACTGGGGACGCCGGAGAGGACGGCAGCCAGACGTCCATCAACCGCGGGAGGAGCCACAAAAAAAGGTAAGGTGGGCGGAGTGGAGACGTCGGGCAGCGACAGTCGTAACAGATACGTTGTGCTAGGGGTTTTCAAACATTTTTGACTCTACAGAGGAGCAACTTCTCATAGGGCTTGACCTTGGGTAGGTCTCAGTCCTTCGTCCCAGGCAGCCCAGACAGGGCGCAGGCTCGAGTGGTGGTGCCCCCCTGAACTCTTCAATGGGGGTGTGCTGACCCACTCCCAGGAACAGGAAATAAGGGGTTGCCTGTATCTCCTATTTATTGGAGGTGGATCAAGATCACGTCAGACCAGGCATTATTCCCTGAATGTGCAAGCCCAGGAGGATGCAGCCTTCACATGTGTGGTGTTGATTGGACCATTCAGGAGTGCTTTGGTACATCCCACTGGTGTGGGTGGATTAACCTGTCTGAATGCTAAGAAAGAAGCCCTTGGCTGCCGGATGGTAGTGCTATTGTCCTCCTGAGTGGCCGCGTTTCCAGTGATTACTGGTGTCAGATCCAGTCCCTAGATTAGTAATATTACACTCCTTGTCTGACCTCAGTGTTTTTTCTGTTAACTGATTGAATGGTTATCTTAATGGTTATGATCATGTATTCTTTATTTGTACACAGTTTGCTTTTGCAGAAAATACTGGTGGGCTGATGTCGGTGCAGGGGTATATATACTGTCATGTCAGCTTTTCTCTGTCTCCATCTGCTGGTTGAAAGTGCATAACCCACTGTTCTGGATTAACCTGTCCTCATTAAAGAAAAATAAATTATCAGGTAAGTGTTAATTTCTCCCCACTGGGTCTCTAATGTATGCAAATCTATCTCATGCATATTCATTGTGGCAATCCTGAAAACCCGATTGGATAGGTGTGCCTCTAGGAGAGGGCTGGGAAATGCTGGTCTAGTGGACAGATCCCGAAATTATGAGGCAGAATAAATCCTGGGATACCAGTTAGTCTCCCATCTGCTGCTAACCCTGGACAAGCCACCTTGATAGCAATTTTCCAAACCATTTCCATGGATTAATCATTTGCCCCATGGAAATGGGGTCTTTGAAAATTACCCACCTTCAGGTTAGACAAAATTACTAAGAGCAAAGATTTTCACACATAAATGTATATATCTGGTAGCTTTAGAAATGATAAATAGTAGTTCTACAGCAGGGGTAATTTGCTCGCATTAAGAGGTGTTCCATATTAAATGATGGCAGATAACGACCAAAATGGCCCATCCCAGCCTGCCCAACAAGGCGCTTAGGACCATAACTGCGGCTCTATGGAAGTTACTCCATGCCTTCTTGGATGCGCAATGCGGTCATTTCACTGTTTTGTTTTGTTTTTTTTAGCTGAACTGCCACTCTGTGCAGGTTACTGAGGTGCTTCATTACCATCCTGCTGCTAGTAAGGATCCTCTGTGTTTATCCCACATCTTTTTAGATTCTGTTACTGTTTCTGTCTCTGCTACCACCTATGAGAGAGCATACTGGGCATTTACCATTCTTTCTGTGAAAAAATATTGCTTAGAGGACAAACAGGATGTGTAGTCCTCAAAGGTTAGTGATTTCCAATGAAGCCTGGCCTGTGAAAATTAGTTCAAAGCTTCTAGAAACTTTTGGCTTAAGAACATAAGAACATGCCATACTGAGTCAGACCAAGGGTCCACCAAGCCCAGCATCCTGTTTCCAACAGTGGCCAATCCAGGTCATAAGAACCTGGCAAGTACCCAAAAACTAAGTCTATTCCATGTTACCATTGCTAATGGCAGTGTCTATTTTCTAAGTCAACTTAATAGCAGGTAATGGACTTCTCCTCCAAGAACTTATCCAATCCTTTTTTAAACACAGCTATACTAACTGCACTAACCACATCCTCTGGCAACAAATTCCAGAGTTTAATTGTGCATGGAGTGAAAAAGAACTTTCTCCGATTAGTTTTAAATGTGCCACATGCTAACTTCATGGAGTGCCCCCTGAAAGAGTAAATAACCAATTCACATTTATCCGTTCTAGACCTCTCATGATTTTAAACACCTCTATCATATCCCCCCTCAGCCGTCTCTTCTCCAAGCTGAAAGTCCTAACCTCTTTAGTCTTTCCTCATAGGGAGCTGTTCCATTCCCCTTATCATTTTGGTCGCCCTTCTCTGTACCTTCTCCATTGCATGGCTTGTTCTACTGAGCATGCACATGCCATCCTACATCATAATGTTGTGCAGAGCACTTTGAGTTCTCACACAGAGCCTAACGGTTGTGTCATTTCTTTTCTTCCTCAGAAGAGAATTTTCAAACATTTTGCATGTTTTCTTTGCAAGGCCTTTTGATTTACTAGGTACATTTTTCAGTCATGTTAGGTTTTCCTTAAATATTTTTGCCAACCATGGTATTCATTGGTATCAGTCAGTGCACTGGCCAGGTTTTTGTTAAAATCATTTGATTATACCTTGTTGATTTTTTTGGTTAAAGTTACAAAAAGAGAAGAGGACCAGAGGCTTCAACAAGTTCCCTCATGCATCACATCTATTACAGAGCCCCATAATAGATATTGCTCTGCCTGGGGGATGACCACAATGTTTCAGAATAGAAAAATGAGTCCCATGTCATTCCTGCCTGGTGCTCATGGAGAAGGCCCTTCGAGAAAAGTAAATCCGGTCCATCAACATCAAAGGGCCCAGGAACTGCACCAGATGCTGACAGTGCAGCAACATTGAGAAGGTATTGAACACATGTAGAGGCTAGAGAGCAGACCATTGTCTAGCTTCTTCCATCCAATGAAAGCAAAGGATTCTGCTTCATCAGTTTTATCATCAAGAAATACCTATGCGGGGCATCGGGTGAAGGCTAAGAAGCATAGGCATCAGTCCCAGTCAGTGCACAATCCCTCCATGGAAGAGATTTTCAGGACTGCAATACGGAGTTCAGTCCACGCAGTCTTTTTTTTTTTTAAAGGCTTTGTGCGACAGTAGGCGCTGAGGAGTCTATTTGAGGTTTAGAATCCAATTCCATGCTTCCTAGGGCCCGTTATTATTGTTTCTAGGCTGCATTCAAAGTTAAAAGGACAAAATGGCTTGTTGCCAACATATACCCATTCTCCCAAGACTAGCAGGATGGTAGCCTCACACATGGGTGACATCATCGGATGGATTCCCGGTCTGGAACTTTGATCTGAAAGATTCTAGAACTTTCAAACATGCCTTACTGGGCATGTGCAGCTGTAGTTATCACTCTGCCCTCTAGTCTGTTTTTTTTTCCATGGAACTGTGTGGTTGCAGGAGCCACGTGTGTCATGGTATTCAGCTTTGCTCTCTCCTCAGTTTTTGTAAGTGATTTTTTCTAGAGATGCAGCTGTTTTTCTTTCCCTTACCTTACGGTAGTTTAATTTTTTTCTTTTCCTTTTTTCCTCTTCTTTCCAATGTCTGTCAGCCGCATAGCAGGCCTTAGTTGCTGTGCAGCCTGGCAGAGTATAATATTATCTCTTAATAAATAAATACTGCACCTACAGTTTGACATGAGTCCTCTCCTTTGTTTTTTGTACTTTTGTCAGGTGCTGGCAGGACTGACAGAATGCAGTCCATGGGTGATCCATACAGGCTGCTGAACCTAGGGACTCGCCTGAGTTCTACCCGTGCAGGAGTTCCATGTCATTTCACTAATCAGTTGGCATCAATGGAGGTTCAGACAGTGAAGAGATCGAGGTCCACACCATTCCTGTGGGTGGGAGAGTGTTCATTCTCTCCACATTCAAAGGAACTAGTCTCCATGGACAGGAGCTCTGGACGATGTAGCCTCCCCTTTTGCTTGTGATGGCAGTGCAGTCTCCTTGTGAGAGAGGGTCAGCAGAAGCCTGGGCAAACAGTGCACAAACGATCTGACATATCATTGTCAGGACCATGTTAGGAACCAGGACTGCCATGGAGCGCCATGTTCACCCTTGACACCGTTGAGGAGCTGGGGCATCCTCGATGCCATCGAGGTGTGTGACAACCCTTAATGCTGTAAGGGCCTTCTGTGCCATAGGCATCTGTGGACTCGATGAACCAGAGTCATCAAAAGCCTTGGCCCCTGATGTGGCGGAGTAGCAGCGCTGAACTCTAGTGTTGGGGAACAGGGCTGCCAACGAGCACCATGGTCCCCCTCGACACCATTGGAGCTGCCCTCGAGGACATTTACACCCTCAATCCCAGCGAGGTGTGAGCGTGGTCCATTGAGTTGCATAACCTCAATGCTGCCGTCGAGATGCGTGACCTCGATGCCGTGGCCAGCCTCAAGGTCATCGAGGTACGTGGCCTCAAGGCCAAAACAATGCAGCGTTGCCTCGATACATCAATGCCATTGAGGTGCGGGGCCACCATGGAGGTCATCAGGAGTGTTAGCCAGTGATGTCATTTGCCGCTCTGGATGATGTCGAACACCACCAATATGGCACTGGGATCACCATTGAGTGCCCTAGTTGCGCTCAAGGCAATCAACTGCTAGGGCCTATAGCCCTCGAGTGCTACTGAAGCCCTCCGGTGATAGGGATTTCAGCTTTGAACGGACTTGGTGCTGTCGAGCGCTGGGGTCACCAATTACTCAAGGCACCCTGGAGCGCCGAGGCATCCATGTGTAGTGTTCCGGAGCCCTCAAGGCTCCTTTGCAGTGTCCAGAGGGGGCACCAAGGGGCATCGAGCTGTCCATCACTACCCTCTGGCTATCGGGCACCATGGATGCCATTGATTTAGGGGGCCCTGAACCGCGGGATCAGGGGGCATCAGAGACCCGCCTGGCTTTGTGCTCCATCAGTGCTAATGAGTGCTTGCGAGGCTATTGTCAGCCATAGCTGCTGGCAAGGGACGCCATCGAGCTCGCTGCATCGACACCCTCGGATGTATAGGTGAGTTGAGGGAACAATCGATGGCAATGGCAGTCATCGGTTCCTTTGGGCACTGATGAGATGTGTTGGAGCTGCAGAACCTCTGCCTGTAGGCACCCTTGGCATCCTCAGAACCGCTGGTCCATTGATACCTTTGGTGCCGCTGGGCTGTCAGGTCTGTGGGCACCTGTGGCACCGGGGATGGTGCTATATACCATCACATTGATCAAGACACATGCGCCGTCGAAGCCCTGGGTGCAGCATCGTTTGGTGTCTTTTATGTGCTCCATAGTCTATGGATCCTAAGGGTACCATCACCACGGTGGGTACCAGTGGACACTGTCAGACGCCGTAGAACCAGGGGCACCGTTGTTCACCATGGACTTCGCTGCTGCCGTTCTATTAGGGAAACAGCAATGAGCCATTCCCAATGCAATTTCAATGGCTGTGTCCAGCCTCTTGGAGCATTATCAGGTACTCAGGGTACCATGGGGGTGATGCCATAGAATGATACCCACCACCATGTCATAATCAGAGCCCCAGTGGTACTGAGGAGCTGTCATGACACTGTTCCTATCCACTCCGTTGGGAGTTATTGTGACAGTGGAGCGCAGCATGCATGCATAGTCGGGTACAGCAGGACATCTACTCCAAGCACCTTGGCGCTGGCAGACAGCATTGTCCCTCTCTGTGCAGTGCTCACCCATGCCAGGGTTCTGCCATCGTTAAGTCAAGATATCAGTCTGAAACTGGTGAGGAAGGCGCCATCTCACATTCTGTGATTTCATTTTGGCAATGAGCTGCCACAACTCTTAACAGGTGGTGCTCAGTTCTTGCTATGTCATGGGATTCTACCCACAAGCACAGGGAGTGGGTTCGTAAGTGTGCTGCTATCCGTAGAATGGGATACCATTGTATGAGTACTAGTCAGCGTGCTTTTACAGTGGAGGGTACTATTCTTCCAGTTGCCCTCTACTATATGGGTGTGTTTGTGTTTCCCTCGTGGCAAGCAGAAAGGGTTGTGCATTGCAGCCACAGTTCTGACCTAAGACTGTGTCCCTGGTCGAAATCCTCTGGGAGTAGATACCAGGAGGGTGGTGTCAGGAGTCTTCTCCTTCCTCAGAAGATGTCACCCATGTGTGAGGACTAACATCCTGCTGTCCTCAGAGAACACCTGTTACAGGTAAGCAACTCTGCTTTATCCATTGGCACTGTTTTTCTGAAAGTGTTTTCCCTTCTTTTGTTGAAGGCAGCCTTTAGCTAGGGATTCCCTACTTCTGAGGACTACATATCTGCTTGCCCTCGGAGAAAGTGAAAGTTGCTTACCTGTAACAGGTGTTATGAAAGGATAGCAGGATGCAAGTCCTCACAGAATACACTTCCCTCATCTTGGATTTGGCTTAGTCAGATGATGTCGTCCATCTGTAAGTTCTTACATCCTCTCAGAACATTTGTTACGTGGAGGCAACTTTCACTTTCCTAATGCTGTTCCTGAGTCTACCCTTGTGACCTCTGGTTTTACAGTTTCCATTCCTAACTGGAAAAAAGGTTTGCTTCTTGAGTATTAACACTTTTCAGGTACTTAAATGTCTATCATATACATTTGTATGTTCTCAAGTCTCATCTCCTGTGTCTTTTAGTGCAGACCCCGCACCATTTTTGTTGCTTTTCTCTGCATCATCTCCAGTCTGAGGTATGGCCTCCAGAACTGAGCACCATATTCTCTCTTTTTTTTTTTTTTCTGTTTTGTTGCTGGGTAGGTTGCTAGTATCTCTCTGGTTCAAGCCGCCGCTTTGTCCCACCGTTTCGTAACCTTGAGATGATCAGACATTATCCCAGGAAGGGGCAGCACAACACCTTGCCTAGTTTTTGATGGAAAAATGACCCACAGAGAAACAGGCCCAAATCTTTGTGGGTTATTTTTCCGGGGGTCAATAATTAAAGCAAAACCCTGCTGGTGAAAATACGTGCGGGCTTGCACCAATGTGGCTAGTTCAATTATTGCCCCCTTCATCTCTCAGCAGCAGTAACTAGATAATGAGAAATAATGGCAGTTAATCATTCTCCTGACTTTTTTGGGGGGGCGGAGCGGGAGTTGCAATTTTTTTTTTACAAAATCCTGAGGCTAGAAATGCACTGTGCGCGTATGCTTCTGAAAAGCTTGTTGGTAACTTGTTTTGGGCAAGAAGGGCTTCATGATGTGAAACGATTGTCTTAAATAAGATTTCGTTGCTTTCCCATATTTCTCAGAAAGCAAGAGTACTTTAAGTTTCCAGTGACTTTTGCAGTCAGTTGAACATAAAGTAAGTTACCTCGTCCTGCCTGTCTTTTGGTTTTAAGTATCCTGGATTAAATATGTAAAATGCTGCATCTAGGACTTGAGTATGTTAGACAAATAGAATGAGTTGATCAGAGTTTCCATTTGTTTGTAGACTCTATAGCTTTTTGGGCATTGCTTACATTGATATACATACGGTAGTACTTTTGTCAGATATAAATCTTTTGGAATATGTTGACATTTTTGGGATGAGAGAGAGCTAGAGAATGTCTAGGTACACAACGAGACAGATAGCATAAAGTTTTAAAGTAGCACATTTATCAGTAGTTGGGACAATTAATTAGTGTTATTTTCTCTGTAATGGAACTAGTGTGAAACATGGATTTAAGAATATAAATAGGGCTTCTGCTTTTCAGTTTAAACCAAAAAACCCCAATAAAACACCCCTGATGGGTGGCTGATGTCATCTGGCTGCTGTAGTCAAGAAGAGGCATCCGTCATTGGAGTTGGCCTGAAAGAAGGCCTGGTGAGGCCATAACAGACCCCATCCTGCCGCAGCTTGGAGAGGCTTGGCTGGGCCACGGCAGACCCTATGTTGCCATATGTGTGTGAGAGCATGAGTGCATGTATGAGAGAGAGGAAACACAGCTTGCCACTAGCCCTGAAGCCACATACACCCTGCCACCCCCATCCTAGCCACATACACACACCATGCACCACAGCATGTAAATATTTTAAGATAGATTGATATGCATCTTATTAAATTGAATCCACCTAAAAAGTGCCAAAAATGTTCTTGCATGGTTAAAACCCTGATAAACACCTATTTTTAGTACCTGCCAAATACATCTAAATGCCTGAAAAGTAAACTCCTAAATTTGCAATTCAGAAACCTCTAGAATCAGAAGTTCTGTATATGAGATATGCCATGCTGAGTCAAATCAAAGGTCTTTTGAGCCCATTATCCTGGCCAATCCAGGTCACAAGTTAACCGGCAAATCCCAAAGAGCAGATCCATTTCTTGTTCCTCATTCCCAGGGATAAGCTGTGGCTTTCCCAAATCTACCTGCCTAATGATTTATGGACTTTTCCTCCAGGTACTTGTCCAAACTTACAATAAAGAGATTAGGAAGAAGCTACAGGCATTTGAAATGTGGTGGGAGGACGTGATCTGAAATGAAAGTGTTCATTAGAATAGATGATGGGAGGTAGATGACCTGCCCAAAAAGAAAATGAGATTTGCTGGTTGTACATAATTGGAGGATATGGTGGCACATTAGCTAATCTGGTGCTAGAAGACATGATAGTGGGCAAAAAAGAGAGGGAAAACAGAATAGACTGATGTAAAGATCTAGAAACATGGGCAAAACAAAACAGAGCACCAAGAACTGGCACATTAGAGTTATCGATCATCATACCAATAACCATACTTGATGATGATGTAACTAGTTAATGGCCACTATGTTGTAATCTCTTTTTAGTATAAAACTATTAGGCTTTCCTTTCTGCTGTAGGAAGGTCACGTCTTGCCTGCACAATATTTGAGCCAGCATGCTTGATCTCCCTTTTCAGAGTCTGACCAACCGCGAGTTTTGGCAGCTGGTGCAACAGAGTTATGGCACGGAGCTGGGCCTGAACACAGAGGAGATGGAGAACTTGTCCTCCGCAGCCGAGGATGGTGGTCAGCCCAGGTAAGGGGATACCTTAAAAAGTGTAAATACTCTCTCCTGCACCGTGTGCAGCCAGTCTTGCCTCATTTGGGAAAAATTCCTAAGAGCTGGGATCGAGTAACTGTAAAGGAATGCAGATCGGCAGATCATTCTTCTGGAATCCGGTTTCATCAGACGCCAGGGTGGCATTGTGCAGCAGTTTTCTCCATAGACTTCTGCACAAAATCCAAACCCTGATTCCATGCTCCCTGACCTCCCCCTCTTTCCACCTTGATTTCATGCCCCTCCCCCCCCCACACCTTATTTTAATGGTAAAGGGGAGGCATCCTTAGTGGAGGGATAAATCAAAGTAGTTATGGAAAATCCCTTCCATGAGGTAGCGGTTACATAAATACAAATAAAAATATAATAACTTGACGTTTCATGGTTTTACTTTATCATCTTGTCTGAGCTGCTGGGAAATGGTGTTACTAATTGAATGTAATGTATTTAGAATGCTAAAGTGACCCAAATTTAAATTCCCTGTACGTACCCGGATCAGTCCAGGACAGCTGGGTTTTGCCTCCCCTCCATCAGATGGAGACAGAAAAAGACTTCACGGACTCTGTCCTTATACCCCTGAGGTGCCACCTAGTGTCTGCCAGTATTTTTCTGTCTCCAGCAGATGGTGGAGGTGCAAAGCCTAGTGTCTGGTGTTAGGATTTGAATTTGTCTGATTTTGGTTTGTTGGTACAGGTTATTTTTCAGAGGAAAGTTTAGGTTAGTGTCCCTTTATATTTAAATTGAAAAAAAAAAAGGGGGATAGTTGAATTTAGCCTCCCAGGGGGTCAGCAGGTCCTGGTGGGACCATCCCCCCTGGTACTTGAGGCTGGAGAGCAGAGGGTTGGGAACCCTGGAACTGCCGCGGCTGAGGGTGATACCAGGGGTCCCGGCTCACTCACCCTCAGCGTGACCAATTACGACCAGGTAAAAAAAAAATTTTTTTTTGAAAGTTGTCTTTTCTTGCCTTGGGTGCTCCAGCCTAGCGACCGCTCCGTTTTTGCTGTTTTTCGCCATTTTTCACCATTTTCGCAGCCCGTTTTCAGCCGGGAAATCAGTGTTGTCGTAGCAGTTCTTTTTTTCGGACTGATCCGTGGTGGAACGAAAATTAGCAGGTAAAAACCAATTTTCCTTTGGAAACATAATACAAAAACACACACACGTATAATCTCTTGTGTTTTCAGCTTGTATTCTACATTTTAGCCTTTTGAGATTAGAAATAACCAAGGTGATATACAAAAGAAAGTCTGTGTGCAAGGATGTCAACCAGCTTTATTGAAAAACTGCCAACGAAGACCTCCATTGGGCTGAGAAAAACAACGAGGTTCATATTCAGTCGCTGCATGTCCGGATAGCAAAGTTAGCTGGATAAACTTATCTGGCTAACTTGGGAGGGACATTCAGTGGCCAGCTCTTCAACCCGACCTGTCTTAGCCGGCTAAGCTATCTGGCTGACTTCTCCCTTGAACGCCCTTAAGTTACTTGGCTAAATTTTAGCCCAATAATTAGATGGATAAAATATAGCTGGCTAAGTGCCAAAGCATTCATTCAGCCCCAGATAAATTCTGAGTTAGCCATCTAAATGTTTCTGAATATGGACCTCAAGATGTTGATCTGCAAGCATGCCCTTTGTACATTCATCTCACGCTGCATGTGTATTGGTGTTTAATTTGGTGCTATCAAACACATTGTTTCGTTACTGTCAGGTGGTTTTGAGGTGAGGCCTTATGGTGGCTTCAGCTATTTGTGCATTTCTTCAAAGAGGGACTCTGTGTATTATTCATTTTTTTAGTCAAGATTTGTTTTGACTTTTATTCAGGGCCTTGGTCGGCAATGTTTCTGAAGAGCCAAGGGATAAAACGGATAAACTTATTGGAGGAAATGGTCTGAACCAGGATCTTCTGGCTCAGGTAGCGGATGAGGAGCCTTCCAGTGGGCCACTACTCCCAGTGGTAAGCAATGTGACAGGACACCTCTGGAGAGACTGCCTCTCCTCTTTGCATGCCACTCTGGAGTCTCTGAACATCCAGAGCATTTATAGGCTCCTAAGGTTGCTTACTGAAACTTTAGGAATGCTAAGAATAGCAAAACAAATGTTTTGCTAGTGGCTAGACTGGGGTTGCATTTGTACAGAGTTCCAGACGGCATTATGGTTTGTGGACCCTGGATGAGGACTCTTAATGCAATGGCTGGTGTAAATGGGGGAGAAGAGGGTTAATGAATTGCAAGTAGTTGGGAGTTTAGGCTCATGGTGCTCTCTTGTAGTAGAGGTTAGTTGCAAAGAAGCAGAGAAAACCTGTTGAAACATTACAATTAAATCTGTGTATGTCCTCATGTCTTTTGCCTCCTAGTACAGCATAGCAAAATCTATTTAGAAAGGGGACCCATCATGTCTGTGAGTCAGTCTTAGGCAGCAGCAACTTGTAAATATTAAGACCAATAGACACTGGACACTAGAGGATTATAGCAGATGTTAAATGATGGTACAAAATGCATTAAAATTGCTGCTTCCTTGAATCAATAAGGCAGATGTGGACCAGGATATTTCTAAACTGCTGCCGCTCATGACAAAGTTCAGCATCTAATTAACGTCGAAGAACATTTTGTACATACAGATGGCTAGAGAACCTCCCTTTCTTCTATCAGTAAAGGCTGGGAAGGCTAATGGCATTATTTGCTTGCTGGCTGCTGTTTCCCTTAGGGACCTGTTCAGTGCCCTCCCGATGAACCGCGAAGTGAGAAATTGGGCAGGCAGGGCCCTCTGCTGACTTCAGAACGAAAGCAGAAGAAAAATGCAAGCGACAAGCTTTCCTCCTTTCCCTTGGACATGGATGGGAATGAGGATCAGCCCTTGGAGAAGAGCAGCTGTTCAGATACCCCTGAAGAAGGTAAATATGCTATCTATTGTAATGATGAATGAAGAAAGTGTCTTTTTTTTGGCAGTTATTGCACAGATGGGAGGAGAGGGCCAGAGTTGAAGCTAGGATTCCTTGGCACAGAAAAGATCTTGCTCAGAAGTGCATTATTGATTATTGTTGTTCGTAAATCATGTATTTTGTAATAAATGTTTCATGGGGAGACTTCAATCTTGTTAGATCAGGGCATACTAGTGGTTTATGAGCTTTAGCAGTAATCTTTTTGTGTAAATCTTTTTTTTTCTCATAAGATAAAGAGCCTTAATTGGTGTTGAAGTTAGAAGCAGTAGAGTTTGCTGGGCCAGAAAGAGGTGAAAAGTTGGACAGGTTCTGGGAATAACAATAATTGTTTGATTACTTTGACTACTGCAAGTTATAATTTTGTTAAAATGCATAGATATAAAGGAAAATTAGGTCTTACCTTCGATAATTTTCGTTCCTGTAGTACCAAGGATCAGTCCAGACTGCTGGGTTATGCCTCCCTTCCAGCAGATGGAGTCAGAGAGAAACTGAAAGCACCTCCCACATAACCCGGGGTGCCACCTGCGATCCCTCAGTATCATCGATATCAAAGCAGAAAGAATAGCCATTGTGACCAAAAAATATATTGTACTGTAGACCATTATGCGGAACCTGCTTTAAAACCCAATGACTAGATCAAGTTAAAAACTAAACTGGTACAACATGAAGAACAAAATGAACAACACAACCTGTAAAGGTACTGAAAACAATGAACTAGCGTTACTACCTGTTGAGAGAAGATCATGAATAGCTGAGCGGACTCTCCTGCGTACGGGCAGGCGTCTGGAATGATCCTTGGTACTACAGGAACGAAAATTATCGAAGGTAAAACCTAATTTTCCTTTCCCTGTACGTACCAGGATCAGTCCAGACTGCTGGGATGTACCCAAGCCGTCCTAAATGGGGTGGGACCTGGAGAGACCCGCGCGAAGCACACTGACGCCAAAGGAATCCGCAGCTGGATCCCTTACATCCAACCAGTAATGCTTAGCAAACGTGTGCAATGATTTCCAGGTGGCCGCCCGACAAATCTCTTGAGGGGAGACACTCTGGCTTTCTGCCCATGAAGCCGCCTGAGAGCGAAGAGAATGCGCCCTAATACCCTCCGGAACCGGGCGCCCACAACATATATAGGCAGAAGCGATTGCGTCCTTCAACCAGCCTGCGATAGTTTTGGAAGCCTGGGCCCCCTTCTTGGGCCCTCCCCACAACACAAAGAGGTGATCAGACAACCGAAACGGATTAGTAACCTCCAAATATCGCAATAGGACCCGACAAACATCTAACTTTCTTAGATCCTTATCCGCCGGCAACAATGCCAGTAACTCGACTGTCTGGTTGACATGAAAAGTTGATACCACCTTGGGCAGAAAAGAAGGTACCGTACGAAGAGAAATACCCGAGTCCTAAATACGCATGAAAGGCTCTCGACAGGACAAGGCTTGGAGTTCTGACATCCCCCGAGCCGAAGTTATAGCAACGAGGAACACTGTTTTAAGCGTCAAGTCTTTAAGCGTTGCTCGCTTCAAGGGTTCAAACGGGGGCCCACCCAGGGAACGGAGAACCAAATTTAAACTCCAAGAAGGACAAATCGCTCGCAGTGGGGGTTTCAAATGCTTGGCCCCCTTCAAAAAGCGCCTCACGTCCGGGTGAGCCGAAATGGGAATACAGTCAATTTTACCACGGAGGCTACCCAAGGCCAAAACCTGAACCCGGAGCAAGCTGTAGGACAGACCCTTTTGCAATCCATCCTGCAAAAAAGACAGGATATGAACAATCGTGGCCCGCCGCAGGGACAGATCGATCTTGTGACACCAGGAATCAAAGACCTTCCAAACCCGAACATAGGTAAGCAATGTAGAAGTTTTTCTGGCTCGCAGAAGAGTGGAGATAATGGCTTCTGAATAACCTTTCCTTCTCAACCGCCTCCTTTCATAAGCCAGGCCGCTAGACAGAAGCGATCTGCCTGCTCTAAAGATACTGGACCCTGCCGTAGAAGGTTGGGCAGGTGACTGAGACGCAGTGGACCGTCCACCGCCAGGTTGATCAGATCGGCGAACCATGGCCTTCGGGCCCACTCAGGAGCCACTAAAATCACTGGGCCCCGATGAGACTCTATGCGACGTAATACCTTTCCGATCAGCGGCCATGGAGGAAACACATAAAGAAGGACGCGCGGTGGCCAAGGAAGAACCAAGGCATCCACTCCTTCGGACCCGTGGTCCCTCCTGCGACTGAAGAAGCGAGCCGCCTTTGCGGTCCAACAAGTCGCCATCAGGTCGAGGTGAGGAGCCCCCCAGCGTCTCGATATCATGCCCATTGCTTCCTCCGACAATTCCCATTCCCCGGGATCCAATTGTTGTCGACTGAGGAAGTCCGCCTGAACGTTGTCGACTCCGGCAATATGAGACGCCACAATACGATCGAGGTGGTGCTCTGCCCACCTCATCAGCTTGTCTGCCTCGTCGGATACAGGACGATTTCTGGTGCCTCCTTGTCTGTTTATGTATGCCACCGTGGTCGCATTGTCGGAGAGAATCCGTACCGCCTTGTTGTGCACCATGGGGAAGAAGTACTGCAGAGCTAGCCGGACCGCTCTGGTCTCCAGCCTGTTGATGGACCACTGTGCTTGAGACGGAGTCCAAAGACCCTGAGCCGACCTCGACTGGCACACCGCTCCCCAACTGGAGAGGCTGGCATCGGTCGTTACCACTGTCCATTTGGGGCTCTCGAGGTCCACCCCTTTCAGTAGGTGCTCCGGGATGAGCCACCATGCCAGGCTGGACCTGGCCAGTTCGAGTAGAGGCAAAGGGATCTGGCACTCTTCCGACTTGGGATCCCAACGCGAGAGTAGCGCCCTCTGCAACGGTCTCAGGTGAACGAAGGCCCAAGGTACTAGCTCCAGGGTAGATGCCATATATCCAAGAACCTGCAAATAATCCCACACCACTGGGGAGGGGAGCGACAACAGCCGCCAAACTTGAAACATCAATCTGTCCATGCGTTCGGGTGGTAAGGAAACTTTGCCCGCCAGTGTATCGAAGCGAGCCCCCAGCAACTCTGTCATCTGGATTGGGGTCAGCTGGCTCTTGGCATAGTTGACCACCCAGCCCATCGACTGCAGCTGACACACCACCAACCGGACCGCCGCCCGGCAGTGCTCCTCCGATTTCGCTCGAATAAGCCAATTGTCCAGGTAGGGATGAACCAAAATGCCGTCCCAACGTAAGCTCGCCGCTACTACCACGAGCACCTTGGTGAATACTCGAGGTGCAGTTGCCAACCCAAAGGGAAGGGCACAAAACTGATAGTGTTGATCCAGGATCATAAACCTGAGAAAACGCTGATGGCTTTTCTGGATCCCTATGTGAAGATACGCCTCCGTCAGATCCAAAGAAGCCAAAAATTCTCCCTTGTGGACCGCCGCAATGACTGACCGTAAAGTTTCCATACGGAACCGAGACACCCGCAAGGCCTTGTTGACCTGCTTGAGATCCAAAATCAGACGAAAGGACCCATCTTTCTTTGGCACCATGAAATAGATGGAATAGCGACCGGTCCGGCGCTCTGATGGAGGAACTGGCGTGATGGCTCCTAGCGCCTGCAAGCGACGCAGAGTCTGAAGGACTACCTGCTGCTTTTGTGGTGGCCCGCAGGGTGACATCAGGAAAAGATCCCGGAAGGGACGAGCAAAATCCAAAGCGTAACCTCGACTTATATCTAGGACCCACTGATCCGATGTAACCTTGACCCATTCCTCTAGAAACAGGGAAAGCCAACCCCCTATCCTCGGGACAGAAGAATGGGTCGGCGTCTCTTCATTGGGCAGGCTTGTTGCTGGAGGCAAACGCATGGGTCCCGGCCCGCTGAGGCCATCTGCCCCGAAAGGAATAAGACCACGACTGTGCTCTGGAGGCCTGTTGTCTAGGGTTAGACCCCCCCCCCCCCCCACCAGGCCGAAAGCGACGCTGCCCCCGATAACGGCCCCGATAGGCACCCTGGGAGCGGCCTGTTCTGGGCTTGTCCTCCGGCAGCTTATAAACTTTGTTGTCACCCAATGCTTTGATGAGCTGTTCCAGCTCATCCCCAAATAGCAAGTTACCCCAAAAAGGGAAGGACCCCAGCTGAGATTTTGACGAAGCATCCGCGGACCAGTTACGTAACCATAACAGACGCCGTGTGGACACCGCCAAAGACATAGTACGTGCTGAGGTACGCAAAAGGTCATAGAGAACGTCCGCGGTATATGCTACTGCGGACTCCATACGGGCCACCTGTTCAGCTTCCCCAGGGGGAGGGCCTGGGAAGTCAACATCTGTTGCACCCAACTTAAAAAAGCCCGCTGCATCAAGCTGCTGCACGCCGCAGCCCGTATTCCTAAGGCGGAAACCTAAAAAATGCGCTTGAGCAGTACCTCCAACTTCCTATCCTGAAGGTCCTTAAGCGCTGTGCCGCCAGTCACCGGAATAGTAGTATGTTTGGCTATAGCCGTGACTGCAGAATCCACCTTCGGAACCTTAAGGAGGTCTAGCGAGTCGATGGGAAGAGGATATAACTTATCCATGGCCCTAGTGACCCTCAAGGAGGCCTCCGGGCTCTCCCACTCACGGGACACAATTTTCAAGAGCTTCGGGTGGAAAGGAAAAGTCTGTGGCGGGTCACAAAGTCCCGCTAGGGCCGAATCCCCGGTAGACACCTCCGACGAAACTTGGGACAGAGGGAGCTCCATTTCCTGGAGCACATGTAAAATCAAAGGGTCTAGTTCCTCCTGCCGAAACAGACGGAGGGCTAGGGGGTCATCCCCCTTCCACTTGTGACGCACTATCCCCCTTGTCACCCGGATCGGGAACTGACAAATCCTGTAAACCTGAATCCCCCAGGTCGGGCGGGTCCGGCGACCTACCCCTCGGGAAAATTGGGGGAAGGCCGGAACCTCCCCTAACCTGGTCCTTAGAGACCTTCGGCACCTTAGTAGGGCTAGGGGACTGAGAATCCCACTCAGTCTCCGCTTCCATATAAGCCTTATGCATGAGGAGTACAAATTTAGATGAAAAAGGTTGTCTCCTCTTTAAGGGCCCTCCCGGGGGTGGAAACGGGGGAGGGGCTGTGCCTGGCAGCGAGTTGCGCAGTTTATGCTGAGGGGAGAAGGGAGGTCCTCCTCCTCAGACGAATCGCTAGCGTCTCCCTCCGAGGCCGACAAAATGGCCGCCACTCCCACATGATTCGGGAGCGGGCCAGGCTTCTGCTCCTCGACCTCGTGGTTGCCGCGCGAAGAACTGCGCCGAGTCCTGGGTGCCCCCCCCCCCCCCAGCTGAAACGGGCGGTTGCGAAGGCCCCTCGCCCCCGGGGAGGCACGGGGAGCAGAGGCCTTCGCGGGAGAGCCGGAGCCCCGCATCTCCACAGGATTGACACGCCATCCCCCTCGGCATCACAAAAGCAGCTGGGTGAAACAAATCCACCCCCTCCCGAGGCCCGGGAGAGCGTCGGCAGGCACGCTGAGGTAGGGAAGCAATCAATAAAAAAATAATGCTGCAAGATAAAAACTGCGCCTGTCTTTCCCTTTGTTTTTTTTGGTTTTTTTTCTCAGCTCACAGGAGGACGGCTCTGGGGGCAATCTCAGAGGAAAAAGTAAAAACCTCTCTGAGGGAAGGGGAGAGTGACCGGCCCACCGATAAATCCTCCCCCTCTTCTCACCAGGCTATGTGTGCCAAAGTTTCCGGGAACTGGCTATAGGGCAATGCCCTGCCTCGCCTGCCCAACACAGCTGCTACAGAAACTGACAAAACTTTGTTATTTTATGTACTTTCTTTTTTTTTTTTAAATGATCCAGACAAAAAGGGGAAAGCAAGAATAAATGGTCTCTGTTTTGGTTTTGTTTTTTTTTCAAACCTGGAGGGGCAAGGCCCCAGAATTTAGAGATCAGCACCGCAGGTTATGCCTCTCAATCTGCTGGAGTCAGAGAAGATACTGAGGCACCCCGGGTTATGTGGGAGGTGCTTTTCAGTTTCTCTCTGACTCCATCTGCTGGAAGGGAGGCATAACCCAGCAGTCTGGACTGATCCTGGTACATAAAGGGAAAGTATGATTGCTGCTCAAATTCTTCCTGAACATAAGAATTGTCAAACTCGGTCAGACCGAGGATCCATCAAATCCAGTATCCCGCTTCCAACAGTGTACCTGGTTGGATCCCAAAGAGTAGATAGACCCCCATGCTGCTAGCATCCAGTGATAAGCAGTAACTTTCCCCAAGTCTACCTGGTTAATAATAGTTTATGGACATTTCTTCCAAGAACTTGTCCAAACCTTTCCTTTAACCCAGCTATACTAACTGCTTTTACCATCTCCTCTGGCAATGAATTACAGAGTTTAATTGTGCATTGAATGAAAAAATATTTTCTCCAATATGTTTTAAATGTGCTACTTAGTAACTTCATGGGCTGCCCCTAAGTCCTTGTATGTTTTTGAAAGAGTAAATAACCAATTCACATTTACACTTTCTAATCATAGATCTCTATCTTATCCCCCATCAGCCACCTTCTCTCCAAGCTGAACTGCCCTAACCTCTTTAGCCTTTCATGATATGGGAGTCATTCCATCCCCTTTATTTTAGCTGCCCTTGCCTTTATCTATTGCAGTTCACCTGTATCTTTTTTGAGATACAGTGACCAAAACTGTATACAATACTCTAGATGTGGTCTCAGCATAGAGCAATACAAAGATGATATGACATTCTCCATTTTAGTCTCCATTCCTTTACCAATAATGCTTAACATTCTGTTTGTTTTTTTGTCCACTGCCACACACTAAGCTGAGGATCTGAAAGTATTGTCCATGATGAATTGTATGAGTTTAGAGATTATAGACTGGATTAATTTAGTGAATGTCTACAAGTTAGCATTTGTTTGCAATAAAAATTGTGTGAGTTAAGAGATAATGAGGCCAATATTCAGTTGGCCGTTTAGTGGACAAGTTATTCAGCTGGAGTTAGCCAGATAACTTGTCTTTGGATATTCAATGGGGTAACCGTCCCACTAAATATCCCCGATTAAAGTTTTCCGACTAACCATAGCTAGGTAACTTTAAACATAACCAGACATACTTTTGACTATCACTGGTTATGTATAAAGTTATTCAGCTATAATTTGCCGTATAACTGAACACTTAACCGGTTATATTCAAAAGAACATAGCTGGTTAAATTGGGTTCCATTAAAAAAAACCCCACAAAATATAGGTCAGTAGACCCAAACATCTCCCTCCCCCCCCCCCCCCCCCCCCCCCCCCCCCTGAATTGCAAGGGCCCTGCGAAGCCAAACTTGCCATCAACTCCCCAAACTGTTCCGATTTTAGACTTTAAAAAATATCCGTGTTACGAGACCACTGACGTTTATTCCCCCATCCCCCTTACTCCCTGTATTTAAAAGGTGCCTGCCAAAAAAAAAAAAAAAAAAAAGGTGCCTGCCACTCCAATTCTTTACAAACGCCCCCCCCACCCCCCCCCCCCCCCCCCCCCCCCGGCACCTTAAATAGTGTCACTTCTTCACCCAGATCGTGGTAGTTTCCTACTGTGATCCAACCCGGGTGTGTCTGACATTTACATAGAAATGATGACAGAAGAAGACCAAACGGCCCATCCAGTCTGCCCAGCAAGCTTCTCACATTTTTTTTTCTCTCATACTTATCTGTTTCTCTTAGCTCTTTGGTTCTATTTCCCTTCCACCCCCACCATTAATGTAGAGAGCAGTGATGGAGCTGCATCCAAGTGAAATATCAAGCTTGATTAGTTAGGGGTAGTAACCGCCGCAATAAGCAAGCTACACCCATGTTTATTTGTTTACCAAGACTAAATAATTCAGACTATGTTATTCAGCCCTTATTGGTTGTTTTTCTTCTCCCCTGCCTTTGAAGCAGAGAGCTATGCTGGATATGCGTGAACTATTAGTTTTACTTCTCCCTTGCTGTTGAAGCAGAGAGCTATGCTGGATATGCGTGAAGTATGTTTTTCTTCTCCCCTGCCGTTGAAGCAGAGAGCTATGCTGTATATGCATTGAAAGTGAAGTATGCATTGAAAGCCTCATTAACTATCAACAAATATTGAATAAGCCTAATAATTGGTAATACCTATAGCCTTTGAACTCTCCGTTAATTTTACATACTCTTACCCACCCATGGGTTTTTTTTTTGTTTTTTTTAACTTGGAGATGGCAGCCCTCCATCCTTTCGCTCCGTGAAGGTGGAACACCAACCACTGGCCACTGGCATCCCGCTCCGTGAATGCCTCTGTGGCTACTGCCGCTCCGTGCAGTGTTTTGCTGCCTCCTCTTTATACATGTCCTCTAGACATGTATAAAGAGGAGGCAGCAAAACACTAGACTACTATGTTGGTTGACTCCACCTTAAGCCACTTCTTGACCATTCTGACTTTAGGTCTGTCCTTCAATCCATACTATTCTCTGGTATGGACTACTGCAACTCCCTTCTAATGGGACTATCGGTATATGCAACCCGCCACTATAGATCATGCAAAATTCGATTGCAAGACTCCTTACCAGCACTCCCATGTCTGATCACATCTCTCCTGTTCTCAAATCCCTACACTGGCTCCCAGTCGCGTATTGGATACTGCACAAGCTTTCCATGATCATATACTCCTCGATTCACGATTTACACACCCCATATATTTCCTCAATAATAAAAATCCATACCCCCTCCTGACACCTCAGATCATCTAATCTAATGCTACGAGATGTCCCATCTCCAAAGCTCACCCACCCTGAGGAAACCAGAGAGTGCACCTTCTTCTCCGCAGGACCACTCCTATGGAACAGCCTTCCCAAAGAAATAAGATATCTCCGAAAAAGATTATTCTTTAAAAAAAAAATAAAAAAGCCCTAAAAACTTCCCTCTTCGAAAAAGCATTCCTAAACGTAAACAATAATGGACCAACCCCAACATGTCCACCCTCAGAGGATGGCATGTAGGGGCCAGAAGGGAAAGCAGAAATCTCCCTTGATGCCTACATCTGCCCCCCTATATTATTCCCCCTACTTGGGTGTTTAATCTTTTGTCATGAAGACTTATGTCATTCCCCCCCCCCCCCCCAGATGATCTATGTATTGTATTGTCTCCCCTATTCATTCAACTGTACCCCGCTCTGAACGTAGGAAGCGCAGGGGTAATTAAATAAGCTGAGGTTTATTATGAATGTTATTTCTTTGATTATGTATGTTTTCTTGTACATCACTTAGGGCTATAGCGTAAGCGTTAAAAAAAACAAACCCCAAAAAACAAATGAATTAATTAATACAAGCAAACTCGGGAAAACTACTGTCCCAGGAAGCCATTGTAATGCATGAAAATAAATAGAAATTGTCTTCCCATGTGTTAAGGTTACCTCTAAGGTAGCAGGTTTTCCTTCTTGAGTCTTTTTTTTTTTTCTCATTTTATAGACAGAGAAATTTTATTATTGATTTTTGCAGGTTCTTTTTGAGACTTGTATGACTGTAAAAGTGCTATAGGCTGTCCATCTGCAGCGCAGTGCTGGTTTGTGTACAAGACATTGGACCTTCATGCAATGAAGATTTTTTTTTTTCATAGGCATAGAATGGGAAAAGGTCATTTTAAATAATGCTTATTTAATGTGTATTTTAAGCAACCTTGCCCTTGGTCATTTCCTGAAGACTTCAAACCTTCAGTTGGGTACTGTGAATGTGGCTTTATTTTGGTATTTTTTTCTGTTGTCCTCTATGCTTAGCCTGAGCAATTTCTTCCTTTCCTTTAAAATGTTTTGAAGGTTGCAGATACTTTGTAACTGAAAAATTCACCATCAGTCTTTACACAGAAGTGTGGTAGATGACAGCAGATCTAGTTTTTGTCTGGTTGATGCTTCCTTTCTGGTTGTCTACTACGTTGTTTAGATGAGCATATGAATCCCCATACTTGAATCTGTCTTGGATAGGAACATTTTTATATCGACTTTCAAATGTCAGAGCAAACTTTAGCTTAAGTATCCTCATGCAAGATATCTGGAAGAGATTTTCCAATTGTTTCTGATTTTATATTGGCTGCTGTTTTCCTGAAGCGTGTGCACTCACTTATAGTCTCCTTGGCCGCTTCCATTCTTCTGGCTGACTTGATCCTGTAGTGGGGAGGACACATTTTAAACTGGCCTGGTTAAAATTGCCTTCCTTGGCCTGGCTGAAAGTACAAGTGAGTTTCCTAGCACATGCACTTCTAGTTGGGTTCTAGAAAGCAGTCCTGGGAGGGGGAAATAGATGCTGGTTTGCTGCCAATCGGCAGTGGCAGGTGCAGGGTGTACATGCCACTGGTACACTCATGCTGAACCTTTTCAATTAACGGGTAGATTTTGAAAGGTGCGCGCACACGTCCATGTGTGTACGATTTCCGGCACACACAATTAAGGAGTGGACTGGGGAGGGAACTTCTCTACCCCCTACCCTAACCTTCCTTCCCCTTGCCCTCTCCTCCCCAACCCCTAATTACTACCTTTTTTTCCCTCCAACTTACTTCAGGGCCCGACCTGAAGTAAGTTGTGCGCGCCCCTCCCCGCCCTTGGGCCCGCCCTTTACACGTGTGGCCGGGCCTTTTTGAAAATAGGCTTGGCGCGCGTAAAGGCCAGATTTTACGCGTGCGGGGGGGCTATACAGAATTCCACCCCCCCATATTAATTTATTTATATGTTTACAAGCCGTTAAGCCCGTTAAAACGGGCTACATCCCTCTGTCTCTCACCTCCCCCTCATTCTCTCTCCCCTCACTCTTCACCACCCCCCTCCCCCACCCACTCCTCTCCACCCTCCCTCTCCTCTCACTCAGTCCCTCCCTCCCTCTCTCCCCCCTCTCCCTCACCTCCCTCCTCTCCCCCCTCTCCCTCACTCCCCCTCTCTCTCCCTCCCACTCACTCAGTCCCCCCTCTCCCTCCCACTCACTCAGTCCCCCTCTCCCTCCCTCCCTCCCACTCAGTCCCTCCCTCCCTCCCACTCAGTCCCTCCCTTCACCCGCCTCCATTTCCTTCCGACGCCGTACTCGCAACTCCTCGCAGCCCACACCCACCTCCATTTCCTCCCGGCGCCGTAAGCGCGACTTCCCGCAACCCTCACCCGGCTCCATTAACTTCTCCCGCTCCTGCCGGCAGATCTCGGGGGGGGGGGGGGTGTCACTCCCGCGCGCGCGGCAGTGACCCCCCCCCCCCCGAGATCTGCCGGCAGATCTGGGGAGGAGAAGTAGCGGCACCGCGCGCGCGCGGTGCCGCTGCTTCTCCTGCGGCCCCACCGCCATTTTTTTTTTCTGACCGACGTCCTTGCCCGCACATGCGCAGTAGAGCTGTGCTCTACTGCGCATTTGCGGGCCGTCGGTCACAGGCCATTTATAAGGTAGATAGAGTGCCATTGCATTTTTATTAGCTTAATTAGTATTACCCACCTCCACCAAGGCAGTGAACAACATTTTTATATATATATATATATATATATATATATAACATTTATATAGAGTCTACCGGAGATTAAAAAAAACCAATAAAACCAAACTTTAAATACTCTCCTACACAATTGTATAATGCGTTGCTCAAGACATCTGAAGAACTTAAAGCTTCGGGGGTGACTTCAAAGAATTACAGGCATAAAAATGAGCATAGGTGTACATAAGTAGCCTGTACTTGCAGAATTGCTATTTTCTAAACATCAAAAATACACATGCACTTTAGGTTTCATGCACACTCACATTCATGAAAAAAGGCGCAGTCTACGGGCGTTCCAGGCATAAGTTGCTATTTTCTAAGAGACTTTCACACGTACATTGGACAACTTGCTTGCATAGTTTTACACCTGCTACTTATCTTGTGGAATTAGTTTTGGACTCATTTATTGCATATTATTGGCTGAGAGAAGATCTGGGTGAACTAGGGGGAGTTCAGGTTGAAGAACCTGGAGAAGAACTGGGCAAACTGGTGGAGTGATTGGTAATACTGGTAATTTCAATTACATGCTCATATTTTAAAATATACTAACGCGAGTGCATAAATCGGGTTTTATGTGAGCACACAAAATATACATGCATATGTTTTTAAAATTAGGAGGAAAAGTACGTGTGTTAAATGCATATGCTGCGGGGCAGACTTGCACGTATTTTACAATATGTGTGCATCTGATATGTGCGGGTTATAAAATACTATCATAGATTTCCGCACAGCAATACACAAAGTTGTTTAAAAGTTACCCTCTGAGGCTATACGTAGAAACAAATCTATGCATGCTGCAGAAATTACCCAGAGGTGTAAAATTTAAAGTATGTCCTTGCAGAAGGTTTGAAGAATAGCTACTGTGAATATGGCTATTCTTCAAACCTCCTGTGGTAGAAACAGAACTGGAAACAAAACCAGTTTTACAGGCATCCTGATTTTTCAAGGTTTAGTCTATGCTGACATGTGTGGTGCACATACTACAAACTTAGGGGGGAATTTTCAAAAGGTCAATAGGTTTTATCACATTACGTCCACTTAAAAAATTGCTACACTGCTATGTTATATTTACATGTGTAACTCCTTTGAAAATTACCTCCAGTGTTAGTAATATGCGTCTGGCTGGCCGCCTGTGGGAGGCAGTGCACCGGTTCCCTGCTTGTACTTCCTTGCCTGTTTAGATGGTAAGACAATGGCTTCCATGTCCTTGTTGAGGTGTAGTCTCATGCAAGAAAAACTGTCACAAATGCACAGAGAAGTAATGTTTAGAAGGCAGCACTGTGCACATGATGGAAGGTGGCATCTTGCCTTTGGGCTGTAGACTTGTTTCCAGCCACCAATGAACAATTTACCTGATATTGCAGTATTGGATTTTTGCTACACAAATTCCAATCAGAAGAACAGGTTACATGTTGGAGGTGCAGTGTGTGTGTGTGTGTGTGTATATATATCTGTGCCCAGTAAATGAAAGTCTGTGCTTTTTGTCAGCTGACAACACCTTAGGAGTAATAAATATTTAGCCAAGCCAAAGTATGAAACATTTTATCCCTGGCAATTGTACACCACAGCCCCATGCTGCCTTCTTGCTCTTCTCCATTTCCTGCCTCCCCCATGTGAAATCCTTTTTCTCCCTTCTCTTTTGTCTGTTCCTCCACCTCCACCCTCGCCATCATTCACTTCTATGAACACCCCCCCAAACCCCTGTTGTAACCCTCTCTATCTCCTGGGGTCCCCAATCAAGGGCCAAGTTGCCATATCTTTCTCCCGTGCCCTTCATCTTCCTCCAGTTGGGCCGACATCTTGCCTACTGAAAAAATATCTACTCACTCCGGTTAAATGGATTTTTCAAACCCTGATTCGAGCTACACAGAGCTTACTTCACAGACAGGGCTGAGAGGAAGCAGAGGCAGGAAGACGGGATGCATGTATGAAACTAGTGTTTTCAGGGAAGAAATGTATAGTGCTTTGGGATTCTTGACTTTCCCCACCCTGGGAATCTGAGCCCAGCTGTGTCTCTACTATCTTGTCTCCCACGGTACTGATGACCTCTTTGAACCATACAGCAGGAGGTGGTGGCAGCAGCAAGATTCCGTGGAGACTCATTAGGATATGCAGAAAGCATCCTCATGTATTCCTGGGGGTAGACACTTGGTGTCGCACAGTGGGACAGCGATATGTCAGCAGAAACCTTATTGTTCGTTTTGCAGATACTAGCAGGGACAGAGTTTCCCTAAATTATAAATTAATAAGCTCTCTTTTGTGATGCCGTTAACAGACAGCTCAGCAGAAGTCTGACTGGGTGTTCCACACCAAATGCAGAGTTGGAGAATATATTTACTACATGCCGTGCATGCCATTCGTCAAGAGAGAAGATGGGGGGGAGGGGGGGGCACTGGTTCGGAAATAGGAATGTGTAGAGGCTTTTTTTTTTTGTTTTCGACATGTTTTTTAGTGAACTTTTAATGGTTAGGAGGTCAGTTTTCAAACAATTGCCACATCCTCTCCATTCTCAAATAGTGGGATAATCTTGATTTTTTTTTTCTCCTCAGCATTTTACAAAAAAATAATTTTTCCAGGTGGAGTAAAGAATTGTAAATGCTGGTCAAATGTTTGTGAATAATCTATTTATATCTATCCAAGACTTTAAAGTTTAACCCTAGATGCTGACCATTTCTGTATTCAATTATATGCATCCGAAAGGTCTGTTTGTGAAGGAGCCTTATAAAGTGGGATGCAGAAGGGAGTCCAAACACTGTGAGAAATTTTTAAAGGTATATCTGATCAATAAAGGGTTAGTTTCCAAAGTTTACTTGTTTCGAAGGGGCAAGCATAGAAGAAGTTGAAATCAATCTGGGGAAGAGATTTGGGTTTCTGCATTTCTGAGGCTGAGTGGTTAGATGTATACAGCTGCCTCAATAAGTACTAACATAAAAGAAAATAGCTACAATATTTTTTATAGATGGTATTATACTCCTGATAGGTTATATAAAATGGGGGTTAAAAATTCTCCTATATGTTGGATTGATCGATGTAAAAAGGGTATGTTCATACATATTTGGTGGCCTTGTCCTGTGGTTAAGATCTTTCGGATGGAGATAATTTCTTGGATTCTTAAGATTGCAAAGGTTTCTCTGCTAATTAAGCCAGCTGTTTTCTCTGTCGACAAGCAGGGCTGAATTAACTATGATGTGTGTGACATTATCTGATGCTGCCGAATGAGCCATTCTCTCCAAGCTCATAGAGTTTTTGTGGGAGTTCCTACATGCACACTGCTTCATGAGCTTAGTCCTTTTTTTGTCCAAGGTTCTGCGTGTATATATACTCACTGTGTTTGTCTTTGATACTTTGCAGTTTTCTTTTCTTCAGACTCGCTTTTGAGTTGAGGCTCAACAGCACTTTTCAGTGCTACCAAAAAAAAACCAAACCTAAAAAAAACTTAGATATAAAGATTGTGAGTGTGGCCAAAAGATATCCATCACCAATAGCCCCAATATTTGTTACAGATGCCTGAAGCCAGACCTTGGCACATATAGTTGCTATGACTGTGGCCAATTATCACCAAGGTCCCAAAAGAAACAGGGTTTGGAAGATGGAAGAACTTTCTCTCAGAGCAGGGCCTTCATGGGTTCCCTCTGTGCCGAATTGAGCAGGAGCTCCTTGAGCAAGACTTTCCCTTCTGTGGTGCCATTCCCGGATCCACTGAACTGCTGGGGTCAAGAAAAACACAAAAGCATCAAACACAAGTCAGTGAGTCCATCATCGCATGCCTTGCTGGGCTCATCAAAGCACAGCAGGAGAATACGCCATTCACTGGAGCTGGCTGTGCAGCTAGTGTTGCTGAAACTAAGGTTGGGATCAGTCTCATCAACACGCCCGGTGCCACTGATGCACCAGACCTCGGTGTTCCTAGTCGTCATGTTGGCTAGAAGAGTCTGTGAATTATAGCATTGATTCATTACTCTCCATACCTGCAGTTTTTCCCCAACAAAACAGTGGTCTGCACTTGCCCCAAGTTTTTACCAAAAAATATTTTCGGCCTTTCATCTGAATTAAGACATTTTGTTGCCCACATTTTTTCCAAACCTCAGGCACATAACAGGAAGAAGTCTTCCATTCATTGGACTGTAAAAGAGCCTTGTCCTATTATCTAAAGAGAACTCAACCACATCATTGGATTTCTCAACTTTTTGTCTCTTATGATCGTAACACACTGGGAACTGCGGTTGTCAAGCACATATAGTCCAACTACTGGCAAACTTTTATTGCTCATTGTTATGCTCTGGTTGGCCTCTAGATCACAGACTCTTTCAAGGTTCATCAAGTAAGAGCCATGGCTACCTCAGTGGCTTACCTAAGAGCTGTGTCCATTGAGGACATCTGCAAAGCTGCAACTTGGTCATCAGTTCATACATTCACATCCCTTTACTGTCTAGAAAATCTATCAAGAAGTGATAATAACTTTGGGCAAACAATTTTGTGCAACCTGTTCTCCCAGTAGTCCACTTTCTATACTGGTGTCCAGGTTGATATTTTCAGTAAGCCTCAGCTTGGGACTTCTCACATATCATGGCTAATTCGGCCCTGCTTGTTGATGGAGAAAGCAAATTTGCTTAAAGTAAACAGAGTTCTCTGTAGACACCAGGAAGAATTAGCCATGTTTAATACCCTCCTAAGCTCTACAGAGGGGCTCATCAGGCAGAGTGCATATGGGAATTCCTGCACATGGTCAGTAGAGCAAAAACTCTATGAACTTGCAGAGAAGTGTCCGTTGGGCACCATCCGATAACATCGCTTGAACCTGACCTTGTCTCCAGCCGCCTGCCCTGACTGTCCAAACCGCGGCCAGAAGTATGGCCTTGGCAGTGTCAGTACGCTGGCTGCTGTGTTTATGGAATTGGTCGATGGATATGTGGTCTGAGTTGCAGCTGTGCAATCTTCCCTTTAAGGGAAAATTCCTGTTTGGGGAGGATCTGGAACAGCTGATGAAGCATTTATTTATTTTATTTATTTATTTATTTGAGTTTTTTCTATACCGGCATTCACGGAGTTCATATCATGTCGGTTTACATAAAACAAGGGGTGATCAATAAATTATAAACGTACTTAACTATAACATGAGTATACATTTACAAAATATAACAAATTATAACAAGTGCGCAGAAAAAGCAGTTACAATAAAACAAGGATGGTTCTAACTGGGAGTAGAAGAAGAGGATGATAGAAGTTTAACAAGAAGTTTAACAAGAAGTAGAACGTGCAGTGGTTGGTAAGTCTGTATCAGTTTATTGGGTGATAATCAGTCTTGCTGTATTTGGCGGTCGAGCATCAGTCAGGGTCAGGAAAGGCTTTCATGAACAGCCATGTCTTAAGTCTCTTTCTGAAGGTTGGAAGACATGGTTCCTGTTGTAATTCTAAGGGTATTGAGTTCCATAGTGGGGGACCTGCTGTAGAGAAGGCCCTGTCTCTCAGTGTTGTATGTTGGGTGGTATTGGCGTGTGGTACCTGTAGATATTCTCTGTAAGCTTCTCTTATGGGTCTGTTGGAGGAGTGTTTTTTGAGAGCTATTTGTAGATTGAGAGGAGCTAGTCCATGAATATTTTTGAAGATTGTGGTGAGGGATTTATGTATTATTCTGTAGTGGATTGGCAGCCAGTGAAGGTCTTTAAGTACTGGCGTAATGTGATCTCTTCTCCTCTTGTTCGTTAGGATTCTTGCTGCCGTGTTCTGAATCATTTGGAGAGGTTTAGTATGGGATGATGGGAGGCCTAGTAGAATAGCGTTGCAGTAATCTATTTTCGCAAAGATTATTGCTTGGAGCACTGTTCTGTAATCATGGAAATGAAATAGGGGAATCAAAGGGGAACATGTTACCAGAAGATAAGAAAAATATCAGGAAGACTTTCCTTGCTTGTGTCTGGTTTCAGGATACGAGAAGATTTTGCCTCAGCAAAGGCTTGATGACGACCCTACAGAAGGCAGGGATCAGGAAGGTAGAGGTTCCCACAGCCCCCCCGGACAGTGCCAGTCAGGATGCTGTAAGCGCTAAATCCTCTCAATGAAGTTCAGATGGTTCACTCCAGCGGGGAAGCTATCGGCGAATGTCTGACACATTTTTACGAGGAATGGACCAGGATCATTGCGGTCCAATAGGTGCTAGAAGTAATAAGAGAAGGCTACATGTTAGAATTTTCGTGCCCCATTGGAGAGTCCTTTATGATGTCTCGCATGTCCCACAGCAAACAAAAGGCGGTTTGGAATATGTTACAGTCTCTTCGAGCATTGGGCGCAATTATACTCATTCCAGCAAGAGAGCGGGGTCGAGAGGTACTTGATTTATTTTGTGGTTCCCAAAAAGGAGGGTACCTTTTGGCCCATCTTGGATCTTCAGAAAGTCAATGTGGCTCTGTGAGTTCCATGCTTCCGGATGGAGATGTTGCAAATGGTGAAAGTGGTAGCCGGCAGGAGGAGTTTCTGGCCTCATTGGATTTGACAGAGGCCTATTTGCACATCCCCATACATGTGGACCATTGGAAGTTTCTTTGCTTCATGGTGCTGGGGCAGCATTTCCAGTTTCGGATTCTTTTGAGTTGGCAACAGCTCTGTGGACTTACATGAAGTGATGGTGGCTGTGCTGCAGAAAGAATGAGTTCTGGTTCACTCTTATCTAGACGAATGGCTTATCCGAGCAAAGTTGAAGAGAGAGTGTTGTCTGTTGGTTCAGAGGATCCTGGAGATGTTGTGTTCTCTGGGCTGGATTGAATCATCTGACACCAGTCCAGTCCTTGGAATATTTGGGGGTGAGATTCGATACCCCAAATAGGCAAGATGGTTCTTACTTCAGAGAGGATACTGAAACTACAGTCACAGGTGCTTCGACTACTGTGAATGCTAGTGCCCAGGACCTGGAACTATCTGCAGATTCTGGGTTCCATGGTGTCCACCCTAGATTTGGTGCCATGGGTCTTTTCTTATATGTGTCCGCTCCAAAGGGCACCTTTGTCCCATTGGGATCCGTTGTCGGAAGAGTTCCATCAGCCTTTACCGCTGCAGAGGGTCTTCAGATCCAGTCTCTCATGGTGGCTATCACGACCCAGTTTGGAGAGGGGGACGGGTTTGGAAGTTCCAGACTGGGTGGTGGTGACCACAGATGCCAGCCTCTGAGGTTGGGGGGCGGCTTGCCAGGAGCGAATGGCCCTGGGTCAATGGTCATCAGCAGAAGCATCCTGGTCTATCAGTCTGTTGGAAACGAGATCTGATCACAAGACATTGATAGAGTTCCTCATTCAGATTCAAGGACGAATGGTGAGAGTGTTTTTGGACAATGCATCAATGGTGGCGCATAGAATTTCAGATGATACGACATTAAAAATATTTTTTTTAAAAGTATATGAATCGTTAGGGCAGGACAAAGAGTCGAGCAGTGGCCCTAGAAGCCCAGAAATTGTGTCTGGGCAGAGCAGTGCCTGAAAGGGATTGCAGCTTCTCATGTGGCAGGAATAGGCAACATACATGCAGATTTTCTCAGCAGGCAGCAATTGGATCCAGGAGAATGGGAGTTGTCAGAGGAAGCCTTCAACCTCATGTGGACCAGGTGGGGCAATCCTCAGCTGGATCTGATGGCGTCGTGCAGCAGTACCAAAATGATCAGATTCTTCAGTTGCAAGAGAGAGGCAGGAGCCAAAGGGATTGACACTCTGGTTCTTCCGTGGCCAACGGGCATTCTGCTACACGTGTTCTCACTGTGGCCACTCATGGGTTGCGTGTTGAGGCGCATAGAGCAACATCCAGGCACGGTGGTGTTAGTGGCGCTAGAGTGGCCATAGTGTCCATGGTTTGCAGATCTGGTTCATCTTGCCGTAGACAGACCCATCAGGTTCTCTTATCTGCAGTATCTGCTCATGCAAGGACCTATCTTATCGGATCGGGTGGATTGCTTTTGTCTTGCTTTTGAGAGGTGACATTTAAGATCGAAAAGCTACTCGGACACGGTTATTGCTAGGTTGCTTCAGACCAGGAGACCAGCCTCTTTTGAGGCTTATGTCAGAGTGTGGACAGTATTTTGAGTCCTGATATGTGGAACAGGAACTAGATCCATTGCGGGTGGATATTCTGCATGTCTTTGCCTTTTTGCAACAGGATTTGATTAATGGTCTTGCCTATAATTTACTTTGGGTACAGATGATGGCTTTAGGATGCCTTTGAGGGAAGTTGCAGGGAAAGCCATTGGCCTCTCATCTGGATATTGAGCGTTTTCTCAAGGGAGTCAAGCATTTGCCCCCTCTGATCCAAGATATATGGAATCTTTATTTTGTATTACAAGGTCTTTGCGGTCCCCTGTTTGAGCCTTTGAGGAAGGCTTCTTTGAAGGACATCATTCTGAAAGCGGTGTTTTTGGTGGCAATTTGTTCAGCCAGAAGGATTTCAGAGCTTCAGGCTTTATCCTGTAGAGAACCATTTTTACGGATTGCTGCGTAGGATGTGTCTTTCATACGGTACCCTCTTTTTAGCTGAAGGTTGTTTCTTCGTTCCACCTCAGTCAATCGGTAGAGCTTCCAGATTTTCCAAATTTGTCTGGGGAGGGAGAGCATGCAAGGGAGCTTCACTTATTAGACTTGCGTCAGACTCTGTTGTGGTATCTTAAGATCACTAACAGTTTCCGGCAGTCAGATCATCTGTTTGTCTTGTTTGGGGGTGCAAAGAAAGGAACTAAGGCTGATACGTCTACGATTGCTCAGTGGTTAAAGGAGGCTGTTTTTTCCTCCTATCTCTGTAAGGAGTGGACGGCCCCGGAGGGATTTGAGGGTGCATTCGACTAGAGCGCAAGCAACCTCTTGGGCGGAGTGTCAGTTGGCATCGCCACAGGAGATCTGTAGGGTGGCCATGTGGTCTTCTCTTCTCTCTTTCACTAAGCACTCACCTTCTCTGCAGGCACCAGAGGAGGCGAGTTTTGGTGAGAGTGTTCTGCGAGAAGGAAAGAAAAATTGGTTCTTACCTGCTAATTTTCATTCGTGGAATACCCAGATCAGTCCAGAGACCCACCCCTTAATTCCGAAAGAGTGTATTGTTTTTGGAGAGTAAATCCAGAGCTCAAATGAGTAAATAGTTGGATCCATTGGACCGACAAATGGTTTCTTTCTGTGTCCTGTTGGACATACGGGCTCTAGTTCAGGAGTTTCCAACCCAGGATAAAATATTCGCCCTAGGAGGGAGTTGGTTTTTCATATGGGGGCTCTTCATTGGCTTGGGTACAGGTCAATACTGAGGGACTGCAGGTGGCACTCTGTTAAGTAGCAGTGCCTGAAAAGTTTTTATTCTCTGCCTTCATCTGCTGGTAGGGATGCAAAACCCCCTTGTCTAGACTGATCTGTGGTACTCCAGAAATAAAAAATTAGCAGATAAGTACCAATTTTCCTTTATGGAAATAGCAAATACTCTGCCTAGTCAGGTGGTCCGGCTTATGATCTATAATATGTACCCAGTGAAAAACAGAGTGTCTCCATGGGTAATCTCTCTCATCTCTGCTCTTCCCTTCCTAGGTGACGAGCGGGCGCCCAGTATCGGCCCCACGGGGAGAATCTATATGAACCGGGTTTTTCGGATCAGCGCTGACAAGATGTTTGAGCTGCTCTTCACCACCTCCCACTTCATGCAGAAGTTTTATAAGTCTAGAGGCATATTTGGTAATACAGGATCTGTTCATGTTTGCTTGTTTTTAATGATTTCAATTCTGCTGTGTTTCTTTGGCTGTGTCAGAGATCAGCTGTTCATACATACGATAAGTCATTGCAAAGAAGTTCTTTTTGTATAGTGCATGGAGGAAAGGAGAGGTGATAATTCTGAAAATGTCACATGGGAGCTCTCTCTTTGAGGACAGTAAAACTGTAGCAAGTGCTATCCTCATTTAGAAGCAAAGTATGGAATAGAGTGTACCTTAGAGAAGGTGCCCCTCCAGCCCTGGGGCTGGTAAATGTCAATAGTGACACCCAGGGGGGGAGAAAATATTTTATTACAAAATGTAAGAGTTAGCTAAATCTTATTTTAATGTTACAATGAAACTAAAGTAGTTGCATGAGGTTGCAAGTGTATAGATCACATACATCCATGATTGAGGCCTGACAGTTTGAGTCATGATACTTACACTGAAAGCACGGTTATTGTGTTCTCATGCCCTCCTTCTCTATCAAAGAAAAGAGAACTAGGACCCTGACACGGGCTAAGCAGTAAGTATAGCTGTGTTTAAAAAAGGATTGGATAAGTTCTTGGAGGAGAAGTCCATTACCTGCTATTAAGTTCACTTAGAGAATAGCCACTGCCATTAGCAATGGTTACATGGAATAGACTTAGTTTTTGGGTACTTGCCAGGTTCTTATGGCCTGGATTGGCCACTGTTGGAAACAGGATGCTGGGCTTGATGGACCCTTGGTCTGACCCAGTATGGCATTTTCTTATGTTCTTATGTTCTTATGTTCTTAATGTTTCCTTCAGACACTTATGTTTAAATCTTTGTATTTTCATCAAGGTCCATACTCAGAGCATTTGTCTGACTAAGTTTGGCACTTAGCTGAACAAACGCCGGGATTTAAATCCCTCCAATCTGACCACCTCTAACTTATTCAGATAACTTGTTATCCAGCTATATCAAGAAAGGCAGAGCACTGTTATCTGGCTAAATTAGTGGCCAACCCTGATTTTCAGCTTTATCCGATTAAGGTAACCAGATAACTTTATGACAGTCAAACAGCAGTCCTGAAGTTACCTGGATAAACTTGTTGGGCTAGCTTTAAGATAGCTGGGTATATTCAGCAGCTCCTGCACCACTGAATATTCTGCTTAAGTTAGCGGGATAAGTATATCTGGCCAATTTTCCAAGCCATCCAGCAGCTGAGTGTGGACCTCATCAAGAATAACAGTCACAAAATATGTAGAGTACAAAAGATCAGTGCCTGGAGCTTTACAATAAGATATGAGAGAAAACAGAAGCATTTGAACCCCATGATGATGAGAATTACAGCATCCCTGCACACCTATCTACCCACCCTACAGTTACAAAGACTTAAATTACCTAAGAAAGTATGAATACTTTTCTTGTATATTTTTCTAAGGTCTCCAACTTCTTTACATTTTTGGCAAAAAATGATCAAGGTAATGAAAAATTAAATGGGGCCTGGTTTAGGCTAGTACTTGTGGGGAGGTGGCATTTTACTAAAGAACTATTGATTTCCTTGTTTATGAGAAAGGAAGTAGTTGTGTTTGGAAAAAACAGTATAGCAGACTTGTCATCTAATTCCAAATATTTAAGGGAACTGAGCTACGCTTGGCAGTTTTTATCTTGCATCTCGGAGAGCTGAAAGATTTGTGGCATGGTCTTGCATAGAGAGAGGCAAGACTACAAATCCCAAAATGAATTGAAATAGCAGATTAAAACAACCCTTGAATTCCCTGATATTTTATTTATTTATCGAGTTTTATATACTGTCGTTCGGTTTCGCCATCACAACAGTTTACAAAGTTTTGATGTTTAACAGAGTGTTCAAAAATGCATATGCTTGTTAACATATTTATCTTATTCGTTATTGACATAGTTTGGTTGTTAAATTGTACAGGTTAAATTACGTGCTTTGGATTGGTTCTGCATGTTTATATGGGTATAATAGTTATATAGTATAGTGGATATCTCAGAGTTAGCCTGGTATAGAAATGTGGAAAAAGTGTCAAAGCACAAACAATATAAAAGATTATAAATTTAGACATACGAGATCATAAGATTACATTACTACATAGAAAATTACATATTGCCATAGATACTTTGCTAATGAAATTACTTTCCTTTATAAATTAAGCAAAGTACAGTTTGACAAAGGGATTATTTTATTAATAAATTCATATTTAAAGATGATATAGCGTAGTACTTGGTATTTAGCAAAGCCTGTGTTTTCTCATTTGTATCGCACAATTGTTTGATTTGTTGGGGTTTTTTTGGATGGTTAGGTTTGACATTAACTCCCTGGGAGGTGGAACCTACTGGGAACCAGCTGAGATCTCTAACCTACACCGTAACTCTTCACAACCCAATTATTGGAAAATTCTCAAGAGCAACAGACAAGCAGGTATTCCTTCTCCAGTGCTCTGATCTAAGCCATAATGCTGTTAATAAAACCACCCTTTGGATTCCTCACTGAAATGGCTGTGGGTGTGGCAGGTTAAGAATGATACACATCGGGAGAATTGAGTTGGGGGTTCCAACATTGCTATGGTAGGTATTGCTTTTCCAAAACTAAGGTGCATTGCTGGAACTCTGAAGACCTAGAGACAGAGCTCTCAGTGATGATAATAATGGAATCACAGATTATGTACATTTATTCACTTTCCATGTCTCAGACCAGAACAAGTCCACTGTGTTGGGAATTAGGTAATAGGGGACGAATAATCTTGTTTATTCTAAACTAACGCACACAACCCATGGTGTAACTGTGCATATTGTGTTTTAACTCAGAAACTTATCTTCAGAAAGTTCCATCAGAAGTTGAAAATTGGACCCCCACGAGAGAGAGAGAGAGTTTATAAAAGAAACATAACCTGTCTTTTCTCTTTGTTGGCAGATCTTGCATAAAGAGAGCCAGGAGGGTCAGTATTATCTGGTAGACACACAAGTGATGGCACATGATGTCCCTTACCATGACTATTTCTACAGTCAGCACAGATACTACATCATTCGCATGTCCAAACACAGATGCAGACTACGGTGAGCCATTAGAGATCAGTGTTGTACAGCTCATAGAAATGTAATAAATCTGATATCAGAATTGTGAAAATCTAAACAAATCCCACATCTGGAGTGCCGTGGAAGATGCATTTCAGAAAGTCCTAGTAATGATAAGAAATGGGGCCTTCCATAATATACATGTAACCCCTTCCTTAGTGTTCAGGTGGTCAATCCCAGCGACTGGGTTATGCATCTCTGCCAGCAGATGAGACTGAGCAAAAGCTGATGTCACAGCCATTTAGTCCCGCCCTGACTTCAGTCCAACAGTATTCTCTGTCTCCAGCAGATAGTGGACATGAATTTCCTGTCGGGGAGTGCCTGTGAGTTTAAAAAAAAAAAGAGGAGAAGAAAGAAGAAGGAATCAAAAGGAGATAATGGAAACACAAGAACACCGCTTGCTTCCTGAGATGATATCGTTTGTCTCTCCCTCAGTAAAGTGCCTTCAATCCAGTAGCCTTGACTGCCGTGGACCAGAAATTTCCAATAGCGGTTGCAAGCTGAGAGAGGCTCGGTGGTGAAGGCCTTAGCCCTCTGCCCTTGTAGCCGGGACTCGTTTCAGAGAGAGGTTCGGCAGTGAAAGCTTTAACCCTCTCCCCTCCTGTAGCCAGGACCTGCTTCTGAGAGAGGCTGAGCAGTGAATGATTTAGCCCTCTTCCCCAGTAGCCAGGACCTGTTTCTCCTCTCAACCAGGGGAGGCTGAGCTCAGGTAAAAGATTTTTTGCTATTTAAAAAAAAAAAATGCATACAGCAGCGAGGGGAAAGCAAGAGAGAGAGGGTCCATTACCTCGATGTTCGACTGTTCCGCTCATGTCTCTGGGGAGTTCTGTGAAGTGAGGTGGAGTGCAGGCTCAGCGGGCTGAGCAGCCGTGTGGCTAATCCATCCATATTTGGACGACTAGATAATTTGAGCAAAAACGGAGATTCTGTGTTGGGATTTGGTAGGATGAGTTGTGCAACTATTGCACCAGGCACTGGATTAGGTGATAAATATGGTAGCCTTGTTCTGACCCAGTCGTAATATCTAGGGGCCCATTTCGATACCAGCCCAGGCAGGGTGTTCCTTACAGAAGAGAGAGTATGGAAGCTGCAGATGCAGGTTAGCAGATTTTTGCAAATGTCTGTTCCCAGAGTCTGGGATTATTTGCAGGTCCTGGATTCTATGGTGTCTACACTTAAACTTGTTTTCTGACCTGACGTCAGTAATTGAAACAGCACGCTGGCAGGTCACTTCAACTCAGTGCACCGCATAAGTATTCGTCGTTTTACAGTTAAGTACTGACCAGACATTAAGAAATTCATGTAGATGGCTCGTTCTTACCTGGAGATCCCTGAGGAAGGAGTACAAGACTCCGAAACACTGTAGTGTCGGAGGCAACTTCAGGACCGTGCAAGCCAACTCTCTCTACGTGGCAATTTAAGATAAGTGCACTCACTAGTGACTTTAAACATACAGTGATTGCGCTTCAGCTTTATCGCACCGGTAGGTGCATAAACAAATCTATCTGCAACCTATGATTATACTAAGCCTTAAGTACTATAGGCTTCATTAATAAGCCACACATTCTTTGAGGCCATTTATGACGGTTGCTAGATAGATTTATTCACGAGTTCTTTTTCAGCTGAATTTTGACAATTTGAAGTATTCTGGTTTTCAGCTGTACCTCTGGGTTATATTGATTTTCTAGGGATAAGAACATGCCATACTGGGTCAAACCAAGAGTCCATCAAGCCCAGCATCCTGTTTCCAACAGTGGCCAATCCAGGCCATAAGAACCTGGCAAGTACCCAAAAACTAAGTCTATTCCATGTTTCTGTTGCTAGTAATAGCAGTGGCTATTTTCTAAGTCAACTTAATTAATAGCAGGTAATGGACTTCTCCAAGAACTTCTCCAATCCTTTTTTATACACAGCTATACTAACTGCACTAACCACATCCTCTGGATTATTAGGAAAGGAATGGATAATAAAAGAGAGAATATCATAATGCCTCTGTATCGCTCCATGGTGTGACCTCATCCTGAGTAATGTGTTCAGTTCTGGTCACTGCATCTCAAAAAAGATATAACAGAATTAGAAAAGGTGCAGAGAAGTGGCTAACAATAGCCAATCTAGGTCACAAGTACTTGGCAGGATCCCAAGGGGTAGATAGATTCAAAGCTGCTTATCCCAAGAATAAGCAGTGGATTTCTGCAACTCTCCCTTAATAATGGTTAACGGACTTTTTCTCCAGGAACTTGTCCAAACATTTTTTTAAACGCTGTTACACTAATAGCTTTCACGACATCCTCTGGAAATGAATTCCAGAGCTTAATTACACATTGAGTAAAAAAATATTTTCTCTTAATTTTAAATGTGTTACCCAGTAACTTCATTGTGTGCCCCTGGTCTTCGTACTCTTTGAAAGAGGAAACAACTGATTAACATTTACTCGTTCCATTCCACTCATTATTTTATAGACCTCTATCATATCTCTCTTCAGCTGTGTCTTCTTCAGACTGAAGTGACCTAATCTCTTTAGCCTTTCTTCATAGGGGAATTATTCCATCCCCTTTATCATGTTGGTGAAAAGCCCTCATGAGATTCATCAGAAATTAAAAAATCATGGAATATGAGGCATTGTCCTATCGTGACTTGGTAACTGGCTAAGGGATAAGCTTCCCTCTGCAACTCTCCTGCCATACTTGAACTGTGCCTGCCTGTTGCAATCATTCTCCTGCCGGGACCAGCTCTCCCTCCTCAGCTCCTATCGGGCTGCCGCTTCCGCGGTTTGCGTCCCTGCCCCCTATGACATCATCTGGGCGACGGTCCTTCAAAATCGGGCCCGGGACACCAGAGGCACTTGTGTCGTTGGTGTGAGCGCCTTTGGAGCACACAAAAGGAGCACAAACAAATGCGCATGCTCCTTTGTTCGCTCCTTCATGAGCGAATAAGTGCGCCTATGTTTTTACCTCTATTTACATTTTGTTATTTCTTAAGTCCATGTTTATCCCTACTATAACTGGCCAAGGAAGGGATGGCTCATTGGGTCCAGGACACACCTCACCTAGACCTAATTCAGCACTCATTTACATTCTTTTAACTCACTATGCCAAACAACAAGCAACTACATCTCTTTCCTCTTTTAATCTCTCTCCTTCGCGGCAGGAGCCGCCAATACCCGCACCACGCTCCACAGCAGGAGTCGCCGTCATTCGTCCATCTCACGGCCGGGAGCCCGCCCATGCCTTCCTCTTTGCGAGCTGATTGTGAGGAATTGCAAGAGGATGGGGTTTGGAATCTAAATGGCAGATGATAGTTAATGTGGACAAGAGTAAGGAAAGCATAATCCAAACTAGGTACATGATACTGGGTTCCATATTAGGCATCAACACCCAGGAAAAGGATCATGGATCACTGTAGACAGTACTTTGAAATCCGTGACTCAGTGTGCAGCAGCAGTCAAAAGAGCAAATAGAATGTTAGGTATTAATGGGAAAGAAATGGAAAATAGAATAGAGGATATCATAATGCCTCTGTATCAGTCTAATATGCGACGCCACCTTGAACACTGTGTGCTGTTCTGGTTGCCTCTTCTCAAAAAAGACATAGCAGGACTAGAAAGGTACAACGAAGGGCTACCATAAAGATAAAGGGGATGGAATAGCTTCTCTGTGAGGAAAGGCTAAACAGGTTGGGTCTCTTCAATTTGGAAAAGAAAAAACTGAGAAGGAGATTCATGATCTATAAAATCTTGAGTGGAGATAGAGGCCTATAAAATCTTGAGTGGGTGGAACAGGTAAATGTGGAATGTTACTCTTTCAAATAATACTAGGACCACGAAGCTAATAGGTAGCATATGTAAAACAAATAAGAGAGAGTATTTTTTCACTTGGTGCACAATTAAACTGTGGAATTTATTGTCAGAGGAAATAGTAAAAGCTGTTAGCATAGCTGGGATTAAAAAGGAAAAGTCCATAAATCCTTATTAGCCATGTAGACTTAGGAAAGCCACTGCTTATTCCAGGTTATGAGCAAGAAGGATTGCATTTGTTCTTTAGGATCCTGCCAGGAACTTGGCCACTGTCAGAGATAGGAACCTCTGGTCTGACCCAGTATTATATTTCTTATGTTCGTATGAGTTAATGGCTGTTACGCGAGCAGTCTTTCACCTATTCCAGCCAGCCAGCTCCCCAATGCCGCCGCCGTCCTCTCTCCTTCGTCAGGAGCCGCCGATACCCGCACCACGCTCCACGGCAGGAGTTGCTGTCATTCGTCCATCTCGCGGCCTGGAGGCCGCCCACGCCTTCCTTTTCACCCCGCGGCTGCTTTCTTCTTGCAGCCTGGAATCGCCGCCGACGTCTCCTCTTCACCCCACGGCCAGGAGGCCGCAGATGCAGTTCCTCTTCACGGCCTGGAGGCTGCCACCGGTGTTCAGCAGCAGGAGCCACCTCCGACGCCTCGAGCCTGCTTTCTCCCTCCTCTGCAGCATGGCCGCTCTCCAGGGTCCTACCTCCTAAGGCGCGAGGCCGCGCATCCTCTCTGAATTTAAAGGGCCAGTCCCTTGGCTCCTCCTAGTGATGTCATCCTGGATGTTCCTTTTCAGCCCTACAAAAGGGCTCAGCCTTCAGTTCCTCTTCGCCTTCGCAAGGAGTCAGTCACGGAGTCTGACTGCTCCTGGATCTTCCATTCCAGCTCTTCGGTCCAGAGGTTCCTGATGTCCAGCTCCGCTTCTTCAAGGCACTCTGTTCTTCGTGGGAATTCCTTTGTCTTCCTCTGTGGTCCTGATCCTTCGTCTACATCTTCGTTCCATGTTTGGTCTCTCGCTGGATCCCAAGTCCTTGTCTTCCAATGTCTTCGTCGTCCGACCCTCCTGATGTTTTCACCTTCAGATCTTCCTGATGTCCTGTCCTTCCTGAAGTCCATCATCCTATTGTTCTGCCTCTCGGAGCCTCTTCGATGCCCTTGGCTATATGACCTGGGGGTCCGAGGTCCAGATGTCTCAGATGTCTTGTTCTCCAGTTCACTTGACACCTCCTTGATGCTCTTGTCTGAGTGTCCTGGGGGTTGCAGTCCAGATGTCCTGACGTACCTGACGTCTTCATGTCGAGTTGTCTTCGTTTTCAGAATCCTTTTGATGTCCTCGTCTTCTGTCCTTTTCGCTGTCAAGCGTTCGGAACCTTTGGGCTCCTTCGTCTAGGAAGCCTTTTGACTCTTTGGCGCCCTCATCAGAGTAGCCTTCCTCTCAGATATCCTGGTTCCGGATTTTACCTCCTAGTAGACCATCCTCTTCAACTTCGGTTAACCTTCTGATTCATTCTCCGTGTTTGGGTCTGAAGCCATCACTTCTTCAGGTTGGTCCACGCCGATCACGCTGGGTCCTCGAAGCCTCAGTTCAGGATGGGTGTTGCTACGAGTCAAGGCCGGATACCTTCATACTGAGTTTTAACTCTTCTGTTGTCTTTCCACTCAGCAAGTGTCTTCATCAGTGTCCCTGATGTTCTTCTCTTCAGCCTTGCCTCAGCCTTATTCAGTATCGTTTGACCTTGTCTTCAAGTCCTCGTCTGATCCTCATCTTCAGTCTTCAAGTCTCATCTTGTTCCAGTTCCATCGTCTGCCCTCCACCTCTGGCGCATTTGCCGTTCCCGTACAGCAGGTCCGAAAGGGCTATCGAGTGGCAGGAGGGCTACCCCAGAGACCAGCATTGCGTTGTTGGGTCTCTACTGATACATCAGGTTCGGCGGAGGTGCGAGACCCTGGTCTTTTGCCTGTCTGCCTATGCTGGGATACGTCTCACCTGCCTCGGCGCTTCCACAGAGCTCTTCTCTGCAGTCGTGTCGTGGTCAAAGGGCACACCACTCTCCCCGAAAGCGGGATTGCTCCCTAGTGCTCCCGTAACAATGGCTAGTACTACTGAGCAAATGTATAATCAAATAGCCAAGCCTTTAATTTATTTCTGAAGGACAGGTAATTTACTTCTAACCACAGTCCCTAAGGCATATTGTTTCAGAAGTGAGTAGCAAAGCATGCATCTCTGTTACCATCAACTTGGCCTTAGCTGAAGGAGTAGCCAGGAAAGGTTGTCGAGATGATCTGAGATTTCTCACTGAAAAATTGTAAAACACAAGATAGGTCAATAGAATTTAACATGGAAACATCTAAAAATGACCTCAACAATCTTACATTTTTGACAGTATTTCACTAGATGTCAGTTATGTTCATTAGTCTTTACTCCAGTTAGGAGCCTGGGTGCTGTATTTTGAAGAAGTTGTAAACATTTCAACGGGACATGTAGGAGATCCTGGTAAAGGGAATTGCAAAAGTCTGTATGATTTGCCGTTAAAATGCGCAGAATCAAAAGTCTTCCACACAAACTGGCACAAGTGGCAAATTTGGCATAACTGACCAAAAAACCAAACACAGCAACTGAGATTTGTTTCTGCAAGGACAACTGCACTTTTAACTGAATGCCCTAATGCTTTACTATCTCTTTAGGGACAAATCTACCCCCAACACTGATGGTAAAACTGATAGTTCTCTCCCTCATCTGATCCAGAGGGTTTCTGATTTAGTGCCTCTGAACCTTAGTCTTCGAAGCCCTATCTCACCAGTTTCCATTCCATGCCTAACCTTTTCCAGAATCTCCAGTGAACTGATATACAACAAACACCCATGGGGATTGGTCAAGACTTTCATTGAGAAGAACTCCTGGAGTGGACTGGAGGGTTACTTCAAGCATCTAGGTTTGTATTTTATTCTGGATTTGTTTAATTTTAATTTTTTACGGTTGTGTACATGAACATGAGAGTGCTCACCCGGTTTGAGCCCCATTTCCTATAAATGAATTATGATCTGGTTTTCTAGCTGAATCATTTAGTGCTAGTAGTTTTGCCAGCAAGGATTGGTTGTGTAGTAGACAATGGGTCCTGAGGCCATAGTATTTTATTTATGTTTAAACGTTTTTTTATTGAAATACACACATAAACAACAACCTGGCATTCATTCGTTTCTTGTGTACATCAAGCAGCAATACACAAATTTGTTTCTTAATTTTCGCAATTTACTCCCTCCCCCTCCTCTCTGCCTTCCCTGAGGATGACGAGGATTCTTTGACTAAGATTCCAAAATCCAGCTCTTCCCATCAAAACCTTCCACCCAACATAAGTCCATTGCCGAGTCAGACCACGGTCCATCGAGCCCAGCATATTCTGTCTCCAATAGTGGTCAGTTCAGGCCATGAGTATCCGTCAGATCCCCAATAGTGGGATCTATTTCTTCTCTCTCATTCCCAGGGATAAGCGCTGGCTTTCCCAAGTCTACCTGTCTAATAACCGTATATAGGTTTTTCCTTCAGAAACTTGTCCAATCCATTTTGGAACTCCACTACTAGGCTGATTCAGTATGGTACGCTCAGGCTGAGCACACCGTTAGCCCCTGTCTGGACGCGCGTTTTCGACGAGCTATTATTACCCCTTATACAGTAAGGGGTAATAGCGCGAGGAAAACGTGTGTCCAAACCCCAAAAACTAATAGCTCCTGCAACATGCAAATGTATGTTGATGAGCCCACTAGTCCCATGCGATACAGAAAGTAAAATGTGCAGCCAAGCCGCACATTTTACTCTCAGAAATTAAGGCAGGCATTAATTTCAGCCGGCATCGGGAAAGTGTACAGAAAAGAAGAAAAAACCGCTTTTCTGTACACCCTCCGACTTAATATCATAGCGATATTAAGTCTGAGGCCCCAAAAAATAAAAAATCGTAAAAAAAAAAAAAAATTCAGCTCACGGGTTGGAAGACGAACGCTCAATTTTGCCGGCGTCCGTTTTCCGAACTCGTGGCTATCAGCGGGTTCGACAACCAATGCCGGTAAAAGTAAGCGTCAGCTGTCAAACCCACTGACAGCCGCCGCTTCTGCCAATAAGGAGGCGCTAGGGACGCGCTAGTGACCCTAGCGCCTCCTTATTAGCGTGGGCCCTCATTTGAATACTGGATCACGCGCCCAGGAGAGTGGGCGCTCACCTCTGAGCGCCGGCTCTCCCGCGCATTTTACTGAATCGGCCCATATGTTAGCTGCCTCGACCACAACCTCTAGCAACAGATTCCATAGCTTGATTGTATGCTGAGTGAAACAAATACTTCCTCCAATTTGTTTTAAATCGGCCAGTTGCTATTTCATGGAGTGGCCCCTAGTTCTAGTATTGTTTGAAAGGGTAAGAACAGAAGAAATTGCCATTCTGGGTCAGACCAAGGGTCCATCAAGCCCAGCATCCTGTTTCCAACAGAGGCCAAACCAGGCCACAACTACCTGGCAAGTAGGCAAACACCAAGAAGATCCCATGCTACTGATGCCAGTAATAGCAGAGGCAAAGAGGCCATTCCCTAAGTCAGCTTGATTAATAGCAGTTAATGGACTTCTCCAAGAACTTATCCAAACCTTTTTTAAACCCAGCTACACTAACTGCACTAACCACATCCTCTGGCAACAAATTCCAAAGCTTAATTGTGCGTTGAGTGAAAAAGAATTTTCTCCAATTAGTCTTAAATGTGCTACTTGCTAACTTCATGGAATGCCTCCTAGTCCTTCTATTATCCAAAAGTGTAAATAACTGCATTTATGATTTTATAAACTCCAGTTGAATGCCCTCTACTATCTGTTTTCCAAGCTAAAGAGCCCTAATCTGTTTAGCCTTTCTCCATAAAGCGTTTCCACCCCCTTTATCATTTTTGTTGGCCTTCTCTGTACCGTTTCTATGTCCAACCAAGTTAGAGTGTGTACAACAAAACAGCAGTAGATGCTATAATTAGCTGTTATGTATATGGCGTGCAGGGAAAGTCTCCCATGTGATAATGAACCAAAAGCTGTATTTTGACCTGTTATGCAGATCAAAGCCAGGGAACTTTGATAATTTAGCAGATCCATATTCAATAAGCTGGTAAATGGACACATAATCTGGCTAAAATTAGCCAGATAACTTGTCATGAATATTCAGTGGGACAATCTCTGAAAATATTTTATTTATTTAAAAACTTTTCTATACCATCGTTAAGTTAAATAACCATCACAACGGTTTACAAAAGGGCATGATAAAGAGAAATGTGGGTGGTGTAGATTACAAATTAACCATGTGCCATCATAGTACGGTAACAATTTAAAATAATAAACTAAGTGTGTAAATTAATCCTGATTGTTAGGAACAAATTAGGCAGTTTGATTTTAACATTAATATGCTTATGTAGGTTACCAATAACTTCTAGCTTGGTGCATCCTTATCGCTCAACTATTTTTCTCCTTCTCTTTATCTTTATAAAATGCTTGTTTAAAAAGCCAGGTTTTCAGATTAGTTTTCAATAATTTCAGATTTGTCTGCAGTCTTATTTCGAGTGGTATGGTATTCCAGAGTACAGGACCAGCCAGTGACAGTGCTCTTTCCCTTACTTGCATGAGATGTGCTGATTTGACAGAGGGGACAGTTAGTAGAGTTTTATTTGCAGATCTCAGGTTTCTTTGTGGTACCTGCACGCGCAGTGCCGTGTTAAGCCAGTCGGCTTTTTCATTGTGGACTAGTTTATGGATTATACAAAGTGCCTTATATTGTATTCTTTGTTCAATTGGAAGCCAGTGGAGTTCAGCAAGTGTTCCTGTAATGTGGTCACTCTTTTTTTTTTTTTTTGCCTGTCAAAACTCTGGCAGCGGAATTTTGCAATATTTGCTTGCCTACAGTTAGCCAGTTAACTTTAAACCTAACCGGACATATTCTAAATATAACCGGGTAGATTTAAAGGCATCTGGGTAAGTTTACCTGGATACCTTTTACCCCTATCTGGCTATATTCAGAATATAGCTGGATACCTAAAAAAAAAAACCAAGCAGCAGCCACCTTCTGGGCTTCGAGGCCTGATTTTCCCTACCCTACCACTCCTCTAAAATACTTAAAGGGACTGCAGGCTACCACTCAATCCCCCCCTAACCATCAAGATGTGGGTCATAGCGATCCAAGGCTGGTCCCACCCCATGATATTAAATGTAAATTCACCCAGCCCTACTGTGGTAGTTATGGGCATAGCTGAGGTATATGACATCATACTGTAAGTGGCTCTATCCCCAACCGATAAGGGGAAACAGAAAGTCACTTAGTAAATGACGACAGATGAAGACCAGTGTGGCCCATTCAGTTCACCCAGCCAAATTTTGTACAGCCCTTGGTTCAAGTTTGTAACTGCCGCTTGTTATACCCATGCAGAAAAGATACCACAGACTACCACTGGTACTTCATTTCTATGTTATTAGGGAACCTCTATGTTTATCCTACACCCTATATTTATCTTCTTATTTAAAATACTTATGTTCCACCTCATGTGCCAATCTTTCAAGGCTGATGCCATCGCCGTTTTTGTCTTCACCATCACGTCTGCGGGATATTATGTCTCCTTAGAATCCGAGCTTTTGATGGAGGAATCGGCATTAAACGAGTCCCTGGGGGATGCTGGTAATCCTTGCAATCTACGAAGACGACGACGGACGTACAGCCGAAATCCTAGTGAGATTCTTACGAAACATGCAACCCGGCACTCCGGAGACGAAGCAATAGAGACTAGCAAGGAGAGTGCAGGTAAATACAGGGGAAAAAAACCCTTTTTTTCACCGTGTTTTGCACTGTTGTCTTCAATCTATCTTCTTTTTTTAGGGAAATGACACTGAAACTGTCACAACCTTATGTAATAGCTTGTAAAAACCATAGATCCTAAGAGTGACATACAAGAATATGCAGAGCTGGTCTCTAATATGATATTGCGTGAGAGAAACAAAAGCAGAATGACATGAATGGTCTTAGGTGAAAATAGTTTGCAAAATAGTTTGAATTCATAGCACACCGCTCATCTAAACAGGATCCCAGCATGCTTTACATTTAATTCTTCAGAAATATGCATATGGCCACCTCTGGATTAGAAAGTATGGCTAGAAACTGTGATACGTAAACACTTCCAGAGTGAGAATGAACTAAAGCTTTTCTCCTAGATTTAAGATTTTACAACCAAGGAAATGCTTTCCTGCCCTTCTTCTATAATTTAAAATTGCTAAATTCTCCAGTGCTAGACTCTAAATCCCAATTTTTGTTTAAATGGAGCTCCAATAAAGGTGAATAAGCTTCATGCAGTTTGATTTGCCCTAGAGTTAATTTACTGGTTGGTGAGAGATGGGTGGAAGGGTGTGGGGAGGAGGTCTGAGTCGGAGAATGTCTATGCATTGTCTCTGCCCAGTTTATGCTTGCAGTATCTGCTAGATCATGTACCATAGCAAGCTATTCATTAGATTTCAAGTGTAAGGGGAGAAGAGCTATGCCCATGCAGAGTTCTGTGTTTGACCTTGCCTGGCTAGATAGGAAAATGCATGTTTTTACTTGATTTCTGATTCTGTGCTAAAAGAAACCCACGTGCTCTTCAGGGTGTATGATGATATAGCATTAGAAACATGCAGCGGTGGTTTAATTTTTACCCTGGGAATCTGTCAGCCTCCAGTGCTTACAGACATAGAATAAAGCTGGTGTTGAAGACTTTTTTTTTTTTTTTTTAATAAAGAAATTCTCAGTCTACCGAAAAAATAAAAAGGTGTAAAAAGAAAAAAAAAATGATCGGATGAATAATCTGTTGTATCAAAACTTGTTTTCCCTGTCCCTTACATCCACTTTTGCTTCTTTCTCCCACACCGGCCTCTGCTCGTCTCCTTACTTATGGAGCCACTTTCATGTGAGACACCTGCATCTTCAAAGCTGACTTCTTCCATGAAACCTTCCTTCACTCTCACACTTCTCCCCTCCCATTCTGGGGCCGATACAATTTCCCTGTACGTACCCAGATCAGTCCAGACTGTGGGGTTATGTCCCCCTTCCAGCAGGTGGGGTCAGAGAAAAACTCGAAGGCCACCCACTCATAACCTGGAGTGCCACCTGTATTTCTCTGTCTCCCAACAGATGGAGGTGGTGCAAACCCTGCAGTCTTGCCCTGATCTTAGGGTTCAGGCAATATCCCTTTAAAAAAAAAAAAAAAAGGTTTCTTTACTGCTACAGCAAATCAAGCAAAAAAAAATAAGAAGTCCTCCCGCCATTGCTGGTGTAGTGCGTCCAACCGAGCGTTAACCTGTGCTCTAGGCTGAGCACACTTTATTGCATCGGCCTGTTTGTCACATTTATCTTTGCCCTGGATCCTAAGCCCCAAGGAATAGGGTCTTGCACTACCCATTCATCTCTTTTGTGTTGCTCCCAGTCCTGGTAAAAAACCAAGTGCTGCTGTTGCTGTAGTGTTGTATCATTCTGCATCGATTTAACAGAGGGCGCATAGCTCAAAAGCTTGGCACAAAGATGATGATAGTGCAGTAAAGAGGTCTTACCTACAGATTGTTTGACGTTTATTTCTATGTACAGTATTTCGTGAAGTAGTGCAATTTCTGTGTTAGCCCATTGAAATGCACAGAAGTAAAGGTCATCAGACAAAAAATATAAGAGCCTGTCTTTTGCTTGGACTGATTTAATGCAGTTTTCAATTAGCTTTTTCAGAACTGCTCTTCTTTCATGAGACCCAAACAGAATGAGCAGGTAGAGGCAGAGGATGGTATATAATATCTGTGATTCACTTGTATAATCGGGTAACATCTTCTTTTTTTTTTTTTTATCTGCTCATTTTATTTTGACCTGATTAAGGAAGTGTAACTCCCAAAAGTTAAAAGAAATATATTAAGAAATCCAATAAAAAGGCAACATCTTGCTTTTTTTAAAATCTTTATTTGAATGCACATCATGAAACTGTGAAATCTTCTTAATTTATTTGATAGAGCCATTCCTTTGGAAGGGCTCACTCCCTTCTTCCAAGAGGCTGGTTTTGGCCTTTCTTGATACCACCTTTTATTTGCCTAACAGGAAACAGAAGGGAGACAGCAAGCAGGAACACTGTGATTATTGTGGTGATGAGTGTCTTGTAAGTACCCAAACTTGTTTGCTTGCACATTGACATAACTGCTGCTTAATGGAGGGAATTTTAGGGAAAAGAATTGTGTTTAGGCAAGCATAATGGTTTTGAAAATGATTATATGATCTCTTCACTGTCCGGCACCTGTCATGCAGCTTAGGTGCCAAAATCATGCTGTCGGGCCTTCCGCACTACAGGTAGCACATGCACAAATATCCCAGGTGCTGTAAATGTGCAGTGTGTTGGGATCCTTAAGACTGAGAGGGCAGACAGAAGCTCCTGACCCTGGATGTCTGACAGGTAGAGTCACTGGGTAACAATAAACAGCAGCAAAGTTTGAGTCGTGTTGGCAAGAGGGTGAAGGCAAACTGTAAATCCCTGAATCTGTGGTTCCGCTTGACGGGCTCCTTTTCCTCCTCAACATCCCAAGGGGATGATTTCTTAGAATAATAAATGTGATCTTTATTGTAGGAACTTGTCAATCACAGCATATATATCCAGAAAGACAGGCAAGATAGCAAAAGCAGAGATGGAAAGCAAGGCAGACATAAAAAAAAACAAAACCCCACCAAATAATTGCCATCCTTTGTGCGTTACAGATTGAATGCAATATTCGGCCACTGCCAGGCTTGCAAAGTTAGCTGGACAAACTTATCTGGATAACTTTGGTGGGATATTTAGTGGCACAGCTGCACCATTGAATAGCTTTATCCGGCTAACTTTGTCTACTCTGGCACAGCAGAGTTAGCCACGAAACTTAGGGCCAGATTCATTAAGGCTTTTCTCCCATTTTGTGTCAGTGGGAAAACCCTTAGTGAATCAGGTACTTAGCCAGCTAACTTTCCACCCCGGGATGCCCTGGTGTTATCTGGCTAAACTTTAAAATGTAGCTGGATAAATGCCCTGAATATTCAAAAGTTGGATAACTCACAAGTTTTTCAGTTTCTACATTTAATATCATCTTTTATTTGTCAATTTGATTATGTATGTTATACTTGTAAACCGCCTAGACCTACTAAAATTGTATAGGCAGTATAGAAAAACTTTTAAATAAATAAATCACAAGTTTACATATTTTTCTCCTCATTCTAAGTTTCCCTTTATGCTAACAACATTCTAAGTTTCCCTTTATGCTAACTGTGCCCACGTCGAATAACATCACTACGTCGATCTGATATTGATTAGAAATTGGTTTAGTCATCTTAGTTATTTTCTCCATGCTGCAATCTAAAGAGTGCAATGTTCACAGATCTTCAGTAACTTTCCAGACCTTGAGCAAGTAACTTGTGTATTGATAGCACAGCAGAATTAATTTTAATTGTTCCTCTTATGCATCTGTATATCACTTCTCCTGTTTGTTCCCATGGCTTACAAGGAGAGAAGTCTGTGTTCTGCAGTTCAAATGTCTTGACCACTAGGAGTGGATTCTTACCCCTCTTCTGCCTCTGATTTTGAAGGTCAAACCAGGGTTATATAGAGAGCTGAACTTTTCCTCAGATTAGCTATGTCCTCACAGTAGGACAGAGCCCCATGTCTGCAGGTGATGTATCAGATTGCATTTCTTTAGTGCAGGCCAGTGAATGTTCTGCCTGGAGCTGGCACAAGGTCTGTTTAAATGGTTTGGGCCGGTGATGGTATTTAGCGATTTTACTGCTGAGCATTTGCTTAATTAGCCTCACACCTTCTACCTTTAATGGTAGATGTGGGTTAAATGATGAGAAATGTAAAAATTTCACAAAAACATTGAACTTGCTTATTTGTGTGTGTGCTGTATTATTACTGTGTTGTACAATATGCTGTAAAATGTAACTGTTTTCCCTGATCTTTTATTCCCTGAAAACTTTAGTAGTCAGGGTGAGCTTCGAAAGTAAAAATTCTTTTGCAGCTATGTTGGTGATATATACTGACTAGTAAAACATTTCCTAATTGAGCCTTTTTTGTGTTCCTCCACATTAATTAGAATAATTTTGTTGTCACTAAATATATAAATAGGGGCCGGCTCAGCAGCAGTGGTGCATCCTGCAGTGCAGAGGGACATGGGTTTGTATCTCAGTTCAGGTCTTCCTCTCTGCGGGTTGGCCAGGGCTGGGGGGGGTGGTGCTGTGGAGGCAGCGCTGACATCCTCCTCTGGGGAGGGGAGGAAGATTCGGTCATTGCACAGTGGCAATACTTTGTGGTTGGGATGTAGACCCCTTGACCATGGCCCCTGCCCGGAGTAAAGAAAGTTGAGAGGGAGATGAATTGGGAGGCAAGGGGGGTGTGGGAACCAGGTAACTGTTTTGCTAGATCCTAGCCCTGGTTCCAGTTGTGTTGAATATACAAAAAGAATAATCAAAAATATAAAGAAAAGAAAGAAAAGAAAACAAAATATATATATATATAATATGCTGTGTATGTGATTTTGTTCACTAAGAGGACCATTTTCAAATAGGCGGTGGCATGCTTTTAGACACAACAGTTTGCAGCTGAAAGGTCCCCTAAATTTAGCCGTCAAGGTTTGGCTGACTAGATTCAGGGCTACTGATTGGGCGGCAGGGAGTTGCCTTTCCTAAGTTTAGCTGCTGCTAAATTTAGCCGCTTGGTGGCAGGGGTGGGGTGTGGTGTTTCCACCCTGCGGGTTCTGCTCTCCTAACGCTGCAGTTAAGTGCTACGTCCCTTTTAAAATCTACCCCCCTTCATTTGTCTTAGTTCCAGGATTAACTTCTGCGATGCTCAATGTGCGCAAGCACGAACAGTGTTGACAAAGGCTGCACGAGCAGGTGTAACAACTAATATTTAGCATTCTGCACAGCCCAGGAAGCAGAAAAATCTTTTCTCTAAAACATTACTTTGTTTTTATAATTTCTCTGGTGCATCTGCTTTCCTGCTCCTCATACAATAACCTCTAACTACTGCCAGAACCTATCCCTTGTGCGCGGGGGCAGGCGTGACTATCCAAACCAAGGCTGTCCGTCTCATGGCTAGTCCCTCCCCTCTGCCAGTTGCCACTCCTGTGCTCCCACCTGCTAGTCTCTGCTCTGCCACTACATCACCCTCTTGTGACCCTCACCCAGCATCACCTGCTGCATCCTTTAGGCCCTGTGCTGTCACACAACTAGCAGTAACAAGGAAGGAGAGTGGTGGATGGCAAAAAAAAAAAAAAGCCTTATGCTGACTCTATTTGTATTCCATGAGCTGTTCCACAATATAATCTGGTGTGTGCCACAATCTGCAGGTCTAGGAACTTTTTTGAATGCACTAATTTTCCCTCCAAATGAAGCATAGTGCTAAACACTCATATTCATCAGTTGACATAATGAAGTTTCACCTGACTGTGATAAAATGCCACTCTGACATTCCCTAGATTTTAGATATAGGAGTTAGCAGCAGGTGACACATGTTAACCGTGGAAACACGTAGCTCCTTTGGCCGAATTATAGATGTGCAGTGAAACACAACCCTTGTGCCATTCAATTTAGACCTGGCCAAATCCAGTAACATGCAATATGGAAATGAATTCACTGGCATCTACAATGATGCCTGTACCATATAGTTTAGTGGGCTGGAGGGCTGATCCGATAATGTACAGGGAAGGGATCTGTACTGTAAAAATGTGTGTGTTTGCAGCGGCTCCAGCTGCTGTGTGAAATTGGTAACCTGATGCCTAATTAAAGTCCTCTCCTTGTTCTTTCTCTGCCTAGTTTGCTTTTGCTCATACTGTTAAATGTGACGCTGTTTCTTAAGCTGTCCAAGATTGAACTTGCAGCTCAGTCCTTCTACCGGCTCCGCCTCCAGGAAGAGAAAGCTCTGACGTAAGCAATGGATTTATTTACGTTGTGGGTGAACACGTGAATGTGCGTGCCCCGCAAAATGAAAAACTTCTTGTTGGGTTGCATTGTCTGCTGCAGCCTTTGGGCTGGGCGGGCATTTCAGCGGCTTCTGTCCCACACCGATCTTGGACTCTCCCAAAACAAAGTTTGGGGGTTGTGCCAGGCTGCGCAGTGGACGTGGAAAGGGTGGGGGGTAATGATAATGGGGCTGCTTGGAAATCTCTCCTTCACGCAGAATCTTTAATCCCAAAGACGGATTGCTTGTGTATTTAGCTCATTGTTACACAGCGGAGCATGAAGCTTAAGCACCATCTCCAGGTCCTGGTGCTGCTGATGCAGCAGAGTTGTACGTGACCAGCAGATGGCAGTATACTCATAAGGTGCTGCTTTCTGCTGCCCAGAGATTCGCTGGTTTCATTTTGGCTCCAAGTGCACCAGAGGTTCTTGTGCACACATCGGCTCTTCCCGAGTCAGTCTCCTGTGCGCTGTACTTATGTTTCTTGAAGTTTCTTTTGCCTCCCTCCCCTCCCCCCCCCCTCTAACCTGTGCAGTGCAGTGCAGAACAGTAGAGCAAGAAGGCTGAGGTCTGCCCAGTACAGGGAAACGTGTGGCGGCTTCCAGGCAAGGGAGGGCAAACGAAACTGCTTCAAAGATCTGGGAGTCAGAGATCCAGTCAAACATTAGCTAAATCCCTAAACCTACAGTATCAGGAAATCGGCATTGCCATTAGCAGGATGCGCCGCTTGGGCTCTAAGGACTGCTAGAAGCTAAGCCAGGGATGGGCACATTTTTTGGGCCTGAGTGGGCTGGAAGGGCCTGTAGGTCTGCCGAGCTGACGATAAACAGCCCGACGCAGTGTTACTTCTGGTTGCATCTCCTGCTATTGCTACCACAGATCAGGATCAAGCACTGCCGTGGATTGCCTGGGCAGAGTTAGAAACTCCCACAGGCTGTAATTTGCTAATCTCTGAACTAAGTTCTGAAAGCCAAAAGTTCTGCCTATATCCCCACATTTTTATTTCTTTTTTTTTATTGTTGCAAACCACCTTGATGTAAGATTGAATATAAGTTATAAGCCATGGATTGCACAAAACTGTAGGAAACTACCAGAGTGGATTAAAAATCTAGGTAAAATAATTACACGGCAGGGAAAAGGCAGAGTGAGGCAGTGTGGAAGAAGCTGGATATAGTCTGAGAGAGGAGAGATTGCTAAGGGAAGTAACAGAAGCAGGAAGCAGCCAGCAAAAACTAGAAAATACAGTGTGTTTGGAAGCATAAAGCATGTTTTGTGTTTGTCACAAACGTCCTTGACTGTGGTAAGCAGGTCACAAAAGGGCCTGTCTCATGATTGCTGTGAGAGTGGGTAAAACAAGTCAAAGGACATGCCACTGGAATGTGGCAGTAACAAACAAGTCTGACAGCTACATCTGGCAGTGCTTTTGTGCGTAAAACTGCTGTTCCAATGACACAGTTTGGACTGGTTCCAAGCTACACATCATGTGAGGCTTGCGTTTCTTCTAACTTTTTTATCCCATTGGTTCAGGTCAACCTCTCATGGTGCAGGAAGAGAGGAACTGTCTCAGCGGGACAAGGAATCAGTTTGTGGCTTGAAAGGAGTGCTGCAGGACTCCATAGCAGCACTCGAGCAGGTAGGACGCAGAGAACCTGGTCTGATTCTACTGTTTGCATGCTGTCTTGTCGCTAGCAATGCAACAGCAAGGCACATGGGTTCAGTCTACAGCGTGGAAATAGATGAAACCCTGTAGCCAGTCAGTAGATGAATGTTTGCAGAGCTAGGGATTAAAGTGGTGCTAAAGTAAGCACAAGATGAGAACAATTCTCCAACTGCAGTCTTGTAGTGGGTAAGCTATCATATGCAGGTATGGAAGTTTGCATATAGTGGATCTAATCTTATATTTTGGTAATCCAGAACTCTAGCTCACCTATATGTTTCATGCACTTAAAATATGCAAAACATTATTCTGACCATTACCTAACCTTTGTGCTTGGACACAGTGCGCTGATGGCGCATGTTGGTCTCCTGGGGATAGTAAGTGTGCTGTGTAATAATGTGTGTATGCTGCTGAGGAAAGGATCATTCCCAAGGCAGGGGGAGACTGGGAAAGTGAATCTGTGTATGTACTGTGTATGCGGGGAGGGGGTTTTCCTATTGCTCCTGTCATTTTTGATGGGCCCTTACACAGTAGTATAGAATAAGCCAGTGTAACTTGATAAATCATATATTTATTTTTCATTTCTAACAGTTGCAGGAATAAGATACTCCTGTTTGTGTACCTTGTTGGGCTGGTTTTGTCTTTCAGCTGAAGAGTTCTCTAGTTTTGCTGCAACGAAGTTTTGATCTGATGAACCAGACTAAAGCTGACAATGATTCTAAGAGCTAGCAGGACTCATCTGGGAGTTCAGAGACCCAAAGGCACAGATGCAGACACAGAGAAAGCAACATTGGGAACTTTTACAATTTTGCTTGGCAGCCTGCACTGTTGCTGCCAGAGACTCCACTGCAATCTCTGCTGATGATCTCCTGAATTTTCTATTGGACAATCAACTTTTCTTTGCTCATTTGTCCCCTTTTAAATAACACTGTCGTAAATTATTAGAATGAACAAGAAGTTTGTTCCCTGAAGAAAGTTTGTACAAAGCCAAAAAATAAAAGAAAAAGTTATGTTTTCAAACCTGTAAAGTGAAGCCACTTGGGGATTCAACTGTTTCCTGGCACACAGACAGCTTTTTCTGGGGGGGGGTAGTATGTGCTAATGAGTTTGAGCTTAACCCTGAATATTGCACTTGGTCTGAGGGATTTTCGGATATTCCTCTTGGTGGATATTTTAAATTTTGTATCAAGGAAAGGTGTTTTGAATAGAGTTAACCAAAGAGCTGAATTCCATTTCAGTCTCACCTGCAGCTGTTGCCTTCTCTGAACCCATAAAACTACAGGTTTATTTTTCCTAATAAGTGCTGCTGCAGCATTCAGTGCGATTGCTGAGTAATTGTGCCCTATAAAGCTGCAGTGTTTTGTTTTGTTTTTATCCTACTTTTCAAAGGAAAAGAAGGCTTGTGAAGTTGGCATGTGTGTGCCCATAATAATGTTTATTTGGTGTCCTGTTCACACCCAGTTCTCCCAGGACAAGCAGGATGGTAGTCCTCACATGTGGGTGGTATCACTGATGGAGCCCTATCACGGAAAACTTTTCTGTCAATGTTTCTAGAACTTTTGACTGGCACACTGAGTATGCCCAGCATGCCATGATCCCTTGAGCCACAGGGGTCTCCCTTCAGTTTCTTTTTCCGCGCTGCAGTTTGCCTTGCGGTTAGGAGCTCTGTGAGAATTTTCTCACACAATTTTCCTCATGGAAAAAAAAATTAATATTTTATTTAAAAACATTCCCTCATAGGGGTCTCCCATCGTGATAGGTTTTTCCATCGTTTGGTGAGTAATTTCACTATCCCCGGACTCCTTTTTTCGGTGTCCGTAGGCCATCGACCATTTTGGGGCCTCAACCTCTGCCATTATGGCAACGGGTTTCCAAAAATGTCCAGAGTGCCCCCGAACCATGTCGATTACTGACCCACATGATGTCTGTGTGCTGTGCCTCGGCTCATCACACGACGTGTCTCTCTGCCCAAGTTGTGCCCAGATGACTCCGAAGGGTAGACTGGCTTGCCTCGACAAGACGGAGACACTGTTTAAAATAAAGTTGACTCCATCGACGTCCACCCAATCGTCACCGGCAGGAGCACCGAAGAAAGCAATCGTCAAACCTCCCCGGGAGCATCAGAGCAGCGTGACCGTCCATCACCAACTCCGTCTAAGGCATCCACATCATCTACCTCGGTGCTGGGGAAAGACCAGACCGAGCACCGAGGGAAGCACCGACACCAGCACCAACGCGAGTCGATTCCCGGTGCCGGCACAGACACCTCATCGGCCTCGATGGCTATCAAGCTGCTTGCGAAGAAGACACGGGTAGAGAAGCTCTTAACACCCTCTCCATCTGAAAAACCAAGGCAATCTCCACTGATATCGGTGCCGGGTACTGAACCCCCACAGGCCCCTGTGGAAGTGCCTAGCCTGCCACCTCCTGTAGGTGCGATACCTACACCAGCTTACAGGGAGCAACTGGATGGTTTCATCCGCCAGGCAATGCTCTATGTTCTCCAAGACTTACAGCCATTGATGCAGGCTCCCATACCAGCACCGACACCGGAGCCATCGATATTTGCACCGTTGCTAACCAGGCTGGATACACTCATCGGTGCCCTTCCAACACAACCCGGGCCATCGATGCAAAAGCAACCTGCAAAGCCTCTGAAATCCCCGATTCCCATTCCGGGGTCATCAGACGATGAAGGCACAGATTCCAGTCCTCTGTCACCAATGCCTGGTCCATCAGGGCTCTCGGGACCAAGAGGCCTTCGTTTTCCATCGATTCCTCCGGTGCCATTGAAATCCACATCGGTGCCATCGCATCTTCCATCGATGCCATTGAAGGATCCATCGGTGCCAACCCGGCCTACTTTACCAATTTTCTTCCCTCCTTCAGGATCTCTGTAAGAGACGTTTTCTGACTCGAGGGAAGATGTTGACACCGACACATCCAAGGAGGATATCTTATCAGAACCATCTCCTCCAGAAGAAAGGAGAAAATCTCCCCCCAGAGGATCTCTCCTTTGCCAATTTTATTAAGGAGATGTCAGAGACAATTCCCTTTGAACTTGTTACAGAGAAGGACATGCCACAAAACATTAGAGGTTCTCCAGTTTGTGGATACACCAAAACAAGTCATGGCTATACCGGTACACAAAGTTCTAGTAGATCTGCAAGCATCCTTGTGCTGTTCAGGCTGTGAATAAGAGGACAGATGCAACTTATCTTGTCCAACACATTCCTGATTTCCAAAAACCGCAACTGCCACATCAGTCAGTAGTAGTTGACTCTGCACAAAAGAAGGCCAGAAAACTGCAGCCACACTCTTCAACACCTCCTGGCAAGGACAAAATATTCCTTGATATCTTAGTCCGCAAGATGCTCCAAGGCTCCATGCTAGTGTCACGCATAGCTGCATACCAACTTTATATGACACAGTATCAAAGGAATCTCTGGAAACAGGTTCAGGAGATAACAGACTCTCTTTCCCAACAGCAACAAGATAGTCTCAATGCCATACTACATAAAGGTCTTGAGGCTGGAAAACATGAGTTTCGTGCTGCATACGTTTCCTTTGAAACAGCTTCTCGCATGTCAGCGACAGGAATCGGTGCCAAGAGGTGGGCATGGCTAAAATCTCTGATCTCAGACCTGAAGTGCAAGACAAACTTGCCGATCTACCATGCACCAGTGAAAAGATACAAGCCGCAGTGGCTCAGTTAAAAGGCCATAATGAGACCCTGCGGCAATTATCAACAGTGACTACAGAGGCCCCTTCTTCTGCAAGAAGATCCACTAGAAGGGACCCTAGAAAACCATTTTATCGCCCACGCAGATACTACCCACCTGCATCTCGCGTGAGGACAACTAGGCAGTCTCAGAGAGCACATGCTTGACAGCCCAAAGCATCCAGGCCTCAGCCACCACCGCAAACAGGCCCAGCCTCTGGATTTTGAGACATATCCAGAGAACAGCAGTCGCTCCATCAATCCAAAATCAGATTTACCAGTAGGAGGTCGAATTCGCCACTTCATAACCAGCTGGCTCAACATAACCACAGACCAATGGATTGTATCCATCATAACCCAGGGATACCATCTAAACTTCCTCATGGTACCCCCGGATTTACCATCAAATCCTCTGTGGATACAAAAACATCACACACATCTTCTAGAGTCAGAATTCTCCACCCTTCTGAGCACCAGGGCTGTGGAACCTGTTCCCCGAGCACAGCAGGGCAGAGGGTTCTACTCCCGCTATTTCCTAATTACAAAGAAATCAGGCGGCCTCCGCAATCTCAACAAATTTCTACGAAAAGAAAAATTCAGGATGGTGTCCTTGGGCACCATGCTTCCCTTTCTACAAAAAGGAGATTGACTCTGTTCTCTGGACCTTCAAGAACCTTACGCTCACATTCCAATATTCCCACAACATCGCAAGTACCTGCATTTCCTAGTGGGACATCGACACTTTCAGTACCGGGTCCTGCCTTTCGGACTTGCCTCGGCACCCCGGGTATTTACAAAGTGCCTAGCAGTGGCTGTGGCCCATTTACACAAGAAACACATACATGTCTTTCCTTACCTGGACGACTGGCTCATCAGAAGCCAATCCAAGCAAGGAGCTCGCGACGCGCTCAAGCTCACTATCAATCTGCTACACTCGTTGGGATTTCTCATCAACTATCAAAAATCCCACCTGACTCCATCTCACCTCCTAACTTTCATTGGAGCAGATTTGGACACCACACAGGCAAAGGCCTTCCTGCCCAACGACCGCGTGGACACACTTTTCAGTCTAGCTGTATCTCTGCGCACAAGGAAATCAGCCTCAGCCCATCAATTCTTAAAGTTGCTGGGACATATGGCTTCCACGGTCCACGTCACTCCTATGGCCAACTCAATGGACTTTGAAATCTCAGTGGCTCCAAGCCATTCAACCACTTTCATCCCAGATTTAAGTAACCCACCAGTTACATCTCTTGCTTCTCTGGTGGACAAACAAAGTCAACTTGCTAACAGGCCTACCCTTTCAGCAACCAGTTCCACAGATAACTTTGACCACAGATGCATCTACCTTGGGTTGGGGAGCTCATGTGAACGACCTCCAAACTCAAGGTACTTGGACACAGCTCGAAGCAACATTTCAGATCAACTTCCTAGAGCTTTGAACTATTCGTTATGCGCTATATGCTTTCAAGGACTGCCTTTCACACAAGACTGTTCTCATATAAACCGACAACACAGTTGCAATGTGGTATTTGAACACGCAGGGCGGCACAGGCTCTTATCTTCTTTGCCAAGAAGCTGCACAGATCTGGGCATGGGCCTTTGCACACTCCATGTATCTCCGGGCCACTTATCTGGCAGGCATACAGAACATAGTAGCAGATCGCCTCAGCAGACAGTTCCATCCCCACGAGTGGTCTCTGGATCCATTAGTAACGACCAGAATCTTCCGACGCTGGGGTCAAACAACAAATAGACCTCTTTGCATCTGAACTGAATCACAAAGTGGACAGATTCTGCTCCCTGCACAGACAACAAAACATGTTAGCCATGGATGCCTTCGCTCGCCCCTGGAACAAAGGCCTCCTATACGCATTTCCCCCGATACCGCTTATAACCAAAACTCTCATGAAGCTACGACAAAACAAAGGGTCAATGATACTCATAGCCCTGTACTGGCCTCGGCAAGTGTGGTTTCCCATGCTTCTCGATCTCTCAATCAAAGAACCCATTCGCCTGGGCACAGCACCCACTCTCATAACTCAGAACCAAGGCATGTTACGCCATCCAAACCTTCAGCCCCTATCCCTCACTGCCTGGATGTTGAAAGCTTGATCCTGCAACTGCTCAACCTTTCAACTGATGTCTCTCAAGTGCTTGAGCTTCACGTAAGCCTTCCACATGAAAATCCTGTCTTCCTAAGTGGAAAAGATTTACCATATGGTGCACGCAAAAAGGTTTAGATTCTTTCTCCTGCCCCACTCCATCTCTTTTAGACTCTCTCTTACACCTTTCAAACTCTCTAGTCTCCAGACTTCCTCGGTGAGGGTACACCTGAGTGTCATCTCAGCATAACACAAGGGAGTAGGGAATGCCCCCGTAACCGCGCAACCCCTTGTGAGTCTGTTCATAAGGGGCTTATTACAACTTAAGCCCCCTCTATGGCCACCAATCACTGAGCGAGACCTAAATGTAGTACTTACAAGGCTCATGCGCTCCCCGTTTGAACCTTTGCACTCCTGCGATTTTAAATTCCTTACATGGAAAGTCCTTTTCCTAGTAACCATTACATCTGCTCGAAGATTAGTGAGTTGAAAGCACTTGTCACATACTCACCCTATTCAAGGACTTACACGACCGAGTGGTCCTCCGTACTCACCCAAATTCCTACCGAAGGTGGTAACGGACTTTCACTTAAATCAGTCTATGGTCTTGCCCATATTTTTCCCAAGGCCTCACTCTCACCAGGGCGAGAGGGTTTTACATAACTTGGACTGTAAACGTGCACTTGCATTTTACCTTGACCACACCGCAGTCCATAGAAAATCCGCCCAATGCTTTGTTTCTTTTGACAAAAACAAACTGGGAGTTCCAGTGAGCAAACAAACTCTCTCCAACTGGCTAGAAGACTGTATCGAATTCTGCTATGAGAAAGCAGGCCTTCCTCTCCAGGAACGAGTGAAGGCGCACTCAGTAAGAGCCATGGCAACGTCAGTAGCATATTATCGTTCAGTACCGATTACTGAGATCTGTAAAGCTGCAACATGGAGTTCTCTTCACACATTTGCAGCACATTACTGCCTGGACAAGGAAGGGCGTCAAGACTCTGCCTTTGGCCAATCCGTCTTGAAAAACTTATTTCCAGTATAATCCCAACTCCTTCCATATCCACCTGCTGTGATTTTCAGGCTGCCTCATTTTTCCCAACAGCACACCAGTTGTGCCTGTTGCACAGATTCTGTGCTGTTGGTCCAATTAAATATGAATCTGCCTGTAGCTTGCTAATCACCCACATGTGAGGACTACCATCCTGCTTGTCCTGGGAGAAAGCAGAGCTTACCTGTAACAGGTGTTCTTCCAGGGCAGCAGGATGTAGTCCTCACAAAACCCACCTGCTACCCCGCGAAGCTGGGTCCGAAATGTTTTATTATTATTTTTATTTTTTGCTCGCACTTTTTGCTACAAACAAGACTGAAGGGAGACCCCTGTGGCTCCAGGAATCATGGCATGCTGGGCATACTCAGTGTGCCAGTCAAAAGTTCTAGAAACTTTGACAGAAAAGTTTTCCATGATAGGGCTCTGTCCAGTGACGTCACCCACATGTGAGGACTACATCCTGCTGTCCTGGGAGAGCACCTGTTACAGGTAAGCAACTCTGCTTTCTGGAGATATGAGGATTCTGAATCCACACATACACATGCCCTGGAAAGTAGGCTCCTTTAGTTCTGCGTGGAACTTTTTATTTTTTAAATGAAAGCTTGTATCATGGCCCCCAAGATCCTCTGTGTATGCACACTTTTTTTAAATCTGAGCTCTTTCCATGGAGAATCGCACTCCAGGTGATACTTCATTGCAGTAAATCTTAGTGTAACCTGAAGCATTTTTTTGGACCATTCCTTGGGGTATGAGAAAAGCCAAGCTGTTCTTGTCTGAACCTGGTCCCAGATAGTTTATTCCATTCCAGCTTCCTCTCTAAAAGGATCCTACACTTGTTTCTCTCTTTTTATAAACAAAATGCTCTCCTGGTTTGACAAGAGGCAGTAGAACAAAAGTCTCTGAATTATTCATTAAAAAAAACCCCATAGTTTTGACTTTTAACAATTATATTTTATTTAGAGTTCTGCAGAACACCTTTCTAGATGTCATGTTTAACCGCTGCCTGGTGCACCTGGAGATATATTGGGATTCCGTACTATTTCTACTTTGTTTTTATCTAGTGCTATCAATGCTGTACAAATTAATTCCCTTAGGTATATCTGTGCTATTATAGTCTGTGTTGGAGGATAAAAACATTAAATTATTTGCTGAAGCTCACACAATTGTAGGGGACCAGCAAGTTAAGTGTTTCCAGATCAGCATTTTTTTTGTTCTGATTGTTTCCAAAAATATTGTGAACTACAGGCCCTGGTTTCATAATCACCATATATGTAATTTTTTCACAAGAGGCTGGCTTTACGAACTCACCCCAAAGTTCCTTCCAAACATGGTGTCTGTTTTCCACATTAATCAAACTCTTTTGCTGCCTACATTTTTTGCAAGATCTCATACATACAAAAGAGAATGGGCTCTTCATTTCTTGGACTGTAAGAGATCCCTGGCTTATTAAGTGGACTTGACCTAGTCATCAAAGTTTTCAACTGTTTGTGTCCTTTGATCCCAATAGATTGGGAAGGGCACTTGCCAAACAAACTCTGTCCAATTGGCTAGTGGACTGTTATGTGCTGACTGGTTTATGGGATAAAGACTCTGTCAAGGTTCATCAATTGAGAAGCATAGTGACTTCAGCAGCCCATCTCAGGGTGTCATGAGCTAGAGGGGTGAGCCCCAGGACCACTGCTGGATTGATGCTACTTGGGTGGTTAAGCATGGCCCAGTTCCTGGTAGGTGGCAGCTGAGTCAAGGCGAGTGCAGAGTCCAGGAACAGGCAGCTAGCAGAGAAGTCAAGATCTGGGCTGAGGTCAAGGCAGGCGGCGTGCAATTAGGAGCCGAGAAACAAATGAAGGTCATGGCAGGCAGCAGTCAGGCAAGGTCAAAAGTCAGCACCGAGAAGACAGTCTGAAGAGGTGGATGGAAAGTGACAGAGAAACAGGGCAGAGGCAGGACTGGAGGCAAAGGCAACACACACTGCAGTCAAGAGCACAGCAGGAGACCTGTTGATGAGGTGCCGGCTGATAGCAGAAGATTTCCTTATATACTAGGACAGGATATAATGTCAACAGCCAGCACCTCAGGAAATCCTGGTAGCAGGGATAAGAGGCTGCCCTGATGGCAGGAAGTGCCATACATGGCCCTAGAATTATGCATGGAGTAGGACACTATGCCGGAGCATTTGAAGGTAAGGGGCGTTACAGTACCCTTTTCTTTTAAGCCTCTCCCTGCTCTTAAGTTTGGGCTTATGGGGAAAGAGGCAGTGGAATCTGCGGAGGAGTCTGGGTGCATCAGTTTTTGGACTGATTTGAAGGGCCCCTCTTCAGGCCCACAGCCGCCCCAATGTATCAAATACAAGATCCTCCTCCAGGAGCACTTGGAGACCAAGATTTCCTGTACTTTGTATTCTGTTGCCCCCTCATGGAGTGACACATGAATAGAACTAGGTATCTGGAGAGACGAAAGTAGGCATAGCTGGTAAGTTACTGGTCTCGACTGTCAGGTGATGGGGTAAGGTCATTTAATTTCATTTTCATTTTATTAAAATTTTATATTCCACTGTCAAACATGTTATCCAAGTGGTAAAACAGAATAGAAATCAACATACATAAAATATTGTAAAATCACGTAAATTAGTACAAAACAGTTTGCACTTGAGTATATAAGACATTTAACAAACTAACATGAAAAACAGTTTGCTCCGACAAGCTATACAAATTAACATAAAGATAGATAAAATGGAGCAACAATCACAGTACTGGCAATATCATTAAAATGAAAAGGAAGAAAAAACTAAGAAGAGGCTAAAAATAATAAAAACCATACAACAAAGTTCCTGTATTAAGTTAATCATGAAAAACTTGATTAAAAAAACAAGTTTTTACAGCCTTTCTGAATTTTAAGTAATTTGTTTCCATACAAATATCGTTAGGCAAAGAGTTCCGCAGACTTGGTGCCTGATAACTAAAAGATGATGTCCTTGTGGACTCTAATCGAATCATAGGAGGAGGTGGAACATGAAGTAAACCCATCTGAGAGGAGCAAAGGACACATATAGGAGAATAGGGAATTAATTTTCATAAGCATATTGGCAAACCAGATCTAAGAGCACAAAATGTTAAATCTAATATGGTATGAAATCAGTAACCAATGCAAATGATATAAGACTGGAGTAATGCGATCAAATTTATGGAGTAGAGCGTAAACTTTGTGGAGGGTTGGTTCAGATGAATTTTTTTTTTGTGCTCAACCACACTTTGACCTCAGTTGAAACTGAGGCGTGAGGCATCTTTTCCTGTCAGCCCTGGACTTGAATCTCCCTGCAGCCTTCTCTAGGAGGTCTTTGGTAGTTTTCCAATTTTCAGATAAATTTCGTGAGGTAAGTTCAGCAGTTGGAGATGTTTATTGGTGGGACAGGAAGTGGAATTTTGGGGCGTTGACCGAAAACAGCGAAGAAGGAAGATGACCCAGAGGATTCACTCACATGGTTATTATAACAGAATTCTGCCCATGGAAGTAGCATGAACCAGTTCTTCATGGCGACATGGGCTTGAAGGAATTATTTGAGGATTTGGTTTATTCTTTCAGTTTATCCATTGGACTGGGGATGGTAGGCTGATGAGAAATCAAGTATCATTTCTAGCTTCTTGTAGATGTTCCTCCAAAATCTGGAGATGAATTTTACTCCACGGTCACTCAGTGTGGTCCAGCAGGTCATGGAGTCTGAAGATGTGTTTGAAGAATAATTGTGCAAATACAGGAGCAGATGGCAAGGTCCTCAGCGGAATAAAATGTGCCATTTTCGAAAATCTGTCTGCCATGACCCAGAGCATCATGTAATCCATGGACTTCAGGAGTTCCATGACAAAGTCCACAACATTGTGAAACCATGGATGGTTGGGCACAGGCAGAGGCTGGCGAAGTCCCCAGCACTGGAGATGAGGTGTTATATTCCATGTGCAATTCTCACAATAAGATGCATAGTTCTTTACATCTCAGGTTAGTTGGGGCCACCAGTAGTTGTGGGAAGCTAATTCCAAGGGCTTCTTTAAACTGGGATGCCTGGCAAGCTTTGAATTGTGTCCCCAACTCAGGACTTGCTCCTTCAGGCACTTGGGGATTACAGTCTTTCCTGGGGGAACAGAGCATGTTGGTAGCCAAGATCTTCGCTGATTAATGAAGTATTGTATGTTAGGGGCTGAGTCACGGACCTCGAAGGACTGAGAGAGGGTATCGGCCCAGGTGCTTTTTTCTAGCACGTCGAAACACCAACTTGAAGTCAAATCTGCTGAAAAACAGGGACCCCCCTAGATGCAGGTCTCCTATAAGTATAGAAAATCTTTATGATCAGTGGTAGTAATAAAGGGATGGACGGCCCCATCTGGGAGATGTCTCCATTTCTTCAAGACCATCTTAATGGCAAAGAGTTCTCTGTCTCCAATGGTGTAGTTCTGCTCAACTGGAGAAAACTTTTTAGAAAAGAATGAGCATGGCCGCAATTTACTATCTAATGCTGCCTGGGACAGTACGGCTTCAGTACCAATTGATGATATGTTTACTTCTACAAAGGGTCAGGATGTATCTGGGTGTCTAAGAATGGGAGCTCTCATGAAGAGGAACTTGAGTTTGCTGAAAGCTTGAGATGCTTCAGATGGCCAGTTTTGTATATCAGCCCCCTTCCGAGTGAGGGTTGTCAACTGAGCAGTTATGGTAGAAACATTCAGGTTAAACTGCTGGTAGTAATTAGAAAAGCCCAGGAAACATTGTAAGGCCTTGAGACTTTTTAGTTAGGGCCAATCCAAAATGACCAAAAGCTTGGCAAAGTCCATTCTCAACCCCTGAGCAGGCACTATGTATCCCAAGAAGGGAAACTCATCTTGTTCGAAGGAGCACTTCCCCAGTTTAGCATGCAGTCCATATTGCCTAAGACACGTGAGGATGGTTTTCACTGCTCACAGTGTTTAGATAGTGAATTGGAATAGATTAATATGTCGTACAGATAGACTACAGAACAGGAATTTAGCAATTCACTGTACATACCCGGATCAGTCTAGACTCCTGGGTTTTGCCTCCCCTCCAGCAGATGGAGACAGAGAAAGATTTGACTGAGTTGCCACCTGCAGTCCATCAGTATTTCTCTGTCTCCAGCAGATGGTGGAGGTGCAAAATCCTGCAGTCTGTGGTAGTCTAATTTAAAAAGAAAAGTAAAGTAGGTAGTTAGGGCTAATCTAGGTTTTTGGTTTTCAGGACTGGCTCTTTTAAAAAAAAAAAAAAAAAAAAAAAAAAAAGGAAAGACAGCTAAAGGCCTGAGAAGCCGTTTTTACTGCCTCCCAGGGGGTTGCCAGGTCATGAGGGCACCATCCCCCCTGGTGTTTGAGGCTGCCAGAGTTGGGGAGGTTGAGGACCCTGCATCCACTCCTGGCTAGGGTGATACTGGGGAGCCTGGCTCACTCACCCTGATCGGCGCAGGACCCACAGAGCAGCTGAGTAAATTACATATATAGAAACATAGAAATGACGGCAGAAGAAGACCAACCGGTCCATCCAGTCTGCCCAGCAAGCTTCACACATTTGTTCTCATACTTAACTGTTTCTCTTGGCTCTTAGTAACCTTATGTTCTAATTCCCTTTTCACCCCCACCATTAATGTAGAGAGCAGTGCTGGAGCTGCTTCCAAGTGAAATATTAAGTTTGATTAGTTGGGTAATTGTTTTTAAAAAGTATTTTTTAAGGCAGTGTTCACTTGGACCTCCACGGGGGGGGTAAGGGGCCTTTAACCGCCAGTGAGGCAGATTTTTTCTTCCCTTTTGTCTGTCTTTTCCGTTTCCCTGATGCTGCGTGGTGTGGCCTGAGAAGGCCTATGCTCTGCGTGCCTCCCCGGGGGGAGGGCACGTCTAATGGAGCCGCGAAGACGGTGATTTGGGCAGCCCGGGGCCAGTACCTCAGATCTCCTTCCCCAGACCCGTTCCTGCTCAGCACAGGAACAGAAGCCATTTTAAATACTTTTTGTGTGGCGACGCGGATTGCGATGCAGGGAGCGTCTGACACCCCCCCCCCCCCTGTCCCTGTAGCAGGCAGCCTGTGGGAGGAGTGAGCCACGGTCAGGAGCAGCAGGCAGCAGAGAGGACGGCCTTGAGGAAGCCTCAAACTCCTCCTCCTCATCCTCTTTATCTGCAGACTTTATTAGGTTGCTGCATAAAGCCTATAAAATGCGGAAGGCTAATAAGAGGTACTCGGAGTGGGTCCGCGGCGCTTCCTGGTGCCCATCTTTCCAAGCAGTTGTGGCCCCTGGAGCAGGGGTCAGATCCGCGGGGTAAGCATCCCCTTAGGTCCGGAGCGGCTCATTCTCATGATGACGCTACCTCTGAGGACTCCGATCCACAGGAGCAGGGTCCCCAGGACAAACCCTCAGCGGGGGCGGATCTCGGAGGTGATCTGGATCAGGAAGGCTGTCCTAATCCTCATGTGGAGGACGGCAATGATCGCAAAGTGGTCCGAGTTTTTTGGGGGGACGTGCTGACAATTTAGCAGTTTCAAAAGACACTGTTCACAAAGTTCTGGAAAACAAATAGGGGCATTTCATCCTATGGATTCAAATCAACAGTGAACGGATCTTTTTCCTTGGCGGTTTCTGTTATGGAACTCATTGTTTGTGAAAGTGCGCCAGGAACCAGATTATTTAAAGTTTAGGAAACAAGTAAAGGCTTTCTTTTTTTAGGCAAGTATATGAAGGATATGTGTAAGTCTGCGGCAGTCAAAAAAGCAAACAGAATGTTGGGAATTATTAGGAAGGGAATGGTGAATAAAACGGAAAATGTCATAATGCCTCTGTATTGCTCCATGATGAGACCATACCTTGAATACTCTGTGCAATTCTGGTCGCCGCATCTCAAAAACGATATAGTTGCATAGAAAAAAGTTCAGAGAAGGGTGACCAAAATGATAAAGGACATGGAATGGCTTCTCTATGAGGAAAGGCTAAAGAGGTTAGGGCTGTTCAGCTTGGAGAAGAGATGACTGAGGGGGGATATGATAGAGATGTTTAAAATCATGAGAGGTCTAGAACGGGTAGATGTGAATCGGTTATTTACTCTTTCGGATAGTAGAAAGACTAGGGGGCACTCCATGAAGTTAGCATGGGGCACATTTAAAACTAATCGGAGAAAGTTATTTTTTACTCAACGCACAATTAAACTCTGGAATTTGTTGCCAGAGGATGTGGTTAGTGCAGTTAGTATAGCTGTGTTTAAAAAAGGATTGGATAAGTTCTTGGAGGAGAAGTCCATTACCTGCTATTAAGTTCACGTAGAGAATAGCCACTGCCATTAGCAATGGTAACATGGAATAGACTTAGTTTTTGGGTACTTGCCAGGTTCTTATGGCCTGGATTGGCCACTGTTGGAAACAGGATGCTGGGCTTGATGGACCTTTGGTCTGACCCAGTATGGCATTTTCTTATGTTTATGTTTTTAGTGAGGATTTTAAAGTGCAATATTTTTGTGTTAAGTTTTATATCTACGTTTATTTTTATTATGTACAATTTTGTTTTAATGTTTTATGTATATGGAATTTATGAATGTAAAAGATATAATCCGCCTTCGATATGGATTTGGCGGAATATAAATGGAATAAATAAATAAACAAATGGCATGACTAAAAGTTCATGATGTCCCTCTCTGGTGTTAAAAGCTATCTTCCATTCACCCCCCTCCCAGATGCAGATCACTTTGTAGGCCCCCCCAGAGATCCATTTAGTGAAGATGGCCGCCCCTTGGAGATGGTCGAAGAGTTTAGAAATAAGTGATAGTGGATATTAATTTTTTAACAGTGACTGCGTTCAAGCCTCGATAATCAGTGCAGGGGTGGAGTGACCCATCTTTCTTTCCAAATCCTGCCCTGGCTGGGGCAGGATTTGGACTGATGAAGCCTGATGAAGCCTCATTCTATGTTTTCTTTTATATTGGAGGACATAGCCTGAGTCTTCAGAAGTGAGAGGGGATAGACCCTTTCTCTTGGCAGTGTCTTCCCTAGGAGTAGATCTGTGAGACTGTCGTATGACCGAGAGGCAATGTCTAAGCCTGTTTTTTTGCTGAACACATCAGTGAAGGCAGTGTAAGCTGGAGGGAGTCCGGGTAACTGTAGGAGGTCAGATTGCGCCAAAACCAGGGGGGATCGTACTACTTGGAGGCAGCGGTGGAAGCAGGAGAGAAACCAGGTGGTGATATCTACAGAGGCCCAATCAATGATTGGAGCATGCTGCTGTATTAGGGGAGACCAAAAGATATAGCGTTGATAGCTTTCTACAAATTGCCCAAATCAGCTCCTGGTGAAGAAGGCCAACCTGTAGAGTCACAGGTTCAGTCATGGCCAAGATGCCCCCAGAAGGGGGTTCTCCATACACAGAGGAGATGATACGGCTCTTGATCAACGCTTCCTCGATGAAGTTACCTCCTTCCCCAGAGTTGATGAAGGCTTCAGTGAGGACAGGCTTCAAACTCATCTCCAGCAGTGCCATCAAAACAATTTTGCCAGCAGGAGAGGTGCCTAGGGTTGCCTCTCCAACCCACCCTAGGCTTGGGAGTTTTATGACTCCATGGGGTACTTCGTCGCATAGTGTCCAGAGGTACACAGTACAGGCAGATGTTAAGAGCTAGTCATTGGTGGTGCTTCTCTTCAGATAATTGGGACCAACCCAGCTGGAGTGGCTCATGAATGTACCTGTCTGCCTCAGCTCATCCAGGTCTGTCACTCTAGCCTCCAGAGATCAGGCTCGTTCTCTGAGAGCCAGGAGCTCTTTGCATCGGGTGCACACATACAATCTCTCACCAGCGGGTAAAAAATCATACATGTGACACTTGATGAAAAAGACTGGAAAGCCCCCCTCTTGCTGCTGCCTTCATCTTAATTTTGTTGACTTCCTAGTTAAGTTTAGGTGGCTAAAGTATTTGGAATTAGAGTACTTTAAATTTATAGGTGTATTCACGAATTAATATGCTAGTGACCTACAAGGGGATGATTAAAATTTCAATAAGGGCTGATGCAATACTATGATTTAGATAAGAGCCTGATTGATTTTTAATGAGAAAGTGTCTCTTGCCTAAAAATCAAGGGTTGAGCTTAGGGGGTGGGTGGGAGGGAAAGACAACCACTAGAATTAATTCCCTATTGTCTCAGACTCACACAAACTAAAGAATATATCCCACTATTTCACCTCTCTCCAAACTTTACGTCCTAAGATTTCCCAAAGCTATACTTACCAATCCTCTTCAACCACCATTAAGTTGATCTTCACCCAAAGGACTGAGAGGTTTGAGATTTGCGTGCCGCTTCTGGTCCTCTTCTACTGGAAATGGTGTGAGGCCTCTGGAAGCTGGGGCTGTGGCGTTTGAAGCCTGGATCACTCACTGTGACCTCTGGAGTCCTTTCCCATCGGATGCTGGGAACAGTATGCAGATGAGTCTACCGGTCCTCTTCTACTGCATCACTTTGCAGTTCATTATGTTCTTTGTTCTTTTTTTTCCAGATAATTTATAACGAAACATAGCAATGATGGCAAATCCTACCATAAGAAGCTTGCTTGGCAGATGGGATGGACCATTTGATCCTTTTTTGCTGTCATTTCTATGTTAAGTTACTATAGAAAGATCAAATGGTCCATCCCATCTGCCCAGTAAGCTTCTGATGGTAGTAACTGACACTCTGCAGGTTACACCCAAGCCTTATGTTAAGGGGAGCAATATTTACACTCAAAGCCAACCGTCAAACCTGTAACAAAATTACTGCTAGCCGCCTGTTTATGGAGTGAGCTGTCTTCTTGATAATTCAGATAACGGTGCTTGAACATGCATTGGCTGTAAAAGCAGTCCTGTGCTTTGTCTGTGTATTAGTACCTTGGACAAGAAAAGTCACGGCCCAGCATTAACTGTCATCTGAATCCAATTCCCCCCACCCAGATAGCATTATAGATCGCTGTGATACTCTACGAATGACCTTTCTCCATTTGGAAAGCTGGCCATTTAGTCCCAATGGTTTCCTGTCTTTTAACCAGTAACTAATCCCTATCCATTGAGTAAAGGGGGAGCCTGATACTTTGGATGCAACTCCAACATTGCTCTCTGCTTCAATGGCAAGAGGTAACAGGGAAACGGACTCAGACAGCAAACAACAAGGGCCCTGGGTTTCGGAAACTAAGTAAGGGAGTGACTTGTATGGTGCAGCAGATGCTACCATAAGCTTGCTGGGCAGACTGGATAGCCCGTTTCGTCCTTTTCTGCTGTCCTTTTCTATGTTTCCAGGGGGCAACTTAGTTAAATGCCTCGCGATTCATATACCTATATAACCGTTTAAGGCAGCGGTAACTTTGTGGAATAATTTAATATTTAAAATATATGTATGAAGGAACCACTTTGTGGATTTCTATGAGGAAATACAGAAATAGTGTTGGTTTAAATGTTGAAGGGCAGTATTAGCAGCTCTTGTATTGTATTGCAGATGGGTGGATGTCTAGCGGACCTCTATGGACATGGTGAGTTATTGAAAGTGCTTGAGGAAGATTTTAAAGAGAGAATTTGAAGAGACTGAAGAAATTACAAGGAAGTGCAGTGTGTGTATTGAGTCGGACTTGTATGATTAATTTCCCTGATGAAGCCCCGAGTTGCAGGGTGAAACGAGGCTCTCATCGGGAGTGCAGGCAGTAGGGCATATAAAAAATACACATAAACAAGTGCAGATAATTATTGTCAAGCATATAATGATGTTTCAACATATTTGGGAATAAGATTTTAATATACATCAGGTGATGCTTTTTTATGAAGGTGTAATGTGGATGGTATGTGTGATACAAGGTATGTATGGTATGAATGGAGGGTAAGGTATGACTGCATATGAGGGTTTAAAGGAACATATGTGTATGGTTTAGGGAACAATGTTAAAATTATGTAGATAATGTACACAGATTGTGAGTGGTCAGCTTGTTAAATATCTTTTTGAGAACGTTTTGTATAATAAAGCATAAGTTATTTACAGTGTGCTCGTTTTACATATTTATTTACACATTCTAAAAAAATTCAAGATGGTATAGGCATAATTATTTTGCTATAATGATGTTGACTCTTCCGTAATATGCTATATCTTCCTATATGCCTAGTAATTTTATTCCCCACCCCCTACAGTAGTTTCTACGATTTTGCCTGGCCCAGATGTCATATTCATCCCTGGAGCCCTTTTTAAAAATCAGCATTACATTAACTACCCGCCATTCTTTGGGGATTGTGACGGTTTTAAATGATAGGGTACAGATTACTAGTACCAGATTTGCAATGTCATGTTTGAGTTCTTTCAGGGCTCTAGGGTCCACAGCATCCAGTTTTAGTGATGTTTCTCTTTCTTTTGTCAAATTGATCTATTATATACTTTGTTAATACAGAGGTTTGGTTTAGTTGGTCAAACATGGTTTAATGGTGATTTTTTTAAGTGTGGGTATGTTCTTAACATCCTAGACAATAACAATGCAAACAAATATTGGATGTATCATAGTGTACTGGATCATTCTGTTGTCATTTCATGTAGAGGATGCTTTTGTAATAATACTGAAACAAGAGGACACTTCGTAAAACTAACTACCAGATTTAAAACAAATTGTAGAACTTACTTCTTGCTGTGCCACACAATCAAGCAATAGAATCTGTTGTCAAAGGCTGTGGTCAAGGCAAATAGCGTAACGGGATTTAGAAGAGGATTGGACAAGTTCTTAGACAAAAGTCTATAAAACATTATTAGCCAGGTATACTGGAGAAATGTCGGCCTAGGGTGCCTAAATCTCAGCACCCTAGGCCTGTGCCTAGGGTGCCGAGATTTAGGGGGCGCAGCGGCAGAGTTTTGAAAGGGCAAAAAGTGCCCTTTCAAAATTCTGCCAGCCCCTGCCTCACCGTGCCACCCTCCCGACGCCCCCTTTGTGGTCCAGCGGACGGCTTGGGAACGATCTGCTGCTCCCGGGGCCTCTGCTGCACTAAGCCAAATGGCGCCGTGGCCTTTAGTCCCTACCATGGGACAGGGGCTAGCAGTGCGGCCCCTGTCACATGGTAGGGGCTAAAGGCCACCGGCGCCATTTGGCTTAGTGCAGCAGAGGCCCCGGGAGCGGCAGATCGCTCTCAGGCCCCCACCTGGACCACCAGGTATTTTGTAAGTTTTCTTTTGGGAGGGGAGGAGTCGGGGCTGCGACCGGGGGTGGCACGACAGGGGGGCGGCACAAGGCGGAAGATGCTTAGGGCACCCAATCCCCTTGCACCGGCCCTGGGTATGAAAGAAGAATAGGAGTGCTGCCCCACTCTTGGTACAGTTAGTAATATTTAGGTACTTTACTGAAACCTGAATTCCTACTAAATATACTGCCTTGAGTACCATTTGCAAAGCAGAGCTAAAAATCTACTTATTAGTTTATATGATTTTTGAGGTGCAGACTGAAGCTGGACTTTTTTCCAAATGAAATAAATTGTCAAGAGCATCGTTATTTAGAGTAATTTCATGAGGGTAGGTGCGTAGGAACTTTTCAGTCATCTTGTCATATGTTCATATCGTATAGATGCGAGCACTGCTAGGAAGGTGTTTTAATTTAAAGCTCTTGCATTCGTGTTTGTAAACAAGGACTGGCTCCTTCCCCAGTACGGTCAGTCAGTTGGGAGCCAGTGTAGCACACGGGCAACTTTCACAAGCTTGCACTAAGCAGCCTGGCTAAGAATTGGTCTAGCGCTGCTCGTTAAAGCTCATTGCCATTCACAGAGCTGTGAATGCGGAAAAGGACCACAGTTTCACTTTTCTTCCCCTGGATCTCCATAATCTCATCCGCCGGTTCCAAACTTACAGGGAAGTCCCCAGCTACGCAGTGCCACTCCCTCCGGCGAGTCCCTTCAGTCGCCTTGCGTAGCCACTAGCCAGCCAAGGCGCCCCTCCGTGACCGCAAGGAACACCCGCCCCGCCCCTACAGCCCGGGTCAGAGGCTGAGGACGGAGTTGGAGGTGGGAGTGACTCCGTAAGTCGCGGGGGGGGGGGGGGGGAGTGGATCTGGGCACGAGGGCGGGGCGGGGCTTGGGAGTAGGCGGAGTGCTGCCAGGAAAGGGGCGGGGATCAGTAAAGGAGCTACACGGAAGGGGGCAGGACTGCCGGGGAGGCGGAGCCGAGCGGTGAGGGCTTGGCTGCGAGCTGGTTCCGGTCTCGGGGGAGTGAGGTATTTCTTCGTCGCTGCTCTTGTCGAGAGGATTTAGGCTTCCTGTACAGGTTTGTTGCTGCTCCTGGCGGAGGCGTAAAAGGTCTACAGTCCTTGCCGGAGGGGAGGAACGGGGTATGTAGTCTCTGCCCCAGGGGTATAACTGTGCTACAGTGAGACAAGTTTGTAATGGAGCATTTATTATATTAATGAAGGTGCAGATGCTGGAATCTCCTGCATCAAATTAGTTTGAGAAATATTCCATGCGAGAATTGTTATGGAGAAAGGAATCTGGTGATAATTTTATGTCTCTGTACAGTGCTGTGTACATCCTGCACGTGCTGTACAAATGGTAATGATGATAATAATAGGACAGGTTCCAGATGCCCAGGTCCCCGGGGTGGCTGTTCAGGATGCCCAGACATCATTTGGAGTCCCATCCAACAGTACTTCACTCCCCTCAGTAGAATTAATCTTAAGATTTAATGTCAGATCTTTATTAAATACAAGAACTAAGCTTTAAAGGGAAACCTAAAGATAAGTGGAATGTTTAGTATTATGGATTAGTACAGCATAGTGTTTCAGCAGGTTCCTCCTTTCTCTTTCGTATATTGGTAATGTTTTCCCCAGGCATTGCTAGATACAGTAGAATCCATTTGTCCTCTTTGTAAAGGTCAATTTAGCTGTTTCTACACATATTACTAAAGCAGGTAATACGAGCTTTTCCCAGGGACTCGCAGATATTGACAAAGAGATGTACATTCTGATGAATACAACATAGCTGCAACACTATCCTCTGTTTTATTCGCTAAGCATTTCCTTCGGTTACGTTTTTTAAGCCTGCCGTTATTAAATCTTATGCACTAGATGACTGATATTGTGTTATACTATTATCTACAGAGTCAAAAGTTACAGTCGCTAATATTTTCCAGTCATATACTGTGGGAAGACAACAGGGAGCATGTGTGGATTTATAATACTTAATGCTAGATGTATTTTATTATTTGAAAGTGTAGTTCTTGGACAAATCACACAGAGCAGGAAAAATGTTGTGTAACCAGTATGCTGCTATAGGTTGTTTTTTTAAAGCCCTTGGAGAGATGAGAAATCAAAACTTTTCCCTTAATTCTACCTGTATTGCTTTCCTCCAGATGATCCTTTTTCCTCATGCCATAGTGTAATGCTGTGGGAATGAAGTCGGACAGGATGAAGAAAAAGAGTCATCGGAGATCAGATGCTGAGGATCCTCTGTGCTGCTGTGAGTACATAGATCGACATGGGGAGAAGAACCACCTGGTGGCCTGTTTCTGCAACTGTGAGGACCTGGATGAGGCCTGCGACAGGTAGGAGCTCTCCAGCATTCAGAAAGGAAACTCCAGTTTGTCTATATAGTATAGAAGAGCTGCTGTTGAGCCTTCATGTCAGTCCATTCCTTACATCCCATCATATGATATCTATAAAGCCCATCTGATGTGCTGATTTGCTTTTCCTGAAGTCCCTCCTTCATCCCTGACCCAGAAACCAAGGGTCCCCTGTACTTATCCCAGACTTTGAACAGATATGGCTCAAGGACCGATCCCTCTGGCATTCTGCTGGTCACCTTCATCTCCTTGGAGGGAATGGCATTTGCCACCACCTTCTGTTGTCTGCCACTGAACCATTCTTAATTATGTTTATCCCCTTAGAACGCAGCCCAAGCTGCACGGCTTGCTTAGGTGTGGAAGTCTGTGGCCTTTCTTGAAATTGTAGTGTTACCACATCCAGTGCTCTTCCCTGATCTAATTCCACGGTCACGCAGTTAAAAAAAAAAAATCAAATTTGTTTAGACCTCCCTCTGCTGAAGGCATGCCACTTTAGGTCTTAATAGCTGCTAGATTCAAGCTACTACAATATTCCTACCACTGTTGTAAGGCTAATTGTCCGGTAGTTGCCCGCATCCTCTCTACTCCTACTTTTATAAAGAGTCTGTGTCTGCTGGCCTTCTCCAGTCTTCTGGGACCACTCCAATCTCCAATGAATAATTGAATAGAACTGCCACTGAAGCCTCCAGCCACTCTCTAAGCTCCTTTAACATCCTGGTATGTATCCAGTCTGGCCCCATTGCCTTAGCCCCGTTCCGTTTTGCTGCTTCTGTAAATGGACTAAGGTTTAAGCATGCTTCTCCAGCTCCTCTTTCAGAGACTACAGCACAGAAGTATTCCATATTTCCTTTTCCCGGCTGCCCCCGTTCCCTGTACATGCACACATTCCTTCACCTCATGTCTCAGTCTTACAACTCTAACCCTATACTTTCTCCTTTCACGGACACAACTTTACAACAATTTAAAGTCTTATTGCCTTGTTTTACTGCCTTAGTCATTTTTGTAGGTATTTCCCTGTCCTCAGAGGGCTCACAATCTGTTTGTACCTGAGGCAATGGAGGGTAAAGTGACTTGCCCAAGGTCACAGGGAGTGGCAGTGGTTGTGCAGCCCACTGCTTTAACCAAATGAGGGTGAAAGGAGGTAGACTCAGGAGTTACTGAGATAACTTTAACAGGATATTCAGCAGAACTTAAAGATATTCAGCCAGATTTACCCAGGCAACTGTGTCTGGGCAGTGCAGATATTTAGCGCTGCCCGGCCAAACTAAAACCATGCACTGGGAATGTCCCTAATGCTGCTTTTTCGCTCAGGTAAATTTTTATAAAGGGCAGCATTTAAGTAAGGGAGTGAGGGGGAATATTCAAATCTCGGGTTTTGTCCGGCTAACCAGACAAACCCTTTGAATATTGACTGTGCTGTGTGTTTCTATAAATAAATAAATCTAGTAGGATCTGGGTAGAAACCTCCATAACAAAGAATGAATCAAGTACATATATGTTTGTGAATATTATAGTTTACAGTCAGAGCAGTGATCTGCACCAAGGCCAGTAAGCATCCCATAAAATGATGTATCCCTTCGTTTTATACTTGAACGCATGGGTAATTGGTTCCATTGCAGATACGTCTGCCACAACATTTCTCCAATGACCGAGCTGTGGTACCTGCTTCCAGTAATAAGCAATATTCATGAACATGAGGTGTGGTCAATTCTTTAACCTTTTTGGGAAATGTTAGTGTTTCCCACACATTTAATGGTTTCAGTGTGTGCTAAATAAAATTTAAAAAAATGACAAGATGTCCCTATCAGTTTCTTGTTCAGTTATTTCCCAAGCAGGAGGCAAGCAGAGAGTAGAGTCTGTGTTGAAGAGAAAATAAAATAGAACTAAATGGTGGTATATAAAGCTCTCAGGTTTCCTTCACCAAAGACTTCAAAAACAACTAACAACAGTAGCAGAAGTTGAGAAATCTGTACAGATTTATGCCATGAAAATTACTTTTTGGAGAATGAGGGTGAGGAAGTGGGCCTTAACGAGTTTGTTTCTTCTGTGAGTATTGGCCAAATTTTCCAGTCACTGCACTGATATAACTTGCCCCTTGACACCAGCCCTGCTCTGCATTTATCTACTGTCAACAGCGAAGGGCCGGCACCATTTCCTCAGGATAGGGTTGCAGTGCCCATTCTATGACCACGGGCTTTCGCTAAAATGATTCCAGCCAGGTCCTCACTTCTTTCTGTGTACAGTTTAGAAAGAAACAAACAATCAGTTTCAGTGCGGTCTAGCAATGAGTGAAAGTGAAAAGATAATGAGGCGCAAAACCACAAATGCATTTATAAGTGAACATCAAAAGTTGAAACAGCATTAAGAGAGCACTAGGGAAATTGCTAGGCGTTACATCGACATTCCTTCTTGAGTTATTCTAGCACTGGGCTGTCCTTCTGCAGGTTGTGTACTACCTCAGACTTTGTCTTCATTGGTTGCATGGATGTTATGCTATTTATTAATGGTTGATGATGTCGCTAAGATTGACCTTTTACTGTCATATGTCTTTGTGTTCTTTTAAAACAGATGGGTTACTTGTAAATCTTTGCAGCCAGATGCTTTGCAAAGAATCAAAGAGTCCTTCTCAGACCGTTTCCGAATTCCCTGGCTTAGGGGGGCCAAAAAGATTGATGTCAGCCTTCTTCCACCCTTGGTCTTGCTGCCAGCCTTTCTCCATGTTGCTGCTTTGCACCTGCTGTTGACTATCATCTTCTTGGCATCATTTCCTGTACTGATTCTCTGGTATTACTACTTCACCCACAGGAGGAAAGGGCAGACTCTGTTCTTCTTGAGCCTGGGATTGTTCTCCCTGGGCTACATGTATTATGTCTTTCTTCAGGAAGTAGTTACAAGAGGTAATGTAGGAAATGGTCAGGTAATCACGGTCACCTGTGGATTTCTCCTGACACTTGCAGCTCTAGCACAAGCCAAAAAGGACCCTGGCTACCTCAGCAACAAGAAAGAGCATGTCCTTTCCTCTTCCAAATACGACAGCGAACCAATGAATAAAAAATGGATGGTAGGATCAAATGGCTTTCACAAAACTAATGATGGCAGTGTTCACATAGACGTCGGATCCAGCAGCCCTTCCAGAATGTTGGCTGAAAATTCTGCCAGTGCAAAGGGGGACTGGTGTGTGACTTGCAAACTGGTTAGGCCATGCCGTGCTGGGCACTGCAGGACCTGTAACAAGTGTGTAAGGAGATTAGATCATCATTGTGTCTGGTAGGTGTACAGCTTTTACAATTACTATCCTCAGATGAATGTATGGACTTCACAAATAGCCTGTACTGTATCTTCCTGTAAATTACTGCTGCCCCCAGGTTATGGACTTTTAAACATAACCAAAGCTATCAGTCAGTCTTGATGTCTGTCTGAAGGTTACCAATCTATCAGCTTTGGTAGGCAGGTAAGGCAGCACTACAGAAATTCACATCAGGAATAGTTTAATTTCTTAATTGACTGGCTGCAAAATTCAAAGAAAAGATCAATACAGCTTACAACTAAAAATGAATAAATACAATTTATAAAAGCATCATAGAACATAAACCAAAATATGAAAAATATAAAACTATCACAAACAAATAATCCCTACACAACAGAACTCTAATTTTAAATCCTAAACAAACAAAAATAAAAAACTCCAAGTGTAGGTTATTACAGGTAGCAGAATAAAATAGTTCCATATCTTTGAAAATATTTAAGAATCAAGTGCCTGTATACAAAGCCAAACTTTTACTTCCTTATGAAATAGTAGTTAAACTCATCCTGTAGCAAATAAATATCTTTACTTTTGAAGTATAATTTTTTCAGTAAACTAGAGTCTGGCTCTGGTTATGGGCCAGGTGCTGAAAGGAATTTTATATAGTATGAGTGTAATAATTCTGTGCTGGAAATTTTAAAATACGGCCAGGTCATAGCTCTTGGAAACGTAGCAGTCTATCAGAGCTGATGGTGTATTTGCAGTGAAACACTTGCCCAGAAGGTAGGCGCTGTTTGGAGCTTGGAAGTGGTTATGAGGTTGAGAGTAGGAAGGCTCCGAGATTGGTACTGTAGCAATGGGGGCTTCAACACAAGTAGTCTGTTAGAATTTGAAGGCTACCAACGAAGGGACGAGTTTGGTAACAGTGGAATATTGTGTGCTGGGTTTCATTTACCATAACTGAGTGCCAGAAGGAGATGGTTTCCTGGCCCGATGGCACCAGGCACCATTTCTTTTTGCCAACTGATCAGCAGTGAAAGCCATGTTCGTATCTGCTCTTCAGAAAGCTGCCTGCCCTTGCTCCAAGGTCGGGAAAATTCCTTGTGTGATAATTAAAAGCTCCTCTGGAAAATAACATACAGGCGTTCTCAGTGTTTTGTTTTCCTTTACCTTCAGGATAAACAGCTGCATAGGAGAGTGGAATCACCGTGCCTTTATCCTTCTGCTCGCGCTCTTCCTCATGACCTCTATGTACGGCATCACTTTGACTCTGAGGACGATCTGCAGTGGTCAGAATATATTCACTGCTCTTTTCTACTGCCCCCGGGTCTATGCAGACAAGAGGTGAGGACAGAATTTGGTGTGCAGAGGTTCTACTTTACCTTGCCTCAGAAGGAGGATCATGAGTAGGACAGAACATTCACCATTAGACAACCTGGTCCAAACAGTGTGGTTGGAACACAGTCTGCTACTCTCTTTTGAATGATCTATTTCAAGGTCGCCTGTTTTAATTTCAACCTTCTGCCTTTCCAGGTTGGGTCTTGATTGCTGGTAAATCCCCTGTTTAGAAGGGATTAGGGTTTACGCACATGCCGGGGAGAGGTAGTTGAGCCTCAGTACTTTGGCATAAGGAGAGTAGCCAGGAGTGGATTAGACACCAGTTTACGGGGAAACCGATAAGATGAAAAAAATTGAGGTAAAGATATTCATTTACACAGGATATTACTGCTCCTAGTCTGTGCTTTCTCACCCATTTGCTGGCTCTCTGAAGATTAAAGGGAAATCTTTTTAGCTTATTTTTGGAAGGGAGAGAGAGCCTGTGAAATTGCTGTGCATGCCAATAACATTTGGGTCTGGTGTCCTGTCCACATCAAGTTTTCAGGACACGTGGCCTCCATCAGGTGCAGTCTTTTTTTTTTTTTTTTTTTTTAACCTGTGCCTATTGTGTGGCGGATTAAATACAAGGTGTTGATATGAATTCACAAAGCCTTGTGTGATGATGCGCTTGGTCACCGAGATCAGTTGATCAAAACCTTTTAGCCTCTATATGACAAATCCAGCTCATTGAGACCAGTCTACATAATTCATAGTAGCTGGCCCCCTAATAAGTTGAAGTCCAAAGTTTCGTTATCTAGCTTCAGGAGGCAGTTAGATTTTTCTATTCATCTCAGACATTTGAGGGAACGGTTTAGCATGTAGCATAGTTTTTGGTTAGGAATGAGAGAGTCCAGCATTATTGATTGATTGGAGTTGTTTTGTGACTTATTTTATGAATGTTTCTTATGTTCCTCACCAAGGATGCTAGATAGACGTGGGTAATATTTTTAAAGAAAGAAAGGTTTGCAAACTGGACCCGTGGAAAATGGGGGTAGAACTTCTTGTTCTGTTTAGTTTTGATTGTGGTAAATGGACACAGTTTCTCCCTGTGGTAGTCTTTGTTACGGCTGCATTCTCTTCCTCTCTCAGCTCTGCTCTGGCCTTTACCTGCGTGTGGTACTGCACACTCGTCACCGCCGGCATGGGCCACATTCTTCTGATCCAGCTGCTAAACATCAGCTTCAATGTGACCGAGAGGGAGGCCCGGCTTGCGCTGAAGGAGAACATCGGACGACGCTTCCTCTGGAGCTTGGTGGTGGACCCTGAGCAGTATAACTTGGGATTCTTTCAGAACTGGTATCACTTCCTGACCTTAGGATCATCTTCCCAACACCGTTACATGGTAGACTTGGTCTGACCTTGGGTGCTGTAGCCTTTGAATGCAGAGTTAACAGCCAGGGTTCTGGTATGATCCAGTCCCTGCTCCTATACCAATGTGTGCAAACGGCCAAACCTTAGCTGAAATGCAGTCAAGTAAATAATCCTTTAGATGAGAGAAGAGATCCTCTACAGTGGAAGGAAGGAAGGGCTGGCAAGATCTTTTTTTTTTTTTCACCAAAAGAAATGAGAGAGAAAGTGGGCAAGATGTATTGAGCCATTTTCCCAAAGTCAGTGAAACACCTTTTTTCATCTGGCTTGAAAGACCGATAGTAAAATGAAGAAAGCATAAGATGTTCTTTGATATACTGAGAGTGCAGGAGCTCTTGTTTGTAAAACAATTTTAGGTTTACGGCTGCCAGTACTTCCCACCTTCTCCTGCAAAGACCAGGGTTTCAGTTTCCCTTGCTAAAACGAAGCCATGAGAGAATCACCTCCACTAGCAACTGAGTAGCGGAAGGGAAGGATACTTGTTTAAAACCTGATCCTCTTGCAGCCGGCTAAGCTTTGTACAGGATGCCGAAGCTGCTTTTGCACAGATGGTTCCCAGTATTTCCGTTGCCAGGAATATCTGACTCTCAGAATAGCATGAGAATTTTTTTATTTTTTAGTGTGTGCATGTTACTGAGCTAAAGAGAATAGTGGGTTTCTGGTGTGTTTGCACAATCCAATTGTAGTGCAGGGTTCATGGTATCCCGCAGTTGAGTATTCCTGCTGGGAAGGAAGAAATACTGACACTAAAGTTAGTTGCATAGGGCTTGCTGTGGCTCAGGCTTTTGAAAGCTGAATATTATTCCACCTTTCAGGGATTCCATTTTTTATTGTAAAAACAGCAAAAATTAGTATTGCCCAACGATTTGTATGGATGCACAATTTTACCAGGAATATTGGATTTCAAGGAGGGCACGTCCCTTTTTTTTTTTTTTTTAATACTAGTATTGAATAGCAATGTATAAAGATCATATTATAGCGGTGCCTTAGATACTGGCTTTTAACATTCCTACTGTTATACAGCAACGTACAATTCAGACTGCTAAAGATTATACAGATTTCTGCAGGCATTATGTAGGTACACTCTGGCACTTCCAATGCTGTAAGGAGAGGTGCTGCAGCCCGCGTTCAGGGTTGCACATTCCATCGTCAAAAAAACTAACCCAAACGCAAGACAATCAATAAAACTTTTTCAATTCTGTAAGGTTCAGTGTGCAAATGTGTTATGGGAAAGACAGATTGCTTTCTTCGTTTTTCTCCCATTCCGATTCACCTGTGGCTTTTTTTTTTTTTTTTAAAGTATACTGAGAATCCAGAAGCTCCTCTTTGTGGAGCTTAGACTCATTCTACCACTGTAGATGGCCCACTTATCTGTACCCAGCCCACCTCTCCCTGCCCTATGCCAGAGATGAAGTGTGGGGCTCTACAAACCTCAGCCTCCAAAAAAAAGGGACAACTCTGCAGGGCAAGATGGAGCCTTCTATGTAGAGGTTTAAGGTTTTGCTACTCTACCTTTAAACTAAAAAAAGCATGCATCATTGCACTCTCACTTAACTCACTCCTACTTCCCTCCAAAAGGCAAGCTTTTTAGTGGGCTTCCTTACCCTAGTATGGAGCTACCTTCTAAAGCAAATATTTGAGTGAATGTGGATAAGGAGGAGCTCGCACCCAAATCTGCAATGGAGCATTGTGTGAAAGAGAGCTAAGAAAAGGTGCTGAAAGGGATTTGGATCTAAAAGTGGTGCTGCTTTTCTACAAGTAAAATATCCACACAAGAAAATGCTAAGGGGAAAATATCAACCTTGCATTCAGTTCATATCCATGGCAACTCAAGCAGAAAGGAAAACCAGCTCCCAATGGATAAAGCAAATAGCTTGCTGCACCTTCGAGGTTTCCCTGCAGCGATCTGTGAGCATTTATTAATCAAAGCAGAGCTTGCTCCAATTAACCATGAGAGGATTCTATGTGCAGAAGGAAATATGGCATCTGAATTCAGAATGATACTGGGGAAACCATGCAAATGTTTCCAAAGAACTACAGGCATCTGTTTAACACCATTTTGTATAGGGACAGAAATCATTGCACCCTACAGGTAAAGAGCTGAGTCTCCACCGCTCTCTATTCAGCTGCAGGAATCGGCCAAATCCTTATAACAAAAGATAATGCAAAGAACTAAGGGTAGAAAGTTTGAAGTATTAAATGCAGAAATACCACGACTGGACAGAATTAGATTTTTTTTTTTTTTGTAAATATTATTTGAGATGCAACACCCAAATAACAAACTTATGTAACAGTTTACCCCCAATACCAACTGTCCTAACCAAATCCTAACCTTCCCCCTACCTTGCTGCCACCATCCACTGACATATGCCAAGAAAATACCCACAGCTCAGTCCCTCCAGACTCCAAGTCCAATATACACAATAGCAAGATAGGATCCTGCATTACTTCCTCCTTCTCTTCGTATTTTTATTTCATGTGAAATCGCTCCGGCAGATTCCAATCCATGAGTCCAAATTCCACAAGTTCCTTTGGAAAGACAAAAGGAATTTGTTCTTCAGCGGGTAGTATCCATATGTAGGGATTCCATACATCCAGGAAAAGTTGATGTTTTTCAGAGGACAAAATACTAGTACGGAATTCCATCCGTAACATCTCATGCATTTTAACATGCAAAGCGCTAAACTGGTTAGAAGATAAACTGCCAGACTTAACAAAAACTGTTTAGCCACAAGCGCAGCTTTTAACATAAGTTTATGGTACTATTTAAAGAACATCTGTTTAAAATTGAGATCCCATAAGGGAAAAGAAAACTACGGTAACAGTAGGTAGGTACTAGGTATTTCGTCATAGAAATTATCGCCCCAATAACATCACAGTTTCATGACATTCCCACATGCAGTGAAAGAAGGTAGCTTGGTCCTGAGAGCATTTTTTACACTTTACAGATTCCGTAAACCCTGCCTTACATGCCTGCACGGAGGTTATAATTATTCTCTGAATGATATGAAATTGGAATTCTCTGATTATTACATTCCTGGAACATTTGGGGATCAATTTAAAACTTTCTCCGATATCCACCTTATTTGCATCACAGTGAAAATCATTTTTCCATTTCTCTGCCAACACTTCTAGTCTATGATATTTGGTTATAGCATGAACATAACGATACATTATGGACAAAAAAAATGTTTTCTTGTACAACTACATGGGGATACGAAAATCCTTGGAAGTTAAAAGGTAACTACTGAATGCAGCAATGAAGATACGTAATGTTGAATATGTAGATAAAGAATTAGTCAGGGATAATTTATGCTTACAATCCAGAAATGATTGTAACTGGGTTTCTTCGGGATTAAAGTATGATATAGTCTGAAAGCCCTGGAAATACAATTCCTGATATCAGATACACATGTCACCCGGTCCAAAATTTACATTCCCCACTAGTGGAATAAATTCCAAAGCTTGGGAAGATAGCCGCAACTTGCTTTCTACAAACCACCACACTCTTTGCATGGAAGAAAGCACAATGGATGACCCACCTTTTGTGGGAAGGCAATTCGCCTTCTAGTGTAACTGCAATAATAAATTGTGAGGGAACAAGCTAGTGTTTAGAAGCCAATCCCCCATAGACAAGCCATGTTGTAAATCTAGGCCTCTTCCTCATGAATGCCCCTGCATTGAAAGCGGAAGGTTTAGCCAACTAACTGTTTTAGTTTGAAAAATGTCCAAAATAAGTTTTAATATTTATTTGGTACCACTGCGAAAGATCATAGTGTATCTGGAGACCCAGATATTTAAGAGACTGATTTTTCTATTTAAGGGTAAAATCAGGCCAATAGAGTTATAGGGTGGCCATTACATCTAATGCTTCTGATTTATCCAGATTGAGCTTCAGACTTGAGAGAACCAAATAGCTCACACAATTTCAACACAACAGTCCCCTTCTCAATACCCATAATTTTGGGGTGATTTATTAAATGGTACACCAGGGATTCCAGTGTTCGCACTGGTTAGTCTCTTGCTAATGTAAACTTGTCAGATAGAACTAGAATTTGGGCTGCAGGATTGGAATATAGAGTGCAAATGCAATCATATATGCATCCACTCAGGCCCACTGCTTGTAACATAGCTTTTAAAAAGGACCAGGAGACCCTGTCAAAGGCAACCAGAAGGGGGTTACATACCTTACCAGTATGACAATGTTCAGGGCCAATAATTTCTGAATACTAGTACTGGATTTCCTGCTTTCCCTCATTAACCAGAGATGGCAGAATATATTTTCAGGCGGTTGGCAAGGACTGTGGCGTAGATCTTAACTTGATTCAGCAATGAGATCAGTCGATAGGAGGTAGCTAGAGTGGGATCCCTCCCTGGTTTAGGTAACAAAACAGTCACTGCATTCTGAATGGATTTAGGCATGGAGATTCGGTCGGCTATGATTTCAAATAAATTCCACATATCCTCTACAACATAGTCTTTCGGTGCCTTGTAATATCTAGCATCCAATCCATCGGGCCCCGCTGCCTTGAAATGTTTCAAATTATTTATCACCTGTGACGTTTCAAATGTGGTAAATGAGGCAGTCAATCGGATGGAGTCTGCCTTAGATACCGAGGTAGATGAGCCTCCCGCAAGAACTCCTCCCGAGAGATTAGATTTTCAGGGACAGCATCGAAGTCTCTAAATAGCGAACATATTTGTTCCGGGGAATTAACTATGTTACCACCTCGGTCTCTGATACCTGAGACACATTTGGAACCCTGTTGTAACTTTATTACATTAGATAACATCTTATTAGCCTTGTTTCCGTAAAGGTAGAATTTGTGTCGAAGAGACTGAATCGAATAGCTAGCTTTACAGTGGAGCAGTTCATTCAATTTCTGTTGTGCAATCAAATAACCTTGTTATGAGACACAGAAGGAACCTGTAACCAAATTTGCTTTTTGTGCTTAACTTGTGTATCCAAATCTAAAATATCCACACTTAGTTTCCTCTTTTTCCCAGTTACAGAACTGGTAATATCACCCCTCATCACAGCTTTCCCTACTTCCCAGTAAAGAATAGGATCATCTTTATGAATAGCATTACATTCTTCATAATCCTGCTAGCATTTCACTAAAAAAAAAATCAGGGAAAGATTTATCTGATGCTAAGTAAGCTGGCATCTGCCAAAAGGACAATTTGGTCTTTTTCTGCCGTCATTACTGTTACTATGGTATTCGTCCATGCACACAAATCTTTCACCCCCCATTACATACAGCTCTTTTGGATTACTATACCCCAGATGTATGACTGTACTTCTTGGCATTGAATCCTAGCTGCCAAATCTTTGACAACTCTTCAAGCTTTCTTAAATCACTTTTCCTTCTCTCTACTCCTTCAGGTGTGTGACAGTGTTACAGATCTTAGTATCATCCGCAAATAGGCAAAGTTTACCTTCTATCCTTTCTGCAGTGTCGCTCACAAAATATTGAAGAGATCCCGTTCCAAAACTGATCCTCATGACATTCTACTTAACACTGATTTCTCTTCAGCGTAGGTTCCATTTACTATTACACACTGTCTCCTGTCAGTCAACCAGTTTTGTAATCTACCCCACCATCTTGGCATTCAGTCCAAAACTTCAGATTTTATTCACAAGCCTCCTATGTGGAACTGTATCAAAAGCTTTGCTGCAAGCCAAGTAAATTACATTGAGTGCTCTTCTGTGATCCAATTCTCTAATCAACCAATCAAACAAATCAGATGTGTCTGACAGGACTTCCCCTGGTCAATCTTGCTGCCTCGGATCCAGCAACTTACTGAATTGTAGATAGTTTACTATCCTTTCTATATGTTTCACCAAGTAATCTTCCCTGTGTTGTTGTTTTTGGGATCTTTTATACTTCCTTAACACTGTTCTTTTTGCCTTTAATTTTTACTTCCCCCCCCTCCTTTGAGAACCAAATTGGTTTCTTTTTCCTTGTACTTTTGTTTATTTTCTAAATTTAGACTTGTTGCCTTTGTAATAGCTCCTTTTAAATTTGGCCTATTGTTCCGCCTCACCCATTTTCTCCCAGTCTTCTAGTTCTTCCTCCAGGTACATTCCCATTTTGTCAAAGTCCATAGTTTTGAAATTCAAAATTCAGGCCTGTGTGACTTCTCTCTCTCTTATTTGCAATATCAAACCATACCATCTGATGATCACTGGTGCTCAGGTGGGCATCTATCCAGACAGAGACATTATCCCCATTATTTAACACTAGGTTGAGTATTGCACCCTCTCTCATGGGTTCCATTACCATTTGTTTGATCAGAGCGCCTTGAAGGGCATCCACTATCTCTCTACTTCTTGCAGATTCCGTAGAAGGGATACTCCCCATTGGAGATTTTAATCTGTCGGATGTGGATTGAACAACACTTCTCCCTTCTTTCTCACCTTTTGGATGTCTTTCACCAGCTCTCACTTCAGGTCTTCAGCTTAGGTTGGAGGCCTGTAGACCATGCCAGTGTAATTGGAAGAACCATAGTCTAGTTTTAGGATAGTCTATAATGCTTCTTCTCTACCCTTTGCATTTTAGTTGCATTGATTTGGTTTTTAAAGTGCTACTCCTCCCCCTTTTTCTGTCCTTCCTTAACAAGTTATAGCTTGAGATGACTATCTCAGTAATGAGACTTTATGAACTATGTCTCCATAATGGCAACAATGTGCAAAGCTGCCACTACCATAGGAGCCTGTAGATCTGGGATTTTGTTGCCTAGGCTACAAGCATTTGTGGTCAGAAGTTTCCAGCTTTCCTCCCTTGGTTTGCTGATCTTCATAGTCACTTTTTCTGCTATTTTGCTTAAACATGGAATGTTGAGCTGATTACATTTTGTTATTATCTACTCTCGCTTCCTGTATTGCTTGGGGGTGGCATTCCAATTTCATTGGCCACCTTCTGCCACCTCCATCCTGTAATTTAAATGCCTGATGGTGTATGACCAGAATTTCTCACTTAGGATCTTCTTTCCTGCCACTGTCAAATGTAAGCTATCCTTATTGTGTAGACTTTTACTGCTCCATATGCGACCAGCCATCCACTTTCTTTACACCATGTTTGAGCCATGTATTAAAATCTATCTTGCTTATCCTTTCCTTTCCCTGAATAGGTAATATTTCAGAAAAGGTGATATTCTTTACCATGGGTTTAATCTCCTTCCCCAGACACCGGAAATCTTTCGGTACTGCTTAGATACTGTTTCTAGCAAGATTGTTTGTCCCCAGATGGGCGATAACATTGATATTAGTCTTTACTTTCTTCAATAATTGCACTGAAACTGATTTGCATTTCCACCAGCTGAAGATCCTGGTAGACTTAATTGTCACCTTCAAAAAGAGATCCCAAATTAGTTTAATGATTTAGTCTCCTATCAGAAGGAGCTTTCTTTTATGAAGTTTGCACACAAAAACGCTAACATTATCACTGGATGGCTTCTTCTTTTACAGACATCCAGTTATTGTCTATTGGAGGAGCAGCTTCTGTTTCCAATGCAGAAAAAGCATCATGTAAGGGTATCAGTGTGTACAGAGGATGTCTCTTCACTCCAGGCCATAATCTATCAGAGCCCACCATATTCCAGTATATTTGAATCCTCTGTGGGAGTGGGGGCAGATATCCTGAACGTTTCTCAGTTGAGGAGACTGGGTGTGTCTGGGTCGAAGATCTTGTTCTACCAGACCCCACTATAATCCATTTTTCCCTGGGTTTCAGAATCCTCTGTGGAAGTTGGCATTGATATTCTGGATGCTGGGAGGAGGATTTTCGAAGCCTAGATAATTCCTCTTCCAGGTGAGTCAGTTCTTTTTTCATTGCAGAACACGGGCAGCAAATTGGACAACTCTTAAGCCTCCAAATGCTATGCCTTGGGCCATAAGCACCGCATTTGTTGCACCATACAAAAAACATTCTGATTATAAGGGTTATGGAGGAGACTGGAGTAGTGGTATCTTAATTAATGTGTAAGTTGTTTGACTGTTACTTAGGTCACTAATTATTCACTTAACCTAAGTCCCTGGAAGAACTATTTAAGAAGAAAATACCCTAAGAGCAGGAGGGAAGGTATAAATAACATAGGTAGAAACTCTTACCCTTCTCCCTTTTAAAACAGGAAATGTGTTATAGCCAAAAAATACTTTTACAGCTATATAAAAGACATTTTTCAGTTAGAAAGCCATATTCCAAACATAGTAGCTCAAAGAGCTATTAATAAGTATCAGCTGGAGAGTGTAGTACAAGGACTGGAAAGAAATTTCTATACACTGTTTTTAATTATTTCAGGATTTTGTTTATTGCTAGACATACAATCGAATAAGAGCTCAGGCTGTACAAACCACATGAAAACATGATGAAAGATAAACATAAGGAAAAGGGTCACAATGCCTTCCGCTTCTCGATCTGTTGGACCAAGTGATGAAGTGCAGGCCGTATTAAGAACCTGGTCAAAGAAACTCAAAAGTTAAGCAATAGCAAGATATTAAAAAATCCAAACAAACATTCTCGTTGTAGTGTTTGCTGTTACCTGCTCATTCTGTTTGGATCTGTGGAGGGAGTATTAACCCCTAAAATCTAATTAAGAATTGTTGACCTGTCTATTTATGCTTTGTACTTGCCAAAACCCTTCAAAATCTATTAAAGTGCTTTTCTGCAGCCAGCATAGCGCCCCCTACCTGTGGGGTGACTGTAGTTAGACAGTACCTGCAAGATGTACAAAGAGAAGATGTCCTATAGGAAATTAAGACTTTCTTCTTTGCATCAGGGTCTGTTGTTGAAAGAATGCCCAGAAGATTCAGGACCTGTTTTATGCCTGAATCCATAGAACCGAACAGAATTCCCACTGGTCAGGGACCGCTGCATGTTGCCTATAACACTGCATCCCAGTGATGGAGCTTTGTCGTCTCTGGACAGATTTATCTCCCACGCCCATGCAACGGTGTCATAGCCTAAAATCAGGAAGTATTTCTGCAACTTTCTTTCGGAGCTGCTCCCTTCTTTCCTCTCTCTGTTTTTCTTCTTTCAAAAGTTTTGGGAATTTTCTCCATACTGTGAACATAGTCAGCTTCACTCTCCTTTAAGAAATAAATAAGATTATTAAAGTAAACAGCATAGACTTTTTCCATTGTTGAGTACAGTAAACCTTGGAGCCATTCCCCCTCTCCTAGCAGTAAAGAAGAGGAGACAGGCCTAGCAGTATTACAGATGGAGGTTCCAGCCCCTAACCAACCTGACCAGAAAAAGGAACATTTTCTACAAGATTAACAGAAAGAAATAAAATGTTTTCTGTGAGCGAGAGGATGGGATTTTACCAATTTCTCAGCTAGGTCTGTAGCAGGTGTTTACCGGTGGTAGTGTTCTGCAGCAATCCGTTGCTTCTCCCATGATGCAACCCGTTCCTCGTTCACAAGATTCAGCCAAGCCAAGAAAGTAGTCTTCTTCAGAGAGTCCTTAAAGAACCAATCTGCCCGCTCCTCCAGAAGAGAGAGGCAATCCTTGTACTGGGGACAGACAGAATGAGAATACATAGGATTTGACATGTATCCAGGCCCTGGCCCTTCTAACATCTGGGCTGCTCCGTCCCAGAAGTGTTCTCGCAGGCAGCGCACGGTGGGTGTCTGTATTCTTCTGCTGAGTCTTGTCAGAACAACATGAGAATACAGGCAAGGACATGGTTCAAACTTGAAGACGCCATGTTGTGCCTGCAGGAGTACTTTCGCAGGAATGCAGGGTATGTGACTGGCTAAGGCTTGCTGGGATGGAGGAGACAGGCAAGATCTGAGACTGGCTTGGAACTGAGGTCTGAGGCTGGAGGTGGAGTTTAAGGCAGTTGGTTGACTGTAGGAGGGAGTCAAAGTTGGAGATTAGCTTGTTGGGGCGGGCTGGAAAGTAGGACTGAGGGGATGACTGACTAGGGCAACTAGACTGTAGGCTAAAGGGGGCCAGGCTGGTTGGTTGAGGGTAGGCTAGTTGTGTGGCAAGGCTAGGAGAGGGTGAATAACTGATGGAGGACAGACTTGCAAACTGGTGGGGCACATGGGAGAGGTGTGTGTACATACACACACACCCCCAGCCCTCTCCCATGTGCCCGCCAGTTTGCAAGTCTGTCCTCCATCAGATATCTCTCTCTCTCTCTAGCTATCTCTATCTATCTATCCATCCCTTCTTCCCCTTCCCCCAGTCAGGACCTTCTCTCCCTTACTTTTCCCCAATCTGAAATTCTCCTCTCAGTTAGGGCCACTGCTAGAGATAGAGAAATACTAAAGGTAGCACAAGGAGTGAAGTCTGCTACGATTATTTTTCTCTGTCTCCATCTGCTGGCAGGGGGGACATAATGCACGTGTTTGGCCTGGTCTGGCCTGGATAAAGAAACAAGAAATTGTGATCTTGGAATGGAGGTGGCCCCCCAACCAAACCAAAAAAGCATTCCACTTCCCCTGTAGTCTGAAATATGGAGAAATTACTACTTACCTGATAATTTCCTTTTCTTTAATAAGGACAGGTGGATCTAAAACTAGTGGGTTATGCACCTCTACCAGCAGATGGAGCAAAGCTGACATAATGGTATATATACCCTGCACTGACACCAGCCCACCAGTATTCTCTGCAAAAGCCAACTGTGGACAAACTAACAAAACTTGATGGTTAACAGATAACCATTCCAGCACTCAACCAACAGGAAAACACTAAGCTCAGACAAAGAATGTAATAACACTAGTCTAGGGTCTAGAGTAACATTTACCAGAAATCCCTGAAACACGCAGCCATGCAAGAAGACAACAGCACAACCATTCACCAGCAAAGGGTGGGAAGGTGGATCCACATGTCCTTATTAAAGAAAAGGAAATCATCAAATAAATAATTTCTTCTCTCTTAGCATACGGACAAGTGGATCCAAAACCAGCGGGATGTACCAAAGCTACTCCCGAACAGGGTGGGAGACTGCCCATGGTCCAATCAACACCACACACGCAAAAGTTGTGTTCTCCTGGGCCTGCACCTCTAGTTGGTAATACCGGGAAAAGAGGTGTAAGGAGGACCATGTCATAGCTTAGCAAATGTCAACAGGAGACAACAATCTAACCTCCACCCATGACACTGCCTGAGCCCTAGTGGAATGAGCCATAATCTGACTGGGCAACAGCTGTTCAGCATCCACACATGCGGCTGTGACTACCTTCTTAATCCAGCGGGCTATCTTAGCCCGCTATGCTGGCTCGCCCTGTTTACTCCCCCTGTGGAGAACAAACAGGTGATTCATCTTCCTGAGAGCTTTAGAAACTTCCAAGCACCTCAAGATATTACTTGACATCCAAGGGCCATAACAGGTGATAATCCTCCGCATCTTTCCCTGTTCAGAGATGGCAGGGAAATTGACTGATTCAAGTGAAAATCTGAGACCACTTTTGGCAAAAACGAAGGAACAGTACATAGCTGTTTCGCCCCTGACGTCACTCATAGAAAAGGCTCCCGGCAAGACAAGGCCTGCATTTCGGAAACCCTACACACCGATCAAAATTGCCACGCAAAATGCTGTTTTCAAGGTTAGTAACCAAGGAAAGGCTACACATCGGTCGAAAAGTGGGGCCCACCAAAAAATCCAAAACTAGATTAAGACTCCACAAAGGCACTGGCATCCACAAGGGAGGATAAAAATGCTTTGCTTCTTTTTTAGGAAATGGGCCACATCTAGATGAGCCGACAAGAGTCCACAATTCACCTGACCTCAAACAGACAAGAGCCACCACCTGTACCTTTAATGAATTAAAGACCAACCCTTTACTCAGTCCATCCTGGAAAAATGTCAAAATGAGCAGGATCTTAACTGAATGAGGAAGAACCCCTCAATCCTCACACCAAGCCTCAAACACTCGTCAAACCCGTACATAGGCTAAGGAAGTGAAGAACTTTCTCGCTCATAGTAAGGTGGCAATTCGGCAACAGAATATCCATGCTTCAGCAACCGAGCCCTCTCAAGGGCCATACTGTAAGACAAAATTGAGTTGGATCTTTGTGAAGAACAAGACCCTGCTGTGAGCTGGAAACCAGAGGGGAGAGTCCACCAGGAGCCTTTGCAGATCTGCATACCACGGTCTTCTGGGACAATCTGGTGCCAACAGAAGCACAATCCCTTTGTGACTCTCTCCGAATCATTCTGCCCAACATGGGCCACGGAGAATAGGCATACAGTAGCTTGCCCTCCAGCCACTCCTGCATAAGGGCATCAGTGTCCAAGGACTTTTGATTTCTCCTGCAACTGAAGCAGCAAGGAATCTTTGCATTGCAAGAAGTCGCCGGCAGGTTCAGAAACGGAAGGCCCCAGTGATCCACTACGAGATGGAATGCCTTGTTTGACAATTCCCATTCTCCTGGATCCAGACTCTGTCTGCTGAGAAAGTCAGCACTTACATTGTCTTTTCCCACAATGTATGAGGCTGAGATCTTCTGAAGATGCACTTCCGCCTATTCCATAAGTTGGGCTATTTCCTGCGACACTTGCTGGCTCTTGGTTCCTCCCTACCAATTGATGTAAGCCACTGTCGCATTGCCCAAAATTATCCGGACAGCTCAACCCTGCAATCAGTCTCTGAATCACAAGCATGCCAACCAGGTGGCATGGGCTTCCAGCCGATTGATGCTCCAGTGCCCTTGTGCTGTCAGCTCCTGACAGTGAGCTCTCCAACCCAGGAGACTCACATCTGTCATGAATACTAGCCAGTCCGGTGATCTTAGGGAAACTCCCTTTCTTAGATGATTCACTTGCAGCCACCACTGCAGGCGTATGCAGATCTCCATGGGTAGGTGGAGCTGAATAGAACAGTCCTAAGAATGTGGGCTCCAAGGAGACAGCAGAGTGTGCTGAAGAGGATGCGTATGCGCCCTTGCCCACAGCACCATCTCTAGGGTCACCGCTAGAGTACCTGTAGATAAGACCACACTGCCTGATGTATCATGTTCGTCAGTAGATGCACCTGCACCATTAGCTTCTGAATACAACCCTCTGGCAGGAACACCTGCCCTGCTTTATGTCGAACCGAACACCGAGAAACACCAATGTCTGTGATAGCTGAAGATTGCTCTTGGCCATTTTCAGCACCCAACCTGAGTCCTGCAACAAGAAAATCACCTTGAGCAAGACCCGAAAGCTCTCTTCCAGACTCTTGACCCAAATTAGCCAGTCATCTAAGTATGGGTGGACCAGAATCCCATTCTTTCTCAGCCCTGCCGACACCAGCACCATAACCTTGGAAAAAGTTCTGGGCGTGGTGGCCAAACCAAAAGGTAGCTCTCAAAACTGAAAGATGCCCCAAAATCATGAAATTCAGAAATCATTGGTGCTCTAGCCAGATGGGAATGTGAAGGTACGCCTTGTACAAGTCTAGAGACATCAGAAATTCCCCTGACTGTACTGCCATTATTACTGAGTGCAAAGTTTCCATGTGAAAACGAGTCACCCGCAAATGACAGTGGACACCCTTGAGATCTAGAATGGGACGAAAAGAGCCCGCCTTCTTTGGCACAACGAAATAAATGGAATATCGGCCCGTATTTACTTGAGATGTGGACACTGGAACAAAGGCCTGCAGGCTGAGGAGTCTTGACAATGTACACTCCACTGCCTTTCTCTTCTGTGGAGTTGCAGGGAGACACCATGAAAACGTCCTGAGGAACACTGCAACATTCCATTGCATAGCCATCTCTTATCACCTCCAGAACCCACTGGCCTGACATGATCTCGACCAACCTCCAATTAAAAAGAGAAAAGCGACCCCCTATCTCCTGTTCCCAGTGGTGAGTCAGCTCGCTTTCATTTGAAGGCTTCGGGGGGAAGGAGGCTCTACTACCTGAGCCTGCGCCCTGTCTGGGCTGCCTGAGATGAAACGACTGAGACCTAACCAAAGGTAGAGTCCTCTGCAAAGCTGCACCTCTGTAGGGTCAAAAATGTCTGAACCCCCTAGTACGACCTGTCATGTTGGTGGAGCGCACTGTCTGTTTCTTATCCTGTGGTAACTGAGGAACCTGGGATTCACCCCACTTAATGGCCATTTTCTCCAGCTTGCTCCCAAACAAGTGCGAGCCTTTAAAGGGCAACTTCATAATGTTAAGAACATAAGAAATTGCCATGCTGGGTCAGACCAGGGGTCCATCAAGTCCAGCTTCCTGTTTCCAACAGAGGCCAAACCAGGCCACAAGAACCTGGCAATTACCCAAACACTAAGAAGATCCCATGCTACTGATGCCAGTAATAGCAGAGGCCATTTCCTAAGTCAACTTGATTAATAGCAGTTAATGGACTTCTCAGAGGAATTTCCCCATCCTCCAGGAAGTAAGGATCGGCTTAATCATCCATGCCAGTTGGGTCCCTATCGGGGAGACCTGCAACAGATCTAGGTGCTGCCCACCCACAGCAGCAAGCGTGCAGGAATCCAGAGCCTGCGATCCTGACCTATCAAGATTGGCAGGGGCCAAGGACTGCGCCTGAAGAAAGGACTGGAGCTCTTGAAAGAATTCTATCCAAGAAAAGGCAGAGGGTTCCATGACAAAACGAGGGGGCTTTGGATCTACACCCACTGAACTACCTTCCCCCGCTGATGAACCAGTTAGGTGAGCCCAAACATCAGGCAACACCTCTGGCAACTCTTTTTTACATTCCTGCACCAGGCTGGGAAGAACCGGGCTTAGTAAAATCAGACGGAGGCAATTCTTTCTGAGCCTCCAAACAACGCTGATACAAGACAGAGGGAACACCAGCCTGGGATGCCCGAATATGACAAGCAACACAAAGGGCAAGGCGCTTAGGCTTCTTTGCTATGGGCGCCATCAGTCTGTCAATATGCCCCAACAGGCAACTGATAAGAGTGCGCCCAGCTGTGTTTATGCTGCAAAAACTAAGCCCACAAAATTTAGGAATCCAAAAATTAGGCGCTCATTACTGTGCCGATAAGCGCACAAACTGAGCTCCCGCCAGGACGCTTCAGATAGTGTGCACACAACAGAGTGCCCTAGTAGGCGCTCCTATGCGCCCAACTAAGCATACAACCAGGCGCACAAGCCAATGCAACTAAAGAGTGCAGTCTTATGCGCAGGAAAATGCGTGAAAATGCCGCCGCGGCCTACCACACGGCGAGCAAGACAAGCCTGAGAGTGGGGCCTAGCCAAAAGGCTGCTCAACTCACCAAGCTGCCCCCGTTCCTTAAGTTCCCCCAGAGGCGGGAACAAATATCAGATCCGTGCGCCAAGTACGGAGATCGGAGATCGGGGGGGGGGGGGGGGGGGCGGGGAGGAATCCCTACCCTTCTCACTTTTTTTTTTTTTTTAATTTCACTTTATCTGAGCTCAGCCCATCCCAACTGAGTACAAGATCGGTCTCTGGCTGTGGAGTGTAGAGGGCAAGGACCTTCACCACCACATTCTGCTTCCTGTACTCACTGGTCTTTCAGCTGCCTTTTTTTTTTTTTTAAACAGCTAAATCCATGCCAGCAAAAACCAGCTACCAGACCAAGGCATTCATCTGAGGGAGGGATCCAAAGATCAGGAATTCTCAACTGAGGGAGGGGACCATAAGATATCACTACAGGAGAGTGGGGTGAATAAATCTCCTCCTCCTCGGAAAACATTTTTAAAGCAAGCCCCAGTAGGGAGATGCACGTCCACCATCTGCTGGAGACAGAGAATACTGGCAGGCTGATGTCAGTGCAGGGGTATATGTACCGGGATGTAAGATTTGCTCCACCTCCATCTGTTGGTAGAGGTGCATAACCCACTGGTATGCTAAGAAACTGGAAGTTTCTCTTTATTTAAAAAAGCGGCAATTTTCTTTGTAATACATCTGAAAGATGAGAAAATCTTAAGGTGCCTATTGCATGGAATTAAGAACAAGCACACCATTTTTATTAAAAGACGTCAAGGTATGAAAGTTTGTTTTGCAGCCAGATAGAACTGGATTTGGAGAAAGGCAGAAAATTAGAACCAGTTGTACATGACAGGAAGAGCAGCAGTAGTAGTAGACAACTGTTGCGGCATATTATTTTAGATTATAAATTTGTACCCTTGACAACCACACACACATTTTAAATAATTTAAAATCCATTCTTGAGCACTGAAACAACTGCCTATTTCCTTTGCCCTTCCCCACTCACCTTTAGCCAGTTTCTGAAGCTTCGCCGAAGCAGCAGATGGGAATAGAAGCCTTCAGCACGGTCTCTTCTCTCAGTCAGACTCTCCCGTACCTGTTGCAGCCAGGCCAGCAGGCTCCTCCTCTGCAGTACTAAGCAATGATGCTCCTCCGCTTGCTGAGCAAAGCAAAACATTAGGAAGAGAGAGGCATGGTAAGCCCTTCCTGAGATCTCAGCACAAAGATCAATCTAGACTGGAGTTTAGAAGCTCCACTCCTGTTCCCTCCTCAGTGGCTGCCTTTCTCCTGCCAAGGCTGAGAACCCTGCTCTTTTTCCAGATGGATAGAAGACACGAGCAGCTGCCACCAAAACAGAAACCTGTGTCAATGAGTGTAGTGGTCAGCCAGTCTGAGTGTATTGGTGATAGAAAGCGCTCTGCTTACACTATCGTGGCCAACAGTTAAAGTAGTGGTGTTAAATACGGAATATGGTATGCTTTTGCTATATTTTATGTGACTGGCTGTTAGTCACCAACCCTAACATAGCTTATGGTTATAAATTATTTTGGTAGGAAAAGTACGGTATTTTTATGGAAAGAAAGCTTTTACTGTTGTTCATTTACCTACTCTTTTCTCTAGAGGGGTGCACAGCGGACATGTGATGTCAAGAAAAGTGGATAGTGCTAATACCAATGTACAGAAGGAGGTGTGCTGAGTTTCTACATTTGTTAACTGATCAGGACGCACGATGTCACCACTCCAATTCATATTTAGGCAAGAAAGTGGCACGACAGACAGCGGGCCTTGCTCTGACCACTAATCCCTTGGCCAGAAGGATGTACTTTAACCATTTGAGAAGTGACTGATCTACAGCTTGCCTTTCTTTTTTTTGAAAATTCATTTCTGAAGTAGCTGTGGAAGAGGGATAAGATGATACATATTACATTTTGATTAAACGGACTTCTCACTTTGTAACCCGAGTCATAACAGAGGGACTGTTGCATTGATAATATTTAGTTGGGAGCTTGCTTGTCCCATTCCTCTCCCCCCTACCTTCTTCCCCTGGTGAGGCTCATCCTAGCTCCCTACCGCCATGCGTTGCTTGGCTTGCACCATCAGTCTTCTCCAGGGCTCCAGGCCTTGCCTCCTCAGGAGGACACGGTGGTAATGATCTTCAGCTTTCTTCCGGAGCTGCTGCTGCCACTCCAGAAGTTTCTGCTTCTCCAGCTCTTTCTGGGATTTGAAGAGAGAAAATGAGCAAGAAGCACTCAGACAGAGTCACTGCTGGTCTGTGGTGCCCTTGGAGGATGGCACTAGGGTAGGGAGACATCCATCTGTGCATAGTTTGCCTCCATTTTCAACTATTGCTTGCACACTACATCTGGAATTTCTCTCTCTTAAAACTCAATTTTATTTTAAAATATAATACAGATGTGCCTAGTTGAATGCTTCTAGTGCACTGCAGAAAACCGGAAATAGAATTGACAAGTCACATCTTAATAAAGTGAACTGAAAAACAATAAAGTAGTTGCTTAAAGGCCATTGCAGTTCCTTCCTCAGGGAAATCGCTGGTGTGATGCACCATTGATAGTAGCAGCCGGGCGATGCCAGATCATGACCTTATGGGTACAAGGACATCATCTTGTCAATGGAGCAGTAGAGCTTTCCTATTGGGGGATGCCCTCATCTTATACATTTATTTATTTTTATTGATGACAAACTCTAGGCAATTTACAAGATTACGCACACACAATCCATGAAATCATATAATACAACACATCAGATACATAAACCATATAAACATAACATGGAATAAAATACTAAAACAGATAAAATCAGTTAATAAAATTCAGGCAGTCATCAAAATTAATAAATAAAAATGCATGTTTAATATAAGGAGCAGTAAAAGGCAGTTCAGGCTGCTTGGTGCTCCTGCTAACCAAACTATTTCCCCAGTGTTATCAGAACTCATGGGTGACCTTGCAACCTCTTACTGCATGGCTGACTATTATTAAGGGAATTCAAGAAAGCCTGGGATAAGCACAGATGATCCCTGGTTGTGAAGAAGCAAGGGGAAAGCCATAGATAATTTGGGTCTATGGAATTGCACCAGTGGGCAGACTGGATGGGACTTATGGTCCTTATCTGTCATTATGTTTCCTTCAGCTGAATTGTATTAGGCGGCTAAGATCTTTTTTCTTCTTATAATATGGCTTTAGTGCAGGGAGGGCCAACTCTGGTCCTCAATAGCCATAAACAGGGCAGGGTTTCAGGATCTCCATAATGAATATGTATGAGAGAGATTTGCATGCACTGCCTCCATTGTATGCAGATCTCTCTCATGCATATTCAGTACGGACATCCTGAAAACCAGGTCTGTTTGTAGCTCTTGAGGACTAGAGTTGGTCACGCCTGCTTTAGTGATTCATGCACTATTATCACAGCTTGATTAATGCAATTCAGTTTAACAAAATGTTTGTTGGTCCAGTAAAGAAGTATTATCACCCTATTTTGCTTGCATTATAAAAGGAACAAATTTGATAACATTCCCTTTTCTTTGTGTGCACAATAAGACAAAGAAGCTTCTTTACTCACCTGTTTCTGCAGTCTCCTCTCCTCCCGCTTCCTCTCGATCTGGGCCTCCTTCTCTGCAGCCTCCTTCTGCTGACGCTCCTCCTCTTCTGCTTTCAAATGAGCCTGCAAAAATCGAGAGACGGCAGCAGAATTTTCCCTCTGATCAAGATGTGCTCCTTTAGACCCCATCCTGCACTCTGTGGAAGGGGTGGGCAAAATCAAGCCCGATTTACCATTTACAAGAAAACGTAAGCAGAAGCAGGTACGTGATGTCACTGCCTGACTTCTAACATCAATGTCTGACCTTCCATTGCTCCTGGACTGAACAGAAGAGCTTATGTCCGTAGTAGAGAAAGACTAGAAGGGAATCTTCTCAATCTGGCTTTGCTTTGAATAGGTCTAATCTGATATTGAGGTAAAGGAATTGGCGTTTTTAGGGTTTGCATGAGGATGATTCCTTAGCAGACCTTTCTCCTACAACACAATCTCTGCTTCCTCTCCACATACCAGTTTTTCTTCTTCCCGTTTTCTCTTTAGCTCCTCCAGTTCCTTTCTCCGCTCTGCCCGCTGGGCTGCTCTCTCCTCCATCCCTAGAGGAAAAGCAAGAGAAAGGCACAAGCTTAGTTGGCTATGCCCTAGTAAAGCACAGTTAAACTCAGAGCCCTGCTATAGCATGGGGATAAGGCCAAACAGACCTTTCAGTCCCTGAATGGACATGTGCCATGTGGCAGGAGTTTCACATTCACATCAGCCTGCCTTGTCTCACTAGTCATCAAGTCTTGGGAATGCTTGGATAGGTGCTACACCACATATTCAGCATGATTTACAAAACAAATCCCAAAAGATCAAGGTCCATGTGAAGGGAAGAAAGATTAGCTAACTCGCTTTTGTGATCTTGCAAAATTTCAGTGCCAAATGTATTTGGGAAGATTAAATCAGTGGCATGTCCTATCACCTCGTAGCTGCACTGATTCTAGGCTGCAAATTCATGCAAGCAGAGATCCTGTCCAGTAGTTTTCATGTACACAGCTGGGTGATCTCTGAAGGCCGAGTTTGGGTGATATCTTGTGTTCGATAATATTTGAGTATGATTTTATGTAGTCCTCAGCTGAAAGCATACTGATTGGCAGAATATAAATATTATTAAATATTTCTGGTGGAAGGCGTGGCAAAAGTAAGATGTTTGGCAACTATAATGTAAATGTATATATTTGGGACAGCATTTTTGCCTTGCCCACACTTAGGAAAAGGGGGAGAGTTGATTCACACTGCTTCATACAGGCCTATAGCACAGCTGCCAACCCTCACAGTTTTTGCATGATCACACAGTGAGTTGGTAGCTTCGTTTTATTCACTTGTACACATTTATATTCCATACCTTCCCATTCGTAGTTCTACGATTTGTTAGAGTGTCCCCTTGTTCCTTACCTAATAAACATATCTTAGTGTAAGTGGGTCCATTCCCCCCGAAGGCAGAACATAGACCCCCCATCACTTTCCCAGCTAAGACCTGGCTCTTTCAAAAAAACCATCTCTTTTAAAGAGCAGCAAACCAATGTAATCAGTCAAAGTATGAATTTCCCTAGGCAAGTGTACGGATTGAGTCAGAATATCTTGCTTCACAGTACGAGCAAATCATACCTCCTGTGATCTTGAAGATGCATTGAGCCCAGGGCATATAAGGTCTTACAGGCCAGGCATAAGGCCTTGAATAACACTCTGTTGTGCACAGGAAGACTGGCTTAATATGCTCATGAGCAGGAGAACCCCCTCGAATACGGGCAGGCAGCAGTGTTTTGGACTCGCTATAAGCGCTACAACAATTTGGCAGGTAACAGCGCATTACAAAAACCCACATGGGACTTTGCTACAGCTTGGATGAAAGTAGCCAGATGTTCTCAGCTAACCAAGGTTTTCAAAATCTTATTTGGCATTTTTATAAGATTTTACTGGTATTGATATTTTAGTGTTATAGGCATTGTTTATTTTGTGCATGGTTTACTTTTTTGTAACTCGCCTAGACATTTAAGGACAGTAGGGACATGTAAAAAATTGCAATAGTAAAAAAGAGAATTCCAGTCCAGGTGTATCTGTGCACATGCATTTGGAATGAATGGAAGGTTCCGCCTAAGGGATTCATCAACAAGGATGGCACCGCGTGTACTCTGGACTTACAGTACTGATGTAAGGATGTTGAATCCCACCCCCATCACACCCTTAACGCCCCAGCAGTGGTGGTTACGTAAACAGGACCATACCTTTCAGCATGGGGTGAGGAGAAGTTAGATGGCCAGGGGTTCTCCTGGCAGTATCAGCTTGGCTGTTGTCTAGCCCATAGGAAGGAACAGGTGAACTGCAAACACACAAAACATCCAAAGAGATCAGAGCTGCATATTTCACATGATTGTAAAAGGGCTCTTGCTTAGCTGGAACTGAAGCCCATCATCCAGTGCTCCAGAACTGCACTGGGTTCTCCAGTATTTGGAACCCCCGACATTTTTTTGGCCAGACACCTACTTTCTGCTCATTTGGGCACTATGAACCTTCATTTGCAGCACAGAAGGGGTTTTCCTCCAATTGTATTCTCTCATTTTGCATCACAGCAGCTGTTCTCGATAAAGGGCTACAGACTGGAATCTGGCCCAGCATGCATCCTGAAACCCACTCGTAGATATTACTGTTATGTAATGGCTGGGATTCCTTCCTTTTGGGGGCTGTGAACACTGCCTCTGCGACAGCCCTAGTCCCCGTCTTCCCAATGAGGAGAAGCTGAGTCTAAGCCTTCCCACACAGCTGAGCACAGAATTGCTACTAGAACATTGGGCTGGCCTTTCTGGCACTAGCTTGATCAAAATAGAACTTCCAAGCACACCTTAATACGTTGCCTGCATATATAATACTGAATGAGCTTCAGAAGGAATCTTCCTTTGGCACAATTATTACCAAAAAAGAGCACTAGCAGTACATTTTGAGAGACTCAGATCAACATTCCCTCAAATCTTTTGTGGGCTGTGTGTGCAAAAATGTTCTTATGTACAACACAGTGTACAAATCTGTGTGCCGTGTTCTTAGACATGTCATGCGGCTTTCCGTTTCTTGTGTATTCTGTATTTTCCTGTGTGTGCATGTGCACAGGGGACACCGAGATCATATTTAACATGCCCTGGCTTATGAGGGTCATTCCTGTCATGGTCTGCACAAAACTAACCCATCTGGAGACATTAACTTGATGTAGATCCTACTAGACCTCCGCCTTTACTCTCAGTTCTCCACCACTAAGGATTCTCTGAGTAGGTCCCGTGCTTTCTTGAATTTTGTTACTGATTTTTGACCTCACCCCTCCACCGATGGGTGGTGGATGCAGGAAACAACTTTTTCTGTGAAGAATTATCTCCTGTCTTATTCCTAAACCCTTCCAGCTTCCTGTCTGACATATCCTGCCTTTCCCACAAGGTATGCACATTTAAAGTCCTCATAAGAAGTTCAAACTAGGATTCAAAACCCACATTTATTAGCTGAGTCTGTCATCCTTAAGATTACAGCTAAGCCCCCAGTCCAGGTACATTGGACAGAAGCATCACAATGATCCAATAATAATATTTGGAAAGGAATTATGTCTTTAGTGCGCTTGATTTCTTCCTGTAAGTTTCTAGCTTTTATACTGTTTGTTTTTATTGCTTCTTGAGTGTAAAATGTTGCACATAAATGAAGACTTAATAGTTTCCAGATTTCAAATAAATACCACTTCACTCTGAACATAACACAGGGCATCCTAATTGGAAATATTTTTTAAATTATAACAATACAACAATCTCCTGCAATCAGCGGTTAGAACAAGCTCATTAGCATTTCCATTTTCTTTCTGATTTTTATTTTATTCTTGAGGCAAAATAAAGGACATATTTTAAAGCACCCCATTAACTGACTACTGATTCAATCCAATCCAATAGTATTTTCACAGAAATATAGAACATGACAGCAGATGAAGTCCATGTAGCCCATCCACATCTTCTGCTCAGTCTCTCTTTATAGCCCCTTCCTCTCCCTCAGAGATCCTCTGTGTTTATCCCATGCTTTCTTAAATTCTGATACTGTCTTTGTTTCCACCACCTCCACAGGGAGGCTGTTTCATGTGACCACTACCCTTTCCTGTTACGGCCCCGGGCCATGCCCCAGGTCCTCCCACTTACCTCGAGGCCGGCTCGGGCCACTGAGGTGCCGACTAGGCCAGGCCTCGGCGCTCCCTCCTCGAGGGAGACGCTGGCGTTCCGTCGCATCTGGCCCTGCCTCCTAGGTACGCGCACACAGGGGCTCTAAATTTAAAGGGGCCAGCGCGGGAACTCTAGGACAGCCCCGATGATGACATCAGACGCTGCCGGGTCATTTAAACCCTGCAGCCGCCGCTAGACCTCGCCTTGCAACGGGGTTCACTCTTCTGAGTTGCTAGTTGCTGCTTTGGACTCCTGTCTGTCTTTGGTTTCTGACTCTGCTTCGTCCATCGGCTCCGGCTTCAGCTTCCGTCCCTGGCTTTGGCTTCTGACTTCTGACCCTGCTTCGTTCATGGACTTCGGCTCCAGCTTCCGTTCCTGGTTTGTCTTCGGCATCTGCCTTCGGGCTTCTGACCTTGGCTTGTCCCTGGACTCCAGCTTCAGTCCTCATCTCTTCTACAGGTACCTGGTTCTTCACTCGCCTGAAGGATTCTCCTAAGTCCCAACAGCTCGGGTCCTCAAGGGCTCCTCTCGGGAGGACCGCGGGCTTCCAAGGGTGAAGTCTCTTCTGGCCTCCTGGGCTCTACCGCTTCCGTTGACTACCTCTTCGGCTGCTTCTCTGTTCCTTGGTCCCTACAGGCTCATCCTGGGGGGACCTTGGGTTTCCAGTGGTGAAGCCTTCTTTGGAACACCTCTTCAGCACGGCCTCCTGGCTGCGACGCCCACTGTGGGTCCCCACAGTGCAACACCATCAGTCTCAGCCGGCCCAAGAGTCCACTCCCCGTAACATTTCCAGACAGAAATACTTAGGCTCAGAAGTAATCTATTTTTCACCCTCATCCTATGACCCCCTTGTTCCAGAGTCTCCTTTCCGCATTTTTTCTGTGAGGGATTTAAACGTCTCTATCATATCTCCCCTTTTCTCCAAAGTATTCAAGTTTAGAGCTTTGTCTGTCCCCACAGATTTTATGATGAAGACTGCTGACCATTTTAGTAGCTGCCTCGGGATGGACTCTACGCAGTTTATTTCGTTTTGAAGGTGTAGTCTTCAGATTTGTAGACAATACACCAACTGAGGTCTCACCAGAGACTAATGCAGAGGCAGCATCACCTTTTTCCTGCTGGCTATTCCTCTCCCTATGCACCCAAGCATCCTTCTGGATTTTGTTGTTGCCTTATCTGTTTCGACACCTTAAAATCATCAGATATGAGCGCCTTCAGATCCTGATCTTGTTCAATAGACAGAAAAACCTTCACCCCCTAGACTGTACTACTCCCTTGAGTTAATATATGCAAATGCATGATCCTACATTTTTTAGCATTAAATCTTAGCTACCATTTCTCAAGTTCACTAGTTTCCACCATGTTTTCCACTCCTTCCAGGGTGTCTACCCTATTGCAGATTTTGATATAATCTTCCAAAAGGCAAACCTTTCCCAGTAGCCCTTGCACAATATCACTAACAAAAGTGTTAAACAGACTGAGGACCAGTCCCTATGGCACACCACTAGTAAAGGAAAATTGGTTCTTACCTACTAATTTTTGTTCCTGTAGTACCACAGATCAGTCCAAACTCCTGGGTTATGCCTCCCTGCCAGCAGACAAAGTTTCACTAACACTATGCATAACCCAGTGTGCCACCTGCAGTCCCTCAGTATTGACCTGCACCCAAGCCAAGATAACAGCAACAACCATACATTTCTAAGCAAGCTTCTAAGCAAACTCTCTCCCCTCCAACAAGCCGAAAGAAGGTAAAGTTGCCCAAAAAGACAATGGAAAACTCATTTCCTAAATTAACATAAGCGATCAGCATTGAAAACCTCCAACAACTCTGCACTATATACAAAGCAACAATATGAGCAGTGGACTCCCCTCCCCTCCCCACCCCAAGCAAATGGGCAGGTCTCTGGACTGATCTGTGGTATTACAAGAATGAATATTAGCAGGCAAGAACCAATTTTCCTTTCCCTGTATGTACCCAGATCAGTCCAGAATCCTGGGATGTACCTAAGCTCCCCTTAACTTGGGTGGGATGTGGAGAGTTCTGCTCGTAGAACATTCTCACTAAAGCACATGGAAGCCAGAGTCTCAACATCCAAATGACAATGCCTAGCAAAAGTGTGCAACAACTTTACAATTTCTCCAAATGCCTAGTTTTTTGTATATAAACTATTCCTGATGACAACTCCTTTAAATCTAAGCAGTACCCCTTTTTAGGCCATATCAAATTCCCCTGTTTTTCCCCAAAAAATTCAGCTATTTCAACGAATGTATTTTTTGAACCTTTGTTCATAGCCTTCCTCTTTTCATTTTATTTTATCCTCCTCCCACAATTTATGCTACTCCCAGTTGAATCTATTAACTAAACTCTTAGATTTCTTGTTGTATACTTTTTGTTTTTTGTTCTTTGTTCTAAGTTATCTGTAAACCGATACAATGTGTCGGTATATAAAATCTTTTAAATAAATAAATAAATAAATAAATAAAAGCTGCCCAGCAAATTTCATGTGGAGACACCTGTTGTGACTCAGCCCAGGAAGTCACTTGAAAATGCTTCAAGTGTGCCCCTAAACCCCCCAGCAGTGGGCGCCTATTAGAAATGTAAGTCGACTTGATAGCTTTCTTCATCCACCACACAATTGTAGCCTTAGATGCCTTAATTCCCTTCTTTGGACCACTCCACAGTACAAAGAGGTGATATGATCTACAGAAATAATAAGTGACCTTTAGATACCTCAATAATGAATGCCTTCAATCTAAGCACCTAAGATCCCCCGTATGAGGCATAGAGAAATCCATAAAAGCTGAAAGCTCTACATCTAAGTAAGATGGAATGCTGAGACTACCTCAGGTAGAAAAGGCAGCATCATGCATAATACCACCTCCTAATCAGACATCTATAGGAAGGGATCTTGAAACGACAGCACCTGGAGCTCCGAAATTCTCCTGGCTGAACAAATAGCCACCAAGAAAACCACTTTAAGAGTCAAGTCCTTAATGTAGCTCTCTTTAGTAGTTCAAACCGAGTCTCACACAATCCTCTAAGGACTAGATTCAGTTTCCAAGATGGACAAATTTTCCGCACCTGAGGACGCAAGTTCTTAGTTCTCCGAAGGAGCCATAGAACATCGGGACATACGGACAGAGGATACCCTTGCACCTTACCTCGAGACAATACTTGGACTCTCAGAGCTTTAAAGGCCAGTTCCCTTGACCAGAACCTTTCTGTAGAAAAGCCAAAATATGCAACACCATAGCCTTAACAGACTGAGGCTGAAATCAGTCAACAGCAGACTAGGACTCAAAAATCCTCCAAATTTGCACATATATCAAGGATGTAAAAGGTCGCCTAGCCTGCAATAAGGTGGAAATAACCACTTCAGAATATCTCCTCCTTCTCAGTCATCTCCTCTCAGAAGCGAAGCCGCAAGACAGAAGTGAGCCACTTAAACAAAAAATATTGGGCCCTGGTAGAAAACAGTCGACTGATGTCTAAACCTCAGGGGCCCAGCTATGGCCATGTTGTTCAGATCTGGGAAGCATGGTCAATGTGGCCATTCTGGAGCTACCAGGATTACATTGCCTGGATATTTCTCTATCCGCCATAATCCCTTGTTCACCAGAGGCCACAGGAAAGACGACAAAAGAATCCCTCCTGTCCATGGCACCAGAGCGCAGATTCCTTTGTTCCATGTTCTGTTCAGCGGCTGTAAAACTGCAACACCTTGGTGTTCTCTTTGGTTGGGATATCTTCATCTTCTATGAATGAGACACATCTCTGCCTCAGACAGCTACCATTCCCTGACTGATAAAATCCGCCTGAATGTTGTTCACTCCGGCGATGTGAAACACTGCTAGCCACTCCAAGTACTGCTCTGCCCAGAGAATCAACTCCTAGGCCTCTCAAACCACTGCCAGATTCTTGGTTCTGCCTTGACGGTTGATGTAGTCCACCGTCATCGCATTGTCTGATAGAATACACACTGGATGGCCACGAAACCGTGCAGACAAGCAACACAAAATGCACCACTCATTTCTAACCGACTGATAGGCCATGAGGCCTCCTGTTTTGACCATGGCCCTGCGCCAACTGATCTTGCCACACCAACCTCAATCCAGAGAGGTTTGCATCAGTGGTGACTATTATCCAATTCGGTATCTCCAATTCCGCACCACGCTTGAGTTTGGAGCAAGTAAGCCACCACAAAAGACTGTCCCTGGCTTCCCCCTCTAATGGAAGAGGAAGATGAAACTCTTCCAATAATGGATTCCAGCGGGAGAAAAGCCTCCTGTGCACACCCAATGCATTAATTCCAATATCAATGCCATAGAACCCAGGACCTGTAAATAGTCCCAGACACTGGGCACCGAAAGCTCTAGCAGAAGCCTGATCTGACTTTGCAATTTCAGCAATCTCTCTCTGTGAGAATCACTCTCTCTGCCAGTGTGTCGAGTTGAGCTCCCAGATACTCCGGAGTTTGTAAGAAGACTAAATGGCTCATTGCTAGGTTCACCACCCATCCTAGAGACTTCAAGCACATCAGTACCTTTTGTACAGATTGTTGACAGAGGTCATCTTATTTTGCATGAATGAGCCAGTCATCCAGATACGGATACACCAACACACCCTCCTTTTACAATGCAGCCGCCCCCACCACCATCACCTTGGTGAAGGTACATGGAGCCATCACCAGCCAAAGGGAAGGGCTCAAAATCGAAAATGTTCCCTTAGGACCATGAACTTCAGGAAACTCTGGTGCTCCAGCCTGATAGCTATGTGCAGATATGCCTCTATCAAGGCAAGAGATGCCAAGAACTCTCCCTTGCGTACTGCCGCTATGATGGATCTCAGAGTTAGATCTCAGAGTTTCCATGCGGAAATGGGGAACCTTGAGAGCTGGATTTACCTTCTTTAAATCCAATATCTCTTGAATTGGATACGGGGGGGGGGGAGGAAGACAAAGGGCGCTTAACTTAAAATTGACCTCTGGCCACACTAAGTGTGTTCAGGGTCTGAGCCAACAGTCTCAGGCCATGCCGAGCGAATTCAGGATCTGAGCCAGACTCAGTAAGACATCTCTGTGAAAAAAGAAAAAATCTGAGGAGAGTCGAAGCGGCTCTCAATCATATTCAATTTCTCCCACTTCTAGAAGTGAGAAAGCTAAATTTCCCCGTATGTCTCATGAGCCACACCTCCTTGAAAATTATGAGGGACAGCCTCATTGCGGCATTTGCTCACCATAACTGACAAATGGGAGGCCCGAATTCGCAATCCCTAATTAGTAGGTTACTTCACCTTCGCTGGGTACCCCTGCAGGAAGAACTGCAGGTCCTGTAAATATTTTATCTAAGAGAAGGAGGATGGATCTATACCTAAGCCCAGAAGCCCAAACTTGCTCTCTCCAACCTCTCCCTCTCTTGGGGAAGCTTCTGCCCCCGGGAACAAGGGAGGAGCACTGACCATTGCTTCACTTCCCACTTTACTCCTGTCCAGAGACACCGTAGGCCAAGAGGATGTCCCAACATGGGGAAAAGCTGTAATAGTCAAATCACTTTGAGCATCTAAACAGTGCTGACACAAACAAAGAGTGAGGACTGAATTGCTATCAGATGGCAACTCTCACAGATAACAAGGTCCTTGGACCTGTTCATCCCTGGTGCCTAGCTCTCCTGAACTTTGGCTCTAGACAGCCTCCCGTGCGCACACCAGTGCCACCCGGGCATACACGCACACCCCTCCAGGATGAGAGCAAATATGCACTGAAGACTTGGTCACGGTCATATGCACACAAGTACCTGCGCAAATGTGCACTCAAATTTTAGGTTGCAGTCTTCGTACAAGAACCTATGCAAATACGCGGTCAAGTCTAGGCTGCAGCCTTACGTGCATATAACCACCATGTGGCAAGAATGCATGCACTTGCCTACGCACGCGAGAAAAGAACCACTGCCGTGGCCTACCACACGGCTCAGCAAAGCCTGCCTGCACCTTCAGCGTATTTAGGACCAGATCAGTTTAACATCCAGCACTGAAAATCATCAGCCTGAAGAGCTTCTCCACAGCTCAGGCCTCTTGACTGGCCAAGAATCCATGGAGACTGGGGCCAAGATCCAGCATCTCCCTAAACACGCCTTGCGCATAAGCAAATTAAAACTGGCAGAAGACTTCTTCTAGAACCAGAGAGTCCTCTTCAGTGTAAGTGCCTCTGTGCAGGGAACCGCCAGCGATAGCTGAGGAGGCAGACAATGCTAGAGAATCGAAAATGGCTGTTTCCGCACTGATAGGGAAAGCCTGAGCACTAGACCCCGTCACCCGCGAGGCTTGTTTTCCTGGTGCAGTTATGCTCGACGCAGAACCCCCCCCCCCCCCCCCCCCCCGAATGCCATGCTGCTTTTGCTGCACGCACAGGCTGTTCCTTTCCACACCCGTGGCACCACTAGCACCTCAATTGCAAGCAGAACAACAGTCCCTCAGTGCCACGGAGCCAATACCCGGTCTCCTCTGCAGGCAGAGAAGCTGCTGAAAAACCCCATCACTGAGCTCCCCGAGCTGCTAAGGTAGCTTTCCCCCCTTCCCCAATCAATACTTTCCTTTGGTGCAGAGGTTCTGGTTTCAGGCCGCATGGCAGATCAGAAAAGAGCCAGACCCATGGCTATATCAATCTGCTTTCGCCAACCTTTAGCGACTCATCCCAGGAAAAACCCTGTAAAAGGGACACTTCCCTGCTGCACTAGGTTTGCAGTGCAGAACCGCCAGATTCCACTGCAGTCTCATGGGGGATGAGGAATCTGGACCACCAGATGTCCACCCCACGGACCTCCGGACTGAGCTATCAGAAGGATCACCAACCCCCTGCTCGTCCAGCTCACACCATGGGAAATGTCCACACCAGGACCTCACAACCCCCTGGGAGGATCCAGAAACTTTGTCTTTTAATCTTTTTTTTTCTCTCTCTCTTCAGACTGCATATTTTGTACCATCTACCATCTGCTAGAGACAGAGAAATACCGAGGGACTGCAGGTGGCACCAGGTAATGTGAAGCAGTGTCAGTGAAACTCTGTCTCCATCTGCTGGCAGGGATGCATAAACCCAGGAGTCTGGACTGATCTGGGTACATACAGGGAACCTCCCCCCCCCCCTTTCTTTGGAGTGAACTCCATTTACGATTACTCTTTGTTGCCTTCCACTCAACCAGTTCCTAATCCAGTCACTCCCTTTAGGGCCCATCCATAGGATGCTTGAGTTTGTTTATGTCTATGCAGAATCTTGTCAAAGGCCTTACTGAAATTATGTACCCTACACATCTAGGGCTCTCCTCTGACCTAACTTTCTGGTCACTCAGTCAAACAAACAAATTGTTTAGAATCATCTGACAAGCCCTATGCTGCCGATGTGGATTCCAGAAACTGCCTTTCCAGTAGTAGTGAGGAAAGCAGAGTCACCCTTTAGGCTCGCTGCTGCAGATCACACCAGCAGGAGATTAAAGATCAAATTTACATTGACAGTGGAGTAAATGATTCCACCAGGAAAGGTCATTTTGCTTCAGATCATTTACTTCTTTAGTAACGTTTGGGTTCCTGTCTGCAAGTAATTTTGCAGCTAATGCTGGTACAAGTATTAAGTATTAGGAAACTAAACCACAGTCAGTACTTCCTCAGAGTGACTAGAAGGTGGAGCTGAGCTGAAGGGAGCCAGATAAACTAATCCAGAACTGAATAGTTGAACGAGAAGAAAAGGTACAAATATTGTTTTGGTAAGTATCAGTTTATAAAAATTGTATTGATTAACTGTTCAGCGTGAAGTTCACCATCTAGAAATAGTTTATAAAATATATTTGTTTGCGTCAGATGCTCTGGGTTTGAATTAGCTGCAGGGTGAAATGCTGGTTCACCGTAAGGATTTAGGAAGCTTTTACCAAATGAACACAGAATAAACTCATGTGGGCTGAAAGCCTCCAAAATAGGGTGAATCGGCAATTCAAACTGGGTGGGGGTGGGGATTTCAATCCGGAGCTCTGACAGAAAGGAGTTACCACAGTTACTAGTCAGAGCTCTGGGTTTAAAATTTCCCTCGATTTGAAATGCTGGTTCACATTAAGGATTTTGGAGGATTTTAGCCCAGCTCAGTAATTTTGTGTTCATTTGATAAAAGTCCCCTAAAACAGTTAATTGCAGTATATTAACAGCAAGACTAATCCTAATTGGTTAAACATTTTGGGTAGATTTTAAAAGGCGCGTGTGCGGCGTACATGTGCACGTGCTACCCAGCGCGCGCGCAAGTTATAAAATCAGGGGTCGGTGCACAATTGTGCACTTTGCGCGTGCCGAGCCGCGCTGCCATCCCCTATTCCCTACCTTCTCTCCGTCCTTTCCTCTCTACCTTTTTTTCTGCTTTTTTTTATTTCACAATTTACTTCAGCCCTGGGGCTGAAGTAAGTTGCATGCGCAGGAGTTGGCCGGCACGCAATCCCCAGCACAGCGGCAAATATGACCGCTGGCCGGGAGCCTGACCCAGCCCCCGCCCTGCTCCACCCAGGGCCAAAGAGAGCAGGAATCAGGCCCGTGCCAGCTAAGAAAATTAGGCCCCTATGTAAGGTTCTGATGTGATGCTTAATAAGAGAAGTCGTTTTCTAAATTTCCCAAATCATTTTTATTTAAGAAGGATTTACGAGCTTTTTTGTTAGCAAATTCTTCAATTACAATTGAAATTTTTATTTATACATGTTAGAAATAGATATATTTAGCTTTTTTTTTTAAATTTTGCCCAACAAAAGTAGGCCCCTTGAACATTTTAGGCTCTAGCCAAATGGCCATGCTGGCACCCCTTCTCCTGGAGTGGTCCTATCCCCCTCCCCACCCATTTTTGCAAGCTCCAGACTTACACACGCCCCGGGGCTTTACGCGCGTCGCCAGGCCTTTTTAAAATAGGACCGGTGCGCGTAACCCTTTTAAAATCCGGCCCTTAGCCATTTAGTATTTTTTTATCTGTATCCAGGAGAGCAGGGTGTTGCAATGCTATTGGTAACTCAGTATTGACTTGAGGCATCTGACAAATGACTAAAACAAAGGCAGGATTTCAAAGTAAAACAGGAATAGAGCTGGAATAAAAGGTGCACACCATTTAAGAGAACATGCATTTTTGGAGATAAAGGAAAGGAACAGAGCAAGATCAACAGAGTATGCAACATAGCCCACAAGTGGTCAAGTAGAGAGGCAAAGGATGGGATATCTGAGCATATGAAGGCTAAAGCTCTTTGGCTTTAAACAAAAAAAGAAAGATTTCCCTCTTTTGCTGCTATTAAAGATCCTGTTCTGTATGTGCCATCATCTCTTCAGAATATTTCTTCAAGAGAGCAATCTGCTTGGCTAAATTTTGCCATCTGCTATATAGAAACTGAAGAGCTGTCGATTTGGATACCTTTTGCGCTTTTTCTTGCTTTTGGAGTGGGCTGCCCTGGTCAAGGGAAGAACCATGTTATTTACCTTAAAGGGGCCAGGCTCTTTAAACTTGACAGGTCCTCTCTCTCTTGCTGGCTGCCTTTCTTTAATAGTGCTTTAGATCTTGAAACCTGATTGGTTAGCTCCTTGGTGACAGCTGTGGCCTGTTCCGCCTCCCTCTGTAACCTCATCAGCCGTTGGCTCTCCTTCAGCTCCAGGATCATTTCCCGCTGTTCCAGAAGCTGCCTCCTCTGCTCCTCGATCAGCTGCTGCTGGAAGGCGTGGCGGTTCTCAAAATGGCTGCCGTACACGGGCGCTCGCCTTTGAGCGGGACGGGCTTGAGTGTCCTGAAGCCGCTGGGGCGCGTTGAGGGCGCGAGCCCTGCACTGTGCTAGCTCCTCCGGTGACAGGGCAGCATGTTGAAGAGTGATCTGCCAGGCGTGCTTGGGTTTTGTAGGCGCAAAAGCACCGGTGCTGACTTCAGATCCTTGACCGGCGCGTGCAGACATGACTTCCTCTTGCCTTTCCCCTTCCGCAGACTGTGACTCCTGCAAATGCATAGTGTTACCTCATGACATGCACTTCTGCATTAGATAACTCTACCCATGCAATATTTCGTAAATACACATAACTGGGTGACACTAGTTTCCTCCTTTTCCCCCTGAAAGTTTCATGAACTCTTGGCTGCTGGATCACATCCCCCTGGCAGTGGCTGCAGATTTTTTTTTTAAAGTACTGAGACCCACTGCACAGCACAACAATCTAAATCATAAGCGCTTTATTTTTCTTTTAGCTTTTGGAGATGTGAATAGTCACTACAATAAATAGCAGAAGGAAAGAGAGAAACCTTACCAAGCCCTGGCTGGAGCATCTTTTCGGCACCTGGCCATTTTTGCTGCCTTGGTCCTTGTCCGGGTCGCAGGGAGACCCCAGCGATGCCGAGGCTGCTTCTAGCAGTGCTACCATCTTCCTTTTGGTCGCCTCCTTCTTCACCTCCAGCTCTCTCATCTCCCTCTCTGCTCGGCACCACGACTGCCATTCCACGAAGCTGTGGCGCAGGAGCCGTTTCCGGTCACACTGGGTCGCCAGTTGTTGTTTTCTGTAGAAAAAAAGAGATTTTTGCGCTAGTATTAGAAACTCCAGCTGGAGAGTGGCTATTGCTCAACTCTGCCAAAATCCTAAAAACAGCCAGCACTGCTGTCTTAAGCAAAAACGTATCCTAGTCCAAGCAGAATATCCATTGGATAGTTCAGTCCTACGTAAGGACTGTGATCAGGGTGAAAAGAATTAAAGCGCATGCCAGAAACATTGCATGGAAGTGCATTTCACCTCACTCATCTGTCTGGCCGCATGTAGGTACTACACCTCCCCCCCATGCCCAGCTCCGCTAGTGACTTCCTGATGCTCTGCCACTGCAGCCTCCTCCACTGAGTCCAAGTCAGCCTCGGAGTCGCTGCCACCTCCCATTCATAGTGGTGGCCAGGCTCGGGAAGCAGCACAGAGCCTGCAAACTCCTTGCTTGTGCCCAGGATGCTGCCCTGCACCACCATCATCTCTGACTCTGCGGGACAGGCTGCTACTCGGGGACATCCGGCCCAGGCCATTCCTGCAGAAGGCCCTGGCTTGGCTCAGTAACGTGTCGCAAACAGTCAGCCATCATCAGTGTTTCATGCCGGCAGCAACAACTAGTACACTGCTCCTCCCACTCTGGTAGACTTCTGCTTTAACTGAAGTGCGTGTGACCACACTAACGCCCGAATTTTCAAAGCTTTGCATATATAAAATCCGGAGGTTACGGGCGTGGCTGGGCTGCGCACACGCCGAGCGCATTTCCCCCCATAGGCGCAGAAGTGACGGGCCAACGAAAAGGGGTGGGGTGGAGAGGAGAGGGGAAAAGGGAGGAAGGGTAGATAGGGATATAGGAAAGTTCTCTCCTAGTCCCCTCGCCGCTCATACTTTACAGAATTCAAGCACATGTTATAAAATGGCCGCGTCCATGTGTGCACCTTCAAAAATCGACCCCTAAGTGTGTGTAGTCATTGCATGTGCATTCTTAAATACATATGTACAGATGGACACAACCTCTGGGGGCGATTCTGGACAGACTTTTCTTTGCAAAAACATGTTTCGCAATTTGCAAGAAACACTTATGCTAGAATCAAACTACTGAGGCATCTGAAACCGTGCTTGGAGCTTTCTGCTCTAAAGGCAGTGGCTTATGCCCTGGCTCTTTCAAATCTCGATTATTGTAATGTGCTGCTCTTGGGATTACAGGGAAAAGTGATTTGAAAATTACAATTTTTTGAAAATACAACTACACGGTTGGTCCTGGGTAAAATTCGAAGAATTCTAGCCAAACCTATGTTGCTGGCATTGCATTGGTTATCCTTAGTGGATAGAAGCAAATTTAAGAACTTAGTGTTGGCATTTAAAATCGTAAATGGTTATAGTTCTCCCTCTTTGAGGGGAACTTTACAATGGCACGTTGCCAAAAGATAGTTACGATCTGTAGGAAGGTGGTATTTGGAACTTCCGCTTGTAAAAAAAAAAAAAAATGTATTCATTCCCATTTGGGTGTAATATCATTTTCAAATGTAATCCCGAGCTTATGGAATAGACTGCCTCTGGAGGTAAGAGAAGAGTTAAATTTGCCCAGATTTCTGAAGAAATTAAAGATTGGCTTATGTCAGCAATTAATTAATATTTGTCAATCTATAATTAACATCTGATCCAGGCTTCGTAATAGGTGGTTCTTGACTTGGACAAGAAAAGGGTGGTGAGAGGTTCATGCTGGGAATCTTACTGTATGTTTTTATTTTATTTTTGTATTTTATTGATTTTATATTTTACGAATTGAATTTTTGTACATCGCTTTGGGTAATATTTTATCTGGAAAGTGATTAGTAAGTGTTAATAAATAAATAAAATAAACCTCGACACAGGTGCTCTGGTTTTTGCAAAACAAGCTTTTTATGTAATGCCAATCCCATAGTAAAACAAAAACCATCTGCTCAAACCCACTGTTGTGACATTGTCATCTGACACTCCTGGTGACTGAATTCAGGTCTTCTGAAAGGCACTTCCACATTATTAAACAGCGTAAGTAGAAAACATATACACCCATGCTGAATACATAAATGATAATAGCACAGAAGTGCCTTGCAAAACATAAAAACTTAACTGAGTAGCCAGGAATCATGATATGATTGAATGAGCTTTTTTTGCTGTAGGGCTGGGGGTTATACCAGAAATGTGTTTTTTTTAATTCTTATTACCCTGACGATGGTTAAGTTGGCTTGAAATGTCAGACCAGACACTGGTGCTGGGACTATAGTACATTTCTGGATTCAGACTGGCATGCTGGTTCTTTGGATTTTGACTGAAATATTGGAGACTTTTCGGTTTCTGTCTACTGCCAAATGCACCCAAGATTAATAATAAAATAATGGCTGCTTAAGGCAGCCATTTATTTTATCTATCTTTTTATCACTTGTTTTTATTGTTTAATTGGTTTTGAGAATTGTGTTTATGAGTTTATTTATTATTTTATTTAGGTCACTTTGCATGTTCGATTGTACCTCACCTACGAATATTTATAGGCAGGTTATACATTTTATAAACAACAAAATAGGACATTGAATATGTAATGTTTGTGGCATCTTCTGTCAGGATAATAGCAGCTCACTCTGCCCATCAATAAATGCGTAGCAAATGCGTAGCAAAGATCCAGTTATTATAAGGCAGGCTGTACGCTAAAACTGTGATTACTTGTTAGAATAGTCAAATTCTGCTACAGCAAAACTATCCTACGTAATAAACAAGTTCATAGGCTTTCACTCCATTTGCCAATCTCTGAAGTTCAGTCTTTACAACATTTATTTTATTTATTTATTTTATCTAAGGTTTTTATATACCGGCATTCATGATAAAATCACATCATGCTGGTTTACATTAAAACAGTGGTGCATAGAAAGAAAAAACAAACTGGAACTGTAGTGCGGAAGAAAGCAGTTACAAAAAACAGGGATGCTTAAACTGGGAGAGGAAGGAAAAAGAAAAGGTTAATAGCATTTTAAATATTTACAACGAACAGTTAAATGAGCTGGTTGTGTTATAGAACTTGAAGTTGAAGGACATTAGCTGAGTACTGAGAGCTCCTACTACCACCATCACTGCTTATGCGTTAAGTCAGTTTTCTCATAAATGGTCCAACATGAATTTGTCCTACTGATCTGTTCTCTCTGGCAATATTTTACAGTTAAATTCTTGAAAAACATTAGTGACTCTGGGTTTAGTGTGTAACATAGTAATGACGGCAGAAAAAAAGCAAATGGTCCATCTAGTCTGTCCAGCTATTTGCTTATGTTATAACTGCTGCTTCGTGCAAATTACCCCCATGCATTTTGTTAAGGATAGTAACTGCCACTCCATGCAGGTTATCCCCATGCTTTCCTCTCTGGGAAGGCACACGTGCTAAGGGCAATAATTTGTACCTATTTTGTTCCTTAAGATCCATCTCTAGTTTCTGGGTCTCCCGCTCCATCTTCTTGGCCCAAGCATGATCTCTCCAGGCCCGAAATGCCTGCAGCTGGCACTTCCAGTCTGCCAAGGCCCTGGCTTTCCCAGTCTTAATCCTGCGTTCCAGAATCATTTTATACCACGCAGAGAAATGCTGTTGGAGGCACTACATGGAAAATATTAAATAAAAAGCATGAATCAGTAACATACCATGTTATAACAGATAAAGATAAAACATCCCAGTTCTTCCTCCAGTCCTTTAAGTGATCCTCCATTAGGCTTACCAGTTGATTCCAGGACTAAACCAGTTTAAGTTCTGGCAAACTGCATGAATGGACTTTCATAAGAAAAGCAAGATTTCTACATGCAATGGGGTAAAACCAGGACTGCCTAAGCCTGGTCCTTCTGCCCTGCAGACATCTGATACTGCTGATACAAAGTGACTTGATGAAGGACACACAGAAAGTAGAATCTTGACCTGATGACTCCGGAGTTCTTCCGAAACCTAGTCCAATGCACTTACCTGTAGGAGGAGAACTTTCACTGTCTTTTACAGGGATATCATCTCTTGCAATACATGGCTCTATAAATTGTATTTTCCTTTGTCATAAATGCATCAGAAAATAAGTAAAATATATTAGTCACCTAAACAGAGGTGATGAAGTCTGGCATTTATGGTTTTATTTTGTCAGAACACATAGAAAATATTTTGTTTCAAGGATCTGTTTTATAATAGAAAGTCTTCCAGGTCTTATTATACTTCCCATGTAGCTACAGTAACCTGCTCTCTGACTCTGATGCACAACTCATCAGGGTTAGAGAGCTGTAAAACACCACCAATAAATACCACCAACATGAACCAACCAGTTCTATCAGAAACACCATGCCAAAATTCGGGCAGTTTACCTGTTCCCCGCTGTAAAAGCGCACATACATATACACTGAAAAAAATACAATGCTTTCTGTATACTTACAATGTATAGGTCTTTGAGTCAAAGCATTCAGTTTTAGCAGGGGTTAAGCAGTTAGAAACAAGTTGGCAGAAAGAGACCAAACAGCCTAGCTGGCCTGCTCATCTACCCAAATAATCTAGCTTTACAATCCTCATAGAACCCCTGTGTTTATCCCATGCTTTCTTGAATTCAGTCTGTCTGTCTCACCACCTCCACTGGGAGTCTGTTCAATGCATCTATACCCTCTCTGTAAAGAAATATTTCCTCCTGAATCTATCCCATGGCCCCTCGTTCTAGAGCCTCCTTTCCATTGAAAGAGGATCCCCTTGGGTGCCTGGAAACCTTTAAGATATTTAAACATGTCTATCATCACCCCAATCTCGCCTTTCCTCTAGGGTACACCTTTACATTTTTAAAGTCTGTTCCCATAGGCTTTAGAATGAAAACTATTGACCATTTTAGTAGCCATACGCTGGACAGGCTCCAACCAATTTATATGCTTTTAAAGGTGCCGTCTCCAGAATTGTGCATAGTATTCCAAATAGGGTGTCATCACGGACCTATAAAGAGGCAATATCATCTCCTTTTTTTTCTGCTGATTAGTCCTCTCCCTATGCAACCAAGCATCTTTCTGGCTTTTATTGTTGCTGTATCCTTATGATCATCAGATACAATCACCCCCAGATCCTGTCTTTTTGTGCTTAAAAGAATTTCACCCCCAATATTTCATTTTAGAGTTCTTTCAGAACCCTGGGGTGTATACCATCCAGTCCAGGAGAGTTGCTACTCTATCCATTTCTTCTGTCTCTTATAGATGTCTGAACATTACACCAATATAAATAGATGTTTCATTTTCTCTTGCCAAATGTAACCTACAGTGCTTACTCCTTACCTCTTAAGCCCTGCAATTCCATTGCTTAAATATTTTTTATATATAGTGCCATGCTTCCTCCATTCCTTCTTACCCAGTCCATCCTGAATAGATTGTAGCCTGACAACTATTTCCCAGTCATGGTTTTCTGTATACCACGTCTCCATGGTAGCTACTATATCTAAATCTGCTTCTTCCATGACTGACTCTAGGTCTGGTCTTTATTTCCCATACTATAAGCATTAGTGGACATATCTTTGTGGATGTTGCATTTTTCCCATTTTTATGCATGTTTTTAATGCTTTACTTACCTATTATATATAGGTGAGTTAACGTTGCCTTAATGCTTATGTACAGCCTCTTTCCCAACGGAATGCAAAATGATTTACATCATAAAATACAATAAATTAAACAATATACAAAATAACATAATACAGCCTCTAACACCATCCCTAACCTCACTAGCGGGCCGATACAGTACAGTGCTCTCAGACGCTCCAACGGAGTGCACTGTTAACCTGCCACTGGATGCACGTTTTCCCTTACCACTTATTCAGTAAGGGGCGGAAAATGTGCGTCCAATCCGCCGAACCTAATAGCGCCCGCAACATGCAAACGCATGTTGATGGCCCTATTAGGTATTCGCGCGCGATTCAGTAAGTAAAATGTGCAGCCAAGCCACACATTTTACTTTCAGAAATTAGCGTCTACCCAAAGGTAGGCGGTAATTTCTTCGGGCCCCAGGAAAGTGCACAGAAAAGCAGTACAAACTGCTTTTCTGTGCACCCTCTGACTTAATATCATGGCGATATTAAGTCGGAGGTCCCGAAGGGTGAAAAAAGGAAAAAAAAAATTTTGAAGTTGGCCTGTGGCTGTCGGGTTGAAAACCGGACGCTCAATTTTGCCGGCGCCCGGTTTCCGAGCCTGTGGCTGTCAGCGGGCTTGAGAACCGACACCGGCAAAATTGAGCGTCGGCTGTCAAACCCGCTGGCAGCCGCCGCTCCGGGCCAAAAGGAGGCGCTAGGGACGCGCTAGTTTCCCTAGCGCCTCCTTTTACCCGTTTCTACTGCCGCGCCCCATTTAAATAGAGAGTCGCGCGCACAGGCCAGTGGGCGAAAGCCCGCTCTCCCGCGGACTTTACTGAATCGGCCCGTAGGTGAGTTCTAGGCTACATTACATGATGAAAAAAATATAAAACAATCCCTCTCAACCTCTACAAAACCCCATAACATCATATACTGGCTGCAACCAACCTACTAACTCCCAGTCGAGCCCAAAGGAGTAACCCCTTCAGGTCTGCCTCTTTGGAGCAACTTGGCTTAAGAGTCATTTAAGACATCAGTAGGGGAGGAGAGATGGGGGCAGGGACACCAGCAACAAGCAGCTACTCTGTCTCAGTCTGAGCATCAAGTAGGGCAGCCATTTAGATAGAAGCACATTTTTTTCCAGAAAGAGATCCGGTCAATAAGGGGCTAGCCACACTCCTAGTCCTCATGTACAACTGAACAATGTAACATTTAGACGTGTCCTTGTTATAGGCTTGGGTTGGGATTGATGCTTGCTAGGGGACAGATAAGCCATCGAGTTACTTAATATTTTATATTCCATAGTAGTGGACCCTGCATTGACAACTGCTGAACTAACTCCAAAGCTAATGAAGAAACCTTCAGACATTTTAGTGGACACAGACCAAAGAAAGAGGGCCTAGTGCTAAGAAAACCCGTTCAGTGAATTCCCCCTTCCATCTCTGAACAAAGACCTTTTATTCTGATTTGCATTAAATTTCAAATTGATTCTTCAAGTATAGAATAGCTTCTTACCATTCCACGATTAATCAAACTCTGAGGCATTAATCTGGAATCAGGCAGACGAGTCAGGAATAAGAATGTAATGTGGAAATGAAGCTTTCCTTACTTCCTGACAAATGAAGATCTCCTGCAGCTAATCAGATGCGTCAGAGGGAATGATTTTCTTTGGCTGGCAAAGCGTGCGGCTGCATCCCTTCAACCCTCTCACACAGACACTTCATCTGATAAAGAAGCGGCAGGCTCATCAAACTTTCTACCCTCCGTTCCCTCACTGTGCGTGTTTGGCGCCATCAGAATTTGGGATGAGGATAGAAACGTCCACAAGTGCCCCATTTATTTTCCTGAGGTCAGCAGAAACAAGGACATGAGTTTTACATTTGCTATGGAAATGCATTAAGCTATAGCAGCGCCTGTTTAATTGAATGCCTGCAGGAGGAGATTGATTTGTGGAAAAGACAAATATAGGAACAGAGTCTACGCCATGAAACCTGTTGAAAAGAGAAATTCAATCTAGTTTTCTCAAAGAGTAACTAGGCTAAAATGATTCCCTAAAGATGTAGAGTGGAGCATCATATGACATTATGAGGTGAAAAAAAACTTTTGTTCTTTTGCTTCAGACACCACAAGCTCCCTACCCCAGCCAAGTCAATCAGGCGGCACGGCATGAGCTGAAGTCACAAGCAGGGAAAATAAAGCCCAGCAGAACAATCCTTTTTCCTTGATCAGTTTCTACGGTGATAATAAACAGATTCCAACTGAAAACGTAGCAGCAGTGTCTTGGGACTCCTAAGCTAGTGGACAGAAATCCTG